>NW_027464590.1:9999166-11270833 GCF_043290135.1 Rhipicephalus microplus | reverse complement strand
ACCATGGCTGGTTTACATAATGCTCTCAAGACTGTGAGCAAGGCAGTGCTAATATCAATTTATGCCGACGACATATGCATCTGGCTGTCTGGATATCAGCATAAGCGATTGTAAATGACTGGCCAAAGAGTTCTACTCTCCGCACAAACATATCTTGATTCTATAGGACTAACAAAATCAGCTGAAAAGTCTCAATTCATGCTATTCTCAGGTATGCAAAGACGAGAAACAAGGATGAAAATATTACCCACCAAATAGACCCACCTTGGTCACACCAGCATGTCGACTGTCAGGGGACGTTTTCAAGAATGCACAGCAAGCGTTCCACATCCACGGCAAAAGTACGTTATTTGGTATTTGAATATATTGAAGAAAAGTACGCCGATAATTTTAAAGTTTTCACCGATGGATCGGTCGACATAAAGCGCGGAACAAGCGCTGCAGCGTTTGTTATCCCGTCTCTACAGGCGTCCTGGGCAGCATGACTCAAGTGCGTTGTTTCATCGACAGCATGTGAAAGCGTGGCAATTCAGGCAGCCCTGAAGAAACTAAAGATTTGTAGGCAGCAACAAGTCGTGCTGTTTTCAGGTAGTAAGCCCGCTTTGCAGCAGCTAAAACATAGATTGCTTTTGGGTCGATGCACTCAAAGATCACTGTGAATTCTTAAAGACCTGCATGGCAATGGTATAGACATTAAGTTTCAATGAATTACATCACATGTGGGTATAGCGGGTAATAAGGCGGCTGACAGACTTGCCAGAACTGCTCTTGAGCTTACACCAACGAAGAAGGCTCTCAAAGACAATCAGCGTATCTTACGAGAGGCTGTCAATAAGCATTTTAATTCGTTATGGCTGACGCCTCACCAGCCATGTGTGACACAAGGGCTATCAAGGGAAGAAACCTGCTTGCTTCATCGCATCCGACCAGGATCAACGCGTACACCAGCATGGCTTCACAAGATCAGACTCTCCATGACTAGAAGTGCAAAAACGGTGATATAGAACACTATTCGCTCAAATATGGTGAGCTTAAGAAGGCACAGCAAGGTTTATTTGGGGAACTGCAACACTTAGTCTCGCCACGTGACAGCGTGACTGGTATTGTGTTTCCGCGTGGTTTCTCAATCTTCAGGAGACAGGTGTCGCGACATCTCTTCAAAGTTTTGATTGCTAAAAACCTCGCATGGAACTGGTGATAAGTGACAATTATGTTTGGGGTATAGCGCAGCGAGATTCAGTTCAGGCACAATACTGCAAGTGGAATAGCCCAAAGGCCGCCTTCTTATGCAGGCTTACGTCGCATTATGTACGATGTTCATTTTAAAAACCTACTCGATCTTAGTTAAAAAGCAAACAGAGGACATTAGCTACAATTAGCAAAAAAAAATTGCCCGCAGCTTCCCTCGGGGGAACACTGAGGAGGATGCGGAGCATATAATTGGTTAACGGGGTGTTAAAGTGCGACTTACTTGGGTCGATGGCTAAATTGGTTAACGTGGTTGTGAAATGGGGTGTTAAATTGCGACTTACTTGGGTCGATGGCTAAATTGGTTAACGTGGTTGTAGGAGGGGGTGTTAAATGAGTGAACACGTACACACGTATGCGAAAGGACGGCGCTGGTCGAAGGGACGTCGATCGTTGTGTTTGTGGATTCGTTGGAATTCATTTCACCGCGACCTTGGACGTCGACGCGCCGTACAAACCAACTAACAAGCGGCAACTGAGCGAGCGAGCGCCGACCTTGAGTATATATACAGCGCGACGGCGCATGCACTGTCAGCTGTCGAATGTTCTCGAAGGAGAAGCGCGCGCGCGGCACAGATGGCGACGGCGCGACGGCGCATGCGCTGTCAGCTGTCGAATGTTCTCGAAGGAGAAGCGCGCGCGGCACAGATGGTGGGCGACGGCGCGACGGCGCATGCGCGCGCGTCAGCTGTCGAATGTTCGAGAAGCGGTGCGGACGGCGCGGACGGCGCGGACGGCGCACTACAAGGCGCGAGTATAAGATGCTTCCGCATCTAAAAGAAAACCTGTGGGAAAATAGCCTGCAAGTCATGCAAGGCTAGAGCCGCCGGCTATATACAACATCCTCAACCTCAACATCTACCTTCGTACATCTTAGTGAACTAACACACTTGTACACTATTTCAGTGTGTTGCATTATTATTTTCGGGCCGGTACTATATCTGTTATGATCAATAGAAGTGCAAATCTGTAGACTGGTGAGCCCATGTATACTGGCATAACGTCGCTTGCGCGAAAACACTACTCAATGGTGTACGCACATGTATCGAACAAGTCATCTTAAAACCTCTGCACATGTGAACCAGTAACAAGATTGAGAAATGGCTATGAGATACAAACAAATGGCAGTACCAGATGGCATTCTGTGGTTCCCCTACAGTCTATTGGCTATTTTACAGAGTTAAGATGTTTAATTAAAAAAATACTTTATGGTGTGGCCAACATGAGCACGCCATTCAGTGTCTAGCAGTCATTCGTCAGTGTCAAATAAAGACGCAATTGTTACTTGTAAGCCTCTACCTTGATGGTTCGACTTGAAAACCTGAAGCTGAACGGCATGCTCATCGGATAAATGGCCATTTTACTTACAGCTAAACATGTTTTGACGTGTTGTAGTTGGTAGAGTAGTCAGTTGGAACTCGGAAAGTGGCAACTGTGAATCCTCTCGTCGGATGTTTTTTTTTATATTCTTCTAATGCTTCAATGCAATCTCTATTACTTCTTTGACTAACATGTCAGTTTATGGTTATTACACACGCTCGTTTTATAGCGGTAAATCCAGTTGGGCTTTGTACCCAGAGCCTCCCAGTTACATGCTGCTCCATTGTCCGAGTATCCAGCGTTATCCGGCATGGCACGGGAGGCTAGTACCCAGTGACACTGGATTTTGAAATAGCGACAGAATGCAGCCATGTGCGAAAACTTCACTGACACAAGCCACTTTCAAGTTTATCAATTGCATGTAGTACGGCTCAGGCGATTGAGTGTGGAAGAGTTCCCAGAGTTGCATATCTAGCATGACTACATCAGGTAGCGGCTTGCATAGGGGCAATTGCAAACCAGAGCTCATTTTTTTCGACAACTGTGGGATCATGTACAAATTCATTGTCCCTGTTCCCAGTGACACCTGTGCTCTTGTAAACATCACAAGACAGCAACACATCGCGTATGTAAAAATGTTGTAAGAACGTGCAGAAAATGCAAACATTCACGTCCGAATTGGAGCTCCTCGAAAACTAAGGGGATTTTGACGCCGTACAGCTTTGCTGCAAAGACTAAAAAATGAACACGATACCAACGAAATAGAAGGTCGTACACAGAATGGCAAATAGGTCGAAATGTGCCCCGCGTTTTCACGCATGAATTACGCACAAAACGTATTCACAGGTACAGAAAAACGCGAATAATCGTCTCAACCTTACTTCACTGTGTCTAAAAAGCGTGCCTTTGATGCGAACGGAGTTTGTGCAGTGATAGCAGTGATCTTGTATGCCCGCTAACTACAACAGGAATTTCTAGTAAAAGCCCAACGCCAGCGAAGACGTAAAATCCTCCCCACCGTGAGATAACGGTGCGAGTGAGGTCAACTCTTCCTTTTCATGCGTCTAAGTAGGAGATGAGCGCGTGCGCCACCACGCCATTACGATGTGGCGACGGGTGCTCGTTTCGCCATCTTTCTGGTAATGCCGAAAGCACAATAGCTCCCCCAGATATGCCCGTCAACAGCTGTAAGTGGTAAATGTAGCTAACGCGGTTGCTTGGGCGAGTTGGTACGACATGATTCACATAAAAAACAGTGCCAATAACGAGGGAAAAGAAGGAGACTACATCAGGTAGCGGCTTGCTACCTGAAGAACACAGACAGCAGTGCCGCTGCCTGTCTCCTTCTTTTTTTGTCCCTCGTTATTGGCACTGTTCTTGATGTGAATCATAGTAAATATAAGTAGCTTGTCGTTTAAATCTTGAGGGAGCTGCTTCTGCGTGGCTCAGTGGTTAACGCCTCACCTTCACGACTCAGAAGTCCCACGTTCAATTCAGCGTCGGAGTCTAACTCTCGATTAACTTTCGTTCTTGTGTTTACACACACACACACACACGTATATATATATATATATATATATATATATATATATATATATATATATATCTATATATATATATATATATATATATATATATATATATATATATATATACGGTGAGTGACGACGGCGACGGCAGTGCCGATGTCGACGACGAGCTGAAGGCACATTCCAGCACAAATCGCTCACATAGGCGCTATCACAATAAAAAACGTGATAGAGAACTTAACGCTCGGAGTCCAGAATCAGCTTCCTTCGATTGTAAACACGTATGTGTCTCTGAACATTCCAGAGTAAATTACTAGACATAACGTATTTTAGATACTGCCATGGTCTTTTTGACTATGGCACCATCATTCACCAAGATTGTATAGCACCACCACAATCTAGACTGTTCACCAAGGCAATCACCAAAGACATTTAGCATTGCCACCAACCGTTTTTGAGCCCCGACGTTGTGGTCTAGTGACGAAGGCACTCTGCTGCTGACCGAAATAGAATCGAGGGATCGAATCACGGCTGCGACGGCTGCATTCCGATAGAGGCGGAAATGTTGAAGGCCCGTGTGCTCAGATTTGGGTGCACGGCAAAGAACCCCTGGTTGTCGAAATTTCCAGAGCCCTCCACTACAGCGTCTCTCATATTCATGTGGTGGTTTTGGGAAGTTAAATCCCACATATCAAACAACCATCCAATTTCCATTGTCACTACCACAACACCTCTCCGCCCCTACCACCTTCGCCAAAAGAAGCTCGTCACTACTACCACCACCACCTGTCATCATTTTCTACCACCACCATCTGTCATCATCAATCACGATTATGACCAGTACAGCTTCCGGCGTGTCCACTAATATTTTCACCATATAAGATACGCTTTCTACCACATCCACCAACCCAAGATTTTGAATAGGCGATATCAGACTATTTGAAATGGTACAAGTTTTTGTCTAAAATAAAACGTCACTCGTATTACCGCATTTGTTTCATATAAAGTTTAACGACATGGTTACTTTGCCAAAATATTGCTTAAAAATGGCTGCTTTTCAAGTCGACCTGACGTTCATCCTGAATGACTTGGTGATGGTTGAAGTTGCCCTTGGTCCCATGAATCAGTATTACACGAGAGAAAAACGTGTCTGCACATATGTAGTTGGTTGTTTACAGTGCACTGATAGCGTACAGCTAGTACAAGGTCTACTGGTATTTGGCTAATACAGCACTGCCATGCGCACATACCCAATTTAACACCTGTCGGTGCATCTCCGTGCCTGTTAGCCACAGGCGCTTCTCCGTGCCTGCGGCTCGCACACAGTATCATATTTCACAATTTGCGTAGCTGTGGTTGTTTACATATACCTCGACACCACATATTGTGAGTCCCGCGCAAATTTGGCGGCAAAACGCACCTAATAAACGCTGGTACTCTCTATGCACTTCTTCAAAGTGTCATAAAATGCGAAGAGAAACGCAATGCGTGTGGCGTCTCCCTCTGGCACAGCTGTGATTTCCCACAAAGTAGGTACCTGAAAGCAGGGCGATAGCAAGGCGAGCATGAGAGAGAGAGATAGAGAAGTATTTTATTATAATGTTGCGATGTTTTTCCTGATTTTCGCTTGACCTCCCACTCTAGGTGCTGTGGAATGATCATGAGGCGGGCATCGAAGAGTGTTAAAGAAAGTTATGAGGAAGGCCTGGGTGGCTCCTCACGGTGTGTGAATAGCCTCAGAAAATACACGTGTTGGCTGAGCTAACTGCGGAAGCAAAGCTTCACTCAACATTTCATTTCCAGATAGCGACACCAGCCTGTGAACACAAGCACTGCGAGGGCGAAATAGGGTGGATGAGCGTAGCGTCCTTCATTTTTTCAAAGTGGTGTATTGGGCAGAACGCCCGGCATTCATAGCAACATACCAAGTAGCGAAGGAATCGTCTCCCAGCAACGGAAGTTTAAGAACACCCTCAACACCCAGCCATCTTCATCAGTTTGCTATGTTAATTGATTGATTTGTGGGGTTTAACGTCCCAAAACCACCATTTGATTATGAGAGACGCCGTAGTGGAGGGCTCCGGAAATTTTGACCACCTGGGGTTCTTTACCGTGCACCCAAATCTGAGTACACGGGCCTACAACATTTCCGCCTCCATCGGAAATGCAGCCGCCGCAGCCGGGAATCGAACCCGCGACCTACGGGTAGTTTGCTATGTTAATACTTGTCAACACTGTCAATCATGTATTGCGCATATGTGAGGTAAATATAAGTAGGTAAGCGTTAGGCAGTGTGCTTTTTTTTAAATGCATAATTACGCAATGCTAAAGAGCACAGTTAATGTACATGGTGCTATGAAAGCAAAAGCGCATTTTCTCATGCCTCACTAAAATGACACGATGCTGCCACCTGTCGGTGAATCTGCGCTCTAGAAAAACTTTGTGCTCTTGAAATCACTGCTAGATGCAGTGCATATCTTAAAGAGCGCCTATATATTTCTGGCGTGATGAGTCGCGTGGCTAATCGATGACGATGGATACAAGAACACTGCGTATTACGGGTCATTCAGGCATTCGTTATCAGTCGTATAACCTATACACTTCCTCAACTGAAGATTTTAACCAGAGAAGCACAAAATCGAGTCATACGTGTTACTCTCGAGAAGGCTCTGAACCTTTCCCCATGTATTTTAACAAAACGAGTGTTTTAAATAAGGCTCTACAATACCGCGAACTAATTATTTCTAGCACACCACATGAATAAAGCCGTACTCCTGACTCACAATAACCACACTGAAATCGCTATAAGAACTGCATAGGAATTGAGGCAGGTCTTGGGTCCCGCCTCTAATAACCTAACCACACAACATGCAGGTCCAGTTACACGAACATCGACGTCGGGTACGGGCCAAAGCTCAGTAATAGCCGGTCACTGAGGGCGCCTTCGTGATCGATGCATCTGGACCAGTGAACGGCAAATACACGGCAAGCCTCATTCATAAAGGAAAATAGGCCGATTTTACATCTGCCTAGGAGACAGGTTTAACTAGAACAGAAGAAAAGTTCCTCGTCCAACAAAACCCCGAGCCCACCTTCATTCTAATATATCCACAAGTAATCCACCAAAAATCCTGTGAAGGCTATATTCCCCCCATTGCGCTCCAAATAGTTGCACAGTTATCAGCTCCATGTTCAAAGAGACATTGGAAACAGCTGATATGAATACCTAGCCACAGCAGAGTTAGAGGCAATGTGCTCGCCTATGCCTCGGCCTGAGTCTTAATCTTCCACACCTCCACCCCCAGCATATCGCACCCACCATTAGCTCTGCGTACGGAGCCGATTTTCACGTATGCAGAAGTTTGCAACACCAAAGACTTGAAAGACAGAAACGTTCGCTCCCGGGGCAAACTTAGTAACAAACACAGGTAGAGTCGTGTCGCCTACAGACCTTGTCCTGCCCAACAAACAGGCACTACAGGGCATGTTCTGCGCGAATAAAATAATCAATATCTTCCACCTGGCACGGCATTGTCCACGGAATCACCCTTTGCAACCCAGGACTCAACCACAACATGCCAGGGTGGGTGGCATCTTTGTTCAGGTAGGATCCGAAGATCCAACAGACGCTTGTGACACTTCCGAGCATAGCGGCCCGCATGAATGGGATCTCGAACTAAGGAACCCACTCACCGACCTGCTGTAAAAATGTGTTATGTTACATCTCCACACAAAAAAATATCGTGTCTTGTCGCTCTTGGCCAGTGAAACGAACAGATGTTCCTTGACGTTTATTTTTTGACTCCAGTCGAGTTTATTTTGCAAACGTAATTTTCTATCGGAAGTAGGCCCTTAAAGTTTAGTAGACCATGACTATAAACAGTTCCATGTTAAAAAGGCGTAATATAAATGTCATGTAGTAGAAGGAGTCTCTTTAACGCATGAAAGATGCCTTGGCAGAAGTGTGGAATTGCGCAAGGCGTCCAAGCAACAGTGCTAATTTCATAGCTCCTTTTCTCAGACGCAAGGATTTGTCCTATGTGTGTTGTGTGCCACTTATATGACAATTGGTGAGTTCTAACGCTGTCACCTCGTGCAGTGTTTGTGAAGTTTTTGGAGAGCGCAATTCATTGAGCTTGTCATTGTGATGAGGTTCACACTCTTTCTACCCAGACAACGCCACGATCCACGTCTCTTGCGCTGTAACTTCACTCCTGAACACAACCCTATATCACCCAAGTTTACGATTATCGGTGGTCGGTCTCGAAATATTATGCTTTTTCAGCGTACATCCACACCTAGGCGTCCTTAGGAAGACCAAAATAAGCTCGGCTGGTAGTTGGCTGTACCTGCCAGAGCAGACGTAAAGCACTCCACGAGATCAATCTCTGTCGGCTGAGAGTCAGCTGCACTAGTGATGGCCTCCCGGATGTCGTGTGGCCCGTCGGTGCGTAATCTATGAGGCCATGACTATATGGAGCTCGAACTGTCAAGTTCGCTCAATATAGCGCTACGATTACCAGCGATGTCAGCGAGTCTCACGCGTTGAGGAGACTCAATTCCAAAGACAGGGGTGAAGAGGAGTGCGTAGGCATAATTCTGCAAAGCTGGCTTGGCACAGAGTGCATCGCTCTGTGATAGGATAACTTATGCTCTAGCATTAACGCTAACAAAACTTTAAAATGCCATTTTAGTCCCATTTCGCGTACACGTGATGCTTTTCCTATAGAGTGCTTGAACAATTTAAAGATTTCGCTAAAAGAAACACGGTAACTCGGCCACTTCCTGAAGGTCAGTAATTCAAACATTCGTGCAAATGTCGTGTCCTGGCACTGTTGCAAGTCACATTATAGGTCCGAAGAATTTTGTTTTGAGCCTTTTTCAAAGAATTATGCCGTGCATCTAGTGTTCCTCGAGAATGAGTAGAGTGAATCAAAGGAATGTTCCGGAAATAGAATCGCAAGCACCCTGCCTTTGCTTAAGATGATCGCGTGAACATAGCTACCCAGGAAGAGCACGTGTGTCCTTGAATTACTACCGCTCTCTGGAATTCTGAAAAGTACATCCAGCAGGCGAATTCGGTTCAGATAAAATGCATAAGTAACAAAAGTGAATTGCATCAGTGGTTCACTGATTTCTGCGGCGTGCTATCGGTAAACTCGTTTGGTAACTCTGTAGGATATAGACTGCAACACACATAAACGTGAAAATTAAGGCGAAAACGGCCGCCACACCGCTGTGCCGTTATGAGTCGATGTGCTGGCTTCTTGGCGTCCAATTTTCTCGCACTGCCATTGTTGTAATAATAACAATATTTAAACAAGATTATATGTTATAACAATTATTCAGACATTATGTCAAGAATCACTTCCTTGAACTTGGTGAATTTTGAACATCTGAGGTCATTAAAGCTGTGCTGTTATCGCACAGCATACAAACCTCTAGCAATTTGTCTCTATAAAAATGCGATGCAGCGACGAGGATCCTAACCGCCACATTCACTGCATTACCGCGTTGTAGAACCGCCTAATTCACTTAACCACTGCACCACCGTAGCGTAGGCCATTGCTACCGAATTATGCAATACCCAAAATTCTATTTCACATTTTCAGTAGACTCGGTAGGACCAATGTTTGTGGCTACAACGAAAACAAAAAATCTGTGAGTGTTAGCACAGCACTGCATAATAGGTGAATTGAGCATCACATTTCCTTTTCGTAAATTGTCTCAACCATTGCTTTTCTGTCCCACAAGATTTATTTCCTATATTGTTGGCGCAAATGTTCTAGTGTACATTTATGTTTAGCTTACATCTTACTTACAGATATACTGCATAATTTTTCGCTATTGTTCTCTTTTACAGAGACTGAACTACCATGATGAGCCTCCAACATTTTGATAATTATTCCTCTGTACTCGGCATTCATTTCTTAAAACAAAAACTCAATATAAACACTGCGAATTTGATTTTTTTTTCAAGGGCTCTCGAGGTCTATTCATCAAGCAGCGGGAAACATCCCATGTGAAATAAATTGACAGATCCCACGTAGAGTGGCAATTGATGATCTGCAAAGCACTAATAAGGAAGGTTGACACGTCACTTCTAAATTAACCCAACGTTACGAGGCGGAATAAAATATGCCGTACATGACTTCCTTGTCAGAATTATTATGTTTGGAATTTTTGTTAGAATTATTATGTTTGTTGTCACAATTATTATGTTTTCGTCGGATATACTGGGTTCCGAGGAAGCCTAAGAAGAACGTCCAGACTCTTTTAAGGTCAGGAAGGGACTTCTGGACCCTCTTTTTGATTTCAAGTTCCTCGAGCGCCCGGGAGCTCGGCGCCGATCTACTTCGTTTTCCTCACGCAAATGCATGAGACACGCTTCGAGCGTCGTCTGTTATCGCTCGTCACATGTCCGGGTTTGAAACTAGTCGTCTCGACTTCATACGCAAACCACTGGCAGACGTACCTAAACTAACTTAAACAGTCCTATCTGTAACTATTTACAAACGTCAACTCAACATTGTATATCCACTTTCAGACACACAAAATATATACAAACACCAACAGCTATTTAAACTGCACGGCACTCGTGTACGCTTTAGTCCCAAGCATAGGATTGGTTCATTTGAGAAATGGGGTTCGTATATGGTCTTAATTTTTGAGCATGCACAAGGTCATTCCCTCGTTATCCGCGAGTTCAATCTCGTAGTTCACGGGAGACAGTTTGTTCACTATTGTGCGAGGTCAGGTGTACGATAAAGTTGTTTCCACACCGGACATTGGAGCTATGAGAAGCACCAGCTCTCCTCCTTCAAACACAACGTCCTTGTGGTGCTTGTCAAAGTGCCGCTCCTGTTTTTCTTGAGACAGTCAAATGGGCGTGGCTGCGTGCTCCCTAGCTTTTTGTAGTCGTTCATGCACTACCGTGAAATATTTTGATTCTTCTTTGAACTGTTCAAGGTCTCGGCAGCTGTATACAACATCTAATGGTGGCACCGGATCCCTACCGTAGAGTGGGAAGTAGTAAGTTTGGCGAACCATGTTTTTGTACCCAGTGTTGTAACAGAATACAGCATAAGGAAGGACATCTGCCCTGTTTGAAATTACACACGTTTCACGGGCAAGAAGTGAGGCCTAAAGACCATAAACGACATTTATTTTCAGCTGTTTTGGTCGAATCCTTGTGCAAGTTACCGTGAGCACTAACTTGCTCGTGGAAGGAGGCGCTTCTTCTTCCTCGATTTGACCTGGTGCAGCGCTTGATTAAACATACTCCTGGCCACCAAGTCACCAGTTCAGCTCGAGCGAACAAAATTTTCGTATCGACCTTGTGGTAACAACCCCTCGCTGTTGTTGGATCTTGCATGAATGGACATGGTCATCAGCTCTTCTGTAGTCTTCCAGAATCCTTGCAAGTTTTCAAATTTGTCGGGGTAATTTTTATTCGTGGGCTATGACGATGTCTTATGCGTTAACTCATTTGGTGGGGCTAGAACGCGAAAAGTGCGCTGATCGAAGTTGAAGATGGTATTCTTTTGTCCACCGGTTCCAAAAGTTTTCACTTAGCCATTTTCTGTATGCATGCCGTCGTAAAGCTTCCGTGCGCGTTAGCTTTATTGGCGTGTCATTGCCGCCCTGTGGTACCACCGTCAGTATCCTTCCAATAATGATATCTGCTGGTGTTAACGCACGAGGTTCTCCGCTGTCAGACTCGATGTAGGCGAGAGGCCTCGATTTCACAACCGCCTCCACTTCCGATAGCACTGTAGTCAGCTCCTAAAAGTTAAGTCGAGCTTTGCCGAGAACCTTTCTCAGTAGATGCTTGATAGTGCGAACCAGACGCTCCCGCCATCCGCCCCACCATGGAGTGCTGGGAAGAATAAACTTCCAGGTGATCCTCTTGTGACCCAAGTATGCTGATACGTCCTCTTGGGACACCATGCGATGGAGCTTCTCCAAGCCCCTTGACGTCTTCTTGAACGTTCTTGCATTGTCTGAATAAATAACGTGAGGGAGACCCCTTCGCTCTACAAAGCGTCGTAAACACATGAGGAATGCTTTTGAGTTCAGGCTCGAAACCAGTTCCAGGTGGACTGCTCCCCTATCGAAAAAATTGCCATGGTGAATACTGGAAAACATGGTGGGCGTAGTGGAAATAATAGTGGGCATGGTGGAAATTATGATGGATATGGTGGGACGTAGTGGAAAATATGGTGGATATGCCGGGACATACTGGGTGGTATGGTGTACAGATGATGGGTGAAGTGGAAATGATGGTGGAAAGCAGAGGCTAGATAGTGGGCAATAATGGGACACTCTGCCCACCATTGCGATATTGCTGGGAAGCCCTAAGCATATGGTGGGTGGTGCTTATTATGGTGGGCTACATGGTTTACCAAGCTCAGAAACTCTTCCCAAAATTGCGATAATGCTGGGAAGCCCTAAGCAGATGATGGGTGCTGCTTGTTATGGTTGGCCACATGGTTTACCAAGCTGAGAACCTCTGCCCACCATCGCGATATTGCTGGGAAGCAGTGAGCGGATGATGGGTGGGCTTATAATGGCAGGCAATTTATATAGTGTACCAAGCTGGGATCTGTACACTACTTCTTCTACCACCATGATTTCAACCAAAGGTTAGGCCTACCGACCGAGCCCGTACAATTGTGTTATCTGTGCTTCCCGGTTTCAGAATACATGATTTCGACGATCAAGTATGACAATACAGCACAGCCATGGCATCAATTAACCTGAATGACGCATTTTAGGGGCGAAGCTTCTTAGGGCGTGGGCTGTGCATCCCCTGTAGCCTGTATGTAGCCACCTCTAGTTTAGTTCTTGCAGTGTTCACTAGATGGCGGTACCGTCTCCTGTATGTAGCCACCTCTCGTTTAGTTCTTGTAGTGTTCACTAGATGGCGGTACTGTCTCCTGTATGTAGCCACCTCTAGTTTAGTTCTTGGAGTGTTCACTAGATGGCGGTACCGTCTCCTGTATGTAGCCACCTCTCGTTTAGTTCTTGTAGTGTTTACTAGATGGTGGTACTTGTAGCTGATGATGAAAAGATGCAAGATGTTATAAACTAGAAAGCGGTACTTGTAGTTGATGAAAGACACGAGATCTTATAAAATAGGAATGATGTCACATATGGCGCGTGTCATTGGTTGAAGGCAATCGTTCGATTTAGTGCGGCGACGTACGCTAGGGGGAGCGATGTAATAAAATCGAGTGGGCAAAATGTACAGAGGATTCATGGTTTACCAGGTTTACCTCCGGAGCTTCATCCACTCATCATCATTCACTTCGTGGATATGGCGGAATTTTTTCATTGTGAATGGTGTCCGCTCAAGAAGCAACAAACATCGATGCGACGCGATTAAAGCACTCCCAGAGAACGTGTCTTCTCAGCGACAGCCGCCGGTCGCACTCGCCGGCATTTCTCTAGCTATTGTACAAGAACTCAGACGTGGCAATTCGTATGCTTGGTGAACCAATATAATAGCGTAATGTTTCCGGCACACTGCATTCGTTTTGGCCAAGCCGTTATGTAGTTGTTGCTTTAACGAAAGAGCTACAGCATTGTGCTGGCACGACCGCCCTCTACATAGCGCAAAAAGCATCCCCATACTTATGCAAATAAATTAGGCGGGCGTATCTATGGAATGAGCCTAGAGGCGTCATAAAGCATGAGCAGATGTCGCCTTTTGGAACGATCGTGAAACGGATATTAAACTTGGCAGACCCCGCCGGTAAACTGTTGCTGCTCCCCAGTCCACTTAATTTTTTTTCTTGAAAAAGTGAATTGTAAAAAAAATACCACTAGTGCCATTAACACAGTGGCAATCGTTATAGGCCGCAGTTCCTCGTGTTTCTAAATGTGCGATTTTTAGTAGCAGGTGTAGATCTTGTCTATGTTGTGTACACGATAAACATAACTCAAGTTGAACCGTAAGTTTGTATGCCAACTATGTATTTAACACACAATCAACGTCATGTTGGTATGACGCAGTAGATCAAGGACACTTTCTTGAGCCGGATGCCGCAATTATCCCTCGAAACAAAAGAAGCGTTAGAAAGGCCTATAACCGTTTCTGCAATTGAATATGCAATAGATAGTCTTGCCGCTGAGAAGTCGCCGGGGCCTGACGGTCTCGGTGCGATGTGGTATAAAGCTTTTAAAACAGAAGTTTCACCAGTGTTACAAGCTGTGTTCAAGGAAGCCTACGCAATTAAAGCGTTACCACCCTCATTTGCCGAGACGCACACTATTCTAATACCTAAGACGGATGACAAAGCAAAATTAAAAACTAGTTTCATCTTATAGTCTCATTTCGCTAACCAACACTGACTACAAAATACTCATGAAAATATTGGCAGGTAGATTGCAGTCCGTAATCACCGGAATTGTTGGAGAACACCAAACGTGTGGCATCAAGGGGCGCTCAACATTGATGAACACACACACAATGCGATGTGTCCTTGAGAGTTGCGATGCTTTTAATTCTCATGTTGCGATCTTCCAGCTTGATTTAAAAAAGGCTTTTGACTGCGTTCCGCAAGATGTGTTATTCTCTTTACTTGAACATGTCAATGTCGGATCGGTGATTACAGAGGGCATAGTTTTGGCGTATAAGAACTCTACTACACGACTAATGCAATTCAATTCAATTCAATTCAATTTATTTTCCAGTTTATACATGCTGGATGGTTGCGTTGGGTTAAAAGCTACATAAAAAGCTTGACGAGACCCAACGACCAGACTATACAGGGCAGCAACAACAAGCAGTCCGGTGCATTGACGAGAAAACCAACAAGTAAAACAGAATACCATATCGTATGCACATATACAGCGATTTACATAGATTTCCAGCTGAAAGATTGCAGGAAGAAAAAGTGAAAATGGGTACATGTGCATAAAAAGTGCTAGAAAAAAATAAAGGAAAAAGTGGTACATACAATAAAATACGGCTATAGCATAAGTAATAAACATAAATAATAATAACACAGAATAATAACACCGTATCAATGTAGCAATACTATCTATTCGGGACAAAAATAGAAGAAAAAAACACTGGCCATATAACACAACAAGAAATTCATGTAAGCAGAAGATTATGTTAAAGAAACACCATAAGTTACGCTCAATTCAATTACACAGAATGTCATAGTTTGTGACATTACAAGTGAACGAAATATAAGCGGAAGTCTTTTTTACTTACCGTGTTAATATCTTTATATTTATTTAAAGTAGATGGTAGGTTATATGCCAACGATTGTTGTTTGTAGTGCGTCCTGAAATATGGAACTGACCAAGTCTCAGGGTTCCTTGTGTTCACATCAATTCTACGACGTTCTAACGATGCCAACTGTTTTATATAGTTCTTGAGGTATTCAGAAGCATATTGCGCAGTATGTAATAAACGAAAAGCATAAAGGTTGTCAATTCTAATAATGTTGTACTTAGGAAACGCTTCTCTGGTACTAGAATAATAGTCTATGTTGCCAATATAGCGAATAATCTTCTTCTATAGCATCAGAATTTTACGTATGTTAGTTATAGTGGTTGTACTCCACACAAAGGCGCAGTAATTTAAGTGGGCATGAAATAAAGCATTATAAATCTGTACTTTGGCCGTTGTAGGTAGTAAACTACGACATCGTGATAAGACATCTGTCACAGAGGAGAGCTTTTCACATAGGTAATTTACATGCATGTCCCAAGTAAGTAATGAAGAAAAGTGCACGCCAAGGATTTTGTGACTGTCAACTATTTCGATTTTTTGACCTTCAAAAGCAATAGTATCATTTAACGGAAACAATTTGTTCTTGGAGCGAAAAATAATTACCTTAGACTTCTTCGCGTTGATCCTAAGTTGATTTAGCTGAGACCAGGTAGATAACTTTCTTAGCAGTTCATTGCAATCCGTTGTCAAGCTGCGCACGTCGTTCCCAGACAATATGACAGTGCTGTCATCAGCGTATACAATAAATTCAGCATTAGTATTAAAGTTCACAATGTCATTAATGTAGATAATAAATAAAAGTGGCCCTAAAACGCTTCCTTGAGGCACGCCAAATTTGTTTATTAGACAAGACGACCTGTGACCGTTCACGTAAACACGCTGGTATCTGTCACTTAAGTAAGACTTAAACAGTGATAAGCAGCTACCACGTACTCCTTAACATTCTAATTTGTCTAATAAAATGTTATGACTTAGGCAGTCGAATGCCTTACTAAAAGCTATAAATAACGCCAGCGCATAGGATTTCCTTTCTATGTTCCTTATTATCGTCTCCTTGATTGACAGAAGGGCTGTTTCCATTGACCTGTGTTTCCTAAATCCGTGTTGCGCGTTAGTTATGATACCAAACTTATCGAAGAAATTGACTATGCGACAGTGTATAATTTTTTCTAGCCCCTTAGAAAACACAAGAATATTGATGTTAAAGTCGCCACCGCATGTCAAGTGAAAGTTGTTTTTGCAAGTGAAGTCCAGGAAACTTTCATAAAATGCTAGGAAACGCCTAATATTCCCACCCGGTGGGTGATAAACAACAGCGAACATTTTATTTTGATCGGAGGCAGTGAGCATTTCTTAATCTTCTGTTGACACGCAGTATTCATAAACTAAATGGCATTTCTTCTTTGTAGTCACATAAAGCGCAACACCCCCTCCACGTTTATCCGATCGATTGGAAAAGAAACTGGCATATCCAGGCAGTTTCAACTTGCTACTATTGTTCGTATACCAGGTTTCAGACAGCATAAGAACACCCACTTTGAATGAGAGTTGCTCTAAAAAAAGCGAAATGTTGTCCTCTTTATTCATTACAGAGCGAGTGTTAATATGCAAACCTGATTGGCATGGCGGGTTAATAGCAGAAGGTGACGCTAAGTTAATGTATGCGCAGTCGTTACCCACTTTGATGATACGGCGTAGTGTTCAGCCCAGCTTGTCACCTGCGTCTACGCAGTTGCATATGACGATCCCGAAAAAACCTTATCAATATCATGCTCATTTAGAACGTGCACAGCGGGCGTATCGTCAGATTGCTTTGCATAGACTTTCCCGTTAAATGACCAGACGGATTTCCATTTGTATTCATACTTTTTCTTCGCAGCAAGAGCTAGGAGTTTCTTTAAGGCTGGGCAAAGATGCTCATTCACATAGATAGCATTTTCACTGGTCAGTCCGACATCTTTGTTAGTCAGACGAGCTCGTTTTGCTTTCCTTAGAATGCTGTCTCGCTTTGCACGAGACTTAAACTGGACGATGATATTACTTCTGCTGCTGTCTCGGCTCGGCACCCGATGACAGACTTCATTATCACCTGTAGTTATTTGCTCATTTATAGCACTGCCAATCTTAGAGACAATGTTAGTAACAGATTCATTGTCTTGTTTCAGTACACCTTTTATCACGAGGTTTGCCTTGCTCGAGTACTGCTCAGCAAGAACAAGCCTTGTTTCAAGATTCCTGCCTTTACTCTCAAGACATTTACACTCAGCACGAAGAGCAGCATTTTCACTTTCAAGATCCCTGTTCTTTGTAATCACATCGTCCAGTTTCTTCTTGTGCTCCTCAATTGAAGTGAAGGCAAAGTCGAGGCTTCCCGTCATTTGACGCTGATCATTTTTTAGCTCACGGATTTCATTCCGTAAATCCCTTTCAAGGGAATCACGAAAAGATTTCATCCCTTGTTTGATCTCTTCCTTTATCTCTAGCAGTTCTGCCTTCATTTCTTCCTTGAGTTTAGTAATGCCTTTAGCCATTTTTCAATGCCCGCACAAGAATACAACGCAGGACAATTACAATTCCGGATTCACTGTTTGGCAGCAGCGACGAAGCGTAGATATGCAACAAGGTAATAAAATACCCAATATATCAGGAAAACTAACCTGCGATAATAGTGCCAGAAAGTTTAGCCCGTGCACACAGCTCTCGCCACTACGGCCAAGTGAAAGCTGCGACAACCACGTAGCTCCTTTTGTAGTGCGCAAAGCGTGACGTTGATCCTGGAGACAGGGCGCAGGCGCAGCCGACAATGACGCCTCCTGGTACCAGACCCTGGATTGCTTCAGAGAAGCGGTGGACCGTTTGGACGCTTTTGGTGCGGCTGCTTGAAATGCCCTGCAATAAGAGTGCAAGAAAGTTTAGCTCATGCAGACAGCTCTCGCCGCTACTGCCAAGCCATTATTAACAAGATCTTGGGGTCTCCCATTAGGCTGGAACGTTCTGTACGCCAGGGATGTCCGGAAAGTCCACTCTTGTTTGCATTGTACATAGAGAGCTTATGCTTGGCCATAATAGAAAACGAGACCATCCGTGGTTTCAGATTGCTTGACGCCGAGGTAAAGGTTTTGGCATACGCTGATGATGTAGCACAGTGTTGCACCACCAAAGAGAGTGTAAAAGAGGCAGTTGCCGTTGTTAAAAATTTCTGAGAAATTACAGGAAGTCGGGTTAATTGGGAAAAGTGTCTGGGGTTGTGGCACGGAGACTGGACATCAACCCCAGATACCTGTGCTAACGTTCACTGGTTTAATACTCCAGTAAAATATCTAGGCGTGCCTCTCCAGCACGACAAAGACACCAATAATTACTGGACTGAACAAATAAAAGAAACGCGCGAAAGGACAGCGCAGTGGAATGGCAACTGTCTCTCAATGTTTGCCAGAGCCACTGTATGCAACATATTTTTAATGAGCAAATTACGGTATGTGATGAAGGTTTTGTGTTGCTCACGGGTGCATGTGCAAAAGCTGCATAGGATATATGCTGTGTTTATAAGGGGGTCTACTTGGGAAAAATGTAGTAGGATGAATCTGTTCCGAAGAGTAAAACAGGGGGGAAAGCCTGTCGCATCTGTTCGTGCGAAAACTAGTTAATCGCTTTATTTTCTTTCGAGATGTTCAACACCCCTTCTTAAGAACAGTATGCCAGTTACGCCTTTGTCGTGTTCCGCCTAACTTTGTGGTTAGCACCGCAAGCATGCCCGGAGCTACGCGAGGTTTCTTTAAGGAAGTTGCAGACAGTGTCCGATTTTCGTCAGTTCGGTTTTCCAATGAATACCTTTCTTCGGTTGGGCGAAAGAGATTGCATAAAGACATATGCGACATGATTTTTCCAGTTCCTATGTACAGGTTATTTAATAGCGGGGGTGAAGGCAATGATGTTCTGAAGCGTGTTAAGAAAATGCAAATTCAGCCTAGTGCAAAAAGCTTTTTCTTTAAATTACACTCCGGAACACTACCGGTTAAGACTTTTTTAGAAAATAGAGGAGTTTATATGCCATGGGGTTCGAACTGTTTTATCTGCCGAAGGCCGGAGACAATAGATCACGTTTTTCTGCATTGTTGGGAAGGAGTTTACATCTGAGATGTTTTACAGAGAACTCTAAAAAAGGAACTTCCCTTACATTCACTGGGTATCAAGTTTTTAACAGTAGAAAAAGAGGAGGGACTACCTTTTGATCTTATAATGCTGCTTGGCCTCCAATGTCTATGACGGGCAAGAATGGCCGGTTACTACTGTGACCCAGACAGGCGTCCGGCCCGTATGCTGTTCCACGAAAGCATTGCTCAGTACATTGATATACTGAAACAACAAGATTTTGTTCCGGATTGGCTCTCCAGGGTCGAACCCCTGGTGAACCTGAAGGAATTTTAGCACTGTAATCACTAATAGTTCCGCGGCTGTTTAGTCATCTCTTCTGTTTGTATGTTACTGTTTACAGTGACTTATACTGATGTGTGTACCTTGTGCGAAACCGGTAATAAAGAAAAAAAGTTGGTATGGCGCAGTGGTTTGTGTCTTCGAATGAGAATCCGCAGGTTTCACGTTCGATCTTCCGTGGCGCCTTGTCTTTTTTTTACGGGACGGGTGTTTTTATACCGTTTTTATGGAATTCTTTTTATTTTTGTGGCATCTCGTCCGGGTGATTCTGACGTCATTTCGCGCTCAGGCGTTGCCGGCACTGCAGCACCCACTATACCCACCATGCGCCATGGTGGGCGTTTCCCACCATTCACCCACTACAATAATCCACTATAATGGTAGGTGGTGGTTTACACCATGCCCACCATTCGTTTTTCTTCGATAGGGTCTGGATGTAGCACATACGAAAAGTGCTGGGTAGTATTCGCTCTCTGCGGTCCCTGCTGTAGCCAAAACAAAGAGCGGTCCTGCAAAATCAACACCAGTGACTTCAAATGGTTTCGTCGTCGATAAACAGTCGTGCTATAGGAGCTGTCGAAGTGTCGCCTGGGCCTTTACCGAAGCGTCTGCATGAATAGCATCCATGTGTCACTTTCTTCACCAGTGTCCGTTCCTGGCTACGATATTTCTTTCTTAACTGTTACAAAGCGCCTCTCACGCCTCCATGTAGAGTTTCACAGTGTGTTCGTAGTTTCAATATTGTGCAAAAGCGATGATCGTGCGGGAGGATGACTGGGTGTTTTACCTGTTCAGACGCTTTAAGGTGTAACAAGCGCCCACCGACCCGAAGGATACTGTTGTCATCCAAGAACGAGTTGAGGTCTTTGATTATAGAGTCCTCCTTTGTACTCTTGCCTTTCCGCATTCAGCCTATTTCATCTCTAAAGGACTGTGGCTGCACATGTCTGATCCAATAGTTTTCAGCTTCAGCAATCTCTTCAGCTACTTGAAAGCCAGTGTGCACGGCAATTTTCATTTGGCAGCGTTCAATAAATATGAATACCCAGGCCGTCAGCCTGAAGAGCCTTTCGATTTCGCTGTAACTGTTTATGTCCAGGACTGGTTCCGACGTTGTCTTACTGAATATCGCAATGTGTGCGGCAATCATTTCTTAAGAAATAATGTCGTCGGTGCTGATAGCTCCTGACAGTGGTTGAAGCCATCGATCTTCTGATTCGCATAAGCAGTGTGGTCCATGTCGCCACATGTGACGGGATGATAATTTCTCCATAAAAAACTCCATGAGTGAGCAGGTCAGCTGAATTCACATGACCAGGGCAATACCTCCACATAGAAGAATCTGTTTTATCTCTGCTCTTTTTCACTCTGGTCGACACAAGCTGCTTCCATTTCGTCATGTCGCCTTTTATCCACGAAAGTGCAATTGTGGAATCCGACCACAACATGCAGTAGATCTCGGAGCCCGTGAGTGCACTTGACACATAGAAAAGTAGCCTTGCTCCAATCAAGGCTCCTAAAAGCTCTAGCCGTGGTAGTGTCATTGTCTTGATTGTTTTTACACGGGCTTTTGCGATCAGCAATTGGGGCTTCGCTGAACAGCTCGGTAAGACGTAAAGCGCTGCACTGTATGCCGATTGGCTTACGCCACAAAATACGTGCACCTGTAGCTCTCTGGGTGATGTGGTTTATTCGGCTTCGCGTCCAAGATAACGCGGCATAAAAACATTCTGTAAAAGCGGTAGTTGATGCACCCATTCACACCACTCATCCTGAAGATCCGGACGTAGCTGCTCATCCCATGCTATTCTACGTGTCCATAACTTCTGGAAGAAGATCTTTATAGCAATAGTGAATGGGGCAACAAATACCATGGGGTCGAACATTCTCGAAGCAGCTTGAAGAACGAACCGCTTGGTATCACTTTTTTCTACCATAAACTCGGGAAGGCCTCTCAAATAAAATGTGAAATTATCCGTTTGTGGATTCCATGTAATTCCAAGTACTTTCACTTTTTTCTAATGAAGAATAGCCTTGCCTGCGGTCTGTTTCTCGTGCTCTAATGAGATAATCAATCTATCTGAGTTAGTTGTGTATTTCCTAAGTGTCATTCCTGCTTGCTGCATAACCTCCTTGGCTTCTTTGCAGATTTGAAGTGCATCTTCATCTGACTGCTCCAGCCAATAGATCGTCCACGTAGAATGATTCACTGAGAAGTCTTACGGTGTTGGCTTTGATTGAATGCATGCTCCTCAGATGGCGGAGTATAGTTGCTGTCATTAGGTAGGGACCACACGTCGCTCCGAATGGTACTTTCGTCATTCTCTACTTTTGAATACCCTCCTCTGAGAAATGCAGTGCTTCCTTTTCTCGAAACCAGAGGAACATAAAGGCATATCTGTCTTTCTCATAAGTTGAACATTGAAGCAATGCCTTTTCAACGTCGGCAAGAAGAGCTATGCGGTGCAGTCTGAAACGTAATAATATTTTCAAGGGATCCTGGTACAGGTCTTCACCCTTTTAAAGGCATTCGTTAATTGAAAAGCACCCTTTTGCGTAAGAGGAAGCATCGAAAACGATCCGGGTCTTTGTGGTAAGTTCGTGCTGTGTAATGACTTCTCTATGCGGCATATAATAAACTTTTGACAAATCCAGGGGTGGCCCGTCGATAACTTCTGCATGTCTTGCTTGTAGGTACTCCAGTATGGTTGTGGCATACGTCTCCAAGAGTCCGTGCTTATTCGACAGTCGGGAGAAAAGTCTCCAAAGTCTTGTCATAGCCACTTGTTGTCTGAGAGCTCCACGTCTTCCTTCTACGGCAGCGTCATCTCGTATTTTTCGCTCCTACGGCAGACGGTCTGTTCAACTTGCTGGAGTGCTGAACTGAGCTTGCTCTGACTGTCGACGGCGTCTGTTATTCCCTACGCTCTCGAGATCCCAAAACGAACGAAGAAATTCGTCGCTCTCTTGTACCCTTGTTTTTAATACGCAGACCATAATCCATGAGTGTAACGTCCATTGCCATGCTGGTGTTTCCTTGAAACTTCCACCACAGCTTCGAGTTCATAGCAATAAGCGTGTCATTGCCTGCGCATCGACTGATCTCTCCTGTCATCACCTTCCACATTTGGTCGGAACTGAAGAGAACACTAATGTCTTCTTCCTCGACAGCAGATCCGTATAGTAGTTGATCAGTGATGTCTTTTCCAGCTGCCTGTACTTCCGCGACGAGTGGTGAATTTGTTGTACTTGTTTCGATATCTTGGCATATGTTCAGAATTTCTAATGCTTTCAAAGTATCTTCAGTGTGTGCAAACTGACTCTTATATAGAAGCTGCACAACACGTCGCCTTTGTGCTGCGCGACCTGACTTGCTTGCCAGAGTGTTGAGCGCAATGATGGTGAATCCCACACTTGGAAACTTCAGCTGCTTTGCTAGCCTCTCTGTGACGAATGGGCGCTGACGTCCTCCGTCTGTCACTCCTCTAACATACCGACATGTAACATCTGTTATATCCCAAGCTCGAAACGTCTGAAGACGTACGCTCGTCGATAAACTCTCGAGAGTATGTATATTATTCCCTAGAGATGCACATACAGTCGTGTTGGTGCTTGACTTACTTGCCGGTATTCTGGTATTTGTCCTGCCGGTTTCTCGTGCCTTCTGGTTTAGTTTCTGTGGATGACACACGCTTATGGCATGACGCCCTTGACAGATAGAGCACGTATTCTTGTGCGTGCAATCACACGCTCTGTGACATTTCGTGGGGCATCGAAAACACCTTATGTCTCCTGATAGAATGCGCTTCTTTTCTGTTACGAGAGATCCAATGAGCACTCTTCTGTGGAATGTTGGCTCGATTTTCTAAACACACAGTTCTCAGGTACCTTCCATGTGCTGTTATGAAGAACTGAGGACATGGGGTTTGAGCTACGAGACAGCTTTGATTTGCTCTGCGCTTTCTCATTACGACTGTCTTTTCCACGATGGTTAGCGAACTCACTCTTCTCTAAGCTCTCCACTTCGATAGACAAGAATCTTAATAGGCGTTCCAGCTCCGTGTTAGAGGCTTCATTAGTGCTGTAGGCCTCCACCCGATTGGCGCATAACCAATGGTACTGTACAGCGAGATCGTATGGTAAATTCCGAAGCAATATGTCGCACAGCATTACCGAAAAGAACGTCTTGCTCACCCCAAGGGTCTCGAGTCCTCCGATGTTGATGATGACCTGGTCGTACAGCTCGCGAAGTGCCGTCGGTTCACTTGAACGGAATCAAGGCAACGTACGAAGCCTGACGAAGTACTCCTGCTCGAGCCTCTTTCTGTCAGCGAAGCGTTTCTTGAGTATGTCGATGGCGTCCTTGTAGCAAGCTTCTGTGGTTGGCAGGCCCACAATAGCTGAACCTGCGTCGCCACTTAGGAAGAACCTCAGGTAGTTTAACTTGTCCGTTGCCGTCAGGTTTCCGTTCCGGTGAATCATCAGGTTAAATTGCTCGCTAAACTCATTCCACTGGCACAGGTCCCCAGCAAGTGGGGCGATGGTAAGCTTGGGAAGCCTCGCCCCAGAAGCTCCAGCGGTGCTCGCTACGGACGAAGTCTGAAGCTCTGGTATTGATAACATGGCCCCAATAATATGGTCGCGCTTGCTAAGAAGCTCACTCATGACGCTGTTAGCGTTTTCTTCGTATCAAGTATGGCGTCGTACTCTTCCTCACACTTTTCATCTGGTATACCGCTCTCTGACTTCCTGTTGATTTGTTTCAGCTCATTTTTGTTTACATTCGAATTCAAATGTCCGTACACGGCGTTAAGCTGATCGATGGTGGCTGTCGCATCGCCGAGAAGAGCTCTTGTCTCGTTGATTATCCTCGTGTTGAGAGATCGTCTCGACGTCCGCTTAAGTTTCAGCCTCTCCATAGCGTTCAGTTCACTCGTAGCCTTCCGTAGTCTTCCGTGGTCATCCCTCGTAGCAGTTCCCGCATCTTCGGCACCACACTGTTTAAAATGGCGTACAGTTCACTGGCACGAAGTAAGGCTTGAACATTATGAACGACATTTACTTTTAGCTGTTTTGGTCGATTCCTGGCTGCAAGTTTTGTTTTTGTTGTTGTTGTTGTTGTTGTTCACCTAGTTATCGTGACGCATTCCCACTATGGAGCTTGGCCAAAATTTTAGTGGTTTAAAATTACTGATTAGATTTGGAATAATGGAGGTATAATAGAAAGATTACCGTAAGGCTACAAAAGTGCGGTGCGTAGTGTAATGCATACAATTATTGACATAACAAATTTATTCTTCAAATATAGCAATAATTTAGTTTTTATAAGTATATACTTTTGTGGACATGTTAGGAAAGTAAAACAGGTTAATCAGTCAACCAATTAGTTTCATCAATATAGTCCCGGACGGCCGCACATACTGTCGCATGAGAAAACTCAGAAATGAAAGCCCCGAAATACAAAATGACAGGCACAGATAAGTCCCTACCAATACCACGTAAAGGTATTTATAAATGAGGTTTCGTAATGTGGTAAACCGCCTGCAGGTGAAAAAGAAATGATCTATTGTTTCCAGTTCATCACAGAACGCGCACAGTGGCGAAGGTGCCTGAGCAGACCTGTGTTTATAGAAATTTAGATTCGGTACCCGGCAACGCAGATTTGTGATAGCTACTTCTTGTTTACGAGTGCAGAAAAAGTTTCTTTGCCAGGAATATAATAAATAACGATCTTCTGTAGAGTTTGTCAGTGCTGTACCTTTAAAGACTTCCATAAGTGTACGTCTGCGTAATCGAGAAGCAGTCACATAAGCGGAAGATGGACAGTGTGGTAGAATCGGTTTGCTAACTGACGACTTAGCTAAGGAATCAGCTATTTAATTTAGAAATAAACCTTTATGTTCAGGCACCCAAACTAATAGTACTTTTCCCAAATGCGAAGGCACTAGTGCCCGGAACACCTTTGTTACT
Organism: Rhipicephalus microplus; assembly: GCF_043290135.1. Taxonomy (NCBI): domain Eukaryota; kingdom Metazoa; phylum Arthropoda; class Arachnida; order Ixodida; family Ixodidae; genus Rhipicephalus; species Rhipicephalus microplus. The sequence continues at coordinate 11,245,081 of NW_027464590.1, read as the reverse complement.
TTATTATCAGCACCAACAGAAAGTGCCGCACAGAGAGTTAGGGAATCTGTTATTATCACAGCTTATGTAATAGCTATAGTTAACTTGCGTAAGGCGAGCACTACTGCCAAGTGCCGGTCAGCACGAACTTGCTCATTGAAGGAGGCGCTTCTTCTTCCTCGATTTGACCTGGTGGTGTGCTTGAATAAACAGCTTATTTTTTCCGCCGGCAGTAGTCATGGAAATCATCTGTTTGGCTGTCTAATAAGCTCTTTCGCACAAGCCGTTTGCTGCGGGGTGATTTGCGGTGGTGGCAGCATGTCTGATGCCCCGATATTGAAGATATCCTTCAGTAGAGTGCACCATCATTCGAGTACCGCGGTCTGTGATAATTGTGGGTGGGCATCCGTGCTTTAAATTGATCCATCGTTCGACAAACTTCTGGACGATTGCAGCCTCTATGTTCCAGAGTGGTTATGCCTTCACGAACTTTCTGGGGTAATCAATCACTGCAATAATGTACTTGTGACCTCTTGAAGTTTTCAATGGCCCTGATATGACCATTCCGACGGCGTGAAATAGACTGTGGACTTCTATTGGGACTAATAGACCGTAAGGCACCGATGTCAACATCTTCATTCTCTGAGAAAGGTCTCTGTGCAGCCCGTACCATCTGACATCTGCATAGAGCTTTGGCCTGTAATACTTGTCCCTAAGGGCAAAAAATGTTCGCCTGATGCCCATGTGGCCACCGTATCGTCCTTCATATATTTCACGGAGTGCCTCAGCTTGTCGTTTTGCAGGAAGGCACAGAAAAAATCGACTGCTTACTGGACCTTGATTTCTTTTGTACAACAAATTTTTATGCGTAATAAACTTCTCTGCACGCGTTTTTGTTGCTTTTTCGTGCCCAGCGCACCCCTAAGCATATCCAGAATTTGAGCGAAAAATGCACCCTGACGCTGCTCCCAACCAATGTTGTCACAGAATTGCAGTGATGGATATGACACTGCAGAAATCGGTTCAGCATCATCAACACTGGGGGGGGGGGGGTTCCTGGAAAGAAAATCTGGGGCGCTGTGCAGAATTCCTGATTTAAAAATGACATCAAAGTCAAATTCCTGCAGAATCAATGACCAACGAAAAAGGCGTTGGTTTCCTTTGTTACGACCGTCATCATTATTGATGTTTTTCGGCCTTTGTGATTGGGACGAAAATATTTTGACGCATTCCAAGCAAGGGTGTGCCACCAAGATGGGTTGATTTCCTCTCGGCAAAACCTGAACGAGGGATTCAGGACTGATTCGCGCGAGGGAAACGCACAAGCCAAGAGAGACCATTGTGAGTTCGACTCAAGAAAAGCCATTTTGTTTGTTGTGAGCAAGGCTTTCAAGGCAGACAAGAAGGCAGCTGGGCCATTTTCGAGGTCACTGATGATCTGGAAATTTCAAAACCAGCATGGTATTTGCAGTTCAGGCTGAAAGCTAAAGCCAAGCTGGTTGTGGCTGCATCTTGTGAGGAGAAATGGAGCCCCGGGATATGTGCAGCTAAGCCGCAGCTTCTAACAAACAGCCAGGAATGGAATGTGGGGGTGAAAAAACGGATAATGCACTATCTGCTGCAGCCCTTGCCGGAGCCCGCCTCGGCGACGAGGGATTAGTTGACTCCTCCTCCTTCCCCTCTTGCTCCATAGGATCGGCTGAATTGGGTGGCATATTTTGACGATATGCTGGCCAACCACTACATTGTCCTACACAAACAGTCAGGCAAGTTTGACACGTGTACTGGCAGCCGGTTTTTCGAACCTCACCCAGCTGCCAGAAGAATCTTGGAAACCAAAATCGTCGGACGTGCGCAAACTTAGTGACGTGTGCGAAAACGTCAGTGCAGTGCTTTGGTGACCATATTTGGGCATCGTGTGGACTGTGCCCACTCCGCATGCATTGTGTGGTGTCTTTCCTCTGCCTCATGAGTGGAGCACCTAGACCATGCAGCGCCCTATTGGCGGAAGCCGTGGACAATGTGCCCTGGGTTGGCAACGAAGCGCTTTATAGGCCGAAAACTTTCGTGTATTTGAAGTTTTACAGTTGAACAGTTCTGTAAAGTTTTGACTTCTCGTTCTCCTTCTCAGTTACTAACTATGTAAATAAATTGTTGTCGTTTTTACCAGCGCCTCATCTGACTTGTTCGACGGTGGGTCTTAGGACGGGGGCCCGCTACCAAACTGAGACCCGCGGGACCCGGAGTCGCAACACCTTCCTTGTAGCGCAAAACCAAGCACAGTGCATGGTGGTCGCTGAAAACTTGTAATTTTCGGCCAATCAGCTGTGGTCGTAACTCTTCTAATGCCCATTTTACTGCAAGAGCTTCCAGTTCTCTCGAAGAATAATTAAACTCTGTGCCTTTGAGAGATCGAATCAAGTATAGCATTGGACAGTATTGTCGCTCTTAATCCTCTTGCAGCATCAAACCTCCCAAGCCGAGCCGACATGCATCTGTGCGTACTTGGACACCAAGTTCTGGTTTTTAGGAGAATAGTTCAAGGACATGCATGCACAACGTGTGCTTTAATGCATCAAATTTCACTTCTGATCTTCCCGAGAAAAAGTAGCCTTTTCTTTTGGGAATGATCGAAGAGTTGCTGCGATAACGCTGTGATTCGGGTTGAGCTTCCTGAGGAACGAAGTGAGCCCGATGAATGATTGTAGTTCTTGTACATTTCGAGGAGGCCGGAAAGTCTAAACTGCTGCCAGTTTCGATGGGTCACAAGATACACCGTTTTTCTGACAACGTGCCTATGGTAATTGATGGCAGTACAAAAAAAGAAACACATGTGTGGCTTGAACTTCAAGGCTGCTGTTTCAAACCTTGTAAATATGTTCTGAAGGTGCGAAGCGTGTTCTTCAAATGTCCGGCTCATTACTACGCCATCATTCATATACACAAGAGCATTGTCGTATTTATTACCGTCAATGATCGTATTCACCGCCCTCTCACATGTGAATGGGGCACCTTTAGGGCCAAATGGCATTGGGAATAATTCGTAAAGACGCCACGGCGGGACGAAAGCAGCCTTCTGTATGTCATCTGGATGCATGGCGATCTGATAAAATCCAGACACCAAGTCTATAAGAGAAAAGCACTTGCTTCCGGTGAATGCCTGCATCGTATCTTCAATTCTTGAGAAAGGGTACACAATGTTCTCAGTGACGGCGTTGGGACGTCGATAATCAACCCACATGCGCGTTGTCTCGTATTTTTTTGCTACAAGAACAAGGGGTGACGCCCAAGGACTCCGAGAAGGTCGCACTATGTTGACATCAATGAGGTTCTTGACCATACTTTGACGAGCTCACTCTGTGCTGGTGACAATCTGCAAAGACGTTGCAATATTGGCTCTGCGTTACCAGTTGGAATGTATTGTCGCTCAACTGTGCAGGAGCCTACATCTGTACTTGACTGTGCAAAGCAAACCGAATGTTGCACAAACAAATCCTTCATAACCTGCAGCTCATTGGAAGATAACGTTGTTCCAATGTCAAAGCTGACATCTCCTATTGCGGTTGAACGGTGCTGTAGATCGACAATCGTATGAGCTGGTGGCGCATCAAGGTCCACAGGAGAACGAAGCCATGCAATTTGGAGGATCTGTTCGCAGTCCTCTCCAGAAAGCTCAAAATCCTCAATTCTGCTTGCTTCTTCAATGAGGCAAATTGTCATCTGATAAGGAAGCAAGATGGCCTGAGAAGAGCAGTTCGCGATCAAAACCGTGTTATTTTCCGATGCAGCTGTTACCATGGGCTCCACTATGACTGAATAGCGTTCATACAAGAGCTTTGTCTCAGTGTTGACCCTTAAAACATTTTCGTGTTCCTACACGCGATGCCAGGCTGCAAGAACTAACTTCCGCCATAAGCTGGCAGTGGTTGCTCCCTAACCAAGCCAACCTTGCGTAGTCTTTGGGGGAACAATACCGCGAAGCTTTCAGAGCCCCAGTCGATAACGGCTTTTGAAGCCCGCAAGAAGTCATCGTCTAGCAGTATTCCTTCGTGATGTAACTGAAGAACAACAACAATGTCATGCTGCAAAGTTTGGTCGTCCTTTGTCACCACAGATCTGACTTCACCTAAATTTTTAGCTGATGGCCGCTTGCTCCTACTAAACGTAGGGACGAAGGCCTTATGCTTGATTCAATTTTGTCAACTATTGGTGTCGTAATGAAGCTTTTGGCAGCTCCAGAATACGAGATGCTTTGAGTCGTTTTAGCGTTGATGACGACAGGCACAAAAAAAGTACCTGCTTAAGATACACATGACTCCTGCTCAAATACTGGCGACTACTCGCGGGCATCGGCGTCACCAGCTGCTCGTTTCCCCGCTGTTGTGAGCTGAAAGAATCAAAATTTTCCTGCCTTATCAAAAATTCTGCAGTTAGTTGTACACGACACTGCGTGACAAACTGGCCCATTCTAGAGCAGTTCAAGTACGGTTTACGAACTCTCAAGGCATTTCCCTCCAACTTTTCAAAAACACGCGTTGCAAAATGAGTCGATTGCCACGATGGTGAGGGCTTCGCATTCGTATCCCCTTTCGCCTTTCCTTCAGCAACTTCATCATCTGAGGAACCGCTAGAGTCTATGCTGTCAGCGCGTTGACGATGGCGCATAGGCTTCCGAGGCGAACGCTTTGCCATAACATGGTATTCAGCGGATGGCGTTGTGGATGGCGTTCCACGTTCTTGTGCAGCCAAAATTTGAATGCTTTCCTCTGAATCCCTGATCTGGTCAAAGCGCAGGAAAGAGCTCATCATATCGTCTGGACGCTCAAACGTTTTATCAAAAAAGGGCATCTTTGCTTTCGGTGACAAAGTAGCCATGATAACTTGGCACTTTTCCTGTTGTAGTACAGGAGAGTTTTACTGCTCCATAAGGTCAAGCTTTCAGTATGCGAAGTGTGTACATGACCAACCTGTGCGTTGCATAGTGCCGACCATTCACTGCTTAGATGTTACATCGCAGTCCATGTTATAACGTCGGCAGAACGCTGCCTTCAAACCAGCACAAGTTTGCTAGCCACCTTTGTGTGGTGACGCATCCATGTAAGGTCTCTATCTGGGAGCCTTGAAATAGTGAATGGTATGGCGACCTCATCAGTGACGCAGAAGGTGCTAAACTATTACTCAACTTGGTGAAACCAGATGTTTATATCTTTCACGAGATGCAATATGAAGCTCTCCGCGAAATTCATAAGTCGGTCGCGAGCGTCTCCACGGTATGTGCACACGGGAGTAACACTTCTGGCTGGTCTTTGTTGCTTATTTGAGCCGCGTGTAAGCTTCATCGACACACTGCTCTCTTTCGCACTCGTGCTTGATTTGGCGTCAGAAGTGTCATGCGTTTCAACTCCAGACGCTCGATGCACTTTACTAGTGGAGCAAGTAAGTTACACAAGACGTCGTGACTTGCCTTCATCTACACGACAAGAGGCTGTATTGGTGCGTCGTCATTTTTTGCGGCGTCGTGGTCCTTGAGAATCGTCAGCTTCAGTTTCTTCAATTCGCTTCAGAGCCGGCCCACTTCGGTCCTTAGGATATCGGCTTCGGGCACAGCTGACCGGTAGGCTTCCTCCAGAGCGACGTCATCCAGCTGCTCGAACACGTCGACAGAACATGGCACCGTCGCCATCTTGGAATCGTGGATTTGGCGCTGTCCAAACGTCAGTGGTTGAGCCAAAGAAGCGTGTAGGGAGCGACGTCCCCACATAGATGTAAACGTCATCTTAGTTCACCTCGAGCCGTTGGGCGCCAATTGTGACGTACTGTTGTGGCCGTTGGATATACTGGGTTCCGAGGTCGCCTAAAAAGGACGTTCATACTCTTTGAATATCAGGAAGGGACTGCTAGACCTTTTATTTATTCCACGTTCCTCGAGCGTCTGTGAGCTCGGCGCCGATCTACTTCGTTTTTATCGCGCAAAGGTGCGAGACAAGCACCGAGCATCACCTGCTATCGCTCGTCACAGTCATCTATTCACGCCACCTGATACCAAATTTGGTATACGGGGAGCTAGCGAAATGGCCGCGAGCGTGCTATCAGCGTAGCATGTTGTCAGGATTTACTTGACAAGCATGCCATATTATCGTGTTTGGACGTCTCACTTATCTTCGCCGTCTAGTCATGTCACGTATTATCCAATTTTGTTGAGCGAGCGAAAGGCTGTGAGCGCTATGAGCATAGCATGTAGTGATGCTTTACATGACACGCATATCATGGTTTTGATGTTCGGACCTGTCATTTATGTTCGTCGTCCATTCATGTCAGGTAAAACCAAATTTGGTGTATGTGGAGCTAACGAAACGGCCGCGAACGCATCATGAGCGTGGTATGTTGCCATGAACTTACATGGCACGCGTGTCATGATTATCATGTTTGCACCAGTCATATATCTTTGTCAACCATTGGCGTCACGCAACACCAAATTTGGTTTATGTGGAGCTAGTGAAACAGATGCGAGTGCATCATGCGCGTGGTATGAAGTCATTTTGTCACATGAGACGCATGCCATGGTTATCATGTTTGCACCAGTCACATACCTTCGACATCCCTTCATGTCCCGTAGTACCGGATTCAATATATGTGAAGCTGGCGAAATGGCGGTGAGCGCATCATGTTCGAAAGAGCTACATACTCCCACGTAACGTTGGCGCGCGCGCACGCTGGGCGCATTGACGCTACGCTACCAGAACGCATGCACTTCATAGTAGGGCTCCAGGCGCGACCGGCGCGACCACTGTCTGTCGGCGCGGTCCGGTGGGAAATGGCGCGAAATGTGACATGCTGCACTTATCACCGACGGTGTTACCTAGGCAGCATAGCTTCTGCTTCTCTTCGTGACGGAGAGATGCGGGCACGCTCACACGCGCGCGCGTCAAAGCAACGCAGCGCAGCGCGCACCTGCGAGCGGCAGGCAGATTGGTACTTGGCGCGCATCTCGTGATTGTCATGTTTGTACCAGTCACATACCTTCATCATCCATTCATGACCTGTAAAACCAATTGGTATAAGTGAAGCAAGCAAAACGACCGCGAGATATCTTGAGCATGGTACGCAGTCATGTATTTACGTGACACATATGTCATGATTTTCATGTTAGGGTCTGTCATGTTCGCCATGAAGTCATGTCATTTCATACTGGTTTCGCAACGTGTAATGTGAATAATCCACCACAAGAGCAGCAATGCCAGGAAATGTAAATCATAAAATTCATGACATAAAGGTCATGATTTTCATTTTGTGAGTAGTCACTTATGCTCGTCACGCATTCACGTTATGCCAGATGACTGTCGGTCTGATGCCATTATCTAAATGGCGAGGAGCGGTAAGAGTCGCAGGTAGCTAGATAGATAGATAGATAGATAGATAGATAGATAGATAGATAGATAGATAGATAGATAGATAGATAGATAGATAGATGCGCTCACAGTCACCGAAGTTGGCTAAGAAATGCTTCGCTTTTAATAACGGTGTCACACGGGCACTTTCAATCGCAATCAGGGCGATCAAGGTCAGTTTTCTCGATTCAATCAACATAATGACCGCTGCTACATGGCCCAAGCTAATGCGGTTCGAGCTTGAATCAAGTTAAATGCCTCAGGTGGCATTCGCGTGCCGTGAAACATGACACTGACATAGCTCGGGGTACGGTATATCTATACAGACCTTTATCAGCAACGTTATTCGTGGAAGAACCGCTCAAACGCCTAAAACTTTGCATGTCACTAAAATCCTAATATGATAAATACATCATTCGATCAACTTTACCTAGCACTTACCTGTATTGCTGTGTGAGAAGCTCAACCTACGCTTTTATTTCTGATGGCCCCCGCTCGTAGCCGTGTAGTCACAGGGAAGCGTGAATCTTGCTGTTCGCACTAGTGTTTCGCTTCTGGCGCCTCAAGTCTGTTCTAGTCGCTCCTGCAAGCGTTCAATAATGGTAAAGGTGTCTTCAATCGACCACGTGGTGTGCGTACGTTGTGACGTTGTCAAAAGGCTTGGGACCATCATAATCAGTTTCCTTGGTGGTGCTCGAACAGCTTCGTCGGGGCGAGAGGTGAACTAAGCGCTGAAGGCAACGGTCGAATGCTTGTCGTCTGTTTCTCCCGTAAGTACAAGCAGTCGATGCAGATCCAAAATTATGCAGAATTTGAATAATTTAGAATAGGCTTTTTACAAACATCTAGCTGTTTTGGTGTTTTTATTAAACTATGCTTAATTTTCTTGTTTATTGTGCTTTTAACAAGCTCAGCTAGAGGGTGCAGACGGCAGCAAAATCGCGATCTCCAGGCAGATCGCGATGCGCGCATTGTGGTTATTCCGGATCGGCACTGATAGCAATTTAAACTTTCAGTATCACACCAGTACAAAACAAATTATTGCGCTCTTGCAGCACTTCAGGATTGACTCGTAGCCTTGTCTTGTTGCGAATCGCTTCCCAGGCTAAAAACTGATGCGCTATTCGTAAGCGATCGATATCGTATATAAATGAGATTGAACCAACTTGAACTAAATCTAGATCATACTGTTGGGCGAGCATCAACGATGGGGCTAGAATGCACGTTGACGCACTTGAAAAATCATTTCCCGAAAGACCAAATCTTCGGCGACCGACAACCATCCTTGCCGCCAGCCTTGCAGCAGAAACGCTACTGTACAATATATGCTGTTTTTCTTGGCCACGAATTCACACAACGAGTAGCCTAATATTTACCAATTCATGCACCATAAAACCCATGTTGAGTCTGGTTGAATCTGGTTAATGTATCTATCCGATCATTTAGCGGGCACCTCCTGGAAGACGTCAACCAAGCTGACACTGTGAATAAGACACGCAAGCAATCTCACTCCACCTACCTAGCCGTAGGCCGAAATAGGGTCCCCTTCATAACGACAATTAAAAGCCCAGTACCTTGACTGCAGTGACGGGGAAATTTCATGTGTCGCTTGCGTCCGATTGGTATCAGCATTGTAAGGAGCCACCAACGTCCTTTGAAGCATCAATTGCAGACCAAGAAAGAGGACAGAAAGCATGCGACTGGTTTGTTTTTCTCAACAAACCTACATATGCAGACAATCTGTTCTGTGTGTTTCATGTGCAAAGCATCTTATGAGCAAGCTTGATCCGGTAGTGTCCGTGCATAGCTGCGCATGCGCCTACTGTATCTCCGACTCTCCTCCTTTACGCAGGCGTTCGGTCGCTTTCTCTCCTCTCTTCCACCCACGCTGCAGCCTGTAAGCCACCATTTCTTTTTTTTCCGTTATTTAATGTAAGCAAGTGCGCTCGTTTGTCTTCCGTCATTCTTGCTTTGCTTCATATTTAAACGAAAAGGACGCACAAAATGTAATCAAAGGTTATATATGTGCGCACTAACGAGTCTCCAGTTCTTACTTGCTGCGCTTGCAAAGCGCGCTCTTTTAGATATCTGTGTCTTCTCAGCAATCGATGTTGACCTTTAAGGCCTAGAAAACACACGTGATCAATTCGGTGAAAGGCCGGGCTCATGATCCTCTCCACTGAAGGATAAGCGCGAGCGCACAAGCACCTAACCCCCCCCCCCCCCATGCGTGAGGCAAGGTACGCGTGGGAGATAACCACGCGGCGCATTGCGACGCGCTGGGCGCCAAGCGGCAGCGTCTTTTTTTAGGGGCGAAGCTCCTCAGGGCGTGGGCTGTGCGTCCCCTGTGTGTAGCCACCTCTAGTTTAGTTCTTGCAGTGTTCACTAGATGGCGGTACCGTCTCCTGTATGTAGCCACCTCTAGTTTAGTTCTTGCAGTGTTCACTAGATGGCGGTACCGTCTCCTGTATGTAGCCACCTCTCGTTTAGTTCTTGTAGTGTTTACTAGATGGTGGTACTTGTAGCTGATGATGAAAAGATGCAAGATGTTATAAACTAGAAAGCGGTACTTGTAGTTGATGAAAGACGCGAGATCTTATAAAATAGGAATGATGTCACATATGGCGCGTGTCATTGGTTGAAGGCAATCGTTCGATTTAGTGCGGCGACGTACGCTAGGGGGAGCGATGTAATAAAATCGAGTGGGCAAAATGTACAGAGGATTCATGGTTTACCAGGTTTACCTCCGGAGCTTCGCCCACTCATCATCATTCACTTCGTGGATATGGCGGCACTTTTTCTTTCCTGATCTTTACTATACATAGATACGTATACATGCACGGTGCATGAGAGTAGCGTTGGTAACGGCAAAACCCAGCTGAGACTAGTCATATAATTGCTATCGCAATAATAGCTTGCTGTTTCCAGGCTGAAAGATTTTCTCCTTGGTGGCTCAGTTGCTAACATCACGCACTCACTAGCTAAAGTTCGAACGTTCAATTCAACGCGCCGGAATCCTTCTCTGAATCTGAATTATTTTTATTTCTTGCGTTTTCATATATATATATATATATATATATATATATATATATATATATATATATATACATACGTAAGCACATACGGTAAGTGACGGCTGTCGCCAACGCCGACGATGGCGGTAAAATTCAGCCGAGAGTGTCCTTATAATTGCTATCGTATTAAAAACATTACCAAAATTTTGTGAGTTTCGCAGGTTCCGCTAAACAGCGCAGTGAAGACTTCCTTAGTATCGCGTTTGCGCGTCGCGTGCAGTCACCTGTCTTCTGAACATTTTGCATTAGGGTTTGTTAGTAAATTATATCCAGATACTTTGTGAAATTCTGAGCGCGGATTGTTGAGGCGATGGCACTTGTAATTGAAGGCCTGGCGTTCCGCGGTGCTTTACACTCACGTTTTCCTAACACGTCGTCAAGCGTAGCTGATAAAATTTAGGCTGTATCTGACCCAGCAAAACGTTCACTTTTCAGAAAGCAGTTAGTTCAATTTACCCCTTTTAGGATGGTTGCCGCACCCGCTACCTTGTGGTGGGCATCGCTTACCTTCTGGTCAATAGATTCCGCTCCATCAATTTTATTGAAACCTGTGTTACAACGCACGATACTCCCCTAACAAAATCTCAGTGGCACGTCATTCTATCGGAGTCAGCATAGAATCAGACAAATCTGAGTTCACTCGTAGTGCGATTGTCACAAGCTAAGTGAGCCGCTAAGTTAGCTAAGTGCCTGGTGATAATGTTGGTAGTCTCCGGTACCACAACTTTTTTCGTTGTTCACAGTTGAAGCTATCTGGAGCACGCCGCTGTCGCGTTGCGCGCCGCAAAGGTTTGGTTGCCGGAGTCGGTGAATCTATTGCACTTTTACCCGAAAGTTTTTGATGGGCCGATAGCGTGTCAGTGTCGCACAATTCGACAACTGAAACGCCCTGCCATCGCACTTGGTCAAAATGTCACCATTCCGTTTACTGAGTCATGTCCACTGTGACCGTGCTCTTTCCCTGCTGGTCGCGCACTTACCTGGTGAGCACAATTTTTGCGAAAACCCGCCGCCAGCGTCAGCCCCTATGGTTGTGAGCAAAAAGCGTATGTGAGTCTGTGGCTGAAAAATCAAGCTACTGAGATAGATAGCCGCGGGAGGTCGCTACAGTAACAGCGTGCGCGCACGATCACACTGAAAAAGGCACGGTTTCGAAGAAAAAAAAATGCTGAAGGTCATGAGGCGCGGTAGTTTCTCTGCTCTGCCAGTCCTCCCTGGTTAGCTTCCAGCGCTTTCGTCAGGACGAGAAAGGATATATTGCAATTGCAGCATGGGACAAATCTTTGTAACTCCACTCGCACTGGACGGTTTCTTGAAATTTTTGCTGCATTGAGTTCGTAAGGCAGTAAGCTATTCTAGTAAATTTATTCCATGATTAATAGAAAAAAGTTTCAGGGCCCCTTTACCACATTTTTTTCGAAGTTGTCATGATGAAAACAAGCCGATTCGGCGATAATAGCGCGTGCTGGTCCAATCTACTGTGTGCGTGTTTGTGGGTGTGCATGTGTATGTAACAAAACATATCAATAAGTATGCACTTAGTGGTCGAAGGGTGAACTATAGACCAAATTTCGCTATTGCGTTCAACTTTTAAAGGCGAAGCTTAAGGGTCCCGCATTGTTTTCAAAGAAGCTGTACGACCAGTCGTAGCTGTTCTCGTTCGTTGCACGGCTTTTCACTAGCACACTGAGTGGTCAGCTTAATGCAGTCGAGGTTTGCACGTATTTGATAGCCCAGCAAGACCTCTGCTGAAACCTTGCCCTTCTGAATTGGTGTATGGTGGTAATGGAACCTAACTCATGACGTTCGGTTTTGTAGCAAAATTTCTTCGGTTTTTTTTCGCCTCTGTTCAACGTTCATTTAGCTCGTTTGGCTAAATAGTTTGATTGGGGTGATTGGGCATTGCAGTCGGGTGTCTCACTGCGTTCTTAGCTAGGAAATTGTGGAAGTGGAAACCCGTGAACTGATGGTTCATCATTTGTCATAAGAATACGAGGTAGAGCAGACCTCGCAAACACAGCCCTCAGGCCATCCACTGTCACTTACGCTGTTGCAGATTTCATTGAAACTGCTTCTATTCACTGCGTTTCCGAATCCGCCATTGCGATATTATGTGTGCTTCAATAGAACCTGCATAGTGGGCGGCCAACCGGCTTCATTTATCTCTCGTCGTGGGCCAAGGTACAGGTGTTCACACTGCAGGCATCGCCGCATCCTGTACAAAATTGGAACATTGACGCAACAACCATTGAATCTTGCTGTATACACACGGAGACTACAAGGATCTCTCAATGTTCTTCGTGATTTCCATGCCTGGGTGCGTTTCATGAAGGAAGTCTAAGAAGTGTTGGTTTCGAGCCATAGGAAGCATGATGTGGTGCCACCAGTAGGCTGTCTTGTTAGTATATTGAGCTTAGCCTTCTTGCTGAAGTGCGGCAGAAAGCGGCTGGGCTCTTCAGACAAAAATTTTGGCCAGCCTTTCTTAATCAAGAATTTCACTTGCTCCAGTAAAGGATCCGTTCCTATAAAATCTACCACACCTCTGCCACTAGTATCGGCCTTTTTCAAGTATTTCGAGCACAGTACGTAACCTGGCGGACTTCCTATGTTGGAAGCGTGTAGTTTCCTCAGTAGTGGCAGGCGACCTAATAAGGTAGCAGCATTTCAGTTTTCTGTTTCTCTGTGGTACTGCAATGTGTAATTGAAATTGTCTAACGAAAGAGCCCATTCCTGAAATCTCGCCGAATGCATGGGAGGAAGAGTTTTTTCTGGGTTAAAAAAACCCTTCGAGTGTTTATGCTCGGTCATCAAAACAATGTATTTCCTGTATAAGAAGTACTTAAATCGTGTCACGCTGAAAACAATGGCTATTTCTTAATTTTTTAGCTAGCAGTAGTCTCGTTTAACTTTGCACAGACTTCTGGAGCGAAATCCAATTGGTATTCTCTGCTATTCATGCGATGGGAAAGTAATGCCCCCACTCCTACAGGCGAATTGTGATCTTGAAACTTGAAATGTTTCTTAGCCTCAAATTGGCTCAAATGCACAGATGCTTGTATGGCCTGCTTTACTTCTCGAACAGCGTCGCGTACCTGTTGCCTTTTTCACGTTGCTCCCTTAGTTTGCATATTGTGTAATGGCACTAATACTGAGGAAGGGTTCGCCGATCCAAAATCACAACAGGATACTATTTTAGTGTTCCTTGGTAAAAGAAAAGAACAGCATTATAGCCGTAGTATGGAACTGGCGTCCACCTTGTTCTTGTTCCTCACTTCATCCTTCTCTTCCCTGCCCCGGCTCTCGTGCTTCTTTTTCTCCTGTCCCAATGCTCATACCGCTTCACCCTTCCCGGCTTCTTTTAACTACCCCTCCTGGGGTAATATTTGAAGACATTTTTAATTGAAGCACATTCAACTGATCCGCGTTCACCAGTGTACCAGAAAGTCTTCAAAATGCCGTTCTGGGTGGATGTCTTGGTAACAGAGTAAAGACCGTGGAATTTAGCTCTGTAATCTCTTATTTATTTTATCACTAGTACAAGGTCGATGACTTAAATGTCTGGCATGTGTGCTTGATGACTCTTGTCGCAATGCTTCTTCATTTGTTTTCGGCATCTCGCCCCCTGTGATATTTCTTGCTTCTGCTAAAAAACCATGATGTTTTCTAAGAGCACTAACTCAAGGTCTGCCAGCAGAATTGGGGTTTCGCTTGAAGAAGCGTACTGTGGACTGCACCCCAAGCCACTTTTATAGGATTGATTATGACGTTTCACGGCTGCTATCAAATATCATTTTCATCCACCCGGAAAAATATCGTACATCTCGATGTACGGTTTCACATCCTGTATGGCACGTTCTGCCAGCCCATTTGCTGCGGGGTGGTATGGAACACAAAACTTCATTGATATAATGTGACCCCGAGTCCATCTTGCTAGCTTTTCGCTCTTGAACGCAAGGCCATTATTGCATACGATTGACCGCGTGGTCTTAAACATGTCTCTTTCGAGGAGAGTTATGGCGCTATTTGCATCTTCTTTCCCTGCTCGTGCCGCGACTATTCTCGTGCGTTCATATATCGCCAGAAAAAAAGCTTACGTTTGGACTCCTTCGCGTTTCTTAACTATTTCGACAAAATCCAGGTAAACTACTTCGATAGCCGTGTTCGAGCTGCAAGGTAGTATCATAGCATCTGTAGGCTCTTTGTACTTGACCTTATATACTTGACACGCATGGCAGGAACGAACGTACTGACTGACACCTTTCTTCATGTGAGGCAATGTAAATCTCTTATCCAATTTGTTGTAAGTGTGCCAAAGTTCGTCGTGTCTTCCAGATTCTGGGCTATCGTGGTACAAATAAAAGACTCTGGGAGCAAGTGTTGGTGGGACGTGATACCGACCTTCAGTGAAAGCAAGTTGTTCGGAGCATTCTCACAGCTTCACTTCATTGATTTCTTCCGTCTGTTCTCTGTTGCTTCGTACCATCAACCTTGATAGAATATCTGCATTCGTTAAAAGTGGTCCTGGTCGATGCGAGACTGTGAAGTCCAATTGCAGAAAGTAATTGACCCATCTAGCAATACGTGTTTTGCTAGATGGGTCAAGTTATCGGGTCAAGCGCGCCAGGTCAAGTTATCTGTGGTACTTGCGAAGTGGCTGAGTTCTCGCTAATTGTGGCTTGACCAGTTCGCTTTACTCCGACTGAAACACCTGCTTGAATTAGTGGTTATGCTTGTTTTTGAAGTTGATGGTATGTTTGGAACACGCTCCAGGAAGTCATCTAGAGTTTTTCGTGACCGTATTTACACCTGCTTCAAGACTTCAGTGGGTAATCCTTGCAATATTAAGGCTGCTACGGCAATTGATATACGTACAGCACTGAGACTTCTAATATGTGGTGCCTCTCCTTAATGACACACAGATGGAGCTGCTGTGACGGCCATGTGTTTGCAACACGATGGATAAGAGAATTGAATGTTGATTGAGTTCATAAACGATTCATAACAAATTTTTATGATTTGGGGCACGAAGAAAGCCGCATTAGACTGAAGAACACGCTTTAGGGCAAGTTGTCATCCGTCCTCTGCTCTATAAATGAATTGCTGTGCGCCGCATCTCGGAGGCAATGCTTTAGATCATATGGTTCAAAGTAGGGACAAAGATTACGCCTCCCGTAATTTTATCGATAAAAACATTGTGAAGGTCATTTTAACGTACTATACTTCAGTTTTGCATTCGCTCTGTGGATACTTTTGCGCCATTAGGACGCCGCCTCGCTCTGGGAGAACGTGCTTGACCGGGACTGTCTCCATAGCGTATGATCACTGGTTACCGGCTAATAGACACCTTAACAAATTGTTGGAGAGTGCTGCGTTTTTTTTCGATGCCCTTGGAGCTTCGATACCTTATCATCAAACATGCCCCCTGGCGCCTCTCAGCTAACGTCTTCTCTCATGCCACCCCCTTGTCCTGGTGTCCCCAGGATCTGTAATCCACGCATCTTCACTGGCGCCGATGACACTGACGTGGAGGACTGGCTCGCCATTTACGAGCGCGTGAGCATCCCCAACAAATAGAACGAGGAAGGTGGGTTTACGAACTTGGTGTTCTACCTTGCGGGCGTAGCCATTTTGTGGTACAACAACCACTCGTCGGATTTTGCAACCTGGTTCAATTTTAAGACCACTGTAATCAACGTTCCGGCCAACTGGCTGTTCGTAAGCTGCAAGCCGAGCAACACTTACGTGAACGCGCTCAGCGGGCTGGTGAGTTTTTCACCAGCTACATTGAAGATGTCCTGGACTTGTGCAACGAATCCATCTCACCATGTCCGAGTCTGAGAAGATCCGAAACATCATGAAAGGCATTGACAACGATGCCTTCCCGATGCCGCTCGCCAAAAGCCCCGGCAGAGTGGCTGAGGCCTCCACACTGTGCCACAGCTACGAGGAGCTCCACTGGCAGCTTTCGATTATTCGTCGCTCCCTACCACGAGCTGCAACGCGTGCTGGCTTGAAGGCCAATTGGGACCAAGTGGCGTTGATGGCAGACCTCAAGTCTTTCATCCGTGAGGAAATCGCTCGCCACTTCTCCTTCCTGCTCTTTGCCCGTCCAACGGCTGTTCAACAACCTGGCACAACCCTTCTCTCTCCCATCCGATGAGCAATTGAGAAGGAACTAGCAGAGCTCATGCCTGCGTACCACCCCAAACAACCTCCGGCTCCTGCGCCCCTGAGTTACACCCAAGTGTAACTCAGGGACGCAGCCAGGCCACCTCAAGTCTTTCCCGCCCCCACCCCACTTACTTACGCTGAAGCTGCCCCTCAATCTCCGCCCTTGGCAGCGGCTTTGCCCTCTACGTATGTTGACGCAACCTATCAGCCTCAGCCTTAGCCCACCATGCAGCCTTTCCAGCCACTGTTCAGTCTATCGGCTCTGGCGACATGGGTGAGACCTACCCCAGCAAACCGATGGATCACATCCTTCAACCGGCCTCTATGCTTTGCCTGCGGTTACGCCGGTCAGGTAGCCCGATATTGCTCTCGCGTGCAGCCAGCTGCGCTTTCTTCGCCTTTTGGTGGCCAGCTCAGCCGTCCCTATCTCGACGAACCACTGTCTATGCCACCGCGGTTTGGCCCAGGTCCATCTCCTCGAAGGTCGCCGTCTCCACGACGTCATTCCTTTTCCCCCATGCGGCCAAGTTCGGCTGCTCATGAGCGGTAAAACTAGTACTTACTGTCCCCGAGGCAAGGACTACGATGATATCGCGATGTGAAATCTCTTAGAGCATCCCCTCGAATGTTGTTGACGTGTTTTTGGACGATGTTTGTGCATCGGCTCATTTCGACATTAGTTATGGACGAAAAACTTGGCAACTTACTTGGAAAAGTGACGACGCCACTTTCTGGGTTCTCCCTCCTACTAGTTCGCATCGTATTCATCCTACAGCAAGGTGCACAGATCGGGAGTTTATTCAGGACGTTCTATATGTCACCCAGTTCCTTATCATTCTAACATGCTCTCATGGCTTCATCTTAGGATGTGATTTTCTCTCCCACGACGACGCCGTCATCTATTGTGCCTCCGCCGAAATTAAACTGTCAACGTTTTCGCATTTGACGCTGGATAACAGTCCCTCTACACTCAGAAAGATTCTCATGACAGACGATACAACAGTGCCTCCGAAATCGACGACAGCTGTGTCGGTCTACTGTGCCGTTCTCTCCGACAAATTCGCACTCGTTGTGCCATCCTACCACGCTTGTACCAAGAAAAGGCTGGTAGTATTTTTTGCCACCGTGCAAGTCACCCAGGGTAACGCCGGTAATTTTGTAACCAACCGATCTCCATACACCATTACATTGCTTCGAGGGGAATGTCTCCGCAGTGTGGAAAGAGTCGACGACACACAAGTCCTGGACGTACCCGATGACTCACGTTGTACCAGTTCACGCACCACGAATGCTGTTTCCACTTTTGATCCGTCACCTGCTGATTCATTTGGCCCATCCTTTGCTGACAACGTTACGGCGGTACAGCGTTCCCAGCTTCTGGACCTCTTGAAAGAATATCGTTTTTCTTTCGATGTCGGGCGAAGTTCTCTCGGTCGCACGTTCGCTGTTACGCATAACATCGACAATGGTACCCATCTAGCCATACGGCAACGTCCATATCACATGTCACCTGCTGAACGTCGGGTAATTAACGAGCAGGTTGACGATCTGCTTAAACGCGACGTTATTCGGCCCTTGGACAGTCCAAGGACGTGTGCTGTTGATCTTGTTGTGAAAAAAGACGGTTCTGTGGACTACAGACGGCTCAATAGGATCACTCGCAAGGATGTTAATCCACTGCCGCGCATTGATGACGCGAATGACAGCCTTCACGAAGCCGAGTTTTTTTTTCTTTTCTCGATCTGCACTCGGGGTACTGGCAAGTACCCATGGCTGACACCGCTCGCCCGAAGATTGCCTTCGTCACACGCGACGCTTGTTCGAGTTGAATGCCATGCCGTTTTGTCTATGTAATGCACCTGCGACTGTAGAGCGCAATATGGACACCGTTCTGCGCATCTAGAAATGGTACGCGTGCTTGTGTTACCTCGACGATGTCGTTGTCGTTTCTCCGAATTTCTACACGCATCTCCAACGTCTAAAAGAAGTTCTCGCACGTGTGGGCAGTGCCCGCCGGCAACTGAATCTGAAAAGTGCCGTTTTGCAGCACAGTGACTCACCATTATATGGTACATCGTGTCCAAGGGCGGCATTTTTTTCGATCCTGCCAAGCTTCGGGCCGTGGCCAAATTCTTCAAACCTGCGCCCATCAAAGAACTATCTAGTTTTGTGGGCCTGTGCTCATACTTATGATACTTCATAAGAAACTTCGCCACGATCATATCACCACTGACGAAGCTTCGTGAAGGTAACGGGCCCGGAAATTTGTGGTCATCCGAGTGTGACGACGCGTTCGCAAGGGGTCCGCCATTTGTTGAGGTGTCCTCCCATTCCACGCCACTACGATCCCACGGCCCCCACGGAGGTGCACACGGACGTCACCGATGTAGGCCTCGGCGCTGTCCTGCCGCCGCGCAAACCCGGATTCCCCGATAATGTTGTAGCATACTGTCACGGGGTCGTGACTTGGCCGAAGACAGGAGACTTTGTGTTGGGATTTAACTGTTTATTTTGGCGAACCTGTGCCCGGTAAACGGAAAGCCCAATTACAACAGTAGTGTTGCTTAGTTAGCAGTCTCGGACTGATAGTGGCGAACGGAGCATCGGCCTTCGATCAACAACTGACAAGCGGCGAAGCGCGTCGGCATTTATACTCTTGCTGTCGAATGTTCTACCGTTATCGCTGGCGGTGGCGTAGGTTCCAGAACAATCAGTACCGTTCGCACAGTGGGCGTAATCTTATCAAAAAGATCTACTACAGTCCGGAACCTTCTCGAAAACTGCAGGCGCGGTTCACGCTGAGAATCGTGTGGTGTTTTGGGACGATAACAAAAACTTGGGAAGTGGAACGTGGCATTGCCCCCTTCTGAAAAAAGGCATCGTCCCGATGCTTTAACTAAAGATGAAGGTACCGTATTAATTCAAGAAAGTACAATGAATAAATTACGATACATTTATAATAAAAGAAACAGTTTCAGTTTGTTAACGCGCATGAAACGGCTTGAGGCGCGCGACATGTACGACTTCAGGTCGCGATCGGCGTCGTTGAGAGTTCGTGATGCCGTCGGGGACAACCTCGTAATCAATTGGGCCGAGACGTCGAACCACCCTGTACGGTCCGAAGTACCGTCGCAGAAGCTTTTCACTTAGTCCACGTCGGCGTATCGGCATCCACACCCAAACACGTTCACCGGGCTGGTATTCCACGAAGCGTCGTCGAAGGTTGTAACGGTGGCTGTCGGTCGTTTGTTGATTCTTGATACGGAGACGGGCAAGTTGTCGGGCTTCTTCGGCGCGTTGAAGGTACTCGCTCACATCGAGGTTTTCTTCGTCGGTGACGTTGGGTAACATGGCGTCGAGCGTCGTTGCCGGGCTCCTTCCGTAGACCAATTTGTATGAAGATATCTGCGTCGTCTCCTGCACCACCGTGTTGTATGCGAAGGTCGCATACGGAAGAATGGCGTATGTGACCTTCATCAAATGCGCCAATAAACTTCATCAACAGAGGTTGTACGGTCTAGTCCACGTGCTGGAGGCTTTTTCTGAATTATTTTTCTTGCGTGATATATATATATATATATATATATATATATATATATATATATATATATATATATATATATATATATATATATATATATATATATATATATATATATATATATATGTGTGTGTGTGTGTGTGTGTGTGTGTGTGTGTGTGTGTGTGGCCAGCGGAACCTCACCTCTATATATAGGTTCCGCTGGCCGAACCGAGGAGGCCAAAGCAGCCTCCTGGGTTCAGCCAGCGGCCTCCGGAAGTTGCCGACTAGGTTGCCCAGCAGCGTGGATTGATACCTCGGCACCACTCATCTTGCCACGACGAGCCCACATCCGGCCATCTGGGCTACTCGAGAACGATGATCGGGTGCGACAACTCTAGTACTGGCCTAAAATGTCTGCCTGTGTCAAAGACTACGTGAAAGGATGCCGTAAATGCCAGCGTCACATTACAGCACCCTTGAAGCCTGCAGACCATCTACAACCGATTGATTCACAACGTAAACCGTTTGATCAAGTGGGAAAGAACCTCCTAGGCCCTTTTTTTTTATTCACATACTGCAGCCCATTAAGGGCTATGGCAGGAGTGGGTGATGAAAAAAAACAGAGCAGAGAATTAGAAAAGTACCACTTCCGGGAACACACTACAAAATAACACACGAACAAAATACAATATACATTGCAATTCCATTCAGTACAAAAATAAACATCCAATGAATGGGCACTGCGGGGCGTACATATAAATATAACAAAGCAAGGAACTATTGGTTAGATTCGACTTCTAAGAGAAGGCAGGAATTGATTTATCGGTGCACTACTAATCTCACCCGGCAGTAAATTCCATTGTTCTATGGTTCTAGGAAAAAAGCAAAATTTGAATAGATTGGTGTGTGCGTGAAAAGGGGCGAGGTTTAGGGCATGATTATTTCGAGTAACGGTTGGCATAGCATACGTAAGATAGCTGTTATCGGAGAGACGGTTAACTGAGTGAACGATGGCATGCAAGAATTTGAGCGACTCAATATCTCGTCGAGTAGAGAGTGAGGTTAGATTTAAAGTAGTAATAGCGGATGTAGGCGAAAAATGGTGATCATATGTATTTTGTCCTCTTCCGGCAACAAATGGATAATTGTTGCAACGGATTACTTGACTCGTTACACTGAGACGAAGACGTTGCCACGAGGGACCGCATCTGTAGTTACCAGTTTTTTATGCATAAAATTGTGCTACGCCATGGCGCCCCGTGATATATCATCATTGATCGAGGGACATCATTCACAGCGAAGTACTTGGATGATATCTTTAGGTTGAATTACACAATTCATTGAAAGACCAGTACATATCACCGTCAGAGTAATAATTTAACAGAAAGGCTCAACAGAACGCTAGCCGACATTATCTTTATGTTCGTGGATGTGCAGCACAAAACGTGGGACGACATCCTGTCGTACGTAACATTTGCGTATAACACTGCAACGCTGGAAATTGCACGCTTAACGCCATTTTGACTCGTTTATGGTCGAGATGTCAGAACTAGGCTAGATGCCATGATTCCGCGAGAAGAAATCGACAAGCTCGACCAATTAGCCGCCGACATCAATGAGTACATTGAGCACGCTGAGCAAGCACGTCAACTGGCCCGTGTGCACATCAGAACTCAACAGTGTGCAGAGGCACGGCGGTACAACATCCATTATCGAGAAGTTAACTATGAGCCTCGTGACCAAGTTTGGGTTTGGACACCCATTAGACGGTGAGGTCTCAGGGAGAAACTTTTGAGGAAGTACTTAGGACCTTACATAGTACTCAGACGTATGAGCGACGCAAACTACGAAGTGGTTGCAGACGCGCGCTCACCATCATCCCAGCGCAGGTTACCACGCCCAGAGACTGTACACGTCGTCCGCCTAAAACCACACTTTACGTGGTGATGCAAATTTTCTTGAAGTGCCAGTGAACTTTTCATGTGAACAGTGAATGCCATTTATTTGCAATTCACGGGTCAAGGACGAAATTTGTCTCGTGCGCTACTTTGTCTATAGTTTGTTTATTTTGTCTACTTCGACCCACTGCTGTGCACACTTTTGTTTGAGCATCGGCCATTGCACCCTTGGTAGGAGGAGTAATGCCACCTAGTGTTCGGTGCCAGTAAACAGTGAGCCAGTTCTGAAGAAGACGAAGACAAGCAACCCGTGCCAGTGGAGACGTCCTCCTTTGTTTCTGAGATTTTGACAGTCATATCTGTTTGTACGTTTCTTCGAGCTTCTAGCACGCGTGACCATATATATATATATATATATATATATATATATTTATATATATATATTTATATATACATATATATATATATATATATATATGGAGAACAAGAGACAACACCCGATCTTGGGCCCGTTGTTCTTATTCTGTCTACGCTCACCTCTTCCTTCTGTAGTCGCGTATGCGCCCATGCCTGAGCACAGCACTTGTCATCATTACACTCCGCCACGCTGCGACCATGCAGTCCTGCTAAGCTTGCCCTTCACTGGCACAGGTCCTTTTCTTAGAAGGTCAAAACATTCATACACTTAGGCTATGTACCACTATAGGTTGAACTAATGCCTCTGGTGGGCAGCATTGGCTGCCTCGCATAGGCCGGTTATGGCCACGGTGCGTGTTGCGTTGAAAGTAAGGTGATGATGTCTATGGTGGACGCCATTGACTTTGTCGCGCCGGTTTTTGTGTCTTGCTTTGAAAGTGGAGTGACGATGGCTCTAGTGGACGCCATTGAGTGTTTCACAATGGTCGTCTTCGGCCCGCAGGCCCAGAGCCCTGAGTGGCCAATACCGTCTCTGGCGGGCGGTGGTGGCTGTGTCTGTGGGGTCTCTCTCGTGGACGCCATGACTTTCCTTGCGGGGCTGTCGAACACTCTGGTGGGTGACCTTGGCTGTATCGAGGCGGCCGCAGCAGCAGGCAATTCTGTTGGCGCAGTTTGGGGCACTGGTCTTCATTCCTGTCGGCGTTCTGGACAGGCTGCGATTCCCGGCCCTCATGCTTTGACGCAGGAGCCTCTGCGCTGCCATCTTCGGCTCCTCTTGTTCTGCAGCCACAAGGAATCAAGATGCTCTTTGGTTGTTCTACCGCGGCGTCCATACAAGTTAACGCCACCATAGCTGCACATCATGCTGCAGACACCAGGGGCCCACGAAGGCCTCACCTCGCTGCTCTGTGCGAGCTGGTCACCAGCTGGCCGATCTATCTCCGATTCCTCCTCAACTCACACTGCCTCCTGGTGATCGCACTGCATTCATCATCATCATCATCATCATCATCATCCTGACTACGTCCACTGCAGGAAAAAGGCCTCTTCCATGTTCCGCCAGT
The DNA here is from genome assembly GCF_043290135.1 of Rhipicephalus microplus. Classification (NCBI taxonomy): domain Eukaryota; kingdom Metazoa; phylum Arthropoda; class Arachnida; order Ixodida; family Ixodidae; genus Rhipicephalus; species Rhipicephalus microplus. Next base: position 11,221,567 of record NW_027464590.1, on the reverse strand, counting down.
TAACCCGGTCCAGTGCTTGCTGCTGCCAATTTATACCCGCAAACTTCTTAATCTCATCTGCCCACCTAACCTTCTGTCTCCCCCTAACCCGCTTCCCTTCTCTGGGAATCCAGTTAGTTACCCTCAATGACCAGCGGTTATCCAGTCTTCGCGCTACATGCCCGGCCCCTGTCCATTTCCTCTTCTTTATTTCAACTATGATATCCTTAACCCCCGTTTGTCCCCTAATCCACTCTGCTCTCTTCTTGTCTCTTAAGGTTACACCTACCATTATTCTTTCCATTGCTCGCTGCGTCGTCCTCAACTTAAGCTGAACCCTCTTTGTAAGTCTCCAGGTTTCTGCTCCGTAGCTAAGTACGAGCAACATACAGCTTTCATATACCTTCCTCTAGAGCGATAGTGGCAATCTACCTGTCATAATTTGAGAGTGCTGGCCGAATGCGCTCCACCCCATTCTTATTCTTCTAGTTACTTCAATCTCGTGGTTCGGCTCTGCGGTTATCACCTGCCCTAAGTAGACATAGTCTTTTACAATTTCAAGTGCACTATTACCTATCTCGAAGTGCTGCTCCTTCCCGAGGTTGTTGTACATTACTTTTGTTTTCTGCAGATTAATTTTAAGACCCACCTTTCTGCTCTCGTTGTCTAATTCCGTAATCATTAGTTGTAATTCGTCTCCTGAGTTACTCAGCAATGCAATGTCATCGGCGAAGCGCAGGTTACTAAGGTATTATCTATTAACTCTTATCCCTAACTGTTCCCATTCTGGGCTTCTGAAAATCTCCTGTAAGCACGCGGTAAATAGCATTGGGGATGTGTCCCCCTGCCTTACACCCTTGTTGATTGGTATTCTGTTGCTTTTTTTATGAAGCACTTTGGTAGCACTTGATCCCCTGTAGATTTCTTCTAGAATGTTTATATATACTTCATCTACGCCCTGATTTCACAGTGTCTGCATGACGGCTGATACTTCTACTGAATCAAGCGCCTTCTCGTAATCCATGAAGGCTATGTATAGTGGTTGGTTATACTCTGAGCATTTCTCTATTACCCGATTGATAGTATGAATGTGGTGAATTGTTGAGTAGCCTCTTCAAAATCCTGCTTGTTCCTTTGGTTGATTGAATTTTAATGTTTTCTTTACTCTGTTAGAAATTACCTTTGTAAACAGCTTGTATACCACAGAGAGCAAGCTGATCGGCCTGTAATTCTTGAAGATCTTGTCATCTCCTTTCTTATGTATTAAGTGATGTTAGCATTCTTCCAACACACTTATACTCTTCCCGTCAGGAGACATCTCGTAAACAGGGTGGCTAGTTTTTCTAACACAATCTGTCCTCCATCTTTCAGCAGATCTCATGTTACCTGATCCTCACCAGCTGCTTTGCCTCTTTGAATGCTCTCTAAAGCTTTTCTGACTTCTTCTATCATTACTGGTGGAGTGTCATCTGGGTTACTGCTAGTTCTTATAGTATTAAGGTCGTGGTTGTCTCGGCTACTGTACAGATCTCTGTAAAACTCCTCCGCTATTTTATTATCCTCTCCGTATTGGTAGTTATCTTGCCCTCTTTGTCCCTTAGTACATACATCCGACTTTTGCCTATCCCAAGTTTCCTCTTCACTGCTTTGACGCTTCCTCCGTTTTTCAGAGCGTGTTCTATTCTCTCCATGTTATACCTCCTTACAGCGCATACCTTACGTCTATTAATCAACTCTGGAAGTTCTGCCAGTTCTATTTTGTCTGTTGTACTTGACACTTTCATGATTTGACGCTTCTTAATTAGGTTCTTCGTTTCTTGGGAAAGCTTGCCAGTGTCCTGTCTAACTATCCTGCCTCCAACTTCCACTGCACACTCCTTAATGATACTCGTCAGATTATCATTCATTGTATCTATGCTAAGGTTGGTTTCAACCTAAGAGCCGAGTACCTGTTCTGCAGCGACACTCTGAATTCCTGTACTTCCCTCGCAGTGCTAGCTCATTGATTGGCTTCTTGCATATCAGTTTCTGTCGTTCCTTCTTCAAGTCTAGGCGAATTCGAGACCGTACAATTCTATGGTCACTGCATCGTACCTTGCCAACCACTTCCACATCCTGCACGATGCCTCGGTGGGCACTCGTTATAAAGTCTATTTCCTTCTCATTTTCGCCATTAGTGCTCCTCTACGTCCACTTGCGGTTTCCTCGTTTTTGGTAGAAGGTATTCAAATTCCGTAAATTATTGCGTTCTGTGAATTCTACTAGTAGCTCTCCTCGGCGTTTCTAGTACCGATGCCGTAATCTCCTACTGGCTGGTCTCCAGCATGCTTCTTTCTTATCTTTGCATTAAAGTCGCCCATCACTATAGTATACTGTGTTTTCACCTTACTCATTGCCGATTCCACGTCTTCATAGCTTTCAACTGAAGCGTCGTCATGGCTGGATGTAGGCGCGTAAGCCTGTACTACCTTCATCTTGTATCTTTTATTCAGTTTAATTACGATACCTACCACCCTTTCATTAATGCTATAGTATTCCTCTATGTTGCCACCTATGTTTCTGTGTATTGAGAACCCCACTCCCAGTTCTCTTCTGTCTGCCAAGCCCCGATAGCAAAGGACGTGCTGCCCATTCTGTAGCACTGTATAGGCCTCATCTGTCCTCCTAACCTCACTGAGCCCTATTATAACCCATTTAACACCCTTTAGCTCCTCGAATAGTAAAGCTAGACTTCCCTCACTACATAAGGTTCTAGCGTTTAACGTTGCCAAGTTCAGGTTCAAATGGCGGCCTGTCCGGATCACTGCATTCAGATGGTCTCAAAGTCACATTGCATTGCCCGTGATCCCAAGTAGGGCTGTACGCCGGGAGGCCGGAAGAGCTGATGTTGACTTCGCCTGCTTGCGGCGCATCACTACCGTCGGCCAAGGCGTAGTATATATGTGACGTATGAAGCGATGGTTGGTAGAGGCAGAGAAGGAAGAAGTGAGAATGGAATAAACATGGGGTATGAGCCAGGCCACGTCTCCCAGTCATCGTAGCGTCACACGAGTCGACAGGATGAAGACCTGGCCACCACTTATCAACCTCACATCATTCACGAAGCCACCTGCAGTACGCCTCAGCTGAATATCGACCACAGAAGAGGTGATCTCAGGCGCATTCAGTTACCGGCACCATGACAGAACCATCGACTGAGCTCGACATCCCCAAGTACACCGGATCAGCGGACGACGGACCCGTACTGGACTGGTTCAACCTATTCGAGGTCCACGCCGCCGCTGCATCCTGGTCGGAACGGGAGATGGTCGCCAACTTCACTGACTACATCTCCGGTGAGGCATTCAAGTTATACCTGACACACATATTCGAAAACGACGAATCATGGCAAAAGATCAGGGAAGAGATGATTACCCGTTTCAAAGAATACTATGAAGACCTCTACATACCTCATCAGCGGAAGGCTTTTCAACTCGCCCATCAGAGTTACGCGAAGTCTTGCCGCAGTAAGCCTATTTCCCAAACGAGACCTCAGAGAAAAGATACCACCATTGTACCATCATATGACTCTTCCGAAAAAACCTCACGCATTCGAACACCGACTGGTAACTTGCACGTCACAACAGACAAGGCAAAGCCTCCGTATACCGAAAGGAATCTAGACCATTTCGGCAAAAGACTAAACCTAAAGCCGGCTTTCCCAAGAACAATGAAATCGACATTTTCAACGTGTTCGTGTTCACTGCACCACAACAATTCACATTTTACTGAACCACCCGAATCCCTTGATGCTTCGTGTCACACACAAGGTCAAGACGGTTTCGAGCGTGCGACGGAATTTACGCGTGACGAGCTGGTGAATCCTCACAACGCCAGCCCCTACCCTGACGTTCCCGACCAGGGTCGTTCGACAGACATTGTCAGCCTAACTACCCTGCAAAAAGAAAAACATACGCCATCAGAACCACCTGAAGCCATGTCGGTTGTGCCCTCATCGTCAAGTGACAACACACATGTGAGTCAAAGCACTGCAGGAATTTCAAATCCACCAACGCGGGCGCATTGTCAACTGACAGAAGCATTTACAATCAAGGATGACTCACAACCATCTTGGGAGCGTTCTCATCAGCCTGTCACGCTGATTTCATCGCAGGACAAGCCTAGCAGTACAGTGTCGACTACCGACAATCTACTTATCATATCACCATCTAAAGAAAAGCAGACTCATGTTCCTGAAAGAGGCCCATCTGACGAACTTTCACAAGAAGACGAACAATTTCAACAAAGGCAGCTCCACGAACTCCAAGAACTGCAACGGCTACTCGAACAAGAACAACGATCAAGTGAAACCTCCTCACGAGTACACTTGTGGCTGAAAGATCATCAGAGACAACATCAATTAAAGAAGCAAAGACGAAGTCGATGCCTAAGCCATCTTCGCAGAGAGCAACGTGGACAAAGTTTCCTGCACCAGTTCTCAACGCCTTGTTTACGATTCAACAAACTGAGAGAAGACTACACAAAGCTAGGAAAGAGACGTGCAGCTACCACGTGTACAATGAAGGAACAAAGGCATCATACCATCAGCTTCGGTTCTCGCACATGCAGGCTGCAAGCACTCGTTATGTCTCAGCCACGACACAGAAAGCAGCGTCTACGACGGAGAACTTCGTGCCTACGACATCCGGCTCTCAAATGCTACAAGTACTTCGACCCTTGTTCATTCATGACAAGAGTCGCTGTGTCATCAGTAATTTCTACGTTCAAGGCGTGCTTCAGTTGGCCAGAACGCAATAGTCAACCACGCCCACCAGAGTTGTCATAAACTTCATTGGGCTGCTCACTCGGCCTTGAAGATTTAGTGAGATTGTGGAACTCCGTCTGGACGTGAAACTGTGAATTTGGGCATTGTTTTGTTCATTCACTTCTTTGATTTGTTATAGTTTGTAACCAGTTCCATCTTTCGGGGGGAGGGGGAATCGTGTGACGTATGAAGCGATGGTTGGTAGAGGCAGAGAAGGAAGAAGTGAGAATGGAATAAACATGGGGTATGAGCCAGGCCACGTCTACCAGTCATCGTAGCGTCATATATATATATATATATATATATATATATATATATATATATATATATTGTAAAAAAGCTTCAGAACACTGAAATTGGTGGAACTCTCAGGTGCCTTCTAGTGTGTCTACCCAAAAGGGATGCCGCTCGCGCTGAGAGCGCGTGCTTGGCCGTTACTGTCGCCATTGTGCTTGCTCGCTGTGGGCCGGCTAATAAACGCCTTAACATTTTGGTGGAGAGTGCTGTGCCCTTCAAACATCTTCGGTTCACATTCGATGCCCTTGCAGCTTAGATCCCGTACCTTGCCTTCAACCATGCAACAAGACGCCGCCCAGCAAACGCTTCCTCCTGCGCCGACGCCATGTTCCGGTGTCCCCCGCATCCGCGGCCCACCTGTCTTCACCGGCGCGGATGGCACCAACGTCGAGGACTGGCTCGCCATGTACGAACGCGTCGGCGTCCCCAATCATTGGGACGAGGCAGGTAAACTCGGCAACCTGGTTTTCTACCTCGCGGGTGTGGCCGGCATGTGGTATAATAACCACGCGTCTGATTTCGCAACCTGGTCCGATTTTAAGACCGCTATCACCAACGTTTTTGGCCGCCCTGCCGTTCGTAAGCTGCAAGCCGAGCAGCGCTTACGCGAACGCGCTCAGCAGGCCGGTGAACCATTCACCGGTTACATTGAAGACGTCCTGGACCTATGCAAGAAATCCAACGACAGCATGTCCGAATCAGACAAGATCCGGAACGTTATGAAGGGCATTGCCGATGATGCCTTCACGATGCTGCTTGCCAAAAACCCAGGCACAGTAGCTGAGGTCATCACGCTGTGCCAGAGCTACGAGGAGCTCCGCTGGCAGCGTTCGATGACCCGTCGCTCCACACCACGAGATGCAAGGCTTGCAGGCTTGGAGGCCAGCTGTGACCAGGTGGCACTGCTGGCAGACCTCAAGTCCTTTATACGTGAGGAAATCGCACGGCAGTTCTCTCTCCTGCCCTTTGCCCTCCCACCGGCTGCTCAACAATCGGCCACTACCATTTTCCCCCCCATCCGGCGAGCGATTGAGCAGGAAATAGCGGAGGTCATGCCTGCGTATTACCCACAACAGCTTCCGGCTCCTGTACCCCCAAGTTACGCCCAAGTGGTCGCCAGGCCGCCTCCAGTCGTTCAAGCGCCCGCCCCACTGACTTACGCCGAAGCTGCCGCACGACCTCCATCCTTTGCAGCGGGTATGCCGGCTACGTATGTTGACGTGACCTCTCAGACTCAGCTCCAGCACCCCCTGCAGCCTTTCCAGCCACCGTTCCGTCCATCGGCTCTTGCGTCATGGACAAGACCTACCCCGGCGAACCGATGGCGCACATCCGACAACCGGCCCATTTGCTTTGCCTGCGGTTACGCCGGCCACGTAGCACGTTATTGCACTCGCGTACAGACGCCCCATATCTCGTCGCCTGTTGCTGGCCACATCAGGCGTACCTATCACGAGGAAACGCCGTCTATGCCACCGCCGACTCGCCTAGCTTCATCTTCTCGTAGGTCACCGTCTCCACGACGTCGTTCCCCGTCCCCCATGCGGCCAAGTTCAGCTGCTCACGAGCGGGAAAACTAGTCGTCGCAGTCCCCGAGGCAAGGCCTGCGATGCTATCGCATTGTGAAAGCCCTCAGAGCCGCCCCTCTAATGTCAATGACGTGCTTGTGGACGGTGTTCAAGCATCTGCTCTTATTGACACAGGAGCTGCAGTATCCGTTATGGACGAAAAAGTTTGCCGCTTGCTTCGTAAAGTGACGACGCCAATTTCTGGATAGTCCCTTCGTACCGCCAGTTTGCATCGTATCCATCCTACAGCAGGGTGCACAGCTCGCGTTGTCGTTCAGGACGTTCTGTATGTCGCCCAATTCATCATCATTCCCGCATGCTGTTATGACGTCATCCTGTGGTTGGATTTTCTCTCCCGCAACGACGCCGTCATCCATTGTGCCGCCGCCGAAATTGAACTCTCCCCCTTCTCGCATTTGACGCCGGAAGACAGTTCTTCGAAAGTGAGCAAGATTCTCGTGAAAGACGATACCATAGTGCCTCCAAGCTCCACGATGGGTGTATCTGTCTACTGCGCTGGACTCTCCGACACAATTGCACTCGTTTCGCCATCCGACCGTGCTTGCCGAAGGAAAGGGTTGTCAGTACCTTTCGCGACCGTGCATATCACCAAGGGCAACGCCTCTATTTTCGTGACCCATCCCCGTACACTGTTACCTTGGTTCGAGGGGAATGTCTCGGCAGAGTGGAACCAGTGGATAACGCACAAGTCCTGGACGTACCTGATGACTCGCGTTGTCCCAATTTGCGTACCATCAGTGCTGTTTTCACTTCTGATTCATCATCTCCTGATGTATTTGGCCCTTACATTGATGACAACCTCACGTCGGTACAGCGTTCCCAGATTCTGAACCTGTTGCGAGAATAACGTTCTTCTTTCGATGTCGGGCGAAGTTCTCTCGGTCGTGCGTCCGCTGTTACGCATCGTATCGACACTGGTGCCCATCCACCATTACGGCAACGTCCCTACCGCGTGTCACCTGCTGAACGTCGGGAAATTAACGAGCAGGTTCATGATATGCTCAGACGTGACGTTATTCGGCCCTCGGACAGTCCATGGGCGTCTCCTGTTGTTCTTGTTGCGAAGAAAGATGGTTCTGCGCGGTTCTGTGTGGACTACAGACGGCTCAATATGATCACTCGCACGGATGTTTACCGACTGCCACGCATCGATGACGCAATTGGCAGCCTTCACGGAGCCGAATTTTTTTCTTCTCTCGATCTGCGCTCGGGGTACTGGCAAGTACCCATGGCTGATGACGCTCGACCGAAGACTGCGTTCATCACACCCGACGGCTTGTACGAATTCAACGTCATGCCGTTTGGTCTATGTAATGCACCTGCGACCTTTGAGCGCATGATGGACACCGTTCTGCGCAACTTGAAATGGCACACGTGCTTGTGTTACCTTCTAGTGGGTCTACCCAAAAGGAATGCCGCTCGCGATGAGAGCCCGTGCTTGACCGTTACTGTCGCCATTGTGCTTGCTCGCTGTGGGCCGGCTAATAAACGCCTTAACAATATATATATATATATATATATATATATATATATATATATATATATACATATATATATATATATATATATATATATATGTGTGTGTGTGTGTGTGTGTGTGTAGAAGTGTATGCATAAGGGCTTGTTTTCCCGTGTTTTAAAACAGTAATAATGAGATCTAACAGACAATAATGCCAAGGAACATATGAGGGAAGTTATAAGAACCAATAAAGTAAATAGGAAGAAAGAAAACTGGGTGAAAATACCTTGCCATGAGCAGGAATCGAACCTACGACCTCCGAAGTACGCGTTCGATGGCGCAGTTTTGAATTGATGCGGCAGGAAGGACGCAACATCGCTCGCAGTAACCGCAGAGAAAGCGGCGGTTTTGGCGTATCGCGTTGAATGAACTACGGAAGAGACGGCCCAGCGGTTACCAGCCGATGTCAGAGGAAGTGGTTCATACAAATCTATAGCTACGCTCCCAAACAGCGCATCGAACGCTTGATTCGAGGTCGTAAGTTTAAATCTTGCTCACGGCAAGTTATTTTTTCACCAACTTTTCTTTCTTCTTATTTACTTCACATTGCTTCTTATACCTTCCCCTATACATTCCACACACACACACATATATATATATATGTGTGTGTAAGTATCTTGTTGCGGGTGAGATGCCTTTATTTTCAGAAGATGATGAATGCGAGAATCCAGGAATCTGATAGATCACCGCTGGTGCTAACTTCGTTCTTCTCTTCTTCCACGCGTCCCCTCGGTATCTTAGCGATTCTCTCTTTGCAGACGATGCCCACTTGGCGAGTTACGCTTCGTTACCATTATGATAGTGTTTTAAACGGGCGACGTGAACGACGTTCGTCTTGCTTGAGCGGCGACCAGTTGACAACAGCCCAGATATCATGTACGGGACATCGCTGAGACGTTTCAGGACAACAAACGAACCAGTGTAGTTGGCCAGAAACTTCAAGCAGAGGCTGCGCTTGCGAAGCGGCGTCCAAAGCCACACCAAATCTCCTTTCTCAAACAATACGTGCCGGTGACTTCTGTCGTAACGGTTATTAGAGCGTTTATGGGAGACGAAAACTTGGAGACAGGCGATGCACTGGGTCTCTTCTGCGCGGCAAATGGTTTTGGTGAGAGTAGGTTGATCAGTCTCGGAAAAAGTAAGAATAGTGTGAAGGGCTGTACGAGGTTGGCGTGCGTAGAGCAGATAAAATGGACTGTATCTTGTTGTTTCGTGCTATGCAGTGTTGTAGGCGAAAGTTATTAATGGCAAGAGCACGTCCCATGTTTTGTGTCCGGAATCAACACACGTGGAAATCATGTTGACAAGAGTCCTATTACTTGGTTCCGTCAAACCATTAGCCTGCAGTTGGTACGGAGTAGTGTGACGAAAATGGCACGAAGCGAGACGAAGGAGGTCTTCAACTACATCGGTGACAAATTGCCGCCCGTGATCACTGATGATGACACGGGGGGATTCATGGCGTAATATGACTTGCGACAGCATGAACTGTGAAACTTGAGTGGCCGTTTCCGCAGGAATCGCAGCAGTTTCGGCGTAACGTGTGAGGTGGTCAACGTTCACAATAATCCATCGGTTGCCGTTCGTTGATCGCGAAAAAGGGCCGAGCAGGTCCACACCTACGACGTCAAATGGTGAACTTGGGGGTGCTATGGGATAAAGTAGTCCGGCTGGCGAAGTTGTAGGACGCTTGTGGGGTTGAAATTGCTCACAGCTCGCAACGTATGCAGTCACACTTTTACGCATCTTCGGCCAGAAGAAGTGTTCTTGTCTGCGATAAAATTTCCTTGAAAAACCCATATGGCCAGATGTTGGGTCTTCGTGCATTGCTCGAAGTACGTGTTGTCGAAGACTTGTAGGCACAACTAGTAGGCGAGCACCTACGCCGGAATAATTCTTTTTGTAAAGAACGCTATCCTTTACTACGAAACCACGTTGCCCGTTCGTTCCGGAAATAGAGAAAGAAGCGAGACTCTGCTCCAAACGTTGTTAGGTGAGGAAACAGAGTATCCACTACTGCCAAATATTCATCAAAGTTGTCAGCGTCACACTCGGTTGTCGGAAATGGAAGCAGTGAAAGGCAATCGGCGTCAGCATGACGACAAGCGCTCTTGTAACAGACTTCAAAGCCGTGTTCTTGCAATTTTAACGCCCAACGAGCAAGAAGACCAGATGGGTCCCGTAGTCCAGTGAGCCAACATAAAGAATGGCGGTCCGTGATAATCAAGAATCGGAGTCCATAGGTATAAGGGCGAAACTAGTGCATGGCGAATATGACCGCGAGACATTCCTGCTCTGTGACTCATAGTTTCGCTCCGGTTTACTTAAACAGCGACTAGCATAAACGACGACGTGTTCAGCAGCTCTTTGGCAACGGACCAAGACGGCGCCGATACCTACACCACTGGCGTCGGTAAGAACTTCTGTGGCAGCAGACGGGTCATAGTGGTGAAGTACAGGTCCTGGCGTAAGAACAAACTTGAGTTGCGAAAAAGACGACTCGCATTCTGCTGACCACCGAAAAGTTTCGTTCTTGTTGAGTACGGACGCCAAAGTAGGGACGTCGTTGAGTTGAGTAGAGACGTCGGCGAACTTGGGCACGAAGCGATGGAAGTACGAGCATAGTAGGCCCAAACAGCTTCGCAACTCTCGTTGGTTGTGCTCATTGAATGTACGGCCAAAAACTATATAGTCATCCAGGTAGCAGAGACAAACCTCCCACTTTAGTCCACGTAATATAGAGTTCATGAAGCGCTCAAACGTGGCTGGAGCATTGCATAGGCCAAAAGGCATTACATTGAATTCAAATAGACCATCTGGGGTAATGAAGGCCGTTTTCCCTTTGTCATTCGTGTGCATGGGGATTTGCCAACAACCAGATCTCAAATCCACCGAGGAGAAGTACGACACCGAATGTGAACAATCGATGATGTCATCAATCCTCTGAAGCGGTTAGACATTCTCTTTAGTGACAGAGTTAAGCCGTCTGTAGTCCACGGAGAATCGCCATGTACCATCCTTCTTTCGGACAAGAATCACAGAGGCAGCCCAAGGGCTACACGACTCTTGTATCACCCTTTTTTTAACATCTCTTCTACCTGTTAAGCAATGACCTTGCGCTCCGCAGATTAGACACGATATGGTTTTTGCCGGATAGCGTGAGTGGATTCAGTGTCAATCCCGTGGCGAGTACGCGACTCGGGTACACTTATTTGCCCTTGATTCTGCGTAAAGTCAAACATAGTAGCGTGTTTCGCAAGGACTTCGACCAAAGCTTGACGTTTTTCTAGTGATAGCGACTTGTTGATCATACTCAAAAAGTTGGCTTCTGAATAGTGCGTTGCGCGAATAAGATCTACATTCTCGTCACTTAAAGATGCTTTAAAACTGTTCGCATTTTGTTCGAAGGAGGCGAGTCGCAATCCGCAGGGTAGCATGACAGGTTCATTTGAGTAGTTCGACACCCATAAGGCCAATCGTCTATCACTGATCGACAGAACACAATGTGTAACAAGCACATTTTTCTTGACGCAATTGAGAGGAATGGGCTCCACAAGAACATCAAACGTGCTGGCGTACGAGGCAGAGGCGTCCACGCGTACGTTCTTCATCAAGTTTGGCGGCAAGACAACATCCTCAATGACGTTGATAGATCCTTGACAGCGCCTCGGATCGTCCGTAAATTACGATAGCATAATCTCGCCAGCACTGCAGTCTACAGTAGCACCACACTCGCGTAGAAAACTGATCCCCAAGATGATGTCATGGGTGGAGCTGGTCAGGACAGCGATTTCAGCTTCGAACACCTTGTCGCCCAAAGTGACACTAACAACACACACACCGATCGGGCACAGCGTCTCCCCGCTCACAGCACGAAGTGATGCGCAGCTGTCCCAGCGAAACATCACTTTATGTCTTAGCCGCAATTTGAAGTTAAGACTCATCACTGAAACAGCTGCATCAGTATCTATCAAAGCCATCGTAGGAAGGCCATCAAAAAGAACGGGGACCTTATTTTGCGTCATAAAAACGGGTGGAGGAGAAGGTGGATGTAGTGAAAAATGTTCGGCGACCTAACCTCCATTGGCCACACCACCTAGTTTCTCGGAGGGGGGGAGGTGACGCATCGACCAGGAGACGGGGAACGGAACCGGCGTGTTGTGGGGGGGGTGTTAAGCGTCGCTCGGAGGAAGGCAAGTCATTGCGTAAATTCCGGTGGAAATTGCGCCCCACATGTGTATCACTGTGGGTGGTTTGCTCGAAGCCGTCCCCAACGTACGCGTCCCGCATCGAGCGCATACCACCGCACCAGCGGTTTTGTTCAGAAGCTGGTGATCCCTCGTAGTAGCGCTGCTGGGTGCGACGCCTCTGACCACAAAATCGAGCCACATGTCCACGGAGACCACAGTTATAGCACACAGGGGCCTCACGCACGTCGCCAAACAGTCCACGAGGTGCCATGTACCCGTGATCGCCACACGAAGACACCATTGTAGGTGGTTGGCGGGAGGCGTTCTGGAAACCACGACAATGATGTAGGTTGTCCATTGGGGGCTCTGGTGCTCTTGATTGGGGCACATCATATAGCGTGGCATCAACGGCAGCACACATGGCGTCGTATGACGGGTAGGCGTTGCTAGCTTGTGCCCTCGGCGTGTTGACAACATCAATTTGTTCAAGTTCCTCGCGTACGATTTGCCTGATCATCAAGGCAAGGTCACAGGATCATGTTGGAGGGACATCGACACTTGCAACGGTGGTGACGTTGGCAAGTCTACGAAATTTGGAAGTGATGCGCCTAGTCTTCAGGGTCTCAAACGTGCGACAGTGTTGAATTACGTCCGCCACAGACGCCAAGGTGTCCTTGCAGATGAAGAAGTTTCAGAAGTCTTTAGCAACCCCTTTGAGGAGATGCCCAACCTTGTCATCTTCTTTCATGCGTGGGTCTACAAACTTGCACAATATCAGAATCTCTTCAATATGCGTTGTGCATGTTTCACCAGGGACTTGAGCACGCTGCATCAAAGTTTGCTCAGCGCGTTTTATCTTCATCAATGGGTCCCCGAAGCAGCTCGCTATTTTTTTCTCAAACGCTTCCCAGGTTGTTATTGTTTTTTCGTGGTTTTCAAACCACACCAACGCCGTTCCTTGAAGAAACAATCCTACGTTGGGCAACCGGGAGGCCGCATCGCAACAATTGTACTTACTCGCACGGTTGAAGTGTTTCAGCCATTCGTCGACATCTTCTCCGACCCTCCCAGAGAATCTTCATGGTACCTTGTGTCGGGGCCACGTAGCGCAAGAAGAGGAGTGCGTGGTGTCGCCATCAGCAACCGGATCCATAGAGAGCGGTGGTAGACCGGCCAGTCAGCGGCTTCGGCGTAGTACTTGAGGTAGCGCTTCTGTGATCGTTCACCTGGGATCGCTCCGCTGTACCCCGCACCTTTCACCAACCATGTTTCGGGTGAGCTGCCTTTATTTGCAAGAGATGATGAATGCTAGAGTCCAGGTATCTGGTAGAGCACCGCTCGTGCCAACCTCGTTCTCCTCTTCTTCCACGCTTCGCCCCGCCGCGGTGGTCTAGTGGCTGAGGTACTCGGCTGCTGACCCGCACGTCGCGGGTTCTTATCCCGGCTGCGGCGGCTGCATTTCCGATGGAGGCGGAAATCTTGTAGGCCCGTGTGCTCAGATTTGGGTGCACGTTAAAGAACCCCAGGTGGTCGAAATTTCCGGGGCCCTCCACTACGGCGTCTCTCATAATCATATAGTGGTTTTGGGACGTTAAACCCCACATATCAATCATTCTTCCACGCTTCCGCTCGGTATCGCAGTGATATATATATATATATATATATATATATATATATATATATATATATATCAAGGCGTTTATTAGCCGGCAAACAGCAATCATACGCTATTGCGACAGTTACGGCCAAGCACGGATTCCCAGAGCATGTGGCGTCCTTGTTGGGTAAGCCCCACTGGAAGGTACTCAACAGCTCAACCCATTTCAGAGTTCAAAGGCTTCGCTACAATTACCGCGGGGTCGAAGAGGGAGCCGCCTGGCGAACTAACAGCTTGTTACTATGAGTGGGTCATAATAAGCCATCAGACACTCCAAGTCGACGATGTCGCGCCCACGGTGTTGCATGTTCGAAGATTGTTCCACGTTTTTGACCGCATAGTTGACCGGAGATGTGCACTCAATCACACGGTAGGGACTTCGTATTTTGGGAGTTGTTAGGAAGACAGGCCAGCTACGGAGGTCGGAATCTAGAGCCATACAAGCGCACCACAAAGGAATGTGGGCTCAAAAGTGGTGGATCCATCTTGAATACTCTTCTGCCACTCTTTCTCTTGCGTTGTAAGTCTTGGCAAGCTCACGACACTCTTCAGCAAGCCTGGCTGTCTCAGAAATAGGTGCACACTCAGATGGATCCGGCGTATAGGGGAGTATCGTGTCCATGATGTGTGACGGGTGCCTTCCGTACAGCAAGAAGAAATTTGAAAAACCGGTCATGCTCTGAGTGGCGGTGTTGTAAGCGTAGGTGCCGAAGGGCAGTATAGTATTCTAATTCGTGTGGTTGGTGGCGATGCACAGCGAAAGTTGTCGCCGAAGGTGGGGTTAAAGCGTTCCGTGAGGCCATTTGTCTGCGGGTTGTAAGCAGTAGTTTTGCGGTGGACAGAATGGCACTCCGTCAGATTGGGTTCAACGACTTCCGACAAAAAAACACGACCTCAATCGCTAACAAGCTCTTGTGGTGGTCCGTGGTGCAATATGTATTGATGCAGCAGGAAGGACGCTACATCGCGAACAGTAGCCGCACGGAAAGCGGCGGTTTCGGCGTGTCGTGTTAGATAAACTATGGCAACGATGGCCCAGCGGTCGCCAGTCAACGTCAGAGGAAGTGGTTCATATAAATCGATAACTACGTGCCCAAACAGAGAGTCGTGGCAAGGTAACGGTTGCAGACTGGCGTGCGATTTGTGTGCGGACGGTTTGCGGCGTCGGCAAGCGAGGCAAGAGCGAGCGAACTGCAGCACGTAGTGGTACATTCGCGCCAGAAGTACATTTACGAATGCGGCGGTAAGTTTTGGATACCCCAGAGTGCGCGCATTGCGGATCGGAATGAAAAGATTCACATATCTCGGACCGCAGACTGCGGGGTATCACGAGTAACCGCTGCCCACCATCGGAGTCGTGATTGCGTCGGTGTAGGAGGCCGTCACGGATGGCGAAATTGTGAGCTCGACGAAGCAAGGCACACGTGGGTGGTGTTGCGGATGGATCAGAGAGCAAGTCGACCAGCGGGGCGATCCAATTATCTTTTCGGTGTTCGGTAGCGAGGATGTCAGCATCGATAGCAGAAACAGCATTATAGGTTACTGAGCAAGGGCACATTGTCTTCGTGTAGAGGGGAGCGGGAGGGGGCACCGGCATCACCATGCTTGCGTCCGTTGCGGTACAGCATGCGGATGTCGTAGTCTTGTAAGCGAAGAGTCCAACGGGCTAGATGGCCTGAGGGATCCATCGATAATGACAGCCAGCGTACTGCATTGTTGTTGGTGACGACATTGAATGAACGACTTTACATATAAGGTCGAAACATTGTAAGCTCCCAGACGATCGCCATGCCCTCTTTATCTGTGATGGTGTAGTTTGTTTTGGCTCTCGTGAGCGTACGGCTTGCATATTGCCACGTTTCGTTTTCCAAGTTTTTGTTATCGTCCAATACACCGCACGATTCTCAGCGCGAACCACGCCTGCAGTTTTCAAGAAGGTTCCGGCCTGTAGTAGATCATTTCGATAAGATCACGCCCACTGTGCGAACAGTACAGATTGTTCTGGAACCTACGCCACCGCCAGCGATAACGCTAGAAGATTCGACAGCAAGAGTATAAATGCCGACACGCTTCGCCGCTTGTCAGTTGTTGATTGAAGGCCGAGGCTCCGTTCGCCGCTATCAGTCCGAGACTGCTATCTAAGCAAGAGTACTGTTGTAATTGGACTTTCCGTTTACCGCGAATAGGTTCGCCCAAATAAACAGTTAAATCCCAACACGAAGTCTCCTGTCTTCGGCCACGTCACGACCCCGTGACATCTGGTGGAGGTGCTGCTTCGTTCTTGTACCGGACGACCCCGTCAAGCCGTGAACCCAGCCCACGTCGCGGAGAAGACACCGACGCCAACCAAGAGCAGTGAACAAGCCGCCGACAGCAAGGTCTCCCACCGGAGGGCGGGCTTGAACAAGACAAGGCGCGGAAGGCCAAGGCCAAGACCTCTACTGCAGCGACAATGACAACCGGAGCGCCCCAGCCCGCGATCGTCATTCATCAACCCAGGAAACCACCAACGTTTCATGGGTCATCGTTTGAAAACCCGGAAACCTGGCTAGAATCATACGACCGTGTGGCCGCCCTCAACCACTGGGACAACGAAGAAAAGCTCCGTCGTGTGTACTTCTACCAGGAAGACACCGCAAGTACCTGGCTAGAGAATCGTGAGTCCACGCTCCGAACGTGGGATGTCTTCTGCGGCGCATTTCTGCAAATGTTCGCGAGCGCCGCTCGCAAAGAGAGGGCCGCTGCTCTACTAGAGACCCGGGTTCAGCTACCAAATGAGAAGGTTGGAATTTTGACAGAGGAGATGACCCGCCTATTTCGTCACGCTGACCAAGACATGCCTGAGGAGAAGAAAAATCGTTTTCTCATGCGAGGGGTCAAACAGGAGCTCTTCGCGGGACTAATGAGGAATCCACCGAACACCGTCCAAAAATTTGTATCCGAGGCGACCACCATCGCAAAACTCTTGACATGCGCACCAGACAGTATAATCGTCGCCTGACTCCAGAATGCGCTGCTGCTCAAACCAGTGACTCCGAAAACCTGCGTGAAACGATCCGTGCGATCGTGCGGGAAGAGCTGCGCAAACTGTTGCCTTCGGCGCACCCACAAGTAGATTCGATCGCCGACATTGTGCGAGAAGAAGTTCAGCAATCACTTCGAACTCCCCAAACACCGCTGCCCGAGCCAGAAACTATGAGCAACGCCGCTGCAGTGCGCCACAACGCTCCTCCTCGTCCACGCCATAACGCCGCCCCGTCGCACTTCCGTCGCCAGACACCACCGCCGCCACCACCCCTACCGACGACCTACTGTTCAAGCACCGCGTGTGAACAGTAGGTCGAACAAGCGCCGCGAACAAGCGCCGCGTGTGACGAAGGCGGTCTTCGGGCGAGCGGTGTCAGCCATGGGTACTTGCCAGTACCCTGAGCGCAGATCAAGAAAAACAAACTCGGCTCCTTGAAGGCTGTCATTCGCGTCATCAATGCGCGGCAGTGGATTAACATCCTTGCGAGTGATCCTATTGAGCCGTCTGTAGTCCACAGAACCGTCTCTTTTCGCAACAAGAACAACAGGACACGTCCTTGGACTGTCCGAGGGCTGAATAACGTCGCGTTTAAGCAGATCGTCAACCTGCTCGTTAATTACCCGACGTTCAGCAGGCGACACGTGATATGGAAGTTGTCGTATGGCTAGATGGGTACCATTGTCGATGTTATGCGTAACAGCGAACGTGCAACCGAGAGAACTTCGCCCGACATCGAAAGATGAACGATATTCTTTCAAGAGGTCCAGAAGCTGGGAACGCTGTACCGCCGTAAGGGTGTCAGCAAAGAAGGGGCCAAATACATGAGCAGGTGACGGATCAAAAGTGGAAACAGCATTCGTGGTGCGTGAACTGGGACAACGTGAGTCATCGGGTACGTCCAGGACTTGTGCGTCGTCGACTCTTTCCACTCTGCGGAGACATTCCCCTCGAAGCAATGTAATGGTGTATGGAGATGGGTTGGTTACAAAATTACCGGCGTTGCCCTAGGTGACTTGCACGGTGGCAAAAAATACTAGCAGCCTTTTCCTGGTACAAGCGTGGTAGGATGGCACAACGAGTGCGAATTTGTCGGAGAGACCGGCACAGTAGCCCGACACAGCCGTCGTCGGTTTCAAAGGCACTGTTGTATCGTTTGTCATGAGAATCTTTCTGAGTGTAGAGGGACTGTTTTCCAGCGTCAAATGCGAAAAGGTTGAAAGTTTAATTTCGGCGCAGGCACAATGGATGACGGTGTCGTCGTGGGAGAGAAAATCACATCCTAGGATGAAGTCGTGAAAGCATGCTGGAATGATGAGGAACTGGGTGACATATAGAACGTCCTGAATAAACACCCAATCTGTGCACCCTGCTGTAGGATGAATACGATGCGAACTAGTAGATGGGAGAACCCGGAAAGTGGCGTCGTCACTTTTCGAAGTAAGTTGCCAAGTTTTTCGTCCACAACTAATGTCGAAATGAGCCAATGCACAAACACCGTCCAAAAACACGTCAACAACATTCGAGGGGATGCTCTAAGAGCTTTCACATCGCCATATCATTGCAGTCCTTGCCTCGGGGACAGGAACTACTAGTTTTAGCGCTCATGAGCAGCCGAACTTGGCCGCCCGGGGGAAAAGGAATGACGTCGTGGAGACGGCGACCTTCGAGGAGATGGACCTGGGCCTGACGGCGGTGGCATAGACAGTGGTTCGTCGTGATAGGGACGGCTGAGCTGACCAGCAAAAAGCGAAGAAAGAGCAGCTGGCTGCACGCGAGAGAGATATCGGGCTACCTGACCGGCGTAACCGCAGGCAAAGCATAGAGACCGGTTGAAGGGTGTGATCCATCGGTTTGCTGGGGTAGGGCTCACCCATGTCACCAGAGCCGATAGACTGAACTGTGGCTGGAAAGGCTGCATGGTGGGCTAAGTCTGAGGCCGATAGGTTGCGTCAACATACGTAGAGGGCGAAGCCGCTGCCAAGGGTGGAGATTGAGGGGCAGCTTCAGCGTAAGTAAGAGGGGTGGGGGCTGGAACGACTTGAGGTGGCCTGGCTGCGCCCCTGAGTTACACTTGGGTGTAACTTAGAGCGCAGGAGCCGGAGGTTGTTTGGGGTGGTACGCAGGCATGAGCTCCGCTAGTTCCTTCTTAATCGCTCATCGGATGGGAGAGAGAAGGGTCGTGGTAGGTTGTTGAACAGCCGTTGGGTGGGCAAAGAGCAGGAAGGAGAAGTGGCGCGGGATTTCCTCACGGATGAAGGACTTGAGGTCTGCCATCAACGCCACTTGGTCCCAATTGGCCTCCAAGCCGGCAAGCGTTGCAGCTCGTGGTGGGGAGCGACGAATAATCGAAAGCTGCCAGCGGAGCTCCTCGTAGCTCTGGCACAGTGTGAAGGCCTCATCCACTCTGCCGGGGCTTTTGGCGAGCGGCATCGGGAAGGCATCGTTGTCAATGCCTTTCTTGATGTTTCGGATCTTCTCAGACTCAGACATGGTGAGATGGATTCGTTGCACAAGTCCAGGACATCTTCAATGTAGCTGGTGAAAAACTCACCAGCCCGCTGAGCGCATTCACGTAAGTGTTGCTCGGCTTGCAGCTTACGAACAGCCGGGTGGCCGGAACGTTGATTACAGTGGTCTTAAAATTGAACCAGGTTGCAAACTCCGACGCGTGGTTGTTGTACCACAAAATGGCTACGCCCGCTAGGTAGAACACCAAGTTCTTAAACCCACCGTCCTCGTCCTATTTGTTGGGGAGGCTGAGCCGCTCGTTAATGGCGAGCCAGTCCTCCACGTCAGTGTCATCGGCGCCTGTGAAGATGCGTGGATTACAGATCCTGGGAACACTAGGACAAGGGGGTGGCATGAGAGAAGACGTTAGCTGAGAGGCGCCATGGGGCATGTTTGATGGTAGGGTATCGAAGCTCCAAGGGCATCGAAAAAAAAACGCAGCACTCTCCAACAATTTGTTCAGGTGTCTATCAGCCGGTAACCAGCGATAATACGGTATGGAGATGGTTCCGGTCAAGCACGGACTCCCAGCGCGAGGCGGCGTCCTATTGGCGCACAAGTATCCACAGTGCGAATGCAAAACTGAAGTATAGTACGTTAAAATGAGCTTCACAACGTTTTTATCGATAAAATTACCGGAGGCGTAATCTTTGTCCCTACTTTGAACCATATGATCTAAAGCATTGCCTCCGAGATGCGGCGCACAGCAATTCATTTGTAGAGCAGAGGACGGATGACAACTTACCCTAAAGCGTGTTCTTCAGTCTAATGCGGCCGTCTTCGTTCCCCAAATGACAAAAATTTGTTATGAATCGTTTATGAACTCATTCAACATTCAATTCTCTTACCCAACTTGTTGCAAACACATGGCCGTCACAGCAACTCCATCTGTGTGTCAGTAATGGAGAGGCACCACATATTAGAAGTCTCAGTGCTCTACGTATAAGAGCGAATTCAGATACTGTAAAATACCGGGTTCAAAATAGTTACTCCAATTCGCTAAAACGGTCTTTCATCACCAAATGCGGTCACGTTTATTCGTGTTTGAAGCTTATTGCTGCTTTTCCATTCCAATTTCTAGATTCCTCATTTTATCAGCGCTTGCTCGAAAAGCTCTGATTTGTACCACGAATATTGTCGCTAAAAACGAAATAATGCAACAAGTTTTTCTATATTATTGTATGATGGCCTTCGGTTGTCGACGATATTTTAAGAAAAATTGAAGATCGGGTTTTTTCATTATTCAAATTTCAGTGGAGTACACTTTTGCCAATATGAGAATTTGAGGTTATATATAAAAGTTTACATTTGCCCTGCGACAGCAATAATCTATGTACCTAGTGAACACACTATATCCTTAAAACGTGTCAGGTTTGAAAACGCTGCTTGCATTACTTTCAGAGAAAAAAATGGGGAATACGTAATTTATTTTAAACTGTCGCAAAATAAACATCTTTAAAAGCTATTTTCTTAAGGTCTACAAACTTGAAACCGTATGATTTCATTCTTCATTAAACATGCATTTCAGGTAAAAAATATCTTCATTGAAACAAAAATATTTGTTTGTTTATAGCATCTGCAATTTTTGAAAATGACAAGTAACGAAATTGGTGCCTCCGTGTTGGTGAAGTTTGATATGTTTTCTCGTAAGGTATGCCGTTATTCATAAAACGAAGTTGACTTTCGGGCTACCTGGGGAGAGGTGCACGAAATATAAAATACTCAATGAAATATAAAATATCAACTTTTAGACCCGTGTAGATCTCTCGTGGAATCAATCATATATACATATTTATACTGCTTTAATCTCACTGCCGTTATTTTCCTCCTATTTTCCTTTACTTCCTTCATACTGCTACGTTTGAGTGTCGTAGCGATTCACACGATGATGACGAGGACGATGGCGGACAGACTGGCTGGAGCTAATCTTTGTGGCAGGCACTGCTCGCTTAACCGGCTGTAAATATATCTGTGTCTACTCTTTTGAGTCGGTCTCCTTCTCGTAACTTATTTCTTGGAAATGCGGGGGTCCGAAATGATGATGCTCTTCATTGTTTCTGATTGATTGATATGTGGGGTTTAACGTCCCAAATCCACCATATGATTATGAGAGACGCCGTAGTGGAGGGCTCCTGAAATTCCGACCACGTGGGGTTCTTTAGCGTGAGCCCAAATCTGAGTACATTGGCCTACAACGATTTCGCCGCCATCGGAAATGCAGCCGCCACAGCCGGCATTTGATCCCGTGACCAGAGGGTCAGCAGCCGACTACCTTAGCTACTAGACCACCGCGATGGGGCTCCATTGCCTCTACGGTGCCCACTATTTTTCCTCTATAGACCTACGTTCTGGATACTGGCCGATTCGGGTGGATGCTGAAGACAATGGGAAAAGGTGGCGTTTATTACACGTGACGACCTATACAAGTTCAGGCTTAGGCCATTCGGCCTAAGCCTGTACCTCTCCAGCCCAGTGTGAACGGATGATGAACTACAGGTTTTCCCGCTCAATTTAATCCAAGTGCCAGCCTAATTAATCTAGGCGCAAGTCAATTTAATCCAGCCACCACTCAAATTATTCCAGGTGCCATTCATTTTAATTCAAGTGCAACTGAAATTATTCCAACCGCCAGCCGATTTAATCTCGACGCCAGTGAATTTAATCCTGCTGACATTGTGACTTCAACACGACTCATAATTTTTGGGAATGCGTGGGGTGAATAGCTTTGGAGTGAAGTTAACAGGGAAAATCCATGAATGAGTAAATATTGACAAAATGTGACTCGTGCGACTTTATCACGCCTATCACCCACGTAAGCACTATTCACACCTTCGAAATGCATATCAAAGGAAACGCTATCCGCGCAGTAATAACTTGATACTTATTAACCAGGCCAATGATCTCATCACAAGTGACTTATGTGACGTCCTCACGCATATCACCCACGCACGCACTGTCTTAACCTTCCGTCATGCATATAAAATGAAACGTCTTTAAAGGGCAGGAGCTTGATACCAAAAACTCAGCCAAGCCACCGGATCACCAGTGACTCAGGGGACGTCATCACACATATCACCCGCGCACGTAATTTACTCGCCTGCCGACATGTATACAAAACGAAACGTCTTTGAGAGAGCAATAACGTGTTACCTATCACTCGGCCAACTGATTTGATCACTTGTGACTTAGGTGACGTCATCATGCCTATCACCCACGCACGCATTGTCTAATTGATTGATTTGTGGGGTTTAACGTCTCAAAACCACTATTTGATTATGAGAGACGCCGTAGTGGAGGGCTCCGGAAATTTTGACCACCTGGGGTTCTTTAACGTGCACCCAAATCTGAGTACACGGGCCTACAACATTTCCGCCTCCATCGGAAATGCAGCCGCCACAGCCGGGATTTGAACCCGCGACTTGCGGGTCAGCAGCCGAGTACCTTAGCCACTAGACCACCGTGGCGGGGCGCACGCATTGTCTAACCTGCCCTCATGTATACCAAACGAAATGTCTTTGAGTGTCTAACAAATTGAACGCTGTCAATCGGCCTAGTGACGTGATTACTAGTGACTCGTGTGACGTCATCGCGCCTGACACCCACGCACGCAGTGTTTAACCTGAGTTAATATATATCAAACGAAACGTCTTTAGGAGAATAATAACTTGAACGCTGTCACCAGGCATAGTGACGTCATCACTAGTGACTGGTGTGACATCATCTTGCCAAAGACTCAGGCAGGCACTCTCTAATGTGCCTTCATGCATATCAAACAAAACGTCTTTGCACAGGTAATAACTTGAACGGTGTTACTAGGTTTAGTGACATCATCACTAGTGACACACATGACGTCATCATGCCTATCACACACACACGCAGTGTCCTGACCTGCCTTCATGCATATCAAACGAATCGTCTTTGAGAGTGTAATAACTCGAACGCTGTCACTCGGCCTAGTGACATGATCACAAGTGACTCGTGTGGCGCCATCACGCCTGGCACCCACGCAATCACTCTGTAACCTACCTTCATGCTTATCAAACGAAACGTCGTTGAGAGAGCTCTCACTAGGCCTGGCGACGTGATTACTAGTGACTCATGTGACGTCATCACGTCCATCTCACACGCACGCGCTGTCCTAACCTGTCTTCATGCATATCAAACAAACGTCTGTGAGAGAGCAGTAATGTCATACTTATCACTCGACCAACCGACTTGATCACTAGTGACTTACGTGACGTCATCACGACTAACACTCATACAAGCACTCTCTAACGTGCCTTCATGAATATTAAACGAAACGTCATTGAGAGAACATTACCTTGAAGACCATTGCAGGCAGCGTCTGCTAGTAAAAAACTGACTTCTCGCGCTGCACACCCGTTCACCGGCTTACCGGTATATGTAGGCACCAGATCGCGCGTTTTGATTTCAGTCGAAGGCATCTGTACATGGCTTTTGTTTGACTAGACGCTTTTCTTGACACGAGTAGATGCGATGGAAGCAACAGTACCTTTAAGCAGCAGTAGGGCACAACCCAACATCAGCGTCCCACCACTCGTTGAGGGCAATGCTTCTCCTTCATTCAATAAATATGAATAATAAAGGCGAATCGACAATTAAGCAGCTTGCAAACTATACTCAATCACAAAACATTCAACTGATACCCTGACCTCTCTGCGACGCATTTAATCCAGCTCATCGTGTGGAAAGATGTAGGCGGCTTGTTTGTTGTTTCTCGTATTTCGAAGTATGCCTTGAAAATGCGGGCAACCAGGCCCTACTAGTGTGAACGGACAGGCGTTCTACACTGAACAGGGACGCTTATTCCAAGCACACTACCCTATGAGAAATGGCGTGGCAGTGGCGTAGAATGTAGAGAGGAAGGCACGAGTCAGGCACAGCATTCAATGGCGCATCAGCAAATGGTCACTTGCAAATGGCAAGAGTGTGTATCTCAAGTATGGGGACTGCCCTCTAATACAACGAATTTGTTTCACAGGATAACCTGAAGAAATATTAGTTGGGCCGAAGGAGTGGTAGAGAAATTTTTTGTAGCAAGCTTTGTAGCAGGCAGACCATGCGTCTTATGCTTGATTACGCATATACAGTGTTATGACTAGAGGCCGGAATATATGCAAATGTATGTTTCGTTTCTTGCGTTCCTATCGTGTCATTTTGACACATGAGCACAAATTACAGGGCAAGAAGAGCTTTTATAGTGCTTTTATAGTGCCTATATATGGCTATTTCAGACGTTGTAGCCTCAATTCGTACAGGTGCCTGCAAATGCCTGTTTTCAAAATCGTTGCCTATGTATACGTATTTAACCTGAAATTTTGCTTTCAAGTACCGCTGGAGCCCGGTATTCATGTTAACCGGCAAAGTATAGATTTCGGGACACTTTGGGGTGCAAACTATACTTTATTTCACTAGGTACTTTTAGAACTGTCAAGCCCAGAAGGCATTTTAGCCAAAAGAAAGGTCGATTAGCCTCTACACAGGTATACCATCCATGTCGCGTCGTCTGCTCAGCCTCATTCCAGCGTTCGCTCGGATGCGTAGGGAGCTGAAAGTGCTTCTGTGCAGCGGCAGGAAGATGAAGAATGAATGCGAAACTGTGGGGAGTCATTGGGGGAAGTAAAGTGCAGATAAAAAAAGCAATATCTATGTAGTTTTTGTTTTATTTGTCATTTACATGTGGTGCTTCGCTAGGTCACATGAAACGTTTTACTTAGGGACTGGAAAATGTTGCGTGCCCAATGAAAAGCTCTGTATCACTATATTTTCTTAGTTTGATCATTATAAGCTGCGAAAGAATGATCTGAGGAAGTGAGCTCAAAACTTTCGCCACTAACTCTATGTAGACCTCGCAAGTCGATTTCCTTCCCCGCTATTGGTATCAGAGTCACCCGAAGCTGGAGCATCACACAACGTGCATGAGCACGTCATGCGCGCGTAAACTACACTCGCATGAGATGCCCATGTCAGCCCGTGCGCGCAAGTGGTTTCTGCCGTCTCGATGTTCTTTAGTATTGTGCTGCAAGTTTTTGTGGGAAGGATCCCTATCTGCGTGCACGATTGGAGAGGCTGGCTTGGATAACGTATCCTTACCCCGATACATCGCGTCACACCGCTGCAACTTTTGTAAGGGACGATATACCAGAACCACGCCCAGCGTTGTCAGTGGTGGCACCAACACGATGCGAGAACTGCGAGAACACCAACGCAAACAAAAAGGAGGCACCTTAGTCTCGCATCTCTCTCGATATTAAATAAATAAATAAGGCGAATAGATTTCGTCTGTGTGTTCTAACATTTTTGTCAACTTTCATGCTTCTATTTAGGCAACCGTTTGTACAAATTACACACCTTGTCTAAAATAGTTCTCACAGTGTCACGTGCTACTTTGACATATGCAGGACCATTCCATCACCTTCAGTATGTTGGGGTGCACGCCAATGAGATCAAGGTCAAGCCTTGTTCAGTTTGGCATATCACCTCTTTATGACGCGCGTAGTACTGCAAATCTTGGTAAACGAGATCTTGAGCGCCCAGTGCATGCATTCTTTTTCGCTTCTCAAAACATTTAAATTTGTGTAACGACCCTTAAGGTGTTCACAGACAGAAGAAAAATTGAGCCTGTGTAGTTAGGCCAAGTTATAATACGCCGCAAAAAAATCCTTCTGGTGCTAGCACTCTGGATATGCCGCATGTGTAGCATTTGTCAGCTATTTCCCACAGAAAGAGACCCAGAAGCATGCTTATTCGACGGTGGACACTTAACTCACCATGCTTAACTAGAAATGTAGAGACCGTTTTCTGCGAACCCCGCGGAAAAACGTATGTTTATGCTAAACCTTTACGCGTTTGTACCATTACAAAATAAAGAATTTTTGCTTGCTTTCATGTCGTACACAGACATCCCGCACCTGTTTATTGAAAAATTAGAGTGTTGTTAAAGTTTATTCAGCCTATATTCACAATTTAGGGAGCCTAAAACCGTGTTTTGGCCGGCTATTTTCGCTGCCTAAATACCGGTTTTTTAGTGCCTATAAAGCTGGCCTCTATAGTTACGACCTACCCGACATGTTTTCGCAATGCCAAAACAAAGATGATGCCTGGTTAAAACATCCACCGTACCTCAAGAAAAAATTGTTGTTCTAATAACGTGGAGCTTGTTAAATCGGTTGTAAAATGGGTGATGAAAGAGAACCGGGGCAGGTCCGTGAAAAAAAAAATTTATTATTATACAGGCAAAGCTGCTTTCGTCAACACGCACCCGTAGTTGTGCTGCTGAGCAGTGTTCTACATATCAAGGCTGTCGAGGGCAGATCGTACAAAAGTGTAATTGTGCCTATCATAAGCGGCCCATTCCACACGCTGTATGTGCTGCATAGAGCACCCCGCGGCCTCAACCAGCAGCGCACGGCGATTTTTTTTCTTGGAGATCCCTCCCGATGTCGTGAGGAGATCATCACTCTGCTCGCTTAGGAAGCCCTTTACACATGCCTTGAACTCTGAGAAGAGCTCCTCACTCGGATTGAAGAAAGGGCTGTATGGCGGTAGCCACTTGACTTTGTGGTCGCTTGCCGGGAGGACAGCCTGTTCGCCGCGGCGGTTCGCTGGTGCATCGTCAAACAGGAACACTGCCTGTATTCCTGGTTCCTGCTAAGAAAATTTACTCGACACTTCTGCGAGAAAGTCGTTGAAGACAACCCAGTGGACCTTGTCCGCAATTGTCCAATGGAGAAGGCCATTCGCTGACATGCAGGCTATAACATTTACATTCACCCCCTTCGCACTAGTTGAGAAACGGCATGCTGGAGCACCTTGTTTCGCCCTTCTGAAACTGCGCGAGCACCCTACGTTGAAGTTGGTCTCGTTGATGTAGTATAGCGTTAGAGTAGTTCCCTCGTTCTGAAGCCACTGGGCATATAAACGCCGCAGCTGTTTCACGTCGGCGCGATTTCTATCTACTGGGCTCGGGGTCAGCAGCTTCACCGAATAACCATGGCCATCGAGAAGCCAATTATTTGTAGACGTTCTCACTTCAATATTAGGCATTTCATCTTTGAGAGCCCTCTTTATTTGTTCCAGCGTTAATGATGGATTTTTCTGTGCAATTTGTTGCAGGGCGTCCACCACGTCCGGAGCGAATTTCCTCGACGAACCACCACGTGTTTTAGCTGTGTCACGGTCACTAGCGGCAATAGAACGCACGGTCTTTATACTGATTTCGAGTGTTTCAGAGAGCACTTTTAAATCACCTCCGCGCCTGTGAACATCTGTTATACGGCAACGCTCTACAAGGGAAACGCGAGCGTACTTTTTCTTCGGTTCATCAGGTGCCTTCCGTGGCCTTCCGGGACGCCGAGAGTGTCGGTCTTCCATAGCACCAGTGGTCGAAGCGCAAACTTTCACTTATTTTAAGGTCTGCAAAAGCACTCACCTAACGATGACATGGGCGGAAACTTGAAACTACGCCGGCTTGTCGCTCGCGCCCCACCACGTCGTCCCGTCGCCTGCGCAAAACAGACTCGCCGAAAACAGCTGCGACACTGTCATCTGCTTCAGCTTTACTTCAAGAAATTGCTTCAGATCATAAATAACCAGCATTAGAGTATTCTAGCACGAATTAAAACGTATCGTCTACTCTTCAATTCATTATTTCGTGGGATTGTTGTCTGCACCGTCGTCTGCATGACTGCCCGTAGTGATGCAGACGATAGGCAGACGTTCTACAATGCAGTCGACAATCCAACATGGTGAAGTTGATGGAATAGTCCTGCATATGTCAAAATAGTAGGTGACACTGCGAGAACTATTTGAGACAACGTGTGTAATCTGTGCAAACGGTTGCCTGAATAGAAGCATGAAAGTTGACAAAAATGTTAGAACACACAGACGAAATCTATTCGCCTTATTTATTTATTTTCATATCTAGAGAGATGCGAGACTAAGGTGCCTCTTTTTTGTTTGCGTTGGTGTTCTCGCAGTTCTCGCATTGTGTCGGCGCCAGCATTCACAACGCTGGGCGTGGTTTTGGTGCATCTTCCCTAACAGAATTTGAAGCGGTGTGACGCTGTGTATCGCGGTAAGGATACATTATCCAAGCCAGCCTCTCAAAACGTGCGCGCAGATAGAGATCATCCGACAAAAACTCGCAGTACAATACTTAAGAACATTGACACGGCAGAAACCGCTTGCGCGCACGGGCTGACATGGGCATCTCATGCGAGTGTAGTTTACGCGCGCTTGACGTGCTCATGCACGTCATGTGATGCTCCAGCTCCGAGTGACACTGATACCAATAGCGAGGAAGGAATTGGACTTGAGAATCTACATAGAACTAGTGGTGAAAGTTCCAAGCTCACCTCCTCAGATCATGCTTTCACAGCTTCTAATGATTAAATTGAAAACTTCTAGTGATACAAAGCTTTTCATTAGGCACGCAACATTTTCCACAGCCTAAGTAAAACTTTTCAGGTGACCTAGCGAAGCACCACATGCAAACGACAAATAAAACAAAAACTACATAGATATTGGTTTTTTTATCTGCACTTTACTTCCCCCGATGACTCTCCACATTTTCGCATTCATTCTTCATCTTCCTGCCGCTGCACAGAAGCACCTCCTGCTCCCTACGCATCCGAGCGGACGCTGGAAGGAGGCTGAGCAGACGACGCGACATGAACGGTATACCTTTGTGGAGGCTAATCGACCTTCCTTTTAGCTAAAATGCCTTCTGGGCTTGACAGTTCTAAAAGTACTTTGTAAAATAAAGTGTAGTTTGCACCCCAGGGTGTCCCGAAATCTATACTTTGCCGGTTAACATGAATACCGGGTTCCAGCGGTACTTGCAAGCAAAATTTCAGGTTAAATACGTATACATAGGCAACGATTTTGAAAACAGGCATTTGCAGGCACCTGTACGAATTGAGGCTACAACTTCTGAAATAGGCATATATAGGCACTATAAAAGCACTATAAAAGCTCTTCTTGCCCTGTAATTTGTGCTCATGAGTTAAAATGACACGATAGGAACGCAAGAAACGAAACATACATTTGCATATAATCCGGCCTCTAGTCAGAACACTGTATATGCAAAATCAAGCATAAGACGCATGGTCTGCCTGCTCCAAAACTTGCTACAAAAAGATTTCTCTACCACTCCTTCGGCCCAACTAATATTTCATCAGGTTATACTGTGAAACAAATCCGTTGTAATAGAGGGCAGTCCCTGTACTTGAGATACATACTATTGCCGTGTGCAAGTGACCATTTGCTGATGCGCCATTGAATGCTGTGCCTGACTCGTGCCTTCCTCTCTACATTTTACGCCCCGCCGTTTCTCATAGGTTAGTGTGCTTGGAATAAGCGTCCCTGTTCAGTGTAGAACGCCTGTCCGTTCACAGTAGTGTGGCCTGGATGCCCACATTTTCAAGGCACACTTCGAAATACGAGAAACAACAAAAAAGCCGCCTACATCTTCCCACACGACGAGCTGGAGTGAACGCGTCGCAGAAAGATCAGGGTATAAGTTGAATGTTGCGTGATTGAGTATAGTTTGGAAGATGCCTAATTGTCATTTAGCCTTTATTATTCATATTTATTGAATGAAGGAGAAGCATTGCCCTCAACGAGTGGTGAGACGCTGATGTTGGGGGTTACCCCACTGCTGCTTGATAGTACTGTTGCTTCTATCGCATCTAATCGAGTCAAGATGAGCGTCCAGTGAAACAAAAGCCTTGTAAAGACGCTTTTGACTGAATTCAAAACGCGCGATCTGGTGCTTTCATATACCGGTTAGCCGGTGAACGGCTGTGCAGCGCGAGAAGTCAGTCTTTTACTAGAAGACGATGCCTGCAACGGTCTTCAAGTTAATGTTCTCTCAATGACGTTTTGTTTGAATTCTTGAAGGCGCGTTTAAGAGTGCTTGCATGAGTGTTAGTCTTGATGACGTCACGTAAGTCACTAGTGATCAAGTTGGTTTGCCGAGTTATAAGTGTGAGGTGATTGCCCTCTCACAGACGTTTCGTTTGATATGCGTGAAAACAGGTTAGGACAGCGCGTGCGTGTGTGATAGACGTTATGACCTCACATGAGTCGCCAGTAACCATGTCGCTCGGCCTAGTGAGAGCATTCGAGTTATTACTCTTTCAAAGACGTTTCGTTTCATATGCATGAAGGCAGGTTACAGAGTGCTTGCTTGGGTGTCAGGTGTGATGGCATCATACGAGTCACTTGTGATCATGTCACTAGGCCGAGTGACAGCGTTAGAGTTATTACACTCTCAAAGACGTTTCGTTTGATATGAATGAAGACAGGTTAGGACGCCGCGTGTGTGTGGGGTAGGCGTATCGACGTCACGTGAGTAACTAGTGAAGACGTCACTAGGCCTAGTGACATCGTTCAAGTTATCACCCTCTCAAAGACGTTTTGTTTGATATGCATGGAGGCACATTAGAGAGTCCTTGCGTGAGTTCTAGGCGATATGACGTCACGTAGTCACTAGTTATGACGTCACTTTATACTTTGACAGCGTTCAAGTTCTTACTCTCTCAAAGACGTTTCGTTTGATATATATGAACTCAGGATAGACACTGCGTGCGTTGGTTTCAAGCGCGATGACGTCACACGAGTCACTAGTGATCACGTCACTAGGCCGATTGACAGCGTTCAAATTAATAGCCTCTCAAAGACGTTTCGTTTGGTATACATGATGGCAGGTTAGACATTGCGTGCGTGGGTAATAGGCGTCATGACGTCACCTAAGCCACAAGTGATCAAATCAGTTGGCCGAGTCATAGGTAACAGGTTACTGCTCTCTCGAAAACGTTTCGTTTGGTAGGCATGTCGGCAGGGGAGTAAAGTACGTGCGCGGGTGATATGGGTGATGACGTCGCCTGAGTCACTGGTGATCCGGTGGCTTGGCCGAGTTTTAGGTATCAAGCTACTGCCCTTTCAAAGACGTTTCATTTGATATTGTCACGGGGTCGTGACGTGGCCGAAGACAGGAGACTTCGTGTTGGGATTGAACTGTTTATTTGGGCGAACCTGTGCCCGGCAAACGGAAAATCCAATTACAGCAGCAGTCTTGCACAGATAGCAGTCTCGGACTGATAGCGGCGAACGGAGCGTCGGCTTTCGATCAACAACTGACAAGCGGCGAAGCGCGTCGGCATTTATACCCTTGCCGTCGAATGTTCTAGCGTAATCGCTGGCGATGGCGTAGGTTCCAGAACAATCTGTACCGTTCGCACAGTGGGCGTGATCTTATCGAAATGATCTACTACAGTCCGGAACCTTCTAGAAAACTTCAGGCGCGGTTTGCGCTGAGAATCGTGCGCTGTTTTGGGACGATAACAAAAACTTGGGAAATGGAACGTGGCATTGCCCCCCTCTGAAAAAAAGGCGTCGTCCCGATGCTTTAACTAAAGATGAAAGTACAACAATACTGCAAGAAAGTACAATGAATAAATTACGATACAGCAATAATACAAAAAAACACTAGTTCAGTTTGTTAATGCGCATGAAACGGCTTGAGGCGCGCGACATGGATGACTTCAGGTCGCGATCGGCGTCGTTGAGAGTTCGTTATGCCGTCGGGGACAACCTCGTAATCAAGTGGGCCGAGCCGTCGAACCACCCTGTATGGTCCGAAGTACCGTCGCAGAAGCTTTTCACTTAGTCCACGTCGGCGTATCGGCGTCCACACCCAAACACGTTCACCGGGCTGGTATTCCACGAAGCGTCGTCGAAGGTTGTAACGGCGGCTGTCGGTCGTCTGTTGATTCTTGATACGGAGACGCGCAAGTTGTCGGGCTTCTTCGGCGCGTTGAAGGTACTCGCTCACATCGAGGTTTTCTTCGTCGGTGACGTTGGGTAACATGACATCGAGTGTCGTTGCCGGGCTCCTTCCGTAGACCAATTTGTATGGAGATAACTGCGTCGTCTCCTGCACCGCCGTGTTGTATGCGAACGTCACATACGGAAAAATGGCGTCCCACGTCTTGTGTTCGACATCGACGTACATTGACAGCATGTCGGCGAACGTCTTGTTAAGCCGCTCGGTGAGGCCGTTGGTCTGTGGGTGGTACGCTGTCGTCCGGCGGTGGTTTGTTTGGCTGTATGCCAAGATTGCTTGAGTTAAGTCGGCAGTGAATGCCGTTCCTCTGTCGGTGATAAGGACCTCCGGGGCGCCATGACGTAGGACGATATTTTCGACGAAGAATTTAGCTCCCTCGGATGCACTGCCTTTTGGCAGGGCTTTTGTCTCGGCGTAGCGGGTGAGGTAGTCGGTAGCTACCACGATCCACTTGTTTCCGAAAGCCGACGTCGGAAACGGCCCCAGTAGGTCCATACCAATCTCCTGGAAAGGTCGGCAAGGTGGATCAATTGGCTGCAGAAGTCCCGCTGGCCTTGTCGGCGGTGTCTTGCGTCTCTGACAGTCCCGGCATGTTCTCACATAACGAGTGACGTCGGTGGTAAGACGTGGCCAGTAGTACCTTTCTTGTATCCTCGCGAGCGTGCGAGAAACACCGAGGTGCCCTGCCGTCGGATCGTCGTGAAGGGCCTGCAGGAGTTCTGGTCGCAGAGCTGAAGGCACCACAAGGAGGTACTTAGCTCGAAGCGGTGAAAAGTTTTTCTTTTGTAGAAGACCGTTTCGTAGAAAGAACGACGCAAGTGCGCGCTTGAATACCTTCGGGACTTCGGCGGTCCTGCCTTCGAAGTATTCTATTAGGGCCTTAAGTTCCGGGTTGGCCCTCTGTCGTTCAGCGAAGTCGTCGGTAGTTATCGTTCCTAAGAAGTAGTCGTCATCCGGGTCGTCGGGTAGCGGTTGGTCGACAGGCGCACGAGAGAGACAGTCGGCGTCGGAGTGTTTTTTGCCGGACTTGTAAATGACAGTAATGTCATATTCTTGAAGTCTCAGGCTCCATCGTGCGAGGCGACCTGAGGGGTCCTTCAAGGTGGCTAGCCAACACAATGCGTGGTGGTCGCTCACAACTTTGAAGGGCCTGCCGTAGAGGTAGGGGCGAAATTTCGACGTAGCCCAGATGATGGCGAGGCACTCCTTTTCTGTTGTGGAATAATTTGCTTCTGCTTTGGATAGCGATCGGCTGGCGTAACTAATAACCCTTTCAAGTCCGTCAGCCCTCTGCACAAGAACGGCGCCAAGACCTACGCTGCTTGCGTCAGTATGTATTTCTGTCTCGGCGAATTCGTCGAAATGGGCAAGTAACGGAGGCGTCTGGAGGCGATGTTTAAGCTCCTGGAAAGCGTGTTCCTGCGGCGTTTCCCACTTAAACTCCACGTCGGCCTTGGTAAGGTTAGTGAGCGGATCGGCGATGCGGGCGAAGTTTTTCACTAACCGCCTATAATAGGCACACATGCCCAGAAATCGGCGCACGGCTTTCTTGTCAGTGGGCGGCGGGAAGTCGGCGATGGCGGATGTTTTCCGTGGATCGGGACGGACTCCAGACTTGCTGATAACGTGCCCCAGAAACAAGAGCTCCCCATACGCAAATCTGCACTTTTCTGGCTTCAGTGTGAGTCCGGAAGTCTTGATGGCTTGAAGTACAGCTTCAAGGCGCCGAAGATGCTCGTCGAAACTCGAGGAAAACACGACGACGTCGTCCAAGTACACAAGGCAAGTCTGCCACTTGAATCCTGCCAGTACTGTGTCCATAACGCGTTGAAACGTTGCAGGCGCTGAGCAAAGGTCGAAGGGCATCACCTTAAACTCGAAGAGGCCGTCCGGTGTTATAAACGCCGTCTTTTCTCGGTCTCTTTCGCCGACTTCGATTTGCCAATAGCCAGTCTTGAGGTCCATTGACGAAAAGTACTTGGCGTTATGGAGCCGATCAAGTGCGTCGTCTATTCGTGGGAAGGGATACACGTCCTTTCTTGTGATTTTGTTCAGGCGGCGATAATCGACGCAGAAACGTAGGGTCCCATCCTTTTTCTTCACTAACACCACGGGGGATGCCCATGGACTCTTGGACGGCTGGATAATGTCATCCCGCAGCATTTCATCAACTTGTCTCTTCATGGCCTCACGTTCTCGCGTCGAAACCCTGTACGGACTCTGACGGAGTGGTCTGGCATTTTCTTCGGTTATGATGCGATGTTTCGTGATTGGGGTCTGCCGAATTTTCGATGACGACGAAAAGCAATCATCGTATTGCAGGAGCAGGGCCTTGAGCTGTTCTTGCTTATAGTTCGGAAGTCTGGGATTGACGTCGAAGGCTATGGGAGGGGCTTGGTTCCTCTGAGCAGGTTCCGCAGAATCGGCGAGGGCGAAAGTACTGGTGGCTTCGACAATTTCTTCGATGTATGCGACCGTTGTTCCTTTGTTCACATGTTTATACTCATTGCTGAAATTCGTGAGCATAACCGTTGCTTTGCCTCCCCGCAGCTCTGCAATTCCTCTTGCGACGCAAATATTTCGGGTGACGAACAGATGCTGACTGCCTTCAACGACGCCTTCCAAGTCAGGTGATTTAGGAGCACCGACTGAAATAATGACGCTTGAGCGAGGCGGAATGGTGACTTGTTCTTCCAGCACATTCAAGGCATGGTGTCCTGACGGCGTGCGCGGCGGTAGTGCTTCTTCTGTGGATAATATTATCGACTTTGTTTTTAGGTTGATTACAGCACCATGGAGGCATAAAAAGTTCATGCCAAGGATGACATCTCTCGAGCAACGCTGTAGGACTACGAAGTCTGTAGGGTAAATACGGCCATTAATGGTGACTCTCGATGTGCAGATTCCTGCAGGTGTTACGAGATGACCTCCGGCTGTGCGGATTTCAGGGCCTTTCCAAGCTGTCCTAACTTTCTTTAACTTCGCGGCGAACGACCCACTGATGACAGAATAGTCGGCTCCAGTATCGACGAGAGCGGTCACACTGTGGCCGTTAATAAGAACGTCGAGGTCGCTAGTTCGCCGTCTCGCATTACAGTTAGGGCGAGGCGTCGGGTCACGGCTGCGTCGGCTTGTTCCGCTGCTTCCATGTTGCGTCGTCAGGCCACCTTCGGTAAGT
Organism: Rhipicephalus microplus; assembly: GCF_043290135.1. Classification (NCBI taxonomy): domain Eukaryota; kingdom Metazoa; phylum Arthropoda; class Arachnida; order Ixodida; family Ixodidae; genus Rhipicephalus; species Rhipicephalus microplus. The sequence goes on along the minus strand of NW_027464590.1, from coordinate 11,185,947 downwards.
GAGCTTTCGCCATCAGGGCTTTGCCTGGTTGGCGTTGTGTTCGGAAAGCTCCGTCGCGGTGTGGTCGTCGTCGGAGGATCTTCGGTAGTTCGTCGCACAGCAACCGCACCTCCACCGGTTGCTGCCCGTAGTTCCCCGGATACGGGCTAGGAGACCGGCCCCGCGTTGGGCCAGAGTACTGACGGTGGTGCGGTGACGTGCGGTGGCTGGGCGACGGCAAACGCGAAGGGCTTCGTGGTGTCCGCCGAGTTGCTGTCAGGCAGTCGGCAATGTCACGTGGTCGTTCTCCTGGCTGTGGACGCGGTGCATTGACGGCGAAGCCACGCAGTCCCATCTGTCGGTACTGGCAACGGCGATATGTGTGTCCAGCCTCGCCGCAGTGGTAGCACAGCGGGCGATGGTCAGGGGTGCGCCAGACGTCAGTCTTCCTTGGTGCACTGCGTTGGGCCGCTGGCGAACGGTATGACTTTGGTGGGGTGGAGGCGGTGGTGATGTCTGTCGACGGAAGTGCGACGGGGCGGCGTTTTGGCGTGGACGGGGAAAAGCGTTGTGGCGCAGTGCAGCGGCGTAGCTCATAGCTTCCGGCTCGGGCAGCGGTGCGTGGGGAAGTTGAAGCGATTGCCGAACTTCTTCTCGCACAATGTCGGCGATTGAATCCACTTGAGGCTGCGCTGAAGGCAACAGCTTGCGCAGCTCTTCCCGCACAATCGCTCGGATCGTTTCACGCAGGTCTCCGGAGTTACTAGCTTGAGCAGCAGCGCAGTCTGCAGTCAGGCGACGATTATACTGTCAAGTGCGCATGTCCAGTGTCTTTTCAATAGTGGTCGCTTCGGCTACAAATTCTTGGACGGTTTTCGGTGGGTTTCTCATCAGTCCCGCAAAGAGCTCCTGTTTGACCCCTCGCATAAGGAAACGAACTTTTTTCTCCTCAGGCATGTCTGGGTCAGCGTGACGGAATAGTCGGGTCATTTCTTCTGTGAAATTGGTGACATTTTCATTTGGTAGCTGAACCCAAGTCTCTAATAAAGCAGCGGCCCTCTCTTTACGAGCGACGCTCGCGAACGTTTGCAGGAATGCGCCGCAGAAAACATCCCACGTTCGGAGCGTGGACTCCCGATTTTCAAGCCAAGTCCTTGCGGTGTCTTCCAAATAGAAGAACACACGACGCAGCTTTTCGTCATGGTCCCAGTGGTTGAGGGCGGCCACACGGTCGTATGTTTCTAGCCAGGACTCCGGGTCTTCGAACGATGACCCATGGAAAATTGGTGGTTCCCTGGATTGATGCATGACCATCGTGGGCTGGGACGCTGCGGTTGTCATTGTTGCTGCAGTCGCGGTCATGGCCTTCGTCTTCCGCGCCTTGTCTGGTAGAAGCCCGTACTCCGGTGGTAGCCCTTGCTGTCAGCGGCTTGGTCGCTGCTCCTGGTTGACGTCGGTGTCTTCTTCGCGACGTGGGCTGGGTTCACGGCTTGACGGGGGCGTCCGGTACATGAACGAAGCAGCACCTCCACCAGATGTCACGGGGTCGTGACGTGGCCGAAGACAGGAGACTTCGTGTTGAGATTGATTTGTTTATTTGGGCGAGCCTGTGCCCGGCAAACGAAAAATCCAATTACAGCAGCAGTCTTGCACAGATAGCAGTCTCGGACTGATAGCGGTAAACGGAGCATCGGCCTTCGATCAACAACTGACAAGCGGCGAAGCGCGTCGGCATTTATACCCTTGCCGTCGAATGTTCTAGCGTTATCGCTGGCGGTGGCGTAGGTTCCAGAACAATCTGTACAGTTCGCACAGTGGGCTTGATCTTATCGAAATGATCTACTACAGTCCGGAACCTTCTAGAAAACTGCAGGCGCGGTTTGCGCTGAGAATCGTGCGGTGTTTTGGGACGATAACAAAAACTTGGGAAATGGAACGTGGCAATATGCATGACGGAAGGTTAGCACAGTGCGTGCGTAGGTGATATGCGTGTGGACGTCACCTAAGTCACTTGTGATGAGATCATTGGCCTGGGTAATAAGTATCGAGTTATTACTGTGTGGACGGCGTTTCTTTTATATGCATGTCGAAGGTGTGAATAGTGCTTACGCAGGTGATAGGCGTGATAACGTCGCGCGAGTCACATTTTGTCACTAGTGACTCATTCATGGTTTTTCCGTGTTAAATTCACTCCAAAGCTATTCACGCCACGCATTCCCAAAAATGCTGGGTTGTTTTGAATTCACAATGTCATCAGGATTGAATTCGTTGGCGTCCGGATTAAATCGTCTGGCTGTTGGATTAATTTCAGTGGCACTTGGATTAAAATGAATGGCACCTGGATTAATTTGAGTGGCAGCTGGATTAAATTGACTGACGCCGAGATTCATTTGGTGGGCGCTTGGTATAAATTGAGTGGGAAAACCTGTAGGTGCAGTGAGGCTTTAAATGGTCAACCTGTTTTAGACGATTTCGTTGTTTTTTCACCTACACTTGATAGTCATATAAAGCGCCTATCTGTCATCTTAGATGTCTTTTGTCGTTCCGACCTCCAACTAATTTCATGCAAGTGTCACTTTATGCGCCGTGAAATTAAGGCTGGTGCACACCGGCGACAAGGAGCGGTTGCGCGACCATTTGCGACTGGTCGCAAGTAGTCGTGAACGGTCGCAAACGGTCGCAAAGTGACTGCTTTGGGTAGTCGCTTCGTGGCCGATGTTTGGTCGCGCGATTGCAGTCGCAAAACAGTTGGAACCAATCATCTAAGAACAGAACTGACGTCAGCCTTTGTTTACAGCTGGGGTCCCCGTATATATATATTTTTTTCTCATTGCGCTGACTCACCGCCGCGAGGTACGAAGGGCACGTGCGTTCCTCCATGGATGTTTTCTCGCGTCAGGCGAACGCCACCATGGCCAGCATTGAGTACTCGGCCGAGCTCCTCATCGACGCGATAAAATTGTACAAATATCTGTACGACAAGTGGCACCCTTCTTTTAAAGATTGGACGAACAAGAACCGGGCTTGAGCAGAGATGGGAAACATGTTTGGCTTGCCGAGTAAGTACCGAGATTTTCTGTTTGAATAGCTATATAGTCAATAACAGTTGGGTACGGCATGACTGGCGTTGCCAATGAATGAACAATGAAAATATTCGTATATGTACTGCAAGGTGATATGGTCAGTTTGCATTCGATGTATTGACTGTGATGTATGCGAACGCCGTTGCGCGCATGTTTATTCCCGTCACTTCCCGAGTGTAACATCAAAATCTACGTGATGGAAAATTGCATAGCTGATATTAAAGCTCAGACGTTCGAAATACCGCTCGCGGTTCCCGACTAACCTCGCGCACGCTCTTTGCTTTGTACGTCAACGTCTGGCCAAGGGAATGCGTGCTTTTATGAACGTGCGGCCTTTGCAATGCATATAATTGAGTGCGCGGTGAGGGAGCGGGTATGTAAGCGTATACCTGCCTTTGTAATGCAGTTGTACTGTTTTAAAAAAGAATGCGAAATAGCTTTTGCTTTAAGTGCCTTTTGTGCGCTCCATAGAGGAGCGTGTTATTAAGACATACAAAACATGTTTTGAAGCACTCTCAAATGTTCGAATTTGGATGTCAGACAGGCTGTTGATGCCAAATTACATGCAACTGTGAAAAAGAAAAGATATGGTAGTGTCCTAGTGGCTGGGCGAAGACTGAAGGGAAGCACAGATGGGGGAATTCATTCATCTGTAATGTGGCCCACATATAATCCTCATTTCTTCACTATTGTTCCTTTCCTCTCCTGTGTTTGTCTATCGGTGTATTTATCTCTCAATTAATCCTCTTTTTACCCGGAGGTTATATCTCTCCGCTTCCAGCTGTAGCTCATTTTTGTTTCTGTTTATTTGTTGCTCTATTTTAAAGTAAGATTTTCATGTCTTCTTCTATGTGTTGGCGTGTTTTTATGTTTTGCTCCCTTTATTTTCTTCCTATATTTCCTTTCCTCTTGCTCTCCCTATGCTACACTTTGAGTGATATACTATGTTTGTTGCATTTCTTGCGCTCAAAAATTGGCATCGTGGTCTAGTTAGTTTCTTCCTTTCTTCAAGTGATTTAACATGTTTGCTTTTGTTTGACAACACTCGCTCCCGCTGTACAGGTCAGTGGTGTTTGGTCGATACGAATGGCTTATACTCAGATGGGGAGTTTTGCACAATTCAGTAATGCCTAAAAAGCTTCACTGTGAAGGACTTGGAGCCATCATGTGCTGGTTTATGAAATAGACTTTTTTACAAGTGAACTTCAGTTGCCGAGAGGATGAACAGCATCTGTTACAATAGCTTGGCAGACAATCTTACCTTCAAGAAACAGAGTACATATCTCTTTGCACAATTAATTATTGCGTCAGCTGTGATGTCGTTCACATGTAGGTGGACGGTCCAAAACTCTAGGTAGGTGGCATTTCTGGAACCCTTGACTGCAGGTTCCTTTAATCACGTCGTGGTTTCGCAATGTTAAGCCCCTACCAATACTTTAGTTTAGATGGCATGCGATTCGTTTTGATGCCAAATATTCAGATTTACAGGGTGCTGCAACCAAAACGTTTTGGGCAATGAAAATAAAGAGAGCTAACAATTGTGCAGAAGTTGTGCAGAAAGTATAAAATTTCTCACAAATACAGTATGCACAAGACATTGCTACAGCAAGGGTTTCGTTTTCAGGTGTCCTTGTTGAGTAACTATTCAAGAACCTTCGGGATATCTTCAAAAGGTCAACAAGACATACGTAACAAACAAAGAAGTGGAGCCGGTCCAGCCGACATTCCCACAATAAAATGGCCCCATTTTGAGGCCATGCTTAAAATAATGGAAGGAGAGTCTGAGCCTGTGGCGTAAGTTCAATATTAGCTGACTATTTAGTACTAAACAGGGAAAGTTGATTTAATTCACATGACTTTTATAGATACTCATAAATACACACCTAAGTACATTGCACATAAACATAGAAGTCCCAAGAGGTAATTCACAGTGGGCATGCATGTGATCATGAACATGGTGGCAATGGGCTGTTTTGATGTCGAATAATTGTGGCTACAGCTACGAAGAATAACTCTGTGCATCATTCTTTCAGGGTACTGTGCAACATGAGTGCCATTGACCAAAGGCAATGAATAATGCTTACCTTTCATTGCACAGAAAATGAAATGTTTTGGCTTGCATGGCACAATGCATCAACACAACGCAAAAAATATAGCATACCGTACAAGTGACACGTGGACAGCTTCACAAAACAGAACTTCGAAGCCAGAACACTTGAAATGAGAGAATTGAGTGTACTTCTTTGTTATTCACTGCTCTTACTTACCAATTGAAAGAAGGCCTAATACCAAATCTAAAAATCTTGAGAGATCGCTTATTGCGTGTGTCATGAGGCTGTTCATAGGCAATCATTGCACATATTCATTACAAGAATGCAGCATAAGTACTTATGTTGTAGCAAAACAGAAAAAATGCTCTAAAGATGTACACAATAGCAATGACAGAATCACATATTGCATGTTCTCTTGCAGGAGCCACTTCCTAGCAGAGGAGGCTCACGAGAAGTGAGCATGCACAAAAATGTTCGGTACTATGCGCATGCACTTGAAGTTCTTCACGAATGGACTTGAATCTAGAAACATTGCTCTTTATTGCTAGGTGATTGTACTTTGCAAAATTATGAAGAATACAAGCATGATTGAAACATGGTGTTCAATTCGATAGCTTGCCCTAACCACTGCATTCTTTAGAATACACTCAGCACTCAACACTGAACAGAAGGAATTCATGAGGGCACAGGCATTGTTTCTGTGTGAATGTGGTTATTTTGCTACGTTAAATATTTCTGAAAAAGTAAAGTATTCATCAGTGGCAGGCCACAATTAGGCAAACTAAGGGATTATCTGCACACACTAGAAACACATTGATGTCATTTCGTTATGAACAAGTGCCCAGCGCTGATTGCAATACAAGTGAGCTGAATAATGTGAAGCATTCCCTCATTCATAGCAGGAAAATGATGCTGCAAAAGTCGTAAGCAGCATGTGTTCAACAAACATATTGACAGCACGCACAGTTTCATCAGACACATTGTTTTTGCAGCCATTTAGGATTGACTGTATAAATTATATTCACATAGCCAGTGACGTATCTCTTGTTCTCATTTAGTTGCGCAGCCTATATAGCATTTTAATATTATAATAGGCACATTAAACTTTTGTATAAGTGACATGTAAGACAATGTCGACCCCTTTCCCGCGCTGTGCGCCCGGAGCGCAGCAGTACCAGGCAGCCAAGGTTGTCAGGCGACGAGACTTGATGGTGCCTGGTGGCGCTCTCAGACCGGCTAGATGCGGTTTAACGCTATCTCCGGCCCTCTGCTGATAGCACGGGCGCTGCTTTTTTGTTTTTTTGTGGCAGCAATTTGTTGTGGTATACTCGTTCTTTACCAATGCATCTGAATCGCAGTGAACTTTGTAACGGTGCAGTGCGGCCAGCACGAGCTACTAGTCAGAACGCGCATTTGTAAGATTCAGGAGCAATGTTTAGCGCACCTTCACCGACCAAATACATTGAATTTTGTCAAAAAAGCTAAGCTGATGCTTTTTGCTTAGCCTCATGGGGACTGCACATTCATGGTCTCGAAGGCGATATTTTATCAGCATTTTCATTTCGGTAAAGACATTGCAACATTGCATGCATCGGCCGTCACACTATTCGATGAGAACATATTGCCACGTGCGTACTGCTAGGAAGACGAAGACGAGAGCGCATACGCGCATCTGCACGCTTTTATGAAGCTAGCAATAACAAGAAAGAAGAGGAACGCCCTAGCAAGCAGTAAATAAAAGTACTGACCTGCTGCTACTTTTTTAACCTGTTAATTACTACTTCTGTCTTCACGTTGCGGCAATACATTTGTACTTAGCCTGCAGTCCTTGGAGCAAGACCACGGCTGCAAGTATTTCATGATTGTTGTTTTCTCAGTACCTAGAAAGTCAAGGCTTTGACCGAAGCACGTCTGCTGGGGAAGTTACATAAATTAAAAGAAGGTGATCCACAAAAAAATGGAGAGAGAGATATAGAGAAATAGAGAATGCATTTCGGCTCCCCTGAGGAGAGCTTTGTTCGCAATTTAGTCCACAAGGCTCCCGTCATTGTGAGCAAGGCTGCGTCAAGGTCACCGAAATGTCCTTATTCTGCATTTTTCTTTATGGTCGGTGTCCTCTTCCTAATTTCCATGACGCACTCTTAAGGACACATGGAGAGGAACATTCACTACAGTAATTAAATGACACGTGCCTGCTAAAAATACATGACGTCAATGATCGTTTCTAAGCGACCTGATGGCCTGCTGACGTGGTGGTTATGGCTAAACAACTGTGCTCTCGTTTTTTTCGCAAGTTGTGGACGTGTTATCTCCAGCTTTAAAAGCTTCGATCTTATGGGGGAGGGGAGAGTGTTCTATGCATGGCTACACCAATGTGCGCAACATTACCTTGTACAGGCAAATCAGTGTGCTTTTTAAGTGTTGACTAATCCCGCAAATGACACAGATGAAAGAAACCGGCACAGGAGAATTGGCCCTTACACTATTGAACAAGCATCGCACCTATTGTATCTTCCGTCTTATAGTAGTTTGCGTGCTTTATCAATGAAAACTGCGTTTCGGTCACTATAATTTCTGCTTCGATTCATTACTAGACTCGCAAGCAGCTGGTAATGGGAGCCTTGCTGGTATCAAGATGGTTAACGTATACAAACACTTTAAGCAAAACGGCCCGAAAATGTCGTGCGTTTGTAGCCTTGTAGGCACGTGTGCTCAGATTTGGGTGCATGTTAAAGAACCCCAAGTTGTTGAAATTTTCGGCGCCCATCTTTTACAGCATCTTTCATAATCGCATGGTGGTTTTGAGTCGTTGAACCCCACATATCAATAAATTATTTGTCACCTTGTTCATTACACCCCAAATATAAGGATGTAAAGGGGGTGTTTTGAGGGTGTTTTAATTACAAACACCTAAAATGTTTAAAATGGGGCGTAAAAGGGTGTTCATTTGGGTGATTTTAATGCGTACACCCGATTTACACCTTTTAGGCTGTAAACTTTTTATAGAGTGTACGAGTCTTTGACGCAATACAAATACAACAATGCGGCTAGCGACGATCAATAATTGGGTGCTGAGTATATTTTTGGCCCTCTTTAACGATTTCAAACGACAATACATCGCGTTCGACAAAGAAAAGTACGCCAAGAGGCTAGCCAGTTTGGCAAACAATGATCACTTCAAGAACGAAGTTCCCGCCGTATTTTACGACTTATGTGGATATAATGACACCACAAAGGTACTGTTACCACCGTCCGACAACGACTACTCTCATCCCAAGACATTCAATCCGTGGACTATAGAGTTGGGTATGAGTCAATATACGTTCACGCAGTTCCTAGTTCGCGAATTTACGGAATTTGCAAAGTACAAGACGCTAAAGCTACGACCTAGCGATATCGAAGGCAAATACAAAAACACGTCAATCAATTTAGACGACGTAAAAGGACGTGTGAGTGATTTTTTGACAATCAGTCACCTGGACCACGAGGACAAGACGATTCAATTAAATCCGTTTTACTACATGAAGATCTCGCCGTTAATCATGAACTATCTTCGCATAGCCTTAAAGTACTACCGTAATCCGGGCGCGATTTTTAATCTGAACTTGACGCCAAAAATATCGTACGAATTCTTAAAAAAATCATCTGTTAACCGAAATTTGTCCGAAAGAGCTGAACACGACTTCTTGGAAAGGTGCATTATGGCTCACCACGCACTGCCATTCATTACTGCGCAATAACAATGTGCACGCTCCCATAGAAAAAAAGACGTTGGAAAATACTGAAAAGTTGGAAGACTACATTCGCGCGAGATTCATAGTCCCACGAGTAACACTGATAAAGTATCTATACGAGAACGCCTTCTTTCTCGACAGTGTTCGAAAATCAAACGAGGCCGTAAAACACGTGTTGTTAAATTTCTTAGAATTTTTGTTAAACGGCATTCCTCGAGTCTATTCCAGTAGGCAATTCCGGACCAGTAAAATACGTACTCGGCATGGGCGTCGTGTTGTCATTATGTAAACCGTAATTTGACCAGAAAACCCAATGGAAAGAAGACGTGTTCAACCTATCTTCCATAACCAATTCTATAATAAAACTATCGCTGGGTGTCGAAGTGCACTAACAAAATAAAAAATAAAAAACAATCAGAAGTGTACAAAGAAGACAAACGACGTGACAACAGACCATTTTCATCACCAAAAGGATCCAGATTACCTAGGCCTAACGTGCCACCACCCCCCCCCCTTCCTCTCCTCTTTCATCTACAATTAAAAAAAATTGTGCATCGACAAGAGGAGACCATCCCCTTCCTTTGTCCATGAGCTCGCAAGGCAAAAAATATGTCAAAAAGTTATTAAATCAATTTTCCACAAGAAATTTTTTGTAGTTTGTCTCTTTTTTTTCTTTTCGACCATTTCTTTTCTGAAAAGAGAGAAGTAGGAATAGAAAAAAGAAGCATTTTTAGTTTTTTTTAATAATTTTTATAGATTATTTTTTTAAACTTTTTATCCAGTAAATTCAAACTCTTCCAGTCCGGAAAGATTGCTCGTCACCGACTTAGTGTATTCTTCGTCATTGTCGTTGTTATAAGATGAAGAAGAATGAGTACCAGCACTAGAAGGACGATAGGTGCCCTTGCCAATGGCCACCACGTCGTCCTCGGTGAACTCTTCGGACAAGTCCACGACACCGATGCCCTCGCTCGACGGCTGAAGCATTTTCACGCGCACCATTAGGCTAGTGCCGAGCACGATGCGAGAGTACAGTTCCTTGGACTCGATGAACGAAAAGTTGGTTAACGCCGCACCTAGAAAATTGGGGTTCTCGTAGAGCCAGGCCATCTCGTCGTGAGGGTCCCACGCATTGCGGTGCATTACGCGAGATCGCCTCTACGTACTTGCTGCGGTTGATGGCACGCACGTCCTTGAGTTTCACTTCGCTGGTCTCAATCCGGGCCTTGTAGTCAGCCCACTCGCTCTTGTCCACGTACTGCTGGAGAACCTTGCCGCTGCCGTGCACGAACCGCTCGGGAGATTCTGTGAGTAATTCCATTTGCGGTAATAGGTTGGCGCGAACCACAACTTGTCCACCTTACTGCAGACCTCCTTGATGTCATTGGGTGTGCGGTACAATTTCCCAATGCGACCCGTAGAAGCGGACTTGATCAGCACCTTAACGAACACGATCGCAGAGTCGACGGCTGCGCCGTCCCAACCTAGGGAACCGACGGAAACGACCAATGCTTTCATCTCGGCCTTGTTGATTAGCGTATCGCAATTGTCGTCCACGCGCTCGTACTTCTTGGTGTCTTCCTTGTATTGCAAGTATTGTAAGTTTCCGTAAAATGACATGGGGGTGAGGTGGGGCACCAGAGACCCGTTAAAGTCGTAGCCGCTGTTGGGAATGTAAAACGTTTACGCATCCTCCGGCACCACCTCTACGGCCGTAGCTTGCAATTTAGTGGGCACACACGGCTTAACTTTTGAAACAACGACGTTCTTAATGTCCTTGGCCGGCTGGTTACCAGATTGCTTGATGGTAATCACGTTCGTCGACACGCTAGTGTTCGCCAGCTCGCAAATGTAATCATACATGAGCCGCTTGACTCTGTCGGAAATATCAAGGTCGTGCTGCGCCTTGTGTATGTTGGGACATATGGTCTTTCCAAAAATATTAATGGTGCTGCCATTCCTATTGAATTGTTTCATTAGGTGTTGATAGAAAACGTCCTGGAGTCTCACCTCGTCCATTACTGCTTCGTAGTCGAGCACCTAGCGGAACGTCACCAGAGGCATTGGAGACGGCTTCGCATTCTCTTCCCCGCTCTTTTTTTGTTGCTGTTGTTGCGGCGGTGGCATGTACGTTCCGCGGAAGACGTTCCTCCACCAGTTAGAAGAGGCCCACGCCTTGGGCAACAAGGCACTCATGTCCTTGTTGCTGTTGAACGGGAGGGCTTCCCTCTGGCACAGCTTGACCCGACCCAGACGCCTGACGAGGATGCTAATCTTGTTGTCATTGCCGTAGCGCGTAACCACCTTCTCCATGTTGTCCCAATCCCACGAGTTGGACGCGGGGAACGCCACGAAAGAGCCCTCGTTGATGCAATAGGTGATGAACTCACCGTTTGGGTTCCGCACTCCGAAAAAGCGGGTGTTCAGGGGGTATTTCAAGTTTTCGGATATTCAGCACGGCTCGTCAGTGCCTCCTTTTTCTTTCTGTAAGAGCGCCGAACTCTTGCTTTGCATCGTGTGAGCGATGGCCTCGATCTTGGGCGTGACGTCGTCATCGTCGACCGGGTATAGTACAGGTATCCCAGCGGCGATGTCTGAATTGCGGCGGCGAACGACGGCCCCATCTTCATCCTCTTGGCGGTCGCATGAGCAGTCTCGGTGTAGTTTGCGGTGTCCATTGTAAAAACCAGCTAGTCTCGCACTGCTTCTTCGAGCAACCACCTTTTTATACAGCATACAGCTCAAAAATAAATGCCTCTTTCCGCCGTAATCACTCCCGTCGAGTGGATAAGGATAAAGAGACAATATGATCTAAAGTGCAAGCCCGGAGAAACCGAGCTATCATCCCTGAACAAAGGCCCTTTCGAAAGTACTAAGGTTATTTTCAACGGGCGGTCGTTATCATTTCCGCGTAATAATTTTAACTGCATAAGCGCTTCTCGGAATATGGAGGAGACATACGAGATTTATCAGCGCCATGCCTACGGTGTGGAAAATCAAGTGGATGATAGGGACGTGCACTCCCAAGTGGCTAAAACACCGACTTGGGCCTCGTTGAGATTGCCTGCGATAACATCGTGGGTGCGGCCCTCAGTCTCCGCAAGTACGTCTATCTCAAGACTAACCCTCTGTTTCCCGTTCCGGACATGATAGAGAGGATACGATTCGGTGGGGGCGTAAACATCAGTTACGTCGTGGACTCGCTATCGTACCCTTACGACCTGATACGGTCCCTAAACGCCGCGTGCCCGAACAGAGAGCCCACTTTGACGTACGTCTCTAGGTTGTGTTGCCATCTAGCGGCAGGTGTGGACACCAAGATGTTAGTGACCGCGTTCGACGGCCGCTGTCGTCAACAGAAGGCACTGGTGTTTCCCAAACTTGAGCTAATTTGGTACGATTTCAAGTGCAACCTGTTTTCCTCTGCCATTATGGAGAGCAGGAGGAGTGTTCTCTTGTGCGGACCGTGCTACAACAAGCCTAGTACATCCAAATGTCTCCATCACCTGACTTTTTTGTCGTTTACCGTGAGCGAACTGGGCATGGACCAGCAGATTTTGTTGAGTGGCAAGAAGAGCTGTTGAAAGGTGTCCGTGAAGCAGAGGTAGCGGAATGAATTCATATATGAGATTAGCAACAAGGTGTTCGTGTTGCCGATTCAGCAACTATTTTCCAATAAATATTTTACGCCACCCTGTGAATATGAAGAAGAAGAGGAAGGAAGGGAGGGATTGGGGATAATAAAATTAAAAAAAATATCACTATTTTTATTACTTTTTGTTGTTATACACAATGTATTTTTTCCAAACGCTTTCGGGATAAAGCATGATAATTCGGTACACCATGTTGGTGTCACGATCTTCGGCGGTATAAAGATATAGGCAGGGCATAACGATTTTTTCGTATATTCTGTCATTCTCACCGTTATCCATACATACCGTCGATAAACGATATTGCATTATTTTTAACGCAGACGCTCTATAATCGATCGACATAATTTTAATGTTGTAATAATACTACTTTTTTCTGTTTTTTACATGGAATCACGAGGTCGGCTTTCCTCAGCACGATCACATCTCTGTCGCCGCCATCGTTGGTTTCTCGTATTTTGACGAAGCGGTCCCACTCGGTATACGCGTAGATGGTCAGAAATCTGTACGCGATTTCCAAATCGCGGCCCTCTCTCGTTACGTTGGTGATTAGGCTAGGATCGATGCATCTTTCGACGGCTGTGGCGGCTGCATTTTCGATGGGGGCGGAAATGTTGTAGGCCCGTGTGCTCAGATTTGGGTGCAGGTTAAAGAACCCCAGGTGGTCGAAATCTCCGGAGCCCTCCACTATACGGCGTCTCTCGTAATCATATAGTGGTTTTGGGACGTTATACCCCACAAATCAATCAGTCAATCAGATGCATCTTTCGAAGATTAAAACGTCCCTGGTTTCGAGTAAGGCCAATGCCGTGGTTCTGACGTTGAAGAGAGATTCGACTACTGCGGTGTTGAGGTCTTTGTTGTTTCTGATCGATTGTATCGCGAGAGTTCGACCTTCTTCGTCTCCCACCACCGTCTCAGTTGCGGTGCCAGATACTGATCCCTGGCGTGTTTCCCTCGCACCACGTCGATGAATTCCTTGAAATTTGCGCTGAACAAGTCGTTGGTGGTAATTATTGGCGGAATGTTACTCCAATCCATTTTCGAAAAGGCCGATATGATCTCGGTATGTCCGTAGTCGTTACCGTCAGTCGCAAGGAGCCTAAGGTCTCGCTTCAGATAGGGTGAGTGGATATCACACATTCTGAAGGGTGAATGGGTGGTTGTAGCTTCATCCATTATTAATATTCTCAACTTAGTCGCATGCAATTCAAGCATCTATGCGCATCCGAACGTGCTAAATTTCAACTCTCCATTGGGATAAAACATGTTGTATAGCGCGGCGAATATCCGCAGAATGTGTACACGATTATTCTCTTGCCCTTGAAGTTGAAAATTGCACGTCCGAATATTTTTAAATATGTTGACGATTTTATTGAGGTTCTCTGTCGTAGTTGGGGGGTACAGATACCACGAATTATCCGTCGAATTCGATTGTAATAATAGATCACTACTTTGATAGTTGGCATTATTTTGTAGTACCGTCGGTTGGCTTACGACGCCTAAATATTTATACATTAAACGAGACGCCATTAACATTTCAATTCAATTTTTCAAATCATCGCACGTTTTTCCCTTTTCCGATTTGATAAGCACCTTCAGTAGTAATTGAAAATAATCTCGGCGCGGATGGTTGTACCGTCTCTTCAAAGGAAGTAATTTAAAATCTTTCTTACGCTCATATAACAGAGTTCTCTAACTGTTGGGAACGTCAATATAGTAATGCTCTGATGAGGGTTTCTTCGTTTTCTAAAATAACGGTGAAGTTTGTTTTACCAATGCATTTTTCGTACTATAAGTAAATTTGTTTTTGTTATCGACTGTCAAATTGAGCACGGAAGACCCCTTTGTCAAAGTATCAGTCTTGAATCTTTCAAACGTAACCGCAGTATTATTATCGAGTATTGCAAGAATGTGCTCAAAAAAATGACCCGTTAGCAACGCATTTGCGACCAGACACGGTCTATATTTGTATTCATGGTTATTGTTGGTCCGGTCGTAAGTGGCCAGGGTTACTAGGTCGTCAAACGCCATTTCGATCAATTCGTTATGTTCGGTTGCACTAGCGAAAGGGTGTGAAGATGCTGATGATGCCGCCAACTTTAATCCTCCAGAAGGCTCCAATACGTATACCATGATGTTCATTGCGGCAACATCCAGTGCCCTAGAAACGTCGAATCAGGGCTCCAATAGTGGAGCCGTGAAATCCACGCCGAACGTGTATTGTCTGTTGCGGCCATACAGGGCAAGGCAATTGTCTAGATAGCTTGTATTGTTATTGGCAAAAAATGGAACTCCCGCTTCGAAAACGTGTCCCGATGATGGAACTTTAGCGAAGGGGTAGAATGCTAACGGCAGTTCCGCGTCTTGTTCGAGTTTGTAAAATGGAGGCATACTGTCGTAGCCTATCGTGAGTATCGAATTGCCGCACGATCGACGCAGGGCTTCGTCTTTCTTCGGATCGCCAAACGTAATGACGGTAACGTAGGACGCGTACTTGGGGTTATCAACCGATTTCGTACGTCTCATGTCTTCGGTGTGGAGCCATTTCGCCGTGCCCCACTCCTAATGGCCACACATGTTGGGTATCACTAGCGTCAATTCCAACGGCAGATGGAAAAACGATGCGTTTGATCGTTATTGTACTTGAATCCAATTACGAGTACGAGGCCTTCTTTTTCCATATTTATTTTCTGTGGATGTGTGGACTTTTTAGCTATAATTGCTGTACCGTCTACGCTAAACGTTAGAATTGCATTTTTTGGACTGTATATCGTCATACGGGTCTACTGTATAGAAACGTCCATCCGATGTTAATTTCCATTCAACACAACTAGGATAATACATGCTGTTGTAAGGCAGAATAATTATGAACGTTTTAAATTCGGTAGATTCCGATGATGATAACATAGAATATAATTGATGAGCAAAAATATCCCCCACTAGAGTGTATTGCAGCAGCACCTTTTTCGTCTGATGCAAGGCTTCCGTTTTAGAATTATCATTACTATTTGTATATATCGCCTTTAAAACCGCTTCTAATTTAGTAGGAACTTGCCTACCCGTATAGAAATCATAAAGTAAACGACGCCATAAATCATTAGTGTCGTTTTCAGGTCCAGCTGCCATTTTTTATTTAATTTTTTTTTACTAGATTGGCGAGCTTTTGCTCGAACAGGTTACTCCTAAACGTAAGGTCTCGCTTGTAGCACGATACGAAATGTCTCTTCCTGTTTCTACATCGCTTGGTGTATTTTTCGTATCTGTCTATGTAGCCGACGTCCGTAATCAGGTTGGTCGATCCGTTTCTCCAATCTGTGGTTATTATGGGGAATGCGAATTTCGGGGTCGATAGTTCACTGTCGTATTTTTCGTGCTCGTCCGTCCTTCGTCGACCACCTGCAGGAAAGGCGGTCTTGAGCTTGTAGCCTATCAGGGAAGGAATCGAATTCGGAGGGGCGTATCTGACGTAATCGTCCAGTCTAAGTTGTCCTGGTGCTAACACGGGATGTTTGAACACCAATTCACTGCTGTGTGTCGCTAAAGGACACGTCACGTAAATTTCGTTGTTAACTTGACACGTGCATAACACTCTATCTTTTTTGCCACCAGATTTCGGAACGGACACCGCTGCAAACCATGAGAGTGCCGCTTACTTGGAGTGGCCCCATATACATGGCACGTCAGTTTTCTCGCTCAATAAAGCTTCGCGTAGTAACGCCCAAGTTGCCGACTTTATATTCACGCTCCTAATATTAGTAGTAGCCGTGGGCATTGTAATTGCATTCAAAAAGTTTTCGTTATTGTTTTTGGGTTTTCGCATCATTAGATTATTCAAAGCTTTTAATATTGATAAGTAAATATCTTGAGGCGCATAGAGGCGCCTTAGCAGGGCATTTTTCTGTGCTGCATGTAGGTGAATTAAAGTGTGATCGCACGTTGGCCTTTCCGCGGGCTTGGTATGTTCCAGCCAGTCGCAGAACGTCATGTATTTCAATTCTTCGTTACTATCGTGTGGCGTACGCCTAGCTAAATACCCCGTCACATACTGATTATTTCTTAACGAATGAGATGTTAAGTGTGTTTATTTTTTCGGATCGGTGGGTACGTTAATACCCAACAATGTTAACGGAGACATCTTGCGCGCTGCTTTATTATCGTCTTTATTGGTACCGTAATGAGCGTCGGCGATTTCCCTATTGAGCCAGTTCTCGGCGGTGCAGATCAATCCTCGTTTGCGCAGATCTACGTAAGCGGCGAGGGAAAGGGTTGGGAATGGCATCTTCGCGTGAACCGCAATCACCGATCCGCCGCTGTCAATATGTGACGAGCAGAGCTTGTAATGACCGAAAGCTTCCATCTTTAACGCATGCGCTATGCTATCGCTATTAAAGCCCTCGCTATATTCATGATTTTTTATATTTTTTAAATCTACCTCTCCTTATTGCGTCTCTGGCGATTGTACATTTCGTTCATGGCGATGTAGTACGCGTTGCTGCTTACCGGAGCACTGCTGTTGTGCCAACCCAACGTGCTGGCGACGGAGATGGACCCCAAGAGGCCCGCACCTGCTATCAAAATGGCCGTAGCACTCCCAGACAGTTTGTCGGGAAGGTTACCGGCGGCGGGCGGTGGCATTACGAGAGGAGGAGGCGTTGCGCTGGGAAGCCATGCCGATTTGTCAAATGGAGGGATCACGGCGTTGGACTGCTGCTGCTGTCGAATCTGCTGGCTAGGGTCGGGCAAGAAGCCCATGTTGCCACCCACCTGAGGTACGCCGGCACCCATAGTTGGTGTTCTATTATATATGTTGTCCATTTCCGATATCTGTTGAGTAAATATAGGTCTGGTGCACACTGGCTCTATAATTTGGCTGGGGTTGTTTGATTTTGTAATGGCATCGTGCATGTGTCGGCTGAGCGCGTTATTCATGATATTTGGTATGGGTATTGCGCTCTTGTGCCTACTGTATAAATATGAAAGATTTGACTTGACGTACTGTACGTCGAGCTTGCTGTTTACGGAAGCGATCGTCTGCGTAGATTTGTTAAACACCACTGAGGTCGCCGCATACAATTGCAGCTTGTTCGCTTTCCCCGCCACGTCCATGAATTCCTCAGCAGGGGACGACGGGAATACGTTCAAATTCTGAAGAAGATACTTGAATTGAGACTCGGAACTAACAGGCGTAGCGATAATTCTGCTCATTTGTTCTGCGGAACTGTACGAGCCGAACAAGCGACCAGAAGCAAGCGCCCGAACCTCAGGCGAGTTAGCACGGCCGATCTCGCCTCTGCCTCTTCTGCAGACAACACCGCCGTTTGGTGCAGAGTGTAACTTATGGAAACGTACTGGGACGAATGTACGTACACGATGCAACGCATCACGAGGATTGGAGCGAAGTAGCGTACCCATACGTTAGCAGCAAATGCGATGGCCTCGGCGCTCGGCGAGCCACTCGGCGGCGCGGTAGCTGAGACCGCAACAGCGGGAGGTTGTGATGGTGGTAGCTGACTGGTCGACTGACGGAGCGTTTCGCCCAGAATACTCTCCACTATCGAGCACGCGGGACCGTCGTTTTCCCTCGAGTGGGACACGCAAAACAGTAACTTGTGTCGTTTCAGTTTCTCAGAGAGAACGTCGCCCGCCGCAATGGGAAATAGGTATTGGAAGCAGACCATGAACGCATCGACCATAATCTTGGTATCCCTCGTGGTATCGTAAATGAGAGCCTGCGTGCCGAGGGGCATACCTTTCAAGTTTGTCTCTGTAGATATGCTGCTGTATCGCTTGTTTATCAGTTGCACGACGGATAGGACGTTATCCTCGGTGTCGGGTGTGACCATGGTTTCCGCGAATGTAGCCAGGAGTGCCGAGTTTCTATTCGGATTGACCGGATCCGGAATCTCGGAAAGACATAACGGTTTGCTTCCGATCACCGCAGCGTCTTCGAGAAGGTGTTGGGACGCCATGATGAGGTGTGAATATGCAGGTAGATAGGCCGCCTGTTCTCTAGCAGCGGTAACATTGGCAATTAGATCGTATTTGTTGCTGGAAATGTCGTGTTTCGAAAATACGTGTTTCAATAACAAATAATCGAGAGAGACCGTTCTATTAATATCGGTTGTTGTCTTTGTAAATAAAATCTCTCCCCGCGTGAAATCGAACAATATCGTAACATCCATAATCTCCTAAAATTTTAATGACAATAACGACTTTGTAAAAAACTAATCAGCACTCGGACTTTTCACAGCGCCCGTGTGTGCATCGAAAAAAGGAAACAATTGTGCGGGATGTAAATCATCATTTCTAATCCAGTAAAACGCAAGAAGGTCCCAGTAAAATAAATTTCGCCTCGGATAGCGAATCTGTTATGTCATTACCTCTCGGTGGTGCATGTTCCGCTTCTTTAGCAATCGTTTTCCGCCGAGATTGGAAAAAGACAAATTCTCGTGATAATGGGATTGTGTTCCAGGATGATCGTGAGGAATTAATCTAGTTCGGTCTCGATATACCATATGCTGTAAAGGGACGGCATGATGATTACTATTGGGACATGGACCTGCTGCTGCTGCTGCTGCTGCTCCGGCCATTATTTTTTTTAAATATTTCAAAAAAAACTAAGGATGTATATTCAAGATACGTAACATTATACCAATCCTTTTATTTTTCCCTCGACATCATGGACACCCAACCCACAGTCGTCACGAAAAAATGCACCTCTACGGAAGCCTTCGAACTCCGGGAAGAAGAAGTACAGCAGCATGTGTCACAACAGTAGCAAGTGCCGACTCATTCGACAGCTGTGATAGTGTCTGACTCGTAATCCGTGTGTTCATTCTTATCATCGTCGTCGACATCAGCAGTACTAGAGACTTTTAAATCATTAATCCCAGCAAACATTCGTCTAGTGCGAATGATATAGGTGCCAGGCCATCGTAGTATATTTATAAACGAGATGGCTGACACACTTGCGCGAAGATCTCTTGATCTTCCGATTGTGCCAATCATGCCTCCTACAGCTTATGTAACAGCAGCGAGGTTTAGAAAACTTTCCTTTCTTGAAGACTCATCAAAAATTATGATACCGAATCCAGATTTCTCGCACCTGCACTTCACAAGGAATGATAAATGGTGTCCCACGCGTAAATTGGAAGTCTTGATAACAAAATTACGTTGCCGTGTACTACCTCTTAATTTCTACTTAAACAGGTCTGGTCTGGTGCCATCCCCTCTGTGCTCAAGCTGTAACGAACCTGAACATATCGACCATTTTTTTATCACATGTCACCGATTCAAAAATCAAAGAAAAAAACTGCTTCGAAATTTTATTCAGAAAATTAGGAATATCACCTAATATTCCCAATATTTTGTCTTTTGGGGCCACTTCGTTGGGACACAGCGACAGGAACATCTGCGGGGCTCTCTGCGAATTCATATGATGCTGATGCTGATGACCTTTGATGGATGGCGCTTACCCACAAAGGGGGATGGGCCAAGAACCGGGCGGCAGGATACTTAAATGAAACTAAACTGAAAATGAAGCCAATCTGAAAAAGTAGCTTAAAATAATACTACCAAAAAACAAAAATGTGTACTGAGCAAGTGGTCAAACCATCTTTTGTTTTTGAAAGACATAACTACGAATCATAAACTAAAGATCTGAAAAGGTAGTGGTTCACTAGCATGGTAATCTTTTAGTTGCGTTGATGTAATCAAACACAGCGGAGCATACATCCCTGTGGCAGTAACCAAATGAAGTTCCGCCAAGTGATAAAATTACTGGTAAATTTACTTGTATTCCGAGCTTTTGTAGTGGGTTTACTAAAAATATTTTTCTCTGATAAGAATAACGATGACAGAATAAAAAGAAATGTTCAATTGTTTCAATTCATATATAACACAAGAAGATTACCTTGCTGAGTCAGCGATCAGCTCTCGAATTTTACTAGCCACACTACCACTTGTTATTTAGCTGATACACTGCAATGATTCAACTTTCAGGAGAATTTCATATAACAATTCCACCTCAGATATTCAACAAATTCTATTATTTCTCCCCCCCCCTTTTTTTCTCTTTTTTTGACATTGCGCCAAATTAATTTCACAGTCAAAACACAGTAATCATATTCCCCTAATCTAGAAAATCTACAGGTATTGACTTGCATTACCCACCGGCTTCTTTGCCAATCCCCCTTAGTGGGTGAGAGCCACAAAAGAAAGGAACAAGCAAGCAAGTGCCGCAAGACCATGTGCCGCAAGACCAGGGGCCAAATGACCAGCCGGAAGAGTAATAATAAACTGGCGATATTGTGAAGACATATATTGTTGTTACTTTTTTACCACACACCATGGAGATGCTAAATGTGGCGGACTGCTACCTATCTAGCATTTTACGTGTATGTAAAACTATGATAATGCCGCGCATTGAATACTTGTATTATCTCTCCGAGGAAATCTGGCCTCACTACTGTAAAAAGAGCGATTTTTCATCGGGAGCAAAGTTATACGAGATACTGGATACAACGATACAGGAATGTATAAAGTTCGAAAACAGCAGTACTTTTTTTGCCTCGTCGGCGAGAAAAACGAAAACCCCAAAACGCTTCAAGACGTATCATCACCAATATAGCTCTCACGACGACAGCGATGCTGATGCCGACATTGAGTCGCAGCAGCAGCAGCAACAACAGTTGCAGTGTTGCATTGCCACGATAGACGACCTAGATGCGGTCGTAAAAGTAATGTTTGCACGAACACGTCCCAACGACGACGACACTCACACCACAGAATTACTGCGATATAACGAGCGCCTGATAACTTCTGTACAGGAGGTCGTAAGTGACAAGCTTTCCAAATATTCGGTAACTTGCGAAAGCATTAGCGAAACGGCCATAATAGTCAACGTGTGTCTCAAAGATTTACGCGAGTTGCTTAAGAATGTCGAAAATTCCACCACCACCACCACTTCTCGTAAACGTAAATTCGACTACACTGAACACTATTAAGTATACGATCCTCTCGCCAGTCGAATGCAAAATTTCATAACTTTACTCAAATATTCCCGTTTCGCAAAAAACGTAAAGTAAAATACCTTTTTAATTTATTTTGAATTATATAACTTCATTGTTTCATACTTAAAAATAAATATATAATACTATGGTGAAATCTTCGACTGCAGCAATACTGAAGCGTATTGCCTCAATTACGAAGGGTGGCAAAAAAGTCGCTGCGATACACGTGGACGATATGGAAGCGATCAAGAACGATTTGTTCATTATTGGTAACTTTGGACTTAAATCTGCCGACACAGTTAAAATCCCTCATAAGATGATCACTTCCGTCGGCAAAAAGGCCGCCAAATCAATAAAAAAGCGCAGAATGATTAAAAAAAACAACGGAGATGAAAAAAACGGTGTCAGTGCATCTAATTCAAAGAAGACGAATAATAATAATAATAATAATAATAATATAATAATAATAATAATAAAATAAAAGTAAGAAGAAGAAGAAGAAGAAGAAGAAGAAGAAGAAGAAGAAGAAGAAGAAGAAAAAAACCAAGAGTTCCCTCAGCAAGTCATCGGTGAAGAAGAAGAGGAAAAACTCGGGTAGTAAGGATGATAGCAAATCGCGTTAATCATTGCCTGTTTCCCACTGTTCTGTCTCGAAAAAATGCAACATTGAGTTTTAAAGATGAAAAACAATAAACCTAGCAACAGCAACGCATAGCCCATAATTGCTAGAGCATTTACATGTTCCTTTTCGGGAGGCAGCTGTAGCGTGTCGTTCAATATTCGAATAAAATATTCATCCGAGGCCGAGGCCTAGCCGCCGTAGCAGCACAACATCAGAATAAAAAAAAAGAAGCATCGTAGGAAAAAAAAAGATGTGTTCGTCCTCAGATAACAAGATCACTAGAGGGAAGTTTAATGAGCTAAAAAAGTTGTCCAGGCAGACCGCACTGTCGAAGATCATCAGCGACGACAGCATCCGAAAAGTTGCTATGCGTAACTTTAAACATTTTGTAGACGAACTTCCCGTGTATATCAGTATGCCTGCAGAAAATACGCTCAAGGTGTCAAGTAATAACAACTACAGGACCGTGGCGCTAAATCTGCCGAATCTCAAGGGCAAATACGAGTATCTGGGAGGCAACACGGAAGCGGTCCACATGGTCTACAATGTTGAAAACAATTTCATCGAGACGCACAGAATTTTCGAAGTGATGCTATCCGAACCCAGGAAGCAGGAGAAAGAGGTGACAGGAAAAGGAGAAACAGTAAAAACTTTATTTGAACAAGAAGAAGTCGATGACGGCAAAGAAGAAGAGAATCAGTGTCAAGTGGGAGAAGAATACGACGACGAGGGGGAAGAGGAAGAAGACGATGGAGACGCATACAATGAATGAGAAGGAAACAAATAAAATTGTGCATTTTTAAACACGTGGATCTTTATTACTCGCGGTAGCAATCAATTTTACGAAAGGCGTCTCCACGACTGCCCTAATTACGTCTACGTATTCGTCGTCGTATTCGTCTTCGTAACAGACAGCATATTGGCTGATACTGTTCAGTAGGGACAGGGCCAGGGCAAACTCGGTACTATCCGTGAGTTGTTCTTTAAGCGGTATCACAATACGCAGTTGGTCTTTGCTCAGGGACGGATTATGATCGACGTTATAGGGCAATGCGGTCATGACTTGATGCACGTACTGGTGGTACGCAAACATCTTTATGTTGCAAAAGCCTGCTTGCGCTACCCCGCGCTCATTACAGGTTTTCATTGCCGCTCGTAGACGGCGCTTCTCGTTCAAGTCGGTCTCGTTGTAGCTCGTATCCAGTTCGTCCCGGGATTGACACGTCGATACTGCGCAATTGTATTCCAGTAGGTCTCGCGTAGGGGTAATCGACGCCTTGTATGATAGCCCATTTCACAACTCGCTAACGTCTGTGGGAAGGAAAATGCGTACGTTCGCAGAAATCGCTCCAATTCCTCATGTGGGGGAATCAGCAGCGACGCAAAATCGAGCGGTTGCACACCTATGAGTTTGGCAACAGAGTCACGGGCGTAATTGAGCAGGTGGTCTTTGTCCTCGAATGTGGCCATCGGGGAATTTCGGAACGGCACGCTCAGGGCCACTCTCGCGGCGCCGTTGAGGGCCTAGCACGTGTTCACGGTCCTCTACTCCGCGTTGTCCATGAACGCGAAGCACCAACGTCCCTGCGAGTCTAACCACGTCGTCTTTTCGACGGGCTGCGGCGCGCGGAAAATTTCTGAAATACGGGAAACATTCTTCCCCGCGCCCAAAGTTTGAAAGATTTGTCATAGATATCGCTCGACGACTCGGCTTTCGCAGTATGCACGGGCTGTTCCCCGCTATCGATAATTCCGTAGTGTATCAACAGGTCGCGCTCCAATCTAGGATTGGCGTCCGGCGTGCCTCCTTTCGCAAAAGCTAAATCCGACGCCAGAGTGGCATGCATCTTCATATCCTCTAAGGTCTGAATGATTTGCACGTATTACAATGTAGTCTTGTACGTGCCGTAACCGGCTACGTGTCCGATAAACGTCGGCGTCAATCGAAGACAGGCGAGATCGGCGCTTCCAATTCGATAGAACACCCCCTTCTTTTTCCGTTCCCACCAAGGTAGCACGGAGATGGCTATCGCATTCTTGCCTATTCCGAGAGCGTCGTCGTCGCTAGAGACGTCTGTGAACATAGATGTGGGTACACCTTCGAGGATTTTGAACGTCATCTTCTCGTACGAAGGATGAAGTTTATGCATTAGTAGCGACGCAGATTCTTTGACAAAATCCGACACCACCTGTCGCTCCAATTCGGCGGGATTTGTTTGATCTAAAAGTTTCATCTCGGTGTAACCGGTACTGTCCATGCGAGTTCATGTAAACGCTATCCTTTCTCGATTTTCTTCATCTAGCGTCATACCGTTTTCTACACACAGCAGTCGCTCGACACAGCAGACTAGAAAGGGCCGCGGCCCATTTTCAATAACGACAAAGAAAATATTTTGCGCAAACAATATGTCCTATGGTAATATTATTGCGTCACTAATTGCGAACAAATAAAACTTCGTTCAGTATTAAGCTTAGGAATATTTGGCTCCAGTGAAAAGCGCATAAGTCATTGATCATAGAGGTAATGTAGGTTACACCCTCAAGCCTGCAGTGTATCATTCCATGCCATTGTTCCTTCCTCTTGCTCTTATGTAATGTTCAACTACTGCTTCAATTTACACGAGATAATAAGCAGCTCTCGGGAATCTAGTTCACTGTTAGTGGTGCCACTGTGGACGGACGTGGAAGTGCTTTTTTGCGCGTGTGTAGGCCGATGAATTGAGATCAATATTGCCTGGTTTGTACGCGACTGTGTATATTTGCTCGCCCACCCTGTATGAGCCTGAGAAAGACTTACAGTAATAAATGAATAAAAAAAATTTCCTTTTTGAGCATAGTAACATAGTTGCATACATAGTTACAAAAAATATTGTGATGTCACGTTTTAATCCGTGAGTACTGTACATGCGTTTCACGCAATGAGACAAGTAAATTCGTCTCATGCATTATTTGATTGATTGATATTTGGAATTTAACGTTCCAAAACCACCTTATGACTACGCGAGACGCCGTATTGGAGAGCTCCCGAAATTTCAACTACCTAGGGTTCTTTAACGTGCCCCCAAATCTAAGCACACGGGCCTACAACGTTTCCGCCTCCATCGGAAATACAGCCGCCGCAGCCGGGATGCGAAACTGCGGCCTGCGGGTCAGCAGCCGAGTACCTTAGCCACTAGACCACCGCTGCGGGGCGTTTCATGCATTAGGGCTTGCTACTGTTAAAAAAGGAGACTATTAAGCTCTGTTTTTCAGAGATGAACGTGATAGCGTTATTCCGTCCCTTGTGCACAGTTCAACCACTCACTGTGTACTTTTTATTGTATGATGCGACTTGAACAATTTTATTGCGGAGTAGTACTGTGTAATTGAAAAATTGATGGTGATGTTTGATGTTTTGTGGCGCAAGGGCCATTTCACGGCCAAAGAGCGTCAGTTCATATTACTAAAAATATGGACAATGATTGTGATAAGCGGCTGTATAAAGGCCATAAAATTTCTCGCGTTAGGGCGGGTAAAAACATACAAGTAATAAAATCATGACCATGCCATGAAAGGTGTGTGTGGTGTGAATAGGTGACAAAAGTTAATAATAACGAAAAACGATGGTGGACATGTATGGCATTAGCACAAGTACCTCACTTGTTCATACCCTTACGTCCAAGGGCCGTGAGGCAAATGCTTTCTTGTGTAGCCACCGCAGCAAAAACCTCTCGAGAGAGATCGTGCTACGGAATGCCCGGGTATATGATATGGAAATAATGAATATCTTTCAAAAGCGCTAACAAGGATTTATGACTAAAAAGCGGTTTCCTACCAAAGAACAATGCAGGGTGTAAAGATATATGTTGTCGGTAGGGTAATGGAAAATGTTGTTTTCTTAGAGTTTCTAATTGTTTACATTGAATTAAAACGTGAAGGACTGTTGATGCCTCACCACATTTGTCACACAATGGTGGATCGCCACCGGGCAAAAGATGTGTGTGTGTCGTGTATGTGTGTCCTATCCTGCGTGTCGTTAGTATTACCTCTGTATGACGCGATTTTGATACTGGCAGCCAATGACCAAGGTGTGGCTTAATAACGTGTAGTTTGTTTTGTGTGTGTGTATCCCACTTACTTGGCCAGTAGTCCCTCAGGTTTCGTTTAAAAGACGGCTTAAGATCAAGGGCCGGGATTAATATTGGTGTAGGGGCAGTGCTTTTGTGGACGGATGCAGCGAGCTGATCCGCCCTCACGTTGCCTTGGATCTCACGGTGCCCTGGAACCCAGCACACTACAACATGTTGTTTGAGTATGTAGTGTGTGCACAAAATGGAGTGAAGTGAGACAAGGACAGGGTTTTTTTTGTTTTTTAAGACAGTGCAGAGCCGTTAGCACACTGAGGGAGTCTGTATAAGTTACTGCTTTTTGTATTTGTAATTGTTTGATGTGTTTAGCTGCCACAAGTATCGCGTAAGCTTCCGCTGTGAAGATACTTGTGCCTGGATGTAGAGGGCCAGCATCCGAAAAGGTTGGGCCGACAGCAGCGTAGGGCACAGAGGAGTTAGACTTGGAGACATCTGTAAAGAACTCAGGACGCGTGTATTTGTGTTGAAGTTCCAGGAAGTATGTTCGAATATGGGCAATAGGTGCATGTTTTGTAACTTCTAGGAAAGACACATCGCAGTCTATAGTCTGCCACTGCCACGGTGGCAAGTATGCTAGAGGAGCCATTAAACTGTGTTCAATTGACACTACAGTTTCTTCAGCTAGACCCTTCAGGCGAACTGAGAGGGGCTGCCTCATCGAAGGCCTGTTTTAAAACAGAATGGAGCTCGACAGATCAATAATATTAGAGTATGAGAGGTGCTTCTTGTCTGCTTTCACCTTAAGAAAATATACAAAGGACATGTAAGTTCTTTGTAGATGAAGCGACCATTCATTTGACTCAATGTAAAGGCTTTCTACAGGGCTGGTGCGAAAAGCACCCGTAGAAAGGCGGATGCCCAAATGGTGCACGGGGTCCAGCAATTTCAAAGCACTTCGAGTTGCAGACTGATAAACAACGGCCCCATAATCTAAGCGGGTGCGAATGAGGCTTCGATACAGATTCATGAGGCATTGCCTATCACTACCCCAAGTAGTACGGGACAACACTTTTATACCATTCATGGCTTTTAAACATGTTGTTTATAAATACTTGATGTGCGGTACGAAGGTGAACTTGTTGTCCAAGATTAAGCCTAAGAATTTAAGCTCGGCTTTGACAGACAGACGTTGCCCGTTCAGACGAATGTCAGGTTCCGAAAGCATGCCTCTCTTTCGAGAGAACAAGACGCATGTGCTTTTTTGGGGGTTAAGTCAAAATCCGTTTTCATCTGCCCATTTGGAGACCTTGTTTAAACCCAGCTGAACCGGCCGCTCACACATTGCCAAGTTGCATGACTTGAAGCCAAGCTGAACGTCGTCGACATATGTACAAAAGAACATATTGTGGGGGATGGACAGGTTCCATTTTGATAATAGAAAGTGTACAACTAAGCACACCACCTTGTGGCACGCCTGTTTCCTGGACAAATGTTTGGGAGAGAACACTGCCCACACGGACACGGAATGTCCGGCTTGACAGGTAACTTTCGATTATGTTAAACATTCTTTCGCGAACACCAAGATGGGACAGGTCTCTTAGAATTCCAAAACTCCATGTTGTATCATAAGCCTTTTAGATATCTAGGAACACAGAGAGAAAATATTGTTCATGGACGAAGGCGTCTCTGATCTGTGCCTCAATACGAACAAGGTGGTCTGATGTGGATCTACTCTCTCGAAACCCGCACTGAAATGAGTCGAGCAAATTGTTTGTTTCAAGGATATGTACAAGTCGGCAGTTTATCATCTTTTCGAAGACTTTGCACAAGCAGCTTGTTAGTGCAATAGGCCATTAGCTTGAAGCTAATGAAGGGTCCTTGCCCTCTTTCAAAATGGGAATAATAATAGCCCCTTTCCAGGAGGTAGGGATAGTGCCAGAAAACCAGATAACATTGTACAAACAAAGTAAGGTTTTTCTGTGTTTCGACTGGTAGGTTCCTTAACATTTCATACACCACACGGTCAGGACCTGGGGCAGACACACTGCAGGAGTTTAGAGATGTTCGGAGCTCAGCTAGACTGAAAGCTGTGTTATATGCCTCGTATCTATTGGATTTGTGTTCGAGTTTCTGCTTTTATATCCTTGTTCTGTAATTTTGGAAAGTGTCAGTATAGTGGGATGAGCTGGATACCCGTTCGAATTGTGCACCGAGGAAGTTTGCCTGATCTACCTAAGTATCACCCTGAGTGTTTACGAGTGCAAGTGTGTGTACTTGTTTTCCTGCTATCCTACCGACCATGTTGCAGACTTTAGCCACCTGTGTGTATGAATTGATCCCTGACAAAAACTTCTGCCAGCTTTCTCTTCTGGCCTGCCGACGCGTTCTCCTGCCTTGAGATTTTATTTTCTTGAAGGTGTCAAGATTTTCGGCTGTTGGCGAGTTCCGAAGCAACCTCCATGCCCTGTTCTGTTCCGACACTCTGTGTTACACCATGGGACGTGTCGTTTGCCGGGCAATCCAGATGTTTGCGGTATGCACTTGGCTGCTGCGTCAGTTAGAAAAGCTGTGAAGTACTGCACAGCTTCATGTATGTTTAACCCACATATGTCTGTCCAACTTAAACGTGTAGTGTTATGGAACTGTTCCCAGTCTGCTTTGTTTATCAGCCATTTGGAAACATGTAGAGGACATTCATTTGTTGTTTGTGAACTCAACACTACAGGAAAATGGTCCCTTCTATATAGATTATTTATGGTTTTCCATTTCAGTAAGGGTAGGAGTGAAGGGGATACGATGATGAGGTCTATAGACGAGTAAGTTTTGTTGGCAACGTTATAGTATGTTGGCTCTTTCCTATTCAACAAACAGGCACCGGAAGAGAAGAGAAATTGTTCAATGAGACGACCTCGTGCATCACAGCGAAAATCGCCCCACAGTCCTCTATGAGCATTTAGGTCCCCAAGAAGCAAATAAGGTTCAGGCAGCTCGTCTATTAAAGACTGGAATTCACGTCTTTCAAGACGGTGGTGGGGAGGTACGTAGGAAGAGCAGATTGTGACGAGTTTGTTTAAAAGTACCGCTCGAACAGCCACCGCCTAAAGGGATGTCTGGAGTGGTAAATGTGTACACGCTAATCCTTGGTAATGATACTGGCTACGCCACCGGATGACGCCACAGCATCATCTCGGTCTTTTCGGTATATGACGTAAGCACGTAAAAAATTGTATTGGAAAATATTAGGTGTGTTTCCTGTACACACAGCACTTGAGGTGAGTGTTTGTATAAAAGCTCTTGGACGTCGTCGAGGTTTTTAAGCAGTCATCTGACATTACAATGTATAATTTGTGTTTCCATGTTGGAAGTTATGTAGTGCTGTGCGTACGTTAAGAGAGTGACTTGTTTAAGCTGAAAGGTTGAGCTCAAGTAACAGGGCTATTATCAGGCTCTGTTATGAGCTTTTTAGTTTTCTTCGCGTGGTTCAGAGTGCCGCGTCGCTCTTTTGGCACCAGGGGTGCCGCCATATTCATTGCCTCTTCGGAGGCACTGGATGCCCGCTCATGCGAGCTGGTTTTTCGAAGCTTGGGCCTCGCCTGGCGAGGTGAGGCCTTGAGACCAGAGGACCCTGAAGTCTCTGGTCTCTGTTCAATAGTAGGCGGAGTAGACTCAACTACTGCCGCCTTGGGGGCAGGCGCCACAGCCAATGGCTCGCTCTGCGCAGGCCGAAGGAGTGGCGAGGGCTGGTGCGACGCTTCCCCCTGGCAAGCCGCATCAGCATATGTGGGGCCACAAAATGGCGAGACTCTCCTTCTTGCTTCTTTAAAATCTAATCTTTTCTTTTATCTTTCAAATGATGATCTCTTTTTCTTTTTTCCAGAAAGAACAGGAACGTGAGTACGCAGCATGATTACCGCCACAGTTCACACAGTGTGCAGGTGCTTCGCAGTTGTCGGACGCTTGACCCACGACTCCACAGAGAGCACAAGTTTTCCGGCCACGACAGCTTTTCGAGCCGTGGCCCTATCTCTGACTTTGGAAGCAACGACGGGGGTGGGGAATATATGGCCTCATGGATGTCTTTGTATACCCAGTCTGAATGGTTTCTGGCAAATCGCTCAAAGCAAAGGTCAGTACTAAGTGTTTGGTTGGTATTTCCTTTTGATCTCTTCTTATATTAATACGCTGTACGTTTGTCACGTTCTGGCTCTTCCATCCTTCCAGAAGTTCAGCTTCGGTCAGGTCAAGCAAATCTGCGTCCGATACTACCCCGCGAGAGGAGTTCATGGACCTTGGCGGCATAATACTGATGGGTGTGTCTCCAAATGATGTGTGGGTGTTCAGTTTATCGAATTGGTCTGCGTCACGTATCTCAAGGAGTAGATCTCCACTGGCAATTTCGGTAACCTTGTACCCGGCACCAAGAGTTTCGGTTGAGCACCTAGCCCCTACGAAGGGGGATACAGTTCTGGCTTGCTTGCTAGTTTTCTCGCAGTGTATAACGTGGAAATGAGGAAAGATTTGTCTTGGCCAGATGAAAAAAATGATATCTTCGGTGCGTACCCGCTTTGAGGAGGCACTATCATTAAGTAAAGGGAATGCTTTATGCATGCTAATGGTATGTTGTTCAGCAGCGTTGGCGGCCACCCACCACGGAGCCCAACGAGGGGACGCTGCAAGTTTGCGGATGCTGAAAGCTTGCAGACGTCAGCCGTACAACTCTGCTATAACCCAATGCCTTTAGGCCAAGGTGGGGGGGGGGGGGCGCTGCGAGCGCGCGGAGCGAGCGGTCACGCTTCACATCGGCTCCGTAGGAAATGCTGATTTTCGGCGGACCATCGACCCCTACAGGACTAATTTTGGTACGTGAGTGATCAACTTGGTGAGTGGACCACGTCAATACAAAATTTGGGCCATTTCACCCTACTTTGGGAGTTTTAGAGCGATTTCATGTGCGAAGCGGGCGAGGCCCCGCTATGCCTAACGACGGCTACTTTCGCTCCGACCATGTGCTCGGTCGGCGCGGCCCTTGGGGCGGCCTTAGAGACCTCCGCAGAGCTCGCCAGGCTTCGGAATGACGAGAACGACCAACACTACGAAGAATTTAAAGCTATGGACACCTCGGCTGCGGATATAAGTGCAGATTCTGCTCGCAAGAGGCGGCATGGTCAGCTAGGCCTAACCGCCGCGAAGAAGAAAGCCGCCGAACAACCGACCGGATCGCGACTCGACGCCAGCGGGGACTGCTCGACGACGATCGGCGACGGTTTTCCGACCGCCACCGGCATCGGACAGTGTGTTACCGCGGTGAACAGTGACTGTGACCCGCCGAACTCGTGTGCGGGTTGGACTGTAGTGGCCTCTCGGCGCGAGAACAAACGGCAAAAAACGGGCAGCCCATCGCAGCGGGATACCCTAACCGCAGGTGAGCCGAGCAAGTCTCTCTCGGCTTCGAACGCTAAGTTGAAGGAGGAGCGTAGGCGCGAACAGAAAGCGCAGTACGTTGCCAAAGTGAACGCTAATATGGCAAAATCAGCCCGCATGCCTACTTTCGCCAAGAAAGACGAGCACCGCGTGGATGTTAGGCCTCGCGGGGGACTCGAAGTGAGTGCCATCAAAATGACCACGCTGCGCACAGCCATCATAACAGCGGCTAACATTAAGATCGAAGAAGCGGAGGACGATTCGTTTGCGCCGAACGCCGCCCAGAACATTATAGTGCTGAGCACTCCTAGTGAAGCAAGATCTTTTCGCTACGGATCGATCCGTAATATCACGGTGGAGGAACGCACGTATGAAACTTTTGCGTATAAGAGCACCCCAGACAATACCTCACGGGGTGTAATAAGTGGAGTGGGCAGAGAGGAACCCGAGGAACAGATCACTTGGTTCCTAGTGAACAAGCATAACCCCACCGTTATGGCCGCACACCGGCTCGGAAATTCTGAGTCGGTGGTAATTCTATTTGAAGGAAACAAAGTACCGCACTACGTAAAGTATGGCAGCTTTGTCTCGAAGTGTACGCTGTACAGGCAGCACCGTGAGGTCTGCACTACATGCGGCAAGATAGGGCACAGGAAAGACGTGTGTCCAACTCCGAACGCTAGGGTGTGCTTCGCTTGCGGTACAAACAACCCAGGAGAAGACCATGCAGAATACTGCAAACCAAGATGCAAGTTCTGCGGCGGCTCCCACGTCACGGGCGTGGGCAAATGCAAGAACAAATTCAAAACGCCACTACAAATCAAGGAGCGGCAGAGGATAAAACAGAACACCGAAACTATAACCGAGATGGCGCCCGCGAAAGCGCCCGGGGAGGCTGCGCTTTCTAGAAGATTCGACTTCCCGGAGCCGGGAGCCAGCGGCACACGTCACGAACAGAACGGCGTGGTGAGCCGTGATAGGAGCAGAGCGGAACCGGAGGACGTGAAGTGGGCTGACGTCACCTCCGAAAGACCAAAAGAAGCGCGTCCGCCAAGACCGGCGCCGAAGGTGCAAGCGCACCTGAGCATGACAAACAAGTCTGACGTCAATCACGCGGCGATGACGCAAACGAGCGGGGCCCTGAGCAGAGCAGCAGCTGCAACGCTGAAGAAGCCTGGCAAGATGCCAAGCGACGGCGGTGGCGGCTGCAGCGAACAATGCAAGAAAGAGACGCGGGAGTTGAACGATACCGTTAAGAAAATGGAGAAGGCGATGGAGGAACTCCAGACGGCGATGGCGGCGACGCAGCTCACCATCAAACAACAACGAGGCGTCATCGACGAACAACGAGACGCCATTAGAAGGCTTCAAGAGGGGGGATCAAGGAACGAAGCCAACAACAAGATGGCGACAGACGCCGATGAGGATGACAACGGAACCCCAACGAACATCGCGGGCAACCGCTTTGTCAACACTACAACCCCTAAGACCTACCAATTCACCGCCAAAGCGAAGACTCCGACAAGGGCATCCATGGTTGCAGTGGCAAGAGGGTTGGAAGCACATCCCGATGAGGAACTAGAAAGCGAAAGCAACGAGGAAGAAGATGATAGCGCCTCGGTCATCTCGGTGGCAACTACAAACAACGGAGACAGGACCAAACCTCTCGGCTACGGGAGCTTCAGTAAGAAGATCGGTCGGAACGCGAGAGCTATAAAGAAATGGGGCAAGAGCTTTCAGGGCCTCGAGCAGAGAATCCTCACGAAATGCACCCAAGTCATCCAACAACAACTTGCGCGAACAATTCAGCTCCACATCAAGCAAGCGCTAGAGAGGGCCCTGAGCCCTGAGAAGCTGCAGCCGCTAATTGGTGAAGCGGTGCATCAATATTGCCAAACACAAAAGGCTCTCCCTCATAATGGACAGCAACAATAAGATCAAGATCTGGCACTGGAACGCCAATGGGTTCCGGTGCCAAAATACAATCCTACAACAGTACTTGAGATCGCTGGCATGGACGGCTCGCCCGGACGAGATAGCGGTCTAAGAAACCCACACCGAAGACACGCCGACGCTGCCAGGGTATCGGACACACGCCTGCCCCCCGTCCGCTCGCACATGCGGGAAGGGTGCGGCGCAGGGCGTGTGCACGTTCATCCGGAAAGGCATCGCCCACGTGAAACACCAACAGTTCCTGTGCAGCAGGGACACCGCCATCGAGCTGTGCTTCACTGAGCTAGCAATTAGCGGCAAAGGACGAGGAACCCGGAGTGGAAGAAAGAAGAAGACGTCAACCACCGTCTTCATTGCTAACATCTATAGCAATCCAAGACATGGAAAGCAGAAATTCAAAATTTTTTTCCATAAGATCAAGAGCGCCGCATCACAAGCACAGAAAGACCTGGCCAAAAGAGGAGACGCTGCCGCGGTAATATTGTCACGATGAGTCACAAGTACGGGGGGATTTATTGAACGACAGGGTAGCTAGCTCTAGGACGATGCGTCAGTCGTGGCTGGCTCTCGAGCAGAGAAGAAAGCACGCGATCATCTTTTTCCTCCAGATTGAGAGGCGCTCTTGCTGTCGACCCACTACGTGCTGGTGGCATTATCCCCCCTTCCAAAAAGAAAAAAAACAAGTCCCAAAAAGAGGAAAGAAAAGTACATAGCATCACCGCGATGCTACTACATAGGCACGTGAAAAAGAAATTGCAAATTCGGATAATGTGAAAGTAAAAATTGAAGAGCGTGCCAATATAAGAAACGTCAATGAACGAGAAAGCAAGTTCACACAAATAAACAAAAAACACAAAGAATGCTGTACGGTAAAGGAAAAGTTACGAGCAACGCGCAATAAATGGTTTCATGCGCAACACATGAACGACGTCGGGCCTCAGCCGTGTCCTGCTCTGTGCATGGGGTGTTGAGTCCGGAACCACTTCGTAGTTCACGTCACTGACGCGGCGTAACACTTTATATGGGCCAAAGTACCGGCTCAGCAACTTTTCGCTAAGGCCACGGCGGCGGACGGGCGTCCACACCCAAACTTGATCTCCGGGGCTGTAAAACACTTCTCTGTGGCGGGTATTATAGCGTCGTGCGTCTGCCTGCTGTTGCTGGCCGATGTGCAGTCGCGCGAGCTGCCGGGCTTCCTCAGCACGCTCTGCGAATTCTTCGGTGTCAGTTGCCAACTCGTTTTCGTCTTGACACGGTAGCATAGAGTCTAGCATGGTCTGCACTTCGCGGCCGTAGAGAAGCCAAAATGGCGTGAATCGCGTGGTCTCTTGCACGGCGGTATTATACGCGAAGGTCACGTAAGGTAAGATCCGGTCCCATGTTTTGTGCTGTACGTCGATGTACATTGAGATCATGTCTGCGAGGGTCTTATTCAGTCGCTCGGTAAGTCCGTTGGTTTGCGGGTGGTACGCAGTTGTTCTTCGGTGTCTGGTGTTGCTCAGTTTGAAAACTTCGTCCGTAAGCTGCGCCGTGAATGCCGTCCCTCTGTCCGTTATTACACTGGAAGGAGCACCGTGTCGTAACACGATGTGGCGCATGAAAAATTGTGCTACCTCAGAAGCCGTGGATCGTGGGATCGCCTGGGTTTCAGCGTAGCGTGTCAAATAGTCGGTCGCGACGATCACCCATTTGTTGCTGTCCGCAGACAGGGGAAATGGCCCGAGAATGTCCATGCCGACTTGGTCGAATGGCGTGCAAGGTGCTTCAATGGGCTGAAGCAAACCAGCTGGCTTAACAGATGGTTGCTTTCGGCGCTGACATTCCCGACAGCTCTTCACGTACTTCTTGACGCTTGCCGAAAGTCCTGGCCAATAGTACCTCTCACTCACTCTGGCAAGTGTTCGTGAGTAGCCCAGATGACCGGATGTGGGTTCGTCATGGCGAGCGAAGAGGACGTCGTCTCGCATGTCTCGAGGAACCACCAGGAGGTAGGCACGGTTGTTCGAACGAGCGTTCTTCTTGTACAGCACACCATCTCGAAGGCAGAACGACGGCAACGAGCGGAATAAATGACGTGGTATGATTGTGTCCTGGCCCTCTAAATGATCGATGATCGGACGAATCTCTGCGTCATCCCGCTGCCGTTTACTCAAGTCTGATGAGCTAATGGCGCCCAGGAAGCCTTCGTCTTCCTCTGCTTCCTGACTGACGACATGAAGGGGCGCGCGTGACAGTGTGTCAGCGTCTTCATGCTTACGGCCGGACTTATGGACGATGGTGACATCAAATTCCTGCAGCCGCAAGCTCCACCGTGCTAGCCGTCCTGAAGGGTCGCGCAGGCTTGCCAACCTGCAGAGGGCGTGGTGGTCCGTCACTATCTTGAAGGGACGACCATAAAGGTACGGGCGGAACTTGGTGATTGCCCACACGGCTGCGAGGCACTCTTTCTCCGTAGTGAAATAATTCGCCTCAGCACGCGATAGAGAGCGGCTGGCGTAGGCTATCACTCTTTCGATGTCTTCTTGACGCTGAACGAGCATTGCACCGAGCCCAATGTTACTAGCGTCGTATGGACCTCCGTGTCAGCATCATCGTCGAAATGAGCGAGAACGGGCGCTGATTGCATGCGCTGTCGCAGCTCATCAAAAGCTGCTTGTTGCTCGTTTTCCCAGACAAACGGTGTGTCGTCCCTTGTGAGACGAGTCAGAGGTTCTGCTATCTGTGAAAAGCCATGAATGAATCGGCGATAGTAGGCGCACAAACCAAGGAAGCGCCGGACGGCTTTCTTATCGACAGGAGCTGGTAATTCGGCAACAGCGGCAAGCTTGTCCGGATCGGGACGGATTCCTTCGGCGCTAACTACATGTCCAAGAAACTTTAGTTCTTTATAGCCGAAGTGG
This sequence comes from Rhipicephalus microplus, assembly GCF_043290135.1. NCBI lineage: Eukaryota > Metazoa > Arthropoda > Arachnida > Ixodida > Ixodidae > Rhipicephalus > Rhipicephalus microplus. Next base: position 11,149,473 of record NW_027464590.1, on the reverse strand, counting down.
CACTTCTGTGGCTTTAGTGTGAGGTCGACCGACTGGATAGCCTCCAGCACGCTGCGCAGGCGCTGAAGGTGCTGCTCGAACGTGGCAGAGAAGACCACCACATCGTCAAGGTAGACAAGACAAGTCTGCCACTTCAGCCCTGTGAGGACAGTGTCCATCATTCGCTGGAAAGTCGCTGGCGCTGAACACAAGCCGAAAGGGAGTACTCGAAATTGGTATAGGCCGTCTGGAGTCATGAAGGCTGTCTTTTCGCGGTCTCGCTGATCTACCTCGATTTGCCAGTACCCGCTTTTGAGATCGAGAGAAGTGAAATAATGGGCACGATGAAGTCTATCTAGCGAATCGTCGATACGCGGTAGTGGGTACACATCCTTTTTGGTCACGTTGTTAAGCTTTCGGTAATCGACGCAGAAGCGTAGCGACCCGTCCTTCTTTTTGACAAGCACGACTGGAGATGACCACGGGCTGTTGGATGGTTCGATAACGCCATCGTCAAGCATCTCGCGACTTTGCATACGTATCGCTTCACGTTCTTTAGCCGACACGCGGTAGGGGTGCTGGTGTATTGGGCGTGCGTCCTCGTACGTGATGATCTAGTGTTGAGGGATGGACGTCTGGCGGATCTTCGAGCAACTTGCGAAGCAAGACCGGTACTCGAACAAAAGCGCTCGCAGCGCAGTCTGGTTATCGGTGGACAGATCAGGATTGATGTCAATGTTGCTCATTGATGTGTCTGCGTTATCCACTACTTCTGACGTGAGACAGTTGGTTACGTTTGCTACTTCGTGGGCAAACGCTATCGAAGTGCCACGGAAAAGGTGTCGATGCTCGTTGCTAAAGTTGGTAACGAGCAATTCAGATCGGCCGTCACGAACGTGTATTACACTTCTCGCTACACATATGCCTTGCTGCAGGAGGTGTTCTAAATTTGTCTCGGCCACCACATCGCCATCGCTCAAACCACAGCATGTTACGTCGACTAGAACACTGGCTCGGGGAGGAAGCGTCACGCTCTGTTCAGAAATACGGAGTACGTCGACACGCATTCCGTCATCCTGCACGTTGATTGCTCGCTGGGCTGAGAACGTGACGCGGCGCTCTTGCAAATCAATGATAGCTCCATTTTCCTGTAGAAAATCAACTCCCAGAATGACGTCACGGGAGCATTCACGTAGAACCAGGCAGCTTGCTACGAATGTGTACCCTTGAATCTGTACTCTAGTTGTGCAGGCACCCAGTGGAGTAACGACATGGCCACCAGCTGTCTGAATCTGCGAGTTATGCCATGGTGTGATTACTTTCTTCAGCTGCGTTGTCAGTTTCCCGCTCAGTATGGAATAGTCTGCGCCGGTGTCCACTAACGCATTAACTACACAACCATCAATTGTTACTGCTATGTCGAGTCAAAGCCGGCTATCCTTTGCAGCAGCAGGTGATGTCGGACCAGTTTCTGTACAGTTCTGCGTCAATAGGAGGTCTTCAGCGCTTCGACGTTCAGCGACCCCGCCCCCAGAGGTCGCTTCGGCTAGTTTTCCCGGTGGGGGCTGGGAGATCGTGCGGTAGAATACCGCTGGGGCGTTGATGAAAATCGCCTCGGTGATGGCGAGCGCGACTGGCGCCCGGCAGACGGTGGTGCATGCTGCTGGGAGAAGTAGTTTTGGATGTCGCGTGGTCTCTGACCGTAACGGGGTGGCGGCGAGTACGCAGAGAAGCCGCGAAGCCCAAGACGGCGATATGGGCACTGGCGGTACAAGTGATCAGCTTCTCCGCAGTGAAAGCACAGAGGCCGGCGATCAGGTGTGCGCCAAACATCAGACTTTCGAGGAGACGTGTGCCGATCGTCGATGTACTGAACTGGTTGCACTGAACGATGGGCGACAGAAGCACCAGAGACAAAGGGCAGGGGCGGTGGCGTGTACGTGCCTTCGTAGTACGGTATGTGCTGCGCTGACTGTAGTGAAACAGCAGGAACAGGATGGACGAATAATGGCGGCGTTGCAGCAGGGCGTTTCAAGGCTTCCGCGTAGGTTGTCTCGCGGCGGTATTCAGCTGGAGCTGGCACAGCTGTATCATGAGGCAAGGTGTCCCGGAGGGCCTGGTGCAGCTCATCCTTGATCACAGTTGCAATAGAGTTGACTTTAGGATGAGGTGTTACACCAGCCTTTTGTAACTTTTCACGTACTATATCACGGATGAGTTCACGTAGACAGTCGTTGTTGGTTCTAGTGGCGGTGAAAATGTCGGCAGTAGACATGCCACTGACTTGCCTGTCGCATTGGTTGGATCGCTGCTGCAGCATTTTTTCCATTGTCACGGCCTCGGACAAGAACTCCGCGACCGTCTTCGGAGGACTTCGCACGAGGCCGGCAAAAAGCTGGTCCTTGACACCGCGCATCAAGTGACGCAACTTCTTGTCCTCTGTCATTCTTGAATCGGCCCGTCGGAAGAGGCGCGTCATGTCTTCGACGTACGCGGTCACAGTTTCGTTTGGCGACTGGACGCGGGCAAGAATAGCTTGTTCAGCTCTTTCTTGGCGGTCAGTGCTGGCATATGTCTGCAGAAGTCTACGAGAGAATTCGGGCCACGTCGTCAGCTGCTCCTCCCGATTTTGATACCACGTGCGAGCCCCGTCTTCGAGATAGAAGTAGACACGACCCAGTTTCGCCGCGTCGTCCCACTGATTCAAGTTGGCTACGCACTCGAAGTCCGCCAACCAGTCCTCAACGTCTTCGCGCTCCGTACCATGGAACGTCGGCGGTGCCCGTGGGCTTTCCAACGTATAGCGGTTCGGCGACGTGCTTCCCGTGCCGGTTGCCAAGGTTTGTACCGAAGCGCTGGTCATGTTTGTTGACGTGGTGGGAGCAGTATCGTTGACTTCCGGAGGCAATCCCCTGATTCGGCGGCTGGTCCGATGCACGGGAGTGTTGACTGGCACTGGACTCGTATTACGGCTTCCTGGGGGGGGGGGGGTCTGCAGCATCCGTGAGGCTACCCAGCACCTTCCACCAGTTTGTCACGATGAGTCACAAGTACTGGGGGATTTATTGAACGACCGGGTAGCTAGCTCTAGGACGATGCGTCAGTCGTGGCTGGCTCTCGAGCAGAGAAGAAAGCACGCGATCATCTTTTTCCTCCAGATTGAGAGCCGCTCTTGCTGTCGACCCACTACGTGCTGGTGGCAATATGCGGTGATTTCAACGCCCAACATCGAAAGCTCGGCTACACGACCACCACGTCCAAGGAAAGGAACCTTCTCGAAGATGCCGGCAAAGCCGAGTTCACGTTACTGATCAATCCAGCCCATCCATCAAGGATCAGAACATTGGTTGCCCGGGATACAAATCCGGACCTAACCTTTGCGATGCTGCCCGAAGGTGGCACCGCGAAGTGGAGGAATACGGGAATCAACCTGGGCAGCGATCACTTCATCATCGAAATTGAATTACCGCTGGCTCATCTCAACGGGAACCCGAACAGCGGCAAAACATCAAAGCACAAACTCGTCGACTGGAGCAAATTCCGTAACACAGAACTCGGCGAAGTCGACAATATCGACGAGTGGTCAGCGAAGCTGCTGGCGGCAACAGAAGGGGCCACCGAAGAGATCGATGCACCCGAAGAAATCGAAACCATGGACCCGTGACTAGCCCACCTCCTCGAAGCCAGGCGCTCGCTCCAAAAGCGTTGGCGGCGGCAACGTTACAACAGAAAGCTACGAAAGAAGATCGCAGAACTCGGCCAAGAGATCGAGCGACACAGCAGGCAGCTCTGGTCACAGTAGTGGTTTGCACTCTGCAGCCACGCTGACGGACAGCTTCACCGCGGCGGCACTTGGAAACTGCTCAGGCAACTGATGGATGAGACCAAGAGCTGCGAATACCAACGTACACGCATGGCCCAAATCCTACACACCACCACTCGTCAACTGGGCGAAGAAGAGATGTTCAAGCGACTCAACGAGCGCTACCTCCCCATCATTAGTCACGAAGATCACCCAGACTACGCCGGCCAGCCAAACCTCCACCTCGACCGAGATCTAGAGGAATGGGAAGTGAGGCAGGCGGCGCAGGGCCTGAACTGTCGTTCGGCCGCCGGACCCGACAGAGTTACTAACAAAGCTCTACGCAACCTGAGCGACTCAGCCATCACATCACTGACACGCTACTACAACGAATGCTGGCGTAAAGGCAAGCTGCCCAAGGCCTGGAAGACAGCAAAGACGATCCTGCTGCCAAAACCAAACAAGCCACCGGGTATAGAGGGCCTGCGTCCCATCTCGCTCACGTCCTGCGTGGACAAGGTCCTGGAGCACGTTCTTAACACCCGGTGGAACCGTTACATGGAAGCCCACCATGTCTACCCGGACTAAATGCTTGGCTTTCGGGCCAAGTTGGGAACGCAAGACGCCATGCTCCTGATCCAACGAGAAGTCCTTGACCCACCGGGCGGGACTCCAAAGAATGACAACCGAGCGATCTTGGGCCTGGACCTGCAGAGTGCTTTCGACAACGTTAGACACTCGTCGGTCCTGGCTCAGGTGTCCCGCCTAGGGCTGGGCGCAAGATCGTACAACTACATCAGAGCCTTCCTCTCTCGCCGCACGGCCAGGCTGGAGGTGGGAGGAACGAAGCTTGAAGAACGAGAGCTGGGCAGTGTCGGGACACCACAGGGCTTGGTCATCTCCCTGTTCCTGTTTAACATTGTCATGATCGAGGTGGCCAGGCGTCTGGAGGCTCTGGGCCCGGGGATACGACACTGCCTCTACGCCGATGACGTAACCATCTGGGCCACGGGTGGAAGCGACGGAGACATCGAGGCGGGTCAGCAGGCGGCGGTGGACGCCGTGGAGTCCGCACTCTCGGGCACGGGCTTGCGGTGTTCGCCACAAAAATCACAGCTACTCATCATGCCACCACCTGGGAGGCACAGAAAGAAGGCAAGTCGAGAGGCGGCCGAGAACATCATCGTGCGCACCAGTGACGGTATGCAGATCCCACACGTCCCGGGGCTTCGAGTCCTGGGGATGTTCGTGGACGGCACCCAAACTAACGCCACGGCGGTCAAGAACATCACAACCAAGATGGGCATCGCTGCGCGCCTGGTCAAGCGAATGTCGTCCCGCTACCGGGGCATGAAAGAGAGGGGGCTCCTGCATCTGCTGCAGGCTTTCGTTATAAGCCACGCGGCATATGCGGGGGTCTTTCACCGCTGGACCGGCGCGGAACGAGCCAAGATCGACGCTGCCATCCGGAAGGCTTACGCAGGGGCTCTTGGGCTTCTACAAGGCACAAAGACAACGGCCTTGCTGTCTCTGGGAACACACAACACGCTCTCGGAGATCAGCGAGGCCCAGAGAACTTCGCAGCTGAGCCGCCTGAGCGACACAGCCGCCGGCAGATTACTCGATCGGGTGGGATTATTACCCCCTGGAGAACGCCCGGGAGCAGGACCGGACGGGGAGCTAGAAGAACAAGTCCCCCTGAGCGATGAGGCAGCGAGGAAAATCATTGTCTACCCGCTGCCAAAGAACATGTACTCAGAAATGGATGCGGGCAGGCGAGCGGCGAGAGCAGCGGCGCTGGCCCGTCAACATCAGAGAGACGAGGGCGCAGTCTACGTGGACGCCGCAAGATATGCGGGAAGACGCAACGCCTTCGCAGCAGTAGTGGTCAGCGCTACTACCGGTAAACAACTAACAGCAAGCACCGTGCGCGCCCGAACAGCCGGCCAGGCAGAGGAGGCGGCGATAGCCCTGGCCACAGGTAGGCCGGGCATGCGCACGGTGCTAAGCGACTCAAATCAGGCAATCAGGAATTTTGCCCGAGGCATGGTCTGCCGGGGCACTGAGCAGCTAGTGACGTCCATCGCGGCTTTGCGGGCTGCTCGCGGTGCCGCTACAGGGCCAACCATCGCCCTCAAATGGTTCCCAGCCCACATGGGACAACTGGCTCTCGACATTGAGAACCGCAACGAGGAGGCACACGCTGTGGCCCGTGATCTCATCACGCGCCGGACCGCGGCAGGCCGTCTCCCCGAAACCAGCGGTGAAGAACGAGAAGACCTCGATCCCCTCACCGACTACGGAGGGATCCTGGCGGCCTACAGAGAGGCCAGGAGAGCCTTTCCACCCCCGCATCGTGAACTGTCACGTGAGGAAGCAGTGAAGCTCCGACAACTGCAAGCGGAATGCGTGCTAACACCAGCATTGGCCCGGCACGTATGCCCCGACATGTTTGTGGACGCTAAGTGTAGCGTGTGCGAACGTGAACTAGCCACCCTCCGCCACATCATGTGGGGCGGGTGTAACAGTGGTGTGAACAATGGGAATGGGCAGTGCCAGGACGCCACGTATCCCGAAGAGGTGGGAGCATGGATACGCTCCCAAGACTCAAACACACAACGAAGGGCCATCCAGCGGCTTGAGGAGGCCCTGGCAAAGCAGACGAGAAAGAGAACTGACGCCCCGGACAACGGGAGCGGACGAGCCCGAGTATCCAACAGCTAGCCAGAGCACAACGGCCTCAAGATCTAGGGCCTGGGACTATAGGACTATTAGCCATAGTTTTTAGATAGGGAATACCCGCGCCCTGCACGGCCGGTGACCTCCCGCACGCCGGATGCGCGAAAAATGTTGTTTCTCTCTCTCTTTAGGCCAAGGTAGGTTATTTGCACAGGGTTAACCCTTGCCGCCGAGAAAATTGGAAGCAAGCAGAAGAGAGAAGTAGACAGGAAAGCTAAAAAAGTAAGAAAGACGAAGATGTTGGGAGAGAGAGATAGGAAAAGGCGACTGCCAATTTCCCCTGGGTGGTTTAGCCCAGGGGTGCCGTCTACGTGAAGCCGGGGCCAAAGGGGTGCGTTGCCTCTGCCGGGGGGCCTTAACGGTCCAATCACCCAGCGTCGGCTCAACCCCCAGGATCCCCTTTTCACCGGACACGGCAAAGCCACGCACGGCTAGGCGTGGGAGGGAGTAGAAACTGCCCCGTTAGCTCGGGTCCGTGGTGTCGCTATACACCAAACGCCTACTTTCGCAGGCGCCCCTGCGGGGTATTTGAGAAATTTGAAAGTGTCTTGCCTCAATGGAGGTTTAGCACACGACTGCATTCTAAGTAAAGAAAGATAGCATAGTTTAAACTCCGAGCCATACTCTGTTATCTTTGCCGAGCAGCGCGAAAAAATAAAGTACAAAAAATTGGCCCCGTATGTGCATGTAATCTGCCGATGTCGTCGAAAGATGATAGTCCTGCGTGTGGAGAGAGTGAACAGTTCATTTGGTGTTCTGCGCAAAAAAAGGTAACTGGTATTTCCGAGGCGCTGCGCTAGAGTGCCTCGAGCGTTCAGTGGAGGCAAACGAGCGCATCAGGTCAGGTCACACGTGAGACATGAGCGCCACCTGGCAGTCTTCTTGTAAAACAAAGCGCGTGGTTCTGAGACGGGTGTGCGCGCCCGTCTCAGAGGTGATAAGGAGAGGAACGCAAGGTGACGGGTAGGTGCCACCACCATTGCGTCTTAGGAAAGCGTTGGAAACACTCACCTTTTCGTGCAAGCATTGCATGGGCAGCGCAGCGTGATAAGTGCTACGGTCCTTAAAGTTACTTATGTATGTATTTTTGAGTGAATGGTGCACAAGCAGAATATATACGTGTTGTTATGGTGCCCCAGACAAGCGCAATAATTGCTTTATAATTGACAATTTCACAAATGTGAACGCTATATTTTGAGCAACATTGGTGGGCGCTGCGGAAGGGGTCGGCTGTTTCAAGAATCCGGTGCCGTTGAGAGTGAACAAACAGACAAATGTACAGATAGACAGACAGATTAAAATTTTTGCCCCGAAGGTTCCAAGAAAGACTATAGTCTTAAAAAAAAAACACCTGGACACAGCGCACACTAACAGCTTAAACATTATTGGAAAAACAGACATATATATGCGGTTACAAGAACACGTGCGGCGAAAAAAAATGATTAGATGAGCAGACAGAAGGTAATAATGATGCGCTTTCAAAAAGCTATCTCAGCGGCAGACCAACATAACCGAGAGCTGCGCGACGCATGAATTACCAGCATTGTTGATGAGATACGCCTCTTCAATTTCCTGTGCTACCCTGTCCCTGAATCTAGCTTCAACTACCGTATCATCAAACAAGGGCGCGCAGCCACACTTTCTACAATGCGATGACAGGTTAGAACATGGTTGTCCCTTTAGAGAAGCTTTGTGATCCATAATTAAAACATTAAATTCAAATGCTACTTATTACTATATTGGATTCTATTATTATGCCCACACCGTGAAAGACAATGATTAGTAGTCTGATTATTTAATAATTTTTTTCACTTCACGTGTTCTCGTGACCACACACACACACACACATATATATATGCATATATATATATATATATATATATATATATATATATATATATATATATATGTGTGTGTGTGTGTGTGTGTATATTTCTGTTTTCTCTAATAAAGTTTCACTTGTTAGTGTGCACTGTGTTCAGGTGTCGTCCTTTTGTACTTCAGTTTTTTTCGCGCAACTCAGTTAAGATGTATTACTTCGTCCAGCACACTGTGCTTCTAAATATTGTGCACTGAATTGATTTAGAACTTGCTATGCACCCATTACGCAGTCTTGAGGGAATACGCGCAGTAACGTGTGTGCCTTTTGTAATGATTGGCTGTCTTTAAACCGCAAAATTGCGTTGGTAATAACATGTTGTGATTCCCGATGGCAATGTACGCTTGTATCAAGCAACATTGCGGCACTGTTACATGTTGTGCTGAGAAACCTGTATGTACGATGTGTGGGTTTGTTAAACATGAGTTATTTTTTTTTTTGCGTTTCCAATCAGAGGAAGTTATTCATACTTTATTTCTAAGCAGATACATAGCTTTGTGGTAGATCACTTGCTTGCCATGCAAATGGCCTGAATGATTTCGATCATCACTCAGACCTAAAAATTTTTTATTATTTGTTTTATTTGCAGTTTTCTCAATTTGCGGTCACGAACAAGATAATTTTTCACTCAGAAGCACCAATGTCTACGCCGGCGTTTTTGCGGAACCAGCTCTTTACCGCTGTTGTGTTAGTGGTGCATTATTGGTAGAACGGAAAGTGGGTTACGTGTACAAAAGACAATCTTGGTGACCCATTGGATAGTAATATGGCTGATAGCCTCCATTTCTACGCGCACAGAGACCTATGGACACCAGGTATTGCAGTCACGCTATAGGCCATTCCTAGTCACAATAATTGTTCATCACAAGCTTGCATGCATACCAATCGCTTTTGAGCGAACTTCATAAAGGTCGATTATCAAGTCTTTCAAGTTATTTAATGCAAATGGAGTTCATATGGTCAAGAGCAACACAATATTTCTTTTTCTCACTATGAATGCTCAATCGAAACGCTAGAAAATTTTTAAATAAAAACACTAAAATCTTTTTACAAAACTCAAATAGAGATTGAAGTTTTTTTATGCTAATTAGAATGGTCAAGTCGGAATCGATAAAGCGAAATATTTCTTTGCACCGACCTATGTCTCAAATCACGTCGACAGTAGGTTCAAGCTAAGAGATATCGCATGCAAAACAGACGTATTTGAAAATAATTTTTTAACCAGAAGAATCAGAGAATGAAACAAGCCTGCCTTGCCTCTACTTTCTCAAATGATTTTTCTTATTCTGAATTAGAATGAGTGTGTTGTATTTTTCATTGATGTGTGTATTTGTGTTGCGGGCTGCAATTGAGGCGACTTTGATTATTTGTTCAGTTGACTATGTGTCTGTTTTGTATTATACTGTTTGTAAACGCTGCCCCATTGTAACGCCTATTGACGCTGTAAATAATGAAATAAATTAGGTTCAGTGGATAAGCAATCAACTTGCACACAATCAATGTATCTCTTTGGGAGAAGTGGACTAACTGTGACATGCAACAAGAATTCCTGGCTTCTAAACAGCACAGTCACACATGCCGGCAAAAAGACCCAGAAACTGCAGCATCCACGTTTTTGTCGTGCGTGATGTGGAGACGGCTCGTCATAGCGTCATCTAATAAAGGACCTATAGAATTGCAAGATAACTAATCCTTGTTCTAACATTATCTAGACGTGCTGCGATTCGGTTTTTCAACGTATGGTGGGGAGAGTCTCAGCACCTGTCTATGATTAATCTTATACCATGGCTTTTCAATACCCGTCCAGAGAATTGATTATGTTTTCTTCAACGCAATGCACTTCTGCCCTATGGAAAAGCATAAAATTCGAATAGGACTGTTAGCACCATTGACGGAACACTGTGCCATTTGTTTTTGCTACTCAAGTGTGTATACATCCCACAAATGTTAGTACTAGGAAACTATTGTTCACTGTTCTCTTAGTAGACGTGCCAATTTCGGTCTACAGTGATTGGATGAAGCTCGGCGAACAGCAAATGCCTACTTCCAGTATTTTTTCAGCTATAGAGTTTTATAAAATATTACCTAGAGGGTAATGTGGCGCTTTTGTGTACGTGGGCTCTTTCAGCGGTGCGTGTACCCAAACGAAAATGATAGATATCACCGGCTTCGAATATGCTTCGGATGAATCACGCTCTTGAGATTCGCGACGCTTGTTAGCCCAGTATAAAACAGTGATAAGAAATAATATGTAATCGAAGCTTGCCTCAATTTAGTGTACGTAAAATTCATCGCAAAAGGCTTCTGTGATCATGAGGTAGAAGTGAAACCTGGAGAAACTTAACCACCACGCTGTGCATTGCTCTGACATTGCTTTGTAGACTTGGCATCGAAATAAAGCAAACAACATTTACAGCACTTGACAATGAACATGCTCGTTTTTGACTTGAAAGAACCCGTTATCAATTCATTTACCAAATAGTGCAGTATCAAGTGAATGCACTTTACTTTTCGTCTGCTGCGATTCCAGGTGTGTCTGTCTGAGTGATCTGCTCCCAGCGCATCCCATCTCATTTAGAAACGTCGAGACGGGGGAGCATGGCGGTGCGTTTGCTTGGCTTCGCTGTCGTATTGCAGTTGATTTAAACGAGTGTAGACAAGATGCGTATGTTCAAAAAACATGAACCCGATGCGATATTTGGCACTGGCATGAGACCTATACGCAGCGGTGAGGGGACGGCGCTTTCTTTAAAATGACAATTACAACTCGTAAAGCTGTAACGTCAGAGCGATTCAGGAGATATAGTGGTCTTCAGCCTCTTCGAACAACAAATGCACTGTTTCAGCCTTGTTCGCCACATGCCATTTCCAGCGCTGCTCGTAGAACGAAACTGAAGCTGTCAAAAAAGGCCTGCACACAGCTCGCTGGCTAATGCTATCCAATCCGAAGCCTGTACTTCCGTAATTCTCATAGGGGATCACAATCGCAGCGCCAGATTCCTGTCTAGGTGTTATTTTATAAAACTCTATGTCGATGGAACAGGTAGTCTTACAATTACCCACAACAGTCACTGTACAGGCAAGACATGAATAATTGTTATTATAATGTCGCGATCTTCCAATGAATTGTGAATAGTGTTCGCCCTAAGTTTGCAGACTTCTTAAAAATTTGTGGCTCAGAGCTCTTTTCCAGTGTTATGTATTACAAAGGCCGGGGTAGACACTACTTTTCGGTTATTGAACTACGTTGTGTATATGTCCTCCAGATCTACAGACTGAGCAGATCGATGGTATGTTTGAGGAAAGATCTGCCATCAGTGCAGTTAAATGCTACATCATCATATTATCAAAAATATGCTGCATGTGAGATCAGATTTGGTCGAGTAAATATAACCGTAGTCAGCGTTTATCTCCAGCCTTCCAGATATATCTAACTTTCTGCATACAGCACTTTTCCAGACGTACACAAAAGCTGTGATATATTGCAGAGATTTTAATAGTCACAATGTCTTGTGGGGAAGTGCCTACTGCGATCATCACGGAAAGGACCTACAAAAAGCAATTCAGGATAGTTCACTGTCCTTGTTGAATGATGGTTCAGTGACCTTCCTGTGTGATTTCATTTACTCGAGTTGCCTAGACCTCACGCTCTGCTCACATGATATTGCAACTGGGGCTTCATGGCGAAGAGATATTAAAATAAGGGGTAGTGATCATTTACCTTTCCTAATACAGCATCCAAAATTACAATTTTCCAAATATAGGCCCTCAGAAAAGATGACAGGCAAGCATTTTGTTATCATCTATAACACAAAGCTGATACTGGTACTGACACTGACAGCTTAGTATCACTCGTAGAAAACAAATTAAATCAGTGTTCGAAGTTCATAAAAATTCCTGAACGTTACGCTGAGTAAACGCTGAATACGAAAGACTTAGGGCCATTCGCCGCAGAGCTGAAAAAAATACAAACGCACGGGTATACTTGATTACCACGACTGTCAAAAAACGCGTGACCGCAAGTGACGACAACTGGATAAACTAGGCAAAAAGCACTGGCGGGAATTCTGCACTTCGCTAGTGCGACTTACACCCGAGTCAGAATTTTGGAATGTTATACTCTCTTTGTGTGGGACAGTAAGACATCAACTATTTAGAGCCTTAGCTTAAGTGAAGAATATACCGGAAACAACCATTGCGGATGAATTTTTTCATCATATTACACGACCAAGTGCAGCCGGGTACACGCCTGAATACACTAAGTCTGTTGGGGATATTAAAACATTGATTACTTTTTCTCTCAATAGACATTTTAATGACCTAGATAATTCGTTTTCGTTGCAAGAATTAAGTAAAGCACTTGCAGCGTGCCAACAGAGGACAGCAGCTGGTCCTGATGGGATAGCATATGCAGCATTACGAAACCTGGGTCCTGTGGCCACATATACTTTTTAAAGGTATTTATTGATGCAAGGACAACAGACTGCCTTCAACCGGAACAACGCTTTTATCCATGAATTATTTCCTTCCTGTCCGCCTGACCAGCTATCTTAGTAAACTTATGAAAAGATTATATATGCTAGGCTTCGGTGGTGGGTGGAATGTACGAACGTGCTTCCAGAAAACATGGCAGGCTTTCGTAAACGCCACTCTACCATGGATGCCAGTCTAGACATTGTACCTTATGTAGATCATGAGAGGAGCGGTGGAAAAATTGCCTGTCAGTGTGTCTAGATATAAAGCGAGCATTTGACACAACCAGCCACGCTCGTGTACTACAAGGTTTAATTAGGTTGTGAATAGTTGGCAGAACACTAAGATGGATTGCAGAATTCATAGGAGACAAGAAAATCTTCATAGAAACAGCTGACGGTGAATGCAAAGAGCATGAGGTTAGTCAAAGAGTTCCACGGAGTAGCATACTAAGCCTATTTTTGATTAATTGCGTTATGGCTTAAATATTCCTTATTTTACATACTAGTTTGAAATATTTCATATATGCAAATGATCTGTGAATTTCGGCATCAGACTCGAGAATTCAAGCAGTTCAGCAAAAGTAGTGTTTCTAGTTTCGGTTTGCATTTAGTTTATGTGGTTTTTACTTGCCACCAGGTGACTTCTGTATATATATGCCTACCTCTGAATACAACTAGAGTTCTGGTTGGTGATTGTCGACGACGGTGGTCGCTTCGTTGTTCTGCCGCAGCTTCCACCGCGATACAACAATGGCGACGAGGGCGTATCTTTTTCAGGGGGCGTCACCACGCCTGCACCTTTCTGACGCCATGAGCTGCATCGAGCTTACTCCGCCACACCTGTTCCTGCCTGAAGCCGGCCTCTCTACCATTCCGTACGCCAAATGCCACCAAACTATCGAAAACTACCTACTGGCATCTGGAGCGTCTGGCTTTTCACCGGAACGTCGCAAGGCCCTGCTGTTACAAGCCTCGCCGTTAAGGGTCAACGTGTCTTTTCCAGTCTACCGCTTCCAAGGGATGCCTCTCAGATTGGTGAGTCAAGCGCCGACGACAAACTTACTGAAGCTAGCAACGCCGCCACTGTTCAGCCTTCTGTTAACGACGAAGCTGTAGTGACTTTAACGCAACAATTCACAAGCTCAAGCAATGTCGTCGTAGAAAGGCACCACTTTCGCCGTCGCATTCAGCACCTAGGAGAGTCTGGGCTGCAGTACGTTGCCGCACTACGTGCGCTCAGCGCTGCATGTTCGTTTGCTTCCCCTGAAAACTCGCTTCGTGCCAAATTCATCAAAATGGTCTCATTCCGGCACATTCACGAACGCCCTCTTCTTGAGGGTTCCACGTTTTGGTTATTCCGAGCAATACAATTAGCGTCACAAATCGAACAGGCTAGTGAGGACCTTCGAGAAATTGCTTCAAGCACCGTGCAGCGTATATCAAGAAGCTCTCAATCAATGCCGCACGACCACAGTTGAAATCGACACTGCCACCGTCCTTTGCGTAGCGACACGCCTCTGCCTGCACCTCATTCTCAAAAAGCACCTGCATCCTGACACCAACAAAGCTGCTTCTTGTGTTCGCCCACTCACTTCATCTTCTTACTGCTACCGTTGTGGTTCCCGTCAGCACTGTGCCACTCTATCCCGCTGCCCAGCGAAAGGCCAGCGTTGCTATAACTGTGGGCTCATTGGGAACTTTAGTTCGGCGTGCAGAAAGAAACAACAGGGTGTTCGTGTTCACGAGCTTAGCGACCAGAATTTGCCCGACGAAACTATGAGCATTTTGTTGTCGACTGCATCCAGCCGTGCCGGAATTCATGTCGAGGTAACAGTTGGGCAAGCGCTGTTACCATTTCTCATTGACTCGGGCTCGTCGGTTTCCATTCTGGCGGGTGATCTTTTTGATAGAAATTTTGCCGGCCATACGCTGCTGCTTGCGCCCCGTGTGAAGCTGCTAGATCACTCGAAACAGCTCATCCCTGTGCGAGGATGCTTTCTATCGACGGTCGTATACAAGGAACACGAAATGCCATTCTGTTCTACGTAGTCTCACAAGGCACATCGCTGCTAGCTGTTGACGCCATTAAGGCCCTTCAGCTCCAGATTGACGGCTCGTCCCTCCGCTGCCTGGACACTACCGTGTCAACTACCAGTGCTACCAACGTACAGGCCCGAGGACAAGAAATAGTTTCAACTGCGTGCCTTCCAGCAGAGTTCGGCAATGAGTTTGCGGGCCTTTTCTACTCCAGCCTCGGCCTAGCAAAGGGTTTTGTGCATCGTGTCAAAGTTCGGCTCTCAGTTCCATCTAGTGCAGCAAAACTGCATCACCTTCCCCTTTCACTCCAAGCTCCGATACCGGATGAACTTCGTCGGCTTGAGCAGTTGGATCTGATAGAGCGCATCGTTGCGTCAGAATGTGTCTCCCCGATTGTTGTTGTTCAAAAAAAGGATGGAGGCATTCGTGTTTGTATCGACTTACGGGAGCCTAATAAGGCCATAGTTACTGATAGCTTCCCCATTCCACACACCGAAGAACTCCTCCACAGTCTCCTTGGGGCAACTCATTTTTCAAAGCTTGACTTTGCATCAGCCCGCTACCAGGTGTTGCTCGATCCTGAAAGCCGTGATTTCACCGCTTTCATTACTCACGTTGGCCTCTTTCGTTTTAAATGAGTGTGCTTCGGCTTGGCGTCAGCCCCGGTGCACTTAAACCAATGCTGTCCAAAATACTTCAAGGATGCTCTGGTGTCCTCTTCTATATAGATGACATCATTGTGTTTGGGAAAAATGAAAAGGAACACTTCACCAACCAGATCGCTGTACTGCGGCGCATTAAGAAATCCGACCTCAAGTTAAACGACAAGTGCGTATTTGGCTTACAGGAACTTTCCTTCTTGGGACACAAGATCACAGCACAAGGCATTTCTTCACTGCCGGAAGAAATTACTTCCAGTGTAAATACTCCTGTGCCAACTGATCCTACTAGTCTCTATTCCTTTCTTGGTCTGGTCGAGTATTACGCTAAGTTTGTTCCCAGTCTTGGTAATGTGGTAGAACCTATGCGAGTTCTTCTCTAAAAGAACCAACCATTCACTTGGACAAATGCTGTAGACGCCAGTTTTGCCGAAATAAAGTTTCTGCTCTCGTCCAGCAAAGTTCTGCAGATGTACGATGCGTCCCTTCTGGTCGTAGTGTCCGCTGATGTGTAAGACTGCGGACTAGGTGCTGTTCTCCAACAGGTAGATGGTCATAGGTTGCGAACTGTTTCCTTCGCTTCGCGAACGCTTTCACCTGCGGAGAGGAAATACGGAGTGGGACAGCGTGAAGCGCTTGCGTGCGTTTCGGCATGCGAGCGCTGGCATACGTACTTGTGGCGACGGCATTTCACGTTGCGCACAGACCACCAAGCCTTGGTCTCTCACTTGTCTTCGCAAGGCACTGGCCGCGGCCCCCTTCCCATCGCATGCTGGTCGGAACAGCTGTTTCGGTACAACTATACTGTAGAGTACCGGAAAGGGTCCGAAAACCAGGTGGCAGATGCCCTTTCCCGCCTTCCAGTTCCGTGTTTGTCAGAAGACGCTTCATCTGAGGAGGTTGTGTCTTGTTGAAATACCTTGCCTCACAAAGGAGCAGTTTTAACAGGCCTAGCGTGAAGACTTCAAGTTGAAGCAAGTCGCGACTTATGTCGCCACGTCTTGGCCTGCACATTAGACGCTACAAGTGAACTTTAGCCTTTTTTCTTCTGTGCGTGAAGAATTGTCGGCCGTTGAAAACTTGCTCCTGCGCGGAGAACGAATGGTCGTTCCGTTGTTTCTCACACCGCAAGTAATTGCTGCTGCCCACGAAGCTCACCCGGGTTATGGGTGAGCTTTGACTAAGAGAAAGGTTATGGTGACCTGGCATGGATAGACAGGTGGAACGTTCCATCCAGAACTGCAGAATATGTCAGATGGCTGACAAACGTGCGAAAACTGCTGCTACTCCTTTGCAGCCAGTACCTTTGCAAGAGCACCCTTGGGGAAGCTGGCTATTGACATCGTCGGCCTGCCTGCAGAGAGCGCCGCACGATTCCAGGTATGCCATAACACTCATCGACTACTTTTAGAAATGGCCAGAAGTTCAATTGTGCAGTGAAGTGTCATCCCACATTATTATAAACTTTTTGCTTTCGGTGTTCTCCTGTGAGGGTTACCCGGACGTAAGAGTATGCGACAATGGGCCCCAGTTCACCTCTGCGGAGTACACATAGTTCCCTAATGATGGCGCCATTCGCCTCGTGCACTATTCCATTTACTATCCTCAAGCCAACAAACTTGTAGAGCGGTTCAACCGTGTCTTCAAGAATTTCGTACAGGTTGCAATGTTTGAGCAGCGTCCACTTCGTCCAGCGGTAACAGACTATTTGGCTATATATCGCTGCACACATGCCACTACGGGTGTTGCACCAACCGTTCTCTTACATAGGCGGTTACCGAGAACACGTCTGGAAGTTGTGGGCCGTCCATCATCAACCTTCTTCACCGATCCTGCTTGCGAACTCTGTCGTCCACGCCAAAGCCCGAAGAGCAAACAAGGGTACAGAAAAGAGTACACAGACCGTTGCACGACCACGAAGAAGACAACAGTGTCAGTTGGTGATTTCGGGCCAGTTAAGAAATCCGGAATATCCACTAAATGCGACCTCCTGTTTAGCTACCCATAGAAAGTTATCCACCAACATGTCCATCCACGTTCCGGCTTGACGATTGACGAACTTGGAACGCTTCGAAGTTATCGAAGGTACCTGCGCCATCAGCCGCCTGGAATCCGTATCAAACCGCTGCCTCCGAACCTGCAAGCTCGCCTTCGGCGCCTGAGCGACGCAAGGATCGACGCAAGGAACTGCTCAATAGAGCAGTTCGAAGCTTCACCAGATACGCCTAGGCTACATCGAAGTACCCGGTAGCAAAACTTCGGGTCCATCCACCGAGGAACAGAACTCCGGATCGATACGGGCACAGTGTGTAGCTGGTTCTTACGTGTAGGCTGATGCAGTGACAACTTGAGTGCTCCGCGGACTTTGTGCAGACATTTCAGTTGTTCTGCAAGCGTTTCTGTTTTTGGTTCCTGAATTGGTTTGTTATGTAGCAGTCGACGAATGTATGCTGCACCGTTATAAATCAGACATTCTTGTGAAGCGCACATTCATATGTGGTATTTTGTACTAATAGTAATATTCTGTATTTTCGTACTAATAGTAATCAACTTACAAATGATAAAACTGTTATTCCTAAAGAAGGGGAATATGTAGTGTTTGTAGTTTAATTGTCCATTTAGTTTATGGTGCTTTAACCTGCCACCAGGTGAGGTCTTTATATATATGCATACCTATGAATAAAACTAGAGTTCTGGTTAGTGATCGTCGAGGATAGTGGTCGCTTCGTCGTTCTTCCGCGGTATCCGCCGCGATATAACAGGCATCAAACACGAGCAATAAAGTAGTTCAGCAAAAATGTCAAGATCAGCTGACAACAATCAAGCACTTTTTTAAGAGCGGAGGCATGATTCTTTCTCATGAGAAAACATCTGTACTTCCATTCACAAGGAAATGTCTTAAAAAATTCAAACTTCAGATAGACTCTCAGTGCTTACAACTTCTGCGACAGCACAGATTTTTGGGGGTTATTTTAGACAGACGTCTGTCTCGGACACCAAAGATAAAATCATTAGAGGACAAAGTCAACTCCCTAATCAATATATTACGTCAACTGACCAGAGTGAGATGGGGTAGTTCATATTCTTGTTTATTGCGTGTACATTTAGCAATCATTCGACCAGAAATAGCGTACTCTGCCCCGGTTTTACATGGGGTATCACGTTGCTTATAGGAGCGGATTCAATGATTGTTGGCCAGAAACCTTCGTATATGTCTTTGTGTACCGCGAGCGCCTGCCAGTGCTTAATTAGTTGAGGAGTCTCGTCAACTGACTTTCCATGCTATGAGATTTACCGGCAGGAAACTTGCCGGCATTCTCTTCAGTTGGCTACTCAACACGCTAATCATCCCCTATACTGAGCTATCCAGGTGAGATCAGCTGCAAGAATACATAAAACTATAGTAGAAATTAAGAGTTTACTGCCTACGCACGAATACTGGTCTCCGTGTGCGTTCCTACCCACCATGGCGACTCTCCATCCAAGATATTACAACTTCGATTCCGGGATTAAATTGTAAGAATAATATGCCCTCAATTCTAATAAAGCAAATAACTTTAATGCACATTTATACCAATTATGACGACTACAATCATGTGTACACCTGTACACCGACGGATCATGTCTGAATCAAAGCTCTACGTTGGCTTTCTTTGTACCTGCATACCAAGCGAGAAAAGCTTTTAAACTCAGCCATTTCACAACATCCACAATGGCAGAACTCTATGCAATGCTCTGTGCTTTACGCTTCACATGTTTACAGCCAGGTCCACTTCGATGGGCAGTTATCGGTGAATCACAGTCCTCATTAGTTTGTTTAAAAGGAATCAGCTTGGGCAACATAGCTAGCTAGCTCGCATATGAAATAAAGAGGACGTACGCTCTAGCAAAAGACTTAAACCACACGATAATGTTTCAGTGGGTGCCAATCCACTGTGTAATCACAGAAAATGACATAGCTGATCACAATGCACATGCAGCACTTCAAGAAATTATATCACTGCAACTTCTATCGATGAGCGATGCATGGTGTCTAATAAAAAAGCAGAGCTGCGAGCTGTCTAAGGAAACCGAGTTCGTAAATGGTGCACAAACTCTCTGTCGTATAATATTAATCCCGCTATCGAATTTATTATTCCGTTAAAGGTTACCCGATCGGTAGAAGCAGTCATTCATTCGCTTTGACTTGGTACAGCCTACACGAAGGCTTTCCTGTATAGAATAAGGAAAGCTGGCAGTCCTACCTGCTCATGTGGGGAAGCTCAAGAAAACGCGGAGCGCATTCTTCTGCATTGTGAAAATCATGAAGTGCCTTGAAAGAACCTTTTTAAAAACTCAATTTTTTGGATAAGCTGCATTCATCAACTGCAAAAATCTTGGGTCCATGGCCAAAAGGAAAGCTACAAGCCACTGCAGCGCGTGCAGTCGTTCACTTTCTGGAGGAATTAGAAATAGCTCAAAAGTTCTACACGAAAAAAAAAACACAAATGTACTTCACTGTTAACTGGTATGTTTCGAAACAGTGTAAAACAGTGTTTTTGTGCTTCAGTACGATATTTTCGGGAAAACTTTTCTGAAAACAGTTCAGTATTTAAGCGACAAGGTTACATTAGACATTTTATTGAACTTTCACGCTTTTTGTGAACGCTTAAATTGGCGTAATTTCTTGTGTTTTTTCAAACTCTGTGTGTTGCGGACACATTTCTATGTAGTGTGGACACACTTCTGTGTGGTGTGGGCCCTCAGTGCTTGAAAACGTGACCTCGTTGTGTAAGTGTTGTGCTACGTACATGGGAATACCCTTGTGTTTGCTACAAAATGTGGTTTCTTTACTTTTCTACAAGAGAAGAGGACTAGCCGGCGCCACGCATTCGCCCCAACCTCTCCTTATAAACATTTATTTAAAAAACTGTATGCTCTTTAGCACAGCCGACTTGGACGCCACGCTGCTTTCACAACTCTCAGCACTATTGAGATAGACCGATGCGTCTCGTCGTAACAAATGCTGCCCCGAGATATCTACACGGAGGCCATGCTTGGCCTCCAATTGAGTTAGCTCTTGAATTAGCTTTATTGCCGCCACCTGCCTAACGCACATTCAAAGTCGACACACATTCCCTGCATGTTTCGTTAAATTACTCAACACTTTCATACGCAAGCAGAGACTTGTTAAATTTGTTTAGGAGTCCTGCCACAGCACCTTCCGTACTTTCTTTCTCATTAGACTGGTATTGTGCTGGCGAGTTTCGTGCATCGACATGTTCAAGACCATCATGACGTCACAACTCACAGCACTTGAGCGCTACTGAATGCACTCGAGTGAAGTGGATACATCCACGAAGTGCACACCACAAGAAACGCGCTTCTAGTGTGACTGCAGACGTATAAAAAAGTTACTGGTACTCATTTGGAGCCATGTTTGATATTACTGCAACCTCGCCCCCAAAAAAGAAGCAAATACCTTGGGGCAGTTTTTTTGGCACCGCTCCTTTTCAGCTAACGAATCTCTCATTTTTCAAGGTCGCCAGCTTGGCAGATTCACATTTAAACGAGTGTGTAAATGAATTTGGCAGGCATTCCTATTGAAAATTCTTAGTTGGTGGATGCTGGAATCGTTAGTGAATATGGTAGAAGCAATTGTGGATATGGTGGAATAGTTAGTGGATATGGTGGAAACTGTAGTGGGCATAATGGCTGATGACGGCTAGTGTGCACAAAAGGATGGCAGTTGGTGGTGGTGGTGGCGAGCCAAAGTTCGTGACGACAGAAAATGCTGGCTAATGATGGCTAGTGTTGAAAAATTGGTGGCAGATGGCGGTGGTGGTGGTGAACCAACAGTTCTGACGGTGGAAAATGCCGGCTGATGATGGCGAGGCAAAACGTGTTTGGTGGAAGGCTTGGTGAAAAAGGTGTATGACGGTGGCGTGATGAAAGCATGGGAGATGACGATGGCATGATAAAAAACACATGACAGATTGTGAAATCACCTAATTGTAGAGTTTCAATCTTGTGTGCGCAGAAATATATGTTTAAGGTCAAAAGAAATTAAACTAACGCTGCTCAATACGCTTTAGAGCACGTTTAGTTTCATTATTCTTGTTGTGTCAATAACGCTCCTGTTTTTGTGGGGCGTGAATATGCGACCATCAATATGTTTACGTTTCGCACAAGTACTTACATCTGCTTGACATCCGTGATGTGTTTCTATATTCTGATGTTTCGAGGACTAAAGGTGCACATGTCAACAGTGACAATAAATGTTTTATATTGGCACTTGGTCGTTAAAAAATAAGCGATTTCCAGTTGGCAATTGCCCCTTTCAATGTTCGAGCAGAACACAGTGGTCACTTGATGTCGCCACGCTAGAAACGCAACTCTGGCAATTCTTGCAAACTCTATTCCGTGAGCCGTACTTTTAAATTGACGAAGCGCATGTGAATATGCATAAACATTCACTTTGGACGTGCGTGGAGAAGAACCCCAGCAACTTCGACTTTCACCCTTCTGTTCGTCTAACGTGATTTCCCCCAAAAGTTAGTCCCACCAACCGAGCCCCTAAAAGTGTTATCAGTGCTTTTGGGCTTTAGAATAAACAATTTCGGCGAGTAAAAATTGCAGTACAGCACAGCTGTGGCAACATTTACCCTACATAAAGCCTTTCTTATTGTGTACGTTGTCCGTGCAAGAAGTGAAACACATCAATGCGACGCGCTTGCAGAACTTCCACCAAGTGTACGCCTCCTATCACCGCCAGCCGATGGTCACACTCACCGGCATTTCACTTTCTCCTATGCAAGAACACAGACTCGTCAATTCGTATGCTTACAAAACCAATATTATGGCATACTGTTTCTGGCGCACTGCATTTGTTTTGGCCAAGCCGATATGTAGTTGTTCCTAACGACACAGCAATAGCAGTGCGCCGGCACGACTGCGCTGTGCATTGCGCGAAAAACATCACAATAAACTGTGTGGGTGTATCTATCGAAGGGACATAGAAGCGTCATAAACCTGAAAAGAAGTCACCGTTTGGAAGGGGCGAGAAACGGATATTAAACTTGGCAGTAACCGCCGATAAACTTTACCTGCTCCTCAGTCCACTGAGTTGTTTTTTTCTTGCAGTTGTAAACTGTAAAAAAAACGTACCGCAGCTACCATTATTGCAGTGGAAATTGTCACTGGCAGCAGCTGTGTGTGTTTATCAAACGTGAAAGCTTTAGTACCAGGTGCATATCACATTCGTCTCGTGTAAGCGACAAACAGAGCTGAAGTTAAACAGTGAGTTTGTGAGTTGACTACCTATTCAATCCCTAAATTGGCATCTGGCAAAAAAAGTCAGCGTGGCGCAGTTGTTAAAGTGCTCAGATGGGGATCCGAAGGTGGTAGGTTGGATTCCACGCTGACGCACCTTTTTTCATGGGTGGTTTTTATAAGGTTTTCATAAAAATATTTTTATTATTTCTTTAGTGGCACCTCGTCACAGTGGTTTTGATGCTGCTTCGTGCTTCAGCATTGCCGGATGGAGCGCGCCATTCACCATCCGCTCCATCATACGCCATCATACACTCTCATACATCAGGTGCCACCAACATTTCCAGCATAACAATCCACCAAACTGGTGGAAGGTGGAATCAACCACTCTTAAGGTGGACGTTTTTTCACTGTGGATAGCAAATAAAAATTGGGCCTTCAATACTATTTGAACAGTGGCGTGGTGCAAAGATAGATAGATAGATAGATAGATAGATAGATAGTAGACAGATAGACAGATAGAGAGATAGATAGATAGATAGATAGATAGATAGATAGATAGATAGATAGATAGATATGCCAAAGTCGCCAAAGTTCACCAAGAAATGCTTAGCATTTAAAATCACGACAGGCATGTCATGTAACAACATGACTGCTTCTTACGCTCATGTTGCACTCGTGGCTGTTTCGCTAGCGTCATATATACCAAATTCAGATTTATGGTTAATGAATGGATGCCGAAGTTATGAAACTAGTGCAGACATAACAAACGTGAGATGCGTGTTATGTAACAACATGTCTACATTCTACGCTCATGAAGCACTGGAGGCTTTTTCGCTTGCTTCACATGTACCAAACTCGGTATTACGTGATGCCAACGGATGAAGAAGGTATGTGACTGGTGCAAACATAGTAATCTAGAGATGTGTGTCATGTGACAACGTTAGTACTTGCAACAGTCAAGACGCCAATACATTGGTCGTGACGCGGTGC
Source organism: Rhipicephalus microplus (assembly GCF_043290135.1). Classification (NCBI taxonomy): domain Eukaryota; kingdom Metazoa; phylum Arthropoda; class Arachnida; order Ixodida; family Ixodidae; genus Rhipicephalus; species Rhipicephalus microplus. Next base: position 11,125,659 of record NW_027464590.1, on the reverse strand, counting down.
GCCTGCTCGCCACCGTTCATTTCGGCGCGTCACGCCGGCGTTGCCACGCGAGACGCCGGTCCTGTCATATACTCGCAGGCGCGCCCCGCTCTGTGTTGCTTTGACCAATGCGTGTTTCAGCGCATCCAGCGTCCCTCCATCATGAAAGGAAAGAGACACAGCGTTGTCTGCGCAACCTATCGGCGTGATATGCAGCATGACATATTTTGTGCCGGTAGCCTTAGGGCCACGCTGACGGACGCTAGTCGCACCTAGCGCCAGACTATGACGCTCGCGTTTTAAATGCGGAGCATTTCTTAGCGAACTTCAGTGACTTTATGTACATCTATCTATCTATCTATCTATCTATCTATCTATCTATCTATCTATCCATCTATCTATCTATCTATCTATCTATCTATCTATCTATCTATCTATCTATCTATCTATCTATCTATCTATCTATCTATCTATCTATCTATCTATCTATCTATCTATCTATCTATCTATCTATCTATCTATCTGGCCGCCTACGACTTTTAGCCCTCCTGGCCATTTCGATAATGGTATCAATACCATATTTGGTATGACATACACTCTAAGGCCAAAATACCCGAAAAGGAGTAACAGAGCCCAACAGGCCCGCGCGATGAACGAATAGACCGCTGAGGAGGAACCACACAGGAAAGCGCGCCACGTGCAAACCACTTAGTCTCCAAACACGCTGCAAAGTGATGAACCGCCCAGGGAATGCAGGCAGCGCTGAGAGCGCTGCCAAGGTCACTACTCGTCCTCCTTCTCTCCTGGCTCAGTCTTTATTTCGCTGGCGACGGTTCGCGTTGCGTCGCGCTCGGAGTGCTCGACCACGGCTGCCTGGATCCGACAATCTAAAGATTACGACTTGGTGCTTGTGTGTACGCTTGGATGAGCGTGGGCTGTTGATTTTGCGTTTAGCTACACCCATTAAGTCTGGAGCAAGTTTCGGCGCGTCACCACGCCACGTTGTATATCTCTGGCTTCAAGATAGTCACGACCAATACACGACAGCAACAGTTGGGAAGGCCAATATGTCGGTTGAGAAATTAACAGGCCTATCGGATATATACTTCAGTCCGACTCAGGGCAGAAACTAGCGCTGGATTCTTTCGCAGGTAGGTTATCAATCTTTATTTTACTCCACTTGTCGCATGTGCGATACGAATCGCACTTGCTGGCAATGGGCTCGATCGTGTTGTATATCACACGCACAAAATGCATCGCGAATGTCAGCTTCGGTAGCTGCAGTTCACCTGTGTTTTGCGACCGCTTGCAAAGTGGTCGTCATTGCCGTCGGCCTCCCGTACGCTCGCTCATCGAGTGCTCGCCTGTCTTCGCCGCCGCGATGAGCTCCGTGCTGACAATATTGGGCTGAGACCTCTTCGCTGTGTTGAAAGTCATGGAAACAACGTTGCGCGTTCTCAAAACGAGCTTGGCTGCAGTATGTCGTGCGCTGTAAGTGCACCAGTACGGGCTGGCGGGGCTTTCGCTAGCATCGGAACTCAGTGGAAATTGGTCATCATTACAGTTGGCTTTCCCGTTAGTCGGTTGCAAGCAGCTCGCCGCCGTCAGTCAGCCGCGGCGGCAGACTCACGTTTGCGTACTGCACTTGCTCGAGCTTGTGCAAAAGGGCCGCATTAGCGTCGATTTCTTCGGCGCCAAATCCAAACCAGTTCGGCGCTCTTCGTGGCGGCGGCCAAGCGTACGCTCGCTCACCTGTTCGAAGTTCGCTGGCGGCAGACACTCTGCGTGCAGCACCGTGTTCGGTCTCGTGGTCGCTTGCTCGAGCTGAACGACGTCGCTCGCTTAGGACTCGTCGACTTGTTAGCGGTGCGGTGGTTCACGGAGTTGTGACTGCGGCCGCCGTTCCTAAGCTGTTGCGCTACGGGAATCTAAATGAGTCTCACAATGTGTGACATCACGGTGGAATTATTAGCATGTCATATGTCACGTATGTTTTTATTTCACCTTACTCGTATTCATATTCATACTCTGCCATGTCTGACTCACTATTCTCCATACCTATTGTGCAGCCGTGGGCACACACCGCGCTGAAGGCTCTGGGTGCGCTGGCGTCTGCGATGCCTGTCATCCATCTCTTTCGTCAGAGCAGCTTCAAAAGCGCTGTGTGAGCTGTGAAGGGAAAGTTATTTGTGGTCATAATTGACATGCATGTTTTTATAATAACTTGCACGTACTTGTCCTATGCATGCATCTTCGTCTTTTGTCACGTGCATCTAACTACTTTTACAATCTTATTGTACGTACAGCCGTGGACACACAACAGGCAGAAGGCTGCGTGCGCTGACGTCTGCATAGCCTGTCGCTTATTGCTTCCGTCGGAGGAGCTCCACAAGAAGGGAACAAGATGTGACAACGAGACTGGAATTGTGAACTTTACCGTGATTTCACTTAAAAGAATGAAAAAACTTCATGTGTATGTAGAGAAATGAAAAATTGGCAGATCCCACGTACTGTGGGAATCGCTGATATGCGAAGCACGCGTGAGGAAGCTTGATATGTCACTTTAAAATCATCGCAACAATACGAGGTGGAGGTAAATGATCCCGTACGTCACTTTCATAGAGTGATTATCACATTCAGACGTCTTATTTACCTTCGTCATCTATTCTCGTCACCTCGTAACGAAATTGGTATATTGCATCTAGTGAAACCACCGCGAACACGCTATGATGGTAGCATCTAGTAATGTTTCACATGACCCGACTATAATGCTTATCATGTTTGAACGTGTCACATCCTTCGTCGTCCATTCACGTCTTCTCATACCAAACTTAGTATATGTGAAGCTAGCGAAATGGAGGCGAGTGCACTTGAGTTGACGCGCGCCCACGCTGGGCGCAGCGACGCTATGCTAGCAAAACGCGAGAATTGTATTGTCTGTCACTACTTTCGACCAGCGTCTGTCAGCAAGGCCCAGCGGCAACCAGCTCGAAACGCGACATGCAGCATTTCGCTCCGACGGTGTTACCGAGACAGCACCGTGTCTGCTTAGGTTAGTGACGGAAGGACGATGTGTGCGCTCAAACGCGCATGCATCAAAGCAACGCACTGCGTGCCTGCGAGTATACGCCAGGCAGATCAGCGCCTGGCTTGGCATCGCCAGCTTTGCGCGACGAAACGAACGCTGGCGCGCGCGTGTGCCGGGTCACGTCGAAGTGTTTCGATGCCTTGAGTGTGGCACATAGTCATGTTCTTACATGACATGCATCTCATCATTACCATGTTTGCACCAGCCACGTACCTGCGTCATCCATTCACGCGGTGTCATAGCAAATTTGGCATAAGTGTCCCTAGCGAAACAGCCATGAGCGTATCATGAGTGTGGCAGGTAGTCACGTTGTTACATGACACGCCTCTCCAGACAATCATGTCTGCAACCGTCACATACCTTCGCCATCATTTGACGTCCTTAATACAAACTTGGTGTATGTGAAGCTATCGAACGACCACGAGCGCATCATGAGTGTACCTGTAGTCATGTTGTTACATGACACGCGTTTTATGATTATCATGTTTGCGCCAGTCACATACCTTCGTCATTCATTCTCATCACGCAATACCGAATTTGGTGTATGCGAAGCTAGCGAAACGACCATGAGTGCATCAAGAGTGTGGCATGCAGTCATGTTACATATCACGCAGCTCATTATTATCATATTTGAGCCCGTCATATACCTTTGTCATTCATTCACATCCCGTAAACCAAATTGGGTGTATGTGAAGCTGGTGAAACGGCCACTAGCGCATCATAAGTTTGGCATGTGGTCATGTTGTTACATGACACGCATCTCATGATTACCATGTTTGCAACAGTCACATACCTTTCTCATCTATTCACGACCCGTAACACCAAATTTGGTATATGTGAAGCTAGCAAAACGACTACGAGTGTACCCTAAGCGTGGCGCGTAGTCATGAATCATGGCTTACTTGACATGCATGTCGTGATTTCCACGTTTGAGTCTCACTTGTGTGCGCCATGCAGTCACGTTATACCATGACAATTTCGCAACGTATTATGTGAACGAGGCCACCACAAGAGCAGTAAGACCTTGAAATTTTAATAATGACATTCATGACATACATATCATGATAGTCAAGTTATGACTAGTCAATTATGCTTGTCATACAGTCATGTTATGTCACACCAAATTTTGAATTGATACCATTACCAAAAAATCCAGGAGAGCTAAAAGTCCTAAGTGGCTAGATATATAGATAAATAGATATATACGCTTAAAGTCGCCGAAACTCACTAAGAAATGCTTCGCATTTAAAAGATTTCGATGTCTCGCTCTTGTCTTTCGTTGTTGCCGTGACTACGAAAGCAGTTACACAGAGATGGCTAACTACTTTTTCGCGTGTTTTTTTTGCAATATTTGTTGCTAACTGTGCAGAAAAACAGGCGAAAAAAGTATTGGTATGAGGGAAAATAAACAAATTAACAATGTTTGAACTGGGGATAAAAAGTTCATCCGATTGGAGTATTTAAGTGAATCAACCATTCGTCTGGTGAAGTGCAAGTGTGAGGACTAACGGTTGCCCGGTAAGGTGTATATGTGGGGATTAACAGTTGCCCTATAAGGTGCAAATGTGACGACTAAATGTTAGTTCTTTGAGGTGAATTGTGGAACTAACGGTCACTCACTAAGGTGTAAATGCGAGGAGTAAATGTTAGTCACTTGAGCTTGTCTGTGACGACTTATTGTTCGACCCGGTGCCGTTATTCAATAAAGAGATTAATGGTTGTGGCAGTCCATTAGTCCCCGAAAGGACGAAATACACACCCTTTTAACACCCTTTTGCGTTGGAGTGTAACATGACTGTATGAAGAGGATATTTGAGTAGTCTTGACATGAAAATCATGTCATGTATGTTATGAACATCGTGATTTACTTTCACAATCTTCCAGCTCTTGCGGTGGTTTCGTTCACATGGCATATTGCAAAACTGGTATTGTATGGCATGATTGCATGGTGAACATGAGCGACAGATCCTAACATGAAAATGATGACATGCTTGACATGTAACAACATAACTACATGCCACACTCAAGATGCGTTCGCGGCAGTTTCGCTAGCGTCACATTTACCAAATTGGGTATTACAGTACGTGAATAGATGACTAGGGTATGCGACTGCAGCAAACTTAATAATCATGAGATGCGTGTCATGTAAACACAGGACGACATGCCATGCTCATAATGCACTGGCGGCTGTTTCGCTAGCTTCACTTAAACAAGTTTGGTATCACAAGACTTGAATGGATGACGAAGGTATCTAGTAGGGCAAACATGACAAGCATGCGATGCGTGTCAAATAACAACATGCATTCATTTGTCCATTCATGCCAGCTTCCGCTGCGTTGTCGAGCAGTTGCGGACTCTTGTAGAGCTGCGGATGTAATTACTTCTAACGTGGATTTGCTTTCTGGTTTATGTAAACGTAAAATTACCAGGCTAGTTAATTCGTGTACAACCTTAAAAACGCGTTAGCCCAGGTTCAGAAACCAATGATGGTTTTCTTTGGGGAATGATCACTTTACTGCCATTCATCACGTGCACATAATCACGCAGGATATATCTGGGCTCAAAATGATCTTCGCACACTGCTCCAGTTTTGTTCAGAGGCTTGTCCACCCTCCAGAGGTTGGGCTTCGACTTGCATTGGAGATGATAACCCTGGGGAGATGCATACAATTACGCCTTCGGAGCGCCTGAGTAGCCGCTTTGGTAACCCGGAGCAAAGTAATGAAAATGCGTTCTTCACTTCAACATGACACAAGCTACATGTTTGTTGGAGTGGGATATCTGGCAAAGTACAAACTCAACCAGGGTCCTTGTGGGCGAATGCAGCAGAGTACACCGGCACACGTGCAGTAAAGTAGTTCGATGGCCAAGAGCAGTGGCATAGGGGCCCCGGTGCGCCAGGAGCTAGCAGGGGGAAGAGAGGAGAAAACCGAAGTGAGATAAGAACAGCCGGCCCGAAGCCAGGATGCTGTCTCTGTCTTGTTTATTCTGCACAATGGCGCAGCTCGACGACCGCACCTAGCGGATGAAGCCACTTGTATTTCGCGGGTCATCGGCAGCGCAAGTCTTTCTATCCAGCAACGCTGACTATTCTTCCTCAGTCGTGGGCTGCGCTACACGACCACTGCTGCTTTTACTGATCGCATCCTCCGCGGACGGCATCACTGCTTTCTTGGTGGTTACGAGGTACGACCTCCCAAGACCTTTCCTACCACCCTCGTCTGCGGATGCGCACGGGCTCCTGCCGTCCAGAAACGACGCGTACGATTCCCATGACATATATCCTGTGTCCAAAACTCTTCAAACAAGCGAGCATTGAAGGGACGCCATTCAGGCTTCCTTGGAGTACCCCTGTGATGTGAACATGACACACAGCCTCCTGTTTCCCGGGAACGCTGTTCACGCTTCCCGTTTCAACGCGCTCTCACTCAGGACTTCATAGTCACCTTAGCTCTCAGGTGCTTTTCAAGCTCTTTTAGATGATGATCGCCACAGTGAGCCCAGCTGTCAGCGCCTTCCTGACGATCGTTGCCACCGGCTCCCCATGTGGTTGATGAGAGAGCGCAGCGCCACTGCAGAAGACCCTCGCCCGACTTCGCTTCATGATTCATGTCTAAATCGCCTACTAGACAGTGCCCCGGGATAGCACAGGTACAAAAGCGTAAGGCAGCAATCCGCGGCAGAATAGAGTGCAGCCCTGATTGCCGCTTTTTCCTGGATTACCTGGCACTCCAGCGAGTACAATTTAACCTTCCCCGAGGATGGGCCTTAAGTAGCGCTCCACCTCGAGGCTACAACTGCATCCTGCAGCTCGCAGGCTACACAGCCAGGACATGTAACGACGCAGTACTGAAGCCATGCTGTGACGCTGCATCTGCATCCAGTAGCAGAACACCCTTGCCAATGGCCGATAGCTTTTCGCATCTATATCGATCGTGAAATCTGTACCCATGCTCGCCATCACTTGAGCACTTGGATGCACAAGCCCACGTTTTCAGAAGACATTTCATCACCTTGTACGTGTGTCTCGCAGGTTCTGCCGACCTCAGCTCTGAACAGACAGATGTGGATAAGCGTGTGACGCATTCGTTGTCTCAATGTAAGAGCCCTAATGGCTCCCTCAAAAAATACTTTTCAGAAGGTCTGTGTGAAGTCTGGCATCAATAATATCGAACAACTTCTTGTGAAGCCCAAGTCCACTGTTGCAATGGCATCCAACGATGATCACCCGCCTTTGCACAGTGAGGCTTCAATGATTGCTAACTTGAGGACGCCAAAGAGACCAACAGCAAAAATTCTGCTAAAGCATCAGCCACGTCACAGGTCAGCGCGTGAACTTATTCCTACGCTGACGCAGAACCCCGAATACGACACCCAGCCACCTCTCGCCCCATTGCAAAATACGCAGACAGCCACATAGTGAGCTACGTGTCACATTGCTGGATTCACTAGTTGGTTTCCTGTCTTTCAAGATGGGGCGAGACAAAGCCAAGCGTTCCGCGATAAATGCGCGGCCATGTCGATCCAGTCAGGACCGCCGGCCAGATTTATCCTAAAAAAATCGCACTCCAAATTACATCACTGTAAAAGACTTCGAGTACCACCAGGCTGCCTCTTCCGTCCATCAAAGAAGCGTCGACCCCGAACTGCTTTTTCTGAAAAGTCGCAGAGTGACCAAAGTTGTAGACCGCCACGACACAGTCAATGTCGTCCCCCGAAGTCATTATCAGGAAAGAAACCTACCAGAATCCAGTCTCTACCGTGACGAGGTGAACGACCCAGGCGACATAGCCAGCGTCGGCTGCCAGAGCCAATAATGACAGACTTCCTAGGTGGTCGTAGCCGACCACCACGATGCTGCCAACCCCTCCCATCTGAAGCACTGTCACCAGCTCTCCGCGTGCACAGTCATGGCCTAGTGATGACCACCAGCAGCGGCATCGGGGCTTCAGTGCCCGAGAAGCTAGATCGGGGAAGAGAAAAAAAGAACAAAGTGAAATCAGAACAGCGAGCCCGAAGCAACAGTGCTGTCTCTGTCTTGTTTATTCTTCGCGCTTGTAAGGACTGGCGCTCTAATAATTCGGCCTTCAAGAGATGCTTATCGTCCCGTAAAAACGCCGTAATCACAGTGTAAGAACACTGGTTGAGAACCGCGCGCACATACCGAGAGAATAAAAAATCACAGCAAATCCGTGAAGTAAATGATGATGAGTGGGGCGAAACGTTATTCCGTGCGTTCGTCCATCAGCGGAACCGTCCATGTGTCAGTCATCCGTGCGACCGTTCGTGTGCCCATCCGTTCATCCGTGCGTCAATCCAGGAATTCGTCTATTTGTTTGTTCGTTCCTTCGTCCGTGCGGCTGTCTGTCTCTCTCTTTGTCTCTTTACACACCCTTGCTTCCATGGGTCCATCCGTGCATCGGGATGTGCATCCCCATGTCCGTCTGTCCAACCATCTAGTGAACACCTAAAGTACGGTCATCTCGCATCTTTTATATGCGAAGCATTTCTTAGTGAGCTGCGGCTACTTTGAGCATATTTATCTGTCTATTGATTGATTTGTGGGGTTTAACGTCCCAAAACCACTATATGATTATGAGAGACGCCGTAGTGGAGGGCTCCGGAAATTTAGACCACCTGGGGTTCTTTAACGTGCACCCAAATCTGAGCACACGGGCCTACAACATTTCCGCCTCCATCGGAAATGCAGCCGCCGCAGCCGGGATTCGAACCCGCGCCCTGCGGGTCATATTTATCTGTCTAGCCGCCTCCGACTTTTAGCTCTCCTGGCGGTTTCGAGAGTGGTATCAATACCAAACTTCGTATGGTATACCATGACTGTATGAAAAGCATATTCGACTCGTCATAACATGATAATATTGAAAACTATGCCATAAACGTCATGAATTATTTTTTATGATCTTCCAGCTATTGCAGTGGTTTCGTTAGCATGTTGCGAAACTGGTATAGTATCACATGATTGAATGGCGAACACGAGCGACGCATCCTAACATGAAAATAATGAAATGCGTGTCATGTAACAACATGACTACATGCCACGCTCATAATGCGCTTGCGGCCATTTCGCTAACGTCACGTGTACCAAATTTGGTATGATGGTACGTGATTGAATGACGAAGGTATTTGATTGGTGCAAACATGATAATCATGAGATGCATCATATGTAAGAACATGACTACATCCACGCGCATGATGCGCTGACGGCTGTGTCACCTGCTTCACCCATGACAAATTTCGAATTACGGCACATAAATGGACAACGAAGGCATGATACTTGTACGAAAATGACAAACATGAGTTGCGTGTGATATAACAACATGATTACACGCCACAGTCAAGGCGCCAATACATTTTGACGTACCGCGGTGCGCGTACTCGCCGTCATGCGTTTTGTTGCGTCGCGCCAGCGTTGCCACGCCAGGGGCCGGTCCTGCGATATACTCGCAAGCAAGCTCCGCGCTGCTTTGCTTTAACGCATGCGCGTTGCAGCGAGTCCAGCATCCCTCCTTCCCGAAAATAGGGAGACGCAGTGTTGTCTGGGTAACGCATCGGCACGAAATGCAGCATGTTGCATTTCACGCCGCTTGCCGTCGGGCCACGCCGACGGATGTTGGGTGCGCCGGTCGCGCCTTGCGTCAGAATATAGAGTGCTTGCGTTTTGCTAACGTAGCGTCACTGTGCCACTGGCCAGCGTGCGCGTGCGTGTACGCTACATTGGCGTATATTGGGCCCTTCATGATGCGCCCGCGGCTGTTTTGCTAGCTCCACATAAACCGATTCTGGTATTACCTGGCGTCAAATAATGACGAAATATAAAACTGGAGCAAACATCATAACCCTGACACGTGCGCCATGTAACACATGACAACATACCACGCTCATAGCGTGCTCGCGGACGTTTCGCTATCTTCACATATACTATATTTCGTATCACGCGACGTGAATAGATGAAGGGTGTAGACGACACATGAAGCATAATAATCATGACACGGAAGTTATATACAGCATCATTTGCCTGCACCTCATAACGTTGTGCTTAATTTAAAATTACATATCAACCTTTGTCTTTCGTGCTTCGCATATCGTCGATTCCCACTGTACGTGGGTTCTGCCAATTTTTTTCCTATATATTTATCATAGACAAGTACCATCGCCGAGCGGTCAATCCAAGGACTAAATGAGTGGCGGCTACCTACTACAAAATATACAAGAGATTCAGAGGCAGCTGCCACCAAGGTACTTTAGCAACATGAACAGCAACAAGACTGCGATCACATTTTTCGTCGTCATCGTCTACCTGACACTCTCTCGTTGCCGATGTCGTGTAACATATCACCCACTGCCACCGGCAGTGCCATGACGGCACCTAAGGTAAAGTAGGACCTTATGCGGAGATGCATGGTTTGAGACGGGACACGTTGACGACGTCAGTGGCGGGTGCGGATGACGATGACTGACTCTCGAACGGAGCGATCTCATATGTGGCCTCCGAGAGCTGGCGTAAAATCTTGTAAGGCCCCGAGAAGCGAGATATGACCTTCGAAGACAGCGAAACTTGGTGGCATGGTGCCCAGAAAAGAACCAATGAACAAGGGCAGTAGAAAACAACTCTTTATTGGCTATCGTAGCGGGCAATCCGCTAGAGCTGCAAGCCAAAAAAGACATTTCCTTGCGAATTTGCGGGCCACTTGAGCTAGAGCAGTAGCATCCCGGGCGTACTCTGTAACCGTTTGTGTAGTTGATAGGAGAAAAGTCTCGAAGGGTAACGCTGGATATCAGCCGAAAAACAAATAGAAGGGAAAGAAGCCAGCGGTGTCGTGGCGTGACATATTGTACGCGAATTTCAAATAAGCAAATTACTATCCCAATATAGTAGATCTTTGGAAACATGCATGGAAGGTATCATTACTTTCAAGGCTCAATTTAGGCGCTTGCTAAGACCATTTGTTTGCAGGTGGTAGGCTGAAGTGAGCTTGTGACGCGTCGAACACAAGCGAAGGATGCCGCTTACTACTTTGAAAAGAAGTGAGTCACCACGATCGGTCAGCAGCTGTTGAGTAGTACCATGGTGAAGAATAACGTCCCGAAGCAATACATCCGCAACGTCGGTGGCACAGCTTGTCAGTAGCGCTTGTGTGATAGCGTATCTTGTGGCGTAGTCAGTGGCTACGCCTATCCAATTGTTTCCAGTCAGAGAAGAAGGAAATGGTCTAATAAGATCAACACGCACGCAGTGGAAGTGCTTGCTGTCGATGGTGGTGTCAAAGAAATGGCCTGTTGCTCAATTTCTCCTGCAGAAAGCTGCGTAGTTGATGATGTCGTCGGAGCTGCCACGCTAAGATGGCGTTTGACGCAGCTAGTCTACCATTTGAGCTGAGTCTTTTCGGATGTCTGCGATCCGTGCATTCGTCGGAGGTACACTTCTTTGGTGCCCAAATGTTTCCCTGAACTTCACAAATCGTTTGGCGTCACTTTTTTGGTAGGAAGACACACTTTCCCAGCGGAAACACATAAATAGAAAGTGGCAGGTCCCACGTACAGTGGGAATCGATGATATGCGAAGCACGATTGAGAAATTTTGATATGTCACATGAAAATCAACAAAACGTTACGAGGTGGATGTAAATGATGGTTTACGTAATTTCTGTGTCATGATTATTGTGTTTCGATGAGTCCTTTACCTTCGTGGCGTATTCACGGCACACGATACCAAATTAATATATGTGGAGCTAGTAAAACGGTCGCAAGCGCACTTTGAAGGGCCAAATATACTCCATTGTAGTGTTCACGCGCCCGCACGCTGGCCACAGCGACGCTACGTTAGAAAAACGCGAGCACTCTATAGTCTTAAGCCAGGCGCGACCAGCGTCTGTCGACGTGGCCCGGCAGTAACCGGCGCGAAATGCGACCTGCTGCATCTGGCGCCGCTGCGTTAACCAGACAGCACTGCGTCTGCCTCTTTTTGGGATGGAGGAACGCCAGATGCACAGTAAAGCGCATGCGTCAAAGCAACGCAGCGCGGCGCGCCTCTGCGAATATATCGAAGGACCGCCGCCTGGCGTGCCAACGTCGGCGTGACGCGACCAAATGAACGCCGGCGAGTACGCGCACCACGTCACGTCAAAACTTATTGATGCCTTGACTATGGCATGTAGTCATGTTCTCGCATAACCTAATACAGTTGTTCTCACTCACTCTCACATGACACCTATCTCATGATTATCATGTTTGCCCAGTCACATACCTTCGTCATCTATTGACGTCACGTAATACCGAATTTTGCATACGTGAAGCTAGCCAACGGCCGTGATAACATCATCAGCTTGACATGTAGTCATGTTGTTACATGGGACGCATGTCATGACTATCATAATTGGATGTGTCATTTATCTATGTCGTCCGTTCGCGTTGTGTGACATCGAGTTTGGTACATGTGAAGTTAGCGAAAAGACCGCGAGCGCATCTTGAGCTTAACTTGTAGTCATGTTGTTACATGAGAGAATTCTCATGTTTGTCATGTTTGCACCTTATCATACCTTCATCATCCATTCACGTCCCGTAATACAAAATTTGACATAAGTGAAGCTACCGAAAAGGCTGCCAGCGTATCGTGAGCATGGCATGTAGTCATGTTGTTACATGACAAGCATCTCATGATTATAATGTTTTCACCAGTCACATACATGCGATATCCATTCACGTACTGTAATACTAAATTTGGTATATGTGATGCTAGCGCAACGGCCGCGAGCGCATCATAAGCATGACATGTAGTCATGTTGTTATAGGACAGGCATGTCATGATTTTTATGTTATGGTCTGTAGTTTGGGTTCGCCATGCAATCATGTCTTACCATACTAATTTTGCAACATTTTATGGGAACAGAACCACCGCAAGAGCTGCAGGACCAGAAATGTAAATGATGGCATTCATGACATAGATGACATAGTTTTCATGTTATGACTAGTGAAATATGTTCTTCATACAGTAATGTTATGACATACCATGTTTCGTATTGATAACATTATCGAAACGTCCAGGAGTGCTAAACGTCGTTGGCGGCTAGATAGATAGATAGATAGATAGATAGATAGATAGATAGATAGATAGATAGATAGATAGATAGATAGATAGATAGATAGATAGATAGATAGACAGACAGATAGATAGATAGATAGATAGATAGATAGATAGATAGATAGACAGATAGATAGATAGATAGATAGATAGATAGATAGATAGATAGATAGATGGATAGATAGATAGATAGATAGATACGCTCAAGGTCGCCGAAGTTCGCTAATAAACGCTTCGCATTTAATATGGAGCGCTACGTGAGCAACGGAGCCCTCGTATAGACGCTCGATGCGTTCTCCCATCGTTGTACGCCAAACACACAACCAGCGTTATTACCCCGCTGACGTATGCGCTAGAGCAAAGAGTTTCCTACAATAATGCCTAGAGAAAAATCTGGCGCTAGTGTCTAGGCGGGCTGCTTCAGTGGCTCTTGTACGTCCTTGGGATTTATGGGAAGTACAGGCTTCGAATCCGCTTAGACTGAAATACTTCTTGAGATCCACGACGCTTTTTTCCGAGGGTGAAACCAAATATAAGAACGTCTATTTATTTGAAACATGCTTCATTCATTGGAAGTCAATCTTTATAGCAAAAAGATCATATGACCAGGCGGCCAAAGTGATGCCTGGGCAAATTCAACCATCAGGGCAGGCATTGCTCTGTAATTGCTTTCCACATTTCGCATCAACATTTAATGAATATTTTTCAAAATACTTCAAAACAAACATCTTCTATCTCGATGGTGAGGTTCGGCGTTTGGACGCCGGAGCGAGTGGACGCGCGTCGCATATGCTCCACCGAACGTGTGCTCTCGTTGACCGGATTACTCCGATATCGTCGCCGACACTGTGTCGGATCATCAAGTTTTAACTGTCCTGGGAACCGCAAACCCTTCCGGAGGCTGTAGAGCATCTCCATTTTTCTCTATCGCCTTCAGAAGAACGCATGTGAGCGCTGGGCCGCTGGACCTAAGCCTCGACCCAGCTCGCCTGTGCGAGTACGGGTGACTTGGCCTAACGGCGGGACCCCTTCGTCAACAATATGGACGCTAGCACTACGCTAACTGCTGACGTGACTACTACCGGATGCGTTCAACCTGCATTCAGCCCCAATGACATCCATGTTAACACATAATCTCTCGACCTCGATGAGCTCACTTTGGCAAGCGAAGACGAAGTTGCCGTGCACCATCCCACATCGTCTGCATCGCTCGGACCGGCGAGCGACACGGACGCCAACTCGAAACTGGCGCTTTCCCGTCGCCAGCGTCAACACCAGAAAAAATTCGACAAAGATCTAGCGGAATTGATGCAGCCAGCCGGTGCTGCAGGCAGATGCGGCCAACGTCGCACCGGCGCGAACACCACCACACGTGATGAAGCCGCGCCAGCTACGACGGAAGCCGCCGCCGCTTCCACGCACGGACATAAAGATCATCATGCGCCCGAAAAAGGGCCTGGCCATTCGGAACTTCACTACGCATCAAATCTCCCGAGCCGTAGCAGTGGCGGGCAATTCTCGACAACATTGTACGGTGATCATTTCATCATACGTACACGCCCCATGTCGAACATCATTATTGCCAGCACGTCACATGTTTAGACGGCCAAATTTCTTCGTCGGATCACCACCCTCATGCTTGAGAGGAAGACCTACGAATTCAATACCTATGTGGCGGCCAATGAGGGCACCTTGCGGGGAGTTATTCATTGGATAGACCCTGGCACAACTCCAGAAGAACTCACCGCCAACCTCCGCGTGCGCACGCAGGGAGTGACAGTGCACAGTGCACGAATGCTTGGTGCTACCAAATCTGCCGTGATCACTTTTGAAGGCCCCCTTCTGCCCCGATATGTATTGTATTACGGTGGGGAGGTGACCTGCCGCCCGTACAAGCCGACGCGACAAGCCTGCCAAGTCTGCTTACAACCGGGGCACCGCGCACACGTATGCCCCACGCCAAACACTCCTGTGTGTCGGCAGTGTGGTATCCTCGATGCCGTTGAGGGTCACCCCTGTGCTCCCAAATGTCACTTGTGTGGAGATGCCCACGTAAAGGGCGCCAAAGAGTGTTCTCAGAGACTGAAGGCCTCGCGCCCACGACCACCTCCTCAACCAGCAGCACCAGCCAGGGGCCGCAACCCCCATCGTAACCCACCCACTCCCAAACGCAGGTGGTTCAGCAAGGAAAACGAGACCTGATGCAGCCACTCCCGCTCACGCTCGAGGTTACAGTCCTTCCCGCCCCTCCCTTCTGTGGAACCTGGCCAACAGCAGCAACCACAGCAGCGACAGCATCCGAAGAACCAGATGACCAAGGGACAGCAGCACCAGCAGCCACCCGCCCGTCAACAGTCTCAGCACGCCTCCAGCAAAGATAATGAGAAGCCCAATCTCACTCCATCAGCCGGTGCCGACAATAAGGTGAGTTGGTCAGCAAATGTAGATCCTCCCATCGCTGCACTAAATACCCTGTCCACCGAATACGAACACCTTCTCGCGGAAAACATAAAACTCAAACAGGAGCTGGCGGCCGTCTTGGATCGCCACCCGTCTCCCCCGAAGAAAACCCCGCAACCTCCCCCAAGAGACAGAAAGTCCCTAAAACGGCGCTATCAATTTTTGCTGCGTCGGGCACCACAGTCACACGTGAAGAGTTACGAAAAATGCGCTCAACGCTCGCGCAGCAGCTATCGCAACAATTCAGTGCCGTATTCACGCAGTTCGGAGAACGCCTCGACTCTCTCGAGACACGCTTCAGGCGCAAATAAAATTGCTGAAACAGGCGAAAACATACGCAGGAAGAGGGCCACTCGTAGCTCGCACGCCACGAGAGATCAAGGTTACCATAGACTAGGATTAGAATCACATGCATCCGAAATTCTCGCTACCCCCGCATTGACATCCAGCGCCCTCACCCTCACTCCTACATCGGCGTCGCAAGCAGAGATTCCGATACCCACGTCTTTCCACTCAACGAATTAACCATGGGCAGCACAGCCCCACTCATTGGCGAACATTTAGTAGTCTGGCAATGGAACTGCCACGGCTTCCGCAGATAGCGGAGCCTCCTCCAACAGTACATTAACACACACCTTGCTCGGCCAGATGTCATAGCGCTTCAGGAGCCCGGAACGCCACCCATATTTTCAGGTTATGAGTCCTATAATAGTCAAACACAGGACAAAGCGGCCATCCTGATTGACAAAGCACTAACCGCAGTTGGCTTAGACAACATCCCAGACACCAACATAGAACATGTGATTGTGGAGCTAGTTCTCAGGCAAAAAAAGAAAGGAGAGAAGCGAAGTATCATAATTGTCAACGTGTATAGGGCCCCAAAGCAAAAAACTACTGATTTCCATGCCCTCGTCCAAGGTGCCTGCAGATTGGCCAAGGGAAAAGATCTCTTACTGCACGGCGAATTCAACGCTCTCGACGAACGCTGGGGTTACAACCATTCGGATTTCAAAGGCAAACAGCTTGCGGCTGCCACTGAAAAATTTCGGCTTGAACTGCCTACGGATCCCGCGTTCCCTACCCGGATCGGCAACAGTGTGTGCAGGGACGCTTGCCCCGATCTCACCTTCGCCCGTGGCCGTGCAAACTATAACTGGGACAACCTTCAGTGATCCTTGGGCAGCGACAACTGTAACTTTTGTGCGGAGAATGCTCCGCACAAAAGTTACAGAGAGCGCAGCGTGTCGATCTATTGGAGAAGCACGCATCACAAACTGGGACGCCTTTCGTCGTGAAAGCGAACATGCACTCGACAGCCTCACAAGCCTCACCAACTGGTGCACCCAACCTAAAGAAATTCTAGAGCGTTGGACCACCACCATTAACAGAACACCTGCACTGCCGGAAGTGGACGGCCATCTGCTACATCTGTGGGAAGCCCGAAGGAGCCTCATCCGCAGATGGACGACGTAAAAACATAACCGTCACCTCAAGGTAAGCATCGCCGCACTCACCACTCAGGCAGAGCAGTACGCTACAGAACTGGCGCGACTCAATTGGGCCCAGTTTAGCGACTCTCTTCGAGGCTCATTGGGCACGGCCTGCACGTGGCACATTGAGCGCGCTTTGATGGACCCCACTCGAACAAAAATGAGACGAATAAGTCAGTCATGCGCCTCATACACGCCTTTGAGGGTACAGACGATGAGCTGCTGGATCAAGTCCGGCGAAAATGCTTTGGCAATTTCTACCCACCCGCATCTCAGGCTGCGTATCGTGATCGTGCCAATGACACTCTTGACCGACCAACAACGGTGGACGAAGTGTACGCAGCCATTCGCAGCAGCAATCGCAACGCAGCTGCTGGGGCAGACGGAATGACGTACTCCCTTATCAGGGACCTGGTACAAGATCAGGATCAGGTACAAGAAATCACGGCGTTTTTCAATGATCATTGGTAACGTGGCACGCTTCTTCCTAAATTGAAGCACGCGGATGTCCTAATGATACCGAAGCCAGGCAAAAAACTTCAGATGAAAAACGTCCGACCAATATCCCTCACTTCCTGCCTTGGTAAACTCTTCAAACGCGTCATCACTAATCGCGTGTAAGATTACCTCGAGGACAATGACCTTTTCTCGCACTCAATGTGCGGGTTCCAGGCACATCTTTCAATGCAGTATGTACTGCTACAATTAAAAGAAGTCATTGATAACGCTCCCCAGCAAGGAGAAAACATTATCTTGACTTTAGACATTAAGGGCGCATTTGATACCGTTAGCCACCAGGCCATACTTTAGGGCCTCGAGGCTCTTCATTGTGGGCAGCGCGTCTACAGTTATGTTCACGCCTTCTTGTCCCACCGCACTGCCGCAGTCGGTCTCGGCTCCATCCGGTCACATTTTATGAGGGTTCCGAATAAGGGCACCCCGCAGGGCTCAATGATTTTCCCGCTACTCTTTATTGTAGCTATGGTTGGCCTGGCACATGAACTCCACCGCATCGATGACATCCATCACGCCATGTATGCGGACGATATCACCGTCTGGGCCACGAGGGGGTTCCTTGGAGAAAAAGAATATAACCTGCAGCAGGCAGCCACATGCGTCGAACAATACGCGCAGGCACGAGGCCTGGCCTGTGCAACAGCAAAATCTGAGCTTCTCGAATTTATCGACGCAAGCTCCCACCATCGGCGCAGAACAACCAAGGCTGCGGCCTCCAGGTCGTCCTTGCTGGCGAAAAAATCCCAGAGAAATCCACCATTTGGATATTAGGCTCGTGGGTACAGCCGAACCGCCATGTGAGTCACACACTTTTCCTTCTCCGCACCACTACACTGCAAGTGGCCCGAATGATATCTCGGGAGCCACTCGTCGCCATGGCATGCGCGATGAGGACACAATGAAACTCATACGTAGCCTCGTGGTCAGTAGGGTGACATACAGTTTGCCCTACCAACGCCTTACCAAAAGCGAACAGGGCCAAGTAGACGCCATGCTCCGCAAGGCCTAGAAAGCGGCACTCAAGCTACCACCGGGTACTCCTTCTAGCAAGCTCCTCGCATTGAGCCTACACAACACCTTTGAAGAACTTTGTGAAGCACAACACGACACACAACTGCAACGGCTCACGCAAACGCCTACCGGCCGCGACCTGCTCCTACGCCTTGGCTACATCATCCGGTTTCACGATGCAGCTCGTCGCAAGCCCATTCTGGACCAACTTCGTGCCACTTATAAGATTGCTCCCATCCCCCGCAATATGGATCCCCGACTACATCAGGGCCGGCGGAAAACCAGAGTGGAAGCCCTCGGGCGAACTTATGCACACAAGAATACTACGTACTATGTTGACGCCACCAACTACGGCCATGCATACAATAAGGATGTAGCCACAGTCGTGGACCACACAGTCACAGAACGTACCAGCGCTTCCGTGCGGTGCGACAACATCACCGAAGCTGAAGAAACTGCCATCACGCTCGCTCTTGCCCTCGGCCATAGGCAACGAAGGTCGCTGACAGTTCTCACGGACTCTCAAGCAGCTTGCCGCAACTACCTACAGAGAGCATCAGCCAACCCGCTCTCAACGTCATCCTGAGCGTTACAGACACTGGCGAGCATTCCATTACACATCCACTCAGAATTTGGAATCGGATTATATGGACTCCGGTCCACATGGGACTGGAGGGGAATCAGGCAGTGGATAAGGTAGCTCGAATGTATGCGAGCCGAGCACCTTCCAACTCCGCCCCTGAGGAAACCATAATGGTTCCTAGAGACTATTCAGCCATACTAAACCATCACACAGGACTTTGGAAAGCTTATTCGCTACCACACCGAACACTAAATAAAGCGGAATCGGTCAGCTGAAGGCAAATTCGAACCGGCACGTTTCCGAATTCGCACATTCTGAGTAGAATGCAACCCTCGGCATACTATCCTCTCTGCCCATGGTGTTCAGCTAAAGCCACTCTGTACCACGTCACGTGGGAATGTCAGGCCATTACAGCCTTACAACCAGTACAAAATCCAACAGCGGAGCGATGGGAGGAGCTGCTGGCCAGCGAGAACCGGGAAGATCAGTTGAGTCTGATCAATCAGGCCCGCAGAGCGGCTGCTGCAAGTGGAGCACTGGACTAAGGGCCCCCCCACCGCAAGCCAAGCATCTCCGACAACTCGGAGCTTCTCCGCAGAAAATTTCATGTAAATAAATAAATAAATACTTTTTCACCACCACCACCTATCTCGATAGTGTGCATTTTCTATTTAAATAAATAACAGCACAATATTGAATGAGAAACACATGCCGCTTTATCTTCGGCTATGCTACTTGTGGCTGCCTCTGTTGTCTGCCCGCACGCAACTCTGATTTTCTTGTAAAGTTGAGTCAGGAGAGCGCTGCGCTGCATGTACTTTACTTTGTCGTCGTTTTCCAGTCACTTCAAAATCAGCACAACCTCAGGAGGCACAGGTAAAACATGCCGTACATGACTTCCGTGTCATGATTATCATGTTTAGAAGTGTCATCTACCTTCGCATCTACTCACGTCACTTGACACCAGATTTGGTGAAGCGGAGCAAGCGAAACGTCTGCGAGCATGTTATATTGTAGCATGTAGTCAAGTTTTACGGGACACGCATGTCATGATCTTCATGTTTGAATGTGTCACAAACTTCATCTTCTTAACACGAAACCTAATACCAAGTTTGGTAGAGCCAGCAAATGCCGCGAGTGCTTTTTGGGTGAAGAAAGCAGTCATGATTTACATGGCACACATACCTAGGTTATCATGTTTGGACCTGTCATTCACAATGCTCTATCATTTATGACAAGTAATACTACATTTGTTATACGTGAAACTAGTAAAATGACCGTGAACACGCTACGAGCCTAGCATGTAGTCCTGCTTTAGAAGACACGCATATCATTAATAATATTTTGCACCAGTCACATATCTTCGTCGTTCATTCACGTCGCGCAATACCAAATTTGGTAAATGTGAAGCTAGCGAAATGGCGGCGAGCGCATCGTGAAGGGCCCAATATACTCCGACGTAACGTTGACGTGCGTGCACGCTCGGCCCAGCGACGCTACGCTAGCAATACGCAGGAACTCTATAGTCGGACGCCAGGCGCCACCGACCTGACTAGCGTCTGTCGGCGTGGCCGGACGACAACCGACCAGAAATGCGACGTGCTGCATTTTGCGGGAACGGCGTTACCCAAACGACAATGCGTCTGCCTCTCTTGGTGATGGAGGGACGCCAGGCGCGCTCATACGCACACGCGTGAAAACAACGCAGCGTTGCGCTCGTCTGCAAGTGTATGGCAGGCAGATCGGCACCTGGCGTGGCATCACCGGCGTGACGCGACGGAAATAACGCTGGCATGCAAACGCGTGGGGTCATGTCGAAAATTGCCGGCGCCTTGGGTATGGCATGTAGTCATGTTCTTACATGACACGCATCTCATGAATATCAAGTTTACAGCAGTCCTATACCTTCGCCATCCATTCACGTCCCGTACTACTAAATTTTGTATAAGTGAAGCTACCAAAATGGCCACGAGCGCATCATGAGCGCGGCATGTAGTCATGTTGGTACATGACCCGCATTTCATGATTATCATGTTCGCACAAGTCGCATATCTTCGCCACTCATTCATGCACTGTAATACCAAATTTAGTATATGCTTAGCTAGCGAAAGGGCCGCAAGCGCATCATGATTGTGGCAAGTAGGGAGGTTGTTGCATGACACAAATGCCATGACTTTCATGATAGGTTCTGTGGCTTGTGTTTGCCATGCAGTCATGTCATACCACACCAGTTTTGCAACATGTCATGTGAACAAAAGCACCGCAAGAGCAGCAAGACAATGAAATGAAAATCATTAGATTAGGGGCTTACATGTTATGATTTTAAGGTTATGACTAGTAACTTATGCTCGTCATAAAGTCATGTTATTTCATACCAATTTCGGTATTGATACCTTTATGCGAATGGCCAGGAAAGCTAAATGTCGTAGGTGGCTAGATAGATAGATAGATAGATAGATAGATAGATAGATAGATAGATAGATAGATAGATAGATAGATAGATAGATAGATAGATAGATAGATAGATAGATAGATAGATAGATAGATAGATAGATAGATAGATAGATAGATAGATAGATAGATACGCTCAAAGCCGCTGAAGTTTGCAAAGAAATGCTTTGCATTCAAAAAGCCCACAGACAGTTCTCTCGCTAGCCCTATTCAGTCGTAAGCCTGTACTTCTCATAATTCTCATTAAAGCTTCATGGTCGCCGCTCCAGGTTCCTCTCTAGGTAATATTGTATGAAGTTCTGTATAGTAGAGCTTCCAGGCGTTAACAAAATTTCTTTGGGTAGCGTTGGCTCAACAAGCCAAACTTACGTGCCACTGCCGGAGCGCGGTGGCCTCGCGCACATGACATAAAAAGTGGCAGTCGCTCCGCAAGAAATCCTAGCAGCCGTCCGTGTCCTTTGGGCCGCCGAGACAGCAGCTGTGGCCTGCTGGTCGGGCCCCTGAATAAAATTAGGGGAGAAGTTCTTTATGACATGGTTCGTGCGTCCATGCGGAATGAAGTAGTAGTAGTAATAGTAGTAGTAGTAGTAGTAGCAGTAGCAGTAGTAGTAGTAGTAGTAGTAGTAGTAGTAGTAGTAGTAGCATTTGTCGTAGTAGTAGTGGGATACCAGCTCTCGTATATTACATGCGAAGCACTTCTTAGCGAACTTCGGCGTCTTTGAGCATATCTATCTATCTATCTATCTATTTATCTATCCATCTATCTATCTATCTATCTAACTATTTCGCCGCCCTCGATTTTCAGCTCACCTGGCTGTTTCAATAATGGTATCGATACAAAGATTGGTAAGGTATAACATGACCGTATGACGAGCGTAAGCGACTACTCACAAAATTAAAATCATGATATTGTTACGGTAAAAAAATCTGTACAAGTAACCGGGTAAGAAACAGCGGACCAGCTTCAATCGAGGAGCGCGAGTTCGTCGTCGTCTTTCTGCCTACCAAATCCTTCTAAACGCACAACTAATGACACTAGCCACGCAACAGCCAGGAACCCACTACATGCTCGTGTCAATATATATGTCATAATTTACATTTCGTGACCTTGCTACCCTCGTGATTATTTTTTTCACATGACACCTTGCGAAACTGATACGGTATGATGTAATTGCACGGCTAACACAAGCGACGGACGCTAACGTGAAAATTATGGTTAGCCTGTTGTAACACTGTGACTGCATGGCACACCTGTGAGGCACTCGAGGCTGTTTCACTAATTCGCATATAACAAATTTTGCATTTTGGGACATGAATGGATGACAAAGGTATGTGACGTATGAAAACACGATAAATATTAGATGTGTGTCTTGTAACAACGTGACTACCTGCCACGCTCAGGATGCGCTCGCTGCCGTTACGCTAGCTTCATTTCTAGCAAACTTGGTACAACGGGACGCCAACGGATGACAAAGGTATGTGATTGGTGCAAACATGATAATCACGAGAGGCGTGTCATGTAAGACCATAATTTCATGCCAAACTCAGGGCGTCAATACAATTCAACGTGACTCTGTCGGCATGCGCCCCAGAATTCGTTTCGTCACGTCATGCCGGTTGTGGTGGTAAAAACTTTTATTAGTCAGAAGGCCACAAAGTAAGATAATATTTAAAAAATTGAAAAACCAGCGTTTTGGTGGCCTTCGGGCTGCCGGTTGTGGCGTCCAGGCAGTGCCTAGCAGCGACGTCCTCCACCAAAATCACCAGCCGAAGTTGCAGGTGCAGTCTTGTGCTGGACAAACCAGCCTCCCACTGCCGTGGACTTCTGATGGGCCAAAAGGCAGAGGGTAAGTGTGCCGGACAGGATTAAACTATGTGCTCATGGTTCGCAATTGAGCGGCTACATGAACGGCAGGCCGGCGAGTACGTTGCAGGGTAGAAGAGGGCAAGACGTGCAGAAGTAATGAAGGTGTGGGCCTGAAGTTGACGCCACAGGTGTTTTTGCTGCTGGGAAAATGGATTGGTGTGGTGAGGAAAGGTGAGGCGGGAGAGGCAGTAGTGCAATGTGATGGTTTGGTACGTGGAAAGCGCATCTCGCGTATTCATCCCGGGCGGGGGCAGGCTTGCTCGGTAGGTCGAATCGCGAGCGATGAATTTGGCCGCCTCGTTGCCTAGATGATCCACGTGAGCGCGTTCCCAGATGATAAAAATCGGGCGAGAGGAAATGGTGCCAGACCGCAAGATACGTGCGGCCGCAGGTGCCGCCTGTTCTACCGCGTAGTTGTATACCGCTGGTTTAGAACCGGAAAAAATATATTCTGCTGAGGTTTCTTTAATGTCGAGGGCAATGGCTGCCTCCTCAGCCGCAACAGAGGCGTAATTACAGACGGAGGTGGTAATGATTGGTCGGAGGGAGTTGTCGGTGACTGTGGGGGCGCGGGCTGCCTATAGACGATATGGGGTGGGGCATCCAAATAAGCCACGTCGGGTTGTCGTCCAAACTTACACCAGAGAACGAAGGCTAGCGCTGCTCTACGGGAAGGGTGGTGTTCGGGAGGCATATTCTTTGGAAAGGGATGAATGACTAGAAGGAAAAAGACGTGGGATGGGATGGACAGTGGAATGCGAAGAGCCGAAAAAGGGGAGAGTTGAAGGGTAGAGAGAAGTGCGCGGCCTGGCCGTGTGCAAGAGAGACGGAGGAGCTGGGCCGTGCGATAAACCTCCGTCAGCTTCGTGAGTTGTGGACTCCCATCGACAGTAGCCGACCCGTTGAGGTTAATGTGGTATGGGACAGGGCTGACTCATACGCCTGACGAATAAGGCAGTTTGTCTTCCTTGGTGTGATAAAAGAAGAAAGTTTGTACAGAATAAACAAAGTGGCTGAGAACTGAGAACAAAGGCCTGAACCAGGTGGCGAAAGTTGTGTTCACGCATTCCGTGGTGGCGATTTGCAATGTGGCTTATGAGGTGCATGGTCAGGTGTACAGTGTTACTGAGTTGAATGATGAAGGTAGTGTGCTTACTTTCGGACTGAAGAAAAAGTCCAAGAATGCGAAGTGTAGAGAGGAGGGGAAGCGGTGTGCCTTCAACGTAGATAGTGAGTGGAGAAGGAGACAGGGGGGCCACTCTCCGAGGCAGGAGGAGCAAAAGCCCCTATTTGGTCGCAGAGCAGCTCAACCATATAGCTCAGGCGTCAGATGTCACCGCGTCCGCACCCGACTGAAGAATGGTCTCCATGTCACCAAAATTGCCGGTGGTCACCGAAAGGGAGATGTCATTGGCATAGAAGGCATGAGATTGAGCTCGCATTATGCTAAGCTTGCGTGCTAGTGGGTAGAGTGTAGTGTTAAAAAGAAGAGAAGACAGGACAGACCCTTTGGAAGTACTCTTGTTGCCTAAGGAGAAAGAAGGAGAAGAAAGTGGGCCGTATAAAATTTCTGTGTTGCTGTGGGCGAGGAAAGCGGCGATGTATGTGCGTGCACGGTGTCCGACGTGAAGAGAGGAAAAAGCGTCCAGAATAGCTGTCTTGTGTACATTGTCGAACGCTTTGGTTAGGTCCAGAGCCAGAATAGCTCGAGTGCGTTTTAGTGGGATGGGTGTAAGACATCCTCGGAGAGCTGGAGCATGACATCCCGGGTGGACAACTGCGGGCGAAAGCAAAACATGGAGTCCGGATATACGTTATAAGATAGACTGTCTGCATCAAGGTCGCTGTTGAAGGAGCCGGAAAAAGCAGAAAGTGGAGTGTGGAGGTTGGTGCAGAGGTAATAGTCCTGGAGGGTTGCCAGAAACTCAGTATTGGTTAGTGAGGAAGAGTGAAGTAGAAGGGAGACATCCTTGCGCTGGGATCCGTTAATATGGGTGGGGTCGACCAGCACCCTGAAAAGCGACCAAGTGCCGCGGAGGCCAAAGTTGCCGGCCTTGTAGTCGCACGTTTGACGCCACAAGAAGAGAGGAGCAGTGCTCCTCCATATCGAACGCGAGCCGCGCCAAACGGAGGCGCAGTTGGCGATTATGTTTCTTAGCCTGCCATCAGCAGTGGACAGTGTGATACGCCTCCCAAATGTTCCTCATACAGCTGTCTGCTGTAGTGGAGTGTGGCGCTGCAGAGAGTGTGATTGTAGCAGTGCGGACATCTGCCAAAAGCGGTCTCTGTCCATACTGAGTGGTCCATGATAGCAGAAGGAGAGGAAGTAGGTAGATGAAGGGAGCGGAAGTAATCCCAGTCCAGTACCTGGGTAAGACCGGTAGAGGAGCGAGCAAGGGAGGGGAGTGGGAAAGTTGTTCAAAGAACGTAGTGATCGTTACCGAGGAAGATACCCGTAAAGAGCAGGATGAGTCGGTGTGATGGTTAACGGACGTTCGTCACGATGTTTGTTGATAGCGGACGAGAAAGGATTAACATGAACTTTTTATTTCATGGCATGGGTGGAACGGCTGACGGCGTACGGATACGCTACCGTGTGCAGCGCCGTTGAGTCGGACGTCGCGCCCAACCCAGCAGTCAGGGTCGCAACTCCGGAGGTACAGGAACAGGCCACGGCTCACGAGGACCACACCTGGTAGGCCTCGCCCACGAACCTGCTCCCGGCCACTGCACCCAGGCAGGAGCCGTTCGGCAGGTCTCGGCCTTGGACCTTGAACAGACACACCAGAGCTCGACCTGGCCGACACGTACGGGTCTCACGTCCGGCTCAGGAACGCTGCCAGGAACTCGTCCTCTCGAGTGGCGCACCGCTTCCTCTGCCTTCGTGGCCTCAACCCTCGAGCTCTCTTTTCCGCACGTTCCTTCTTCTTGGCCAGGGCACTGCCAGGTACCCTCGGGTGCACACTGCAGCTCATGAGCTCGCGGCCCGCGTCCGAGTCTGGGACGTCGCTCGGTACGGCTCGGCACCGCTCGGCGATGCCGAGCCGAACTCCCCTGGCACCTGGCCAGAACTCCCCTGGCCAGAACTCCCTTCAGCCAGAACTCCCCTGGCACCTGGATTCTCGGCCACCCTGAACCTCGCCCGGCTCCGTGCTCCTCTGTGCGCACTACCGCGTCTCGCCCGGCAGAACATCTCGCTCGTTTCTTGCCGAAGTGCGACGCTCTGGTGGCACCGGCGCTTGATGGCATGGGTGCGGCCACGGAGCAGTCAACCCGCATCGGAGACGCGATGCTCCATGCGGGGCATGGCCAGCCCGTCCAGCGAACAGCGTGCGCCGAGACGCGATGCTCGACGCAACCGTGACCATTAGCCAGGCCACGTTCATCGCTGTGTCGAACGGCTGACCGTGGAGACGCCTCGCCGAGATCCACGATGCCCTCGGCAAGGAAGAAAACAGCAGGCCAGGTCGCGCCCCGAGTTGCAGTACTCGGGCCGGCAACGCCGCCCCAGCTGGTAGTTGGACGGCAGAAGCGTGGACGGCCGCGTTCCCTGGCCGGAACCTGGATCGCCTGCGTCCGACACTTCGGCCCGCTGTCTCCCGTCTGCCGCTGCTCCAGCTCGTCCCCAGTCACAAAGCCCACTGCCACGTGATGGTCGCCCGTGGCCCAATCGTGGCACGCCACCTCTATGGGCCACCACAGGTCATCAGCTGATTCGCTGACACTCACGCGCACATTACACGCACCTTGCCCCGCACTTCCGTCGTTGTCATTTTCTTCACTCATCACAATAACCCCCCGCACAAGAACGTTGTATCAGTCAAACAACTTTTCTCACAATACACAGTGATGAGGAAGAACAGTCCCGTGGACTCACGACTCTCGAGCAGTGGTGGCGGAGATGCCTGGACCAGCGCGGCCTCGGGCCTCGTTTCCGAGTTCTCTGGTTCCTCATTTCTTTTTCCTCAGCGCTCAGCCATGCCAGCAAAGCCTCTCCACTCAGCCCCATCTCCTTCCCTAGCTCAACTAGCTTTCTCTTGTCGTTCATTCTCGTCGGCCACACACAAACAACGTGACGCCCTCAGTTGTAACGCGAGAGCTTAATCCTGGCAGGCTCGCCATTTATTGGCGATGGTTAACGGAAGTTCGTCACTATGTTTTTTGATAGCGGATGAGAAAGGATTAACATGAACTTTTTATTTCATGGCATGGGTGGAACGGCTGACGGCGCACGGATACGCTACCGTGTGCAGCGCCGTTGAGTCGGACGTCGCGGCCAACCCAGCAGTCAGGGTCGCAACACCGGAGGTCCAGGAACAGGCCACGGCTCACGAGGGCCACACCCGGTAGGCCTCACCCACGAACCTGCTCCCGGCCACTGCACCAAGGCAGGAGTCGTTCGGTAGGTCTCGGCCTTGGACCTTGACCAGACACACCGGAGCTCCACCTGGCCGACACGTACTGGTCTCACGTCCGGCTCAGGAACGCTGCCAGGAACTCGTTCTCTCGAGAGGCGCACCGCTTCCTCTGCCTTCGTGGCCTCTACCCTCGAGCTCTCTTTTCCGCACGTTCCTTCTTCTTGGCCAGGGCACCGCCAGGTACCCTCGGGTGCACACTGCAGCTCATGAGCTCGCGGCCCACGTCCGAGTCTGGCGCGTCGCTCGGTACGGCTCGGTACCGCTCGGCGATCCTCGATTCAGCCAGAACTCCCCTGGCACCTGGATCCTCGGCCACCCTGAACCTCGCCCGGCTCCGTGCTCCTCTGTGCGCACTCCCGCGTCTCGCCGGGCAGAGCATCTCGCTCGTCCATTGCCGAAGTGCGACGCTCTGGTGACACCGGCGCTTGATGGCATGGGTGCGGGCACGGAGCAGTCAACCCGCATCGGAGACGTGATGCTCCATGCGGGGCATGGCCAGCCCGTCCAGCGAAGAGCGTGCGCCGAGACGCGATGCTCGACGCAACCGTGACCATTAGCCAGGCCACGTTCATCGCTGTGTCGAACGGCTGACCGTGGAGACGCCTCGCCGAGATCCGCGATGCCCTCGGCAAGGAAGAAAACAGCAGGCCAGGCCGCGCCCCGAGTTGCAGTACTCGGGCCGGCAACGCCGCCCCAGCTGGTAGTTGGACGGCAGTAGCATGGACGGCCGCGTTCCCTGGCCGGAACCTGGATCGCCTGCGTCCGACGCTTCGGCCCGCTGTCTCCCGTCTGCCGCTGCTCCGGCTCGTCCCCAGCCACAAAGCCCACTGCCACGTGATGGTCGCCTGTGGCCCAATCGTGGCACGCCACCTCTATTGGCCACCACAGGTCATCAGCTGATTCGCTGACGCGAAATTCTTCAGTATTAGTTCATGCGAGATGTTTTCAAACGCACCGCGGGTGTCCAATGCAAGCAGAGCTCTAGTTTGCGTAGAACTGAGCCTCTCCATTACTTCCCCTCTTAGTTGGAGAAGTACGTCTTGCGTAGAAAGATGGGCCCGGTACCCAAACAGTGTGTCCAGAAAAAATCCCTGGGCTTCAAGGTATGGCTGCAGTCTTTGGAGGACGACACGCTCCATTTTTTGCCGAGGCAAGATGTAAACACGATTGACCAGAGATTTCCAAGTTCTAGGGGCTTGCCGGACTTAGAAATTTGTGTTATTTCGGCATGTCTCCATTCCTGGGATAACGCTCCAGATTTCCAGTGAGTATTGTAAAAATCTGTGAGCTGTTCTAGATATTCGTCATTGAGGTTTCATTTGAGGGAGTATTGGATGTTGTCTTGCCCTGGCGCAGTGTTGCGCTTGATATTCAGAAGGGCAGCTCGAACTTCGTGCACAGTAATATCAGCATCCAGGAGTGCTGACTCCGTATAAGGGGAGTTTTTATATTTTGGCTGAGGGCCTGCAGCGGTGTACTTTTCTTGAAGCGTCTGTAAGATGCCGTTGTCGTCCACATCCTGCTTGTGAAGAAGTGTTTGGATGGTACTGCTCGTGTAGGACTTTGTATTTTTCGGGTCCAGAAGGGCTCTTAGTATGGCCCAAGTGCACGCAGTGCTTAGTGTTTCATTAAGTGACATTCAAAAGTTGTGCCAATTGTTCCTCGTGAGCTCTGTGGCATATTTTTCGGCTTGCAACGTGAGTTGAGCAATGCAAACTTTAAGCTTGTGATTGTGTCTCTGCCTACGCCAGCGTTTTATGAGGCTTCTACGTGCTTCCTGCAGGTGTAGAATGTGCCTGTCGACATCTGAAGCTGCGGTTGTAGTGCTTGCAGGCACTACAACCGCAGTTCATCTTGCAGGCACTGTAGCCATTCATTTAAAGGTCTCTCATTGTTGTCAGTCTCAGCACGTTGTTTCCTAAATGTATCCTAATTAGTGAGACGGACCTTCCGCTCTGGAGCATGGGGGTTGGAGATGTGCAGTGCAGTGAAAATGATGCAATGGTCACTATCTAACGTTTATTGTAGATTTGACTAGTTATAATTGCTTAGTGCTCTTACAAAGCTTAGGTAAGGGCACGTATCTCTGGTTGCGCTAGTTCTAATCTCTGGTTGTCTCTTGCGGATCTGTGAGCAGTGTAAATCTGTGATTGCAGATGAGGTGTTCTAATTTGCTACCTTTACGCGTGGCCGATAAGTATCCCCATGACGTGTGGGGGGTGTTAAAATCACCAACCACTACAACTTGTTCCCTTAGCTTGCACGTTTCCGCTATAAGGTAACCGAAGTCGTCCCTCCTTGAGTTTGAAGAGTTGTAGTGTTTAGTATAAAGAAGCTCTGCTGACTGCGTTTCCGAGGAATAATTTCAACAAGCACATGTGAAATGGATGACGTCAGTGTGTGTTCTTTAGTTGTCAAGTGTTTGGATACGAGCATTGCGACAAGTGATGGTATTTGTTGATCTGTTTATGTATGGAAGACCAAGAGGGTAGGTGTGCAGTGCGTCTCCTGCAGAGCCACGATATCTAGAGTGTGCGCTAAAGTGGCAGTGTACTGTTGCAGGGAGCTCCTCTTTCGTCAGTACCCCCTGCAGTTCCACTGCCACATGATGAAGGCAGGACTAGGAGAGACCATCTTGATCTTTTTGGTCTGTGTCCTGATTTATGAGTAACGGGCGGATGTAAGGGTGGGGTCGTTTGGTCAGACTTTGGGGTTTTAGCTAGTGGCAATGAGTCTTGGGGCCTTGTACTGAATGATGCGAAGCTTTCTCGTATGTGCTGCTTTAGCTTTGTTACAAGTGATTGGGTATGGGCTTTTAAGATATCCCTAAGTTCTACACGCAAATAATTAATTGCCTGAGTGATAATGCTGGGTACTTAAGCCTTAAGCGAGTCTCTCAGTATTGTGAGGGAATCTTGCAGTTCTTGCTTAGTGCCGTTACGTGCGTTAGATGTGAGAAGTACGTTGGGGTGTTTGTGTGATGTTGGCGCATGGGAGAAATTAGGTAAAGATTTTAGGCTGGGAGGCCCCGCTTCCCTCCTCACGTTAGCCGAAGGCGTCTGTCCAGTGGGCGCTGGCTTCTTGACTGGTGGCTATTCTGGTCTGTCTGCACTCGTGGCTTTGTTGTTTTGGGGGATCAGTCCCAGGGTCGTGGTGATAGTTTCGGATGCGGTTCCTGGCGTGTTGTTTAAGGATTCGAAGGCCCTGTCCTGAGACTTTCCTCTGCTCTGGGAGTGGCTGTGCCTCGTTCTGGACCTGGAGTGGTGTCCCTTGGGTGTTGATGTAGGTGGTGGCCTAACGCGTTCGCCTCCAGGCCACCAGTGTTTTCTTTAAAAAATGCTTGTTTGGAGGTTTCCGTTCTCTCGCAGGACATTTGGGGAGCGTAGCTGTGTGGTCACCTTTGCAGTGGAAGCATTGAGTTGTACAACTGCGCTTCGTCGCTGGCGTCTCAAGTCCACATGCTCGACATCGGCGTTTTGTCGGCGTTGGACATACGTCTGCCCGATGTCCAAATGCAAGGCACATTGTGCAAACTTGTTTGCGAGGTCGGTAAATGTAGCATCGGTATTCCTCGCGGTAGTAGTAAACATAACGTGCAACATGAAGGCCTGCAAAAGTTATCATAGCCGTGTTTGTGGATCCCATCATTCGGGCGTGCAAGACTTTGGCGTCGGGTGCGTAGATATTATCGAGGAGTTTGGTGGGTGAAGTATTCTTCTCAGGGCCGATGATGGCTTCCTTACAAGAATTGTCAGGAGCGGCTACACAAGCTTGCATTTCTTCTCTGCTACCCTGCAATGTTCGTCGGTAGGGAACCGCTTTTTAGTCATAAATTATTGTTAGCATTTTTACAAGAAATTCATAGTTTTTATATTATATACCCGGGCATTCCGTAGCACGACTTCTCCAGAGAGGTTGTCACTGCTGTGGCTACACAAGAAAGCACTTGCCTCACGGCCCTTGAACGCAAGGGTATGAACGAGTGAGGCACTTGTGCTAATGCCATACACATCCACCATCGTCTTTTGTTATCACCAACTTTTGTCATCTATTCACACCACACACACCTTTCACGGCATGGTCA
This sequence comes from Rhipicephalus microplus, assembly GCF_043290135.1. Lineage (NCBI taxonomy): Eukaryota > Metazoa > Arthropoda > Arachnida > Ixodida > Ixodidae > Rhipicephalus > Rhipicephalus microplus. The sequence goes on along the minus strand of NW_027464590.1, from coordinate 11,093,613 downwards.
TGATTTTATTACTTGCATGTTCTTACCCGCCTTACAGCGAGGAATTTTATGGCCCTTATACAGCCGCTAATCACAATCATTGTCCACATTTCTTGTCCCATGAACTGGCGCTCTTTGGCCATCGAATGGCCCTTGCGCCAAAAAACACCATATATCATCATCATCTTTTCTCTGCCATCCTACATATAGGGCAGTGACGGCTTGAAACTTTGTAGCAGCAGTTTCGTCTGGTGTGCTTGTGATGGCTATATTGTGTTCCGCTTGGATGTTTTTCCTGGCAGCCCAGCAGTCATGCAGATGGCGCATGCCAACACGTGATGTGCCAATTCACTGAGGTGAAGGCCTCCTTGTGGTCTGAAGATCACCTTGAAGTCTTCCGCATTTAGGGGGGGGGGCGGCGGCGGCATCGCTTGATTTTGGGCAGGCAAGGGTTCTGGTGCAGAATTATTTGTCGTCTTTGGCTTGCGTCTGCGGGTAGCAGTGAACCAAGAACTATCGTCGAGGTCAACTGGATATTCGTTGGTGTCTACAGTATTCATCGCTGCTGATTCGATGGTAGAAACCGGAGAAGCCATGTTCAAGCAGTGTATATCAGACACACACCGAATGTCACTGCAACGCGCTCGGCGTTCGCACAATCGCGGCAAAGCACCGGAAGTTACAGCGGTGTCGGTGCGCTGTTACGGAGACGCCGATGTAACGCCCATGCTTGGTCACGAGAAAGTTGTTGAGAAGAGCCCTTTCACGTTTCGAAACAGTTTAAACAGCCTTGGCTGTGAAAGTCCTCTCCGGAAAGTCCGAAGTAGGTCTGTTCAACGAGAGCGTAGTGGACGAAAACACTTGGAAGTGTCAAAAAATTGGGAAAGGCGATAAAAAAACACATCCGTTCTGTTCCACAGTCGAGTGAATGGTCCAAACGCAGTGAGGCACGCGCCTGCTAATATATGGCAGGACTGGTCCTTTCGGAGAACTGTACACATTGAGGACAAAAAGGCTTGTTTCAGTGCGATGGCCAGGAAAGCATTCAAGGAGGAGATGGGCACCTTCCGAAACGTCCACCTGGTGCAGCACCGCAGTAAAGTTACGTCGCACCAGCAACGCAACATTTGGGTGGGCCTCAGAAGATCAATAAAAGGCGGTGTAATCACGAAGTTTTGTGATACTTCGTGATTCCTGAAGTGCTATGACAGAGGGGATAGTGTTAGGAGAGATGTTCTAGAGATGGAGCTGAAGGGTGCTTCGCTTGGCGTGGAACCCTCGACAGTTCCACTGCCAAATGTTAAGGTGCGGGTAGTTTCTGGCCCTGGTGAATGCAGGAAGACCGGGCAGAGGTAGGTAGGTGCCTGGGTTAGCTGGGCAGGGAGTGAGCGATGCGGAAGCGTGGCCTCAGTGGCGCTCTGTCGGGTCTCTAAGACAGCGGCTCCAGCGTATAAGGTGGGGAGGTGGGAGTCAATGGCGGCCACGCGCCTGTCAATAAGGACTTCACGCTCTTCAAGTCGTGTGAAGCGGGTCACGATGTGCTGTTTGAGCGACTTCAAGATGCGGGCTGTATTGCGAACGACGTCACGTTCGTGTGGGGCGATGGCGTCGGAGGAGGGTGATGGGCATTTTTGTCGCGGTTGACGGGTAGCGGAAGAGGCGCGTGATGGTGCAGCCGATGGTGCCGTGTTCATGGACTCCTCAGCTGGTGTAGGTTGCGACAGCGTTTGTGTAGGGGTGAAATCTGGTGAAAGAGGAGGAGCGGGAGAAAACAGACGTGCTAGCGCGGCCTGCATCTGTCGCATCAGAACTTGAATTTGTAGCTGTTGGGCAGTTATAGTGGCCTCGAGAGCCGTGATTTTGGGGTCCGACGTGCGAGGCTGCGTATTCGAGCTGACCGGTGGTGTGGCCGTGGTGATGGTGTTAACGAAGGAGGGGGCTGCGGACGCCTCGGACCTAGGCAGGCAGGGGAGGAAGGCGACGGAGCGGTGGTGGCCGGAAGACTGCGCACCGCGGGATGTAAACCATTGGTGGGGGCGGGAAGGCCGGGAGTTCAAGAGGATGAGCCGGGTGGGTGGTACTGGTGATGGAGGCTGGGGCTTGGAGCTGGACGAGGGTAACGGGCCACTCCTGTTGAATCGGAGTTTGCATGGACGTGAGCCCGTGACGTGGTCTTTTTTGCGCAAGATGCAGCATAGGATGCAGGTCGGGGGCACAAGTCTCTCGTGGGTATGGCCGCAGTGGTAGCAGAGCGCGGACGTGGGCTTGATGCAGACGTGCGTCCAGCAGTGGATGCAGGCCTCGGCTTTCGGGCGGAACGGGTGGCAGTGGTAGATGCCGCAACTGATAACAATCGAAGAGGGGAGGATAATAGTACCGACAAAGGTAATTAGGATGGCATTTCCGATGGAGGCGGAAATGTTGTAGGCCCGTGTGCTCAGATATGGGTGCACGTTAAAGAACCCCAGGTGGTTGAAATTTCCGGAGCCTTCCACTACGGCGTCTCTCATATTCATATGGCGGTTTGGGGACGTTAAGCCCCATATATCAATCAATCAGGTAATTATATCAATCAATCAAGCCCCATATATCAATCAATCAGGATGGATTTGGGTGCCCCATCCCGCGGGCGTAAGCGATGGCGTAGCAGGGGTTAAAATTCATAGACTGGAGATCTTGGATGATCTCGTCCTGTGTTCAGGAGTTGACGGCAAGATGATGCCGTGGAGGGCGTTGTCTCGTGCTGCTATGTAGGCACGTAGGGGGTAAGAGATGGTACACAGGTGAAGGTCAGATGCACGGAGGTAGAGACGTTCGCGTGGCTCAGATGGGGTGCTGACAGTAAGTGAGTTGTTGTATGAATTGATGCTTACACGGTCAGTGGGGGCGGGCGGCTGCACACTCGATGTTCGCGACACTGCAGAGGGTATAGAGCAGGACGCCATTAGTTGTAATGCGGAGGTCGAATTCCCCTTCTGGCCTTCTCCAATTTTATTGTGTCTTCCAAGGCACTCCGTTTCATTAAATATGGATCAGCAACTAGTCCAAGCCTAAACTCTTCTGTAGAACAGTGTAGACGCACAGCACGAATTGTTTTCTCCTGTGTGTTTCTTCTTAGATTTTTCCGTAATTGCGCATCATTTGATCAACTATGCTTATATATACAACTGTCATCGTTTCAGGGGTGTTTTTATGTGTGACACCCCACTCGCACGGGTGTAGCTTGATCGAACATTCATAGTCAATTGTGTTCATAAACACCTATAAAGTAGGGTAACTTCTTCCTACACCCTATGTTTTAAGGCGTTTCTAAGCACCCTAAACGGTGTTGCTCACGAGACGAAGTACACCCTTATAAATGTAAACATTTTTGTCGTTTAATTTCAGAGGTGAGTGAAATATTTTGCAGGAGGCAAAGATTGAGAAAGAATTTGAGCACATTTATTCCTCGAACACTATTGAGTTCTTGGCTGGGTATTGACAAATCAGTAGCGCATCCACGAGGTGCACGTGCTCTGCTGTTGCTAGTGAAAAAACGACGAGGACGTCAAAGAGAGACGCTCGCGCTGTTTCACCTGTGTGACGTTTATACCCTGTGCGCCCTGTGTGTTTCTTTAGAGTTTAGTAAAGCATCATTTTTTACTATGTCTCGTGTGCTTCAAAGACGCCACAGAGACAATATTTCATTAGTGGAACGGTCATCCACTCGCCAAAGGAAGAGTAGACGCGAGTTCTTTAGTGCATGAAACTGGTAACCCTAACCCTGAGATACAACGCACCAACAATACAGTTAACCCGACTGGCACTTGATATGCAGCATCTGGTCATGGTGACACCATCACGGCTCGCGGCTTACTCTAAGTTCTTCAAGAAAAGGACAGGCTGTATTTGACCCTGCTAAAACGACTGGTTTTGGCCGGTGCAGCACACCCTTAACCAGTGCCAACTTTCCAGGTGATCACTGACTTTAGCCGCAACGTCCGTCCCTTCGACGGCTCTGAAAACGCTTCTTCGGTGTGTGAGTGGACTAAGAATATCCCTCCGACCGCTCTTTAGGTCGCTAATTTCTTTCCGAAATTCTCAATTCAAGCACTCTATGTCACTTCCCATTTAAGGCACAGTTCAAAAAGACGAATTCACACAATTTAGAACTACTCTATTGGCAGCAGAGGCAACAAAAAGAAGAGGTTAAAAGGTTAGAAATAGTCAAACCTGTGAAACACAAGTAGACGATAAGCTTATGTGCCGTCTGCCGCCTCTGCTGCCAAAATGCCATGAAGCCGGCCTTGCGCTCCTTTATAGCTGAGTATCAATGTCCACGCAGGCCCAGGAGGGGTACACTAAAGTGACGTAGGCGTTGAATAATCTTCCCTCCGACATGGCTAGGTGACAACGCTACCAGCTTAGCCTGGCTTGAGTTCTACAGTTTCTTGACCTATGCCCTGTTCGACCACCGAGGCTGTCTTGGTATCGCCTGTGAGACACAAGTAGACGGTAAGCTTGTGCGCTGTCTGCCACCTCTGCTGCCAAAATCCACCAACATGCCTACAAGGCTACCAGCTTAGCTTGGCTTGAGTTCTGCAGTCCCTTGTCCTGTCTAAGCTGAAGCCTTGAAGAGAAGATACTGGCATCGTGTGTGTTGTGATTTTCCTCAAGGTCAAGTTAGACGAGATGGCCATGAAGTCAACATTTCCTTAAAAGTTGCACGCTACTTCTGGGTGCCGCGAGAGTTTTACGCATCAGAGTAGTTTTGTTTCGAGGTAATTTATATTTGTTCCTTTTTGAGCTTGCTCCCACCATGTGCCATCTAGTAAGTAGTTGAGTAAGATGGCTGAAGAATCAGTGAAAATCTTTGTCGGGACTGCCTTAACGAGAATGTTAATCTTTTCGGGATGGTGCTACGTTGGCGAATAGGTAGCACGTTCACAAGATTCACGTGTGCTGTTGTAACTAGTAGAAGTAAGACAACGACAAGGAAGAGAGATGCTCACGCTGTTTCGCCTGTGTGGCTTGTGTGTTTGTTTAGAGTTTAGTGACGTATCCTTCTTTTATACAACGTCTTGTGCTCTTGAAGGACGCCATAAAGACAACACGATTACGAGAAAATTTATTGCCGCAATCGCACTGTGGGCTTTGTCGCCTAAGTCCTTTTCATAAATTGGAAGTTGTTCTGTGCGTTGTAAAACTATAAACTGGATCATTCCTTGACGTACCTAAATAATTTCTTAATTTTAACTTTGCCACGTTTAACCCGTAGGTACTGTTAGCCTTTGCGTCGTGCGAGCTAGCGTTGTGAAACTGGTATGCTGCCAAGAGCCCAGTTAAATCTTTAGGCAGGAACCAGGCACATCACTGAAAAAAGCAATGTTGATGTGTTTGTGTGTGTGGTACGTATGAAACCTTGAGTATCGGGCTGCTTTTGGCAGTTACTTCGTTTTGCTCTAACAGTCGCTAAATGTGCCGGCATGAGCAAAATTTCATAGGTCGAAAGAAAGATGCATTACTTGTTTATGAACTACACTTCGTTAAGTGAAGCGAACAGTTCACATGTAGTTTATCTAAAGCATCTTTTTTATAGTTCGAATGTGCAATTTTTCTTAACTGCATTTCTATAAAGAGCTTTTTTGTAACACATTGAAAAAATAGTGGCAGCACAACCTGGGATTTTCTGTTTTTGTTTATTTAACTTTTTATTCAATTCTCGATTTTACACACACTGTGAAGCGTTCGAGTGCTCTACGTTAATGCCATCGGATAAATTTCTGGACGACCGTGTATATAGGAGATCGATTCGAAAGAATCTGCATCAGTAGCTTAATTGCAAAAATAACTACATGCACTTCTGCGAAAAGCTGTATGAAAGTTGCCCCTTCACTGATTTTCATAGTGTTTGCATTTGTAACTATAAATTTTAAAAACAATGGATAACCGTTTCATTCAGCCAACTCTACTCCGAGTTGAATGTGGCGTGACGAAATCTCACGCCACAGTGGCATTGTGGGGCTTTTCACTCAGCGAATAAAGCCCTTTTTATGCTTACTTGAAGTGTAAGAGATTATTTATAATTGCTTAATGCAGGATTCTCTGGCTGAATATAATGCGTTTCTCACCGTCCGCGAGTGCCTGACAGTCGGTAAGAAACGGATGCCGTAAGAAATGAATTGGCCTTCCAGTGTAATGTATGCGGCCTTCTCCTGGTTTCCTTCACCGACTTTAATCTGCCAATAGAAACTCTTCAAGTGCATCGATGAAAAGTACTTGGCACTTCAGAGTCGATTTAGAGCATGATCAAGTTTTGGTAGTGATACACATCTTTTTTCGTGATAATGCTGAGTCAGGCGAAATCGACGCAAAACCTGAGTGTACCATCTTTCTTCTTGAACAGTATGACGGGTGAAGACCATGGGCTATTTGATGGCTTAATGATTTTTTCCCAAAACATTTCCTCGACTTGGGCCCCGATTGCGTCGCGCTCTCGTGGTGAAACCTGCTATGGACTCCGGCGGATGGGTGGGGCTGATTTATTGGTGATTATACCTTGCTTCGCAATCGACGTGTGTCCAATTTTTGATGACTTTGACAAGCATTTGCAGTCTCTCATAAAAAAGCCACGTAACATTTGTTCCTTAAGCTCTTAAAGGGCTGGATTGACGTCAATGGTCGGGCCTTCTTTCATTACCAATATTACGTCGGTGGATGATTATGACAGCGTACATGCGCTTCCTACTTCGTCAATTCCTTGTACAAATGCGATCATTGGGTCTTCATTCAAGTGTTTGGGCTTGAAACTAACGTCACGACAATGTCTGCTCGGCCTCAATGTTATTGCACCACGAAACGTGCAGCATAGATTTGTCGATAAGAAAGGAAGTGCGCATTCGTTTCGACAATCACGAGTTCGGCTGATATTTCATTTCGATGCCTGCTATGAGGATTCGAGAAAAACGACAACGAAGAAGGTGTGGGACAAGGCACGTGCGATTACGAGGCAACTGTGCGCCAATCAGCTGAAGACTAGCGGTGTCCCATAGAAGTGGCGTGCCACGATTGGGCCACGTGTGATCATTACGGGGCGGTAAGCTTTGTGGCTTGAAATGAGCCGGAGCAGCGGAAGACGGGAGACAGCGGGCCGAAGCGTCGGACGCAGGCGATCCAGGTTCCGGCCAGGGAACGCAGCCGTGCACGCTGCTGCCGTCCAACCACCAGCTGGGGCGGCATTGCTGGCACGAGTATTGCATTTCGGGGCGCGGCCTGGTTTGCTGTTCTCTTCCTTGCCGAGGGCGTCGCGGATCTCGGCGAGGCATCTCCACGGTCAGCCGTTCGGCACAGCGATGAACGTGGCCTGGCTAATGGTCACGGTTGCGCCGAGCATCGCGTCTCGACGCAAGCTGTTCGCTGGACGGGCTGGCCATTCCCCGCATGGAGCATCGCGTCTCTAATGCGGGTTGACTGCTCCGTAACCGCACCCATGCCATCAAGCGCCGGTGTCACCAGAGCGTCGCACATCGGCAAGGGACGAGCGAGACGTTCTGCCGGGCGAGACGCGGGTGTGTCTTCCGAGGACCACGGAGCCAGGCGAGGTTCAGGCTGGCCGAGGATTCAGGTGCCAGGGGAGTTCTGGCTGAATCGAGGATCGCCGAGCGGTGCCGAGCCGTACTGAGCAACGCGCCAGACTCGGACGTGGGCCGCGAGCTCATGAGCTGCAGTGTGCACCCGAGGGTACCTGGCGGTGGCCTGGCCAAGAAGAAGGAACGTGGGAAAGAGAGCTCGAGGGTGGAGGCCACGAAGGCAGACGAAGCGGCGCGCCGGTCAAGAGGACGAGTTCCTGGCAGCGTTCCTGAGCCGGACGTGGGACCCGTACGTGTCGGCCAGGTCGAACCCCGGTGTGTCTGTTCGAGGACGAGTCCGTCGGCCTGTACAAAGTCCAAGGACGGGGCCTGCTGAACAGCTCCTGCCTGGGTGCAGTGGCCGGAAGCAGGTTCGTGGGCGAGACCTACCGGGTGTGGTCCTCATGAGCCGTGGCCTGATGCTGCACTTCCGGAGTTGCGACCCTGACTGCTGGGTTGGCCGCGACGTCCAACTCAACGGCGCTGCACACGGTAGCGTATCCTTGCGCCGTCAGCCGTTCCACCCGTGCCATCAAATAAATTGTTTAGGTTAATCCTTTCTCGTCTGCTATAAGCAAACATAGTGACGAACGTCCTTAACCATCACACCTGCCAAGACGCTTGTACGAGGTGGGATTGTCACTTCATCATCAAGGATTCCGAGGGATCATTTCAGTAGCCTGGACTTTCCGGTAGCAAGGATCGTTTACTGGTAAGGTAAAAAAGAACCGTTTTGAGGTCGATCACTGCACTGTTTTTTGTCTGGAAATGCATCGCAAAGATGACGTCACATGGGCGTTGCTGAAGAACGGCAAAAATTACTGGGCACGTATTACGCTGAAAATTCACTCGCGCGGTGCACCGTCTAACTGGTGTTACGAGGAGCCATCCAGCTATGTGACTCTGCTTTCCATGCCACGCACATCTGACTTTTCTCCGACTAATCGGCGCCAGTGTCAACGGTAGCAGTTACTTGATATCCGTAGATTATTACCTGCGATTCGGCGCTTGACGTTGGGCTTCGAGGTCGAGTAGCGATCAATTGTGCAGTGTGTCGCTTGGACCGGTCACGGCTACGTCGAGGGAAAGTTTCGAACTTGGGCATTGTCGCGGTGTTAAGTCGTAGTGACCCAGCATCGAATATTGGCGTCAAGTCTTCGGGTGGTCCCGCCCCGGCAAGAATTCGTGCCGTTGCTGTTGAAGGGTCTTGCTTGGTTCACTGGGAAGCGACGTCACCTCTGTACGCCACGTTGTTATTCTCCCTGATGAGGGCTTGAAAATCGCCCTCCTGTTCTGTAGCAGCGCGCTGATTGTGGCGACAGCCTGTGGCGTGATGGTGGTGAAGGCGACCTAAGGCGTGAGTGACTGTGCTTGTCCTCCCATTTCTCTCAGATACGTCGTGATTTCACGTGGCTGCTGGCCTGAAAGGGGCAGGGGGCGTTGACGCTGAGACCTGGTAGGCCCACCTGGTGGTAAGGGCATGTTCGAAGCACGTGGCCGGCTTCCCCACAGTGGAAGCATAACGGGCGTCGGTTTAGTGTCCACCGATGGCAGCCTTCTTCGCAGTGGCTTCTTGATCAGCCATAGGTCAGCTTTGCAGCGGCGGTCGTGCTAACGGCATGTAGGGCTGGCGACGCGGTGATGGTGTACATGTGTACTATCAGCATTAAATGAAACGCGAACAGAGGAGCGCGTGGAACAAGCCTTATCAATGGCATAATGCGTGCCGTCGACCAGTCATTGGCACAGACAGGCCTGCACATCCGGTGTGGCAGCACTGCGTTGTTCCCCTACAGGGCAATGTTTCTGCTTGTGTTCCAGGTATAGTATTTGAAAGGAACAAAATAAAAAACAGAGGTAAACAACTGCAGCCGAAGGCGAGTATTGTAGCACGGTTTGTCATCGTGGAGTCTGTCATTATGGCATTCATGACTGATTTTATTTATAGTAGACGAAATTCGGTTCATATTGCTGGCAATTTCACGCTGTTTCACTTCCTTCCGGTAAATCGAAGCAATTTGCGCTTCCTCTTCCGAACAAACGCTCGGCATTTCCAGTTAAAGTGATACGTTTTCGGGTTGGTCTTTGAAAGAAAGGTGCAGGAGAAGCAGCACTAGCGAACGAGATACGACGATCATTTGAAAATCAACCGCAAACCGATTATATTTCTCTTTTTGTATTATCGTGACATGTCAACGATTACACTGCGACGCTGAAGTAAAAGCAAGAAATTGCTAGTTGTACAATCAAAAACACTTGACACACCCACGATGGCCACCATTACTACAATTCGAAAACTAGAGCAGAAACGGAAATAACGCACTGTAGGGGATCGCGCAGTGCTGCCAAACCGGATGTGCACGCCTGTCAATGGAGATGACTTGACGGCCACACTATACAGTTTCTAATGCTTGAAACACGTGCTCCGCTGTTCGGGTTTCATTTGACGCCGATAGTACGTATCAGTGCGCGTTACTAGGGTCATCTGGCTAGAGATAGCATCGGCATAAGTCATCACTGCGGGAGCGGCACTGGTTGCAGGAACATCTCGATCGGAAATGCTGTTCCGAGCACCTGATGCAGCTCGTCGCGAATGACTCTTGCCAGAGGTGCAGCGTGCTGGCTAGCGGCAAAGCGTAGTTTCAGAAGTTTTTTGCGGATTATGGTCCATATGGTCGCACAAAGACAACGAGCGTTTAGTGTATCAAAGTCCATGTTGCCCGAAGAGACAGCTTGCAAGTCGTGGTTCTATTGGCTCGCAGGTCAAGTGTTTATTAATCGTTGCCACCTCTCTCACAAAGTATGCAATTAACTTCGGTGGGTTGCGAATAAGGCCAACGAACAGCTGTTCCTTCAGGGCTCGCATCAGGTACTAAAGTTTCTTTGCCTCAGTCATATCTTCGTCCACGTGTCCGAATATTTTCTGCATTTCCGCCACAAACACAGTAACAGGCTCATTCAGAGGCTGTTGAAGGATCTTGAGCATGGACTCAGCCTGTTCTTTTCGGTGGGCGTTTGAAATGTAGACGCCCGCCAGTCGTCTTTTAAAGATGTCCCAAGACGTCAGGAAAGTTTCCTGGTTTTCATACCAAGTTCGGGTGGAGTCTTCAAGAGAGAAAAATACGTTCTGAAGCTTTTTTTTTCCGACCACTTCTTTTGCGATGCGACTCTCTGCCTCGCCGCGGTGGTCTAGTGGCTAAGGTACTCGGCTGCTGACCCGAAGTTCGCGGGTTCGAATCCCGGCTGCGGCGGCTGCATTTCCGATGGAGGCGGAAATGAAGGAGGCCCGTGTGCTCAGATTTGGGTGCACGTTAAAGAGCCCCAGGTGGTCTAAATTAACAGAGCCCTCCACTACGGTGTCTCTCATAATCATATGGTGGTTTTGGGACGTTAAACCCCACATATCAATCAATCAATCAACGATGCGACTCTCTTGAACTTGTGCAGTCATTCCTGCAAGTTCTCGTAGGCAGAGCCATGAATTTTTGGTGGTTACTTCAGTTGTTGGAGCATGAACGTAGCGGGAGCAGCGCTGTTTGCCGCCGTTATTGAATAGGGCTTTCACGTGTAGTTCAGGGTCGTGCAACAGTTCATTGTCCGGGGGCAGTTTCTGCCGCCTTCAACTGGTTAAGATTTCTCCCGGGTTCTCTACCTTCACGGCTTCTGTGTGTTCGTCTTTGCGTAACGGGCTAGCCTCGTCGCTTGAAGGAGGTGTTCCAAACATAAGCATCCATCAAGTTTCACACTTACCTGGTGGTCTTCGCCTGTAAGCATGAAGACGAGGCTACTGAAAAGAAATAAACGTTATTTGAGCGAACTTGGGCTCAAAAAACAAATGCGTGAAGAAACTGCGAGTGGCCTCTAAACGATCTGTGCGGTTCAGCGTCTGCAGAAAGAGTGCCCGTCCTCTCTTCGCCGATACGCATCAGTTGTTCACGTGGTCCCCCTGCTCTTCAAAAGCATGCCCAGTGCACGAGCGACGGAACGACGCTTTACTGACGCCACACCCTAAATAGGCTGAGGGCGGTGCAGCGCAAATAAGTATGCACCAACATGAACGCATTGGACACAATGCAATTCTTTTCGTTCCCCCTTAATTTGCATAGGTATGTTCCGCCCGCTTTCTTTTGAGCGTCCTTGAACTGGCGCTAAACGCATCTGCTGAAAGCCGCCATTTTTTAGGAGCACAGTCTTTGTCATAATCTTCCGCGTTTATTGCTGGCAAAGCGTGCGAGCGTGTGCGCTGCTTCGCAAAACAAAACCAACAGTAGTTTTTGTGGCCATATGGCGCGATCTAAAGCCATTCTCAGACAGGTTCTTTCAGAATTCAACAGAAACAATAAAATATCCACGCTCATTTATAGGGCCGCAAGAGGTCCCTCATGCTCACTTGTGCGTCTGCATGAATTTCCGCATTTTATGTTCTCTGCCACTTCGCACGTCTTGCCTCTGTAATTTGCACCTCAAGGCTTGATTTTTCAGGCTTCTTTTCTTGGCTAAGCCCTTCTTCTTAACTCCTTGAATTCTCTCTTTCTTCGTATTTGCGTGCTCTTTGCCCCCTTTCCTGAATTACCTCCCAGCACTCGTAAAGCTGCTACTCATCCACGCCGTACTCTCTAACCACCTCGATCAAATGTGGCTTCCTCAGCATTGTCGCCACCTCGATCCCCAGATCCCAGATTCCTTAACTTGTTCAAATTCATGCTCCATAGAAGTGCAGACTTCCTCTCAAACTGTAGTTCAGGTACCTCAAAATTACCGAAGCGTTTACGCAATATCATTCAATTTATACCCCTTGGGATAAACCTCAGCATCTATGCAAAGGATCGCGCAGAATTTCTGCAGAAGGCCAGCTTTATCACCATGAAAGAACACGAAATCAATCTCGCCACTGCGAGTCAGTTGTTGTGGCTGAGGAATGGGGCTAGAGGCAAACACCCAGGCACAGGAGAAGGAAGGACCCTTGCGAGGCTTATTGATGACAAATAACAAACAAATATATTTACATATTTATAGGTGTTAAGAACACTTCACCTTGAGAAGCGTATTCGCACCAGACTTGACCAACCGTAACAAAGGCCCCAGAGAGAGAGCCTCGGCCACACACGCGACGCGCTTTTGGGGGCGAAGCTCTCTGTGCCGTGGGTGGTGCGTCCGCGATGCATGTAGTAGTAGTAGCAGTTGCAGTAGTAGTAGTAGTAGTAGTAGTAGTAGTAGTAGTAGTAGTAGTAGTAGTAGTAGTAGTTGTTGTTGTTGTAGTTTGTAGCCATGACCACGGCCGTATTAGAAGAGCAGCACGCATGAACCCTTTTCCATTTAGGAGAAAATCTCCGCATCCTAATTATAAACAAAAAGATAGTTGTTTCTAACTAAATATCTTACAGAGAGGTGTATTATTGACCTAATCTTCAATAAATTTTGCCTTGAGTTTGATGCTCAGTAAAAAAAACTAGTGTGACAAGGACACACTTTGAGAACTATCTGACCTGAAAGAGTTGATGTGTTGCCCCGCCACGGTGGTCTAGCGGCTAAGGTGCTCGGCTGCTGACCCGCAGGTCGCGGGATCAAATTCCGGCTGTTGCGGCTGCATTTTCAATGGAGGCGGAAATGTTGTAGGCCCGTGTACTCAGATTTGGGTGCAGGTTAAAGAACCTCAGGTGGTCACAATTTCCGCAGGCCTCCACCACGGCGTCTCTCATATTCATATGGTGGTTTTGGGACGTTAAAGCCCACAAATCAATCAGAGTTGCAGTGTTAAACTCGCTGGGCGTAACCGCCTTCGTTTCAGCAAGTCTTAGCGAGGTTTCGGTCGCAGTGCCATAAATATAGTGAACTAGTATACAGCCTTCAACTAGAGGCGGTGAGAGGTGGGAAGAAGTCACGAAGTGCAGGTCGTACGAAAGTGCGCGATTGCCACCAATATGCTGAATATATGATGAAAAGGTGCAACTTGGCAGTACTTGATGTGTTTACAAGATAAACGAACGGATCGATGGATTGACAGGCAGACAGATGCAAGGACGAGCGCAAGAATGAATGGACGGAAGCAAGGACGGATGCAGGGGTGGACGCACGGAAGAATGCACGGATATAAAGATGGACACACCAGCGCATAGACGTTCGCACAGACGGACGTAGAGACGAGCGAAAGCACAATCAACATCCTGACGAACGCTTTGCCACTCTCGTCATCAGGCATCTCCAATATATGCTGTGATTTTCAAATGCGAAGCATTTCGTAGCGAACTTCAACGGCTCTAAACTTTATCTATCTATCTATCTATCTATCTATCTATCTATCTATCTATCTATCTATCTATCTATCTATCTATCTATCTAGCCGCTTATGACTTTTAGCTCTCCTGGCCGTTATATAATGGCATCAATACCGAACTTGGTATGCCATAACATGACTGTATGACGAGCATAAGTGAATAGTCATACCAATAAAATCATGTATGTTATGAATGTCAAGTTAGGACTAGTCATTACTACACGCGACGATCATGGTGCGCTCGCAGCCGTCTTTCAAGCTTCGCATCTACCAAATTTGGTATTACGCGACGTGAATGAATGACGAAGGTATGTGACTGATGTAAAAATGATAACCAAGACAAGCGTTTTATGTAAGAACATGACAACATACCACGCTCGTGATGACCTCATGGCTGTTTCACTAACTCCGCATATACCAAATTTGATATCACGTGACGTGAATAGACAGCGAAGGTAAATGACGCGTCAAAACATGATAATACGCGTGTCATGTAAAGCATGACTACAAGCTACACTCATAGCGTGCTCGCGGCCGTTTCACAAGCTCTACATACACCAAATTTGGTATTACGTGACGTGAATGGGTGACAGTTGTAAATGACCGGTCCAAACTTGATAGTCATGGTATGCGTGTCACCTAAAACATGACTACATGCTATGATTATACAGCGCTCGCGGCCATTTCGCCATCTCCACATATACCAAATTTGGTATCAGTTGACCTGAACAGATGTCGAAGCTAAAAAACACGTGTAAATATGATAATCATGACATGCAAGCTATGTATGGCATAGTTTACTTCGGCCTTGTAACGTTGGGCTGATTTTAAAGCGACATATCAACCTTCCTCATTCACGCTTCGCATATCATTGGTTCCCACTGTATGTCGGATCCACCTATTTTCCAAAGCGAAGCGTTTCTTTGCAAATTTTGGCGAGTTTGAGCGCATCTATCTATCTATCTATCATTCTATCTATCTATCTATCTATTTATCTATCTATCTATCTATCTATCTATCCATCTATCTATCTAGCCTCCAACGACTATTAGCTTTCCTGGCCGTTTGGATAATGCTGTCAATACCAAACCTGGTATGATATAACATCACTGTATGACAAACACTCCAGTCTAGACATAACATGAAAATCACGACATTTATGTCCTAAATGTCAAGATTTACATGCCATGGCCTTCCTGCTCTTGTGGTGGTTTGTTCGCATGATATGTTGCAAAACTGGTATGGTATGACATGACTGCATGGCGAACACAAGCGACAGACCCTTACATCGAAGTCATGATATGCATGTCATGTAACAACATGACTACATGCCAAACTCACGATGTGCTCGTGGCCATTTCGCAAGGTTTGCATTGTTATGAAGACGGCGACGCCAACATGGTCCCGAAGGCGCCACTTCTCCGAACTCCACTGACACGGTCACCAGCCGTTTGGTAACGTGTGTTACTCACCTCGCGACTGCTTCAGCGCAGAGCTCATAGACGAGCGGACAAAACGACGGTGAGTTAAGGCAAGGTTTATGCACAGCATAGAATTAGATGCGTTACAAATCAGCCACTGGCGCCGACAGTTTAGAGACTCGAAGAGCCGAGCTCTCTTTTCTGACACATTGGTGTACTGCCGGCGAAGTGCCGCAGGGCTGATTTCAAGGCACCGGGTGGATCCTCTGAGTAACCAAATGTCAAACCAGAAACACCGCTGCCGTGAGGTCAGAATCCTTCAATGGGGCTCGCTGCTGGATAGCGTCATGCTCATCAAATTGTCATATTATCATATTGATTATAATATCATATGATGATATTATCATATTGTCATATATCATATGACAACAGACAACACACGACACGAGCAATTGCCCTCGGTCACCCGACAGAACACCAGATAAAATATATTACAAGATATACCTAGCTACATGTCTACTGAAATGTCGTTCCCTCTACATCAAGAGGCACATGTGGGACACAAGACTCTTAAAATGAGAACTCAAATTTTTACCTGTACAACAACATAGCGAAATAGAATAGAACATAAAGTTGGCTCCTTGAGATCACTCTGGACGAGAGCACTCAGCTAAAGCCGTGATGAGGACAGAATTTTGCTCCGAATCGCCAGCGAGAAACCGAAAGGGGGACAAAGTACTAACTAAACGCACAGCTCAATGCGTCTGCATTAGCGTTTAGCTATCCTTTTTTGTAGCGAACGTCAAAGTTGTGCTGCTGGAGTATAATGCTCCACCTCAGTAACCAACCACTTTTAGGCAACATGTTATTTAACCAAGTTAGAGGACAGTGGTCTATTTCGACCACAAACCTCGAAGCGTAGACATAACAGATTAGCTATTGAACGGCCCACACGAGGCAAGCGCATATTTTTCAGAGGCACTGTATGCCTCTTCAGTGCCGCTGAGTTTTCGACTTAAATACAAAACGGACCTTTCGTTACCAGCACTGTCTTCCTGCCTCAATATAGCTCCCATGCCGCGTTCATTCGCGTAGCATTGAATCACAAATTTGTTAGAGAAATTGGGTGCCGTGAGAACGGGCTTCACTGAACTTAAGCTTTAGGTTCAACTGCTCCAAGATTACCTTCGATACCCTTTCGATTACGTCTCTAGAACTCAAAATTTCTGCTCCCTCTTTCTCTGAAGCATTGAACAGCAGATTTACGACCGCTTCACGTTGAACGTATGGTTTCATGAAGTTACTGTGGTAAATTATGTTCGGCTGCCTTCCTAATTCCATTTATTGATTTGTATGAGAAAGCTTCGATATTACTTTGGCTGGCCCTTCCCAGTGATTCTAAGCTTGTTCTTTCTGGACGGCCGCAGTAGCATTACCTGACTTCTTACTTCAAAAGTGCACTTCTTCATCGATTTGTTGTAGCACTCCTTCGACAACACTTGTGCAGATTTTATGTGGCGTTCCACAAGATCATTCGTTTTTCGTTGCCTTTGAAGGAGGTTCAGAACATACGCAAGTACTTTAAGGTCCTCATCAAATCCCTCCCAGGACTTGCATAGCATTTGCAATGGTGTTCTCATACTCTTGCTATACACAAGCTCTGCAGGGCTAAAACCAGTGCTCTCATGAGGAGCGGATCTCCAAGCGAACATAGCGCGAGGAATACATGCTTCCCAGTCGCATTTGTGCTCGTAGCAAAGAGCTCTCAGTATCCGTTTCAGAACGGAATGCATACGCTCTACCGGATTAGACTGCGGGTGATGGATCGAGCTGTGCACTACTCGTATTCCACATTTATCCATAAAGGTAGAGGTAAGGTGGCTGGTGAAGACACTACCATTGTCACACTGGATTTCAGCAGGAAATTCGACGCGTGCAAATATAGATAGCAGTGCATCTATGACATGAGGGGAATTGAGCTCCTTAAGTGGTATCGCTTCCGGAAATTTTGTGGCTACACGGAGGGCCGCCAGGATGTACCGACAACCTTGCCTTGTCTCTGGCAATGGCCCGACGATACCAATTACTGGGCGCCGATAAGGTTCTGTGACAATCGGCACAAGCTTCATGGGTGCCTTCTACTTGTCCGTGGATTTCCATGCTCTCTGACAAGTGTCGCATGAACGTACAAAGTCTTCGATATCGTTCGAGCATTTCGGCTATTGAAACTCAAGGGAAACACTAGCCTTGGTCTTTTTTATGCTGAGATGCCCTGCCCACGCGTTTTCATGTGCCAGTTCCAATAGTTGGCGACGATACTTTTTGACACCAAGAGCTTCTCATACTTGTCACCTTGCACATTTGTGTAGCTTCGATACAGGAGCCTGTTTTCTTTAAAAAAGAACAACAACATTCTTTTTCTTTTTTCCCACGTTTACGTTTTCCATTAGTGCTTTGATCTAGAGGTCCTCACGCTGCTCTCGAATGAGCGTTTCTCGATCAACCAATGACAGCGCATTCCAACATTCCGCTACAGGCGAGAGCGTTGCACCCCTCTCTTTCTGACTTAATGTCGCCATGTCGACTTCTCCTGCTACCGAAACCGCACCAGTCGCTTCAGAGACGGGCCGCTCGAGTGACTGTTCACATGACTCACATGGAGAATTTCCTCTCTGAGGTTTCGTCGACTCACCGCCAAGGTTACACAAAGTACCAGCTTTTGCACTTGGTGCTTCGCAAGATTTAACAAGATCAAGCTCCTGCGAAAGCTTTCGTGGGTGCGATCGCGTGACGACCATGTACGCTAAGTTACAGAAGAACAATTCACCCTGCTGTTTGAGAAGCTGCTCTGAGTTGTTTGAGAAAAGATAAGGAAAACGATCAGGAAGACACAGCCGCTTCGGTGTGAAGCTCACCGAACGGGCCTTCAATACGCCGTCCCATACCTTCGCACTAACAAGCAAGAAGACGAAAGAATAGATGCCATCATTCGTAAGGCTACTAAACGAGCTCTCAATTCCCGGTGGCCACTTCCAACGCCAAACTGAGGGCGTTAGGTGTGCTCAACTCCTACCAGGAGTTGCGGAAGGCCCACCTTGTGAATCAATATACGCGGCTTGTGCAGAAGGCTCCCGGGCGCCACCTGCTGAACCGCTTACATATACAGCACACTTGCACTGCAGAGGAGGCGGAGCATATTCCGGAACTGTGGCGGCATATGCTCTCGGCCTCTCCACTCCCCAGTAACATGGATAAGCACACGCACGAAAGCAGAAGACAGGCGCGGGCTCAAACGCTTAAAAAGCAACACGGCTCCCGACCTGGTGTATTCTACGTAGATATAGCAGGGCCTTCGCCCACGGGATTTTACACGCCCTGTGTAGTTCACCGGAAAAAGCATGTCAATGGGCTCTCGTTCCGAACACAAAATCCAGAGCGCGCTGAGGAAGTCGCGATAGCGCTTGCTGCTGCAGACCCCAACTCGAAAGTTATCATCACGGGCTCCCGGAAAGCATGTGCTCATTTCTTGGTAGGAGAGATGTCCCCCCAGCCAGCCAATTTCTGCCCCGCCGCGGTGCTCTAGTGGCTAAGGTACTCGGCTGCTGACCCGCAGGGCGCGGGTTCAAATCCCGGCTGCGGCGGCTGCATTTCCGATGGAGGCGGAAATGTTGTAGGCCCGTGTGCTCAGAATTGGGTGCACGTTAAAGAACCCCAGGTGGTCTAAATTTCCGGAGCCCTCCACCACGGCGTCTCTCATAATCTTATAGTGGTTTTGGGACGTTAAACCCCACATATCAATCAATCAATCAACCAGCCAAATTCTAAAACGGGCTCTCGCTGATCCAGCCCGGAAACGCATCGTATGGGCTCCTGGCCACAAGAGCTTACGAGGTAATGAGGCCGCTGACGCGGCCGCCCGAGCACTTCCCCACCGGGCTCCGCACCTTGGCTCTTATGACTCGGAGGCCAATACACCGCTGCTGTGGTTCAAAGAAATTCTGACCTATTATCGCGACACTCACCGCCTTTACCCGGCTCCTGCAAAGGGGCTGAGTAAGGCGGAAGAGCGAACTCTAAGGCGCCTGCAGACAGGTAATCTACTCTGCCTGCAATCCTGAAACATTTCGCTGCGAACACAGATGGGTGGTGCCCACACTGTGGGGAGACGTGTGATATTTTCCACATGGTATGGCCATGTCCGAAAAATCCCCACATACCCCCTTCCCCTACCCCTTCCCGAAAGGCATGGGAGACTGCCCTCCTCAACTGCTCATCACTAGAGTCTCAACGGGCTCTGGTGAGACGGGCGCGAGTAGGGGCCTCGTCATGCGGGGTCCCGGACTAAGGACGCCGACCATGTAGCGGGGTCATGCCCCCGTACCTCTCCCTTTTATAATAAATGTTTTTTATCATCATCATCAATGAAAATCGTAGCGATTGGTAAGCAAGCACTCTGCTCCTCGGCGACTTGCCTGATCCACGCGCGTTCTCCTGTAGAGTCATGCGGAGACACCAATGAAGTATGGACAACGTTCATCGTTGCCGCTGAGTCTCGAAGTGCTAGACACGTTTTCCCATTCACACTAAGTTCTTGGAGATACAACTTTAACAACCGCATGTTCCGATTCTCGGATTGTTGCGAAAGCAAACTTGTGCTTACAGCTTATCACGATGTGCCCTTCCTTCTTGCAGTTGTAGCAGATTAGCGGCTTCCGTGATTCAAACGCCCGCGTGGTATCAGTGCGTTGGTGAGAAACTTCACTCAGTTTTTTCGCTTCCGTTTGCCCTTACCCTACAGTGTCCTTCGCAAGAGACGGGTCCTTTTTGAAATTACGGTGTGGAGCGGGTTTCCGTTCATCAGGTTTTTTTGGAAAGCCCTGTTTCCTTTCATCCTTTTCAACGCTCACTGCCCTGCTATGCAAATTTCGGCGAGTATATTACTCCTCAGCTAATTATGCTGTCTTGTTTAGCTGTACTTAACCAAGCTTGTCCTGCAGCCAAAGTTTGACATCCTCCTCGATGCAGTGGTAGAATTGCTCCAATGCAATGCATTCTACCACACTATCGCGATCGTCATAAACACCTTCGCCCTTGAGCCATTCACCTAAATCAGCTTTAGGACGAAACGCGAAGTCAACGTGTGACTCATTTCTCTTTTCAGCATACTGGAACTTTTGCCTGAAAGCCTCGGGCGACAGCTTATAATGTCTCAAGACCACTTCCTTAACCACGTCATAGCTCTCAAACGCTTCCCTTGACAAGCACGTTATCATGTCGGACACTTCGCCGGCAAAAAGAGCTAACAGGTTCTGCGCCCAGTGGCCGCTCCTAAGCATTTCGCTCACAGACGTGTTCAAACTTGACGAGATACTTCACCATGTCCTCGCCTACTACGAACGGTGGCACTTTGTCCCGAATTCTAAAACCGCTGATATGAACTGTCGAAGAAGCTACGCAAGGCGCCTGCGAACACTGTAGGATGGCCAATTCTATTCGTTTCAACTCGAGGCACGGGAATTTTCTGGTTTGGCTGCAGCAGAGGAAGAAGTGCTTTTTTCACCTCCATAGTATTACGTTTTTGTAGCCTTGCGCATACCAGTGCGCCACTTCATTTATATTTCTTGCCCTCTTGACCAGCACCTAGCGTGCAGCCCGTTTCAGGGCTTCAATAATAAAAGGAAAAGTAGTCCCCGCGTTTCCTTTTGTCATTTCTTTTTTTACCTGTTTTTCTTCCCCACGATCTTTTGATCGGGCTCGGCCATCCTACACTATGAATGGCACCTCATGTAAAGCCGCTGGATTGAAGCAGTGCCCTCTAAAGACGGGCCCTAGCCCAGCTCTAACCAGGGCACGGAAACTTCAGGCAGCCAAGGGCTCCCACACCACAGGCAAGGCTGGGAACCTCAAACCCACATCACGGCCACTCAACCAAGCCGCCCCAGTGCCGTCCTGCAAAGAGCGGGACAACGCCAAGCAGCTCCAAGCCTGAAGTCGCAATGATCATGCGCTCTGAAGCCGCCATTTTCTCGTCTTCCCGACCAGACGCCCATGAGAGCGAGGATGGCAGCACCACCTCTTAATCCACATCCTTTCCCTCGTGGTCCTCTTCGTGGGAGCACGAAACGTCTTCCTCCTCCCCTAACACCGGAGCAGAGAGCGAAAAAGAAGAAACTGCATCACCTAAGCAGAAAACACCGCAAGCAACAGCAGCCCGCCGCAAGCGTGCTGCCTCTATACCACGGAAGCTCACCCTTGTGGATGAATATGGCTGTACCCATTAGATCGGGTGGTGGCTAGTGCCACCAAGCCGTAATACTTAATGAACCAAAAACTAGATTTACTTTTTTTTATATAGTGAGGTGGAGGATTCGGACTTTGCAGTGAAAGGTTTAACTTTTACTCTTGCCTTCACTTTAGCCACCAATCAGATAACATCCTTCTACCTAATTCTACCCGCTTAAAAACTATTTTGTCCTCCCTGTCACTAAACACAAGTGCTTGGAAGAACTCTGCACCATCATCTCGAACTATATGGGCGAAGCCCTTTACAGAACATTATCAAGTGTTCGGCAGCTTCTTCCTCTTCCCACGCACTGCATACCGTGTCTACCCTTTCGTATTTGGCTCGATATGTCTTGGTTCGCAATACTACCGTCCTGACCTCAAACAGTAGAGAACTACCTGGAGTAATATCATAGAACCTTTCTTTGGCAGTTTCCTGCTTAAAATTTTGATAGATCTTTAGTGCGGACTTCTTAATCATGCCAATTCTCCACATATCGGTCTCAGCTTCCTTCACCTTATTCTTAACCGATAATTTATTTTGGTTTGGCCCCCTGCTGTTTTCTAAGTATTTACCAGTCAATTTTCTGGTTCGCTCCCTTCATTTTGTATCGACATTCTTCATGTACAAGTAGCTGAATATCTTCCTGGCCCAACGCTCCTCCCCCATTTCTCTCAATCGCTTCTCAAATTTTAACTTGCTGCTAGCTTCCTTGCCCTCAAATGATGTTCATCCCATATCACCTTGTACTCCCTGATTTGGTGTATTCCCATGAGCTCCTAAGGCAAGCCTACCTATTCCACGTTGCTTAATTTATAAGCTTGCTTGAGCTACTCATCTCATGCACAAGACCGCATTGCCGAACGTCGGACCGGGAAGCATGACCCTTTTCCATATTCCTCTCACAACAGCATACCTATTGTAATTCCACAGTGCCTTGTTTTTCATTACCGCTGCATTCCTGTTACCTTTAGTCGACACGTATATTTCGTGTTCCGTTAGGTCATCATCATCATCATTATTATTATTATCATCATCAGTCTGACTACGTCTACTGCAGGACAAAGGCATCTCCCATGTTCCGCCAGTTAACCTGGTCCTGTGCTTGCTGCTGCCAATTTATACCCGCAAACTTCTTAATCTCATCTGCCCACCTAACATTCTGTCTCTCCCTAACCCACTTCCCTTCTTTGGGAATCCAGTTAGTTACCCTTAACGACCAGCGGTTATCCTGTCTACGCGCTACATGCCCGGCTTATGTCCATTTCTTCTTCTTGATTTCAGCTATGATATCTTTAAGCACCGTTTGTTCCCTAATCCACTCTGCTCTCTTCTTGTCTCTTAAGGTTACACCTACCATTTTTCTTTCCATTGCTCGCTGCGTCGTCCTCAATTTAAGCTCAACCCTCTTTGTAAGTCTCCAGGTTTCTGCTCCATAGCTAAGTACCGGCAAGATACAGCTGTTATATACCTTCCTCTTGAAGGATAGTGGCAATCTACCTGTCATATATGGAGAGTGCTTGCCGAATGTGCTCCACCCCATTCTTATTCTTCTAGTTACTTCAATGTCGTGGTTCGGCTCCCCGGTTATTACCTGCCCTAAGTAGACATAGTCTTTTACAACTTGAAGTGCACTATTTCTTATCTTGAAGCGCTGCTCTTTTCCGAGGTATTCTTAGGTACTCGGTCCCATTGTTTATTCATACGCCCAGTTATTTGTATTTATCTAATATCTCTAGCGTGACGTCCTGTATTCTACGCTCACTACCTTCATGGTCATTAAAAATCATTACTGCTGACTTTTCCTTACTGAATCTGAAATCTAACCTATCTCCCTCAATACCGCAGATGTCCACTAATCTCTGCAAATCTTCCTTGTTGTCGGCCATTAGCACTATACCATCTGCGTACAGCAATGCTGGTAGTGCCTGTTCAATGAGCTTTCCTTGTTTGACGAAAGAGAGGTTGAAGCCCAGTCCACTTCCCTCTAATTTGGCCTTTAATCCTTGTAGGTACGTCATGAATAATAAGGGTGACAGGTGACAACCCTGTCTGAGCCCCCGTTTTACCTCTGCAGGCTTGGATAGCTGTTTTTCCCACTTTATAATTACCTTGTTACCTTTATAGATATCATCTAAAAGATTAGTGACTACATCTGCTACGCCTAGTGGGTCCAGTATTCCCCACAATTCTTCTTAAACCACGCTATCGTACGCTCCCTTGATACCCAAAAATTCTAGCCACAGGGGCCTGTGTTGTTTTTCTGCTGTTTTGATGCACTGCGTCAGTGAGAACAGCTTGTCTTCCAACCACCTGTGTTTAAGAATCCCATTTTGCAGTTCCCCCAGCTTTTCCTCATCCTCTATCCATGCCTGCAGTCTATCCTTTATAATCTGCATCGTCAGCCTGTATACCACTTATGTCACTGTTATAGAACGGTAGCTGTTTATGTCAGCTTTGCGCCCCTTTCCTTTATAGATCATGCTCATCCTGCTAAGTTTCTATCCATCGGGAACTTCTCCATCGATTAATATTTTGCTCACTGCCTCTCTCAAAGCCTGCTTAGCCTTCGGACCAAATATCTTTATCAGCATAATTGGAATGCCAACTGGGTCTGTTGATGTACTACTAAGAACCCTTTTCTCAGCCCTTTCCCACTCTTGTTGTGAAAATGGAGCCATTGCGCCACTTGATTCTTCCTTGTCTATTGTGGTGCATAGCATATTCTTTGCGAAGATTTTTCTGTCACCCTTGTTCCTATATATTCAATAGCTTCGTCTCCTTTTAGCCAAGCATCTTGAGCTGTAGCTATAAACCTCTGCTCTAGGCACGTCTCATTTCTTAGGGAGTTTCGATGGTTGCAAAATTTCGCAGCTGCCTTTCCATCTTTTTTACGTGCTTCTGCAAGCCAGTGGGCTCCTTTTCTTCTAATCTTCTCAATGATCAGAAGGAATGCATCCCTTCTACAGCTTAGAACAACTTACTATTTTCTTTGAACATCATCTGTCAGTTCACCCCGCTGCTTAGCATGTCTGTGTTCCCTAGAGGCTTCCTGACGTTTTGCTATGGCTCTCTTAACTTCCTCATCCCACCAACTTTTGGGTTTGTGTCTTCTCCGGGGTGGCTGGTCACGTGCCTTAGCATGCTCTAGCTCAAACAGCATATTTATATTCGTGTACGTCAACACTGTTTTATTATTCTCAGCGATTACTTTCTCAATTTGTTTAGTGGCTATTTCAATTTGCCTTTCTGAATAAAAATTTTCCTGTAGTTGCTCTTCTTGTTTCCTTCTGGATGAATGGATGTATGTGGCTGTACCCTTCAGATCGGGCGGCGGCTAACGCCACCTAGCCGTAATAGTTAGTGAACTAACCACTAGATTTTTTTTCTTTTAGATAGTAAAGTTGGACGGGTACTTTGCAGTGAAGGGTTTAATTTTCACTCGTGCCCTAACTTTAGCCAGCAATCAGATAACCTCCTTCTAGTTAAGTCTACCCACTTGAAGTCTATTTTGCCCTCCTTGTCCCTAAACCCCGGTGCTTTGAAAAACTGTAACTCGAGGTGGTTAAAGATGGGAATTAGACCCGAAGCGCAAGCCGTAAGAAAGTGTGCGTGTACCACCTCTCGTTTAGTCCTCAGAATGTCCGCTGGAATTGCGGTGCTTCTATATGGGGAATATATGACGTAAAGATGCGAGATGGTGGTACTTTTTGAAGTGTTGAATAGCTGGACGAACGTACACACAGACAGATGCATGATTGGACGCATGAACGACCACAAGGGTGGATGCATGGACGAACGCCGGGACAGATGCACGAACAGACGCACCCACGGACGGTCGGATGGACGCATGGACGGTCGCACAGATGGACGCATGGACTGACGGAAGCAAGAAAGAATGTACGGACGAAGGCTTCGCCCCGCTCTCCATCATTCACTCCGTGGATATGCTGCCATTTTTTTATCTCTCTCTGTCCGTGCACGCGCTTCTATTGAATTGCCCACTGCGTGTCACAACGTTCGTGTGCGACGTGGACCACGTGTCGCTGGCACGTTGGTGAGCGTTCCTTGCCGTGCGATTCATCGCGCTCTTGTGAGACGCAGACAGTTCACTTGTTGACGAGCATCTCTTGAGAAAGCCCGGCTGACGGGCGTCTTTTGCTATGCCAGTCCTCATTCATGACAATGTGCTGAGCCTACCCCCAATTTGGGCTGCAGAAGTTGCGTCTTTTCTTTTCCTGAACCTCTTTCCCTCATGACAATGTGTAACGAACTGTACGACAGCACAATACATGAATACCCGCTCCGGCCGTCTCTCAATCTGGTCATACCGTTCATCCGTCCGACAGTATATCCACTCGACAGTATGTCCGTCCGTACATCTTTCCACTATATATTCATGCACCCATTTGTCCGCGCATACGTCCACCTATCCGTCCACCCGTTCATTTGTCCGTTCTTCATACTAGCCGGCAATTTCAACGTAGACCTTATGGCGCTACAGCTTCAACCATTCGGCGTTCTTCATTTTGTGAGTGAGTGAGTGAGCACACTTTATTTAACAAGCGGATTTAGGCGTGGGCTTAAGCCGCGACAGGGGCGGTGGAGAGACCCTGTCTCTCCGCCGCCTCCCGTGTTCGCTGGATGGCCCATATTTGATCTGTCCGATCTGAGCTGATCAGCGCGGCTCTCCACCACGCCCCAAGCTGTTCTGGGGAGACTTCATTGGCGTCCTGTATCTGTGTGCATTCCCATAACATATGCTCTAGGGTGGCGCGTCTCATGGTACATAGCTTACACGAGTCATCTGGGTATAGTTCGGGGTAGATGCGATTCAGGTGCTTTGGGGTGGGAAATGTTCTAGTTTGAAGTCGCCTCCAGTCAACCTCCTGAGATCTGTATAATGTGGAGCTAGGTGGTGGAAATCTGCGCCTTGATCTTTGGTGGAATTTGATAATGTCGCAGAACATAAACATTCTGTCCTCCCACCAATCCTCTCTTCCCAGTACCTCATATGAAGCTCCATCGCGAGTGCGGTAAGTGAGACCTTCTTCATTTTGTGGGTCTTGAAATTTTTGCGCGAGCGCACAGCTACACAGAAAAGAAGACAAATGAGTGAAATCTAACAGCTGGTTTATTTTGCGAAAAACATTCACTTTACACCCCTCGGATCTGCGCTCTCTAGTCACCAAAAAAACAGCACATCGCAAATATCACACATAATATAAGAAATTCAATTATTAAGATAGATATGTTCTAACAAGGCTGAATCGCAGTTGTGCTTCCTTTTGCGGAGGTGTACTGTTTTTGCTTAACGCTTTCAAATTGAAAAAAACCAATGTCTGCTCGTGTCGTTTCTTGGTTGATATAGGATTTTAATCACCTTTGTCTGGTTGTGCCGTTCTCGGGTTGATTTAAACTGTTAATCACCTTCAATGAGTTGCGCCTAACTATCGCAGGTGGTCACAGTTGATCTTAACCCGGCGTAAGTCTATTTCGTAAGGGTGCATATATAATGTTTGACATTAGCCGTCAATGCATCCAAAGTTGACGCTTCACAAACTAGATGGCATTGTGTGTATGTGTCCGTCGAAATAATAAGTGCGAAACTATTCTTAGCAAACTTCAGGCACTTTGAGCGTATATAATTATCAATATAACTAGCCGCCTACGACTTTTAGCTCTCCTGGCCGTTTGAATATTGATATCGATACGAAACTTGGTATGGCATACTATGACTCTATGACAAGCATGTTCAATTAGTCATAACATGAAAATCAGAAGTATGTCATGAACGTGATGATTTAGATTTATGGTCTTGGTGATCTTGCGATGGTCTCGTTCACATGACATGTTGCAAAACTGGTATGGTATGACATAATAGCACGGCGAACACATGCGACAGACCCTAACGTGGAAATCAAGAAATGCATGACATGTAGGTTACGAATCGTGACTACACGCCACGCTCATCATAGCCGTGTAGATAGCTTCACATATGCCCGATTCAGCGTTATGTCATGCGAATGGATGACGAAGGTATGTGACTGGTTCATACATAATAATCATGAGATGCGTGTCATGTGACAATATGACTACAAGCCAAACTCATGATGCCGTCGCAGCCATTTTGCTAGCTTCACTTACACCAAATTTGGTATTACGGGACGTGAATGCATGACGAAGGTATGTGACTGGCGCAAACCTAACAATTATGATATGCGTGTCACTTACGAGCATGACGGCATGCCACACTCAAGGCGCCAATACACTTAGACATGACCCGGTGCGCGTGGGCTCCACCGTTTGTTTCGTCGCGTCATGCCGGCGATGCCACACCAGGTGCCAATCTGCCTGGCATATATTCGAAGGCACGCGCCGCACTGGGTTGCTTTTTCGCATGCACGTTTGAGCACGCCCGGCGTCCCTTCGTCACGAAGCTATAGGCAGACGCAGTGAATTCTGGGTAACGTCTTTGGTGCGAAATGCGACATGCTGCATTTCGTGCCGGTTGCCGCAGGGCTGCGCCGACAGGCGCTGGTCACGTCTGTCGTCAGACTATAGTGTTCACGTTTCACTAGCGTAGCATTGCTGCGTTCAGCGTGCGCTCGTCAACGTTACATCACAGTATATTGGGCTCTTTATGATGCTCTCCCCGCCATTTCGCTAGCTTCACATATTCGAAGTTTGGTATTACGGGACGTGAATAGACAACGAAGGTGTGTCACTGGTGCAGACATCATAATCATCAGATGCCTGTCATGTAACGACATGACCACATGCGACGCTCATGATGGGCACGCGGTCGTTTCTGTAGCCTCACATATACAAAATTGGTATTGCCTGACTTCAATAGACGGCGAAGGTAAAGGACACATCCGAACATTATAATCATGATATGCATGTCATAGAAAGCATGACTACATGCTACGCTCATAGCATGCTCGCGGCCGTTTGGCTAGCTCTACATATACAAAATTTGCTATGTGGGGACGTGGATAGATGATGATGGTAAATCACACGTGCAAACTTATTATTATGACATGAAACTTATGTACGATATAATTTACCTCCACCTCGTAACGTCGTTCAGATCGCCCCGCCGCGGTGTTCTAGTGGCTAAGGTACTCGGCTGCTGACCCGCAGGTCGCGGGATCAAATACCGGCTGCGGCAGCTGCATTTCTAATGGAAGCGGAAATGTTGTAGGCCCATGTGCTCAGATTTCGGTGCACGTTAAAGAACCCCAGGTGGTCGAAATTTCCGGAGCCCTCTACTACGGCGTCTCTCATAATCATATAGTAGTTTTGGTAAGTTAAACCCTACAAACCAATCAATCAATCGTTCAGATTTTAAACTGACATAAAAACGTTCCTCATTCGTGCTTCGGATATTTGGGATTTGCCAATTTGTATCCCTGCATGGCGTTAGTTGTTTTCGTACAAAAATTAGCAGCGAATTCAATGAAAAATTCATGATGAGTGGGGCGTAGCGTCGGCCTATCACAGACGGACGGATGAATGCTTCGTCCCACTCATCATCATGCACTCGGTGCATGATGTGCTGCAACTTTTTGGACATCAAGCAGCCAGCTCTTCGACTAACCTGTGTAACGCTGTCCATCCATGCCTCTGCGTCAACGCACCGCATCACGCTCCCCTCGCCGCAGGTGTTGGGGCGGTAGCAAGCAGGTCACGCCTTTTCTCACAGTGTGCGGTGACGTCATTTTCTCCTTCACTTGCCACGCAGTCACCACGTGTTCCTATCCCTCGTTTCAACTTCTCCACCGCTCACCTCGTTTGTGCGCATCAAAAAAACACATTTTCGGCTCGTTTATAGGTGATGGAGCGGACGCTGGAAAGCGAAGCTCCCTTGCCCCTCTGAAATTTGCTCCGAATTGATTTGGCCTTACGCTGCCGTTGCTGGTGTTTTTGGGGGGTAGCGGAGCCGATCGCGTTCGTGAATGGCGATGCGCCTGCAACGCCTACGAGGCTCGAAGCAGACAATCCGAACGCAAGCGTCAGCTGTAGAAGACCCAGGAGAGCAACGAGATGGGAGTCAAACGCACCGATCACTTAGAAAAATGGAGACGGCGCGTGAGTAACACCGAAGAGACGTGAGCAAGGAAAGCCGAGAGAAAGCGCCGAAAGCGGAATGTGAACGCCGGCGAATCTTTGACGTCGCTCTCATGGGCAACGTCATCGGCAACTTCTCAAAAATGCCGCACACCCTGTGTCAACGCACCCGCCTGCAAGCGCTTGAATCCACTGGGTGATCGTGTCCACGCCTGGCGCGTGGCGAGACCCCTCCACTCAACGTCGGTTGCTTCCACAATAGCAGGACAGAAGTGATTCAACTCGGGTTTGGCACGAAGCCGTCCAACTTCGCAAACTGTTTTATTCGTAAACAGTCGCTGAGGCCTGGCAAGGTTCCCACGATGAGAATCACGCACGGTTACCGTTTTCCGCCTCAACTACCGCAACTTCCCAACTCAACCTTTCTTACAGCATTCGCGTCGCCACCCGTTTCAACTAGGGTCAACGCCTGGCGCACTGCTGCTGCTTCACCTCACACTAGGGTTTTCTCGGGGGAGACTGTCCGTAATGTTTCAGGGGTGAAGATCCTAAAGGCGTAGGTGTGTCCAGGCATGTCTGTGATTGGTTACTGACTACCTAGTTGTATGACTCACTCTACACGTGATACTAGTGCTAGTGAGACACAGATATATGGATGGACGACTGGACAGACAGACAGACAGATGAACGGAAAGAAGGAAAGGCAGACAGACAGACAGGCAGACAGACAGACGGACGGAAGAACGGACGGACGAACGAACAGACAGACATATAGACAGACAGACTGACAGACAGATGGACGGACGGACAGACAAACAGACAAATGAGTGGACGAAGAGTCAGGCAGACAGACAGATGAATGAACAGACAGAGAGATAGACCGATGGAAGGCCACACGAATTGACGCACGGACTGACGCACGAAAAAACGGACGTGCAGAAGGAGTCACGGTCCGACGCGAGGACAGATGGACAGAAGCAAGAGCGTATAGATGGACGATAGCAGGAATGAAAGGACAGACGGATGCACGAACGCACGAACTGACGTGACGCCCCATGTATCATCAATCACTCTCTCGATTTTTCGCGATTTTTCTCTGAAATTCCCCACGTGCGTTCTCACCGTCCCTGGGTATACATGAAGTGTAATTTGGCTGAGGCTGATACGCGCATAGCAGTACCACATGCACACCCGCGGGTGTGCGCCACTGTCTGGCGGAAAGTACTTGATGACGAACGTGGCAGTTTTGTGGCACTGTTCTTCTCAATACCAGTGAGTCATACTTGTGAGAGCATTTTACTTTTCCATATAAGCTTTCGTTTGCCCTAAGCTAGAGCAGTAATCACAAAAGAACCCTGACATACGCGGCTAGATATATATATATGGCTAGATATATGCCAGGAGTGCTTGCAGTAGACAAATAAATCTATCGAATAAAAGAAAATCCTCTCTGAAAAAAGCACGAGAAACGCGCGACTGAATTCAACTCATAAAAGCAAACAATCATGAGGTCGTCTATACACAGTTTTGCGGAACTTGAGCGATCGCAAATTTGTAGTCGGGTTCTTTTAATTTTCAGTCGGTGCACCATCAAAAAATGATTCCGCTGGTATGTGTCAACTTGGCTGATCTGTGAGGTAAGGGTGCGGATGGTTCTCAGCGAGTATAAGCTGTTTTTCACAGCTTCACCTTGGAATTCTTGATATGTGGGGTTTAACCTCGGCATTCTTCACGTGAGCAACACCACTGCAATCTAAGAGACAGACATAGAAAAAAAACGCGAAGTAGGTTTCTCTTTCAAGGACAATCGTCTTTCTTGGAATACCTTGACACAGAAGTTTGGGTCAGTCTGTCTCTCGGCGTGTCTGACTGTTTCTGCCTGTACCTGAATTCAGCCGCCAGAATGAAAGTTTATCCCTCTGTTGAATGACCTCACATCCTGGCCTCATTGTGGTGTTCCTATTTGTGAACATTGTTGCTCAAAAAACAAAATATTACGCACATTTGGGCTCCACATTAACACGTGTTTATTTTGTTGTGTGTTACCTAATTTTTAGAATACAGAGGTACTTATTTGTTACGACGGCAGTGCTAATTGCGCTGCGCTGATAAGCTGAAGCCTTGAACAAAAAAAAGGAAGTGTTTTCTAAGCTCCATGAAAGCCACAGCGATTTTTATGAAAACACCAGAGAAAGTCCTTGCGCTAGTATCTACGGGAGATGCGATGTAGGGTGCGTTTTCGTGCATGGTATATATGCGTAGTACATGAATTCGCCTAATCTCCATACTTTAAGTTTCGTTTGGCTTGGCGTGCCTTGAAGGTTTTCCCACGAAACAAAAGCCACCAGTAGCTTATAAGTTGCGCTTCACCACCTTAATCATTTAGGTTCACCAAGTCAAACCTTGTCACGAAGTTCCAAACAATTTGTTCTTTTTCGTTCAAAACAAAACCGAAACACTGCAAGAAATGAAGCTGCAACTGAATTCAAGAAACCCGCAAGCAGGACTAGGCAAAACAATGTACTATTGATCACTCTTATGGTCGCTGAATGGTCGCAGAACCAGGGTTAGTTCTAGGTGTATTGCAAACTGTACTCTAAAATCTACGTGGTGCTGCTACCTATAAGTGACTTCAATTTCTAGAAAAACTACGTTTCTTTCAAAATTACTACTAGATGTCGTCTATCTCTCACGCAACGCCTACTCAACAATCTTTTCGTGCAAAATGTGCAGTAAACGCTGTATTCTTTTTCTCCAGACATACACGTCCATCATCTTCCGATGACCTTCACCAGCAAAGCACGCAGACATTCCCAGGAAATGGGGACAACTGCACCTGGTGACATCTTTCCGCAGCAAGAACAGCAGGCTTCCGTAACTGCATACACTGTAAACAAAAATTAGCCCTTTTGGGTGTCTTTAGCTGTTCACGTTTTCTTTTAACTCCCAAGCCCGGAGTAAGAACTGCCGTAGTTAAGCGCAAAATGGGCTGAAGCCACTATTTTACGCTTATCGTCGAGATGCTCTTTTGTTACATACTTAAATGGGCGTATTAAAGGACTTTGGCACGTAAGCCACAAAGGGGGTTAGAAATACGCCCTTTCTCGCCTCTCTCACCGAAGAACCCGTATGTGCGTTGTCGTGTGTTGTGTGTATATAGGAGAACCTATACTCGGCGAAAAAAAAAAACAACGGCGTGGGGTTCAACATTGGACGCTCGTAGCGTGGTGTCGGTTTTTTTTTCGAATTAACAGACGATGCACTAGTGCACCTAAGATACGGTCAACGCCTGTGAACGCCTGATTGGCAATCGGTGAAAATTCCACGACGTGCCTTCATCAAATCAACATGGCGGTTCGCCTGCGGCAGTGCCTGTTCTGCCGGCGGAAAGTTAGAGATTTCTTCTCTGTATTCTTAGCATCGTTGAGGTATTCAAGCTGACTAAGCTGCCCACAACGAAAATTTTTGTGAAGTAGCAAATAGCCCAAGCAAGTGGATAGACAGGTAAGTGGTGGATATAATGACATTGACGTGACGACGGATCAGAGTTTCATCTAGCGTGGCCCAGCAGTGGTCGTGTGAGTTTGCAGTGGTCGTGTGAGGAAGTGAGTTTCATCTATCGTGGCCCAGCAGTGGTCGTGTCAAGCCGCGTTGATCCAAGGATACTTTGTGTGAGCTAAGGGCTCTTCGGTGACAAACGAAGTAGTACTGCGAGAGGGGTGGAACTGATGAACAGCCCGAGTGCGGTATCGTGTCGATATACTAGCATCATACCGTGGGCCCGTATAACTGAGATGCCTGTGGCGATCGGTAAAAAAGAACGCGTGGCATACAATTGAGACCCAGGTGCACGTGCGTAACATTGTTCAACAAATATACTAATAGCGCCGTGTTTCGAAAATTCGACGAATACATCGACCTAGGTTCTTGCTATAGTGTGCGTCAGCAGTTGCGATGTTATAGAACCAGTGTTGTTCAAGACGATTTCTTAGCGGCGCCGGTGTTTTCGCGCTTGCCCTATGGAAAAAGCAGTGAGTGATCCGTATCGTGATCAGCCGGCGATGAGAGTTGGACGATAATACTCATTGATCATAACACCGAAGTATCGCCACAAAACATACTGGCTCTAGTGGGTGCAAACACGTATGCCCTCCCCTCCTCCCCCCAATGTGTTATTTCCGCTAAATGACAAGCTATGTTGCGCATATATGTCCTCGGTTACATGCAGGTGCGCCTTTTAAAGCAGCTGTTGTTATGATAACATTCATATGACCATCGATTAAACGTTTTCCTCGCTGAAAGTGGTAAAGCCTCACGTGATGAAACTAAACAAATATTGAATTGAATTGAGTTGAATTTTATTTGTCCTGAAATTCTTACAGGATCGGGAGCAGAGGCTAAAGGCTATATAACCTGACATGGGGCCTCTGCTCCTAAACACAGTTTGGCACGCAGGCCACTCAATTTGTCGCATATTTTTTCGGAAATAAATATATAACACAACAAATACCACACAGAAATAAATAAATAACACAACAGATAAACCATAACACGACAAATTGTAGCATGGTCTTGTCACAGTATTTCAGGGAAAACATTAGAAAAATCACTTTATCACAAAAGCGTCATCTGAAAAGAAACTTCAATACAGAATGTAAAATAAAGCATAAGCAAAGCAACTACAACTCATAATTAAAATTGATATATAGGATGTATCAAATAAAGAACAGAAACTTTAATAAGCATACTCAATATCATGGTTCATTAGGATGGACTTGATGATGGTGTTCGAAGGTACGGAATGGAAATCTATGAGACCATGTAAACGATTTGACATTGTGGGTATTTGATACTGAACGTGTTGCTTGGATATTGGATCATACTCAAGTGCGAAAAGCAAGAACTGTGCATCACTTTTCAAGAAATGAATTTTCTTCTTTAATTACACATGCCTAGAGGCCACTGCTATATTTAAACTTGTTATTCAGATACCCTAATGGCCAAGAACGCCTTACATAGACAGGGAGAGTAATATTGAATTGGGCAAAGAAAAGGCGAAATGAACAAGAAACAATAGAATACATGAACTGCAGGAAATAAAAACATAAATATATGTGGCGTAAAGCAATGATAATAAGAAAAGCAACACCAATTTAAGCACCTAATGATGAATAGTGATGTCCTTAGAGGGAAGACATAGGTCTTGATAATGATTAGCTTACACTTTTAGGAATGACTTTGCATGAATAAGAAATAAGAGATTATTGAACGTTTGCACATTATAATAAAGAGAACGTTCAATATACGAAAGGCCATGAGAAACTGCCAGGGATAGAGCAGGTTAGTGTCGGCGAAAATGGGTTGAATTTTATACTGGTTATATAGCCGTGAAGATATACGGCGAGCTGCCCTGATATTGAAGGTATCATAGGATGACTGTTTTGAAGCTTATAAAATAAAGACAATAGTGTCAGTATGCACTTTTAAAGGAGTTTATTTGAGTGAAGGTTCTGTTTCACTTATGCTTGATATGACCAAGCAGTTCTCGCGTTGATGTTAGCAGCCTTATTTTGTGCAGACTCCAGCTTCTTCATGAGGTAGGCTTGATATTGATTCCAAAGTAAGGTGGTGCATTCAATTTGTGAGCATACTAGGGTTTAGCAATAAGCAAAAAGTTTAGCCCCCCCCCCTCTTGATTTAGCCCGATGCAGAATTCGCCTTTTGAGAAAAGTGACTTGGATGCTTTACTTACAATAGCATCTTTATGAGCGTTCCATGACCGGTGTGATGATAACAGAACACCAAGGTATTTTATTGTGGATACAGAATCTATGAATATGTTGTTCAAGGTGTAGTTTTATAGCACGGGGTAGCTCATTGGCCCGAACCATGATAGGTTTTGTTTTATTTACGATAGTTTGCATCTGCCACTCAATAAACTGCTTACTCAGATATACATGATTTAAAGAAGGTGTAAAGAATAGCAATTGTATGTTTACCTGTAGTATTGTAATTAATTCATGAGCGTAAAAGAATTGAATGATAAAAAGATCACTTTGCTGCAGGTAAAAAGGATCTCACTCCGGAAGACTTGAGGATATGGGTAGTATGCTTTTTTTGAAGCTATGGGTAGTTTGCTATTTTTCACAGCTCTATGTATAGATACAGTTAAAAAAATCGTATTTCTTGAACTATGTTGGTTATCAAAAATGACTCCATGTTATATGCAACAGATACACACTGGTATATTTTGTTAAAATTGTAGTATCACACTATAAAGCCAGGGGCTGCCTGGAATCATTGAACACGGCCCATTGAAATACCAGGAATCCCATTGTCAAATTATGAATGCTTTGGGAATTCAGATTATTTGTAATGCAGCGCTGTAAGTGCGCCAGACTTTTCAAGTAAGAATGGGCTGTATAAAACCGGGAGTCGTTTCTAATAACTTTCGAGACGCAGCACTGACAAATTGCACCGTACATAGACATGTCATTTATTCCTGGCGAGGAGCCTTTCGCAAGACTCGTTAACTAGAAGTAGCATTTCCGAGGCTGCGTTGCCGAGTACAAAGTCTACATTTCTAGAACCACAGGTCTGCTCAGGCACGTTTGCCACTGCGCGTTTTGTGATGAGCTAGAAACTAAATATAATTATTTTTTACCTACAGGGAGTTTACTACAGCACAAAAATTCTTTTTTAGAAATATCTGGGCTCTCCAACTGGCTGTCAGGACTTTATTAATAAGAACAATCAGTTGACTAAACAATGAGCACGACATTATTATCCTAACGTGTTAACAGCATTACATATGAATACAAAATATAAATATTTTTTCAATTAGGAAATAATATTTAAGTAACTATACGCATATGTATTAGGTAAAGCACCGTAATGCTACAACTGATCTTTAAATTTTTTGTTCTAAATCCAGCGTATTTCTATCACTCCATACTAATTTATACAAGTACTCGATTCTTGGCCAGTCTTCAACATTGGCAATGCACCTTAGGTGAATAACAACAATGACGAAAAAAGTGCATGCCGCTTTTTGGTGACAATAATGTCTGTTCCTTGTCACGAAGTAAGTGTCACCATAGACAACTCCACTTCTGAACAGTTCCCGCATGATTGAAAAGCAGTCGCTGTAGTCAGATTCATCTTGGGATTCCGCGAGATCTTCTCTGATGCGACCTACTCTTATCACCCGGTCACCTCTGAGACAAGTGTAGTCTCACTCATGCACTGGGAAATGCTCTGCAAAGGCGGCGTCGCCAGCAGTCTGGCTAACCAGTCGAGTGAGCAAACTTATTGGTGCATGATTGGGTTATACATTTGGCGTGGAAATGTCGCGGATTCCTTCAGATGCATCCTTGCACGGGTTTCAAACAAAATGCTAGTGAAATATACACTTACCACACGTGTCAAAGCAGAGGTATCATTGCAATTTTTCAGGCCTCTTCAGCGAAAAGCAAATAATCAATTAGTATATCAGCAGCCTTCGGAAATTGTGAAAACATTAGAATTCGCAACACTGCGTCAGACGGTAGCGCCAGCCATAGGGTCACTACAAAAAAAGTTGATTGTTGGGCCAACTGTTGTGACAATAGATTCATCAAACAAAGGAACTAAATACACTCAACTGCCAGCTTCTGCCAATGTTTGTATTCTTTTTTGTTGTGCTGTTTTGTCACACGTTTTACGATAGACTGAAAGGCACCAAACTTAATTTACGCTATTGAGAGCACAAAAACGTACAAGTTTTACCGTTGGCACCACTGTCCTATGAATATTGAGAAAATGACCACGAGGGCACCCAGACGAAGGTGGATGGATGAATGATGGATAGATAGACAGATAGATAAATAGATATATAATGAGACAGACAGAGAGACTGAGAGACAGACATGCAGACAGACGAACAGGCAGACATATGAACAGACAGACAGAGAGATAGATAGATAGATAGATAGATAGATAGATAGATAGATAGATAGATAGATAGATAAACCGAGACTGTTTCGATTGAAAACAATTTATTGCGGATGACTGAGTAGCAAAGATTATCGATTTAGAGTATCGTTCATTGTAGGTCGATTCGATATTGTTGATCCTATATGATATGCTGAAATGAAAAAAAAACAGAAGAGTTAGGTCACACAATTCATATCTTGAGAATATTTGTACTGCACTCAAACCGCCTACTAATACAACGCACAGTGGAACTTTATTCTTTATCCTAAAAGTAAACGCACGTTGTCTGTGTGGTCACTAATAATACTACTACTAGTACAATAAGACGAACATTAGAGTTCATTTCTAAACTAACCCTACAATTAACAAACCGTTTTATGCGCTGATGCCATATGCATAAATGGTGACGTGCATCACGGCTGGTGTGATTACCGATAATGCATGTCGCAAGACATGCATTATCTATTTATTTTTCTATATTATTTTTTTATA
Source organism: Rhipicephalus microplus (assembly GCF_043290135.1). Taxonomy (NCBI): domain Eukaryota; kingdom Metazoa; phylum Arthropoda; class Arachnida; order Ixodida; family Ixodidae; genus Rhipicephalus; species Rhipicephalus microplus. The sequence goes on along the minus strand of NW_027464590.1, from coordinate 11,055,510 downwards.
TTTATATCTATATTTCTATTATCTATATTTCTATATTTTTCTATATTATCCATTTATTTATCTATATTATTTTGCTGCCGTGACTACACTTTTAGAACTGCTGCTTTTGCTACATCCACAATGATGGCCTAATGAAACGTTTGTTCTTCTGGTGGTTGCTTCAGAATTTGGCCAGACGCCTTGAAGCCGAGAACGAAGACCAAGCGGTGAATTATATGCAAAAAGCAGGCCTACTTGTCAAACTAACTCGACGGCGAACAGTGCAGGCTAACTTCCCGAATTCGGACGCCTACCAAAGGCGACCAGGCCAGGACCACAAAGCCGAAGAAAACAGCTGTGATGACGGCCATTGTTTAATCCTTGGCAGTTGGGAGTCAGCAAACCAAAGGGCCATAGACTTTGGTTAGATTATCGTTTCAAGACCCAGAAAGCTGGCTGCAGACGAGTCAATACCATTACCAATGCACACTTTGGGGTGAGGCCGGGTGGCCACATTTACTTAAGAAACGCCGTGAGGGCGCGACTTAAGAGCACAGTAACCAAGCCTCTAAGCGATTCAAACCTAAGTTGCGATGACTGGACTCTTTTTTATTCAAAGAAAAGTTGCCTGATGCTTTTATTCATGAATCTGCTTAACACGAAAGCGAGACGCGTATTTACAGAGTGACTTGAGCGTTTATTATGCGTTGTTAGCAACGAGGGTGGGAGAAGGAATGCTACTAACAGATTACAATGTCACGCGAAGAATGGCAAGGACCTTTAAACCTCGAGCGCACACCTTAAGCAGAAGCACGCACAAAATGAGCGCACACACAGGCGAAGCGTGGGCAAATAACTTCCACAGCTTGCCACTTAAAGTGTGCCTCGGATACAGAAAGAAAGAAGCACCGAACGGACACACAAGTATACACCTATACGAGCGCGAACAGTCGCAATTCTTCGTGTACGAGCAGCGGGCTCTTTCGTACACCCTGTATTGAACTAAGGGACCATGCTTCTTTTTTTACCCACTGTAACTTCATGACAATGTTGCTGTAGAAGTACAAGAGGTACGAAGTGTCTGAATCGCCAGATGAGCGCGCGGCGGAGTGAGCTCCCGCGCCTGAGATCTTCAACCACGCCTTGTGGAGGTACGCTTGCATCGCGACGCGTCACATGAGCAAACGAGAATTCAATGAGAGGCATGCGCTCAAGCAATCTGTCTCAGTGGCATGCAACTTGATAGAAGGCCTCCCTACGGATGCATCACCAGATCTGTTAATAAAGAAACGCTTCCTCAACTTCTCGTGCAGCTTTCTCATTTATTTCTTCATTGTGTTCTCCCCTTTTGTGGTCTCTTCTAAGGCACTCCATTTCATCAAATATGCATCACCAACTGGTGCAAACCTTAACTTTTCTGTAGAACACCGAAGGCACACCGGACGAATCGTTTTCTCCTGTGTGTTACTTTTAGGTTGTCCCGTTAAATGCACTTCATTTGGAGAAGTATGCTTATATATGTAACTGTCATCGTTTCAGGTGTGTTTTTATGTGTGACGCCCCACTCGCACGGGTGTAGCTTGATCAAACCCCCCTAGTTAGATGTGTTTATAAACACCTATAAAGTAGGGTAACTTCTTCCTACTGCCTACATTTCAGGGTGTTGTCTCTCATAATCATTTGGTGGTTTTGGGACGTTAAACCCCACAAAATCAATACATTTCAGAGTGTTTCTAAACACCCTTAAGGGTGTTGCTCACGAGACGAAGTACACCTTTAAGGATGTAAACATTTTTGCAGTTTAATTTCAGAGGTGAGTAAAATATTTCGCAAGAGGCAAATACTGAGAAAGAAATTTGAGAACATTTATTCCTCTAACACTACTCAGTTCCCGGCTGGGTATCGGCAAATTGGTACCACATCCACGAGGTGCACGTGCCCTGCCGTAACTAGTGAAAAAACGACGACGACGTGAAAGAGAGACGCTCGCGCTGTTTCACCTGTGTGACATTTATACCCTGTGCGCCCTGTGTGTTTCTTTAGAGTTTAGTAAAGCATCATTTTTTACATTGTCTCGTGTGCTTCAAAGACGCCACAGAGACAACATTTCAGTTGTGGAACGGTCATCCACTCGCCAAAGGAAAAGTAAACGCGAGTTTTTTAGTGCATGAAACTGGTAACCCTAACCATGAGATAGAACGCAACAATACAGTTAACCCGACCGGCACTTGATACGCAGCACCTGATCATAGTGACACCATCACGGCTCGCGGCTTACTCCAAGTTCTTTAGGAAAAGAACAGGCTGCATTCCATCCTGCTAAAATAACTGGTTTTGACCGGTGCAGCACACCCTCAACCATTGTTAACTTTCCAGGTGATCACTGACTTTAGCCGTAACATCAGTCCCTTCGACGGCTCTGAAAACGCTTCTTCGGCGTGCGGGTGGACTGAGAATATTCCTCGAACGTAAAACCTTCACTGGTGACCAGCTGCGTACAAGTTAGAATCTGCTGAAATTTTGTCGAAACTTCCAAGTACTGGTACCATTCTAAATCTTCCTTAATCACCTCTTGGAATTCTTTCGAGGTACGTTTCTGTCGTACCTTTGTTAGCGATTGCTCCAGCATTTACGTAAAAGGCCATTGTCTGATCTCAGCCTAAAGCACCTGCGTGAAAGCAGGTGACGCCCCGAGCCTACAGAAACCAAACGTCACCTCAGCTGTGGCCTCCGAAGACACATAGTCCTGCCTTTCAAACAAGCCCAACCATACGCCTAGAACTGCAGAGATTGTAAAGCATTGACAACAAGATAACGCGAAAAACCGGAAAGCACACTATGTGTGCCGTAGCAACAGGAAATCCAAAAGACAAAGACGACGCTGAATCTAAGAGAAGAGGACAGCAGATGAACTCCCAACCCGATGCTGCGATAAAAGACAGTAGAGAGGAGAGAGTGAAGGAAGAATCCTCAGCGGCGAAATAAACAGTCCAGGGATGAAATGCAACTCATGAAATGCAACTCATGTGAGCGCAGTCACCGACTCTTGTTTATCAATTCGACGTGACATCATCATTTTTATAAATTCATAATCTGTAGCTATCATCATCAGTGTGTGCCAGCTCGAGCTCGTTTCGAATAAAGCTCTTCATCATAATTGGTGGACGGTGCTCTCGACTTCAAGTCCTCTCGCACGTTACCACTGGAACTCTGCTCGGGTCGTCGTCTACAGCGACATGCCATGGCAGTGCAAGACAATCCTCGTTCATCCAACACCACCAGCCCAGTGCAGCCTCCACCGTCAACCCTGGCCATCCACAGACACCAGCGTGATCCGCCAGTATTCTCGGGTCTCAAAGAGAATGATGTTGAAGAATGGCTAAACACCTACAACCTCGTCAGCGAGTTGAACAGGTGCGATACTGAACACAGATTACGTACAGTAATTTCTAACTGATTGATGTGGCCAAAATCTTGTTTTGGAACCACCTTCAAGATATTCGCGACTGAGACACGTTCGCACGGTGGCTTCTTGAGATTTTCGGTTCCCCCAGTGTTCGAGCTCAAGCAGCAACGAATAAGCTTGCTGAACGCATTCAACTGGTGGGTGAATCATACACTTCGTACATTGAGGATGTTCTCGCCTTGAGCAAGCGTGTAAACTCATCTATGGCTCAAAGTGACCAAATACGCCATGTAATCAAAGGCTTAAATACCATCGAATTCGACGTCCTTGCGTCGCAAAATTCTACCACGACTCAAGAGGTCATTATCATTTGCCAGAGACTAGAAGAATTTTGTCTCTTCTTCTCTGCCATGATGCCTCGGACATTAGTCTTGCTGCGGCCTTCGACGTCCGTGCCAAGGTCCACGACATCATTCATGAGGATACTGATGGGCGCTGCTCTTGCTGCTCTTCACCATCTAATTTAGCCTCAGCTCCAAACAATTTGTGGGTTAAAATTAGGCAAGATATTGCATCTGCGTCACATCTAGCTTGTTCTGCTGAATTCCAATCTCGTCAGGTACCAATGTACGCAGAAGTTGCGGTGGTCTCTGCACCCATCACTATCTCAGCGGCTACACCAGGTGGCCATGTACCTGTGGCGTCGGTGTCACCACCGATGCGCCCACAGCCGTATTACATCATGCCGCGTCGTCCACACCTAATCTGTTGATATAGCAGTTATAGGGGCCACATATCTAGCTTTTGCCGAAGGCGCCAACACGAAGCGCAACATGGCTACGCTCCAGAAGAACGCGGACGCTTCAGTCCACTCACGAACTACCAGCGCACACCTTACCGCTCTTCCTTTTAGCGTTCGCCCTCTCCACTTTTCAGTATGGGTCAGCCTGTGAACTCCCATTAGTCTCGCCACTGCTCACAATCTTTTAATTGCCGTTCCGTGTCGCCTCTGTGACCCGGCTCCAATGTTCTGAATACCCACTCGGAAAACTCCTCGATGCAGTTTTAGGAGGAGAAACTCCATCCACTGGACAACCAGCAATTCCTTCAGACAAACCATCAGACTTGTTACCAGTGCTAGTAAAAGGTATTCGCGTCGAAGCTCTAGTGGATACTGGCACTGCTATTTTGATTAGTCGCTCTGACCTTTGCTCCCGTCTCCGCAAAGCCACAACACCTTACTCACGCCCGTCTCTCCGTGCTGCGACGAACGCCATTGCTCGCCCACCTCCCCAGTGTACAGTTCGTGTTTTAATAGACGGCATTCGTCATCATATTGCTGTTGTAGTTCTCCGTGAGTGAACCCACGAACTCATTTTAGGGTGAGATTTCCGGTTGTCTGCATGCGCTTCTATATCTTGTCAGCACCTCATCCACCTCAATGTCATCGACTATTCTGTATCGGGAAACGAAGAGTGCATTCGTCTCGTCACAACTTCAGTATATGTTCTTAGGCCCTTCCGAGAAGATGTAATTAGCGTTAATTGCACAACATTGTGAATGGCGACGAGCTTCTGCCTTATGGCCACACGGTACATCGAGGTATTGTAATCCTTCCAGGCCCTGTTCGTTTTTCCGAAGGGTCTGCTTTTATTACTGCGTTGAATCAGACCCCCGAGCCCTTATGCGCTATTGACCCGCATCTAGTCACATGCGCTATTGACCCGCATCCCGTTGCAATTGTAGTCCTTACAAGCCAAGAAGACCTACCAGAGCCAAGCGCCACCACTCAAATCTTCCACTCCTCTATCGGTGACGATGAGCTTGACTTGAAAGCAGCCCACCATCAATAAATGCTGAATTTATTGAACATTCATCTCTATCTGACGTTCATTCTGCTGTCCTTGGTATGACAACTTCTGCGACTCACCAAATTCAGACTGATGGCTCCCGAATTATTCAGTGGCGCCCATACAACGTGTCTCTTGAAGAAAGGAATATAATTGAAGAAACCGTCTCAGATATGCTTCGACGGAATATCATACGTCCTTCATCGAGTCCATGGTCTTTGCCAGTTGTTTTGGTGCAAAACAAAGACGGAACAGTACGTTTTAGCATTGATTACTGGGCACTGAACAAAATAACGCGCAATTATGTTTACCCTCTCCCATGAATTGATGACGCAGTAGATTCGTTGCATGACGCAGAGTATTTTTCAAGTCTTGACCTGCGATCGGGCTACTGGCAAATACCAGTGTTCGAATCTGACAAAGAGAAGACGACTTTTACCACCCCAGATGGGCTATATGAATTTCACGTAATGCCTTTCGCACTTAGTAACGCGCTCGCTACTTTCGATTGTATGATTGATAGCGTACTGCGTGGTCTAAGTAGAAAACCTGCTTATGCTACCTCGATGATATCATAGTGTTCTCGTCTACTTTTTCGCAACATCTGCAACGTCTCTAAGAAGTCCTAAGTTGATTTGAAGAAGCTGGTTTAACGCTGATTTGAAGCTGGTTTACAGCTTACAAAAATGCACCTTCACAAACATGACGATCAAGGATCTAGGGCGCTTAGTCAGCAAATACGGTATTCGAACGAATCCTTAAAAGCTTTCCGCCGTCCTCGAGTTTCCCCGTCTGTTGCGTCAAAAACACCTGCGCAGTTTTCTCGGCTTGGAAACCTACTTTCGGCGCTACATACGCGATTTCGCAAGGCTTGCCTCTCCGCTCTATCCACTGCTCGCCGGTAAGATGGAATTCGTCTGGTTCAAAGACTGTGAAAGAGCTTTCTTGGCGTTGAAACAAGCCCTGACATCCGACCCGGTACTATGTCACTTCGAACCAGGTGCACCCACCATTCTTCATACTGACGCCTGTGGTCATGTCTGTAGCGTGGCAACACCGCACGCGAATGTGTCATCGCTTACGCCTGTCGTGCTTTGACTGCTGCCGAGAAAAATTACACAATAACCGAACAAGAGTGCCTTGCTGTCGTATGGGCGGTGCGAAAATTTCGTCCACACCTCCAGGGCCACCATTTAAAAGTCGTCACCGACCACAACGCATTGTTGTGGCTTTCATCGCTAAAGATCTTATCGGGCCGTCTTGCCCGCTGGGTGCTTCGTTTAAAAGCGCACAACTTTGATGACGTCTACAGGTCTGGTAAGAAGCATCAAGATGCTGATGCTCTCTTTCGCTGCCTAATACCCAACTGTAATCACCCACCGTCATTGATTTCCACCGTGGCATTACCCATCGCATCTCTCCGTTGGCTAAAATCTGGCCGCCTCTCTACCTTTGAGTCGCATCAACGCGTTGAACCTTACTGCCGCTCCATAATAGCAGGCTTAGAAGGCACATCCCCTCCTCCAAACGCCCGATTTGGTCGACAACTGAAACAATTCAAGCTTCACGTTGAAGTTTTACAGCGCTATATTTACCACATTGAAGGAAACAAATGGGTCCCCGTTATAATGTTGTCTACAACGCCATGTTCTACAGACATTCCACAATCACGCTGCTGCTGGGCATGTCGGCTATCATAAAACGTACGACAAAATACCAGTCGGTTCACCTGGCCTGGCCTCTCATCCGCCATTGCCAAATATTTTTTCTTGATGTGCCCTATTTCAACGGCGGAAACGACACACCACTGCTCCTTCTGACTTTCTCCAACATCTTCCTTGTGCATTTTTGTCATTCCAAGTCGTCGGCATAGACTTGTACGGCCCCCTTCCCTTGACCTTCAACGGAAATCATTGAATTGTGACGGCGGCTGACCTCCTCACTCATTACGCGGAAACAGCCTCACTGCACGCTGGTACAGCCACTGAAGTAGCCACTGATTATTTTCTGCGTAACATATTTTTACGCCCTGAAGCTCCACGTGTTCTGCTTAGCGACCGCAGCAAGGTCTTTCTTACCGCTTTTGTTGCTGAGGTTCTATGCGCCGCCAACACTATCCACAAAACAACTTCTACTTATCCGCAAACAAATGGCTTGACGGAACGCTTTCATCGTACCCTCTCGGACATAATCGCTATGTACGTCAACCCTGTCTACACGAATTGGGACGCTAATTTGCCATTCTTAACGTTCGCCTACAATACAGCTACGCAACGCACCACAAGTTTTTCCCCATATTTTCTGGTTAATAGCCACTCTCCAAGTGTAACTATGAACGTCTCCTTTCCTTTGGCTCCTACACCTTCAGCAGACCCTTTATCCGCACAATTTTTGGCTTGCCTCGAGCACTGCCGTCATCTGGCCCGAATCAACACCAGCATCTTTCAGGAAGCTCGCAAGTCTCGCTACGATTCAACTTGCTGTCACCTTTTCTCCTGCAGACGAAAGTCTTCTCTAGACTTCTGTGCGTGTGCCCGGCTTATGTAAAAAACATTCCTCAGTCGTTTTAGAGGACCTTATATGGTGTATAAAAACACGTCCCCTGTTAATTACCGTATCTCCCCGCTTAACGCTCCCTCCGACCACTGTTGCCATAAAACAGAGATTGTGCACATTTCTCGACTGAAACTGTATACGGCGCGCAATTCTTAATGTTGTCTCTCGCGCAGCCAGGAGGTCGCTTCCAGCGTGACGGGAAATTAGTGTGAGCGCAGTCACCGACCCTTTTTTATCAATTGGACGTGTCATCAACATTTGTATAACTTCCTGATCTGTACATATCATCATCGGCATGTGCAAGCTCGAGCTCGTCTAAAATAAAGCTCTTCCTCATACTCATAAGGACAAGTAGAAGTAGGGCGAAATGTAGAATGTAGGAAAGCCTTCGAACAGTGAGTCGTTCTCTCTAGCGCCTTCTACTTTGTCGTCCTCTTCGGAAGAAGAGCAGCTCGTGCACAGTTGGTTCCGCAGTGAATGACTCATGGCCAATCCCCCCAGAGTGGGTAGGTGCCAATGATCCAAGGATCATCATCATCATCATCATCATCATCATAATCATGATTTTCTCGGTTCTTGGCCAATTTCCCAGCATCGGTGTGCGCCACATTGTTAGGGATCATGACTTCATTTGATTGTCGTTGTCGTTACTCATCACCGAGTGCCCGCCGATAAACGTCTTAACACTTTGGGGGAGAGTGCTGTGTCCTTCAAACCCCTTCGGTCCACATTCGGTACCCTTGGAGCTTCGATCCCGTCCCGTGTCATCTACCATGCACAAAGACGCCGCTAAGCCAACGCTTCCCTCTGCACGCCGACGCCATGTCCTTGGCTGTTGTGACACTCATCCTCCGCATTCGCGACCCTCCTGTCTTCACCGGCGCGAATCGCACCGAATTCGAAGACGAGCTTGCCATATATGAAAGTGTGAGCGTCTCTAATCACCAGGACGAGGCAGGTGAACTCGTGAACCTGGTTTTCTACATCGCGGGTGTGGCCAGCATGTGGCACAACAACCACGCATCTGATTTCCTTACTTGGTCTGCTTTCAAAACCACCGTCGTTCAATTGTTCGGCCGTCTACCTTTACGTGAATGAGCACAGAAGACCGGTGATCTTTCGCCCCGCCACAGTGGTCTAGTAGTAGTAGTAGTAGTAGTAGTAGTAGTAGTATTTTTATATACAGTAAGCCGGATACAGAGCTCACTGCAGGGGCAAAGGGCTAAAGGCGAACAGCCTGACAAAGGCCCTTGTCCCTCCGCAGTCCGTGACAGTGCAAAGCTTAAACAATATATATATTCAATACATTGGTTTCAAGCAACCTGAAATTGTAAACACAAAATTCAAACATAAAGGGCATAAGAAGTTTACATAACACATTTTAAGAATTAGAGGTCACTCTCGTTTTAATTCACAACTAAACAATATCAATTAAACAACTCAAAAACAGACACAAAATGCATGCGGATAGAATGAATTCCGCTGTATACACTCGTATAATTGACATAGAAGTTGATAAACAATTTAAGCATTTGCAGAGGCATCAGACTCCATTACGTAGTTTCGATAGTGTAGACCGGTGGTTATGAATAAGTTCTTTATTTGTTTCTTGAAAGTCGCACTACTAACCCTAAAGTTCAATTGATCTGCAAGGGTATTTAAAACCTGAGGTACCTGGTAAGCAATACTTTGTTTTCCATACTTGGTTCTTGCTCTAGGAGCTCGTTTCTTTTGTTCTCGCAGACTGTAGTGTGGTCTTTCGGTGCAACTTTCTTCATATAGCTTAGTCTTTTGTATTAACTGAAGTAATTTAAAGTGATATAATTGATCAATTCTGAGTATGGAATGTTTAATGAATAGTGGAGCAGTGCGCAAGTCATGTAGATTCCCCCTGTAATTTTCAAAGCAGCGCAATATTTTCTTTTGTATAGTTATTAACTTATGGTAATTCCCTTGCGATGTCGTTCCCCAGACTAACATCCCATAACTTACTTTAGAATGGAAGAGTGCATAGTACACACTTATTTTTAACCTCAATGGGATTAAGTGCATTGTTCTAAAAAAACAACCAACTATTCGCGCTAATGCGGTGATCAGATGATTTACATGAGTATTCCAGTTTAATTCCTCCTGAAACCATACACCAAGAAACTTTTGTTCCCTAACATGTGCGATGCAATTTCCTTCGAATTTTACAGCTATATTACTAATAGGTTTGTTTATAGGTCGGAATATCATATATCAGTGGCTAAGGTACTCGGCTGCTGACCCGCAGGGCGCGGGTTTGAATCCCGGCTGCGGCGGCTGCAATTCCGATAGAGGCGGAAATGTTGTAGGCCCGTGTGCTCAGATTTGGGTGCACGTTAAAGAACCCCAGGTGGTCGAAATTTCCGGAGCCCTCCACTACGGCGTCTCTCATAATCATATGGTGGTTTTGGGACGTTAAACCTCACAAATCAATCAATCAACCGGTGATCTCTTCACAAGTTACGTCGCGGACATCCTTGACTTGCGCAAGAAACGGGACGCGAGCATGTCAAAGGCTGAAAAAATCACGCATGTTCTGAAAGGCATCGCCGACGATGCCTTCGCCATGCTCCTGACCAAGAATCCTTGCACTAAGACAGAGGTGATTACACTATGCCAAAGATACAAGGAGTTGTGGCGGCAGCGCTTGATGACCTTTCGACAGCCATCATGTGACGCTATTATCTCGGCCTTGTCAGCAGTTCGTGGCTACGCAACCTAGCTCGCCGAAATCAGGTTATTCGTGCGTGAGGAAGTTGCCCGCCAGGTGGCTTCCCTGACTTTTGCTCTCCCTCAACATGCTCAACAGCCGTCAACTACACTTCTGCCTCCCTTCTGCCAAGCTTATCAGCAGAAGATTGCGGAGGTGATTCCTGAATACGACCAGCCGCCTCCTGTATCTGCACCACTCAGCTACGCCCAAGTTGTCGCCAGGCTGCGACCACCGATTCTGGTGGGTGGCCCTCTTAGTTACTACAATCCATCACCAGGTCCCAGGCATTCCAAGTAACTATGCCACGTACATGTGTCGCCACCATTCCCGTGCCTCGAGTGCCGCCCACCATGCAGTTATATCATCAGCCGGCTCATCCATTGCGTTCTGCGACATGGATTGCACCCATGAACCGATAGCACAATTAGGAAAATCGCTCCATCTGCTTTGCTTGTGGTTGTGTCGGTCACGTAGCACGCTTCTGCAATCAGGTGCAGCAACCACAGGTTGCCTCCGACTTTTCCAGCCAATCGAGCCGCCCTTATGACCGACTGCCGTCTATGTCTCTGTCATCCTGCGTCACTCCATCTAACCGCCGTTCACTATCTCCGCGACGTCTCTCGCTGTCACTGATGCGCAATGTTCACCCTCAGCTGACCAAGAAAACTAGTCGTCGCAGCCCCTTGAAGCAAGGGTTGCGACCCTGTTGAACTGCGAAAGCCCTCAGGGAAGCCCATCAAACGTGATAAACGCGCGTGTAGATAGGGTTCGTGCATCTGCCCTTGTAGATAATGGGGCCGCCGTATCCGTCTTGATGCCAGACTATCCGTCATGAACGCAAAGTGACCACGCCACTTTCCGGGCTCTCGCTTCTCACAGCAAGCACCCAAAGCATTCACCTTTCAGTGATGAACACTTCCCGCCTCATGATTGACGACGTGATGTGTGCCGTCGAATTCATCATAATTCCTGCATGCTCTCACGAAGTCAACGTAGGATGATATTATTTCTCCTGTCATGATGCCGCCATTTATTGCGCACCAGAGGAGATACAACTCTTGGAATTTTCTTCTTTGATTCCGGCTGACAGTCCATCGGCTGCCAGCAAAGTGCTCGTCAAAGACGACACGTATGTGCCTGCAAACTCGTAAATGGCGTAGTCTGTCTACAGCGCAAGTCTTCTCGTCACCACTGCCCTCTTCTCGCCATCTCATCGTGTTTTCATGAGGGAACGCTTGCTGGTTCCTTTCGCGATCTTCGAAGTCACTGACAGCAGCACGACTATTTTAGTTCTGAACTCTTCCCCGTACAGGCGTACGCTGGTGCGAGGGCAATGTCTCTACAGCGTGGAGCCAATCGAAGACGCATAAGGTATGGATCAACCCAACGACAAGCACTGCCCAAGTTCTATTACGCTCAGTGCTGTTTCTACATCTGCTTCATCTTCCGCTGATGTATTCGGTTCTCTAATTTCCGACAACATTACCTCGGTTCAGTGTTCCCAGTTTCTAGGCCTGTTAGAAGAATTCCACTCTTCTTTCAATGTCACTCAACCTTCTCTCGACCATGCATCCACCGTTAGCCATCGCATCGACACAGGCGAGCAAGCACCACTGCGGCAATGTCCATATTGCGTATCTCCCACAGAACGCCATATGTGTTATTAACGAAAAATTTCACTGCATGCTTTGCCAGCCACGACCCTATAACAGCCCTTCGGTACCTGCTGTTGTTCTCGTCACGAAGAAGAACGGCTCTGCGATGTTGTTTGCGGACTACCTACGCCTCAACAAGATACCTTTTAAAGACATGTACCCATTACCACAAATAGCTGGCACAATCGACAGCCTGCAAGGAACAGAATTCTTTTCATTCCTAGATTTGCACTCAGGGTACTGGCAAGGACATAGGGCTGAGAATTCTCGACCGAAGACCGCTTTTGTCACCCCCGACGGCTTGAACAAATTTAGCGTCAAGACGTTTGGGCTGGGCATTGCGCCCGCCCCCTTTATGCGCATGATGGATATGTTTCTGCGCGATCTGAAAGGGCACACGTGTCTTGCTACCTCGATGACGTTGTTGTTTTTGCTTTCGACTTCTCTACGCGTCTTCAACGCCTGCGGCATGTTTTGACGCGTATGAATGACGCCAGTCTGCAACTTAAATTAAAGAAAATCTCATTTTCAGCTCTTCAGCTGACAATACTCAGCTACGTCGAGTCCAAGGGTGAAATTCTCCCTGATTCAGCTAAGCTTCGGGCTGTGACTGAGTTCCCGAAGCCAACATTCATCAAGGAACTGCGCAGTCTCGTAGGACTGTGTTCCTACTTTCGGCCTTTCATCCGAAACTTCGAGACTATCATATGGCCACTGACGAAGCTCCTCGGAAGTAACGATCCTCTCCAATCATGGTCGCCACAGTGTGACGACGCTTTCACAACGCTCCACCGTTTGTTGACGTCACCTCCCATACTCCGCCATGAAATACCTACGGCGCCTACATAGGTACACACGGACGCCAGTGGTGTCGGCTTCGGCGCCATCCTTGCGCAGCGTAGATCAAGGTTCCCGGAATATGTCGTGGCATATGCAAGCCTTACGTTTACAAAAGCTGAGAATAATCACGCCGTCTCTGAGAAAGAACGTCTGGCAATCATCTGGACCATCACAAAGTTTCGACCTTATTTGTATGGTCCGCCATTTGATGTCATCACCCATCATCACGCACTATGCTGGTTGTCGTCATTGAAGGATCCCTAAGTCTGTGTCGTCCGGCGGGCACTTTGCCTTCAAGGCTACATCATCCGCGTGCTGTACCGCAATGGAAGGCAACATGCTGACGCCGACGCTCTGGAAAGCTCTCGCTTGCCTGACGACAATGCCTAGGATTCAGCGTCTCACCTTGCCGTTTCTTCCATCAGTATTCATAGTATCACTACTGAACAGCGCACGGATTGATGGATTTCCTCAATGATAAACTTGCTGATTGATCCATCCACGCCATCCACTCGCGCACTGTGTCGTTAAGCCCGCCATTTCGCCGTACGCGACGACCTCCTCCACCGACGCAATTACAACGGTGACGGTCGCCAGTGGTACTAGTCAATGCCATTTAGTCTTCGCTTTGACATATGCGAGTTCTCTCATTCTGATTCACAATGTGTGCACTCCGTTGTATCGAAGACTTACCACTGCATTCGCCAACGGTATTTTGGCGTGGCGTGTACCAATACGTTCAGAAATTTGTTCGCTCCTGCAAAGATCGTCATTGCCGCAAAACTTCGACGCACCTGTCGCCGGTTGGTCTGCAACCTTTAACTTGCCTTGCCAGGCCGATAGGGCGCATTGACATCAATTTGTAAGCGCCACTTCCACCACCTCATGCGATACGCTGAAACTGCCACTCTCCCCGCTGCTTCAGCGAGCGATGTGGCCACCTTCCTGCTCCAGGAATTTATGCTGCGACATGGTACAACCAAGGAACTGGTCAGTGATCAAGGTCTTGTCATACTGTCCGAAGCCGTCGAAGCCATATTCATAGAGTGCAATGTTGTTTACCGCAAAACTGCTACTTACCGTCCGCAGATGAATGGCCTCACAGAGCACTTTACCATTACACTCAGTGACCTGCTCTCCAAGTACGTCGCCATCGACCACACAAATCAGGGTGCCATTCTGTCGTTCTTCACCTACGCTTATATTACCGCCCTTCAAAGCACTACTGGTTTTTCATCTTTCTTTTTATTACATGGAAGGAACCCGTTGTAAATAAACGACACGATACTTGCATACAAGCTAGATCCATCTTAGTGTGCGCCTATTTCTGCTACAGCCAAGCTTGAGGAAGAATGTCCAGAGCTGGCAAGAGCGGCAGAAGAGCATTCGTGCTGACGCCAGCACTACTTCACCCACTTTCTTCCCTGGATTTCTCAACTGGCTCTCGATCCCTACCACTACAACTGGCCTATCTTGAAAACTACTTTCTTAATACGAAGGCCCCTACCGTGTCGTCGAAAGCACTTCCCCTGTAAACTACATGATCGAACCCACTGAACCATCTTCGGTCATGTGCTATTGTGGGCGCGACATTGTCAACGTGGAGCACCTGGTGGCCTACCATGACTTGCTCATAGTAACCAGCTGTTCGGTCGCCAGACAGCTCCCTCTTCCTACCCGGGGTAGTTGTTGCGAAGCCTTCAAACAGTGTGTCGGCCTCTCCAGTGCCCTAAAGGGGGTCACCTTCTTCGGAAGAAGAGCAGCTCGTGAAGACAGTCGGTCACTGCATTGACTGTCGCTGTCTTGCACCATCGCCGAGTGTCTGCCAATCAACGTCCGAACAAGAAAATGAACAGCGGAAAGGCCAGCTGAGCCAAGACGACAAAACGGAATACAAGGTTCCGAGAGAATCCATAAAACGTGCTAGAGAGCAGATGGAAAGAAAGGAGAATGAACAGCCCTAAACCAAGCTGAAGGATTATAACGAGCAGAAGCAAACGGAACAAGGCGGGCCAAAGGCCGAAGCCCTAGCCGTACCAAGCGTCTAAGCTGAAGTCTTGAAAAGAAGAGACTGGCATGAAGACAATGACCATGAAGTCGACATTTCCTTGAAAGTTGCACGCTACAAACACTTTTTGGTGCCGCGAGGAGTTTTACGCATTAGTGTAGTTTTGTTTCGTGTTAATTTACATTTGTTCCTTTTTCATCTTGCTGCCATCATGTGCCATTTAGTAAGAAGTTGAGTAGGGTGGCCGAAGAATCAGTGAAAAACGTTGTTGGGACTCCCTAAAGAGGATGTTAAGCTTTTCAGGATAGTGCAATGTTGGCGAATCGGTAGCACGTCCTTGAGATGCACGTGCGCTGTTGTAACTAGTGGAAGTAAGACAACGACGAGGAAGACAGACGCTCGTGCTGTTTCACCTGTGTGGCTTGTGCGTTTGTTTAGAGTTTAGTGATGTATCCTTCTTTCATACAACGTATTGTGCTCTTGAAGGACGCCATGAAGTCAACACAATTTTGCGAAAATTTTTTGCCGCAATCGCAATGTGAGCTTTGTCGCCTAAATCCTTTCATAAATTGGCAGTTCTGTACATTGTGAAACTTTATAGCGGTGATTCCTTGATGTACCAAAATAATTTCTTAATTTTAACTTTGCCCCGTTAACCCGTAGGTACTGTTAACGCTTCCGTCGAGTGCGCTTGCATTGTGAAAGTGGTATGCTGCCAAGAGCCCAGTGAAATCTTTAAGCAGAAACCAGGCTCATCACTGAAAAAAGCAATGGTGATGTTTTTGTGTGTGTGGTACGTATGAAACCTTGAGTATCGGGCTGCTTTCGGCAGTTACTTTGTTTTGCTCTAACAGTCGCTAAATGTGCCGGCATGAACGAAATTTCATAGGTAGAAAGAAAGGTGCATTACTTGTTTATGAACTACACTTTGTTCAGTGAAGCGCACAGTTCAGATGAAGTTTATCTATAGCACTTTTTTATAGTTCGAATGGGCATTTTTTCCTTAACTGCATTTCTATAAGGAGCTTTTTTGTAACATATTGAAAAAAAGTGGCAGCACAATCTGGAATTTTCTATTTTTGTTTATTTAACTTTTTATTCAATTCTCAATTTTACACACATGTAAAGCCTCTGAGAGCTCCACTCTAATTCCATCAGCAAAATTTATTGACGACTATGTATATAAAAGATTGATTTGAAATAATGTACCCCAGTAGCTTAATTGCAAGAATAGCGTCAGGCACTTGTGCGAAAAGCTGTATGAAAGTTGCTTCTTCAAATACCTTCATAGTGTTTGCATTTGTGACTACGAAAATTAGAAACAATCTATAACCCTTTAATTTAGCCATTTATACTCCGTGTTGAATGGTGCGTAACGAAGTTCTTATGCCACAATGACATTGTGGGGCTTTTCACTCAGCGAATGAAACCCTTTTTATGCTTACTTGAAATGTAAGAGAAGATGTTTATTGGCTTAATGTGGGATTCTCTTGCTCAATATAATGTGTTTCTCACTATCCGCGAGTTTTTCTTATCCCCAGTAAGAAATGAATGCGACAGCAACAACTTGGAATGATACGCAAAGAAAAGGAACATAAAAACAGGCAGTACGCTGCTCACGCAAAATTGACGCACGTAAACAGCACACACGGAAGGAATAGTGAAGTTCCATGCAGGTATTGTTCTTTTTATTCTGAGAATTTTCGCCTGTAATTTTGATACAAGTGGAAAAAGGGAATCATTGTGATATTGCACAGAAGGAGAGAGAGAGAGAGAAACAATTACTTAGAATAATTGTCCTGAGCGTGGCCTGGTATTGCCCTAAGATGGGAAGGCTCCCTAGTCCAAGAACCTTCTGGCTTCGACTACCCTCTTGGCCCTGTGACGAGTTGTCGCGGATCTTCCAGGTTCTCGAGAATGAGCTTAACTTCGCACATTTTCATTAGGTGGCTGTCATTTATTTTTGGGGCTTGGTCCCGTTCCAGTTGCACGTTGTGGTTTGCATGGCACTGGTAAGCCAGGGTGTCCAGTACGCTGCAGAGTAGGCACATTTAGCCATGTGTCGTTGAATAGAGGGGGTGCATTTATATGCCACGAATGTAAGTGTTGCTTTGCAGGCGTATGAAGATCACACTTTGTTCTTTGGTTATTTTTTGATGGGTTGAAGGGTACACCCGTCGCTCAAGTTTGTAGTGTTGAAGAGGCGACGAGTGGGTGTTTTGTACTACCTCCATCTCTGCAGCCTCGAATCGGGTATCCTTTGGTCCTACACTGTAAGCCAAAATGCGGCAAAGTTGCGTGCGCAAATGCATGCGCAAATTTCTTAATTTCTTTATTTACAGAGCCTTACAGAGCCCTCGAGGGGCATTGTGTAAGGGGGCGGTACAGAAAATATGTTAGAAAAATATATACACATATATATCTCCACACACATAGGCAAATATTGATTATAATAGAAAATGCAGTGCAACTTACGAATGTGTAAGCAAATTACATACTAGAAAAGTGAGTTACAGTGTGTGAAGGTGAAATACAAAAAATATGTTATGACAGTAACTACAACCTAGCAATAGGGCAAAAACATCGGCAACAGTTCTATAGACACTGAAGATTACGAAGATGCGACGGAGCAGTTTTTGGTACATAAGTATTTTTTAAGAGTATGATAGAACTTTGTGTGGTCTTGTTCTGACGCAAGATCATCTGCCAAATCATTCCACAAACGAATAGCTCGTGGAAGAGTCGACTGGTTGAAAGCGTTAGTATTGCCGTACATGCGTGATAAGCTAAAGGTGTTATGTAGTCTGCTCGAAGTTCGATGAGCTGGATTAAGGTGAACAGATGGCGTCATGCTGGTGTGGATGAGTTAGTGAAAAAAGATAAAAGCGAGATGTCGCGGCGAATTTTCAGTGGGTAGAGTGCAAGGCTATGTTTAATCTGTGTTACGCTGGACGGGTAGCTGTGATTACGCGCTATGAATCGACTAGCTCTGTTCTGTATACATTCTAACTTATCTATGAGGTATGGTTGATATCGTGACCAAATAGAGGATGCGAACTCCAGTTGAGGACGGATTAGAGCAAGATAAGTCAGTTTGCGCACATCGGAGGGAGCACTGTATTGATTACGGCGCAGAAAACCTAATGATCTTGAGGTGTTCGCACAGGTAGAAGTGATATGTGTGGACCACGAAAGTGTAGAAGTTAAGTTTATGCCTAGGTATTTGTAATTATCAGTGCGTTATACAATGCTATTATCAGTTATTTATTGGCTAATAAAGTTATCGCGTTTGCGGCTAAAGGTGATTAGTTTGCATTTGGAAACATTAAGTTTCATCTGCCATGTTTTGCACCACTCATTTATATGCTCGAGGTCTTTTTGAAGAGTTACATGATCACTATTGTTGCGGATGGGACGATAGATGATGCTGTCATCGGAAAATATATGCATACAAGAGGATACGTTGTCAGGCAGGTCGTTAATGTAGATGAGGAAAAGTAAGGGACCAAGAACACTGCCCTGTGGTACACCAGAGGAAACGTAACAAAGTCATGAAGAGTGATTGCTGGCGATAATGAATTGTTGGCGGTTAGTTTGGAAGTTTCTGAGCCATGTTAGCGTGAGTGAATCAAGTTTTAGTGATGACAGTTTTATTATCAAGCGACAATGAGCAACACGATTGAATGCCTTTGCAAAATCAAAAAATAAACAATCTGTCTGTATATTACTGTTCATGTTAGAATGTAGGTCGGTGGTAAACTCAAAGAGTTCAGTCTCGCAAGAATGACCCTTTCGGAACCCGTGCTGGTCAGAGAAAAAGAAATTTTTTAGATTCTAGATGCGCATAAATGTTAGAAGCTATGATATGCTCAAGCATCTTGCAACATATGCACGTCAAGGAAATGGGGCGATAATTTCCAGGCGAACTTTTACTACAACTTTTATGAACTGGCACTACCTTCACTATCATCCAGTCAGAAGGCAACATTCCTGTAGTGAGTGACTGCCGAAAGATGCAGTGCGTGCGCAAATGTACGGCAATGAAGGAACCTACAGGGAGGGTAACTGTGCCGCGATCGCCATCTGTCGATGCTGCAATGCAATTCTCGGCGTGGTCGGCGTTCACGAAAACAAGCTATATTGGCTATACGCCACTGTGAAAGCGAAACACAATGAAACGAATAGAATATATTATGAGAGGCAAGTACAACGTGCAGTCAGTGCACACAGCAAGTGCCCAAAGGTTTGCAAGATTTCGGCACGGGTGGGCCAAAACCAAGTAAAAGTCTCCGCGAACACGGGCAATGCGAATAACTTGCTTCGTTGTGCTGAATTTGTTAGAACTATGAAGAACACTCACAACGCTAGCAAAAGTAAGCAGTTCGTCAGCGGTCGTGTACCCACACAGTCAGTGGCCACAACTTCAACGCGATATATAGAAAAACTAGGCTTTGTACGTCATCGGTATCAAGCTGGCTGCTGGTGTGAACGCATTGTCAGCGCACACGAAGCAAGTTTCGCATACCATTTCTTTCACATAAAATAATGTCTGCTGCATAAAAGCTCAGATAAACAGCCTATGTCTTTTTCTCCTTGCGAAAATTGGTGTCAAACATCAAGCGTGAAGGCGATCGTGTATACGACTAAGTAAACGGCCAGCCGTGCACTGTGACTTACCAGCACGATGAAAGAACCGTACCTGCGAACGGTCTCTTCACTGTAAATAGGCAGATATCTACAACACGCCGTAAGACACCACGAACATTTGACACCTACCAATTGTTCATTTGGGTCCATCCAATAACGACGACGAAAACTTCCCGCGAGCCGCATGATGCGATCATTGGTGGTCGTACTCCTTGTAAGCCTAGCGAAGCCGTCAGCAAGCCGACACGACATGGCATCTGCGGGGAGCCTGGCTCCTTCGCCGGCTTTCCTGCGTGAGCGCCCTGGCCATGCACCAGCACTGCGAATGCTGATTCAGCCAACATGATCGAATACCAGCAGATAATTCATATTCAATGACTGCAAGGGTGTTGAAGGGCAAAACCACACAGTTCCCCATGATGTGTCCCCAGCGGAGACTTTCCAGGGAAGAAATTGATGCTCCTTTAGAGCTCTCTTCTGATTCTGGTGACGAGTCTGAAGCGGATAATTGGGAGCCGCTTCTCACCGATATTGGCACTTCGAGCAGCTCAGGAGACGAAAGTGAAGACAGTGAGCCTGTGACTAATAACGGCGCTTCGACAAGCTCTGGTGCAGCAAAAGCCTCCTCCTGAACATCTATCGTGAGCAAGATTAGCACACCGTGGGTCAAAGACAACGACTGGGCAGGAAAGGCTGCCGATTTCCTTGGTAAGCATAAACTCAGTGCGCACGGTGCACTCCCCATTGACTACTTCCTGGCCTTTTTCCTGAATCGTTACTAGAGCACATCATTTTTTCAGACAAACTTGTATGCTGCGCAAAAAGGGAAAGAGAACCTCAGGTTGAAACTGCCAGAGCTAAAAGTCTGCCTTGGCATATGCCTGAGAATGACTTACATCAGATATTCTAAAATCAGAATATACTGGTCAACGGAATTCGGACTTCCAATGGACCTTGTCGCCGACTCAATGACTGTCAACCTTTTTGAGGAAATTCGAAGATTTCTGCATTTTAAAAACAACAGCGACACTTTGAGCTTTCAGAATGACCGCGTAGCTGAAATGAGGCCAGTCATTGATGCACTCAACGAAGCATTTTGCTCGGCAGTTCAACTTGAGGAATACCAATCTGTCGACGAGATGGTGATACCATTCAAGGGGCGTTCCTATATAAAGCAATATCTTCTAAGTTAGCCCAAGCGCTGGAGTTTCAATGTATGTGTGTGAGCAGGAGTGTCTGGCTACATTTATTGTTTTGAGGTATACCAAGGTGCAACAGGTGGGTGATCCAATGTTTCAAGCGAAATTGGTGTGGCCGGAAAAGTTGTCATCAGGTTGTCCAAGAGTTTTGAAAGGAAAAATTATAAACTTTATGCTGATATCTTATCCACATCTATGGCCCTGGTCAGGCAACTGAGAGAGGATGGGATATTGTTTGTCGGTACATGCCGTGCAAACCGCCTGCAAGGCGCGGATAAAAAGCCCAAGCCCTTGAACATGCTCAAAGCCGATGAAAGGGGAAGCAAATCCATTTGCACCCCAGCCGACATCAAAGTGACAAGGTGGCTGGACAACTCGCTTGGTCACGTTGTTTCCAGCTACGCTGAACGGCAGCCTGAAGGCACTACCAAAGGGTACAACAGAAAAGAGAGAAAAGTAATGGATGTCACCCGGCCGTACTCCGTGGAACTTTACAACCAACACATGGGAGGTGTTGACCTCGTTGATTCCTTTATTGCAAGGTACAGAAACTACGTCCGTAATAAGAGGGGCTATTTGAGGATTTTCTTCCATCTACTAAACGCCGCAGTTGTGAACGCCTGGATTTTGTGGAGGTGGGACGAAGCTGTTAAGGTAAGCATTCAATGGACCAACTTGAGTTCTGAAGTAGCGTTGCTAAGACGCTCATATTTCGCGGTGAAACAGCACAGAGCTCGAAGTGACGAGGACGGCCATACTACGATTCGCCGACAGCCCCCATAAAGAAGAGAGTTTTCAACCATGTGCCCCTGGAAAAGAGGCTCGATGGCGGGTACCATTTCCCAAAGAAGAGCGAACAGAAAAACGCCAGCCGCTGTCGAACCCTTGCCTGCCGCAGCAAGACAAGGCACCTCTGCGGTAGGTGCAACGGGCCCCTTTGTCCCGTGTGCTTCCAATCCTTCCACAGCACCTAAGCTGAATGGGCAAGACTGATCTGCAGCATTTCATTTTGAATTGCAATTGTTTCTACCAGTGTTTTAACATGAATGCTCAATAGAATGACTAGAGTATTATATATCTCAATTGTGCTGAAACCAGAGAAAAATATCAACCTAAACGATGATGTCATCAAGTGGAGACACCTTGATACTTTCATATAGAGGCTCTTTATCACTGGAAATAAATTTTTTTCATGGTCTTTGTTGCCCGTGCGAATACATTTTGGTGCAAAGCTATTTTTGTATTCTCTCGATTTTATTCTTGCATGACATGGTTAGACGTATTCACACTAAAAGATCGGTGCGCTACGGAGCTACAAACTAGCCTATGTATAATTTCACGTTATGGTATCAATGTTTATTGTTTGTTTAAGCTGAGTAAAGGTCGCCCACTGGCACTACATGTAGGTCAGAATACTGTGCTATATATATTAGTTAGTTCGTCCTCTACAGCGTAGCGCGCGCGGTCAGTGCTAGCGGTATTATGCTGTGAAAAAATAGTGCCTATGTATGTATATGTGTGTGGGTTGCATCAGCAATATACTGCGTTCTTCAGTGCTGCATAAATTGGAAATAAACATAAAATGTACTCCACAAGTGCAGGGTCGCCACTTTTTTTGCCATTCGTCCAGACAGTTTAACTGTTAATACCACTGGAGCATTCTACTTGGACCAACATTTAAACCAAGTGGAGCAAGTGCCTGAGGGTAAGAGTTCAACCCTTGCAGTTTCTCCCGCAGATAGTTCAAAATCGGTTCAAAATCTGTGGCAGCCCTTTTATATTATAAAGGACCGATGTCATAACCCACTTAAGTCCTTTTCGGCTTAGAGTGGAGGCCAGCCCGGCGGACATGCTGGAGGGCAGCGGCGTGGGCCGCTTTGTTTCCCTGTTGACCCTCGTGGCCAGGAACCCAGATTACGCAAGTATATGGAAGTGGAGAGCTTCGCTGTTGCAGGATGTTAATTACATCAGTTGATTTGATTTGTGGGGTTGAATGTCCGAAAGCCACCTTATGAGTATGAGAGACAACGTAGTAGAGGGCTCCGGAAATTTCGACCACCTTGGGTTGTTTAACGTGCACCCAAATCTGAGCACATGCGCCTACAACGCTTCTGTCTCCATCGAAAATGCAGCAGCTGTGTACCTTAGCCACTAGACCACCGCAGCAAAGCCTGCGTCGGCTGAGACGCGGCCCTTCGCATAAGTGCGGCAAGCGGCTTGTGAGTCAGTGGAGATAACCGCCGCGTCTCTACACGTGGTGGAGGCGAGAGTTATTGCCGCTTCTTCCACTGCGCCTGAGTTGCGTGCATTGACGACTGATAATTAGTGGTTACAGTTCACCTTCATCTGCTGTAACCGGTTCTGATGCATGCACCACGCAAGCATAATCTTTGAGATCTTTTTCTGATACTTTCTGATACTTTCACTAGCGGTGTTAGACTTGAAGCCCACATTATGCAGTTTGTTGACCGTATCGTCATCATCATCATCATCACGATTACGTTCATTGCACGACAAAAGCCTCTTCCATGTTCCGCCAGTCAACTTGGTCCTATGTTTGCTGCTGCCACTTTATACGCGCACACTTCCTAAACTCTTCAGTCCACCTAACTTCCTGCCTCCCCTTAACCCTCTTGCCTTTTCGGGGTATCCAGACAGTTCTCCCAATGACAAGTGGTTATCCTGCCTATGTGCTACATGCCGAGCCCATGTTCAATTATTTTTTCTTGATTTTAAATATGATATTCTTAACGCCGGTTTGTTCCTTATCCTCTCTGCTACCTTATTGTTTCTTTACGTTTCACCTCATTTCCTTTTCAATTACTCGCTGTGTTGTCCTCAACTTAAGCTGAACCCTGTTTGCAAGTCTCAAGGTTTCTGCTCCGTAGGTAAGTACTGGCAATATTAAGGTGAACCCTGTTTGCAAGTCTACAGGCTTCCGCTCCGTAGGTAAGTACTGGCACTATGCAGCTGTTATATAGCTTGCTCTTGAGGTATAGTGGCAATATACCATTCACAATGTGAGAGTGCCTGCCGAATGTGCTGCACCCTCTTATTATATTCCACCTACTTCAATATCGTGGTTCGGCTCCGTGGTTATTACCTATCCTAAGTGAATGTAGTCTTTTTCAATCTCAAGAGCACTATTATCCATCTCGAATCACTGTTCTCTTTCGGGATTGTTGTGCATTACTTTCGTTTTATGCAAATTAATTTGATGACCTACGCTTCTGCGCTTATTGCCTCTTTGAGTAATCATAAATCGCAATTTGTCCCCAGCATTACTCAGCAAATGAATGTCATCGGTGAAGCGCTCATTACTAAACTAGTTTTTATTAACTCTTATTCCCCACTCTTTCCATTCTAGGCCTTTGAAAACCTCCTGTAAGCAAGCGGTAACCCCTGATCATCTGTACTACTTCGAAGAATTGCCAAAGACATAAAAAATTTCTATTTTCGGGATTTTTCCATGCAAATGTTGAAAAACTTTTCAGCATATTCTGCACAACAGTACTGATTTCCACCTGTATCCACGAACACACACATTATAACTACACGTCTCTCACGTACTGGCGACATTTGCAAATATGTCTAGCCTGTGCACTGCCGCACAACAAAGGCATGACTTTATTATTGTATATACTGTTAGTACACCGCACAATGTGGGCGTCAAGATTAACACCAATAGTAAACTAGAGCTTGCTCCACGTGACTGTCAGAAGGTCAAAATTAAATCTTAAAAGTTAAATCTTAAAATTAAATCTTAAAAGCGAACGGGCGCCATTTTTCCCTACTTATTGATAAGTGTGAGAATAAGGCCCCTCTCCTCCACGGAGCAAAGCATGCGTGGGAGATGAGCGTGCACTGACGCATCCTGATGAGTTGGCGCCGACAGTTGCGCCAAGCTAGAGTAACTGTATGTGGTCCCTACGAGGCCAGAGTAGAGCATAGATCCACCATCCTGCCTGGCTAGCAACCAGCTGTGTGGCAAAATTGCCCTCTGTGTTTGCAGGCGGCCGTTTTTTTTTTGTTCTGTTGCATACTGACATACTTGAAGGAAGGCCGCTTGAAGGAAGGCTGCTTTTCTGCCTGATTGCCAGCAAAGTGCAACGTAAGAGCTGACTGATTTTAGCGTGGTGAAAAAAGCGACATTCTTGCTCATCGTATGGCGAAAAGTGCAGAGTGCACATTATGTACTTCTTTTGTGGTGAGACATTCACGTTTCACAAACTTTCAGAATTTATGACCGGATAACAAGCGGGAACATTCAGTATTCACGCTACGCTGGTGAAATGTGGCACTCGTTGTTTCTGACTGTACATGAAAATAGCGCAATAGTCTCGCTGAATATAACTCAATGAAGAGTAATGCCTTAGGCTTTTGAAGTGTGCAAGAATATAACGGTGCACTCTTTCACAATTCACGTTTTGTGACGCATGGTTGTGTGTTTAAAAGAATGCGTAACAATTTTGAACACTTAGAACCCTGCTATGGGAGAGCTGAAACCCGTTCCGTGGGCCTCACACATGGCGAGGCTGTATGTATAAAACATGTATTGCCGAAAGATATGTGTGCTGTTACTTCACTCATTTAAAACGATTTATTTCACATGTAAATGGAAACGCTTACCCAATATGCAGCCTACATAAAGTTGGTTTAGAGCTCGGCGCCAAGCGTTGGCGTAGCTTTGCGGTAGAGTATTGGACTGCCACTGAGAAAGCTCGGGTTCAATTTCCAGTAGCGATTCTTTTATTTTACGTAGGTTTTCATTTTTTTAGATTTGAGTGATAGTGGTCATGGACACCGGTAGCGGCAAGCATCTACTGCGCCAGAATCAGGTCTTTGTGGTCTGAAGAGCTCTCGCGGTAAAATTGAGCTAATTCGACAACCGTGATCCTTTAGCTACGCCAGTGGTGAATAAATATATTTTGATCAATATAGGTAATCGGGCTCCATTTGAACAGTTATTAATGCGCAACAAAGAGCAGTGCACTTCTTTTTTAGCGTGTTCCATACGAATGAAGGAGCACTCAGCAGCTGGTAAAACTGGCAAAACATTTTTTTCCAGGTTACCCAGTCATTGTAACGTTTCGATGGCTGTGTTGTTATAACTGCAGACCTGGTGCGCACATAGAGCTAATACACCGGCACCCGCACGCATCTATGGACCGCGTTCAGAAAATGCGCCAAGACATGCCGGATTTGTTTTGCCGCGGCGGCGTCCCCACACACAAAATTCGCCTGAGCGTCATCTTCTCAGCAATGCATCGTTGCTGGCGGTGCCGACAGCGTTGGAAGACAGTTGCGCTACTCTTGTCCAAGACGGTTCATAAGCAGTTACTCTACACCAAGCGCACTCATCGTGCCATCTCCCTGGTGATAATGAAAACACGCTGTTTCCCTCGCGGTAGATGTAAATAGCTTACCGTTTCAACGTCAAATGAGGTGCTTCTTCGTAGGTCAGTGTCTGACCCCGCGCATTCACATACGAAAGGATGTATGTTCAATCCCACACACCGCAGTCTTTTTCTGAATTAATTTTCATCTCTCTCTTCTCTCATTATATATATATATATATATATATATATATATATATATATATATATATATATATATATATATATATATATATGTGTGTGTGTGTGTGTGTGTGTGTGTGTGTGTGTGTGTGTGTTATCACGTTTCTCACGACGACCTTGATATAATGGCCTCGTTGAGTCGACTAGCAAAGCACCACCTCAGATAGATCGTCGTTGTCCTCTTTCACTCATGGATCTCAGCCAAGCAGACCATGTGGCCATAGTCACCCCCTTTGAAAGCATCAACTCGATGCTCGTAAATTAAGAAAAAAAATAAACGAATACAGACGCAGATATAGGGAACCAAAACAGGGAGAGTGCCAGTTCTCGCAGCGCAAATGAGGAAGTTTCGGTAACAGTTGCACCAAGCGCAAAAAGAAAAGGCATAAAAACACAGAACACGAATAGCAACAGCAACGCAATGTCATGGCCTGTCATAACACATGAAAGCACAAGGGCTACTGTGTGAAGAAGGGCTTCAGCAGAACGACATGCATGGTTTCGTGTCGAAGCTGTTGACGAGATGACGCTGCGTCGTCCAGAAATACCTCGTAGGTAAGATCTGTGACACGTATAAGAAGCTTGTATGGTCCGAAATAACGGCTTAGGAGTTTTTCGGATAAGCCTGGTCGCAGGACAGGGATCCACACTGAGACTCGGTCCCCAGAGTGGTCAGCGACGTTTCAATGGCGGAGGTTGTAACGCCGTGCGTCTGCATCTTGTTGGTGACAGGTGTTTATTCGAGCTAGCTGACAAGCTTCTTCGACGTATTGAATCTATCGCTTAGCGTCTAGAGCAAGTTCATTGCTTTGGTCGCACGGAAGCACAACATTGAGCATGGTTCGCACGTTGCGTCCATAAACAAGTCACAAAGGCGGAAATTGCGTTGTTTCTTGCGTTGCCATATTGTATGCAAACGTAATGTATGGGAGAATCCCGTCCAAGGTTTTGTGTTGTACGTCCACGCACACTTACAGCATATCTTTTATGGTCTTCTTAAACCTCTTTGTCAGTTCGTTGGTTTGCGGGTGATAAGCCATCGTTTTTTGATGACGTGTGCGCTCAATTCAAAATTGTCCTTCATCGTTAGCGCCTGTAAATGACGTCCCTCTGTCCGTAATAACGCATGGCCAGGGAGCATGCCGTAAGACGATTTGGTGCACGAAGAATTGCGTGACTTCAGAGGTCATGCCACGGGGTAATGTTTTTGTTTCAGCATAAGAATTAAGATAACCTGTCGCAACTATAATCCATTTGTTCCCAGAGGACGACAAAAGAAAAGGTCCGAAAAGGTCCATTCCCACGAGGTCAAAGGGTGTCCGTGGTGGTGCAATAGGCTGGAGCAGACCCACGGCTCTCACAGGTGGAGTCTTGCGGCGCTGGCACTTAAGGCAGCCTTTCACACATTGATATACACTTGATAGTCGTGGCCAGTAATACTGTTGGCGTACTCTGGCGAGTGTTCGCGAATAGCCCAAATGTCCTGACGTGGCCCCGTCGTGGCACGCAACGAAGATCTCATCACTCATGTCGGTAGAAACAAGTAGGAAGGCTTTTTCGCTACCAGGGGCGTTATTTTTGTAACGAATGTCTCTTAGACAAAAACAGGACAGCTTGCGAGCAATGTATTGAGGGACCTGAGAGTACTGGTCTTCCAGGGAATCAATAGCTGGGCGTAATATTTCGTCTGCCCGCTGTTTTGGCATGAATTCAAAATCGCTAACTGCTCTAGGAAAGCCATCTTCATCCTCGGAACCCCTGACAGCGTGTCCCACAGGCGCTCGAGAAATCGCGTCGGCGTCTTCGTGTTTGCGCCCTGACTTGTACACAATCGTAATGTCAAACTCCTGCAAACGCAAACTCCACCAAGCAAGACGGCCAGATCGATCTCTGAGATTTGCCAGCCAGCTGAGTGAGCGGTGCGCAGTCACCACTTTGATGGGACGACCATAGAGGTAAGGCCGAAATTCGGTCTTCGCCCAGACGACTGTGAGGCATTCTTTTTCTTATGTAGAATAGTTGGTCTCGGGTCGAGAAAGAGTAGGACTGGCATAAGCTATTACATGCTCGACGCCACCGTGTCGTACAAGGACAGCGCCAAGTCTGACGCTATAGTATCTGTATGAAGTTCTGTAGCAGCGTTCTCATCGAAATGGTCAAGAACAGGGGCTGTTTGCATTCTCTGCCATAGCTCTGTTAGTGCTGTACCTTGTTCTGCGCTCCAAGTTAAGGGCACGTCATCTCGAGTGAGTCGCGTAAGAGGTTCAGCTGTGTTCGAGTAGTTGGCGATAAATCGGCGATATTATGCGCACAAGACAAGAAAACGGCCTGCTGTAATTTATCTGACGGAACAAGAGAGGCAGTGACGGCAGCAGTTCTGCCTGGATCAGGTCTCACTCTATTCGCACTAATGACGTGTCCCAGAAATTTAGGCTTTTCATAGACGAAATGGCATTTTTGAGGCTTCAGTATGTGTTCAGCTGTGCGAATGGCTTCGAGAAGCTTTCTCAGACGCTTCAGGTGTTCTTCAAAGCTCTCGTAAAAGATGACCACGTCATCGAGGTTGACAAGGCAGCATTGTCACTTCAAGCCAGCAAAAACAGTTTCTATCATCATCTGAAAAAAGGCTGGGGCAGAACAGAGGCCGAAAAGAAGAACTCGGAATTCGTGCAGTCTGTCTGGAGTCACAAACACGGTTTTTTTTCGGTCTCGTTCATCCACTTCGATTAGCCAATGGGCACTCTTTAGATCGATGAACGAAAAATACTTCGTGCGTCGTAACCTGTCGAGAGAGCCATGGACCCGTGGAAGTGGGTAGACGTCTTCTATGTGACGCTATTAAGCTTCCTGTAGTGAATACATAAACGCAGCGTTCCGGTCTTTTTTCTTCATTAGAAAGACTGCCGTGGACCAAGAGCTTCTGGGTGATTGATTATTACCGTTATCGAGCATCTCTTTTACTTGTGTCGGAATAGCCTCGTGCTCTTTGGCAGAAACACAATAAGGCTGCTGGCGGAATGGGGCGGACGTCATCGTCGTTAATAATTTGATTCTTCGTGAGCTGTGTTTAACGGACTTTGGAAGAAGAGGCAAAGCAAGATTGAAACTCCCTTAAAAGGTGCAGCCTTGCTGCTCTGACATCGTCGAATTAATGTTGCTTTGGTCTAGAAGTTGCTCATCCTCATGCGTTTTCTTGGACACGAAGCACTCCGTGACGTCGGCAACAGGGTCTCCATAGGCTACGGTCGTTCCGCAGAAACGATGCCGGAGCTCGAAAAGTTGAAGTACGTAACTAGTTTTTGTGACTGTCCGTAATGGACACGCACAACACTTCGGGCGGCACATACACCTTGGATCAGCAGAAATGATAAATTGCTTTCAGCGACCACGCCATCGTTTCGCAGGGCTTCACAAGTGACTTCTATGGGAACACTCACTCAAGGCGGCAGCGTCGCACTGTCGTCAGCAACACGCAGCGCAGGTCTACAGCAGTTATCAGCGTCTCGATCTGTTGCACCTTGAGTTGATAAGGTCACGATGCGCTCACGGATATTTATGACGGCACCGTATTCTCGAAGGAAGTCCATACCGATAATCAGCTGACGTGAACAGTGGCGAAGAACGAGGCAGCTGAGTAGAAAGCTTGACACACGAATTTTCACCCTAGCCATACAGCGACCCAGCGGTGTTACAATGTGACCTCCAGCTGTTCGAATTCGCGGTACATTCCACGGCGTAATCACTTTCCTGAGATATTTTTCTAGCCTCCCGCTGATATTCGACTAGTCTGAACCAGTGTCTACCAAGGCATTGACTTGAAAACCGTCAATCAGCACCGGTATGTCGAGTGACACGCGGTCATTGTGTTCAGATGTGGATGCTGGCGTTTCTTCGGTACTGCGACCAAACTCTAACGAAATGCCTTCGGCGTTGCGTGAAAGCTTCGACAGAGGGTCTTCCGCACTTTTAGTTCCAGGGACCTTGCCCCCGAAGGCCACTGCCTTCAGATGTTTCTGACGAGGGCTCGGGGAGCGCTCCCGCGCCGTTACTTCGAAACTTGGCCCAGTGGCTGCGGGTCTCTTCGGAGATGCCGACCGCGGTTGCCGTCGTGCAAAGGGTTCCCGCTGTTGCCCGAGGTACTATTCGATATCCCTTGGCCTTTGATTATATTGGAGACGAGGGGAATCGACAGAATATCTGTGCAGTTCATGTTGCCGGTGTGGGCATTCTCGGTAAATGTGAACATCCTCATCACAATTCTAGCAGAGGAGTCGTCTGTCCGGCGTACAACAGAGACCAGACATGCGCGCCGGTGCATGGCGACCATTGATGTCCAAACCAGCGTGCGCTGACTGAATCGCGACAGCAAGCATCATTGCCTGGATCGGAACGTGCGGCACTGGCTGGATCGGGATGTGTGGTAATGTCTGGATCAAAACTCATTGACCAATAGGAGGCGTGGCAGATCGCAAGGTTTCCCTTACGTACAATGGCGACTGTCAGTAAACACAGGAGCCGTTTCTGGATCAACCAACATCGGTGTAAAACGATGGGCGTGCAGCACCTGCTGAAACTCGACACGAATGACACTGGTAATAAAACCAACATTGGTTCTTGGTGAAAATTTCGGGAGTTGAGGCAGAATTCACTTGACGGCCAAACAGGGCAGACAGTGTGTGCAGTACTTCATTCAATGTTGCCGCTTCAGTAAAAAACTCAGCAACACTCTTGGGGCGATTGTGCACCAAACCAGCAAAGAGTTGTTTCTTCACACCACGCACAAGGGGGCGCAACTTTTTTTTTCTTCTGCTATAGCAGGATCCGCTCGCTTGAAAAGCCGTGTCATGTTCTCGACGTACAACGAGACCGTCTCGTGTGGCATCTGGATGCGTGATTGTAGTGCGCGCTCCACCTGTTCGCAGAGGTCGGGACTCCTGTAAGTCTCCAAAAGGCGACGCCGGAACTCACGCCAAGATGTCAGAACATCATACCTGTTCAAAAACCACGTCTTAGCACCGTCCTTTAGACAAGTTTACACGTTCCGGAGCTTCGCAGCATCATCCCAGTAGTTGATCACTGGGACACGTTCGAACTCACTCTGCCAGTCGTAAACATCTTCATACTGCTCTCCGTGAAAGACATAGGCATGAGCGGGTTCTGGACGGTGCAGCATATCAGCGTGGAAGGTGTCGGAGCTTGCACGGAATCTTGTGTCGAAGTCAAAGTCGCTGCGTCAGTAGCTGGTGTCTGAGACAGTAAGCCTCATTGGCAGCGGCTTACTCTGTGAATAGAAGTGTTCACGGGTGCGGGGCTTGTGTTTCGGCTGCTGGGTGGGATCTTGGGCATCAGATGGATCGTGAGACGTTGTACCCAGAACCTCCACTAGTTTGTTACGTTTCTCTTGACAAACTTGATATAAAAAAGGGCTCCTTGAGTTGACTAGCTAAGCAGCAGCTTAAATACGTCGTCACTGTCCTCTTTCCCTCATAAATCTCTACCAAGGAGTCCATTTGGCAGTATATATATATATATATATATATATATATATATATATATATATATATATGTATATATATATATATATATATATATATGTATGTATGTGTGTGTGTGTGTGTGTGTGTGTGTGTGTGTGTTAACATATACTGTGAACAACGGACACGTTGAAGCCGACGACAGTGGCGAAATCAAGCTGAGAGTGTCCACATAATTGTTATCGCAATAAATGAAGCTCAAAGAAGCTAACTTTATTTGTTATGGTTGGCGGCTGCATGGTAGGCATATATACTGGTTGTCTAATCGTGAAGCAGCTACTTACTAGACAGCTTTCAGTTTTTATTCTGCATAATTTGCCAACTACAGAAAAGTTGACCGCGACAGCGCAAGATAATCTTGCTATGAGCCCTATATTTATGCGCAAAACGCACTGCCAGTCTTGAGTAGTGCTCAGACGCAAAGTATGTGCCATCAGGTACAGTATTTAAAGAGTAACAAGTAAATCATTGACAGATCATCTCTTACTTTTGCCAACTACCTGTACTATAAACCATATTTCTTAAAAAAGTTGCGGCTAGCAAAGTCCTTTCACGCTGTCACAGTGTAGCGTACTCTATATTTTGTACTTTTGCAAGAACAAAAGTGAAAGTGAACTTTCGTCATTAGCCAATAATAGCGAGCATATATACACCCTCTAAACAGGCACGAAGCCCATACAGTGGGATAAAAAGCTTCTTTCTGCTTTCAGTTTTTATTATATTTAATGGTCGGTAAAGTGTTTAGGTGAGCAGGAGATTGCCCTATCAAGTAAGGTAAACTCCTCTGTTACACCTTCTCTAAGTGTGAAAGAAGTCGCCAGTCACCGATAGCAAGCATGGTTTTCTTTGCGTGAGAGCACACCACGAGTAGCACGAGCTACACAAGATCACTCTCAGAAACGCTTGCTCTACGTGAATTTTTCTTAGAGTGTATACCGATCTCTCAACTGCCAATAATAACCGTCTCTTTCTGCGAATGAAAGTTGCATCAATGTGTCCTTTAGTTTCAAATTCGCGGACAATTTAATAAATAGGTTCTCTTTAACAAGCGATGACGAAAATAAAGCTCTGAATAAAGTACGAAAATCTCTCGCTGCGCACATCAGCGGCTGAAACGCTGCTTGTTGAAGCAACTTGAACTTTTTCAATGTATTGCAAGGTACTTACGTGGGTAATGCTAAGGAGAGTGGTGGAGTCATTATAATAAAAGTTGATACGTCGACCACTGCCGTCACTGTGAAGTAACGGTCTCGGCACAGGATCAAAGCTGGTCGATATAACATATTTCTTCGGCCAGTTCACGAGATACACATAAATGAGAGAATAAGCTGGCAAATCCGTCCTTTTCCCATAGTTCGTAGCGTTTACATTATCAAATGTGACTCCGAAATGCACCCTGAGGAAAACAAAAAGACAGAACGATATTATGATCAACCAATTTTGATGTTTCTTCAGGTATCTTTACGATGGAGGCGGAAATGTTGTAGGCCCGTGTGCTCAGATTGGGGTGCACGTTAAAGAACCCCAGGTGGTCTAAATTTCCGGAGCCCTCCACTACGGCGTCTCTCATAATCATATAGTGGTTTTGGGACGTTAAACCCCACATATCAATCAATCAGGTATCTTTAGAACATAAAGATTTATCCGCACTTATGCTTTCGAGCAAGTAGCAAGTAGGTCTAATGGATAGAAGAGCCTAGACAGTTTGAATCAAACCCCGCAGGGGTGCCTGCGCAAGTAGGCGTTTGGTGTGTAGCGACACCACGGACCCGAGCTAACGGGGGAGTTTCTACTCCCTCCCACGCCTAGCCGTGCGTGTCTTTGCCGTGTCCGGGGAAAAGGGGATCCTGGGGGTTGAGCCGACGCTGGGTGATTGGACCTTTAAGGCCCCCCGGCAGAGGCAACACACCCCTTTGGCCCCGGCTTCACGTAGACGGCACCCCTGGGCTGACCCACCCAGGGGAAATCGGCAGTCGCCTTTTCCTATCTCTCTCTCCCTACATCTTCGTCTTTATCTCTTACTGTTTATCTGTCCTGTCTTCTACTCTCTTCTGTTTACTTCCAAACTTCCTGGCGGCGAGGGTTAACCCTGTGCAAATAGCCTACCTTGGTCTAGGCGCATTGGGTTATAGTTGCGTTGTACGGCTGGCGTCTGCAGGTTTTAGCATCCACAAACTTGTAGCGTCCCCTTGTTGGGCTCCGTGGTGGGTGGCCGCCAACGCTTCTGAAGAAAATTAAACTGGCATGCATAAAGCATTTCCCCTATTAAGTGATCGTACCGCCTTAAAGCGTGTACGCACCGAAGACTTAGGCTTTTTCAACCGATCAAGTGAAAACTTCCCCCATTTTCATGTTATACATAGTGAAATAAGCAGCAAGCAAGCCAGAACCGTATCACCCTTTGTAGTAGCCAGATGTCTCACAGAAACTCTTGGAGCCGGGTACAAGGTTACCAAAATGGCCAGCGGAAACCTCCTCCTTGAAGTCCGAGGAAAAGAACAGTTCGAAAAGCTACAGAATCTTTCAACTTTTGGTGACACTCCCATCACTGTAACGCCACACAGATCCATGAACACAACCCAGGGAGTAGTATCTGATGCTGATTTGCTCAGCTTGACTGAAGAGGAACTTCTGGAGGGGTGGAAGAGTCAGAATGTGACCAATGTACAAAGGATCACCATTAGAAGAGACAACAAGGCAACACCAACAAAACACCTAATACTCACGTTCGCTTCCAGTAATCTCCCAGAAAGTATTCAAACAGGCTACCCAATGAATGAATGAATGAACAACTTTATTTATCCCTTGTTAAAGGGAAGGGGGCAACAGGAAAGGGTGTGGTGGGGATGAACTACTTGAAGTAGTCCTCCTCTACCCTCTCAGCCCACTCCAGGATGGCCTCCTGGATAGCGGGCCTCGAGCTGCGCAAGGCAGCCTCCCACTGCTCCTCACTAGAAATTAGGCGTTTCAGGAATGGGGGAAGAGGGTGCTTAGGGCAGCGCCACATGATGTGGTTCAAGTCTGCTGTGGAGGCGTGTGTCTCTGACACATCTGAACATCGATCGCTTTCACTCAGCCGATCTGCTCTGATGATGTCGACCGTACACAGTCGTCGGTGCTCCCGCTGCCACGTTCGCACGGTTGAGCGCTGCCTGTTCTAAATTGCCGCTTTTCGGTGGCTATGGGTGTACAATCGGCAACTTTCTCCTGTAGGCTACCCAAAGACGTCGATCAGACCATACATACCTAACCCACGTCGTTGTTTTAAATGCCAGAAGTATGGCCATGGCTCACAAAGCTGTCGTGGTCACCAAACTTGTGCACAATGTGGAGTGTCAGGCCACAATTCTGACAATTGCGAAGAACCATCACACTGTGTGAACTGTGGTGTAAATCATGCCGCATACTCACGGTCTTGCTCATTTTGGAAAAAAGAAAAGGAAATCATCACATTGAAATTTAAAGAAAATATCACATTCAAGGAAGCAAGACGAAGAGTGTCGCCATTTTATGGCGCTACATAAGCTGATGCGGCGCGTCAGGGGGCAACGCCACACCAGCCCTCGCCACTCCTTCGGCCAGCGCAGAGCGAGCCGACGGCTGTGGCACCTGCCCCCAAGGCGGCAGTAGTTCAGGCTACTCCGCCTCCTAGCGAATTGAGGCCGGAGACTCCAGGGTCCTCTGGTCTCAAGGCCTCCCCTCACCAGGCGAGGCCTAAAATCCGAACCACGAGCTCGCATGTGCGGGCACCCAGTGCCTCTGAAGAGGCAATGGATACAACGGTACCCTTGGTACCAAAAGAGCGGGGCGCCTCCTTGGAGCGCGCCAAGAAAAATAAAAAACCAATAACGGGGCCGGACAACCGTCCTGCCACCTGAATAAATGAGCTCACTCCAACACAGGATACTCTTTGTACACACAGCAGCATCTCTCTTGTTTAAATATGCAGACAAAAATATTACAGTGGAACATCCGAGGCCTTCTTCGAAACCTCGATGACTTACAAGAACTCCTCCATGAACACAATCCAAGAGTGCTGTGTGTACAGGAGACACACCTAAAACGAACTAACACAAACTTTTTACGTAACTATATAATCTTCCGAAAGGATAGAGATGATGCCATGCTACCATCCGGTGGTGTAGCGGTTATAGTAAGTCAAGGTATAGCATGCACACAATTACCCCTTCAAACTTCCCTCGAGGCGGTGGCTGTCCGAGCAGTAATTCTAAACAAACTTGTCACTGTTTGCTCTTTGTACATACCTCCGCACCACCGTCTCGAAAAACTTCAATTCCAGTCTTTAATCGACGAACTACCTGAACCTTATCTGGTCCTTGGGGACCTGAACGCACATAATGGTCTGTGGGGTGACTCTCGCTGTGATGCCCGAGGTCGTCTCATTGAAAAATTCCTGATTTCATCGGGTGCTTGTCTGTTGAATAGGAAAGAGGCAACATACTATAACCTTGCCAACAAAACTTACTCTTCCATAGACCTCAGTATCGCATCTCCTTCACTTGTACCATTACTTCAGTGGAAAGTCATAAATAATCCATACGGAAGTGACCATTTCCCTTTAGTTTTGAGTACACCAATAACAAATGAATGTCCTCCACATGTTCCCAAATGGCTGGTAAACAAAGCCAACTGGGAACGATTTCAAAAGCTTACTCACTTAAATTGGACTGACATATGCGGGTTAGGCATAGATGAAGCTGTGCAGTACTTCACGGCTTTTCTTACTGACGCAGCAACCAAGTGCATTCCACAAACATCTGGACTGCCCGGCAAACGACACGTTCCGTGGTGGAACACTGAGTGCCAGAATGCGCGAAAGGAACAGAACAGGGCATGGAGGTTGCTGCGGAACTCGCCGACAGCGGAAAACCTTGAGAGCTTTAGGAAAATAAAATCTCGAGGCAGGAGAACGCGTCGGCAGGCCAGAAAAGAAAGCTGGCACAAGTTTTTATCAGGGATAAATTCATATACACAAGAGGCTAAAGTCTGGAACATGGTTCGTAGGGTAGCAGGAAGACAAGTACACTCACTCCCACTCGTAAACACACAAGGTGATAGCCTGGAAGATCAAGCGAACTTCCTCGGTGCACACTGAGAGCAGGTGTCTAGCTCGTCACACTACACTGAAGCTTTACAAAGACACAAAGCAAAGATAGAAAAGCAGAAACTAGAATCCAAGTGCAGAAATTACGAGGAATACAACCAACCTTTCAACTTAGCTGAGCTACAAACATCACTAACCTCTTGAAATAATTCCGCTCCAGGCTACGACCGTGTCACATATGAAATGTTGAAAAACTTGCCGCTCGAAACGCGAAAAACTTTACTCTCTCTATACAAAGCTATCTGGCTTTCAGGTACCATCCCTGCTTCTTGGAAAGAGGCTATTGTTATCCCTATTTTGAAACAGGGCAAGGACCCTTCCTCAGTTTCAAGTTATAGGCCCATTGCACTAACCAGCTGCATTTGTAAACTTTTTGAAAAAATGATAAACCGCCGACTTTTACATTTCCTTGAAACACACAATCTGCTCGACCAATTTCAGTGTGGGTTTCGGGAGGGTAGATCCACCACCGACCATCTGGTGCGTATCGAGGCACAGATCCGAGACGCTTTTGTCCACAAACAATACTTCCTCTCAGTGTTTCTCGATATCGAGAAGGCTTACGACACAACATGGCGTTTTGGGATATTAAGAGACTTGTCTCACCTGGGTGTGCGCGGTAGAATGCTTTCCATAATCGAGAGTTACTTGTCCAATCGGAAATTCCGCGTCCGTGTGGGCAGTACTCTCTCCCAAATATTTGTGCAAGAAACAGGAGTACCGCAAGGTGGTGTACTTAGTTGTACACTTTTTATTATAAAAATGAATTCCTTGCACCTGTCCATCCCCCGCAACATGTTCTACTCCACATATGTCGATGACGTCCAGCTTGGCTTTACGTCATGCAACCTAGCAATGTGTGAGCGACAGGTTCAGTTAGGTTTAAACAAGGTCTCCAAATGGGCAGAGGAAAACGGATTCCGGCTGAACCCAGGAAAAAGCACGTGTGTCTTGTTCTCTCGAAAGAGAGGCATGCACTCAGAACCCGACATTGAACTGAACGGCCAACGTCTGTCTGTGAATGCGGAGCATAAATTCCTAGGCTTAATCTTGGACAACAAGTTGACCTTCGTACCACACATAAAGTATTTAAAAACAAAATGTTTAAAAGCCATGAATGTTATAAAAGTGTTGTCACGTACTACGTGGGGTAGTGATAGGCATTTTCTCATGAACCTCTATAGAAGCCTTATTCGTACCCGCTTAGATTATGGGGCCGTTGTCTATCAGTCTGCCACTCAAAGTGCCTTGAAAATGCTGGACCCCGCGCACCATTTGGGCAACCGCCTTTCTACGGGTGCTTTTCGCACCAGCCCCGTAGAAAGCCTTTACGTTGAGTCAAATGAGTGGTCGCTTCATCTGCAAAGAACCTACATGTCCTTTGTATATTTCCTTAAGGTGAAAGCAGACAAGAGGCACCCCTCATACTCTACTATTAATGACTTGGCGAGCTCCATTCTTTTTCAAAATAGGCCTTCAATGAGGCAGCCCTTCTCAGTTCGCCTGAAGGGTCTAGCTGAGGACACTGGAGTGTCACTCGAACACAGTTTAATGGCTCCTGTAGCATACCCGCCACCGTGGCAGTGGCAGACTATAGACTGCGATGTGTCTTTCCTAGAGGTTACAAAACATGCACCTATTGCCCATATCCGAACACACTTTCTGGAACTTCAACACAAATACACACGTCCTGAGTTCTTCACAGATGCCTCCAAGACTAACTCCTCTGTGTCCTACGCTGCTGTCGGCCCATCCTTTTCGGATGCTGGCCCTCTACATCCACGCACAAGTATCTTCACAGCGGAAGCTTACGCGATACTGGTGGCAGCTAAACACATCAAACAATTACAAATACAAAAAGCAGTAATTTATACAGACTCCCTCAGTGTGGTAACGGCTCTGCACAGTCTTAAAAAACAAAAAAACCCCGTCCTTGTCTCACTTTACTCCATTTTGTGCACACTCTACACACACAAACAACATGTTGTAGTGTGCCGGGTGCCAGGGCACCGTGAGATCCAAGGCAACGTGAGGGCGGATCAGCTCGCTGCATCCGTCCATGAGAGCACCGCCATTACATCTATATCAATCCCGGCCCTTGATCTTAAGCCGTCTCTCAAATGAAACCTCAGGGACTACTGGCAGAGCAAGTGGGATACACACACACAAAACAAACTACACGTTATCAAGCCACACCTTGGCCATTGGCCACCAGTATCAAAATCACGTCTAACAGAGGTAACACTAACAAGACTCAGGATAGGACACACATACACGACACACACACATCTTTTATCCGGTGGTGATCCACCATTGTGTGATAAATGTGGTGAGACATTAACAGTTCTTCACGTTTTAATTCAATGTAAACATTTAGACAGTCTAAGAAGACACCACTTCCCACTATCCTACCGACAACATATACCTTTACACCCTGCAATGTTCGTCGGTAGGGAACCGCTTTTTAGTCACAAATCACTATTAGCGTTTTTAAAGGAAATTCATAATTTTCATATCATATACCCGGGCATACCGTAGCACGACCTCTCTTGAGAGGTTTTTGCTGCGGTGCCTACACAGGAAGGCACATGCCTCACGGCCCTTGAACGCAAGGGTATGAACGAGTGAGGCACTTGTGCTAATGCCATACATATCCACCATCGTCTTATTATCACCAACTTTTGTCATCATTCACACCACACACATCTTTCACGGCATGGTCATCATTTTATTACTCGTATGTTCTTACCCGCCTTATCGCGAGGAATTTTATGGCCCTTATACAGCCGCTTATCACAATCATTGTCCATATTTTTAGTAAGATGAAATGGCGCTCTTTGGCCAACAAATGGCCCTTGCGCCAAAAACACCATATATCATATAGTTTGAATCAAAAAGCACCAATTTATATGTCGGTAACCACTGGACTGAGATGTGCGCCTGCATTTCCAAACAATGAAAGAGGCATTAAAAACTGTTCATTTTTAGTATTATCCTTTTTAGTAATATTAGCTGCAAATGAAATATAATTAGCAGCAGTACTTCCAAGTTCACATATGGGACATCTGGGCGTATAGTTCGGAGTGGATTAGGTTGATTTGGTTTTCACACAGCGTCAGTACCCGACGTAGGAAACATATTACCCACACATCGGAACAAATAGCAGGAGTGTAGAAAGTAAACACTCGTGGATGGGTTTTTTAGGTGCTCATTTCGACATTTTCACGCTTACGTTAAGCTGACGTGGCTAGTGCTACCAGTATGATACCAATACGACTGGTCACATTTAGGCGAAAGAAGAGTAAATTAGCTGTCTAACATTTAAAAAACGGTGATCAACACCTAGTAATCTACTCAGAAATCAGATCGCATTAAAATGCGTCTTGCTTTGAAAAGTACAAATTCATTTGGCAATATCAGGTACATTAGTTTCCAATGTTGTTTCTCTTCCAAAGCTTGCAAACATTTACCAGACATGACGTTAATTTGTGCTCTAACATTGCATATTGTTCCAAAGAACCAAGAAAATTGCCCAATACTATAGCAAGACAAGATCTTAAACTAATCAGCCCAAACCAAGCAGAAAATAAGAGTGTGGTCGGGTTTGTTCAGATAATGACGTTGGTGTATGCCAGTGGACCCAATTTATTGTGCCATAAACGAAATAAACACTTTGCTGTTTGAATCCTTAGGCAACGAAAACATATCTTAGTTTCGGGAAGCCACAGAGCCACCAACATTTTTTTTGCAAACTTGATTAATGAAAATTTGACGGTCGCCGCTAAAACAAAACAAACGTAGCGGAGAGTGGAACTTTTCGGTCACCTGTTATGAATAATGAAAGCTCACAATATTTCCTTGTCTTGCAGTTTTGTTACAAGTATGTCAAGGAGAAAAAGTAATTCGGCACAATGGTGCACAATGCTTTCTGTTCACTTGTGTTTGTAGGGCATCTACATTGGCCCAAAATTTTGAACTTTCCCAGGGTGTGTCTCTATAAATGCAGTATTTTCAAATTATTATATGGAAGTTCAGATTAGGTTCCCTAAAACTCTCTTAATTGAAAGTTCTAACATAATCGACGAAAAGATATGTGGTATTATTCTTGCGAGAATGACGTTGCAAGGTCCTGAAAGGGACCAAATTTGGGTTCGTGAGCAACCACGGTAATTAGGCAGGGAGTAGTGCACCTATAATTGTCATTGGCGTAATATTTAGGCATTTAGTATGTTGACCATCGTGCATAAACATGAGATTTGCAGAAAAAAATACACAGTAGCTTTCAAGTGCAACTTTTAAGATATGCGTGTTTTAGCTGCCGTCAATAGCTACGGAAGAGTGAAAATACACTTACGGCCACTAGGTACATTACAACGCAGTGAAGTAACTACTTCATCGCATAGATAGCACTGACCTAACGGAAATTCTTATTGCACATACACAAACGAAATATTATGTTTTGAGGGCAATTTTATGTTTCAATAAAATGTAAACAAAGGTTCGTCTAGGTGCACACTTAAGTCTGATTGCCATATGCAACTGTTTCACCAGCCCTTGTGTACACAGGACACGACACAGGACTAGAAGAAAGTCCACGCAACAGGTGTCCTCCAGACAGCGCCCATAAAGTCCGCTTACATCACTTAGCGTGAGGCGTTCACCAAAAATGTTCTCACTTGAAAACAATTCACCTTTCGGCATTTGAATACCCAAATTCCCAGCAAACATGTCAGTTTTTTTTTTGACCACCATCTACAACTGATATATTCCGGTTGAGAAGAAGAAGGTGCTTAGCTCATCACAATAGTGTTGCTAATGTGCGAACACTTTAACAGGCGCAGACGAAAATTTCACGGCAATAGGCCTGGAGGCGAAGCAACAGTTTTTAAGACAGCGAGAGGTGCTTCTTGTAAAAAGGTCGTGGGCAATGCGCTATCCAGTTCATTCACGCTCTGCAAGCCCGCTGAGAGATAACCTTCGTTTTGTATTCGTCAGATGGCGCTAAACGCTCGCTGTGCGCATTGCAGCTCTGTCACAGTACTTTGGAGAGTACAACAAGCGTATGCATACTCACACAGGATGAACAGTAGAGGACTGCTGGGCGTGAAAGTTATTGTGTTGCTGCGAATTAAACCTTTTTAAAGCATCCTACATGGCAGCAGCCTTATCGTGTTTTGAGAACCGAAGGACGTATATTTGAAATGCAAGAAAAGGGAATGCTTCAATATAAGGCAATACAGTCTAGAAGCAGCCCCTGACTGTCATGAGTCATTGAAGGTGAAAAAAAAGCACGGCCCATGTTGGTGGCGTTGATTGTAAGGAGCTAAAAGACGTCACAAAAAAGATGCCCACCAGTTGCATCGATGTTGATGATTCTGTAGAGAGGCTGAAAAGTTCGAACTGGTTTTCCTTCACGGATCTGAAAAGTGGAAATCTGCAGCTAGAAGTCGACTGGTGCAACCGCTAAAAAAATTTTTTTGTAACTGCGGATGGTATTAGCAAAACTTCGGTGCTCGCTCGTATCGTCTGTATCACTCCCCCAAATTTAGAGCGAATGTTGGATACAGTTTTCTCTCACATCAACTCAGAAGGTTGCTCAGTGCGTCTCAATTATCGTTGTGCTTTCAGAAACGTTGGATGAACACCTCTGTCGTAATCGGTATGTTGTAGAAGCTATTCAATCAGCTGACTTTTTGGTCTTGCCTCAAAAATATCATTCAGCTATGAAGAAGTCTTACCAAAAGAACGTCAGTCACATTGTGAGTGCTGCTTAAGCTAAGCACGATCACGAGCAGATTACACCTTGGTCCCTTATCCACATCCTGGGGACAAGAAAAACTTGTAGCAACTTCGTGGTCACTGTGCGTGTTATCACCGCTATGTCACAACTTCTTTAACCTTCAGGAGCCGCCACTTCCACTAAAGCATGACGAGACTTGAACCATATAGACTCACGAAAACGCAAATACTTTTGCTCAACTGCGATATTTTTCTTCGACGGCACAGTCTTATTCTGCCATAATTGGCCATTTAGATACGGATGTAAACACAGAGCTGCCCAATGACGTCAACAACATAAGTTTCAGCGCTACCTTGGTACGAACTCAAGACTTGAACGCTATGAACTCAAGACTTGAACAAACGAGTTACAGTCTTTGTGATCCGCACCTAATCCCAGGCCAAGATCTGCTTTTCAACTTCAGATAAGGAGCGTTTCGTGGTTATATGGCTACTACAATTTTTATACCGTATGTATGCGGCCGCCAACTCACAGATGTGGCTGATTGTCGCGCTTTCTGCTGGTTTGCTCGTTGGTAACCTCTGAGACCTTTCGGAGAAATGAGCATGATAGAATATGTGACTTCCATATTTTATTCTCCACACATCCGAGTGGAAAACAAGATGACGCCAGCCCGCTATCACGAGCACGTCACAAAATTGACCTTTAAGCAATAGAAGACGACCGCCTCTTCATTTTTTCTGACTCTTAACGTGGCGAATATGCTTTCTTTACCACGAACAATGGCTGAGTTAGGGTCAATCAGCAATAAATTATAAAGTAACACTCAGCCACATCTTCGTCCT
Organism: Rhipicephalus microplus; assembly: GCF_043290135.1. NCBI lineage: Eukaryota > Metazoa > Arthropoda > Arachnida > Ixodida > Ixodidae > Rhipicephalus > Rhipicephalus microplus. The sequence goes on along the minus strand of NW_027464590.1, from coordinate 11,011,807 downwards.
TTTTCGCCAATACTGCAGTCATATTGCTTACTACAGGGTTCATCTTATTAAAGCAACACCAGTGTCACTGGTAGATGTTGTAGTGACGTCAAAACTTAAGGCCTTCGCGATGAGACCCTCTAAGCCTGCAACGGCGCACCAACATCTACCCATTTGAGGTAATAAAATATCCTAAATAAGATAATGACGCGATGCATTTTATTGCGCACGGATCGATCGTTCGCGGAATGTCAAATTATCAGGTCAAATGACAAGAGAGGTGAATAATAATTATGTTAAGTGACTGTATAAAGGCTTTATATACCACGCACGGAGGCCATAAAACGTGTATGTGTGAGAACCATCAAAGTTATAAGAAATGTGTTCTGTAAGAACGAATGGCGAGTCGTCGTGATAATAAAATATGGCAATAAACTCAACCTGCTACCCACTTCCTCTTGTTTCTAGAGCAGAGCTCTCTCAGCTGCATAGCTGCTGTTGCTAAAGAAGGGAGTGGAAGGTTGATTGCATGGTGTCCGTCTTGTCTTGTCGTTGCTGCTTGTCAAGCATGGAGGCCAGCGCCTTTCAATACGTTCAACAACTCGACTTTATGTACGGGAACTAATGTACGAATTTACAAGAATCCATCGTTGGAACCGTCTCATGTTGCTTCGGCAGAGCTGATAGTGCAGAGCACTGTTTGCAGTGACCAAAACCGCAGTGAGGAATCGGGAGCCCGGCTTGAACCCCTCGATTGCCCCTCCCAATTCTTCCAACGGCCAACCAAAACAAATCAGTCTGTTTATGGGACAGACTAAACAGACTTGCTGCAGTCCTCTTCTCTCGCTTTCTCGTTCAAGCACTCGACTTCTCAGTCCCAGAGAGAGAGAGAGAGAGAGAGATGAAAGGACCAGCCTGCACACGATATTCCGTGAACTGTGAGAACTCACATGATGGTGACATCGTTCAGCTGCGGGCCCATGTCATTACTGCAAGTCGACTACCCTATTTAGCATGACAGCCGTCTCGCGGACTCAAATCAACATAGATAGGTGTCAATACACCGGATGTCTTTACGTCGCCCGCCTGCACTCCACTGACCGCTGGCCGGCAACCAGCTAGGTTGTTAAAAGCGGTGACCTACCGCAATTGTTTTACTAGAACGGGCGTCCATATGCCGGGAATACCGTTTCCCAAGAACCATCGACAAAGAAGACTCACTCCCTTTGCCTGTGGTGCTCGACCTTACAATGGCGGATATACATATGACAATAGCACAAGCACCTGGTCCAAGCAGTTTTGCTTAGGGCACGCGAGGCAGGGGCTATCTTTATTCTAGCCCTGACATAAGCGACTTATGTGCAGAGATCATGCTATTGATTGCCTAAATATATCACATGAAACCTACGCACGTCTCCTAACAATTCCATCAGAGATTGGTGTTTCAAAAGCGCATCACTAACCAAAAATACGAATCGGTGAAAGGAGCTTTCCTGTCGTTAAGGCCATGGAAAGGGTTGTATTCTATGCGCGTCTCATTCTTTACACTGAATTAAAAACTGGGCTTCACCACATCCCTCAAACAAAGGTGTAGCAGCATCGGACAAAAACAATTAGCTTGTATAATTCCTTCTTAACATTGCGTTACTTCTGTGCTTGGTGACTTTTAAACTGGCGCCGGTTACTGGGGCGTGACTTCATAACGTACCATTTGTTTGTTAAACGCCTATCTAACGTAACCTGCCAGTATGCTCTGAGCTTTTCTTTAGGAAATACTTTGAGTCACGTGCAAGGATGGCCATGGATGCATAGGCATAGGTTTCGTCGACAGGTGCATCTATCTAATCTACTAATACCTTAACTTGGACCTCGCGGTGCCTTAGCACGAAGCACACGATGAGGTGCTTTTCAAATCTGTTCGCCATGCATACGATGTACAAACTTGAAAAGGTTCGACTCTGTTTATGTGGAGTTTCCATTGTTTAGGGTCTTCAGTGGGCACACCTCTTGCATAGTCGATTGCCATGGATATTCTTGCGCTTTGTTGCAGAACGCCATTGTGTAAAAAGAGTACATGGACCAATGTTTATGTCATGAAGGTTTGAGACTTTCAAGCATTTGTAAGCAATTCAGGACAATTGTGTTTGTGCTGGAGTTCCATAAAGTACGTGCGCATATGTTCAATTGAAGCATGCCTATAAATTTTTACGAAAGATTGCAATCTTTAACATGGTACTGCTATGGCGGGAGACGTGCAGCGGAAGAAACAAAGAAGTGATCAAGAGTCGGCACATCTGTTTTTAAGTAAGGCCTCTCACAAGAATGTACAAGGCCGCCTCAACGAAGGCCGGTTGTCAAACAAGGCTTAACGGGGCAAATAACTCATTGTGGTGAGCAAACGTTCTTGCTTGACTACGTTCACTTTAAAACAATGCACTAAAAACAATTAGGATCTCTGCAGGTGGAGTGACCAAACATCGGAACAGGCTGCATGTTTTCGCGGCACTGGTACAAAAAGTACCCGTGAGAGGAATGTTTATATGATGGACCTGGTCAAGAATCTTCAACGGGTATCGTAATTTGATAGTCTATTGCTCAATAATCTATGCGCGGACGTGTAAGTCTTTTCTAGAGATTCATTGGGCACTCCTTGTCGCTACCTCGAGCAGTGCGGGACAACAATTTAAGAATATTCGTTGGTTTTATGCAATTAGTTCTTATACAAGTGATGTGCGACACGTAGGCTAGCTTTGCGTCTAGGATTGTGCCTAAAATTTATACTTTGTTCTGACAGGGGTAACGATTCGAAATATTGTTTAGATAATGCTACCTCAATTTAGAGAACACCGTACTGTTTGTTACAGCGGAAGCTGTTATGAGATCAGGACACCGGTCACGCGCAGTACCGTAGTTGTCCTCGCTGCCGCCACCAGTGTCCGTAACCAGTATCGAAGAGAACACCTGTATATGAAAAAAACCAATGGCACAAAGGGATATGCAACAGGGTGTTTTGCGTGCCAGCCCTGTATGCTAGTTTTGAGCCATGCCAGTGCTTGGAACTTACTTCTAACTGGGCCTTAGACAGGCTGAATGCCTGGAAAGTAATCGCGTTATTATCAGTTATATAGCTTTTTGGAACTCCAAAGCAACAGCCAGGCATCACGCAAAGTGGCAGGTGTAAAGATAGGTTGTTGGTTCGTTGCTCCTGCCCTTTCACGCACTTTTTCTTGATCACCGACTAACTCTGGCACATACCCACATTACGCATATTTTTATCGCCGTCGGCCTCTACATAAAAATCTGGCAGATCCAACGTACAGTGGGAATCGATGATATGTGAAGCACGAAGGAGAAAGGTTGATATGTCACTTTAAAATCAGCGCAACGTTACTAGGTGAAGGTAAATGATGCAGTACATCACTTCCACGCAATGATTATCATATTTGGAAGTATCGCTCACCTTCGTAATCCATTCACGTCACGTGATACCAAATTTAGTATACGTGGAGCTAACAAATCGGCCGCGAGCACGCTATGAGCATGATATCTAGTCATGTCCTTAGATGACACGCGTACCAGTATTATCATGTTTGTAGCAGTCACATATTTTGTCATTCATTGACGTCCCGTAACACCAAGTTTGGTATATGTTGAGCTCGCAAAACGGCCTCAAGTGCAACATAAAGGACCCAGTGAACTCCAATGTAGCGTTGACGCGCGCGCACTCTGGGCGCCACGACGCTTAGTTAGCAAAACGCGAGGACACTATAGCCTGATGCCAGGCGCGAGCAGCGACCGTCGGCTTGGTCTGACAGCAACGGGCGCGTTTTGCAACATGCTGCATTTTGCGCCGATGCGTTACCCAGACAATACTGTGTCTCCCGCTTTTCGTGACGGAGGGACGCTGGACGGGCTGAAACGCGCATGCGTCCAAGTCACGAGGGGCGGCGCATGCCTGAGAGTATATGGCAGGACCGGCGCCTGGCGTGGAGACGCCGGCGTGACGCGACGAAATGAACGCCGTGGCTAGCACCCGCACCGCGTCACTTCGAACTGTATTGGAGCCTTGACTGTGGCATGGAGTCATGTTTTCAGATGACACGCATCTCATGGTTATCATGTTTGCACCAGTCACATACCTTCGACATCCATTGGCGTCACGTGATACCAAATTTGACAAATGCGAAGCAAGCGAAACGGCCTTGAGCGCATCATCAGTGTGGCATGTAGTCTTGTTACACGACACGCATCTCGTGATTATCATGTTTGGGTGTGTCATGTACCTATATCGTCCGCTGGCGTCACGTAATTCAGAGTTGAGTACATGTGAAGCTAGCGAAATCGCCGCGAGCACATCGTGAGCGTAGCGTGTAGTCATGTTGTTACTTGACACGCATCTCTTGTTTATCATGCTTGCACCAGAATTATACTTTCGTCATCCATTCACGTTTCGTAATTTGAAATTTGGTATAAGTGAAGCGAGTGAAGGGGCCGCCAGTGCATCATGAGCGTGGCATGTAGTCATGGTGTTACATGACGCGCATGTCTTAATTTTCATATTAGGTTATGTCGCTTGTGCTCGCCATGCAATCACGCCATACCATTCCAGTTTTGCAACGTGCCATGTCAACGAAACCACAGCAATAGCTGCAGGAACATGAAATGTAAATTATGACATTCTTGACATACATGTTATAATTCTCACGTTATGACTAGTCAAACATGTTTTTCATATAGTCATGCTATGCCATACAAAGTTTGGTTTTGTATTGATGCCATGGTCGAAATGGTCAGGAGAGCTAAAAGTCATAGGCGGCTAGATAGATAGATAGATAGATAGATAGATAGATAGATAGATAGATAGATAGATAGATAGATAGAGACACTCAAAGTCACCGAAGTTCACTAAGAAATGTCTCGCATTTGAAACATTGCACAAAATTTCTAACATGTGGATAGCGGACACCCCATTTTCCCAAAGAATCACAAAGAATAGCAAAGTTAATGCTGGCCTACTTACTGGGGCTCCGGAACCAGGGGGACGGTGGGGGCGGCCACCTTCACAGAATTAGAAATTAGAAATTGTAGGGTGGTTTTCCTCAATAACATCTGCTACGACCCCTTCCACCCGCTTTTCTCAGTTTATATACATACATATATATATATATATATATATATATATATATATATATATATATATATATATATATATATATATATATATATATATATATATATATATATATATATATATATATATATATATATATATATATATATACAAATATGTGTGTGATCACCACCTCTACATAATTAAAAATTAGAAAATGTAGGGTGTTTCCCTCAATTACATCTGCTACGACCGCCTCCACCCACTTTTCTCACAATATATATATATATATATATATATATATATATATATATAATATACTATGAAGTCTTGGTAGTCTTGGCTGCGACAGCGTTTATTTGAGGAAAGACCTCGCAAAACGAACGGGAAGAGCCAGCTCACAGACGATGACGATGATGCAGACCCAGAGTGGCAATGAGGGCAAAGAGACAAGCGGATTATGGTGATTGTGATTATGCAGGGATGAGGACGATGTAAGTTACAAATGCCCACACTAATTCCCCCCACTTGGAAGCGGACACCCTGGCCGCCGTAAGTCAAAGTGACGGGAAACGTCGCGTGAAAGGTTTCATGCGACAAACGTGGACAATCTCTGTGCTGCGGTAGCGGCGGTCTGTTGGGGCGACGAGCGGTGTCACACGATAATTAACCGGCGAAGTCTGTTCTAAAACAATATATCGCCCGATGAAGCGTGGTTGGAATTTGTCACAGAGACCAGGAGTGCGAATAGGTCTCAAAAGCAGCACCTCGTAACCAGGTTGGAAAGACACAACGCGGTGGGATTCATCATAGATGATCTTCCGCTCGTGCTGTCTCGCTTCAGTATTGATGCGAGCCTGATGGCGAGACTGGGCCAGGCGGGAAATGTATTCTTCGCTAGAAGACTGACATGAATTCCCATGGCTGCTAAAGAAGGAGACGTCGAGAAAGATAGTCGGGGTGCGTCCGTACACAAGGTAAAACGTTGAGTAGCAAGTGTTCGCTGAACGGTGGTGTTGTAAGCGAATGTCAGGAATGGTAAAAGAGTATCCCAGTTTTGTGGTCGGGTTGGACGTAAACGGCTATCATGCCTGCAAGGGTTCGGTGAAATCTTTCTGTGAGACCATTTGTTTGAGGGTGGTAGCTTGAAGCTGTCTTGTGAGTAGTTCCAGATGCGCGCAGTACTTCATTTACAACTTGTGACAGGAACACTTTGCCGCGGTCACTAAGCAGTACACGAGGAGCCCCATGACGCAGTATTATTGCGTGAAGAATAAAGTCTGCAACTTCCACAGCTGAGCCTGTAATAACAGAGGAAGTCTCAGCGTAGCGTGTCAGGTGGTCCACGGCAGTCACTATCCATCGTTTGCCAGCAGATGTGACGGGGAGAGGCCCGTAAATGTCAACACCTACAACCTCGAACGGCATTGAAGGGCACGGAAGTGGCTGTAAGGTCCAGCAGGTGCCGACGTGGGGAGTTTACGACGCTGGCATGGGTAGCAGGAACCGACGTACCGAGCTACACTAGAAGAAAGGCCAGGCCAGTAATAACGACATCGAATGCGGTCAAGAGTTTTTTTAAAACCAGGATGACCAGCAGTCAAGTCGTCGTGGAAGGCTTCGAGCACCTGAAGTCGAAGAGAGCGTGGCTGTACAGAAACCCAGCTCTGACCGTCAGGGTGGTAGACGTGGCGGTAGAGAACCCCATTGTCCAGCTTAAGGTGCAGGAGTTGACGACGGAGTCGCGCGTTTGGTGGATGAGAAACTCCCGAAAGGTGGTCCATGATGCGTCTGCAGTATGAATCGGACCGCTGGCGGGAGATAAATGTTGGGTCGTCGTCCGAAAAGGGTTGCATTAATGATGCGAGCGTATGAACTTTGGTAGATGTGGCTGTTGAGTTCTCCCTAACGCTCACATGGCTTGTTGGAAGCGGGCAACGAGATAGAGCATCGGCGTCTTGATGTTTTCTGCCTGACTTGTAAGTTATGTCATTGTCGTTCTCCTGCAAGCGTAGTATCCACCGACCCAAGCGTCCGGACAAGTTTTTCAGTGTAGAAAGCCAGCATAAGGCATGGTGGTCCGTAACGATTGTGAAGTGACGGCCGTGGAGATAGGGACGGAACTTCTGGACCGACCAAACCACAGCCAAACACTCTTGCTAAGTTATAGTGTAGTTCTTTTCAGCAGCGGTGAGTACGCGACTGGCATATGCAACAACTTTCTCTAGGGAAGACTTGTCGCGTTGTAGAAGAACGGCTCCTATACCAAGACCGCTAGCGTCGGTATGGAGGATGATAGTTGGTGCGGCTTCGTCAAAGAGGCAGAGCAGAGGCTCAGACGTGAGTGCCCGCTTCAACAGGTCGAATGCCGTTTGACATTCTTGAGACCACAGAAAGGGGACGTTGGAAGCAAGTAGTTGGTGTAATGGAGCAGCAATAGAAGCGAAGTTCTGGATAAACCGGCGAAAATAGGACGCCAGGCCAAGGAAACTGCGAAGCTCCTTTGGTTTTTCGGGGCGCGGAAAGTGAAGGACTGCCGAAATCTTGTCAGGGTCGGGCCGGATGCCACCTTTGCTAACGACGTGTCCTAAGACCTTAATAAATTTGCTAGCGAAAGAGCTTTCCTTCGTGTTTATTTGAAGTCCGGCGCCGGCAAGGCACGCCAAAACTTGATCCAATCGTTCTAGGTGCTCAGGAAACGTTGACGAAACGATAATAATGTCGTCCAGGTTGCAAAGGCAACTTTTCTATTTCAGGCCGCGCAGCACGGTATCTATCATGCGCTCAAAAGTCGCGGGTGCGTTGCAGAGCCCGAAAAGCACCACGTTGAATTCATATAGCCCGTCGGGGGTTGCGAATGCCGTTTTCTCCTTATCGTCTTCATGCATGGGGATCTGCCAGTACCCAGAACGCAAGTCGATGCTTGAAAAGAATTCCGCGCCTTGTAGGGAATCAAGGGCGTCGTCAATGCGTGGCATAGGGTACACGTCCTTGCGTGTGATCTTATTGAGCGCCCGGTAGTCCACGCAAAACCGCACAGAGCCATCCTTTTTATGAACCAAAACAATAGGAGACGACCAAGGGCTAGATGAGGGATGGATGACTTCCCGTTTAAGCATGTCCGCAACGTTTTCTTCTATAATTTTTCTTTCAGTTAGAGACACGCGGTAGGGTCGGCAGTGTACAATAGATGTCCCAACAGTTTGAATGCGATGTGCTGTAGTATTAGTGCGGCCCAGCTTAGACGAGCAAATATCGAAAGAATTTGCATGTTTCTGTAACAATGCGAGCAGCTGCTGTCTCTGTGAATATGTCAATTTGCTGCTGATAGTGGTAGTAAAGGCGGAGGAAGAAACATGCTCACCGAGGCAAGGTGCTTTGGATGCGATGGCCTAAAGTGGCGTGGCGAGTACAGGCTCGAAGTCAGCAACACGGGCCACAGTAGTGCCCTGTGGCAGTAAGATCTTCTCCGGTGTAGAGTTGACAGCGGTGACAAGTGCCGAGCCATTGCAAAAACGAACGACACCGGACGGAAGAACTATACCTTTGCAAACGCAAACTGGTGACGGTGAGACCAATACATCCCCGTGATAGATGTCGTTGGACGTAATGCTGGCAATTTGATATTTTAGCGGCGGGAGTTCGATGTCTTTCGCAGCGACCAGACGAAGTGGCTTCTGATTATCGTCTTCAAGCATGTAGTCGGTGTCAGCGAGGTGAACGACGCGTTGTCCACAACAAATCGCCGCGAAAGCAGATGAGAGAAAATCCCACCCTAAAATTAGTTGGTGAGTGCAGCGGGACAGGACAGCAATTTGGACATGATGGCGGATGCCGTCAATGAAATCACGCACAGTACAAACCGCGGAAGGCGAATGATGTTCCCCTGGGCAGCAACTAACGTGGGGCCATCGTAAGGCGTCATTACTTTCCTTAAATGTTCACACAAATCAGCACGTATCACAGACAATGTCGCACCTGTGTCCACCAAAGCATCGGCTCGCACTCCTTCCACTTCCACAGAAACCAGGTTACACGGGCCTAAAGAAGGAATTTCAGTTCTAATTCCAAATGCAGTTTTTCCTCCACAAACTGCATCACTTAGTTTTCCCAATGAATATCAGAGATGAATGAGTGTCACAGAACGAGCGCTAAAAATGGGCGTGCCGCCAAACTCTTGCGGTAACGCGCGGAAGAGACGCCGGGAGGTCAAAAGAAAAAAAAAGAGAAAACAAACATCCAAGGCTCCACGGGCGCGCGCTCTCCCCTTGGAAGCGTGGCTTCGCCGACGAACCTCCTCACCCCACATCGGCGGCCGAGATAGCCCGCGAAAGTTCTAGAACGAAAGGGGCGTGGTCATACCGAGTTGAGTCATCAGCCGCGGAGGGCGTTCCAACCGTCTCGCCCTCTTTCCAGCCTTCGCTGCGTATCGCGCGGACGAAATGACGAGAACCGTCTGGAATGTCGCGCGCAAGGTATTTAACCGAGCAGCCGAGATGAGGGATCAGGAGGAGACGGAAGTTAGCGCCAGAGCGCGTAGGGTATACCGCCGTATAGTCGGCGAAGGTTTCGTCCGTAGAGACGAAGCAGGAGATGAAGAGGATTTCCACCTGAGGGGTGAAGGCTCGAGCTACAGGCAAGAGCGTGTGTTTACCGCTATCGAGCGGAGACGCTTGGCAACAGCTGCGTGTGTGAAGCCGACGTGTTCCGGCGAAGAAGTTGAAGTTTGAAGAGTGGCCAATTGAAGACGCGAAGTTTTCTGGATGAGAAACTTAAGGGGGCAGCGGAACGACAACAACGCTGGACTTTGAGTGAGTGATTCTCGGAAGAGTATCATCCAGACTTTTGTTCCAAGAACTTTGGACTGGATAGGTTTTCTATCTCTTTAGTCTTTATGTGTCTTGGTTGTTCAATGCATGCGACTGCATTGTAGTGCGTATCGTTGTCTGTGTCTGTTGTTTTGAGTGTGGCTGATTGCACTGTGTAGTACGTTGTTTGATTGGTGACGTATTGTATGTAACTATTGTGGAGTGTGCATTCTTGTGTATTGTTTTCGATCTGCCATTTTTTAAAATATAATCTTTGTTTTGTTTATCAACTCTCGCCTCTGACTTGTTCTTTGGGCCACAGCCGGCGTCCGCTGGCGCGCCAAAAAGGACCACTTTTTAATTGTCCACGCTTTCGTGGTGCGGTTCGGGGAGGGCCAATACTTCGGCCCTTGGAATCAGCCTGGCGATCGCCTCCCTAATTAACGGGACCTGTGTGTGACAATTAATCTGGCGTCCGCGACAGGACCCTTTGGTGCACAGTGTGTCCAAAGTAGTGAGAAAGAGCCTCGAGTTGTTGATAGTGCTATCAGAACGATTTTGTGTGTTGTTCAGTGTTCTCGATAACGAGTGCAGGAGAGTGTTCCGATAGACTAATCTAGGCAGATACTTTTTGCACGCGGCAAGGTTTTATTTGCGATACACAATGGATCTCGAAAAGTTAGTTGCTCTTGGTGAGAAGATGGGTCTTTCTGGCGCCGAACTACGGAAGTGGGTAAGCCAGAAGAAGAAATATGCGGTGGAGAGAGAGAGGTTGGCAGCTGAAAGGGCGAAGGAAGAAAGAGAGCAACAATTGAAGTTGGAGTTGGAGAGAGAAAAGCTGGCAGCCGAAAGGGTGAGAGAAGAAGGAGAAGCGGAGATGGCTGAAAGGGAACGGCAGCGGCAGCACGAGATGGAACTCGAGCGGCTCTGTTTGCAACAGCGAAGTGAAACTCCCGTCCAAGCTCGAGTTGAAAGCAGCGAACGGGAAGATCATGGCTTCCGCTTGAACCCAAGCAAGCTGCTCGTGGCGTTTGATGAAAGGAAGGACGACCTTGACGCGTACCTTCACCGATTCGAGACGATTGCGAAGAGCCAGAATTGGCCGGAACATCAATGGGCAACTGCTTTGAATACTTGCTTGAGTGGTGAAGCGCTCAGTGTGTACGGTAGGCTGACGCCGACCGATGCAGCCAACTATGCAAAGGTGAAAGCTGCTTTGCTGAAGCGATTTAGATTTACTGTGGAAGGTTTCCGGGACAGATTTCGGACAGGAAAGCCAGCTGATGGTAAGACGGCTACGCAGTATGCCGCCTGACTTTGCCATTATTTCGACAGATGAATTGAACTTTCAGGGACAGCACAGGAGTACGAAGAGCTTAGAGAGCTCCTAATTAGAGAACAATTTTTTACTAGTTGCCACCCAAGCCTGTCGATGTATTTGAAAAAGAGGAAGGCTGAGTCACTTCAAGGAATGCTTGAATTGGCTCATTGATTCTTGGAAGCACAAGGTGGAACTAATTTGGCCAAGGTCCAGAAGGATTGTCCCGATGATTCGAAGAAATTGGCTCCCGAAGAAAAGAAGCGTGCACCAGAGAGCATTCCGCGATGTTTTCTGTGCAACCGAGTGGGTCATCGCGCGAAAAACTGTCGAACGATCTTTACGAGCCCTACGGCAGTAAAATGTTTCAAGTGTGGTCAGACTGGGCACAAAGCAGACGCTTGTCGGAACGGAGTGAGTCAAACTCACCAGGTATCCTGTGTGCAAGTGGCACCGAAATCTGATAATAATGCCGTCACCGATGGATTCGTAGAGTTGAAGAATGGGGAGAAAATTCTTATTGTGGGTGCTGTAATGTCAAAACAGCCAACCGGTGTTACGAAGGGAATGCCAACGCTGCCTGGAAAGGTTGCAGGCAAGAAGATTACGGTTCTAAGAGACACCGGTAGCTCCACGGTTATCGTGCGGAGAAATCTGGTACGGGAAAGTGAGTTAACAGGCAAAATGAAACCGGTTTGCCTAATTGACCGTACAGTTCGGATGCTTCCCGAAGCAGAGATTGAGGTGGAAACCCCGTACTTCAGCGGGAAGGTTACCGCTCTATGTATGACGACCCCCCCTTTACGACCTTGTCATTGGAAACATCGACGGGGCGCGAGGACCGAATGATCCGGAATCCTTGGGAGAAGACCCTAAGATAGCACCCTCGCCAACCCAGCGACCGCGAGATACAGTGAAGGAGCAGCCCGTGACGGATCTCACTAGAGCCCAAGGTGAAGCCGCGGCCCAACAGTCAGCGAATGAGAAGATTATCGTGTCGAATGAGTTCACAGGCCGAGCAACTGGACTTACGTCGGCACGACCTCAACCGACCGACAGTGTAAAGGAGACGGAGTTGGCCAGCCGGGCAAAATGTAGAGGCATGATCAAGCTGGTAAATAAACAGACCGGACCCGTCGAACGTTATCACCCGTTAACAGTGTCAGAAGTGACAACGATGGCTGAGACGCCGCCTCAGACCCCGTCGTTGGAGAAGGCTCGCCGAAAAAGAACAAGGAAAAACAAGAAGAGATCGAGCGAGCACCGCAAGAAAGGACGCAAGCGCAGCTCGAAATACACAGGATAGGTGCTGAGGTGGAATCGAATTGTGTCTGGCAGGGCTGAGTGCTATATGTTGTGTTAGTGTTCTTGTTGTCCTGTGTCACAACTGTATGTTGAGTGAGTCAAAATGTTTGTTACGGTGATGTGATGTATAGTAATGATGTGAGTATAGTAATTGTTGTAATGAGAGAACTTCATACATTTGTATTGTTTGGAATGTGTGATGAAGTGTTGTAGTCATGTACCTGTGGCTATATTTCATGTGTCGTGGAATTGAATTACAATGTACAGTTGTATTAAGTGATCTATTATGAAGGTGACGTGTCATGAGCGACGGACTATGTTACAGTCTTTGAGTGTGTGGGGAGTGTTCGCGCTCGTTTGTGTGGTTTTGAATATTATGAGATAATAATCTTAAAGTGGGGGGCAGTGTCACAGAACGAGCGCTAAAAATGGGGGCGCCGCCAAATTCTTGCGGTAACGCGCGGAAGAGACGCCGGGAGGTCAAAAGAAAAAAAAAGAGAAAACAAACATCCAAGGCTCCACGGGCGCGCGCTCTCCCCTTGGAAGCGTGGCTTCGCCGACGAACCTCCTCACCCCACATCGGCGGCCGAGATAGCCCGCGAAAATTCTAGAACGAAAGGGGCGTGGTCATACCGAGTTGAGTCATCGGCCGCGGAGGGCGTTCCAACCGTCTCGCCCTCTTCCCAGCCTTCGCTGCGTATCGCGCCGACGAAAGGACGAGAACCGTCTGGAATGTCGCGCGCAAGGTATTTAACCGAGCAGCCGAGATGAGGGATCAGGAGGAGACGGAAGTTAGCGCCAGAGCGCGTAGGGTATACCGCCGTGTATTCGGCGAAGGTTTCGTCCGTAGAGACGAAGCAGGAGATGAAGAGGATTTCCACCTGAGGGGTGAAGGCTCGAGCTACAGGCAAGAGCGTGTGTTTACCGCTATCGAGCGGAGACGCTTGGCAACAGCTGCGTGTGTGAAGCCGACGTGTTCCGGCGAAGAAGTTGAAGTTTGAAGAGTGGCCAATTGAAGACGCGAAGTTTTCTGGATGAGAAACTTAAGGGGGCAGCGGAACGACAACAACGCTGGACTTTGAGTGAGTGATTCTCGGAAGAGTATCATCCAGAGTTTTGTTCCAAGAACTTTGGACTGGATAGGTTTTCTATCTTTTTAGTCTTTATGTGTCTTGGTTGTTCAATGCATGCGACTGCATTGTAGTGCGTATCGTTGTCTGTGTCCGTTGTTTTGAGTGTGGCTGATTGTACTGTGTAGTACGTTGTTTGATTGGTGACGTATTGTATGTAACTATTGTGGAGTGTGCATTCTTGTGTATTGTTTTCGATCTGCCATTTTTGAGAATATAAACTTTGTTTTGTTTATCAACTCTCGGCTCTGACTTGTTCTTTGGGCCACAGCCGGCGTCCGCTGGCGCGCCAAAAAAGACCACTTCTAAATTGTCCACGCTTTCGTGGTGCGGTTCGGGGGGGGGCAATACTTCGGCCCTTGGAATCAGCTCGGCGATCGCCTCCCTAATTAACGGGACCTGTGTGTGACAATGAGGCGGTCCGAAGTGGAGAAGTGGAACGGCGGAAAGGCGAAGGCGAGTGCCGTCTCGTGTTTCGGCTGTTTCGTGGTGCCGTCGAGGCAGGAGGAGTTGGAGACCGGTCCGGGGGAGACGAATAACGCCGACCTTGATAAGACGCCCTGGTGTACAAATCCCGTTCACGCACATTGTTCCGACGCTCATCTTGCTGGCGCTTTCGGCAGAAACGAGATATGTGGCCGCGATAGCCACAGTAGTAGCATAAAGGGTGAGACGAGCGCCACGGTGGGGATTAGAAGGCATTCGGGGCACCTGGAGATAGCGCGGTCAGGTGGGCCGAAGGGTCAGGGGGCACGAAATGGTAGTTCACAGGGGTAGCGGCAGCAACTGACGCGTAGGATGGACGTGGCAATGTCGCGTGGGCGTCGCTGGGAGGCACGGCAGCAACTTGAGGGTACGTGGCTATAGGGTGAGAAGCAGGTGGCTGTACGGGCGCAGAGCCAGTCAGGGATGTAAGTTCCACCCTGATGATGTCACGTAAGGGCATTCCCGGAAGCTGTGTAGGTCGCGGTGTAGGAGGTGTGAAGCCCATGGACCGCAATTTTGCGCGTGTAATGTCCCGGATTAGGTCACGCAGATGGCCATCTGACGTGGAGTGGTGGTCGCCGATGTCAGGTTGAAGGCGGATGGAGTCCAGCGCATCAAGGTGCTGGCATGTTGCCACGACATCAGCGATGGTAGCTGGGTTTTGCACAGCGAGGGCATTAAAGGCAACAGGCCTAATGCCTTTTAATATGTGGCGCACTTTGTCCGAGTCCGGCATGGATTGATTGACACGCCGGCAGAGTGCGAGGACATCCTCGATGTATGAAGTATACGATTTACCGATAAGTTGTCGGCGAGTATCGAGTGTGTTGTGTCCCAAAGACGTGCCGCAGCTGCTGCTGGAAGGTAGCCCAGTCGGGTAAGTCAACGACGTGGTTAAAATACCATGTCTTCGCGACTCCGACCAGAAAAAAAAGGCACGTAACGCAGTTTGGCGGCCTCGTCCCACCTATTAGCGGCACTTACGCGGTCGTAGTCATCAAGCCAGTCAGTCTTCTACGGCTTCTCCCCGAAGATCAGCGAAGAGCGGGGGTTCCCGCTGATGTCCGTGTATGTAAGTAGAAGGGGCAGCTAGCGGCGGTGCGTGGTTGATGACATCAGTGCCGGCAGGCTCGGTCTGGGACATGCTGCCTGACTGTGGGCGCAGGCGGCGGCCTGAACGAAGCTCCAGGGGGCATATCGGGCTGCGGGAGGTCAGAGGACCGAAAATCCACCTCCACCACGTATGAAGTCTTGGTAGTCTTGGCTGCGACAGCGTTTATTTGAGGAAAGACCTCGCAAAACGGACGGGCAGAGCCAGCACACAGACGATGGCGATGATGATGACCCAGAGTGGCAATGAGGGCAAGGAGACAAGCGAATGATGGTGATTGTGATTATGCAGGGATGAGGACGATGTAAGTTACAAATGCCCACAATATATAAATACTTGGTTGGAGACTTGAATACAAATATCCACCATTTTTCTATATTATTTGAGCTTGTATGTCCCCTGAATCCAAAATTCGGGCAGTTCACTTCGCATATCCATTTCAATACATTTGAACAGACACTACGTGTGACTTTGTCGAAACGAATCGAGAAGAGTGAAAAGAGAAGTGTTATCAACTTCAATGATGTTATAAAACAATCGAATAGAGCGAAATTCATAGCTCAAGTCTCCAAACAACCTCCTTTGAATCATTGTTGGAAATGTCCACGTCTATATAGGCTAAGAAAAGCGGCATGGCAAAAAGTGCTTTATAATCAGTTCTTCAGAAAGTACAGAAATTATGAACACGCACTGCAGTTTTTGAGCGAACAGTTGCTGCTGCGAAGGTTAACTATGACAGCGAACGCTCGTGTTCCTTCAAATTCTTTTTCAACTTCGTAACGCCAAAAAAACTATACCACCACTATTAAACCTAGTATCGATAGTCTCAATGCCAAATGGGTTGCCTACTTTTCGGGGAAAGATGGCTCAAAGGCTGGAAAGCTGCTTCACGGCGGCTTCCTTTTACCACTCACGGCCCTGTGGACTTTAAAGATGACTTTGAAGAGGTTACAGCATCGGAAATAGCACAAGTAATGAAAATATCTAAGCTCTGCTCCTGGTTCAGATGGAAACTGCATTGGTCATAAAATTATTTCTTAAAGTATCACCTCAAAATTTACTTGCAATATTTAACCACTTCTTCAGACCTTCTTGGATCCCGCCTGCGTGGGTAATCGTGAAAATAATTCATTTAATAAAGAAACATAGAGCTGGGTTTACTATAGATAAGATTAGGCCTATTCCACTCACATATAATTTGGTAAAACTAATTGAAAGCATTTACACATTAGGATAGACAACTGGTTTACGAAAACATGTTTAGCCCATACCAAATTAGATTTAGGCACGGCTGCTCATTTCGGTGTACCCATGTTGATTTGGAAAGCGGAATACAGCTAGCTCGTTCTAAGAAACAGGTTGCCACCTTAGTGAGCTTGTGACAGTGTAGAACACGTAAACTAGTAAAATCGCGTATGCAATTAGGTTGGTTCACAATATTACTGCGTGGCATTGGTTTACTCGTTTCTAAAAGATCAATGTGGCTTGTTTCTTTCAAAGTATCAAAAATTAGATGTCTCTTCCAAGGTTCGGTACTTTCACCATTATTATTTATCATTTCATTGTGCACGATTTGAGTACAACAGGATGTACAGGTGTTTCTATACGCTGACTACATCGCATTTTTCGCTACAGCTGCAGATATACAAACACTATATCAGATGGTACAGTTTTATATGAACGCTCTGAACACATAGTTAGACGACATTAATCGATCATTAAACTTCAGGAAAAGTGCAATTGCAGTTTCCCGGTAAGCTTTCCAGTACAGATTTCTGTACTTAACAGACAGGACTTTATCCCACAGGAGAATTTGATTAAACACTTGTGTCATATCCTGAAAACCTAAATTGCAGTCCTCACTTGAAAAGTATGGCAGCTAGAGAAGAACGGGAGCTTGAGATGCTTTGTAGACTCAGCAGTAAACGTTCTGGTTTATGTCATGATGTGCTGCTCATGATGTATGTATATTCGCCTGATGTTACAGTTTGACTGTGTCTTGTTTTCTGGAGCACC
Organism: Rhipicephalus microplus; assembly: GCF_043290135.1. Classification (NCBI taxonomy): domain Eukaryota; kingdom Metazoa; phylum Arthropoda; class Arachnida; order Ixodida; family Ixodidae; genus Rhipicephalus; species Rhipicephalus microplus. The sequence continues at coordinate 10,994,544 of NW_027464590.1, read as the reverse complement.
CGCCTAGGAAATTCGACCACTGGTACTTCTATAATGCAAAGCGCTATGGCTACGTCTTGGGCTACCTAAGTTTGTCGTAATATTATTTTATATAACGATGTGCACCTGCTTTTACTTCGTGCAAGGTGCCAAATACTGGCAGTTCGTACCTCGCAAATAGTATATGCATCCCTACAGAGGAGGTAGCAGGATGTTTTCATTAAGTAGCCGACGTCCTTTTGTAACGAACAGTGGTCTTGATCAGGGCGCTCACAAGCCATCGTCATATAGAAGCTCTTGGAAAAATCACAAGTAAATCTTCATGAGTTACTGGTACTAAGAAAACCTATTCAAACAATAGAAAATATAATCTGACAATATATTTTCTACTAATTGCAAAACTCTTTTCAGTAGGTACCCAAGAGACGTTTCGAAAGATCACCTGGCAAGATTAGCAATAAAGAACTCAATAGCAACTCATGCTTCAGTTTGCAAGAAAAAGGCAGGAGTCAAATTGCATTTTCAGTCTTGGAGTGTTTTTTAATTAGTTCGCTTGATTTAACAACAATAAATCAAGCGGAAATATTTGCAATTTTCTTACCTTAACGAAAATTGCCCTAATTCATAACAGATGCTATGATTCTTACCGACTGCCTGTCTGTGCGTAGTTCATTTATTGCGTCAATTATTTCCAATGCCATAGAAGTATTTTCACCCTTGCCCATGACGTTTACGACCTATTTGCTTGGTGTGGATAACAAGGCATGAAGGTTTGACCCTCAATGAATATGTGGATGCACTTGCAGTGACGTCACCTAATTGTCGCATAATTTCTATATTGCCGGCGCTAGTATTTATCGCTATGACGCGCTTTAAAAAATTTGTCATTTCCGATCATTTTAAAATGTCATCTTTAGTTCCCCTGTAAACACTGATGGCGCTCCTCTAGAATGGTGTTTATATCAATTACAAGATCACAATGCCAAGTCGTCTCCACTCTCTGAATTTTCACTTTTCAAAGAGGTCTGGTCGGGCTGAGTCTCCTCTCTGCCTCCACTGCAGCGAGAGTAAATATCTGCAGCATTTTCTCCCAACATGCAGCTTATTTATTATCAAAGACAACAACTGTTGGAAGAATCACTTCGTAGTTTGACTTTATAGTTATCCCTTCCGGTGGTTTCCTTTTCTTTGGAAGAACTCAAAATGGACTTAGCTACAGGGCGTTTGCGAGGGCCTATGCGGTTTTCTGAAGGGAACAAAACAAATAGGATGCAAAGCTGAGGCATAAATTCTCTTTATTTCAAACCATATTAGCATGTTGTGTTTTCTTTTTATTGCCTCTTTTAATTTTCTATCTAATGCGCCGTTTACCTATCTGTTCTTTCTTCAAGCATCCCTATCTAAATATCCCGTCTGGAAAAACAACTCGCCGTCAAAAAGGTACCGGTCAATTCATGGCCGATCGCCCGTGGTGGGTTGCGCCAGGACTCCGAGGAAAAACCAGCTGACCGACCAACCGACCGACCCACCAACCAACCAGATACACAAAATTTATTATTATAATTGGCGGAGTGGGTGAACAGTAGTGTATTTGTAGCATACCAAAAAGTGTTTAGAAAAGGTAATCAAAGACCACTGCTCCAGCTTGCGCTGCGACTGTACTGCGCGTTGTGCGCTAGCCTTAACTTGGCTTAATTATTAAAATTTCACAATCGATCAAATAAGGTATAGAGCATTTCAATTAATTTTTACATTTTCTGCGCTGTTAATTGTTAAACATCCGTCTGTATGACCGTCTTTATTAGCGCATTTTTCAGGTACGCTTCAATATGAAATTTTAAATCCGAAGCATTTCTTGCCAAACTTCGGTGACTTTGAGCGTATCTATCTATCTATCTATCTATCTATCTATCTATCTATCTATCTATCTATCTATCTATCTATCTATCTATCTATCTATCTATCTATCTATTTATCTATCTATTTATCTATTTATCTATCTATACTTGTATCTATCTATCTATCTATCTATCTATCTATCTATCTATCTATCTATCTATCTATCTATCTATCTATCTATCTATCTATCTATCTAGACGCCTACGTCTTCGAGCTTTCCTGGCCGTTTGGATGATGGTATCGATACCAAACTCGGTATGATATAATATGGCTGCATGACGAACGTAACTGACTAGTCAGATCTCAAAAATTATGTCTTGATTTACATGCCAAAATATTGATGCTCTTGCGGTAGCTTCATTCACATCATATCTTGCAGAACTGGTATGATATGTCATGATTGCATGGCAAACACAGCGACAGAACCTAACATTGAAATCATGACATGCGTGTCATGTAACAACATGACTAGATGCCACACTCGCGATGTGCTCGCGGCCGTTTCGCTAGTGCTGCATGTATTGAACTTGGTATTATGGGACGTGAATGGCTGACGTGACTGGTGAAAAGATATTCGTGACATGCGTGTCATGCAACTACATCACTACATGCCATATTCATGATGCGCTCGTGGTCGTTTCGCTAGCTTCTCTTGAAACGAATTCGGTATTAGGGCACATGAATAGATGACTAAGGTATGTGTGTGGTGCAAACGTGATAATCATGAGATGTTTGTCAAGTAAAGCATGACTACTTGCTCCGCTCATGATGCGCTTGCTGTCGTTTTGCTCGCTTCACATGTACCGAATCCTGTATTACGAGACACGAACGGACGACCTGGGTAAATGACACGTCCAAACATGATGATCCTGACATGCGTGTCATGTAAAAACATGACTACGTCCCGCACTCATGATGCGCTCTCGGCCATTTCGCTACCTTCACATATGCCAAAAATTTGCATTTACGTCACGTTAATGTATGATGAAGGTATGTGACTGGTGCAAACATGATAATAATGAGACGCGTGTCATGTGTGAACATTACTACGCGCCACGTTCAAGGCGCAAATACACTTCGACATGAGTGGGCAGGCGTGCGCGCCAGTGTTCATTTTATCGCGTCACGCCGGCGATGCCACGCCAGGAGCTGATATCCCCCTAGTAGAGATCAGTGAATCTGCCCACTACCCATAATTGTCGATCTGCATGCCATATATTCGCATGTGTGCGCCGCGCTGCCGTGCTTTGACGCATACGCGTTTGAGCCACACGGCATCCCTTCGTCACGAAGAGAGGCAGACGCGGTGCATTCAAAGTAACGTCATTTGGCACTAAATGCAGCATGTCGCATTTCGCGCCGGTTGCTAATGGGCCGTGCCGATAGACGCGGGTCGCGCTGGACGCGCCTGACGTGACACTGTAGAGTGATCGCGATTTGCTAGCGTGGCGTCACTGCGCCCAGCCTGCACGTGCGTTAACGTTGCGTCGAAATATATTGGGTTCTTCATCAGGCACTCGCCACAGTTTCGCTAGCTACACATGTACCAAAATCGTTATTACAGGTAGCGAATAGACGCGAAGGAAAATTACACGTCTGAACTTGATAATCATAATATGCGTTTCATGTCAAACATGACTGCATGCTACGCTCATAGCGTTCTCGTGACCATTTTACTAGCTCCACTTATACCAAATTTGGCATTACGTGACGTGAATGGACGATAAATTCAAATGACACGTCAAAATATGATAATCATGATATGGATTTCATGTAAATCATGACTACTGCTCATATCACGCTCGTTACCGTTTCGCTAGCTTCACATATACCAAAGTTGGTGTCAGGTGACGTTAATCGGTTTGAAGGTAAATGAAACGTACAAACATAATATTCATGACATGGAAGTCATGTACGGCATAATTTACCTCTGCCTCGTAACGTTGTGCTGACATTAAAGCGACCTATCACACTTGTCACATTATCACACTTCCTCATTCGTGCTTTGCATATCATTGGTTCCAACTGTACGTGGAAAGGGCCAGTTTTTATTAGCGAAGCATATTTCTGTCGCATTATTTATAAAAATGAAATTGTTGCTGTTCCTGATCACATGTAGGTTAAATACTTCAACTCCTCTAGCGCCAAGAATGCTTTGTACAGCTAAAATTTGAAGTGTCAAGGACAAGGCAGGAGGGCAATAAAACTGTTTTGGTTTTTATTTACGAATTGCGTCTAAAACCGGCATGGTCTGCCCCCTTTCAGATCGAGCCGCATCTGCCACTCACACATTGCGAGATTGCAAGACGTCAAGCCTATCTGCACATCAAATACACACATGAAAGAGAACACGTGGCGTGGTATGTACAATGGCAAGCAATTCATTTTTTATGATAAAAAGATCACAACTACGGACACCCCTTTGTGGTACTCTTTTTCTTTGATCAATTATCGGGCTAAGACCATGGTGAACATCCTACCTCGCATATCCAAGGGTGCAAGGCCTCAGTACTCCATACAGCTATGCTGTGTCGTATGCCGTTTCTTTGTCAAGGAATATTAGGAGAGAACTACGCTCACACTCTTGTAGATAATAGAGCGTTGCTAAGTGAAGGTCCGGCTCTCTTAATAATATGTATTAAAAGAGGACCCTTTAAGAAAGCAGGAATCTCACCTGAGAATAATACGAGATGGTACAATGAAAGCAGTGCTTGTGTGTTTCGTGAAGGAGGGGTTTTAGCATTTCGTGTACAATACGACCAGAGCCCTGTGTAGACTTTTTGACGCAGTTCAGTGCTACCTTCTGCTCTGTCAACAGAACTGTTCATTGTTACATACTGATCTTCACATGCGCAGTCGTCAGAGCTGCTCATTTAAAGCTCATCGCCAATCTTAGTTACTACAGGTTCCTACTAGACCTCAAACTATTTGTATATATGCGAGGCATTTGCTAAATTATATACTTCGACAATGCCAAGAGCTTTAGAAAACCTCAGGGGTGATTTGGCGACTACATGAGTTGAAGAAATCACAAGAAGTACGATCATATCTCGGCAGTCTGAAGTGAAAATTTATCACCGAACAGGTTCCCTGGTCGGGATGATTTCGAGAAGGATTACTTAAATCTGTGTGTTTGGCATCGAAGAAAATACTGGAAAATCATTTTAATTATTAAGAACTATAGACCGTCCTCGTTCAAGTTGAGGCAGTGATAAATTCGCGACCGATTCCTTTTGTGTAAGCAGAATCATCTGAACCAACCCCTCACACGCCAAGCCTTCATCATAGGACGAAGACTGACTATGCTTCTTACTGACTGTGTGAGCACATTATTGGAATACACTTCGTCGTCACGCGCATTCGTCAACGAAGATGGACGAACTGAGAGCAAGTGTTAAATATTATTTGGAACAGTTGGAGACGAGAATACTTCCAAGAGCTTTGTTCAGGTCATGTGAATGAAAATACAAGCACAGAGTCAGTTAAACAAGGAGACATCGTACTCATGTAAACACACCGAGGCAACTATGGAAGATTGGACAAGCTACAGAACAATTTCCGTGCAAAGACGGCAAAGTTCGGTCATGCAAGGTGCGCACTTCCAATGGCATCACGTAGAAAAGATCAATACAACTGTGGTATCCACTTGAATATGCGGTGCGAACTTCAATATTTCGTAAAGAATCGTCTTAAAAAGATAAAACGCGTGCAAGTTATTCGGCTGGAAACTGTTGTTTAACATTTCACAAGAGCAGCGAAAACGAGGAAGAATACCATAGTGTGCTCGTAGTGCGCTCCCACATTCCATTTTGTGTTTACTTATTACCCAGGGTATAATCAGGAAAACTTTCTCAATTACGGCTCCGCTTCCTGGTTTTCATCAACAGCACGTAAGAAAACTTTCTGCTATAACACATGGTTGAGACATCTGTTCGACACTCAGTTTGAGATCTGTCACCTTAAAAGGCATATGAGGTGAAACGTCCGCTGAATAGATGGTAATACTTTTATGCGATAAAATGGTGACAGCCGGTGTTTCAATAAATTTATAACTGACTGTTTCTCTTGCTGCTATGCCTGTTTGAACTGTTATGACGACCTCGACAAACAGCTGGTGTCTTTGCGAGTGGTCGCAGCGTATAACGTTGTAACCTTTACTGTTTTCATGTTTTTGACCTAGAGTCATTTTATGCAAGCATAAATCAACAGTAGAGAAGCTTGTAAGGTTGCCCTTAACGTCGCTTAACTTGCAGGGCATGACTCTGCTGTTCGCATGAATGGTGTATGCCATTATGTGAGATGATGAGTTTAAGATGTATCACTTTGAGTTGGTTTTGCGTAAGCTAAAGTGATGACATTGTGATGCTTCGTTGTTGCTCTTTTATAAGACCCAAACTCTGCTTCAATTTCGTTTTTTTTTGCTGGGAGGGATCATGGGCTTCCTCGTCACCCTGCTAAGTGAAGTGGTTTCTCCCGTGGTTCCAGTAGCCCATGAACAAATGTTCGTGGAAGCTGTACCGTCACGGTACTCATCACTTGAAGCCGCACTTATTGGCACAGAAAACCTAATTTAGGCACCAAAATGAGGCAAGTAAAGCACTTTTTAGGTCAGCAAAAACATAAATACAGGCAAAAATAGTTTTAACAAGTTTTTTCGAAAACATTGTGATATTGGTGTCTGCGACAGGAAAGAAAACAAAAACGTTTAAGTTTATGATGGTGCAATGATACGAAGTGTTCAGCGAAGTAATACAATGTTTTTTTTCTTGAGGGTTGAAGAATAAGGTCTTTCTGTTTCTAGTTCAGCGGGGTGAGCTAAGTGTACACTGTCGAATAAAGACGCCTTTAGGTCTCTTTCTTTTCGGTCTGGCATAGAAGCGCAACACAAGTGCAAATCGACAAATTGATGAGAAGATAGAAGGATATTTCCGCCTCGTAAAACTTCGATTTAACCGCACTCAGTCAATTTATTTCCTGTCTGGCAATTAAAAGGCCCTTCACAAGATTTATTAATTTGGAGTGGGCAAGCGGAGTGCGTGAACTGAACGCACAAAATGTAACCTGTGCAGATTTACAATGCTACGCGCTTAGGAGAGAGGTGAGATGTTAGACTGAACGCCTCTTCACCATCCCACGGGTGTGTGACCCAACATGGTGGAGGTGACGTATGCATCAAGAAGTGATCCAGCTTGAGTGAAAGTAGTACGTGACACTGCAGAATTATTCGAGGTGATGTGTGTAGTTTGTGCAATATGTTGGCTTAAGTATGAAGGCTCACAGAAATAATGAAACCAGCAAGCTGATTGTAAGTGCTATATTTTTTTAAAACACAAAGCTTGGCGGGTTTCTGATGTGTCTTTATTTAAAGCATTTCGAATGTTGCGAGACTGTGTATTGTGGTAAAGACACATGATCAATGCCGGCCTATCAAAACGTGTGTGCATCGAAGTATTCATCGCACAGAAACAGGATATATAAAAAGCAGAATGTGGAAACGACTTCACTTGCGTTCATGTGCATGATGAGAATGTAACTTTGCTTGCGCATGACATGTTCATGCGCCTGGTCTTGTGGCCTTCCGGCTCCGAGTTCCGATATCCAAGAGTGTAGGAGTGCAATCAGGCTTGCAAAATTTACACCAAGCCAGTGTCAAAGGTTTTAAGCTTACCTTTTTTCGTCGTAATTCGCGACTTGTGATAGATCAAACGAAAAATATTTAATAGCAAGAACCCTTCCTTTCCATTCGCAACAACTTCCAGCGTCCAAGTAATATTTTACTTGTGACCTAGTAAGGTGCTATTCAAAAAATCAAGAACCGCGTGGCCATATTTATGCACGCACTACTATCTTTTAATGACACTCCACGGTTTGGTATTCGTTCTTCATCGCTCCGCGGCCCCACAGAAACACCTCCGGTTTTGTGCGCATGCGAGCAGAAGCTAGGGAGATGCCGGGTAGAAGACGCAACAAGGATGAAGACATTCAAATAGGCTTATCAGCTTTCTATTGGCTAAAAGGCTTGTAGCCTTAACAGTGCTGAAAGGAAGTTATGAGATGAAGCATAGGTTGCACCCCATATATTCGAAAAGCTTCATATTGCCCGGAAACCTAAATGGCGGTTTTTATCTGTTCTTCAAAGCAAAATTTTATGTTTAATAGCGTTCCTACGGGCACCATGTATTAAATAGAAATTTATAAGCACTAAAGGAAATTTAGGTACACATGTCCCAAATAGGCATTTGTAGGCACTCTAAAATATTTGTGAGCTCTCCTTAACACCTAATTTATGCTCAAATATAAAAGTGGCACAAGCGGAGCGCAAGGAACAAAATAGGCATTCGTCTATAATTTAGTCTCTAGTGTTCACTGTTGGGGCCCAGTCAGGAAGCTGCTGCCTTCTGCAGAGGCTTGCTTCTTGGCCCCTTCTTTGAGGACTTTTTACCTCAACATTGATTTGGCTGACACCAACACTGTTTGAGACTTTTGGACGTCCTTGAAAAGAGACTTGTGGTACCTTTTTCGTGCTTTTATCTGGGGGACGGGTGGCGGTTACGAAGTCCTACAGGTGAACCTGTGCACCTACAGTAACCAGAGGGGGTGCTCTTCCTCTCCACAACACTTCAGAGTAGGTGCCCATTTGGGCACAATCAAGACGATGGGGAGCATTTTGATGCGGTAATTCTTTTTTTTGGCTTCAGTGTACGTTTTTTCATGCCGAACAAGCGCCTGAGTACGCTGCAATTGGTTTATTGCAGTTGACACAGCTCAATCTGTTAGTGCACTCTGCTTCATCGTGTTCGTTCCACAGTTTAGACAGGTTGGATTGACCCGTGGCCACACCTCCCATCCAGAAAGCACCGTCGAGGATTGGTTATTAAGCGCCTCTCAAGAAGGTATATGTATGGTGCATTAAATGCTGTGGGAAGAGACGTGCCTGAAAGGTTAAAATTTCATTTATTGACAGTACTTTCATGTTTTCTCAGTGAATAATGGTGGCTAGTGAGGCAAGAAATTCTTGATCTGCTATAGCTCCCAATGTTTCAGTGCTGGTGTAATTAGGCAGTTCATTATCAAGTGTTCTTGAGTTCTCAAGAGTTCAGTGTCTTATTAAGGGATTGATAACCTGTTACAGAGACTTCCTTTTGACCGAATTTCCCGAGCTGTTTTATTTTTTCCTTTTTTGCTTTTAACTTCTCTTAGAAGATATTTTTAAAAACTTTTTTCACTATAGTCATTTCTGATGCATCATTTAAATGTTTTTGCTTTCGGAAATGCTGACAGGTTCAGCATCCTGGTATCAGTCTTATTAAGATAAACATTATTGTGTATTCACTCTCTTTGGTGAAGAACTGATTCAGTTGCTTCGGTGCAGCCGTTTTACTGGAATGATCATTGCGGAAAAGAGTGATTCTTTGTTCCATAGAAGGTTACGTTGTTTCAGCACCTATGCTGGCCACCTACGACAAAGCACAACTGGTAAATATATACAAACATTGGCCACACATCGATACTATAACCCCATGTTCCTGGCGAAGAGAGGTCATCCGATCTCTCAGGGTTGACCCTCATCACTGCAAAAATTAAGTCATCAGAACGTATAAGAGGACAAGACAGGCATAACAAATGTAGAAAAAGAAAAGTGAAGCAAGAGATAGAGTCAGGAAGAGGCTAAAACTGATTTCCGCTGGTTCTGTCAGCCCATGGCCGCCAGCCTCGTGAAGCAGGTGCCAAAGGGTGTGTTGCCTCGGCCGGGAGCCTTATTGGCACAATCACCCTGCGTCAGCTCAACTTCCCAAATTCACTTTTCCTCTGACATGACTCTGTCACTCACGGCTAAGTGTAGGAGAAGCTCGAGATTTTTCGCATTAGCTCAAATTCGTGGTGTCACCCTACACCAAACACCTCTTTCCTCAGACGCCCCCGCAGACATCGGTTCCCTTTGTAAGATGACCCATATAATAAAAATAATATTCGCATAAATTTACCTGCACGTGGACCAGACTGACGAGCAGGATATTATTTTGCAAAACACTAAATGAGAGCCGTTTAACTGGTAGGAGATTCTTGTGTTGTTAGCCTCTTCTGTGGTACTGGTTTCGCATGCATGATTTTCACCAATGCATACTAAAACGCTTACAGTTCCGCATTTTGTAATTTTAAAAGCTATTACTTCTTGGCTTGCTCTCAGATCAAAAAAGATTAAAAAAACAGAATACCCAAATCATGCTCTGCAAAATTTCTTGCAATATCTCATTTTAGTTTTGCTCCTTCAACTTGACAAAAGTGTATAATGCGACTACTCACTCCCTATCTGGGTGAGTGAATTCAAGAAGTGCGACCACCCTGGATCCGGGAGGTTTTTCCGCATATTCTGTACCGAGGTAGGCTGGCTGTGACGACAAAAGTGACAAAAAAAGCAAATCAAGGCCTACATGAGTCGCACTTATAATGTAAATACGTTGAAAATTTTCCAACTGCGAAAACGGAAGCCTTTAGAATGATCGCTTACGGAAACGTACTCGCAAATACACATACACAGACTCTAAAATAGGCAATAATACTTTCCGTTTCCGTTTGCGCCTAATTTTGAGTTCGTCTTACTTTTTTGTTGTTGTTCTGTGGTTGCACTTTTGTATACTCATGAAAAAAATGAGCAACATTTACGTCAGAAATTTTTTTAACATGGCCTTTCTTGGCATGAATGGCAGCAGAAAAATTTCTTTCTACATCGGTCTGTCAGTTGAATCAGCCATCTAGCAAAATTGAAAAACTTGCTCGGCGCCCAACTATCTTGAACTGGTGGCTAAATTTATGCTTGTGAAAGCTGTTGATAAAAAAATTATTACTTGTATTGGCCACGTCAATACGCACGTATTGGTAGCGGGTTTTTTTTTTCACTAGAGAAAACTTAAGTATGTTATTTTAAAACCCCTGTTCCTTATTGATTTTATTGATTTCAATGTAGGGTTCAATGCTCCAAAACCACCATATAAATATGAGAGACCCCATAGTGGAGGTCTCCAGAACTTTTTGACCCCCTGGGGTTCTTTAACGTGCAAACAAATCTGAGCACACAGGGTTGGAGCATTGGCACCTCCATTGAAAATGCAGCTGCTGTAGTCGGGATTCACTCCCGTGACTTGCCGGTCAGCAGCCGTGTACCTTAGCTACTAAACCAATGCCGCATTGTCTACTGTTTTTTATACTGGTCTGAAAATGCGAAGATTTGCATGAAAGGAAAGTGCTCCTCCGAAGATATGGTGCTGCCAACTGGCAATGGTCCGTTGTACGGCTGTTTTCTTTTCGTCGTTAGCACAAGCATTACGTTTGATTGCTTTGAGCCCCTGAAACCTTTGTATTTGTCTAGACTGCAGCAACATCTTCAAAGCCACAGGCTTCAAAGCTTTTTGCTAAATTGAAGCCATGATGCGTGACGAAAAACGATATCTTAACGCTGAGGGAATCTGATTCTTTACTAAATTTGTCACAAAAGGACATGTTGCATTATATTTAGGTATACCATCGTCTACTTACTTTTTGCCGAATGCTATCTACATGAACACTTACGGAAACGAACAAGACGTCAACAAAGAAAAAAACTAACACACTGTGCCAAGTGAACTAATAAATGCTTGTGGAAGTTTAAAATATGTTTTTATTGAGAAAAAACGCGCACCTATCACATACTGAGAATTTGGTGGATCTTCTATATTCGACGTTCAGGTAATTCGCACTGCTCAAATTGCTCAGTGTCAGCAAAGAAGTAAAAAAGTAATTGAACAAACTGGTTTTGTTTCACTGAAGGACGTGAGAACACATCCCACGTAGGTTTGCAGGAACGGCAGATAGCCTTTCTAGAACATCACTTTGCGATGGAATTTGGTTAGATTGCATGAAGGTCGAAATATATGTTACCTAAATGAAAATATTTCAGTTGATAGTAACGCGTCGTCTACGTCTTTCTTTCCTTGTGTGCCGTGTTTTCGCATCACCTCAGTTTGAAATGCCACAACAAATATTATCTTAGTGTGGGAGTAAGTTTGTATAAGCCTCAACAGCTGTGGTATCCTTTTTATTGCACAAATATTTCAGAATTTTTCGGAGAATAATTTCTTTTTTTGTATCAACTGTTATTCCTTAAAAATAAATCATACTTTACGGAATATGTGCGTCTGCGATCATGCTAAAATAAGTTCTCAGAAAATTTTGTGACAGATGTTGATAAATCCACCACTGTGCTTTCTGTTTTAATCACTCTATATTAACCCCTGAGAATCTGGTAAGGAGATGAAAGGCTGAGAAGCGGTACGTAGCCACTCCAGGCGAAATTAACTTGAATGGTAAATCAGTTCTCAAATTTTTTGCTCGAGCAGGGGTGCCCAGAGCAGAGCACTCCTTTTTTTTTTGCATGTCCGATGTCGAGCTTGGTGGTTTAGCAGTGGCTGGGGGCTCCTGCTCTTTTTGATGAAGCCTCAGTGCTGCATCGGGAAGTCTGTGCTGTTTTGGATGAAAATTCGTTTTCAGATTTTCATTGCATTTTGCCCGGTAGTCTAGGTAAAAAAAACTGTAGGAACTGACAAAACGTGTTGCTACGCTTGAAATTTTGAACTACCTGCCACGTTAAGAAGACTTCTTTCACTACTTGACATTCGTGTTGTGAGTTTCATTTTTACTAAGCCAATGCGCGCACAATCGAGGCTGTGCGGTAGAGTAGCTTTTTGCCAACAAGACTGACCTGCTCAGTTCTCAGTCTAGCCATAACTTTTAATATTTAATTTGTTTACATACTTTGTGATATTTCGCTCGTGCTAACGAGACAATTTTTCGTTCAGAACCAGGGATGCTCAGAAAAACGCTAACAATGACACCGGCTTTTCTTAAAAAGCAGCTATTTAATGCTATCTCAAGCAAATATACCTGGTTTGCACCCAAAGTACTATTCTCGTATTCTCGCACTAATAAAACCAATTCTTATAGGTAATTATTCGTACAATAATAAATATCTAACATTTGTATTTATTTTTAACGTAATGGCCTTTTCTTCACGTGCTTCTCAAGACGGTGCTAAGGTTTCGCATCCCTAAACTGAAGAAATATCCCGCCAACCATATAGAGAAGCATGTGACTTCTGTTCAGGTTTCACCAACACTCTTGAACGGTGGTCGTGGGGCCAGTGATGGTGAACCGAAGTGACGCCACTGACGGGATAGATCTTTTGTTTGGGGCTGTAATAAAACACATTTATAATTTGTGGTGATGGTCGCCTGTAACAACTTGTCCTTGTTGCCTACCGGAAACATCAAGGAGATGCCTTCCTGCAACAATCATAACCCGTTCACAATTTACGTACGTGCCGAATGAACACGAAACCGTCAAACAGCTACCAATGAATCGCCCTGGGCCGTAACTTCTTTGCGTGAAGAAGAGATATTAATGCTTGCGCCTCGCAGTTGCTTGGTTGGTAATCAAAACTGTCATCTGTGACGGCTGCTAAGCGAAGTCTGAGCGACACAGTGAATCGCGGATGGGCGGGCCCCAAAGAATGGGAACTATGGCACACGGCACTGTTGTCGTGTTTAGTCTAGCAACTTCTCTCGAGACTGCAGCTCGTTGAAAAGATTACTTCTAGTATAAACGACGCTTTGTAACGCTAGCAAACACCAACGAGGAAAACGCAAAAAGACGGGGGCTGTTGTGTTATTCTCGTTCCTGTGGGTTAACGCTAAGGTGCCTTTTCGCGCATGTAGCCAACTAGAACGGAAAGCCACCGAAAGAATTGGTACAATATCCATGCATTGAATTGGTTCTTTTCAACAACCTAAGTAAAAAAAAAGTTACCCCATCTCTATACAAATATAACCTTGTGTAGATGCGAATTAGCGGAATATAACGCTTATGCACCAGATATAGCTCGGCGTTTTCAGCCCATCAGGTCATGCGCGTTGAGACCGGATACGCCAGTTACGTGCAGCCAACAACAGCGGGCATTTCATCACTCTTGAGTCCGACACGCTTACCATGCCGTGGTGAGCTCGGCGTTCTTCATTTGATACGCGCATGATTTTCTCGCTCTTTTTCCGTGGAACCGTGTCTTTTAGACCAGGTTGGTTGACGCACCCACATTTTTTTCTCGCACTGCGCAGTGTTTGACTTAGCATTTGAAACGTCTTTCCTCACACGCATTGCTTTATATGCTCTGGGAGCATGAAAATACCATCCTACATCAAACTGAAAAAAAGTGGATCATCTATGAACTGAGGCGTCCACTTCTACATTCAACACGGCAGCGTGCGGCCAGCGCTCCGCAGAGCGCTCTTTGTGAGCGCTTGCAGGACTAGCGTGCAAGCGGAGTAGGTCGGCTTTCGCCCCGTCATCTGTTAAAGCACAGGGGCTCCGCCGATTCGTGGATGTTTTGCGGTGAAGCTAAGTTCATTTTTGCTACGCGCACGCAAATCGAGGATCCCACACGGTTATCGAGAAGCGCAGAGATTGCACCTCATTCTCTTCGGCTCTTGCACCTAGTGGCACCTTTTTTTTCTGCATGCGGTCTCATCAGCATAGATCGGCAAAATCACTCAGTGATTGACTCACTCTGACTCGCTCAAACTCAAGTCGAGCCGCGAGTGTGAGTCCGGGTGCGTAATGTTTTGATGAGTTTCGGTCCTCTGGTGCGAAAAGTCGGGCCACTGTTGGATCATGAAAACACGTAGTAGAAGGTGTGAGAAAGAAGGAGACTCGGCCGCAATTGTCTGCCTGCATAGAAGGTCAAGGGAACAACTAAACAAGTCAGCACCCGCGGCTTGATCTCGTGCCCACCGCGCCTTCTTTCTCCTTTATTTGCAACACACTGCCGCGGCTGGCAAACTGGCCGCAATGTTCGGGGGCACAGCGGCGGAAGTTGAGGCGCACATTGGTTAGCAAGACGCGAACAAGGAAAGGGTAAGATTGTTAAACGGTTACGATGGAGAGCTTTGAGGAGGCGTTGACTCATGGGGAGGCGGTGGCTTGTCCTGCGGGGGAAGCCGTCTAATCACGCTATGATGTGTTCCTAATAGGGGCTTTTGCTCGTTTTGCGTCACTTGTATTAAGAGGAGTCAGATCTTGGCCTGCTTTCGTAAACTTGCGAGGCTTCCCGGTAACTTGCACGCTTCTTGGGGGTGATGTTGGTCTGCTGCTCCTGGTGTTGTATCTGAAGCTTCTGTAGCTGCTGTGCGATCATGCGCTGCTTGATCGCTTCGGGTGTCAGGTGGCCCTGAGCGTGTGCCAGGCTCACAGTTGCATATGAGCTAGATGAAGAGTTCGGGACCGAAAAAGATTGTTCGCTCGATGAGAATGACAACGCCGAAGCATTCTGGTTCCGTCGGGTGGTGACCTCGCCAAGGACGGGAATCTCGTCAGCGATCGAAGGCAGCACAGATTCATTCACGTGCTGTGTTGCCGGTGGTGGATTGTCGGCATTCGTGCCGGCATTGCGAACGATGGCGTACATTGAGCTGACGTTTTCAGATTCATGAGTGTATCGAATGGCGAAGTTTCGGGGAAATCGCTGCAGGAGCCTCCAGACGACTGGTTTATCATGGTGTATCTCGTTTGGCGAAAGCCTTCCTTTACTCTGGACCTCTGCATATAGCGCATGGCGTACTGCTGGAGCTGTGTGGTGTGGCGCTCGTACATCTAGCGCAGGTCTCTGGCGTCAGACGCTATCTCCTTGTGGTATTAGGCAGCGTCATAGAAGGTCTTAGGTTCCATGTACTCGGTAAGTGAAGCTCATAGCAGTGCTGCTGCTCACCGTACCTATCATTGACTTACTTGGGCTGGCTAGACACGCTATTGCCAGAATCGGGCTTGAGTAGCATGTTTAAGAAGGGTAAGAGTGCACTGAATACGAATGCACAAAGAAAGGACATACACACTCACACTTAGCGCTTGTGTGTGTGTTTGTCTTTTCTTTGTGTCTTCTTATTCAGTGTGCTTTTACCCTTCCTAAACATGGAATACCAACATGTCCACCTTTCCACCTTGTTGAGCAGCATATAGGGCGAGTAGTAGGGTTCCACGCGCTATTGCTCGTTAAGCCAGATTTGCAGATGGATGGGGCTGGGCGACGGGCAGTACGTGCGTTTGCCCTCTTCATCTAGAATGAGTGACTGCCTTGGGAAGCGGCAGTTCAGGCCGTGGGATTGTAGTCGATGTGCATAGTGATCTCGGGGCTTCTCTTGGTCATCGAACTCTCCACGGTATGCCATGCGGACGAATCCTCGCACTACAGCACCGTGAATGGCGTGGAAAGCAACATCATCACACGGCATGTACCCGAAGCTCTTCAACCTGTGAGTCTTCGTTCGAGCCCAGTTGTCCTCGAGCTCCTGCGGGACGAACCACGTAGCTTGGGTTAGTGTGATGTTAGATACTGGCGTTGCAGTCGGAAGGCCGTAGAAGTTAATGTAACAACCCGCTCGGGCGATGAGGTGAAAGAAGTTGGGAGGCCGATTGATGGTGAAGTCGCGGCTTGCAGCAACTTTGAAGTGAGAGGATTCGAGAGGACAGTGGAAGGCAAAGTCTCAACCTGCTGCGAGGTCGAAGCGAGAGGAGTCGAGAGGGCGGTCGATGGCGATGTCACGGCCTGTTGTGACATCGATGCAAAAAGTCAGGAGGCCGATCAAAGGTGACGTGGCAGCCCATGTCTTGAGGTCATTTGAAAACGAAGTTCCTGCTTACTTGAACGTCAAGGAAAAAGGGGTCGAAAGGCTGATCGAAAGACTGATTGAAAAGCTGACCTTGCTGAGCGTGATGTTTAATTCCTAAACTTCCAGTATGTGTCTTCCCGTTGTGCTTTTCGAAAGGTGCTCGAACTGAGCTATTGTCTCTGCCTCTATAACTCCTCCATTTTCTTGTGGCGACACACATTGAGTAATTTACTCATGCTTCTATTCATCAGTAGCCTAATGCCCTGTTTGTGCTATTTGCCTAATAATCTCTCCATCTTTGTCTTTTCCGTTACATTTTTCTTAAGGTAAGATGCTACGTACGTTACTCTGTTCATTGTAAGTGCCTGAAGATGTGTTATCATGTTGCCCTTTTTCATGTTAGTGTGTCGGTTCTATATGCGTTTTAGTATTGTGATGGTCTCAGCACTCGCCCATTCCAGCGTTCTGATTTTCTCTCTATTGTGGCCATTTGCAGCGATTTGCAAACTGACAACGCGTATGATGTCCACCCTTGGCACGGGCCGCTGATCAGATGTCGTTTGTCATATGTTTCTTCTGGGATCGTCTTTCACTTCTCCATTCGGCTTGCGGCCCCAGCGCATGGGTTTGTAAATTAACGCCTCGCAGTTTTCCGCATGGCGGCTCAGGTCTGTGTTCTTTAACTATCGCTCAACAGTATCGGTTTTTCCGATGGAGGCAGAAATGTTGTAGCCCCGTGTGCTCAGATTTCGGTGCACGTTAAAGAACCCCAGCGGTCGAATTTTCCAGAGCTTTCCACTATGGCGTCTCTCATAATCATATTGTGGTTTTGGGATGTTAACCCTCCACAAATCAAACAAAAACATTCAACAGTATTGGTCTCACGTTGAAACGTTAGCGCTTTTTGCCCGTTGCTACCCTCAGTAACCCACAACGTAATGTTGTTGGCGTGAAGGATTGAACCCTTCGATTTCTCGTAGCTCATCTGGCAACCCACGATAGCCATTGAAAGGCACCGGTGCTATCACCGATCTCGGCGGTGTACCGGCGCGATTTAATGCTATTTTCTCGGGACTGAGCTGCTCCCAATGTAAGCTTGGTTTTTCTATCCATAAGAGAATCTCGAATGTAGTTGTACGTTCATTCGCCGAGATGAGTTCCTGCTATTTTGCCAGTATGGTTGAGCGCGTTATGTTCTTGAAGGTCTTTTTAGGGTCCAGAGCAAGCATGTCCTTGGAGGACCTCATGGGGCTTTTATCACCTGGTGTTTCATCTTGAACACCAAGTCCCGCGTGGAGAAGTTTCTCCTGAACTTAAGCATCGTGTGGGGAAGCAGGTCGTTATCTTCGAGGTAGCTTGTGATTCTTCTGAGCACCACTTGCTTCCTTACCTTTCTCAAGCTGGAAGTCAGCGAGATTTATGTGGGGTTCTTTAGCTAGAGTTGCTTACTTGGCTTCGGTATCAACAAGCGATGTGTAAGGTCGTTTATTGCTAATGCGCCTTTCATGTTTCCCAGCATATGTTGGCGTAAGCCATGAGCTTTCAGTCAAATTTTTGTCTACACGTCTGAGTGTCTTGTTTGTAGTGCCGTCGGGCCCGGGCGTCCATGTGGTGTTAAGTTTTTGTAATATTGCTCTTATCTCTGACTCGCAGATTCGTTTGCTTAAAACTTTGTTGACTGCACCTACGTAATTAGTATGCACTTGCCACTGGGTAGAACTCATGTACCGTTCCGTTATGTTCAGTATATTGTCCATCTCGGAGCTCTTATACACATGTATTACGTTGTTTCAGCTAGTATACTTGTGAGTGCTCAAGTTTTATGTATTTTGTGCTTATCTGTGCACCAGCAGCAGCCAGCACCATCACTACTGGCGCTCAAGACTTCTGCTTTGCTGGGATACCTTCCCAGTTGACTTACGTCAACACCTTTGTGCTCACAATTTGTGTATTATTATGTTTGTGTGGCCATAGTATGACGACGATGAAGTTTTCATGCTTCGGCGGGTATTCTTGTGAGTGCTCAAGTTTTCTGTAGTTTGTGCTTATATCTGCGCATCAGCAACAGCCAGCACTGTCCCTACAGACGCTCAAGACTAATGTTTTGCTAGAATACCTTCTCGGTGAAGCTTGCTATGGAATACATGGTAGTGGAAGCATCTTGTATTAGAGACCAACATCCCGGCACAAGAAATAACCTCAGCTCTTCCTGGCATTTGGAGCTACCGATTCCGAGTCTGATGCTATATCGGATGACACAAAAGCCTTTATACCTGCTAAGCATTGTCGTTCAAGACAGAAGATTTCGACATTGTCTTCAAGCGAGGACACTGTCATACGCAAAAATGTCAAGATCATGACTGTAGTCTATGTGCCTGTTGACGGGACGGTAAGCCTCAATGCACTCTCCAAGTGGAAGGTACATGAATTTTTCTTCAACTTGTCTCCTGGCCTTGTTCGAGAGGCTCGTGTGAACCCGTGGAAGAATATCATAGCTGCTGACACAACAGATAAAAAACGGTGGAAAACCCACTTGGTCTATCGCAACTCTGTGGTATCAACACGCGGGCTTTTTCACCGCAGGACACGAATATAACAGTGGGTGTTATATCCGACGTTGACTTAGAACTACATTATGACGTTTTCGTGAGCCTTATCGTTTACATGCTTCTATGCAACATCATCGGTACCCACAGAATAGGCTTATCAAAGTGTGTGAAGATTGTTTTCGAATGTTCAATGGATTGATTGATATGTGGGGTTTACCGCCTAAAAACTACCATATGCATACTAGAGACGCTGTAGTGGAGGACCCCGGAAATTTCGACCCCCTGGGGTTCTTTAACTTGCACTCAAATCTGAGCACACAGGTCCACAACATTGCCGCGTCCACTGGAAATGCAGCCGCCGCAGCCAGGATTTGATCCCATGACCTGTGGCTCAGCAGCCGAGTACCTTAGCCACTAGACCACCAGGGCGGGGCTTGCTTTCGAATCTGAAAAGCTTCCTAGTCACATAAAGACTGGTTTAGTGCTATACCCAGTTCAACCCTTCGTACCAATGTCCCTACAGCGTCGTAAATGCCTGAAACAATGACATGTGCAGGGTTCCTGCAGAAGTGTTTTGGTTTGTGCCAAACGTGGCTAAAAGCACAACGTAAATATTGCAACAGCTCGGCATCTGGGTGTCCTAACTGTAATGGCGAGCACTTGGCAACAGACAAAGAATGTTCCATTCTGAATAAAAATTTAAAAGTTCTGAAAAAAAAGAGTCAAAGATAAAGCAACGGGAAAGAAGACACTCAACCGCAGTATGCGTCGACCCGCTGTGGACGGGCAAACTGATGTACCTACCCTTTCGAAGTACTAAAAAAACATGCGTCAGATGGAAGAGCAGAAGCGGACTCGGCAACATCATGGCTGGCGTTGTCACAGCAAAGGTCCGAGGCAGTCTCTCAAAATATCACTTGTCGAAAAAGTTGTAATCAGCTTCTACTAAGGCCCTGTCTACAGTGGAAAAGATTGCAAACAAAACGGACTCTGTCGAAGACAATGCCCAGCTCATCAGCCTACTTAAGATGCTTGACAATGTAATTAGATCACTGATTGCCGGTCGCCAGACACGAGCAGCACTAGCAGCCGAACAGTTCTCGGAGGCGCTCGTCCCAGTCCTCGATGGCCTTTACTGAAAACAGTATAAAGATTTCTTTAAAAAAACGAAGTTGGCATCACGTTTAAACACGTTTATCTTGTGACTATTTTTTGTGCGCGTGTTTGTTTTTTCAACTTTCCACTTCTCTCTTTTTTCTTCCCTTATTTCCTCTATGCCTCCCCTTTCCAAAAAGCAGGCAGGCGTTGTGTCCCTATAGGCAGCTGTCAGCCTGTTCCTTCCCTATTTGCTCTGCCTTCGGGTTTTATGTGTACTCAAACCAAATAATAATAATAATAATAATAATAATAATAATAATAATAATAATAATAATAATAATAATAATAATAATAATAATAATAATAATATTAATAATAATAATAATAAAATAATAGTAATAATAATAATATATTATTATTATTATTATTATTATTATTATTATTATTATTATTATTATTATTATTATTATTATTATTATTAATAATATTATTATCTGTGAATGGTTTCCGCCTCTCGCGACTCTAGCAGGTGCCTAAGTAAGTTCCACGTCTTTTCAAATCCTAGATCATTCTCCATGCTGCTGCAGGTATTCTCCCACAGTTGTGGGCACAGCTGCTGGGCCTGAAGGTCAATCTACCTAACTAACAGGGTGAACTTTTTTGCTGTGTGGGCTGGCTCTCCCTTTTTTATCTTGCCTACTGCGCTTGGTCTTCCACTTCTGTGAGGGTGTGCTATCTTAACTATTGAGTTATGTCTCCAGCGGGACCAATCGCACCACTGTGGAAATGTCCCGTTTCAGCGAGTAGGTTCATTAACAACTGTATGTTACTGACTCCTCCGATTTTCGCGACTCTCTTCTTTTCTGAATATCCCCCCCTCAAACAATTTAAGCTGTTTGCCTCTAAACCTGCGCGGTTTTGCTTCGACTTCAATCTGTCATCTGAAATTACCCCTATTCTGATCATTTTGCGTGTTCGTTCACCTTGAATTGAAAACGGTTCTTGTAATGGTTAAGTCCAGTATCGCGTCTATGCTAATGGTGTAACCTCTTCGCGCTGCCGAAAAGTAGTTGGTGATGAGGGTTAGCACATTAGCTGCACGTCGAGCCACAGAATTGCACCCTTCATATTTTCGAATTTGTAGCCACACGCAGTAAATTTAGAGGTAGAGTCTTCGGCATTTAGGACCACCTATTTGTTGGCCATGACCATCATTTTTTAAATAAGCGTGCCAAATCCATGTTTACGTCGTCCAATGCTGTAATTTTTGCAGACGAAAAGGCTGCTAGCTACGTTCCAAGTTGGTATAATTTTTATTAAAGTGTGCTCCATTTTATTAATTTTGGGTCGTGCTGGACTTCATTGAAATTTCGTCTGACCAGTGTGGTGACAGCCAATCTCTCTCCCGTGGTGCCACTGTAGCGCCTGCAGCCCGAAAACTTGGCCGTTTTGTTAGTTTCTTTTAATTATTTATATTGTGCGAAGTTTCTTCGTGTATCAGGTATTGTGTAAATAATATATTTTCCGAGTATAACCCGTGAAATGTTATTGATAGACCGAAAACGTGTTGTAAAAAGGCATGATGGTACTACGGCTTTCCAGTGTTCTCACTCAGCTCGTTACCACAGGCCTGCTGAAAGATTTTGTAATCGTTTCGATGTATCTGCAATTGCTTGCTTGCGAGCATCTGCTAGCTATACTGAATGTCACCGGTAATTTCACTTCAAGCTCACACACACGCACTTTCATGGTACCTAACTGCTCGTGAATCTTCTGTGGCATTGTGAAAATTTGCTGCTGCATCAATTTAGTGATCTGTCTGAACATGTTTTGCATCTTCTTCTGAAGAGTTTTTCATCTTGCTTCATTCGGAGTTCTACCTCTTCCTGTACCATTGTTGCCTCACTCTCTCGCCTGTATGTTCTTACTTTACTGCAATCTTAATACACTTTTGTAGCCCTTCATTTTTTGGGCATAGTCACCTCTTCTCCGCTATAAATGTTTCTCTCGCGAACTACGCCTATTTGTACTGCGTCTTTGATGTTCTATCCTGCGTTTCTCATTTCAACAATTTCCTCCTTAATAATCCTACTCTCGTCTTTAAGGTTCGCGTTGTACTTTGCAAGATGCATAAGAATATGCTTAATCTGCGCTATCTCTTTTTAGTCTTCGCATCAGCGTTGGGGGGAGTTGGTGGTGGTGGCAGAAAATGTTTTCTATTGATAGCAACAAAATGGACACTCTCGGCGGCTGGATTTCACCACTGGCGTTGGCTTCGACACGACACCGCCATATCTCATTATATATATATATATATATATATATATATATATATATATATATATATATATATATATATATTAGGAATAAAGGAGCACACTTACGAAAATGTGGTAGTTGTTTACTCTAAGTTTCGGCCATGGCATGGGCGAAACGTAGAGTAAACAACTATCAAATTTTCGTAAGTGTGCTCCTTTATTCCTAATTATATTTGCACCAGACCCACAGAATTTGTTTTTTGAATCATATATATATATATATATATATATATATATATATATATATATATATATATATATATATATATATATATATATATTTATATATATATATATACACGAAAGCACAAAACAGGAAAAATAATCCAGAAGGAGACTCTGGCACCTGGTACCAATCTTCGGACCTCAAAATGACAGTGCAAGGCGTTAGCCACTGAGCCTTGAACAGGCACATCCTTCAACGTTAAACGTTGAAGCAGCAAGCTGTGTATATTATTGCAGAAAATGCAGCCTCCCCTCTTTGATATACTGTATGTACCTCGAGGGTATTTGAAATAAATATCTAGAGGACCTCCTTAACTCACAAACAGTCCGAATTCTCAACTCACACACACAAATTGAAGCCAGCAAAATCAAAGCGAGGACCAAGTGCTCACCACAACACAACACCATGTCGCTAGGTCCATGTCATTGGTGCCAATCAGTTGTAAGGGACTCGGGGTTCTTGACATGCCATCGCTGCCACCAGTTCAAAGGAACTGGTGGCTGCGATGGATGGCAGTTAGGCGGTTCTCTTTATGGTAGCTTGCTTCCACCGTTTATGCCCCATGGCTTCTCAACACAGAGGACCCACCGTTACCGCGCATCAGGTGACGTGAAATCTCAGTTGTCCGTCCAACAAAAAGGGTGCAGAAGCTGGTCCACTATTGAGAATAAAAACTTGGGCGAAAATGTCCAAAGCACGAGCGCGCCCCACAATCATATTTGGGCCACCTCTTGAATACTACGCAGGGCGAGGAAGTAGATTCCTTTGGAGGGGCGAGGTTGAGGTACTCTGTGGAAAAGATGGCCGCTGACAGGAGCGTCAGCGGTGGTCCATGGCGGCGTTCAGGTGCATTGTCCTTGAATCTTCTAGAACATGTTATTTATTGTGCTTTATCACGACCCCCTGTCGGTACTTTGTCACGATCCCGCGTAGGCAACAATGGCTGTGTTGAACATAACTTCATGTGAAAGAGTGACGCCGTCTCACGGTGTTCAACCACGCTCCACAAAGGGCCGTTCGTGATGCTTCAGCCGACTTCCTTGTAACGTGACTACAGCAAATAGCCTGTTCCACCTGCAGGACAACATCATGTTTCGTGCTACCGACCAGGCGGTGATATCGGGGTGAAAGCATTCTTGCACACAGGCTGACGCTCAATGATATCTGTACGAGGAACTGCCGGGCCAAATGTAACAGTGTCTAAGACAGAGTGACGCCAACGTTTGGAACTACGCTCAAAACAGCTCTCATGATGGTCTGCGCAAACAGGACACAAAACACTATAAAGCAGACACAACAAGTGCTGTCTATCAACTAGAGAACAGAAGGCGTTGACAAAACTACATCTCTCCCAGACATGCATCTAATCATGTATGCGGCAGATGCACAATCTCAGCATGAGTGAGAGCTGTTGGAGGCTGACTCACGCACTTCTCTTTTGCTTTTATTATCACGCACTTCTCCTCTGCTTTTATTGTTTCGATTGGTTCCCAAAATTTAAGCGTGCAAAATTTCTTGCGTGACATCACTACATCAGCTGTGTTAAGCTGAGCTGCAGAACCACACTGCTGACAATACAGCAACAGGTGCGTATATGGCGTGCCTTTCAGGGAGCTGGTATTCACTTAAACAAAATGAGGACATCACTGATTGATTGATTTCTTTATTCGTTGAGTATTTCCTATGTGCGGTGTAACGTCCCAAAACCGTCATACAATTATAAGATATGGCGTAGTAGAGGGCTCCGGAAATTTCGAACACCTGGGGTTCTTCAACGTGCAGCCAAATGTCAGCACACGGGACTTAAGACATCGTCCCGTCTAACCGACGTAACAGCAAAGTAAACCACGACCTCAAATGTAGTGTTGTACTTTGTGCCTCCATGCAAATAAAACGTGTGAGTGCTCTACAGAGCACATTTCCCTTGGTGGCAGCGGCCCACCCCTACTTCACCTTTTGGGGAAGGCTTGCGCACACACTTGCGATTTTGCTGCTGGCACGAAAGGCGATACTTATATCACAATGGCCGACTTCCCTTTGCACCAGTCCGATGGCACGTGGGCATTTCTCTACATCTATACTACTACATTGCACCACTTCAAGATGGTGTCGCCTTCGGTACTGGCCAAAAGCTGAGAAGTGTGTGCGCAATCGTTGACAAAAGGGCGCACAAAGGGTGAGCTGCTGCTACTATTGAAACGTGCTCTATAAAGCACTCCCCACTTTCCGAGAACTTTGCGAGCGGATTGGTCTACTCCATCCAAATGTCGCGTGATGTTACGCACTTACTTCATGCAAAAGGTACTGCACCCCAATTCCCGTGTTTGGACGGATGTTACGACATCGTCAGCTGCTTCCTCTCTATTTATATATGCCGTGTTTTTCTAGTAAAATTTTTCTAAATATACAGGGCTTGCTTCGTGTACTTTTTTATGCTTCTGGTCTTCTTTGGGCTAATGGTCACGGGTTTTAAATAGGAAGATTTGCTACATTCCTATAAAAGCATTCGTGCTTCACAAACAAACACCTTTTGTGTGTCGCTGTATGAATGTAAGGCCACAGTAAACCTATTGGAAAAGCACAGTGCTAGCGACTCTCACACAATTAAACTCATATGCAAGTAGGTAATCTGAATATCACCATAATCACTCGTTACTTTTTTTTCTTACGAACACGTAGTCAAGTGTCGTACACAAGAAAAGCTATCACTTGGTTATTCCTAATGATTTGAAGCATGTCATCAATTACAAAATTCTCACACAATGTGCGCGTGCTTTCTACACAGAAGTATAGGGTTTATCGTTGTCATAAAAACGTTGTCGAAGCGGATGGAGACCTTTTCTGCACCAACGATCAGCCACGAGTTTACTATATGCATGCATGTAGTGTGTGTTCGTGTGTGTGTGTGTGTGTGTGTGTGTGTGTGTGTGTGTGTGTGTGTGTGTGTGTGTGTGTCTTTGCATGTGTGTGCGTTTAGGGGTGCGTGTGTGTTTTTGCGCGTGTGCATGTGTTTGTGTGAGTTTGCGTTAGTGTGTTTGTGGCTGGCTGGCAGGCTTAACTCTAGATGGCAAAACCTAGGTGCAACACCTTAAATTTTTAAGTTCGACATACCGGATAGAGTATATCTGTAGTTTCAACATCTTCTTGTGTTATATGAATGGAGAGAAGTACATGATTGCTTTGCCAGATTTTGAACCTATAGTCCGACGCTGCAAAAAAAGAGATCTAGTGTGAGAATGAAATGCTTGTGAATTCAACAGTCAGCCCTTTTCGCTTGTACATACACTTCATTTGAGTGCTTTCAGACGTCAGACGTATCTACTCGTTTTACAACGAATATCATCGTCTAGGAACTGTAGCGAGGGGCGGGAAAAAGCTTGGCTGATCCATCCATTGTATGAATTGGTGTAAGAAAAAAATAAAATGTCTTAACAAAAATACGTCGCTTTGACAGTGCATTGTTATACAAGAACTTTTGCATTGCCTATTGGTGTTTGGCAACTGTAGTAGAATCTGAAGAGGATGCCCACACGTTGACGCCTAGTCGCTGTTGATGAAAAACTGGCTAAATTATTTATCTATGCCATCAATGGTTTGTTGAAACTATTGATAGTGTACAGAAGATATCGATAGTTTTACTATTGGTAGTGCCATCGGTGGCATTACTATAGGTAAAATAAATTGTTGATCCTACGCCTATTGAAGACCAGTTTCAGGCAACGCAGTCGGCGAGTGAATGCTTACGCTGCACTTATTGGCTTAAGTCAATTGCTGCAAGCTCTATCAACTTAATATATTGCGATAGCAGTAACGTGAACACTCTCGACCATATTTTGCCGCCAGCGTCAGCGTTACTGACCGTATATGTCCACGTATACACACACACACACACACACACACACACACACCCACACACACATATAGATATGAAAACACAAGAAAGAAAAATTATGTAGAAAGGACTCCCATGCGCGAAATCGAACGTGAGACCCCTGAGGCTTCAGCGCGGGCGTTAACCACTGAGCCACCGAGCAGCTCTTCCTACAACGTTCAAACGGCAAGCTACTTATATCTACGACTTACCGCTACTCTGACGGGAAACACAGGGGGGGGGGGGGACTATTGTGTTTTCAACATTACCAGCAAGATGAGTCAATGAGAGCGCGTCGCCACATTGCCACTACGGTGTGGCGCCTGCTCTCAACTCCCACGCGTACTATTGTACCGTGGAGATGGGGTGGGTTTACGCTAACTCAAGCGCCCTTATTTCGCGGTGGGGAGGATTCTACGTCTTGGCTGGCTTTGGACTTTCGCCAGAACGATTTTGTTGTATTTACTGGGCGCACAAAGATCACTACGATTGCCGCAGTGCGTCCGTTTGCGAACAGGGCACGCTTTTCAAAAAAAGTGAAGTAACAATTGCGACGCTTATTGCTTTAATCTGTAACTGTGAGTACGTTTCGTGCATCTTTTGTGCATGAGAATTGCAGGGCACATTTTGAACTTGCCATCGTGCACGTGACTTTCCAGTGTCTTGCTATCGCGTTCATTGCTTCGTCATTTTCGCAAATCTCTAACCTTTTTTATATAATTTCAGCCATTCTCTGCGCGTCATGAGTTTGCTAGGAATGTTGGCTAGACTGACCTTTTAAGAATGAACTGGGCTTCGACGTAACGTCCGCACTGACATTAAATCACATGCTTCCGTATTACCGAAACTAAGTACACTTTCTGAGGCAATTATGTGAATATCGCACGTAACCTGTCTTATTGTAATCCTACTGGGTCAAGCAACATTTGAAAAGTTTTCTGAGTAAGAGGATTAAAAGTGTAATTCTCTTGTAGCGAATCCAACTCTAGACGCATAATGGAGGTGAGGTTAACACAACATGACGCGTCAATTGTAAGGCTGCATACTAACGTTTATCGTTTTGGTATAAACCTAGATGCGGCAAGCACAAGTGGCGTTGCACTAGCATTACGTTTGTGGAGGCTTGTTTTTCCAAAGCATCATCCAAGCTAGTGCGACGCAGTGGTGTAATACGTCACAGCCATGTAGAACGCTTTAGTTCAATTTGTGGTTCCATTCTAACTGTTATTTAGTGCGTTGGTCGAGCCAACGCTGCTGACGTTGGTATTTCCTAACTCTTTAGCTTGTATATTAACAATGCTGATTATCACGCTCCCGGGTAGAAAGAAAGTATGGCGATAACAAAAACTAATTTATTTGGCGGCCAATTCTCGCATAAAACATGTATCATCTGTGGCACATACCCACATACCGTGGCCCTTTGTAGTAGTAGTAGTAGTAGTAATTTATTTTATTTCTTGAAAGGCAAGAAAAAGGATACAGAAGCAAAAGGCGTTTCATACGCCTGACAAAGGCCTTTGAGTGTGCATATGTGCCATTCATTTTTAGGAAACGGTTTAACGACGTACGAAACATCATGTTATCATTATTGCTGTCATGACCAGACTATCCCACACGTGAAAGCATTTTATCATCTCAAACAAACTTTACTCTGCACCAAGTCCAGGAAGTGATCCCGAAGGCACCCGGGCGTAGGTGGCGAGATGGAGACATGCCGATGGAGAGACTCCAATCAGCTTTGGTTCACTAAAAAAGCATTTGCATTAATTGTTTTTGTTGGCGCTGTAACATTTATACCATTCTTGGCCACCAATATTTCTAAAACGCTTACGACAGCCTACTATCAGTTATGCTAAGTTTGTTTATGAGAGACATTTTGCCAAAGATATAAAGTATTCAGCAGAAAGAATGCCGAATCATTTTCATAAAAAACACATTTCAAAGCAATGATTTACATATTAAAATTGACAAAGTTAGCTCTAGATATTACTGAAATTGACGGTCCATATATGTGAGTACCACACGTTAATTCTGTTAGCCTATTCTGACTAAAAAAAATCTAAAAAAATTTACACTTAGACTATTTACCTAAACATCAGCTATTGAAATTCAGATTTGAAACCACGCAGTTCCACTCTCCGTGAAGCCTGCGTTTGTGCTATCGACGGTTGATAATTATCATGTGCCAGCGATGCAATCTGTTGAAAAAAGACGGGCATGTCAGCCTTCTCGCCCCTCAGCCAGCTCCTCCTGCTTCAGCAATTGCGAAGCATTCGAGGAACGAAGTTTATAGTACAATGAGCTCGTGTAATTGATTTTCTGCTACCGACAGACTTACAATTGTAGCTAACAAACTTACAATTGTAGCACTATTACTTCTTTGAACATACGATAGCTTCACAGTCACACAAATCATCAATATTTTCTATAGTGACATTGATAATTTTGCGTCATTATTGTGAGCTTCTCCATCGCCGTGACCATCGCTCATAATTATACGTTAAGCGTTGTTGACTCTGAGGTTGTGTACATATGCAGTATTTCATGAATGCCCCACAAAGATGGCATCAACAAGCAGGTAGTAGACAGTCAAACTCAATGTACCTTTATCGAAAGCATTGTCAATAAAGGAAAAACAGCACGTCGTGCCCTCCCCAGTAATCGGGTAACATACGCTTGAGCCAGTGCATCAACTATAACCTTGCGCTTTTGCAACAAGAGTAGCAGAAGCTTGTAGCTTCAGCCGTGAACGTGCTAAGACGTTCGACATCCTATTGGGTTATTTCTCGCTGAACGAAGGCACGACTTACCCTCGTCGACATTGTTACCTTCTTGCGCCCCTTACTGCGGCTACTTGAGTAGTCATTGTTATCGCATTCTAGGTAATAGGCGGCGGAGAACACCGCCAGAACAGTTAGAAACAGCACTATTCCTACAACATATGGCTCAGAAGGCTACCCGTTTGTGAGGAACATGCGCATCGTAGCGGCCTTCCTACCTAACATCAGTGTTCTTCCGTGCAGAGGTACGAGTGCAACGTCACCCTGATTAATGCTTTACTCAGAAAAAAAACACGCAATTGTGTGCAGTAACTGGTACACGAATAGCCTTTCACCTGTCACGCGCAGTTCAAAAAATTACAGAAACCCACAGCACACTTGGCAAAGTTTTATAAGGCTAAATGTGTCCATAGAGATCCATACTTACGCTTTATGGTGCCCTGAGCGCTCCATCGGCTCGATACGTTATTGGCGAGTCCCTGAAATATAACAAACATTGTAATTTTTGCTACTATCCTCTTTGGTTTCGTACACGTGAAAGAGGCAAATTTCTGTGTATCTTAATCTCTCACATAGCCCCACAACCTATGCACTGGAAAATTGCGAACAGTTGAAAACTTGAATGACTAGAATGCAAGCGACCACTACCGAGTTCACACAGCAGATGAGCACATCACTATGAGTACTGTCAGAGAGTAATTTACGTAGGTATAAATGTACCGACCGAAGCCGCATCACGTGTCTACCGAAACAAATGCAGGTACAGCTTTCTGAAAAAAATACGTTAAGGGCAGCTTCTGCCATCGGTGGCGACAGGCCAAGGAATTTTGTTGCTTCTCCCCAAAATTGATAATAAATGTGAATCTCAACGGTAAACTCAAGACACCACTGTGACGTGTGACCTACTTTATAATGGTTCCAGTTGTTAAACATGGGGACAGATCTCGCCGTGAATGCGCACGCCTGTAAACCTTCATGGTAGCCCATTTGTGCATAATACGGAATACAGTGCAGCTAAATAACTGGCAATAGCATTTTTGGGACCTCCTTGTAGAATCGCTGTCGTGAGGGCATGTTGCTTGGTACTTTCGACAGCATTTGGTTATCCTCAGGAAGATGCTATTCGGGCAAATCTATGTTGTGTTTGAAGAAAATCTGTGAGAAAGTCGCTGTACCATCAAGAACAAAAAAATGGACACGTTGTGCAAAGCACACGTCACAGTGATAGCGTAACATGGTGGAGCAGTTATTCATGGAGCCCGCTGCAATCTCTCTTAGGGTACTTGCAGTATTTTCTAATGGTCCGTCGGTAGGTCGGTCGCTCCTTAACACTTGGCGCCACCGACCTCGCAGGGTCGCCCATAAGTCGTATCGTATCTCGTTTTAAAAAATTATGCAGTGCGACGAAAAAAGGAGGGTTAGGAATAGTTCAGCCATAGCTGAATAGTAATGGGAACAACATAAACTCAAAACAACAAACATTTCCGAGAAAGTTTTTAGCACTCTTTGAAATTCGAAGCATTTCTTAGCGAACTTTGGCTACTTCGAACCTATCTATCTATCTATCTATCTATCTATCTATCTATCTATCTATCTATCTATCTATCTATCTATCTATCTATCTATCTATCTATCTATCTATCTATCTATCTATCTATCTATATATCTTTCTATCTATCTATCTATCTATCTATCTATCCAGCTATCTATCTAGCCGCTTACGACTTTCAGCTCTCCTGGCCGTCTCAATAATGGTATTGTTACCAAAATTGGTATGGCATAACATGACTGTGCTCGACTGTTTCGCTAGTTTCACCTATACCAAATTTCGTACAACAGTGCGTAAATGGACGATGAAGGTATGTGATTGCAGCAAACATACTAATTGTGGGATACGTGTCATGTAACAACATCACTACATGCCACGCTCATAACGCACTCGCGGCAGTTCCGCCAGCTTCACATGTACCTAATTCGGTATTCCGTGACGCGAACAGACGACATAAGAAAATGACACGCCCAAACATGCTAATCAAGACGTGCGTGTCATGTAACAACATGACTACATGCCAAACTCACGATGCGATCTCGGCCGTTTCGATAGATTCACCTATACCAAATGGTAATACATCACGTAAATGAGTGACGAAGGTATATGACTGGTGCAAACATGATAATTATGAGATGCGTGTCCTGTGAGAACATGACTACATGCCACACTCAAGGCACCAATACACTTCGCCGTGCGCGCCGGCATTCGTTTTGTCGCGTTACGCCGGCGATGCCACGTCAGGCGCTGATCTGCCTGCCATATACTCGCAGGCGTGTGGCGCGATGCGATCCTTCGACGCACGCGCTATGAGCTCGCCCGGCGTACCTCCTTCATGAAGAGAGGCTGACGCGGAACTGTCTGGGTAATGTCGTCGGAGCAAAATGCAGCATGTCGCATTTCGCGCCGGCTGTAGCCGGGCCGCGCCGACGGACACTGGTCGCGCCGACTGCGCCTGGAGTAGAGTGCTCGCATTTCGGTGTCGTAGCGCCGCTGCGCCCTGCGTGTGCACGCCTCAACGTTACGTCGGAGTATGCGGGCTCTTCATGGTGCACTCACCGCCATTTCGCTAGCTTCGCATATACCTAATTCGATATTACGGGACGTGAATGGACGACGAAGGTAAGTGACTGGTGCAAACATGACATTCATGCCTCGTGTGTCATGTAAGAACATAACAACATACCACGCTCATGATGCACTCGTGGCTGTTTCGTCGGCTCCACATATACTAAATTTGGTTTCACGTGACGTGAATATACAACGAAAGCAAACGACACGTCTAGGCATGGTAATCATGATCAGAGCGTCATGCAAAGCATGAATATACGCGGCGCTCAGAACGCGCTGTCGGCTGTTTTGCTGGCTCAATTCATATACCACATTTGTCATTACGGGGCGTGAATAGAGGACGAAGCTAAACTACACCTCTAATCAAGGTGATCATAACATGTAGTTTACATGGTGTAATGTAGTTTACATGGCGTAAATTACACGGCGTAATTTACATCCGCCTCACACTGTTACATCCGTCTCACAAAGGGACATATCAACCTTCCCCAATCGTGCTTCCCATAACCTCGATTCCCACTGTACGTGGTATCTGCCAATTTTTTTATATTTGACAATTACCATTGGAATGTAAAAAAACGCGATGCGCACATTTTTTTTTAATTTAGTAGTGCGAGCATAGATGTCATTCAGCTAGAACATATCTTTGAATGTCAAAGTTGATTTGAGAAACTCCAAATCTTAACATTATACTTTGTACTGCTTCTCTGTGATAGGTAC
Organism: Rhipicephalus microplus; assembly: GCF_043290135.1. Taxonomy (NCBI): domain Eukaryota; kingdom Metazoa; phylum Arthropoda; class Arachnida; order Ixodida; family Ixodidae; genus Rhipicephalus; species Rhipicephalus microplus. Next base: position 10,961,797 of record NW_027464590.1, on the reverse strand, counting down.
ACCATCCACTGTTTTAGTAATATTTTAGTTGTGGTTAATAGGACGAAAAAGTTTATTCTCGCAGAGAATGGACGAGGTAGGTATTTATGTGCTTTCTGTCGTTAAAAGGGGACAATAAATCAAAATCTTTAGATGCGAAGCCGCCTACGAACGAGGTCTGCCCTCTGTCCGTTGTAGCCCCGCCGCGGTGGTTTAGTAGCTACGGTACTCGGCTGCTGAACTGAAGGTCGCGGGAGCAGATCCCGGCTGCGGCGGCTGCATTTCCGATGTTGTAGGCCCGTGTGCTCAGATTTTGATGTATGTTAAAGAACACCAGGTAGTCGAAATTTCCGGAGACTTCCACTTTGGAGTCTCTCATAATTATATGGTAGTTCTGGGACGTAATAAACCCCACATATCTATCTATCTGTCGCGCTGCCACAACCACTGACGATGACGATGATGTTAGAACAAGCATGTTCCAGACCACACATTTTTTCTCAGCCATCACGATAGAGCACATTCAAGGTACTATACGGCAGGGCGATGATTAGGAGGCTGATGATAATGACCCGTTCTTTTTCTCCTATTACGCTCATCACGTGCAAGCTGCTCACTATACGCCATGACGATGACGCTGATGGTGATGAAGACGACCATGCTGGTAACGGACAGTGATTGGTTTGTGCTATGTATGACGTCTCTATAGGCTATACTATGCAAATCGTAGTACTATAAATAGCCACCAAAAACATGCAGAGACTTCAACAGAGACGCCATCTTCAAGCTGGTTAGTGTCAATACACAAAAAAAACAGTTATAATGAAGGCGAAACACAATTGACAACTCAACACAACATACTATTTATGACAATCAAGGTCTGTATATAATTGTAGGCCACATGATCTCTCTCTTACATGCGTGAGTGCACTATATAACGTCTGATATGTGGTGGGTGACTGCACGTTCCCGGGCCGGCGCATGGGCCTCGTCGTGTCGGCTGAGGCATTGTTGAATCTGGCCTTGCCCGGGCTCAGGCCTGAGTCAGGCCCATGTGTGCCCCGGGTCTCATTTATGCCGGTGTATTCGCCTGTGTACGCTGTTTCGCTTTGTTGTTAGAACTGATCATTCAACCCATTTTGCCGACTGAAAAGCTGGCGTTTTTTGAAAAGGAGACTCTTAAAGAAGTAAAATATGCCTCTTCCATGTGATATGTCTGTCCAGACGGGTGCCATCTGTGTTCAAAGCTGGCTTCGAATTTACCTCCCACCCTTCCTTCCTCACCATGGTCACTGCTTTTTACCTACTGCAATACATCGAATTCCCCTGTATTGTCGCTGCCACGAGCTACAAGCCTGCAAGCTTCACCGCGAGTCAGAGATGGCTGGATTTCGCTACCCTGTTCACATCGAGGCCTACGGGCGTCCTATAGGACGCCCGTAGGCCTCGACGTACGTACACTATAGTGCACGTACAACGTACGTACACTATAGTGTACGTACGTTGGGGACAGTTTCCTTCTGAGAAGTCGACACGACAGTTTCAATTTATGTTCGCGTATTGTACTGGGAGAAGCCAGAGCACGTTTTTGTTTTCATCGCATTGTGCAATAAGTCATGTTTTTGAGAAACCTGATGATTTTTTTCAACAGCCCCAGCACATAAACAATTTATTAAGCCGAACACAATAATTGTGTGTCATTTCGTTCTACTTTAAAGGGTATTATAATTTGTAGTCATTCAAAGAAACGCGAAAAAAGGGTTGCGTGGTGAGAACTGCGTACGTAAGACCGTTGAATATGACCATAAAATAATTTACACCGCCTTGCAATTATTTCGCAAAAAAGGTTAGCAATTTACCGAAAGTATGCTTAGTACCACAAAAAGTTGTGACATAAAAAGAAGTCATAGCACTCTAGATAAAATCTTACGTGCGGCCGCTATCTTTTCTATAAACGAAGATTGGAGAGTATCTCGCTCATACTCAAGGCATAATGGGCTGAAACGGGTGGGGTTCATAACAATCGGGCTCTGGCCAGATATCTGTCATACTTAACGAAATTCGGCAGATCCCATGTACCTGGGAATGTGAAGCGTGGTTAGAGAAGGTGACCGTGTAGCAATTTTTTATTGAGTGACAAGTCATAAAATGACGCTAAATACATGTACAAATGTTTCAAGTACATACATATGTTTAAAAGTTGCAGGTGATCATGTAACCAGTTGTTTCTACGCATATTACTTGGGTTCGATTCCAGCTGGGCTTCTGGAAATTGTTTTTTGCTTTGGTCGGGTCCACGCTACCGATGTCGAGTATTTCGTAACGCTCATGCGTTAGAATTGTCTATGTGTGTTCTCGTCGTTCTTGGGTAGATACTAAATGCCAATCACCTGTGGCACATACCCGCCCGTGGGTATGTGCCACTATCTGGCGAGAACTCTATGACGACGTACGCGATGGGATTGCGACATTATTCCTGTCTTGACCAGCGCGTCGTATTCGCTAAACCACCTTTTATGCTAGCTTTGGTTCACGCCAAGTTAAGGGGGTGACCACGAGAGCACCCGTGCGTAAGCGGATAAATAGACAGACACGCTCGAAGTCGCTAAAGTTTAAATACGTCGCATTTAAAACATTGCACCGTGCTTGGGGGCCGATGTATGGCATTGGAAGGCCAGGCTGGGTGGGGGCTGAAAAAAAACAGCCCGTGCATTGCTGTAGGATATGCTAACGTCAAGCGATCCCGCTTTTTCACCTATTCATTACCACTCCATGGAAATGACAAAATTGTTTACTGAAAGTGATGAACACAACCACCAATAAAATATATTATGCGTTTTTTGTAGATGTCATTGAAGCAAAACCTGTGGTTTTGTTTTGAACCAGCTTTTGTTTATGCCCTTCCACGATACATATTTACATGATGTACAGTCGTCAGCAAGCTTAAAACAAATGCTTCGACGCGTGGCCTGAATTACAATGACAAATACTAGTCTAGAACACTGTGAGCCAATATTTTTAGATGCTCATGCAACTTCCGCCGCACATGAGCGTTTGACATGCGTCAAGCGGACGCAAGGTATTCACACATGAGGAGATATCATGCGGTGTGATCCCTATCTGAAACAACTGCTCAAAACAGGCCTCAAACAGGGCTAGCAATGCCCAAAACTATGTTAAAACGAACAAAAATGTTATAAAGCAAAGTTTAGTGAAATAACCAAGTTAGCGTACCCATAAATAAAAATCACTACACTGCTGTGAAATGACAATGTAGAGTACAATAAAGATCACTTTAGAAACAGTGGAACGATTGCACTATGTAACAGGGAACTTGTCAAAACGACACGAGTGAATCCTCAGCTCATGGAGCTGAATCACGCGTATTACAACGCTAAAATACGTGTGATCTGTCGTGCTTGACCAGAGAAGTGGCAGGTCAGAAACGGCGACAATTTGATTCAGAATATGCGCAAAGCTTGCCACTGTTAATGGGTTCGTGTCGCCGTCCCTGAGTACAGTGTCATTGTATCTTTCGGCCCGCTCTCAGGTCTTCTCTTCGAAGCTTATGCGGGGTCCCTTGCGGCGTGATGAGTTGCCCGGCAACGCTAGGTGCAGTGAAACCTCGCTCTCCGCATGCGCCCAACTGCAGCGCGCTGCAGAGATAGTTTGCAGGTGGCGTGTTGTTCTGTAAGCGTGGCTTGGCTCTCCAGATGCTCGTCTCTATTAGATATTGCCCAGCTGCGGTGCTCTGACTGCAAATCCACGCAAAGCGCACATACCTGTACATCGCTTACTGTTATAGATAAAATAGTATTCAACCGATCAACTTCTACTTTGAACAGCTTTGCTGTTGAAACGCTTAACAACGAAGTGGCTGACATCCGTGCCCAGCAACAGCTGGCGCCAACGCCTTGCCAAATGCCTGATCACTCCTCTCACAAGCGCTTCCCCGGCGCTTCGTCCCAAGGGAAAAGGACAACAGCCTCAACGAGGTGGCAAAATACATTTGGCCAACATGGTTGATACGTTGGCAAACGATGGTCAAATGAAACATAAAGATGCCAATAATGGTCTCTCGTACCCAGCCAATGTAAAATATTGGTATTGCCAATGTCCCATGGTGGCAACAAAGGGTCATCGTTGCCAGACAACTTGAAATATTGGCACCTTTATGTGAAGGGGACAAAAGAGAGACTAATCTTGTCCAGCCTACATGTATCATTGGCACATCTGTAAGGACTGCAACAACGGAATGCAGTTAATATCCATGGACAATTGGCAGTGCCGTTTCGAGAAGTTGTCAAAAGTGTCTTGTCGTTGTCACACAACAAACAATACTGCCAGTTCCAATATTGCATTAGTATTCAATTAGTGAGTTGGATTACTGTGTTCGCATTTGGTATGGCACAAAATAAAATATAAATAAAACAAAATTGATATAGTATAAAACAGGACGCGTAGCCCATATTGCCAGCACGCGCTGCCTACGTGAGGCACTTATCATCAGCGCCGTCACTACCCACGAGCGTTGTTGTGGTCATCTACCTAGCCGCGCCGCCGGAAACTTGGTTAATTAGTAACCGCCTGTTCAGTACAAATAATATTTCTCCAAAATACGCTAGCCTTACTCCATAAAAACCAAGAATGTGTTGCTATCTCATTCATTGATTTGGCCTTTTGGTGAAGCCGTGACTTTCTTCTCTTTGCTTTATTCTTTGATCAAATGTATTATTGAAATATCTTTGTTGTTTTTATGTTTAGGTTTCATGTATTTTCCCATGCTCTAATTTAAGCACCGAAACAATACTTTTGCAGAGGGGGGGGGGCAACGCCACGCACGTATCTTATTTTTATTTTTGGTTGATTTGGCCCTTTACAAGGCTTGGGTCAGGAATCATCAGCGCAACGTGCGCATCTTTGTTCGAAGATGTTCGCGATCATTGTAGATTGTTCTGTTCAAATCGCGCGCAAATGCAAGCACTCGCAATTATTCCAGAGCTAGCACAAAAACGATAGAGAAGGCTGAAATATTGGACGACTCATATATAAAAACCATCGCGCTTCGCCGCTATCAGTGCTCGTGTGTTGCTGCAATGTGACGTTTAGTTTCCTGGCCCCAAGTTCGGTCGAATAAACAGTTTCATCTGAACAACAGTTCTCTTCTGCATCTCCTCTGCAGTAGTAGTAGTACTACCACTACTTTTACTACTATTACTACTAGTAGTAGTTGTAGTAGTAGTAGTAGTAGTAGTAGTAGTAGTAGTTGTTGTTGTTGTTGTTGTTGTTGTAGAAGTACTATGTACCCATCTTTAGTTTATGAGCTCCTCAATAAATGGTGTTGTGTATATACATCTTTGGGAATAATATGACTAGATAACGTTAGTTATTTTGACCGCACATTTATGGAGTGCATGATGATGAGTGGAGCGAGGCACACATCCGTGCGTGCATCAGTTCGGAAAGACGGACAGAGGCACGGACGGACAGATTGAGGAGATTGAAGCACCGACAAAAGCACGAACGGACAGATGGCAGCAAGGAGGGACGCACCGACGGACGGAAAGATGGGCGGAGCGCGGATTGCCGGACTGACGCACCGGCGGACAGAGAGACGAATGAACGGGCGGACAGAATCATGTACATATAGATGCATGAAAGCACACACGGATGGACGGACGGGCGAACAGACAAACGTTTCGCCCTACTGCCTAATATTCGCTCCGTGGAGAGGTCGTCATAGAGTTACTCTATATTCTAACTTTAGTAGCAGAGCTGCGCTACTGATCAAACTCGCCGGGGCGCTGCGAGTGCTCGATGGTGACGGACGCACTCCACATCGCCTGCGTAGATTTTCTGCTATTTCTGCGGACATCCACCCTGGCACCCCTGAAACTTGGGTTTATCGACACCACTAAGTTCTCCGCTTGGCCTTGATAACACATTCGTGCAGGTGGCTCCAGTTTTGACAAATTGAGGGACGTCCTTCACTTCCGGCTACAACGCCGTCTCGCTAGGGGCTCTCAGCCCGGCGATAAAGGCCGCTAACGTGGTTACGGGCTATGACCACACCACAAGCCAAGTACTGTCCATGGAGATTTCATCCTCCGCAAACACTATGCCATCAGAAGACGAATACCTCGACGACATGGTGAGACTGTGGCAACGCAAGCTAGCGAAATAGAAGTCTGCGTCTCAACAACAACGAGACGCCACAGCTGGCCGCCATTCCCCAGCCTTGCAATGTACGCCGGCGCGCCATCCCTCCGGTGGTGCGCCTGCCTCTGCTCCGTTCTCGCCGCCAGCGAAGCAACGCAAGTGGCGTCCGCGGCAGACTCCTCGCCTCTCTGGCGACGACTACATCATAGTAGTAAAACCTCGCGTTCCCTGCGAGCTACGCACATTCGACCCGGCTGCTCGCGCGGGCGATGCCGTCCGCAGCTACTTCAGTAACCGGACCACCACGCAAATTCAAGTGTGTTCGATCTGGGAACAAAACATTTTGGTCTGTAGCACCACCATTTTGTCTATGGCACAGCGACTCCTCAGGGACTTCCAGCTGCAAGGGGGGGATCAGCAGCTTCCCGTTCGAGGCCACGCCAAGGCACCAGAGGATACATGCAAGGGCGTCATCAACATAAACCCTGCTGAAAGCCCGGAGAAGATAAAGTCAGAACTGTATTGGCCTCGAGGTACGATCCTCGCGGTCAGTAAACTCCGAGATTCCGCGGCGGCGGTGATGAGTTTCGAGGGCACGAAGTTACCCCGCTTCATCTTCTACCACTGCGTTGCGACGTATATCCGCGCGTACAAGAAAACGGTCCCTGTTTGCACTAAGTGCAGTACCATCGTTCATCGACCACCTCAGTGTCCTCACCCCGCTCCAACCCAGTGTGCCAAATGTGGAACACCCGCACCTGCAGGTCTCCATGCCCACGACTGCCACCCCAAGTGCCTCTTCTGCCACGGCGCCCACGAGACTGGGACCAGTGGCTGCACGGCAAAATATCGGAAACGCGAGCAGCCCTTAACATCTCCTCGAGGGATCATTTCATCTTCATCACAACCAGACAGCGGTACCAACCTGCATCAGTCGGCTCCACCATTCCACGCAGCCACTCAGGCATTCCCACCGCTCGAAGCACCAGCGGTGGTACCTCAGGTGAGCAGTTAGGCCGAGAATGCTGTTTCTAAGCCTCTTTCACCCTCTTCTGTCGATCATCCTTCTCCCGAATTCGTGGCCCTTCGCCAGCAAGTTGTGGCACTTTAAAGGCAAAATTCTCTATTAACTAAACAACTCGAACTCTTAATTAAGCGACTACAAACCCAACAACAGTGTACTGCAAGGCCATCCAGTATTGCCTCCTCTGTCCAGGCGGCTACGCCAGATAGGTCCAAGCTTAGTTCTCGCGCTAAGTCCACTCCCAACAAACCGCCGGTTCAAGCAGCCATGTGTACTTCAGCACTTGGAACAGGTGCCGCATCTACTCCAGAAGCTCTTGAGGCTCCTGGGGCACCTTGGGTTCTCTTGCTCACTAACCAAACTCTCCCCAGCGAGGAGCGCGCCCCACGCATACAGGAATGCCTTACGCGCGTCGAAGCTTCGATTAATCACCTCCTCACCAGCTTCTCTGTCCAACGCATAGTAGTAGAGGTTACCCAGGCTATTCAAGCCTGGGCAATCACCCAGTTTCTACACAAGGCATCGCGTTCCCTCTTCTGCTCGGTGAGCAGTCAGGGTGCAGCTCCACGGCGTCGTCGTAAGATGTCTACCACCACCCCGCCGTTGGACAATCTGGCCTCCGTGCCCCTCCCTGCCTATGAGGATTCCGAGCGGGACATGGAGGACCAAATATAAAAGCTAAGACAGTCACGATGGCTACCAACCGTGGGTCCCGTTCAAATATTTCGTATAAATTTGAGATCATACAGTGGAACCCTGGAGGCTTCGGGAACAGGCGAAAGCGTTCACATCTTTACCTTTTCTTCCGCTCATTTGGCTCTCAGCCGGCCGTCTTGACGCTCCAAGAACCTGGCCTTGCTCCATCTCTTTCTGGATGCTGCTTCTATGTAGGTGGCACCACCACATGCCTCCTCGTGCATAAAGCTTACACGGCGATACAGATTGACCTCGATCTGGATCTTCCTTACGACTACTGCATGATATCAGTGCTGTCTCAGCGGAGGGGCCAACAATGAATACATATCTTAAACGTGTACTGTCCCCCTCGCCTTGCGAGGGCTTCGTTTGCGCATCTCTTCCATCGGGCGCTGTGTATAGCGGCCCGACAACCACTGGTGATTGTCGGGGACTCTAATGCCCCCAGCCCTCACTGGGGTTACCACTACGAGAAGGCCCGGGGCAGAGAGCTCAAGGAGCTCATTTTCTCGCTCAGCCTCACACTTCTTACCGATGCGGCACAACCCACACGTTCCGGCATCTCGGTCACGCGAGACACATGCCCCGACCTCTCCCTCACCCGTCACATCCATGATGCTACATGGGAAAATTTTGGCGAAACCCTAGGCAGTGATCACTTTTTTACTCCGCATTTCATTCACACCGCGGCAGAAAATGCGCCAACACTGGGGCCAAGCCCGTCTGACCGATTGGACTCAGTTCAGAATGCGACCATTCCCCGCCATCCTCTCTTCGACCGAATATGCAGCGTGGGCTTCATACGCCCTACATATAACACAAGCAAACACTCGCACCCTTGAAACCTCTAATTCGACTCCTGCAATCGATTCACACCTCCTACATCGTCGGCACGCTCGCCGTGGGCTCGTAAGGCGCTGGAAACGCAACAAACTTAATCGGCAACTTCGCGCTCGCATTGAGGCGCTCACTGCAGAGGCGGCCGTATACTCTGCACAACTTTCCGATGCTAACTGGGCACACACCTGTTCGAAGGTTGCAAAACAGATGAGGTCTAAGAGCGCGTGGAGACCCTTTCGAAGTCTCCTCAATCCCTCCACCACCAGGGGAGAAACGCAATGCCATCTCCGCCGTGCTCTGCATGCCTTTCAGGGCACTACGGATCAACTCGCGCGAGAACTTTGTGACCGCTACATTTGCCGCACAATTGATCCCACAGGCTCAGCATATACGTATTCCGGCGCCCCTAACACCGACCTCGACGCCCCATACACGCTTTCCAATTCACGATTTGCACTCACGAAAACGCGACGGGGTACAGCCCCTAGACGCGATGGAATCACCGTATCGCTCCTGGCAAATCTTCCCGACCAAGCACACCTCTCGTTGCTCCACCTTATAAATTCGATATGGGACGGCTCTCGCTTCCAACGGAATAGACCACATCGGTCGGGACATTCATACGCAAATCGGCAAAGTCCGTTAGTATCGAGGCACTGAGACCCATCTCACTTACGACTTGCGCAGGCAAACTCATAGAAAACTTGGTTCGCGAACGCCTTTCCGCCTACTTGGAGGCCAGGAGGACCTTTGCCGACACAATGTTTGGCTTTCACCCGCATCTGTCGGCGCAGGACGACCTGCTCCAGCTTCAACACGATATCATAGAGCCGACTACTATGCGCTGTAACGATAAAGCAGTGCTCGCTCTCGATCTCCACGGGGCGTTCGACAACGTCAAACACAGCACTATACTCACTAATCTGTCTACCACGAACTTAGGGCAGAAGACTTTCAACTACATTCCCGCCTTTCAATCACATCGCACCGCCTTCATTCGCCTCAATTCTACCGAACACGGCCCGTACTTATTAGGCACGCGGGGTACACCTCAAGGGGCAGTGCTGTCTCCTCTGCTTTTTAACCTGGCGATGATGAACCTCCCCTCTCTTCTAAGCGAGGTCGAGGGAATACAACACGCACTATATGCCAACGATGTCACACTCTAGACCAACACCAGCTCCTTAGCACAAATCGAAGAACGCCTGCAAAAGGCTGCCCTTCTTGCGGACACCTACGCTGGTTCATGCGGCCTGGAGTGCTCTCCAGCTAAATCGGCTCTTCTTTCAGTCTCTCCGCTACCGCCACCTCAAAGTTTTCTTTCGTCCGGGCGCCTCCCGTCAGTTCAAAGTATTCGGGTTCTTGGCTTTCACCTCACATCGTCCTTGGATCCCAAGGGCACAATGGCAGGCCTCAGACGCACCAGCGAACAGGTGAGCTGCATGATACGGCGAGTATCTACCAAATATGGCGGCCTCCGCGGGTCTCTGTCCCTTTGATTGGCCCACGCATTTGTGACCAGTCGCGTCCTCTACGCCTTGCCTTACCTTCGCCTGCGTCGTCGACACGAGCACTCCGCGGGTCTCTGTCCCTCCGATTGGCCCACGCGTTTGTGACTAGTCGCGTCCTCTACGCCTTGCGTTACCTTCGCCTGCGTCGTCGACACGAGCACCAGCTGGACGTCCTTCTTTGTTCAGTATACAAACGCGCTCTGGACCTACCTATTGCAACTTTCAACTGCCGATTCGTGGCTCTGGGTGTACAAAACACCTTTGCAGAGATGTGCGAAGCTCATCGCGTTAACCAAATCAATCGACTGTCGCAGACGCCTTCAGGGCGCCGTCTTCTACACAGACTTGGCATTAACCCGATATCTGACTAAGACCCTTTGCAGCCGGTAACAGAGCTCTGGCGTCAAAAGCAATGGGTGGAACCTCTACCCCGTAATATGAACCTTGACCTCCATTCTGGCCGTAGACTAGCACGCGCCGCGGCCCTTCATACGCAACACTCCGATCGTCCTGGTATTTTCTACGTGGACGTCTCGGGTCCCTCCCCCTTGGGTCACTTCACGGCGGCCGTGATTACAGAAGGCAAACACGTCGATGGCCTCTCCTTTTGAGCAGACACAGTAACGCACGCTGAAGAGGTTGCCATAGCTTTGGCCGCCTCTCACCCTGCCTCACGCGCCACCCTGACGGACTCGCGCTCGGCCCGTTCTCAGTACCTTCAGGGTTCCATTGCCCCGCTGGCGGCTCGTCTACTTCAGGCAGCCTCTTGGCGCTTTAACCCTCATCCCATTCGTATAGTCTAGACCCCAGGCCACTAGGGCCTGCCCGGCAACAAGGTGGCAAATGCTGCTGCCCGCGCTTCTCCTATCCCGGCCGTTGCCCCTTCATATCCCGAGATGGAATCTGGCAATACCAACCTGACGCGCTTTCGCGAAATTTTGGCTTATTACCGGGTTTCGCGCCGCCTCTACCCGGACCCCGCACGCGGTTTGGAGAAAGCGGACGAACGACTGCTACGCCGCCTGCAGACGAACTCCTTCATCAGTCCGGCGGTCGCCAAGCACTTTTTGCCGGAAATCAATGGCACTTGCTCGACCTGTCGTGTCCTCACCGACACATATCACGTTGTAGCATCGTGCCCAGTTAATCCCGTCCCTTTCTCATCCCCTTTTCCCTATCCCAACTAGAGAGGCTTGAAAGGAGCACCTTCCCGGCTGCTCTAGCTTGGCTGCGCAACGCTCCTTTGTGGAGCGCGCACGGGGAGCTTCCAGCTCCACTGGCGTCCCGGAATAGGGTCTGACCACTCTAGCGCGCCGATGCGCCACGTCGGCACTCTCTTGTAGACTTTTTCTGAAATAAATGTTTTTTACCACCACCTGCTCGCACCCTCATTTGCCCAGCGCAATCACGGGCGCCAAATGCTTCGATGTTAGGGAAAGCCGACTTCATTGCCACGTGGATTCTGGCGACCACCGCGCCACTGCCCACCAACCAGACCCCACCACCACTGCCCGAGCAGTCTGTCGAGTAGAACCCGCTGAGTACTACTTCGTTGGTGTTGTGATTGTGTCTTGTGTTGTCCGTTTTAGTGGTTGTCAGTGTAAGAAGTGTCTGTGCAGCACCATGTCTGCTGCGTAGTTGCCACGATCACAGGATGCCACAACTACGTATATATATGCCCGAAATTCTCGTTTGCTTGTGATATTTGTGAAACATGGAAAGACAGCGTTATGTATTGTATATTCTAGCCACACGCTTAATCGTTTAGAGCGGAGAAAAAAGCGACGTTTAACGAGCGATTTGCGGAACTGAAGTTGTCACAATTTTTTTACACGATTTTCGACAAATTACGCCACGGATTTCTTGTTTACTATTTCAAACAGAAATATCTTCCTAAGTTGTCTTCCATCAAACAAACTGTAGTACTAGTACTATCTAAGGCAACTATTTATACAATGTTTTATTTTTTTTCGTAGTCAAAGTCTTCGCCAGCGACAGGTTAAAAACGAGCGTGAAAGCGCACGGAGCCGCTGAGCTGCGTCGGCTGCTTAATTCGGAGGGTGTCAGCGTTGCTCGAAAGAGTAGGTTGAGGCACGGTTTGAGTTAAAAAGTAAAATTTATTATATCGGTTACAAGTGAATCCGCGGTCACTAGGGCTGCACTTAGGGCTGCTGTATATATTCAGGATGAAGAGGCTGTTAGCTCTAGCATGTTGCCACACAAGCTCAATCAGGAAACGATAATTGTCTTGGACTGCTAATTAGTGGGAGATGGTGGTGATTGAGCGAGTAATTAGGAACTCCTCCCGAGAGGGATTAGGGGTTGTGGGTGTAATAGAAGTATAGCCAGGTAAGGTTAGAGGATTGAAGGGTTCTTGCAGGGCAAGGATATCGGGTCCCGCAGCGCAAGATAGCAGTTGGTGGACAGCATGACGCTTCTGGCCAAAACCTCAGCAGTCTCACTGCCAGAATTTCACACTACAGTTTGGACCTATCACCATGCGAATCGAGAAAGAGCGTAGCCGCCGCATATGGTTGGGAGTCGTTAGCGACATCAGGAAGAGGGTTGTCTTGACCTTACGCTTTTTGGCGCTTCTGAAATAAAAGGTATTATTATTATTATTATTATTAATATTATTATCAATATCATTATTATATTATTATTATTATTATTATTATTATTATTATTATTATTATTATTATTATTATTATTATTATTATTATTATTATTATTATTATTATTATTATTATTATTATTATTATTATTATTATTGTTGTTGTTGTTGTTGTATTATTAATATTATTATTATTATTATTATTATTATTATTATTATTATTATTATTCCGTTTACTAGAGGTGAGATCACGCTTTGGAAGGCGTGTTGCGCACAAATTGAGCTTTGATTCAAGATTGTTGTAGCAGTTAGTCAAAGATTGAGTAAAGGCATCAAAACGATGATTGCGCGCAGCATTGTCTACTGTTACGCAGATCACCGCGTCTTTGAGCGTTGTGCATTGATTGATGCTAGTGATACCATATTGCAATTTCGCCTTAAAACGAGCAATAAAAGACTCAAGCAGGGTCAATATATCGGCTAGTAAGCTGTGCGTAGAGGGAGCGTTGTGTCCTGATTTGTGTGCCCAGGAAGTTGCATGTCGATATCTAACTTGAGCGAAGCAGAAGAAGATATGGCATTGACATGGCTGGGTGTGAAAGATGTACTAGAGGCGGTGGGTGAGCTGTGCGCACAAGGTTCGGATGTAGAAAGAGTTGTGGTAATTGGAATGGCACGGCTTGTGGCAAGAGTTCTTATCTGGGCCCCCAGCTTCGCGATGGGATCTCGAAGGGCAGCTTTGGCGGCCGCTGCCTCCTCCCGAAAATCGGCCAGAGCGTTTTATGGACTGCAAGTCGCTGCTGATAATGGTGCGTGCTTGGCGAAAGAACGGAGAGAGCCCCAGTCTTTTTTAACTGGCTCGGTTCAGGCTTGCTTGTGTTGGCTGGGGAGAGTGAGCCCCGGCGACGACTGGGTGAAGTTGACACCGTGTAGAACTCGTTCTTGTTGCTGCGTTTGAGACTGCTTTGTATGTTTGGGTGACTGATGAAAGTTGCGTCCTATGCATGATCAAGCAGCAGTAAGATGAGATCCGTTGCACAGAATGCACTTAGTTATGCAAAGAGATTCCTGGGGTGAATGTTGGATGCTATAACGTGGGGAAAGTTTAGTCTTGGGGCTTGGGCATACGTCATGACGATGACCCGGTAGTCAGCAATTCATAGAGACATCCGGACTTCCGTGGTATAGAGTGCAGCAGTGAATGGCTCCCATTCATTTTCTGAATGTGGTACCTAATTGGCGTCGAAGATAATGAGATTTAAGTGCGTCTTCCCCATTGCGAGTATTGAGCATTGAGGGCTGCGAGTATTGAGTATCCGTGATTCTGTCTGACCAGGTCTTTGTACAGCTGGTTAGGTGTCTCATCATCAAATGCGTTTGAGATTATTATTCTTGTAGCTCCTGGTGGGGGGGCCACGTACGCCACGCAGGGGTAAGCATGGCCGCCCATAGTGAGTGACGTGAGTGTCTTTAGGAGCTCAGCTGCTGCGGAGTGTGTTGTAGCTGCAGTAAATGCATTACTGATGGGGTGTACGTGCAGGAAGAAACCATCATGTAGAGTGATTTGGAGTGCGGCCTGTACTGCCTTCATCAGTCGAGGCATTGAGACATCTCGGTTAACTTCGCGGAAGAACGATGACCCGAATAGCGTTCGGTGGGAGTGGTGGCAGTTGCTTGCTGCTTTGTACAATGATACTAGTTTCTTTGGCAGCAGGTGGTAGGTGGGCCGGCGTACTGCCTCTGCCAGTTGCGGCTGCTTCGACGCAGGCGATGCTCCCGGTGATCGGGTTAGCCGTCTCGAAGGGAGCGTTGGGTCGCGAAAGTTTCGACCAGCCTGTTTACAGAAACCTGTGAACAGGGTGGTCGAGACGCATAGACTTTGTAGAGAACTGGTGTTCAATTGCCTGCCTGGAACTCTTCAGCAGTTATGGTGTGGCCCTCAACCATTACTTCCATGATAACAAGAGGCATAGCTGGCAGTGTCGACGAAGGGGCGAAGTCTCAGAGAGGGTTAGCTCGGACGCTCAGCGTGTCTGTTCACTAAGTGTCCGTTGCACACAGAATGTCAGAGCTGGCCCCGAATGGGCGTCGTCTCTGGCTTCCTCAGACCTTTATGTCGCTGCTCGAGCAGGTTGGTGACCATGGGAAAGGTTGGATAGGAGTAGCACGTACTGTTTGCCGGAGCCGACGTTACAGACATCCGCTCACTTTGGCCCTCTAGCGGCGAGTCCCACAGATACTGAGATGCTGCCGGTGAACTCGGCCATGTGAATGCGAGTTCTGCTGACAGAAGGGGTGGTTTTGTTGAATGACATGGACGGACCTACACGCAACTTTGCTACCTAAAGGTAGCATATACAGTAACTTTATGCGAAGAAAACCACTAACGCCATTTAGCTATAATATTTCCAAGGACGTATATACACAACGCCATCTAATAGGTGAGTTATCAACTAGGGGTGGCTATATGCTACTACTACCACTACCAATACTGCAGAGGAGGGAATCACACACGGCAAAAGGTGCTTCTCCCCTCCAAAAATAATATAACAGGAATGTTGGAATGGCAGAACGCTGCAAAAGAAAAGCAGTGGACTCAGCGTTTGAACTGTATGTACGGGTCGTCGACCCGTTCAGTGCGCGGTGGGCTGCACCGGGTCTCTAAGGAATAACTAACCAACACACTAGCATTATGCCTGAAACAGGTGCTCTAGCTACCACCCTTTGACTGCTCAATTTAAACTAAACGCGATCTCGAGTAAGAATGTTGGCTATATAATTATTGCTGTTGCACATACAATATGGCGAGTTTTGATAATAGGTTTTCAGGAACGATCAACATTTGGTGTATATATGTGCCTCTCACAAATTTGGCAGATCCCTCGTATAGTGGGAGAACATGATATGCGAAGCACAGACCAGGAAGCTTATCATGTTGCTTTGCAATCAGCACAACATTATGAGACAGAAGTACATTTTGCCGAACATGACTTCCGTGTTGTGATTATCATGTTCAGATGCGTCACTTACCTTCGTCGTCTGTTTACTTCACGTCATACCTTATTGATATATGTCGACCTAGCCAAATGGCCGCGAGCACTCTAAGAGCGTAGCACGGAGCTATCTTTTACATCACACGCATGTAATAATTATCATGTTTTGACGTTTTGGATGTGTCATTTACTTTATCATCTATTCGCATCCCGTCATGCCGAAATCAGTATAAGTGGAACTAGCGAAACGACCACGAGCGCGCAATGTGCGTAGCTTGCAGTCGAGCTTCACATGACACGCACATCTTGATTGTCATCTTTAGACATGTCATTTATTTTTGTGGTCCGTTCGTAGTCCGTAATAGCAAGTTTGGTATATGTAGAGTTAGCGAAACGGCCGCTACCAACTATGACTTCAAGATATAGTCATGTTTTACATTACACTCAAGTCATGAGTATTATTTTCAGACATCTCCTTTACCTTCTTTGTCCATTTACGTCATGTAATACCTAATTTGGTATATGTTGTTGGGACCATACTGGGGCGTGCCAGATGCAAGGCTCCAAGAGGCAGCACCTAGAGCCAGACTCTCTGGAAGTTGTCGCACAACTGGCCTGCCTGCAGTAAAGTGTGAAAAGCGTTTCGCGTTGTGCAGTGCTCTCGCCCCCTTGCTGGCCTTCCTCCAAGATACACTAGATGCGTACGTAAGAAACAGTGGGCATGTCCCACAGAGACGCTAGACGCGTCTTAATGACGGTTGTATACCCTCCTCTTCGAGCGTGTCAGTGCCTTCAAAAGTCCAGCGCATCTAGCGTCGGTGGCTTCATCGTACACGTTCTGCACATACGCTGTAAATATAAACGTTTTGTTTTCTTCTGGCTGCCTTCTGACTGGACACAGCATCGATGCTGCCTGCCAGCATTGGCCCTCGCGACACGCTACCCAAGAGACTAGTGGCGTCCCGTAACAATATGAAGCTAGCGAAACGGCCGCGAGCCTCTCATGAGCATGTCAAGTAGTCGTTTTTTATATCACGCGCATGTCGTGATTTTAATGTTTGCACCAGTCATAGACGTTCGTCATTCATACACGGATCGTACTGCCTAATTTGTCATATGTGAAGCTAGTGAACCGACCACGAGTACACCATAAAGGCGAATGTAGCCATGACACACATGAAATGCGTGTCATGATTTCCACGTTAGGGCTGGTCTCTTATGTTCGTCATGCTGCCATGTCATACCGTACCAATTCTGCCATGTGATGTGAACAAAACAAAAAAAAAACAGCAAGACCACGACATGTATATCATGACATTCATGGCATACGTACAATGATTTTTTTTATGTTATGACTATCCACTTATGCTCGTCATAGATTCATATTATTCTTTACTAGTTTTGGTATGGATTTCATCTATAAAGCGGCCAGGAGCGCTGAAAGCCGTAGGCGGCTAGATAGATAGATAGATAGATAGATAGATAGATAGATAGATAGATAGATAGATAGTTAGATAGATAGTTAGATAGATAAACAATGCTTCGAATTTCCAATAAATGTCCCGAATGCAGCAGTGTGGGAAAGAAACAATACTTCAGATTTGGGTGCACGTTAAAGAAGCCCAGGTGGTAAATATTTCCGGAGCCCTCCACTACGGCGTCTCTCATAATCATATCGTGGTTTTGGGACGGTAAACCCCACAAATCAATCAATCAAACAATACTTCGGCTACTGAGGCAAATACGTTGTGACGTTGCCGTTACGTCGACGAAGGGAGCCGACTTTAGGCTGAGGATTAAGTTGTTTATTAAGCAGAAGGCGTGGACTGTCAACCAAGAGTCGAATTACAGCGATACGCAGTGGCACTGATAGCGGTGAAATGAACAACGGCTGTCGAAAACTGACAAGCGATGACGCGCTTCAGTGCTTATACAAGAGCCATCAATAATCCAGCGCTATCGCTAGCGGCGACGTAAGTTCCAGAAGAATCCGGGATGTGTTTTTTATGAGCGTATTCGCACTGGAAGGTTCCAAGATTATCTTGCTTGTTCTTTAGTCAACGGACGGGGTCAACGGGGCGCGAGAGAGGCAGTCAGCGTCAAGAGTGTTTCTTTCCAGACTTTCCAACGGAAGTCACGTCAAGTTTTTGATGCCTCAGGCTCGACCGTGAGAGGCAACCCCAAGGGTCTTTCACGATAGCTAGCTAACGGAAGGCGTGGTGGTCGCTCACAACTTTGAAAGACCAGCCAGGGGGGTAGGGGCATAACTTCGACAAAACCCAGTTGATGGCAAGACACTCCTGTTGTGGAGTGTAGCTATGTTCTTCTCCAGATAGCGACCAGCTTGCATAATTGATGACCCTTTCAAGTTCATCGATCTTCTTTTTTATAACGGCTCCGAGACCTACGCTGTTTGCGTCGGTGTGGAGTTGCGTGTCGCAGTATTCGTTAAAGTGTACGAAGATCTGCGGCGTCAGCAGGTTTCCTTTTATATATTGAAATGCTTTTCATGCAGAATTTCTCACATGAACAGGGCATCGGTCTTCGTAAATTTTGTGAGCGGCTCGGCAATGTGGGTGAATATTTGGGGCTGAAGCTCCCCTTGTTCTAGCCTTGTCCTGCGTCACGCGTAACCGACAGTATCAAAGAAACAAACAGAGAGACAGACAAGCAGATAGAAAAACGGACAGACAGATGGAAGCACGGTCGGGTGCGCTAATGGACTGATGCATGAATGGACGGACAGATGCATGGACGAACACACAGACGGAAAGACAGATAGACAGACGGACTAACACACAGACAAAGAGACAAACAGACGGGCGTTTCGCCCATCTCATCATATTTTCACGTAATACAAGAGCGATAACACACACACAATGATTTATTGAGGCCAAACTTATGCCCAGAAAAGTAGCTATGACACAAAGAACAGTCTGCGAAAAGCGTTCCGCATGCGTGTCCTTTTTTGAACAGCCACCAAGTTAGTCTCCCTGGCTCGTTCTCGTACACGAGAGGTATGCGGTTGTCGTGCGCCAAGATGTGCGACTGTGCGGGAGGCACCGTAGACGCCCACATAGGGCTTCATTGGTTCTCTCCGTAAAATGATTCGTAGGAGCGATCTCTTCAGCAATATTTCACATCGTGGATATGCTGTGGTTTTTCGACGTACCGCTTGTTATAGGCGCACAGGCCATGGCACTAGGTAGACGGCCTTCTTGTCGGTGGACAGTGAGAAGGTGGCGATGAAAGCGGTTTTCTGTAAATTGTGGAAAACTCTTGACCTACAGAAGACGTGACCTAGGAACATATGAGCTTCCTATAAGCAATGTGGCGATTTTCTGGCTGCAGGGTGGGTCCTCAGGTTCTGAGTGATTGCAGTACAGCTTCGAGGCACCGCCAGTGCCTGTCTAAAGTTGAGGAAAACACGATGACGTCGTTCAAGTACACGACACGAGTCGGTCACCTCAATCTTGCCAGTACTGTATCCAGAACGCGGCTAAAAGTCACAGGTACGGAAAAAAGACTAAAGAGTGTGGCCTTGAACTCTAAGAGGCCGTGATAAGCTGACAAGCGATGACGAGCGTCGACATTTATACATGGGCGATCAAACTTTCCAGTGCTATCACCAACGGGCCACCGTAAGTTACAGAAGAATCAAAAATGGTTCATTTGTGGACGTAGTCACATCGGAAAGTTCTACTATTATCTTTACGGTTCTTTATTCAATAGGCGTGGTTGTGCTAGGTAGCTCATACATAAGTAATGGGGCGATCGGGATATTTGAGAAAGTAGCGTTTTTAGTACAGCTGTGCCACGAAGTGCTCAAGTGAACTTCAAGTAAAGGTGTTAAGGCAAAACATTTACTTACGACGAAGTCCCTGTGTTTATTTATCCGAAGACCGAATGAAAATATGTCTCCCACCTTTACGTGTGAAACTAAAACCTCTCTTACTACAGCATTGAATACGCCGTTCTTCTGAAGGCTGACAATATCTTCGCCGTTTTCTCTCCTAATTTCGACTTTACCGAAAAAATGGTCGCTATATATTAAGTGCACCGCTCCGATTCTGGAAAATAAAGAGATAATAATTAAAACGTGTATCACACCAGGAGAAGTAGCATGCTCTAGAAGGTGGTTTTATATATGGCTTACAATTAACTTACCGCTACAGAGTTCAACGTCCTTAAGAGTTCCTAATGCAGGCGATTAGCCTGTATTTTTGGGGTGAAGCTCCCCAAGCCGTGGGTCGTACGTCCACAATGTATGTAGTAATAGTAGTAGTAGTAGTAGTAGTAGTAGTAGTAGTAGTAGTAGTACTAGTAGTAGTACTAGTAGTAGTCGTTGTAGCACTAGATAGCTACCTCTCGTTCAGTCCTTCAAGTGTCCGCCGGATGGCGGTACTTCTATATGATGGATATATGAATAAATGATGTGAGATGCCACAGCTTGCATCGTTCAGTAGTTGAGTGGATAAAAGGACGGACTGGCGGACAGCCAGACAAGCAAATGGACAGAAGAAAGTATGCGTGGATGGACGGACGCATGGATGGATGACAGGGACACAGCCGGACGTACGGAGGGGTGGTTGGACAAGCGCATGAATGAACGGACGCATAGACGGACGCACACACTCCCGGATAGATGCACGGACGAACAGACAGATGAATGGGCGGACGCATGGGCAGACGGAAGCGCGGATGTACTGATGGACACCCCGCCTCACTCATCATCATTCACTTTGGGGATATGCTGTGATTTTTGAACAGCGATACGAGGCAGACGAAAAGAATAAACATCACACGAACAAAAGCTATATGCTTTTTGTCTGCCTTCTTGCGCTGTTCGAATTTCAAGAATCTATGTCAACTCGCCCAACTGTTCGTACTGCCAAAACTTCGCATCAATCCTTTCATTTATTGTAAAAATGCCGTTGTGAAACGGCACGGATGTTTAGTTCGTTGACTGATTTCTAACGTTTTAAAGAATACGGTTTGGTAGCTTAGCTCTCTTTTACAAAGCCACAAGAATGAACGTTCGTTAAATACAAAAACTACGCCCCGCCGCGGTTGTCTAGTGGCTGAAGTACTCGGCTGCTGACCCGCAGGTAGCAGTGTCGAATCACGGCTGCGGCGGCTGCAATTTTGATGGAGGTGAAAATGCTGTATTCCCATGTGCTCCAAGTTCAGTGCAGTGCAGAACCTTGATCATCAACATTATCAGCAGCCTGACTACGTCTACTGCAAGACAAAGGCTTCTCCCATGTTCTGCCAGTCAATTTGGTTCTGTGCTTGCTGCTGCCAATTTATACCCGCAAACTTCTTAATATAATCTGCCCACCTAACCTTCGCTCCCCCCTTAGCCCACTTGCCTTCTCTGGGGATCCAGTTAGTTACCCTCAAATACCAGCGGTTATCCTGTCTACGTGCTATATGCCCAGCTCATGTCCATTTTTTGTATTGCAATCATGTTATGCTTAACTGCTGTTTTCTTTATTCCACTCTGCTCTCTTCTTGTCTCTTAAGGTTACACCTACCATTTTCTTTCCATTGCTCGCTGCGTCGTCCTCAAATTAAGCTGACGCCCCTTTGTACGTCTCCATGTTTCTGCTTCGTAGATAAGTACCGGCAAGATGCAGCGGTTTTATACCTTCTTCTTGAGAAATAGTGGCAATCTACTTGTCATAATTTGAGAGGGCTTGCTACTGCATGTGCGATAGAGGCGGAAATGTCGGCCATGTGCTCAGATTTGGGTGCACGTTAAAGAAGCGCAGCAGGTCGATATTTTTGGAGCCCTCCACTACGGCGTCTCTCATAATCATATGGTGGTTTCGGCACGGTAAACTCCTCATATCAATAATTCAATCAGAGTCCTTGGCAAGTGTTCTCCACCCCATTCTTATTCTTCTAGTTACTTCAGTCTTGTTCAGCTCCGCGGTTATTACCTGTCCTAAGTAGGCATAGTCTTTTACAACTTCAAGTGCACTATTACCTATCTCGAAGCGCTGTTGTATTTCGAGGTTGTTGTTCATCAGTTTCGTTTTTTGCAGATAATCTTAAGACCTACTTTTCTGCTCTCCCTGTCTAGCTCCGTAATCATGAGTTGCAATTCGTCCCCTCAGTTACTAAGCAATGCAAAGTCTTCGGTGAAGCACAGTATACTAAGGCACTCTCCACTGACTTTTATGCCTAACTGTTCCCATTCTAAGCCTCTTGAAGCACGCGGTAAATAGCGTTGGGGAGCCTTACTCACTTCTTGATTCGTACTGCGTTGCTTTCATTATGAATCACTACGGTAGCAGTTTATCCCCTGTAGATTTCTTCCAGCGTGTTTATGTATGCTTCGTCGACGCCCTGATTCTGCAGTGTCAGCATGACTGCTGATATTTTTACTGAATCGAACGCCTTCTCGTAATCTATATAGGTTATGTATGGAAGTTTGCTATATTCTGAGCATTCCTCTATTACCTGACTGAGAGTATGAGCGTGGTAAACTGTTAAGTAGCCAGTTCGAAATCCTGCTTGTTTTTTGGTTGATTAAACTCTAATGTTGTCCTAATTGTGGTAGCAATTACGCTTGCAAACTGTTTGTATACAACAGAGAGCAAGCTGATCAACCTGCGATTCTTCAAGTTCTTGTCATCTCCTTTTTTGTGAATTAGGATGACGTTAGCATTCTTCCAAGATTCTGGTACTCTTCCCGTCAGAAGACAACTCGTAAACAGGGTCGCTAGTTTTTCTAACACAATTTGTCCTCTTTCTTTCACCAGATCTGATGTTACCTGAACCCCATCAGCAGCTTTGCCTCTTTGCATGCTCTCCAAGGCTTTTCTGACTCCTTCTATAATTACTGGTGGGGTGTCATCTGGGTTACTGCTGGTTCTTATATTAGGGTCGTGGTTGTGCTGGCTACTGTACGTATCTCTGTAAAACTTCTCCGCTAATTTCACTATCTCATTCATATGAGTAGTTACTTTGTCTTCCTTGTTCTTTAGTGCATAAGTCTGGTTTTGGCCTGTCCCAAGTTTGCTCTTCAATGCTTTGACGCTTTCTCCGTTCTTCAGAGTGTGTTCAATTCTCTCCAGATTATACCTTCCTACATCGGTGCCTTAAGACTATTAATCAACTTCGATAGCTCTGCAAAACTCCATTTGGTCTGTTGTACTTGAGGCTTTTGTGCTTTAACGCTTCTTATTAAGATTCTTCGTTTTTTGGAACAGCTTGCAATTGTCGTGACTAACAACAGTACCTCCAAATTTTACTGCGCACTCTGTAATGATACTCGTCAGATTATCATTCATTGCGTCAACGCTAAGACTGTTTTTCTCGATAAGAGCTGAGTACCTGTTCTGAAGCAAGACTCTGAATTCCTGTGCTTTCCCTCTCAGTGCTAGCTCATTGATTGGATGCTTGAGTATCGATTTTTCTCGTTCCTGGATCAAGTCTAGGTGGATTCGGGGCCATATCATTCTATGCTTCCAGCACCGTACCTTGCCAAGCACTTGCTCATCCTGCATGATGCCTAGGTGCGATCTCAGTATGAAGTATATTTCGTTTTTTTTTTATTTTCGCCATTAGGGCTCCTCTATGTCCACAAATGGTTCCCTCACCTTCCGGTAAGAGGTACTCAAAGTCCGTCAATTATTGCATTCGGCGAATTCTACTAGTAGCTCCCCTCTGTCCTTCCTACTACCAATGCCATATTCTCCTACTGCCTGGTCTACAGCCTGTTTATTCCTTATATTTGAATTGAATTCTCCCATCAGTATACAATACTGTGTTTTTACATTACTCATTGCCAATTTCACGTGTTCATAGAAGCTTTTCACTGACGCGTCGTCATGGCGGGACGTAGGCCCATGAGCGTCTACCACCTTCATCTTGTACCTCTTATTGAGTTTATTTGCGATACCTACCACCCTTTCATTATTGCTGTAGTATTTTTCTATGTTTCCAGCAATGTTTCTGCGGCTACGGAGTCCAATTACTAATTCTCATCTGTCAACCAAACCATGTTAGAAAAGAACGTGCCTGTTCTGAAGCACTGTAAAGGCCTCATGTATCCTCTTAACCCCACTGAGCCCTATTACATACCATTTAATGCTGTCTAGCTCCTCGATTAGCCCACCTAGACTTGCCTCACTAGATAAGGTTCTAGCGTTAAACGTTGCCAAGTTCTGGTTCCAATGACAGCCTTTTCGGATCCAGACATTCCTGGCACTCTTTTTGGCGTTAGAGATCTGACTGCCGCCATGGTCAGTTGCTTTGCAGCTGCTGGGGGCTTAGGGCCGTGAGTTAAGTGACGAATGCATGTGGGAGGTAGTGGCCAGATACTACACCCGGGTGGCCTATACTTCTCAGGTGAGGGAGTCTGTTACCGGCGGTGGTCACGGGTGATGCCGCACCCCAGGCCACTTAAAGCAGTTGATCGAAATTGATCCATGCGTTCATCCGTCCGTCTGTCCGTCCGCGCGTGCGTCTGTCCGGCCTTCCGTTCATTTTATGAGCACTACAAGAACTGCCACCTCGCATTTTTTCCTCATATTTTTATCCTATACACGTACTTCCATCTAGAGGACATTCCAAGAACTAAACGAGAGTCGCATGCCTACTATTACGATGACTACTACAACAACAACTGCTACTAATACTAATACTCATACTACTACTACTACTACCACTACCACTACATACATCAGGGACTGACGAGCCACTGCTTAAGAAGCTTTGCCTCAAAAAAGAAAACATCATTTTTCTAACGCGGGTTTCTCACGCGCGAAGTGCCGTTATGGACGCGCTACGCATTGCAATCGCATTTCGCCACGATTTCTTTCGGGTAGATAGCACATGTGTGACATTAGCGACGCCTGCTAAAAAATCTGAAAAGGCAACGCCTAAACCACAGCCTCTACAGGCGAATCACTGCTCTCTAGGAGAAAGTGAATAAATACAGAACGAAACTTAGCGCGAATGGTTGGGTGCAGTTTTCTGGTTCCCTCCGCGGTATGCTGGGGACCAGCAAGACGTGGTAAATACTCAGGGCCATGCTAAAGCCAGACAAATTGAAGTCCTCCATGAACCGCATTTTTCAAAGAATAGTACACGGCTACCCGGGCACCGACGAAGAGTTCAGGCGCCTAAAGACCGTAATGTAGGTACTGATGTTGTTCCGCCATGCACATTACAGTACACGGGCTGCGAGAATACCACATTACACCCCCGAGTCGTTAAAGAAGAAGGTCCCTTGGCAGTTCAGGCCACCAATCGGAACTCCGTGCCACGATCACATGGTGTAACAAACGCATTGACCATAAACGTAAGAAATTAGGTCCTTAGGCAGAGAACACACTTTCTTAACGACCACTGCTGGTCCCAAGGCCATGTTCTTCATGAATAGAATTTAGGACTTATGAAACGCGAGTGCGAGGCAATAACCACTGAGCCATGGAGGAGTATGTCAGATAAGGCGGCTAGAGGTTTCACTAATTACCTACCTGCCTATAGCAACGCCGTGGAGGACCCGGCACTCATCGATCCCAGTTACGAAGTGATCCAGCAATGCTACAGAGATTTGCGGAGCACCACACCAAGCGCCACACAATAACCTTTCAGCCAAGAATTCTGCGACGTTGCGCCGACTCAAAACTAACAAATACATAAACATCAACAGATTGCATGCGTACTACCACACAAAATACAGAGACATATGCCCCCGGTGTTGAATCCCACCACAGCTCTACTATTTCACATGGGAATGAATGGCCCACACCAAAGATCAGGAAGAGGATAACAGTAGAGAGATAAGACAATGCTGTCTATCCCGGCCTTTGAGGACCAGCTAAGGCTAGTAAGAAGTGCTGAAAGGATGGCGAAAGCCAGTGGTGTCTCAAGATAGGGGCTCGACCACACGGCGTTGCCCTGTTTCAGTGGCCGCGAAGTATTGTCCGCAAATAGTCTTGTTCTTATTCCTGCAGAGTGGAGGGGAGCCAAAATATAAACCATACCGAAGGCAGGTAAAACACCCTCAATCGGAATCCTGCGGCCCATTTCATTTGCGTTGTGTATAGTCAAGTTCGATGGGGTGGTAGTATACACACGGCTTTAAAGTTAGATAGGAAAATAAAACCTTTTTCTCGCCACCACGAGTGGTTTTCATTCTGGACTCTCAACCCAGGCTCCCTTTCTCCTTTAAACAATGTGGTCAGAAGTTGCGTAGTCCATGGAGGTGAACATTTCATTTTGGCGCTCGACCTCAATGGAGCGTCTGATAACGTTTCGCAAGAGGCCAATCTCTCTGATCTCAACACAGCCAATGGCGGAATGAGGACATAACGATAATAAATCCGTTTTCTAAGGGTGGGCTGGAACAATAGGGATAGGCGACACGAGGTCTCCGCCGTTCTCAATGTCGAATAAAGGTATACCTTAAGGGGCATTGATCTCCCCTTGTTCTTCAACATCGATATGCGCATACTAGCTCACACCTCGAAGCGATATCGTACGTGGGCTGTACGGGGTATGCGCACGACATCACGCTCTAGGCTACGAAGGGATCGCTGACGCTGAAAGAACAGACCCTCCAGGCTGCTGCGACCGCTGTGACGTAGTTCGCAATAAATATTGGACTGAGCTGCGCACCCAAAAAAAAAGCAGTTGAACTCAATAGAATACACAGTAAGTATTGTAAGATTAACCGCGCCATAAAGTTACAGGTTGACGGCCACCTCATATTGGTGGTTACTCAGGCGCGTATACTTGATGATGATGATTATTTGTGGTGTTTTCTCCCTAAACCATGATATGAGTCTGAGAGATACCGTAGTGGAGGGCTTCAGAAATTTCGACCACCTGGTGTTTTTAACGTGCACCCAAATCTGAGCACACGAGCCTATAACATTTCCGTCTCCATTGGAAATGCAGCCACCGTAGCCGGAATTCGATCCCACGACGTGTGGTTCAGCAGTCGAGCATCTTAGCAACTATACTACCGCGACGAGGAACGCATATATTTGGCTTCTGGGTCCAAAGGGATGGCAAAGCCAGTCAGTGGGTCCAAAGGGATGGCAAAGCCAGATAGCCACTTTGAAGACTAGGTTAAACAGATAGCCAGAATGATCCGTCGTATCGCTTATCATAAAAAAGCATTAATGAAAAGTTAAGTCTTCGGCTTATACAACCCTGGTTTTAAGCAGAGTAATGTATGTACTACCACACAACTCATATTTCAGAAGCAAGCAAAGCCAGGTAGACCTCATTAGAAGCGCTTTGAAGGCAGCACGTGGTCTACTCATCAGAACACCAACTGAGTGGCTCCTAGCACGCGGTATACATAACTCTTATGATGAGCTCAGTGCCCATAAGCGCTGTTGTCAACAACAGCATGACACTGATAACGAGTGCCTCTGTGCGCACGACTTCGGTTACAAAGGTGAAGACGACGACCATAGCCTTAGTCTTAAGTTTTCAGGAGCGTACAGGAGAGTCATCAATTATTCTATCCAGCTCCCAGGAGACCTGCCCTTTGTTTTAAATGCGAAGGATTTCTTAGCGAACTTCGGCAACTTTTAGCATATCTATCTATCTATCTATCTATCTATCTATCTATCTATCTATCTATCTATCTATCTATCTATCTATCTATCTATCTATCTATCTATCTATCTATCTATCTATCTATCTATCTATCTATCTATCTATCTATCTATCTATCTAGCCGCCTACGACTTTTAGCTCTCCTGGCCGTTTCGATAATGGTATCGAAACCCAATTCGGTATGGCATAACATGACTCTATGTAGAGCATATTTAGGTGGTCATAGCATGAAACTCAAGATATGTATGTGATGTGTGTCATGATTTACATTTGATGGTCGTGCAGCTCTTGCGGTACTTTCGTGCACAAGCATGTTGCACAACTGGTATGGCATAGCATCACTGCATGGCGAACACAAGCTACAGGCCTTAACATGAAAATCACGACATGCGTGTCATGTTACAACATCACTACCTGCGACGCTTATGATGTGCTCTCGGCCGTTTTGCGAGCGTCATATATACCAAATTTGGCATTACAGTAAGTGAATAGGTGACGAAGGTATGTGATTGGTGCAAACATGATAATCATGAGATGCATGTCGTGTAACAAAATGACTACATGCCACGCTCATGTTGCGCAGGCGGCTGTTTCGCTGGCTTCACCTATACTAAGTTTGGTAATACAGGACGTGAATGGATGACAAAGGTATGATACTTGTGGAAACATGATAAACATGCGGTTCGTGTCAAGTACCAACATGACTACATGCTACGCTCATGATGCGCTTGCGGGTGTCTTGCCAGCTTCACATGTATCATACACGGTATTACTAGATACAAAGGGACGACATAAGTAAATGACACATACAAACATGATTATCACGACAGGAGTATCATGTCAAAATATGACTACATGCCACACTGATGATGGGCTCGCGGCCGTTTCACTAGCTTCACATATGCCAAATTTGGTATTTCGTAAGCCAATGAACGACGCAGGTATGTGAATGGTGCGAACGTAATAATCATGAGATGCGTGTCATGTGAGAACATGACTACATGCCACATTCAAGGCACCATTACATTTCGACGTGAAGCGGTGCGCTTGTTCGCCGGCGTTCATTTCGTTGCGTCACGCCGCCGTTTCCACGCCAGGCGCTGGTCTTGCTATATATTCGCAGAGGCGCGCCGCACTGTCTTCCTTTGACGCATGTGCCTTTCAGCGCGCTCGGAGTCTCTCCGTCACAAGTAGAGGGAGACGCAGTGTCGTCTGGGTAACGCATCGGCAGAAAATGCAGCATGTCTCTTTTCGCGCTGCATGGTTGCCGTCGGGTAGCGCCGACGGACGCTTGTCGCGTCTGGTGTCGGATTATAGAGTGTTCGCGTTTTTCTAACGTTGCGTCGCTGTGCCCAGCGTGCGCGCGCGTCAACGCTACATCGGAGTATATAGGGCCCTTCATGATGCGCTCGCGGCCGCTTTGCTAGCTCCACATATAACAAATCGGGTTTTACGTGACGTCAATGGATGACGAAATATATGACTGGTACAAACATGATAATCCTGACACGCGTCTCATGTGAGAACATGACGACATACCACATTCATAGCATGCTCGCAGCTCTTTCGCTAGTTCTACATATACTAAATTTGGTATCACGTGTTGTAAATAAATGTGTAATGTGTGCGACACATTCAACATAATAATTATGACACGAAAGTCTTGCACGGCATCATTTACCTGTACCTCGTAATGTTGTGCTGATTTTAAAGTGGCATATCAACCTTTCTCATTCAGACTTCGCGTATCATCGATTCCCAGTGTACCTGAAATCTGCCAATTTTTACCTGTCCGCTTTCCCGCTTTGGGGCTGAGGCTGCTAGAACCGACACTCACTCACCGCCATCGCTTGATCAAGAGCCCGGGGCACGCAGGGCTCGAAGGCAACATATGCTGACACTTTAGTTCGCTCGTTTTGTAACCGAGCGGAGAATCTATCTCTTTTGTTCATCGCACCACATTTACCTAAGCAGATTCTCTCTCACAAGCGCTTCACGCGGAAAAATGTGCAACACCTCACAGACTGTTTAATAGAGAAAACGCCACCGACGTTCGCAAAATTTAGGCAGGTGTATTTCCGCATCTACTGAAGTTACACACAATAGATCCAGGCATCTCAACCCATTATTTGCTCATTTGCAGGCGAGATGAAGTTCCTTTTTTGCTAATTATCTGCTTGAGAAGCCCCGCTGTCAATCTGTTGCTACTTAACGTCTTCTTGTGGTGTGTATAGCTGTGCGTTGTTGTGCTCTGCGGGTTGTCTGCTGTAAAGATTGTCTAAAAAAGCAAAGAGATTTCAAACAATTCGACGAATTCCGCAGGCAACTTCGTCTGAAAATTCGATCGTTGAAAGAGAGTGCGAACTTTAATCGGATACAAGTGACATTATTGCTGAATTTCAAAAGTATATGAAGGAGATCAAGCTGATATGAAAAAATCGGTAGAAAAATAAGACAGCTAGAGAATGAGAAACAAAGACTACAGTCTAAAATAGACGAAATAGAGCAGTACCTGAGACTGAATAACATTGAGCAATTAGGTTTTCCTGATGGCCGTAATGAAACTGTAGCTATCAAACTTATTGGTTTGCAGGTGGGTTAAATCATGGACGACACGGATATTGATATTTTCCACGTGTTTGAAACATCGAACGGCAGGGCAAAGAACCTGATTGATTGCTTCACGAGCTGTTTAAAACGTAACGCTCTTTTCGGTAAGGCAAGGAAGGTGCGACTTACTACCCACTCCTTTGATTATGATGGCCCACTGAGATCCGTGTTCGCAAATGACCACCTAAACGCGGGAAGAAGCAGTTTCTGGTTGCTCCAATTTCTCAAAAAAATAGTTGTTGGCTGGAAATATGTCTGAAGCAATAACGGCAAAACACTTGCGCGTCCAGGAGGTGCTGCTCCAGTACTGCGCATTCTATTGATGTCTGATGCAGACCCAATATCCTCTGCAAGTCCTATTACAGAATCTAAGACAAATGAAGTGCATGCGTGAATTCTGTCTTATGGCAGAAGTTCGCCCACTTTTTTCCAGAAATAATTTTTCTGCACACTGATGGTTTCTTGAATCCTGAGCAGTTGAAATATATGTTAGTACTCAATTAATATCTTGGCAAACCGCGCGGTCCTTTCATATCCATGTTCGCTCAATGTGCGACGAATTTGATGAGTTTGCTGCGTTGATAAATTGATTCGGTTTCCAATTTGATGTAATAAAGAAAAGTAAAACATGGTTCACAGATGAAAACGTGTTCTCCCTACCATTGTAGAACGTATTTTATTAACCACCATAGTGGACATCAAAAATGAGGTGTCTCGAAGGATGAGGTATCAAATGCCAAATAATTCCTGAATTTTCTTTTGTCTCGAATAGTTACAAAGTACTGTCTGTGCTAACAAACCGCTCTGTATTTTCTGTTTTGTACCGTCTACCACAAGGCGTTGCACCAGAAATCATTAAATGCATAGAGGGCCTCCTTCAATAGGTCAATGATTATAGGTACACCGTTTTCTGTGACGGAGATTTCAACGTTGATACACAATGTTAAAGTGCACTTCATCATGACTTCAATATCACTGTCTTCCGAAGGATGCTCACATTTGAATAATATGCTAAGTCGTGCTACGCAGCAGTCTTCAACACTTCTTGATACATTTACACCAAACGTTTTACTGTCCCTGGGAAGATCGAGTGTTGTTTGCAGTGAATTTAGTGATCACATGGGAATATTTTTTATGGGTATTGCAACAAATCACTGAACAACCATCAAAGTGTGATCGACACTATCAGTCCATAAATGACAACTGTCTGTAAACGTTTCATGCTGGTATAACAAACTCGTCATGAGATGATATATATCGCACAACTGAACCAGATACAGCAGATGAGGCATTCATACGACATTTTAAAACGTTGTATGCTGAGCACTTCCCGAAAAAAGAAGTTTCACGGTGCAGGAAAATTAGAAATCCACGGATTAGCCATTCTTTGCTTCATCGCAATCACATTAAGGATCAACTTAATAAAAGTTTTGTTAATACCAGAGACCTATTATTTTAGTGTGATTTAAAGCGTATAAAAATAAACTAAACAAGGACATCAGAATGGTTAGGACGGAATATTACGCTGTCTTCCAACGTAGAAAAATGGCAGCATATCCACGGAGTGAATGATGGAAAGTGGGGCGAAGAATTCGTCCGTCCATTCGTTTTTGCTTCCGTCCATCCATGCGTCCGTCAGTGTGTCCGTCCATTCGTCCATCAGCCCGTCCGTGCGTGCGTCTGTTCGTGCGTCCGTCCCTGCGTTCGTCCATGCAGCCGCCCCTGCGTCCGTTCATGCGTCCAACCATGCATCTGTCTATGTGTCCGTTCATCCATCTATTCAACACTCCAAGTACACCATCTCGCATCTTTTCATCATATATTCCCCATATAGAAGCGCCGCCATCCAGCGGACATTCCAAGGACTAAACGAGAGGTGGCACACGCACACTTTCTTACGGCTTGCACTTCCGGTCCACTTCCCACCTTTAACCACCTTGAGTTCGATGTATATACTAGTTCACTGTAATCATGGCACTGCGGCCGAACGCTCGCTAAACCTTTCGAAAACCAAGGAGGTTACGCCCAGCGAGTATGACGTAGCAAACGTTTTCAGTCAGATAGTGCTCAATGTACATGCCAATGGCTGCTAATGGGAAATGAGAGGCGGAGAATTCGGCTTTTACTTTCTTACGGCTTGCGCTTCGTATCTACTTCCCATTTTTAACCACCTCGAGTTCATTCATGGTATATACAAGTTCATTTTATTCATGGCACTGCGGCTCAACGCTCGCTTAACCTTTCTAAAGCTAAGGAGGTTACACCCAGCTAGTATAATGTAGCAACTCTTTTTTGTCAGATAGGGCTCAATGTATATGCCAATGGCTGCTAATGGTGATCGTAGCCTGCGCCTTAACTAAAAGTCGAATGCTCCTGTCTCTCATTCCCCATTAGCAACCATTGAAAAGTACATTGAGCACTATTTTTATTGTTCAAAAACGCACAGAAGAAGTCTCTCACCGGCACCACCTTGGAGGTCAAAATGTTATACTTGTTACATTCTACGAGGGACGAACGGGTGCCGCTATAAGGAGCTTCGCCCCTAAAATTGTCGTAGTGATATTCTTTAGAATCAGCTATCTACTCTTCTCAATCCTGCAGGTAAAACTGAAATGCCTGATAAAGTGACTGTCAATGAGGCTCAAGTGTCTGGTACATCACAGGCAGATTTCTTGAACACGTCTTTCCTAGTCAGCCGCAGTCTGGTCTAGAGGCGTTACAATTTTTCATCCAGTAACCATGGCAGTTTTTCTTTTTTTTGTCAATAACCTAAAAGTCGTCACAACGTTTCGTAGTCAGAAAAACAGTATTGTCTTGGATGCGGACGACTTACAAAATCGGCTGGTGAAACTTCTATCAACTTTATTGCCCGTTTTCTGGTCCGTATTTTAACCAGCGCTTTACAACAGCCACATTTACAGTTCAAACGCAAATAGCTAAGGTCATTTCTATTTAAAAAAAACAGAAATAAGCAGAAATAAGAGAAACGTTGCCAATTATAAAGTGATATCGCTCTGTCCTATTTCCTGATATCGCTCTGTCCGCAAGTTTCGACCTCCTGGGGTTCTTTAACGTGCCCCCAAATACATTACGCCTCATTTACGCTTACCCAGAGATTACCCTTCTGCTCAGCTCTTCCGGTCTACTCCTATTCTAAAAGCACTTAGTATCTATAAATTACGCCTATTTGTCCGATACAAACATGAACTAAAACAAAATATATCGATGCTTAAAAAATTGGCAGCAGTAGCCGGATACGTTCCTATATACCCTTTAAGGCTGAAGGGAAAATTCAGGTTAAAGTCCTCTTGCATAAATTACGGTGCCCAAAGTTAAGAATTACTTTACGCTCTGTTTTAAGTGTTTCAGCAAGAAGTGCTGTTGACATTGATGTGTGTTGTAGGTCTGAGCTTTTAGCGTTTTTCTGAGGAATCTTATATCTGGTATTTTAATTGTGAAGGAGCCTTCATGAATTATTCGGAGTGCTTGTTTTGTTTCAAATGCCGATTACTCTCTGCGTGTAATGAATGTTTGTCTTGTTTTATTCCGCAAAATGGGTGTACTGCGGCTGCATGACGCAGGACTGTAACCAGCTGGGAAGCCTAGTCAAGCTCTGTCGAGCTTTTTTTTTCATATGTCCTTTGCTCTGTGAAGAAGCAAATAAATTAAATGAAATTGAATGAATTGAAAATAATTCCCGGTCATGCGTCCGTGGTTCGGCGGTAGGCCTATTCTCTACCACATATTGTGGGGGTGTGATAATAAACCAAGCAATTTAGCAATCTTTCTCGACAAAATATAAAACCTAATAAGGAGCAGTGTGAGGCACGTCTCGCCAGCTCGGACCTAGAATTTCTGGATCAAGTCCGGTAGACGGCTAAGGCCAATGGAGCCTTGGACAGATGACCCCACACATAGAAACCCTTAAGTTCCCCTTTCTCTATTTCTTCAAATTAAGCTTGATTCTCCCTTTCTATCTCGAGAACGTTGGGACATTTTTTTTTCTCTAGCACACTTTGTCTGCGTTGGCCTTGTGAGATGGAATAGGGGGGCGGAGCAGCGACAGCCGGCACTAGACGCGAGCATATGCAGAGAGGGTGTCGACGGCCCCACCGATGCCGAATTTGCGACTAAGTTTGATTGTACCATGCTCCACATTTAACACACCTCCGTCGAGTAACACAAAATAGGTGATATTTCAGGCATTCCAATTCACGTAATTTGGCTTCCTTGAGTGTTACATGCAAAATTCTTGCGATAATCTCTTATTTGTGATATGAAATCGAGTTCGCGGTACTCACGCATGCATGTTAGTTCTGAACATGAAGACTCGGCAAATCCAATCTGTTGGTATATGTCCCATCTGACTTAGATTAGGTTCATATGCATTACGTTCAGCCAACCCATTCTGCAATAGAAACAGTCAAGCAAGTCAAGGATATACATGCCTCGTACATATATTATTTGCGTATTTATTAAGATACAGAATTGCTCACTTTGTATCAAAACTTAGAGCCGTTTACAAGCTGGTTCAGGATGTAGTCTCAGTGGATTGTACCGAATATGGTTGATAATTCCTATCAAGCTCATTCTGGCTTGGCTATATACAGGCAAATGCAACTATGAATGAGAGGCAGCTGCCAAATTATTTCAATTTTTCATGCTAACTCTGTGTTTCATGCCGTTTCCCTGAAGCTTTTTTTAGTGTGTTACGATTAGAAAATGGATGATGTTATGTAACTGTGATCTATTTATTTATTTATTTATTTATTTATCTATTGATACTGCAGTCTCGAACAGAGAATATAGCAGGTGTGAGACAGAGGTACAGAGTATTCTGAAAGGGCAAAATAATATACACGCAGAAAATGCATAACGCGAACAATATAATGCATACAGTTAAAGCAACAAAAATAGGGATGCGAAACAAAATTCGAAGTAATTAGTGAAATGCCAAGTAGGGTATATAAAATATACAGAGTATACATTGTTAGAAAAATATTCCGTTTAACTGATAATCGAATTTTACAAGTGACACACAAAAAGGAACAAATGCAACAAAAGATATAATCAATGGTACTAAAGAACTAGTCTAAGCATTTTTCAAACAATGAAAGTGATTCTTGTGTTACAATGTTATTAGTTAGGTTGTTCCAATCAGGAATAGTTCAACAGAAGAAAGAGCATTTAAAGCAATTATTTTGTGGAAATAAAAGAGCTATCAATAAAGAGTGTCTTTGCCTGGTAGCATAACCCTCAGAAAAAGTGATAATGTGGGAGGTATCTATGTTCTAATGTCCTTTAACTATTTGGTACAAAAGTTTCAGTCGACAAATTTTATTTCTCTTCGTAACTGTAGGGAGCCCACTTCGTTTGATAACCTCAGTAACTGACGAACGACCATAGGAATTATAAATGTAACGCACAACTTTTTTCTGAATTCTTTTTAATTTGGTGATGTTTGTTTTGGTGTAAGGGTCCCAAATTGGCCTGGCATATTCAAGCATGGGACATATAATTGACTGGTATGCAAGGAAGCGTACAGAAGGAGTTGCTAATTTTAAGGATCGTCGCAAGAAGAATAATTTACGTAACGCTTTATTTGTGATGACATCTATATGTTTTGACCATGATAGATTATTTGTGAACCATAAACCCAGGTAATTATATTCAGCAACCTCCGAGAGGCCTATTCTATTAGCTCCGTAGTGAAATAAAAGTGGCTACTTTTTGTGGGTTATTCGCATGAAGACCATTTTGTCGTAATTAATAGTCATCTGCCACTGTTCGCATCGTGAAATGATTTTTTGGAAGTTTTCATTTAACCTAATCTGGTCCTGAATTGAATTGACTGTTTCATAAATCACGCAGTCGTCTGCATAGAGTTTAATCTTAACATTAATGTTGGTGGTGATGTCATTTATAAAAATGAAAATAACAGAGGCCCACGCCCGGACCCCTGAGGTACGCCAGAAGAAACTTCAACTCGGTTGGAGCAGGTGCTCTTTAGGGAAACGTATTGATACCGGTTTGTTAAGTAAGCTTTAATCCATGCTAATATCGTATGATTTGTTACAATAAAGCCCAACTTGTGAAGTAACTTATTATGAGACACTTTATCAAACGCCTTACTAAAATTCATATAAATAGCGTATGTTTGTTTTCCTTTGTTTATAGCCTCCGCGAAGTCATGTGTAATTCCAAGTAATGTGTGTTAGTAGAATACCCACGTCTGAAGCCGTGTTGTGCATCTGTTAGGACTTCATGCTTTTCAAGGAAAACTACTATGTGCTTATAAATTATGTGCTCGAAGATTTTGCAGGAAGTAGATGTCAGCAAAATAGGCCGACAATTCGCAATGTTGGATTTATCACCAGATTTAAACAGTGGTTTGATTCTGGCGGTTTTCTAGTTCTCCGGCAATGCGCCGTCACTCACAGATTTTTAAATAATATGAGCAAATACTTTGCACACCACTCTGCATATCTTTTTAAGAAGGCGTTTGGGATATCGTCCGGGCCAGGACACTTTTTAGCATCTATCATAAGCAGAAGGTTAAAAATGCCCTGCTCGGAAATTTTTACATCCGGCATAGGTGGAAAAGACATACTAAGCACTGGAAGTAAATTATTATCTGTTGTAAATACAGATTTAAAATGATTATTGAAGGCATTGTACGCCACTGTGTCATCACTTATGACTTTTCCGTTAAGAGAACATGAAGTAGTGCCACATGAACTCGGCGTAATAGACCTCCAAAACTTTTCTGGAGACGTCTTAATAAAGGAAGGAAGTGATATACCATAACACCTTGCCTTGTCCTCCTGAGTTTGTAGTTTTAGTTT
Source organism: Rhipicephalus microplus (assembly GCF_043290135.1). Lineage (NCBI taxonomy): Eukaryota > Metazoa > Arthropoda > Arachnida > Ixodida > Ixodidae > Rhipicephalus > Rhipicephalus microplus. The sequence continues at coordinate 10,924,934 of NW_027464590.1, read as the reverse complement.
TGTTGGTACTGTAGCAATGGCTTCGCCAAGTAGAGGACAAACCGAATTTCTGGCCTTTTGCTTTTTTAGTCTCCTAATTTTTTGTTGTAGCTGCATATTTTGTCAAGTGATCCAAGCATTTTTACCAGCTGATTTTTTAGTTATTAGTGGTACATAGCGTGCTATACATTCCTGAACAATGTCTTTGAAAGTTAGACATAGATCGTTTATATTGCTGGTGTTCCTGAGAATGCATTGAAGGAGAGGTCCAGAAAATCGAGGATTGACTCCTCATCAGCGCAAGAAAAGTTCGGGTACTGGTGCTTGACAGTGGAATCAACATACGAAGCATCAGTTAAGGTCAATATGACAGCTTCATGATCAGATATTCTTGGAACAACATCAAACAATACATGCTTTTTACAGTACTGCTAACAAAGAAGAGATCTAGGATTGAAATTGCACTTTGAATTCTAGTAGGTTCAGATACAATCTGTAGGAAATCATAATTAAAAATCATGTCTAGTATTTTATAGTCACTTAGATCTGAAGATTGTGTGGAAAAAGTGTTCTAATTTATACTCGGAATGTTGAAATCACCCGCGAGAATTAACGTGTCATTTGGTTTTATATAAGAGCACATGTAGTCACCAAGAGTTTGTAGAAACGAGACAGAGGAGTCAGGAGGCCTATAAATAGCTCTGAGAATGTATCGCATTTTATTTATATATGTAGTGCAAAAAATGCTTTCAACACCTGGAATATTAGGCATTCTAATTAGTTGTAAATATGCTCTAAATATATAGCAACGCCGCCACCTCTCCTGTCTCGGTCTTTACGAAAGCAGACGTAGTTTTTCAGAACGAATTCGCTGTCGGATACCTCATCGTTTAACCAAGTCTCTGTAAGCACAGCAATGTCTGCTTCATGAGTAAGAAACAGGGCTTCAAGCAAGACAGGTTTATCAACAATGCTACGGCAATATACATTAAGGATATATGGATTACGGGTACTTGCTTTCTGGTGTCATTTGTTACGCTTTGAAATTTTATAACATTTATTGTTGGTTTCATCCCAACCATACAAAATGTCGTCTACATACAGCTTATCATATACCAGCTTTACTTTTGAACCATTTGCCTTTTCATGCGTTGCCGTTTGCCACAATTTCTTCCTGGTTTCTTTAATACCGGCAGAAAAGTCGTCAGTGACCGAAACAGGAGATCCCTTTAGCTTGAAACATGCTTTAAGTATTCACGTTTTCTCGTGATAGTCCAACAACATTATTATCACAGGACGATTTCTAGCGGTTTTTTACCCAGTCTGTGGCATCGCTTTATGCCATTTACAGTAATTCCAAGTTTTAGTAAGAACAAGTTTTCTTTGATAGTAGTTGTTAGACTTTCAGTAGTTTCAGAGACGGCCTCTTCAATGCCATATATAACCAGATTATTTCTCCTGCTCCTATTTTCAAGTTCTTCATTTCTTTGCGCTGCAAGACCTACAGCTTCTTTAAGTTTAGCAACTGTTTTTTTCGATTCGTCTACTTCATTTTTAAGTGAAAGTAATAAGTGATCATCGCTAGCATATCAATTCCTTCTGATGGGGGCCAGCGCATGGGGTACTGTTGCTTCGATTACACCAACTCAAGCGAACCAAAGCGTCAAATAAGGCAAAGGCCAAATAAAGACAGCTGCTCAGTCAAGTGAAACAGTGCAAGAAAAATGATGTTCTACCGCCTATGTTGCGGTCAGGGACCGACATTTGTCAGGGCATATATGCATATGGCTAAAATGACTACGTGCTAAATAAGGAAATGGCAAGGAAATCTTCTATTATGCATATTTACTGGTAACAGACGCAGATTAAGACTTGCGGAGCGTTCGGTATGTGATAGCATAGATAGCGGATCAGTAGGGCGAAATGCCACAAAACAAAGCAAAATCGCACATGAAGTATATATAGATAGTATGTAGGTTAGCTGAAGGACCATTTAGATTTAACACACAATAAACAATGAATCTCTACATTGTTGATTAGCCGCATTCGTTTGAACCGAAGAGTTTGCCACCAAACTAACCCTGTTTATTTCACAATATGGAAGCAAGTGTACATGCGCGGTATATTCTCCTAACTGATTGGGCTGATGTCACTAAAGATTCTGCTATGGCAGCAAACAAATGTATATGAGAATCACGATTATTCATTTATCTTTTTTACCGTCAAAAATGTCAACTTAGCCAAGTTCTCGTTGATTCCAGATGCTATGGCATTATAATTATTAATCTAAAGGAATTCCGTGAACCTCTCTTTGATAGGACAATTTAAAACGGGATTTTATTAGCCTGGCAATCAGGTTGTCAGAATAGCGGCTGAAAACAGCAAGGAGCTTGGACCGAGGAAGGCTAGGCAGCCCCAAGAGATGGTATCTATGATTATTAAAGCGCAATTGGTAAGGTGTTTACGTTTGAGCTATGTATTGAAGGTTACACAATGAGCATTTCAGCAAGTGAAAAACATAGCTAGTGTCACTGTTGAAGTTGCCATTTATTGTTAAAATCTTTCGCAGTGCTCTTAACGAATTCGCCATGGTGGGGGCACACCTTGCAACATGCTTTAATATGCTGATGACATCCCACATGAACAGGTGCCTTTACTTTAGATGACGTTAGTATGCCCCGTAGGTTTCTCGATCACTTATAATCTGCTCGTGGAAGCTCTGCAAAGTCATGTTTGTACGAATATTCTGCGTGAAGATGTTACAGTGTTTTTAAGACTGACTTTAACATTTGGAATTGGCACAGAATGTGTCTAACCTTAATGGGTATGGTTTCATTGCACCGCTCTTCACGCGGTGTTATGAACTTCTACTTCACCGCATAGGCGCGCATGATCGCGTCATTGACACGGATATTTTCATTCAGATAAATAATCGCGAATCCTGTTACAGTTTTCACCAAAGTTTGCAATGGCAGAGCACAGCCTCTTCAAACAAAGTTCTTGACTGAAGGGCATACTGGTCTTATGTACAATGTTTCATGTGGCTGCTTTTCAAATGAAAATATTGGTGAACGTCACTTCATTTCCTGTGTACCATCGTATCTGTTTTTCCCCGCATAGCTACACTGTGATATTCAGAAAACTGAGAGATTTCTTCGAGTACTATTATGAGATTGAAATGAATAAAGAAAACCTTGTTGAAATTGCCATTAAATGTTAAAGTTCCGCCTCACCATAGTGCAAAATAAGGAAATTATTACCGATTAAATGTTTAGAACAGCAGGCTTGTAGCCTACGCGTTGGAAAAAAAAACGAGTGCCTAGATGTGTAAATATATGAGCCCACAAGGTAAAAAGAAAAGCACTTAACAGGAAAGACGCTATTCCCACAATATGTTGTACCAACTTGCCCAGCATTCCACTTTATTTAGTTTATAGGTGGCCCATCAATATATTTGCGCAATTTGTACTGATTTTGGAGCCTTCTGTATAGCACTCTCCTTTACGTAGCCACCGTCAAACTCAAATGCGTCAATTACTAGTACAGGCTCTAGTAGTTAGGCTAATGTAGAGCTGTAAAGAGATTGTTTTAGGGGTGAGTCGTCGTAAGCATTCCCCACTGCATAGTTGCTGGCATCATGGGGAATGTTAGTGTAAACGAAGGCAACATCTAGGGGTGCCAGAAATGAACCACTCGGCACAGTTAGGTTGATGATGTTGGACAGAAAATTGGAAGTCTCTTTTAGATAAGATGGAAAAGTGGGAGGAAGCAACCCATTTAGACTATCGACATAGTTTCAAAGCAGTTTGGTCACAGTACTTACGCCTGACAGAGTAGGGCGACTAGGGTTATTTGAGTGTGTATTTAAGGTAATAAGTCAAGCCTGCCTGTCACAAGGCTGAGAGGGATTAGGGAATGCACTGCTTTATCAGGAAGTTTGTCGTTCAGTAATAAATGATGATGATGATGATGTGTGGCGCTTTGTAGTGCGAAGACCAATTGATAGCCAAAGAGCGCCATTTCAGTACATTAGATATGTGAACAATGATATGTTGCATCGCTGTATAGGGTCCCTAATGTTCCTCGCGCTAACGCATGCAAAAACGTAAACGTAATAAAATTATGATTTATGTGCATTAAAACATCTGCACTGAAAGTGGATGCCGAAGGGTCATAGTTATAAAAACATGGCGGGGATGTAGCCACCACAGCCACGACCTCGGTGCAAATGTCGTGCTGCGAATCATCTCGATTTATAGAGTGACTTTATATCATTTAAAAACGTAAACAGTTATCGAAGTTTGAAAAACAAGTCATTACTGATGAGCATCTCATGGTGTAGTGAGAGCTGCTGTTGGTAGGGTAACAAAAAGTGCTTCTTTCTTAGGTCATCTAACTCGTTGCACTGAACAAGGATGTGGAGAACTGTAAGTGGTTCTCCGCATCTCTCAAATAATGGTGAGTCGACGGCAGACAGAAGATATGTATGTGTAGAGTATGTATGTCCTGTTCTTGGCCTTGTAAGTGTATTTCTGTGTGTCGTGATTTTGTTAGTGGCAGCCAATGACCAGGTTCTGGCCTATTATCATGTAGTTTATTAGTTGTGCGTCTATGCCATGTGTTCTGCCGATAAACCCTGACCTTTAGTTCTTGAAAATGCCTCATGTATGACAAGTGCAGGGATTGGTATGGATGCGTTTGCGGCCTCGTCGCAGGGTGATGCAGCCAGCTGGTCTGCCAAACGTTTCCCTGTATTTCGCGTTGCCCCGGGCGCAAGAAGACTACAACGAGCTGTTTGGATGAGTAGGCTGTTAATAGCAGTGAATAAAGGGACACAACAACAGAGTTTTTGCTTTTTTAAGGAGTTTTAAACGCTTTCACCACACTTGAGGAATCTGGGTAAATTACCGCTTTTTGTAGTTTTATATGTCGAATGTGTAAACCAGCCACGAGAATTGAATAGGCTTCTTCTGTTAGAATGATTGCATCAGAACGCAGTACGCCAGTATCTGAGAAGGGTGGGCCAATGGCTGCATACGAAACAGAAGTGTTAGACTTCGAGTCATCTGTAAAGAAGTCAGGACGTGCACTTTTATTGTAGTTCTAGGAAGTATCTTTGGTTATGTACAATGGTTGCGTGATTTGCAATCACTAAATACGACAGATCAGAATCTACCAGTTGCCACCGTCGTGGTGGCAGATATGCTGCGGGAGACATCAAACGATGTTCGAGTGACACACCGGTGTCCACCGAAAGGCGCCTCAATTGGAGTGGGTTGTCTCAAAGATGGTCAGTTTTCAAACAGAGCAGAAGTAGACACGTCAATAATTGTCAAATGTGAAAGGTGATCCTTGTCTGCCTTCACTTCGACATAAAATATAAAAGACTTGTGATATCTCCGTCGGTGGAGTAACCATTTGTTCAATTCCACGTACAGGCTTTCAGGGTGTTTAGTGCGAAAGGCACCCGTAAAGAGGCGAATGCCTAGGCGGTGAGTAGGATCAAGCATCTTCAGGGCGGTAGGTGTCGCAGACTGATAGGTTGTTTCCCCATAATGCAGGTGAGTGCGCACGAGGCTTTTCTACAAGTTCATGAGACACACCTTGTCACTCTCCTACGTAGTACGTGCCAACAACTTTAGAACATTTATCGCTCTGATGCAGATATTTCTCAGATACTTAATGTGTAGTACGAAGTATATCGTGACGGCATCAGTACGTTTCTATATGCCCACACAGCAACTTTGTTGTTATCAAAGCTCACACCCCCTTTTGCCCTCTCTCTACAGCAATATATTACTGCGGTCAATAAACAACTGCGTTCACACTTTTGTTGCTGTCCCGCTGTGTTACTTCGGCAGCCCGGGCGCCAAACATAGTGTCAGAAGTGAGATGTATGATAACTAAGCCACAAGCTGCGAAGTATCTGAAAGATGGACTGCCTCAAGCCGCCGGAATCACTGCGCTTATGCGGAGACGGTGGAAGACACTGGAAGACTTTCTTACAATGGTTACAGTTGTTTCTTAAGGCAATCTGTTCGGACAAGCCAAGATCTGAGGAGGCAAAGACAGCAATCGGGCTGAGCATCGCTGGCGAAGAAGCAATAAAGGTGTATAACAACTTCTCGTTTGATGAAGAAGCCCACAAGCACAATTGTAAGACAGTGGTCGCAAAGTTTGAGGCATACTGCGTCGAAAACAAAAATGAAATCTACAGAAGGTAGGTGTTCATAATACGTCTACAAGCGAAGGCGGAACCTTTCGAACAATTTCTACGAGATGTCAAGCTGCAGGCAGCTCACTGCGACTTTGGTGCCTTGACCAATGGCATAGTGCGTAATCAGATCGTGTTTGGCACGAATTTACCACTACTTCTGGAGAAAGTGGTCCGGGATAAAAGACTCAACTTGGAAAAAGCCATAAGTACGGGCAAGGTGGCTGATAGAGCAGCTCGTCAGAACGACGTTTGAAAGAAAAGAAAAGAAGGCGAAGGCCATGAATGAGACACAGTATTTTGAAGCAGTACCCCCACATTGACGCAGACTTCAAGAGATGAAGGGAAAACCAAGCCGTACAACGAAAGCAATAAAGAATCGAAAGTAAACATGACGAGAAGGCGCGGTCCTACAATGTCGAAGTGTTACAGGTGTGGCCGACCTCACGCTTCAAGGCAATGTCTAGCGGACGACAAGTAGTGTCACCAGTGGAAACGGCCAAAACAATTTTCCTCATGCTGCAATTGTAGAGATGACATCAAGAGAATACACTAAGTAGGCAATGAGTTTGAGGTCCTCGACGTAATCGGAAGCAGTGTCAGTCACTACCGTGACTGGATAGTCAATACCAAAGTAAGCGACTAGGATCTAACATTCAAGGTTCACACTGGAGCCCAAGTAAATCTGATGTCATTTTCTCCATATTACAAGTTACTCGTTGAAGCTCTTAAACTTAGTGGGGCTACCCTGCGTTCCTGCAGAGGAAGCATTATCAAGCAATGCGGAACATTTTCAACACTGGTGGTGATAAATAACAAGCAGCGCTCGGTTCGGTTCTTTGTCGTCCGAAAGGGTCACCAGGCCATCCACGGCTTGAGAGCCTGTGACCACTTTGGTCTAATTCAATGCCGCGCGAAAGTGTAACCACCAGTCCTGCAAGTGATGTGACCCAAAGTAACCCGAGCTGTTTCGCGGAACCGGATGCCTTCAGAATAACTACAATATTGTGCTTTGCGAGAATGCGCTGCCCATCGTTCAACCGGCACGAAGAGTGCCCCTCTCCCTCCAACAGCCACATCCCACCGAGTGGACCAGGACGGAGCCACAGGGCATAATCAAGAATGTCAGCTGCCCCACGTACTGGGTGAGTCCCTTAGTCATTGTGAGAAAAAAGAGCGGTAGGCTCTGAATTTGTCTAGATCTTCGAAATATGAAAGAGAGCATAAAAACATTATCAAAGGCCGCGACGCGAAGACATTGAAGCAGAACTGGCAGGCGCTGATTTCTAAGGGCGAACCTACATAAGGCGTGAGTCTGTTCGTTCCTTGTATGTATGTCTATAGTAGTACGTAGCCACCAATGACACATATCCGCTCTAGAGCGAGATGCGAAATGGGAGATCGTGGCACTTGGAGTGTTCACTTGATGGACACACGGACGGAGAGACAGACAGACTAGCAGGTGAACAGACGGATGGATAGACGCATAGACGTACGGACGGATGGATGTACTGCCATACTAATGGAAAGATGGATGGGCGGACTCACGGACGGACTCATGGACAGACTGACGGACGCATGAATGGACGCACGGATGGTCGCCCGGACGGATGGAAGCAAGACTAAACGGACGAACGGAAGCACGGACGGGCTGACGGACGTTTAGCCCCACTCATTATCACTTCTTACGAGAATGTGTTGTGTTTTTTTTTCGTCTTGACGCAGCTTCTGGGTTCTATCAAATTCCTCTGAACGACGAATCATCAAAGCTGTGCCCTTTTTTCACCTCGTTCAGCAGGTACAGTTTCCTTCGGCCACCCTTCGTCATAGCATTAGCCAGTGAGGTATTCCAGAAAGCATTGAACAAAATTTTTGATGGTCATGCTGGTGTTCGGGTATACGTTGATGTTGTGCTTGTCTGGGCAATCACAAAAAAGAGCATGATCAGCGCCTAGAAGACACGTTGAAAGAAGCTATGACAGCCGGGCTTACATTTAATGCAGCAAAGTGTGCGTTCTCAGCGCAAGAAATAGGTTTCTGTGTGACATCATTGCAACTAATGGAATCAAGCCAGATCCTTCACTGCTTGCCAGTGTATTCATCTCACCAGAAGTGTGAAACAAACAAGCCGTTCAGAGAAAGCTCGGTGTGCTTAACTAATTTGGCAAATATGTATCTAGTGTGACGCAGTGAACTACACTCTTGCACCCGTTTGAAGCATGAGATACAGTTTCATTGAACGCTTTACCATGAACGCGGATGCGTGATGTCTGCACATCATTGACTGTGGCCTCACTTTTGGTGATTTTCGACCCAAACAGAGCCACAAATCACACCAGAAGCATCAAAGGACGGCGTTATTTCAGCCCTATTGCAGCTATACGATGATGGTTGGAGGCCAGTAGCCTTAGCTTCTAAAGCCTTTGCAACATGCGAGCAGTGATACTTACAAATATAAAAGGAAGCGCTCGCGTTAGTCTTCGGCTGCAAAAGATTTCCCCACTTCATTTATGGTTAATCAGTGACACTAAAAGCGGTCATCGTCCTCTTATCAGCATCGCAAAAAAGGCAATAACAGAACTGCGTCCACGTGGGCAGCGTTTTTTTCTTATGCTGTTACGCTATTATTTTGTGCTCGTTTTTGTTCCTGGCAACCAGCTCACACTCGTCGACATGCTGTCGAGATTCCCTGATCCTGGAGACGGCACCTCTGTGGACACTGCTGACGTCGACCTTCACGCTGTCAGCGTCGTCTCATCACTAGTTTCCGAAAAGACGTCGGAACGCCTTGCACGTAAGACTGCTTCTTATTCCAACCTCAAAATAATGGTCAAAAAATGAGACAAGGATACCCAATCGAAGGTCCACTAGCTCTAATGACACCTCAGTTGCCTGTGGTCAATGGCATACTACTAAATGAAGTAAAGCTTGTGTTACCAAACAGAATGAGAACGGAAATAATCAAAAGAATTCATGAAAGACATTTCGGCATGGCAAAATGTAAACCAAGAGAGAGACACCTGGTCTACTGGCCGAACATCAACGTTGATATATAATTACATGTACAAAAGTGTGCGTTGTGCAGGTGGCACGTCTAAAGCCAACCAGTCGAGCCATTCATGCTTAGAACAACATCTACAGAAGTATGGTATCGAGTAGGAGCAGATATATTTGGTTATGGTGGCAAGCACTATTCATGTGTCTGTGCTGCAACGTCCAATTTTGCAGACTGAATGAGCTGCGTGACCTGTCCACCACGGCCGTCTTCAACACACTCAGGGCTATATTTGCTAGGCCCGGCATACCGTCACAGGTATGCACGAACAACGGCCCACAGTTTGCCAGCCATGTGCCTAGTTGGCCACATGGTGCGACTTTGAGCACGTGACGTCAGGTTCACGATATCCGAAATCAAACCGATTAGCTGAGAAAGGTGTCCAAGTTGTAAAAATTATCCTCAAGAAGACCACAGAGCCAAACAAGGATTTTTGACTAGGCATAATAAATTACTGCGCAAGCCCGTTGGAAGACGTGTGGTGATCTGGCAAGTTGCTTCAAGGAAGATGCTTGCGCGCCCTGCTTCCTCACTTCTTTCATCATCCAGAAGTTCAAGTGAAAAAACGCCATCAGCACAGCCTGAGCCATGGACCACTACCAACCCTCGAACGAGATCACGTCGTGAAAGTGAGGGGAAAACTATGGTTGCAAAAAGCCACCGTGAGGGCTCCAGTGGGTCCACGGTCTTTCTTTGGTCGAACGGAGAACAAAACGACGTTGAGCGAAACAGACGTCATCTTCTGCCAACAAAGGAAAGCCCTAGCCCAGAGGTATCATCCAGTGACACTAAAAACGAACTCGATGCTTAGCGAGATTCTTCCATGACGTCATCAAAAGCCACTTCCGCACAAGGAGCCCTCAAAAGAAGCCCGCTGCCCCCTGAACTATAGAGATCCCAAAGACAGTCGAGGCCAACCTATTGGCTATCGTATGACGCCAAGTTGAAACAAACATTAACACGGCGACTCAGCTTCAACAACCTTCCTTGAGGGAGGGAGATGTATCGTACTGGTACTTGTGCGCTTTCATATGCGCACACAGCATTTTTGTCGTTATCGATGCTCACACCCCTTTTAAGCTTCTTTCTACAGCAGTATATTAACCACTGTCACAAATAACTGCATTCACTGTCCTGTTGCTGTCCCGCTGTGTAATTTCGGCAGCCCTGAGGCTGATACACGAAGGTTAGCTTGCTGTCAAGAGTTAGGTCTAAGAATCTTTATTCGGCATCAAAAGACAGACGTTGTCCATGCAACTGAATGTCAGGATCAGGATGAGTGCTTCTTTTTTGGAAAACAAGACATGCGTGATTTTTGGGGTTCAATCGGAATATGCTTCCTTCTGCCCATTTGGAGACCTTGATCAAGGCCAGCTGAACCTGCCGCTCTCAGAGTGCCAGGTAACAAGACTTACGTGCTAGCTGGACGTTATCAACGTATGTGCAGTAAATCAGATTTTGTAGGACGCAAAGACGCAAAAAATTTATTTCGACAATAAAAAGAGTACAACTCGCGCCTGAAAACAGTAAAACACATGCCTGAAGTAAAAAGAAACCGTTCACAGGTGACCTCAGGCATCGCAACGAGAGCCGCCCCATTGATACATATGCGGTTTGAAATCTCCACGGGGAATATAAGGCTCTGGAGAATATAAGTTCACTCATAATGGACTACAATTCACGTTTTTCTAGATCATGGTGTGGATGTATGTATAGAAAGCAGAAGGTGACGAGTTTGTTCAGAAGAACTACTCGAATAGCCACTGATTCAAAAAATGTTTTGAGTGGTAGATGAGTACATGTAACCCCATGTTTGACTATAATGGCCACAGCACCCGATGACGCGACAGCTTCATTCCCGACTTTTGCAATATATTATACTGGCCTATGAAATTAGTGATCTTGGGTTTAAAGTGCGTTTATTGTACACACAGTATTTTTGGTGAATGTTTATGTAAAAGTTTTTGAGCATCATCCAAGTTCCTCAGGAGTCCTCTGATGTTACACTGTAAAATCTGTGTCTCTTTTGTCTCCATTATCAATGTATTTAGGTGCTGTGTGTAGAAATATGTTGCCTTAGGTTACAGAGCCTGTTGATGGCTGTGTACTGCGTTTTTTTTGTATTGCTCGAAAGGGTTGCGCCTTTCCTTTGGTGTCTGAGGTGCCGGAGGAGTATGGCTCGTATCCATCACCTCTTCAGGGTGGGGCATGGTGCCCACATGGAAAGCACGGTCATGGCAGATAAGGCCCTGACTGCACTTGCATTGGCGCGAGGTCCAGCAGACTCTGAAGTGTGCTGGCATTTTTGAGCAAGGGGCGGAGAAGTACAGGCTGCTCTAGCTGGAGGCGCTTCTGTCACAACTAATCTCGTGGGTTCGGAAAAACGTGGTACGGCGCCTCGACGAAAGATGGTTCAGAAGGATTTTAAGCACAAAGCCGTTGGCGTGCCTCGTGGAATAATAAGTTGAACTTGACCTTAAGTTCTAATATTTGTTTCTCTTTTTAACATGCTTGGGAGTAGGCAGCATGATCTTCTTCACAGGTACTGGAAGAAACTTCTGAAGTGCACTTTACAGATACATATTTACAAGATGTTCATTTCGAGCACCTGGCGCGCCCTCTGCACCTTTGGGATCCATGTCTAAAACGCTGGTTCTTGAAACAGCGGCGAGGATTCGGTACATAAGGTGTGACACGAAGCTTACAATAACCGGTTTTAATGGAGTCAGGGAGGTTTCTCGTACCAAAGGGAATTGTGATGTGCTTTGCTGGGGTCTGTGTATCATCTCGCCTGATCGTTATTCTACGTATTTCACTATATTTTCTTCCTGCCAGCCTTCGAGTAATTCATTTTCAGATAGGTCGAGGATGTCATCATGAGATATGACCCCACGCACTGTGTTCATCAACCAAGGTAGGCTTACTTACACTGAGATATTATAAAACTCTACCAGTTTTCAGAGCTTGTCGTTCTGGGCCTTTTCGCGAGCTTCTAGAAGGATATCGCCATTTGTTGCTTTATAGCCAGGGCCAATTGCATCTGGGAGAATTTAGGAGACAATGAATGGTGAAACAGATCGAACTGTTTTCTTTTCATTCTGGTTGTGAATTACGTGGTCCTAGTGGAAGCACTGTTTTGGCTGGGCAACAAAAAAAGCTGTCATTGGTGCGCCACTTTTTAAGGCAGCGATCAGAGAGTGCGGGAAAAGCGTTTTCCTTAAGTAGCATCTTATGTTAGGCGGCGATGGTGGCCATCCATCACCGAGCCAACAAGGGGACGCTTCAAGGAAGTAAATTTGAAGTCGCAAGCCATGCATCACCGCTATAACCCACGGTTAGGCAACTACACAGAGTGAACCCTTGCCGCCAGAAAATTTGGAAGTAAACGGCAAAGATAGGATGGCAGGACAGATAAAAGTGAGAGATAAAGACGAAGACGTAGAGAGAGACAGACAGAAAAAGGCGACTGTCGATTTCCCCTTTGCGGGTGAGCCCAGAGGTGCAGTCTACCTAAAGCCGGGACCAAATGGGTGTGTTGCCTCCGCCGAAGGTCCTTAAAAGTCTAATCACCCTGCGTCGGCTCAAGCCCTAGGATCTCCTTTTTCCCGGACATGGCAATGCCACGCACGGCTAGGCGTAGGAGAGAGTCAAACGAACCCCCCCCCCCCCTCCTGTTGGCCGATAGCTCGTATCCGTGATGACGCTACGCACCTAACGCCGGCTTGCGCAGACGCCCCTGCGCAATTAATAATGAATGTTTTCGTTGTGTCCGTAACAATTTCCTAAAACTTTTTGATCTGGTTCCCACCAAGTTGTCCTTAAAGTTAGTCATTATTTAGTTGCCTTGTATACTTTGTTGTGTTCATTATCAATATTGCGCCTCCTATATCAGCATGTTTATTTATATTATCTAGGCGATGCTGCAAACTTTTTGCTGCATATTGCTTTCTCTTGCTTGGGTTTCTTTTGAATGATATATGGTTCTGATAAGCCTGTAGTATGTCTCGTTGAAATGCAGTAATGTACATAACGAGAAACTCATCTCGCAGCGTTGGCGGCGTTCAGTGTTGAGGGGAAGACATATTGCTCTTGGAAGACGAGCACTCACGCAAACGTTCTCTTAATCTCATCGAAGAATCGAACTTACAGGTGGGTAGGGGTCAAAAATTCTTAGACCATGGTGACAGAGATACAAAGAATGATGGCCTGAGAAATGTTCAACCCCACTGTAGCTCTACAAATCTGAAACATTGCTTTGAGCCGGTTTCAAATTTTCGCGTGGCCTCACCGTCCTTTTTTCACACAGGGAGAGCAAGACGTAGCCAGTCATAGTGATTGGTTTAAAGGACGATTCGTTTGCGCAAAAAACGAGTGCGGAAGTCATTTTTCGAAAAGGAGGCTCTGAGCAGCTTGCAGCACTGTAATAATTGGAAAATTGGATCAGCGAGGTCTACCCCACAAACCGAGTTTTTTTTTTGGTGGGTCTAAAAGAAGTTGAAGCCTGTTTATTGGCCCTATAGAATATCTCCTAATTATTTTTATTATTATTTTTATCCCTATTCGGTCATTTTACGAAGCTGTGAGCAGAGTTTTTGGTGCCGTATACTAAACAACTACTGCTAATAGAAAGGCAGAACGCTCGCGTACTTTTACTATCTGGCCGTGACTCAATACATGGTCATTATGACATGCTTGTTTGCCAAATCGCTTCAGTGGCAGAGTTCATTGAAGTGTTTGTAAATGCGCAGGCACCAGCAAACACAAAGCAGACAAATAAAGGTGAAAAAACAGTAGATAATTATTTGACTGCACTTCAGAAAAACCACATCGCACTCGTGAGACCGAAAAAAAACAGCTCACAGAACTCAGTTATGTATGAGATGCAAGAAAAGAACAATTGAGAAAGCACCAGTAATATAGACCGTAAAATGATTTCAAGAGCTCTTTAAGAAGAAACAAAAGCAAGAAAGCGGCATGTTACGCCAAGATATGACCTGATAGGCTAGTGCTAGCTCTGCTAGGTACAGCATTAGCTCAAGTGGTGCTATAGTGGCATGCTAGAGAGTGGCACCAAAATCTGTGATGTCATCGCGGAATTCATCCTAGTATGCGGCGCTTGCGAGTGGGCAAGGGGAAGTGTCCTGGCTCTGACAGAACTGAAAAGGAAGAAATATTGTAATATCACTGATAAAGCGACATTTATTGGGCCCCGAAGGCACGATGTAGGGACCACACACAAGACACAGATATCAAGCAAGCTGAGTTCCCCCCTTTGATAAAGAAGACGAACACTCATGAAGATGAACAAGTATGAAGAAGGTTAACGTGCACAATGGTTGCCCTCAGTAACTCTCTTTCGCACCGCACTCCCATGCGAAAGCGTTCATTCTGACCGCAGTCTAAACCGAAGATGAACACCTTGTCATAGGCTTCATGCACTATACGTGGACCATATCTGCTTCCGGGCAGCGGCCCACCGTTGGAAGAAGAACGGGCGCCACGCGAGAATTCACCGGAGACTTTGCTCCAAGCAGTGTGAAGTGCCACAGCTTCCTCTGGTACCATGACATTTAAACAAACCACCGTTTGAAGTTACAGAAAAAATGGGCAGATTCACGTATAGTGGGAATCGATGATATCCGAAGCACGAATGATAATTGTTAATATGTCACTCTAAAATCAGCACAAGCTTACGAGGTGCAGCTAAATGATGCCATACAGACTTTCCTGTCACGATTATCATGTTGGATGTGTCTTTTACTTTCGCCATCTATCCACGTCACGAGATACCAAATTTAGTACATGTGGAGCTAGTGAAACGACCCACGAGCACATTATGAGTGTGGTAGGTTGTCATGTTATTACATGACACGCGTGTCAGGATTATCATGTTTGCGCCATTCATATATTTTGTGATCCATTGACGTCACGTAACACCAAATTTGGTGTATGTGAAGCTAGCAAAACGGCCATTAGCGCATCACGAAAGGCTCAATATACTCCCATGTAGCGTTGACGCGCGCTCACGCTGGGCACAGCGACGCTACGTTAGCAAAAGGCGAGCACTCTTTGGTCTGACGCCACAAGCGACTAGCGTCCGTCAGCGCAAAATGCGACATGCGGCATTTGGCGCCGATGCGTAACCCAGACAACACTGCGTCCCCCTCTTTTCGTGACGGTGGGACGTCAGACATGCTGAAACGCGCAGGCGTCAAAGCAACGCAGCACGGCGTGCGCCTGCAAGCATCTTGCAGGATCGACACTTGGCGCGGCAACGCCGGCGTGACGCGACGAAAAGAACGCCGACGAGCACGCTCCCCGCGTCACTTCGAAATGCATTGGTGCCTTGACTGTGCCATGTAGTCATGTTATAACTTGATATGCATCTCATTATTATCATGTTTGCACCAGTCACATACCTTCGTCATCCACTGGCGTCAAGTAATACCAAATTTGGCATATTCGAAGCTAGCGAAACAGCCGCGAGTGCATCATCACTGTGGCATGTAGTCATGCTACATGGCACGGATGTTGTGATTATCATGTTTGAATGTGTCATTTACCAATGTCGTCCGCTCGGGTTGCGTTATACCGAGTTTAATCAATGTAAAGCTAGCGAAACGGCCGCGTGCGCATCAAAAGCGTGGCATGTAGTCTTGTTGTTACATGGCATGCAGGTCATGATTTTCATGTTAGAGTCGGTCGCTTGTGTTCGCCATGCAATCATGCCATACCATACCAGTTTTGCAACATGCCTTGTGAACGAAAGCACCACAAGGGCTGCCGGACCATGAAATGTAAATCATTACATTCATGACATAAATTTTATGACTTTCATATTATGACAACTCCATTATGTTTTTCATGATGCAGTCATGTTATGCCATTCCAAGTCTGGTATTGATACCATTATCGACACGGCCAGAAGAGATAAAAGTCTTAAGCGGATAGATAGATAGATAGATGGTTGGATAGATAGATAGATAGATAGATAGATAGATAGATAGATAGATAGATGGAGAGATAGATTGATAGATAGATAGATAGATAGATAGATAGATAGATAGATAGATAGATAGATAGATAGATAGATAGATACGCTCAATGTCACCGAAGTTGGCTAAGACAAGCTTCAGATTTTAAAAAAATCTTTTAGGGTATATGATGCGAGACCGTTCGTCTTGTCGATCAGGGTCTATGGTCAGAAAACGCCATTCCCGATGTCATAGCAGTTCAAAGAACTCTGAAGCGCAGTGCACAGGTGGCACCTCGTATTCTGATGCCTAGGTCAAAAACGACCGGGTCGATTTCTGAGGAGAAAACAACACCAGAGCACATAACTACTAAAGTATGGCCGGGATAAATAAATCCAAAGCCAAAAACGACAGCCATATATTTAAAGCCACAGCATAACCGCCTTGACATTTTGCGAGTTCAATACAGCTCTGCTTCCGCATGAAATGCCCGAGAGACTTTGATATTGTTACACGAAGACAGTAGACACACGAGCGCGGAGTCGATGTATTCACTGCCAATATAGCTGTCCAAGCGGCGATAAGAGACATCGTCTTCTTCTAGTCAAAATGAGCTTCGTCTTGTTCTTCGCCACAACAAGACTCTCCCTGCAACAAGTAACGCCGAAATTTAGCAGCAGTTCAAATGAGCGCGAAGCATTTTCATGCAGTTATCACGCAATTGCGCTTGGACGTGCAGAGAAGGCGGCTCGCGTAGGTGCCAACATGGTCGTGGCCCTGCTAATGTTGAGTGGAAACAACGTCGACGCCACGACCACTCGCGTCAGTGCGTACTTCGGTGGGTGCAGAAGGGTCAAAGTGCGAGAAAACAGGTGAACTTGTAAGATGCTTAACAAGAGTACCAAATGCGTGCTTTTGTTGTGGTCCCCGGAAGAAAGAGGAATCCTTTCTCAGAAGATAGGCGAAAGGACAAGCTACATCGGCAAACTTCTTTACAAAGCAGCATAAATAGGACCATTAACCCATGAAACTTCAAAAATCTTTCGTCGACGTAGGTATAGAAAATCTCGCGCAGCGTGAACTTTCTCCGGATCATCTTGAATTTCTGCGGTGTTTACGAGATATCCGAGCGCGGTAATTTCGCTGCGACAGAAGTGGATTTTTGGTGAATTCGATTGAAAACTACCTGAGTGAAATACAGAGGTGGCAGTTTTGAGGCGTTCCAAGTGGCCTTCAAAAGTCAGTGACAACACGATCAGGTATTCGAGGTAGCAGAAGCACTTCAACTACTTGAAGCGATGCAAGGAGTCCATCACGTGCTCGAATCGATGTGGCGCGTTGCACGATTCGAAGGGCACGACTTGGAACTGGTACAAACCATCTGATGTGACGAAAGGAGTTATTTCACGGTCATCGCTTCAACGCTGATCTGCGAATAGCCCGAATGGAGAAGGATTAAAGAAAAATAGTTCAACCCACGAAAGAAGTGACGGCCGCCATTTATTTGGGTCATTGGATACACAACTTTTTTCTATCTTGTTGAGGTAATGGTAGTCGACGAAAAAGTGCTTCAAATTGTCTTTTTTAATACTGAAACTTCCGGAGATGCCCACGGACCAGTAGACGGTTCAATGATGTGCTCGTCCACCATCTTCTCTACCGATTTCTGGATGACTGCCTCTTTCTGCAGGAGACAAGGTATGGTCCCTACGAATTAGGCCTGCTTCACCAGTGTTTATGCGATGAGTGACAAGAGATGTCTGTTCGAAAGGCTGGTCGTTCAGGTCAAATATATCCCATCGAAACGAGAGCAGGTAACGAAGACATAGTTTGTGATCCGCGGGAGATCACGGGCAGTCATCATACTGATTGCTGTCCACAGTTGACGATGGAGAAGTAATCGGCAGCAAAGGTGCGCTTGTATCGGAGAGAGCTTCAGTCACCAAAGAACAGATTTTATATTCGTTCAAAGTAGCGAGATGTGCCATGGCGATGCCATGAAGAAACACGTGCGCAAAAAATCTAAAATAGACGACTGGTACACACGCCAGATTTCCTTTTGTGTGGAGTATCGTGCTTGGCAGGGCAATGTTTCGCATTAGAACCACGTAAGTGAGCGGTGACACGACATAGTCGCCATCTGGTACGGAAGAATAGGGCTTTAGGACAACAACTCTAACGACTCAAGGGGGCAGGCGAGTGAACATAGCAGCACATATACAAGGAGATGATCCAGTTGCGGCTTGGACAGGGAAGAAAGATCCAGCTGTACAACGCCTGAAGAACAGTCAATTGGGGCTGCGCGCTTTGAATAAAGTGTATCCCCCAAATGAGGTCGTGCAGGCACTGCTTGAGTACAATACAGCAACGGTGTAGCAGCCACCGCCTCCAGAACGGGCTGTACACAATTCGACAACAGGTGCAGTGCCACCATCGGCTACTCGTAGCATGCTCGTGGCTGCAGGTGTGAAAACGTTCCTGAGCCTTCGGCACATTTTTGATGGAGGCGGAAATGTTGTAGAATCATGTGCTCAGATTTGAATGGACGTTAAAGAACCCCATGTGGTCGAAATTTTCGGAGTCCTCCACTACGGTGTCTCTCGTAATCACAAGGTGGTTTTGGGACGTTTAACCGTACATATCTATCAATCAGCCTTCAGCAGAGAGTTATGTTCAAAAATGAGAGATGTTTCCCGTGTCGACACTAGATCTTACATGAACACCATCAAGTTCAACGTCTAGTGGGTTCCCGCATGCAGGCAGGATCGGTGGAGCATTTGAAGGCCGGGTCATAGTTGCATAGTCACCTCTGGGGTTTGCGCCACGTTGTCTCCTGAAGTGACGCAGCCACTTCCGGATGGGGACGAACAGGGAGCATAATTGGTGAACGGGTCCGATGACCTTGCGAATACGGGGATTGGCTGAACCTTGTCGTGACACCGTCGACATCAATGCTTTGAGCCGGAGTATATGTCTAGAATGTATGACTTTCCTGGAGCAGGTGGTAGTGAGTAGGAGGCCACCACCGAGGAGGTGGCGCAAATTGGCGGTGATGGGTGACGTGTCGAATCAGAAACAATTGAAACAGATGGGGCGATTATCTGCGACGCACCACTCGATGTGGCACCCGCTGGAGGGCCCACATCTGACCTTCAGGAACTGGGCTATCCTTTGCGCCTTTGTAGCAGGTGCGAAGGCTGTCACTTGGATCCGCATACTCGTTATAGGCAGTAATCTCTCTGCATTGCCGTAACATATGCTCTAATGCGGTTTTAAAGTCAATACACTTGCACCTGTTCATTTTGTATATATCAGGATATGATGTGTGAAAATGCATGATTCGGATGCGCCCTGGTTTTTAACTGGTGCCATCCGACAAACTATTATTTTGGTAATTCCGGCTATGGGGCGAGATATGTCCGTATGTTTTTTATTGTGTTTTGTAATGCCATTGTATCTGGTCACGCTGTCTCCCCACTCCCCTCGTCTACCGCGCCGTCATCACCAGAGTATGCTGGCGCGGCACATCAGAGGGACGCTCAGTCGTGAGCCCTCGAGCGCCGTCATGTACACCCTACTGTTGCTCTTCCCGCGTGGGCATGAGCGGGCGTCCATAAAATGCATGTATTTCTGCTGCTCGCTTGACACCCTCCGAGTCGAATGCGTCATGCTTCCGGAAAGATACAGCCGTTGGCAAAGTTTCTTACTGCCGTTTGAGAGTCGTCGACCATCAAGGTTGCGTTTAAGCTACTGCGAGCGCTGTGGCTAGCTCTTACGCTGTCATGGTACGTGTGGTACGTGTGGTGCGTATCGTCGCCCTCGTCGTACAGCGTTTGTTGCTGTGGATTATACGTGCCGTAAACCCTGTCTGCATTTGTATCGCGCAGTGTCTGCGTAAACTGCGTCCTTGTCAATACCGAACCTTTTTAGTGTTTATTTTGCTCTGCGTATCTCGTATGGCTAAGTTGCGTTCAGTGGGCATGTTTTTTGGCAAGAAGGGTATAATCATTGTTTCTCTGATCTCTCTTTGGATGTCCATCTTGACGCCGTGTTGTGTGTGATAGGATGCCTACTAGCTCTCCGATGTGTCTTCCTACTCGTGTCTTAAATAGACGTTCTTATAGTGCCATACTTTGCGCCTCAGTGAGCTCACCTGCAATATTGTGCAGGCCTAGTTGTAGCAGTTCATCCGGTTGTTGTAGTAATCGGTAGCCCTGCGGCTATTTTGAACATTTTTCGAATGAGACAGTCTAACTTGTTCTTCTCTGCCACTTGCCATTTCATGTACGGCGCTGCGTATATTATTCTACCTATCACGGATGCCTGTATCAACCTTAGCGTGTTTTTCTTTATCATGGCACTGTGTTTTTTCTACCTTTTTTATGAGCCTCATTATTTGAGCTCCAGTTGCAACCAGCCGTCTGAGTATTTTTCTGTTGTTGCTCTTGGCTTCGATAAGCAACTCTGATACTATCGATCATGTGGATGGTTTCTTCATCGGCTGTAAATAGTTGTATTTCTTCTCATTGAGTGAGATAGTGGAGGCAGTTGCCTGTTTTGCGATCTCTACACGATGGTCTAGAATGCAAAAGCTCAGGTTTTGCTGCAGAACAGGCTAGCCCAGTGCCTTTTGCATATCGCTCGATCATTTTGACTGCTATTAGAAGGGATTCCTCCATTAGCCCATCCCTCCCGAGGATAAAATAGTTTCAAATTTCATTAACAAAAATGATTGAAACAGACATCTAGAGAATATATATTTTAAATTTTCTACAGTCACGTATGATAAATGTGATTACATAACTGCACAAAATTTAATAATTTGTTTTAAAGGACTAGACTTTCTTTAGGTACAACCTTACAAGAAAATCTCGTGTCTCTAAAGAATCTAAATACTGCTATGCAGACGTTCCTTTTGCTGTGGCCTAGGAAAGAAGCCCAAAAGGAAAATATGTTTTCAGGATGTATGTTGCTAAATTTCCTGAATATTCCTTCTGAATTTTTTGTATAGCACTGGTAAAACGTTGGCATGTAAGTAAAAAATTATCAATGTTTTAGGCTTTTGGCATTAAAAGCAGAACTGAGATGGCACCTTCACAGACTCGTACAAATAGGAATTATGAGGCGGAACCGCGCAACTAACTTCTAACTTGCGAGTGGGGCATCACTTATTATCCCAAGGAAAAGTATTATGACAGTATTCTTGAACTGGTAACGCATTTTTGTGCAATGCTGAAGTAAAGAACATTCACTAAATTGGGATTAAGTACGAAAAACGGTCTCAAGTACGATGGATATTGCAGCACCATTTAGGGACCACCGTGTCAGAGCGTCCGCCATTTCAATTATGAATATGCCTAGGTGTCGTGGCACCCATACCAACCACACTGTATTCAAGTGTTTAGAGATTAAAGGGGCGAAAGCATTCTAAATGGAAGACTCGAAAGAGAAAGTGAAATTATGAATCAACATACGGAGAGTAAATCAGTAACTATATTGACGCAAGGCAAACGCAGTATTAAAACTATGCGCTCTATTTCGTGCGCAATCCAAGAGACCAGCCGCTTGACGATGAAACAAGAAAAGGCCGTGACGGCGCGCGCCTCCTCAGGACGGGGTTTTGATGAGAAAGAAGTGGTGCACTGCTCGATGGTCTCTCGGAGATTGATCTCCTTTTTGCTGATTGCCTGTGGGAAACGCCGCTACTTTTTCCTTTACTTTTCGGGCACAAGTTAGCCCCAATAAACAGTTATTCGTACACCATTTGGATTGTACGTAACAGTTCTGATCGAGGAGCCGGGTATTGATACTAAACCCAGTTGGACTCCGAGAAAGCAGCCCGGAACCACGAGCAGTCGAACCAACTGAGCTCACGCCAGGTCATCAGCGCTCCAGCCGTCATCTACGTGGTTAGCCGCCGGAATTTTTCCTGCCACCAGAGCCCAGAGTGTCTCCAGCTGTCTCCGGTGTGAGTACCGAAATGTCGTCTCCAACCGCTGCCGCATACGTCGTTTTGTCTCCAGTCGCTGCCACGCACGTCGTTGTCGCTGAGCCACGGACGCCGGACCCTTTTCATGGCGATCCTCATGAAGACGCCGAGGATTGGCTGGAGGATTTTGAGCGCGTTGCCAACTGCAACGGATGGACCACAGAACGAAAGCTCCGCCGAGTTTATTCCGCATTGCAGGACAGCGCAAGAACGTGGTTCGAAAACCATGAAGGTACCATTCGATCGTAGGCCGATTTCCGGCGGGAGCTACTGGACACATACCCGAGTACAGACCGCAAGAAAAGAGCTGAAGCTGCCTTGCAAGCAAGAAACCAGCGCAACAATGAAAGCGTCACAATGTATGTGGAAGGCATGTGCCGGTTATTCCGCCGGTCTGATCAAAATATCAGTGAGGACAAGAAACTTCGGCGCCTGATGCGTGGGGTGAAGCAGGAGATTTTTGCTGGTTTGCTCCGATGCCGACCACAGAACGTCGCTGAATTTCGCACCGAGGCGACAGCGGTCGAAAAGACTCTGCAACAGTGAGCGAGGCACTACAATCGAGATGTTAACGTCGCATCCGTAGACGCGGTGTCAGCAGTCTTCGGGAATGGAATCGACGTATTACGAGAGCTCATTCGATCGTGGTTCGAGAAGAACTCCAGAAGCTAAACGGTAACCCCTCAACGGTCTCGTCATTAGCGTAAGTTGTTCGGAAGGAGGTGAGACAGGCAGTCCGTGAGCAGCAGCCACAGGCCCAGCCTGTTCAAGCGTCGGTTCAGATGCAGCCCGCAGTCTCGTTCGCCGAGGTGCTATGAGGCGCACCTGTAGCCCATTTCGTCGCCCCTGGACCTCCTTTCGCCGCCCCTGGAACTTGTTTCGCTGAAGCAAACACGCATCTGCTGAAACCTCGATTTACGCCGTGCCCAGCCGAGACTAGGATCCGAAAAGCTGATATATGGCGCACTCCTGATCGAATTCCACTTTGTTATCACTGCGGCAAAGCTGGCCATCTTTATCGGATGTGTGAATATCACCGAGTTGGACTTCGGGGTTTTCCCGTAAACGCTGCCTGTCCACGGAATGGGGAGCGACCTTTTGAAATCGAGGAGTACTTGTCAACGCGTCAAGGTGCTCACTCCTCGCAGCAGCATCAGTCTCGGTCGACAGCGCCACTGAGGTATCGGTCACCAAGTCCGCGCCCATCTTCAAACTCTCCAAGGCGACCACCCCAAAGCCCGCTTCGGGAAAACTAGAATCGTCGACCTGGGGAGGTAAGGCCGCTGCCGACGCAAGAAAACAACCTCCAGTGCCAATTTCAAAATATGATGATGGACACGAGACTACGTGTGGCAACGGTAACGTCGCTTCTGATTTGTCGGTAAGTATAGATGGCTACGAAACGAATGCTTTGGTAGACACAGGAGCAGAATATTCCGTGATGAGCAGGGGACTTGCCAGAATGCTGAAAAAAGTGCTGACCCCTTGGATAGGACCACCAGTGCGAACCTTATCGATCCGACATGCAGGTGTACCTCTAGAGTCTGGATACACAATTTCACCTACGTCGCCAGATTCATTGTCCTGGCGGAGTGTTCAAGAGATGCAATTATCGGAATGAACTTTTTGCAGGCCACTGGCGCAGTGATAAACTTTCAGGAAACATGCGTCTCGTTCTCGACGAAACACGCCATCGCGACATTCGAGAGTGAAAAACGATTCCATGCGCTCCAGATTGCTGGTGATGATGTAACAGTACCTGCAAGATACATCATCGTTGTCACCGTAAAAAGCAATGTGTACAACGACTATGAAGGAATGGCAGTAAGCAATACTGGGCTGTCACTCGATAAAGGGATCTGTGCAGCAAGAGGTATTGTACGACTGCGTGATGGGTGTACGAGTGTCTTCCTGACAAATTTCCGAAATGAGGTGCAGCACCTTGCGAAGGGAACTGTTGTTGGTCACTTGCACGATTACGTTTCGATTACGAATTTGAATTCTTCCGAGACTGCACCACTACACCCTGACGGTATCGTTTCCATGCTCGCATCTATCCACATCGAAGCAGCCCTATCACCGAACCAGAAACAAAAAATCGAGAGCCTTATACGGGAGTACGCCTCATGTTTTTCACGTCATCAAAAGTGCAAAGAACATCTATCACCAAACACCGCATCATATTCGATCAATCTGTTAGACCTATTTGCCTGCACCCGTACCGAGTGCCACCAAAAGAGAGAGAAGTCATCAGAAGCCAAGTTGAAGAAATGCTCTGGGATGACGTAATTCAACCGTCGGCCAGCCCATGGGCCTCACCTGTAGTACTGGTAAAGAAAAAGGACCAGACCTTGCGCTTCTGCGTTGACTACCGAAAATTGAACGTCGTCACAAATAGGGATGTCTATCCCCTTCCCAGGATCGATGACACCCTTGACAGACTACGAGATGCGAAATTCTTCTCCTCTCTGGACCTCAAGAGCGGATACTAGCAGATGGAGGTGGACGAACGAGATCGCGAGAAAACTGCTTTCGTGACCCCAGATGGGTTATACGAGTTCAAGGTACTCCCATTTGGCCTGTGTTCCGCACCCACCACATTTCAGCGGATAATGGATACTGTGCTGTCCGGTTTAAAATGGCAGTCCTGCCTTGTTTACCTCGATGACGTCGTGATCTTTTCGGCCACCTTCGATCAGCACGTGGAACGACTACGAACTGTGCTCGAAGCAATAAGTTCAGCAGGGCTGACGATAAAACCCCAAAAGTGCCATTTTGGTTTTCATGAACTGCTTTTTCCAGGTCATGTGGTTAGCTCCGAAGGCATTCAACCTGACCCCGAAAAGACAGCCGCTGTAGAACAGTTTTCTAGACCGACGGATAAAAGGGCTGTGACACGATTCTTAGGACTTTGTGCCTATTACAGAAGATTCATCAAACATTTTTCGAAGATTGCGGAACCACTAACCCGACTGACGAAAGAAGACACGCCTTTCGCCTGGACAAGCGAGCAAGAAGACGCGTTCAATGAGCTACGACAGCGACTCTTAAACCACCCTGTCCTGGCACATTTCCACGAAGAAGCCGAAACAAAGATTCACACGGACGCAAGCAATTTGGGACTAGGCGCCGTCCTTGTGCAGCTGCAAAACGGAGAGGAAAGAGTGGTCGCATTTGCTAGTCGCACTCTTTCGAGAGCTGAAATAAATTATTCGGTGACGGAAAAGAATGTCTGGCGGTATATAGGCCATACAGAAATTCCGACCGTACTTATATGGTAGACCATTTCGAGCAGTGAGCGACCATCACTCGCTGTGCTGGCTCGCAGGCCTCAAGGACCCTTCTGGGCGACTTGCTAGATGGAGCCTCAGGTTGCAAGAATACGACATAACAGTCGTATATAAGTCGCGTCGCAAGCACAGCGATGCTGATTGCCTGTCACGCGCACCAATAGAATCTGCACCTGTGGAAGATGGAGACAACTTTCCGTTTCCTGGGGCCGTCAGCGCCCCAGACATGGCTGAATATCAACAATCTGACGGGGAGTTGCTTAAACTGATCAAGCATCCGGAAGGACAACCTGTGCGTGTTCCTCGAGTTTTCGTCCGGGGATTGTCCTCGTACCTGATGAGAAACAACGTTTTATACAAGAGAAACTTCGAGCACAGCAGGGAGAAATTTCTACTTGTCGTTCCTTCGGCCTTGCGACCCGAAATACTGGAAGCCTGCCACGATGACCCAGCAGCAGGACACTTCGGAGTGAGTAGAACATTGGCTCGCGTCCCCATAAAGTACTACTGGCCAAAGTTACCGGTATGCCGAGACAGCCTCTCTCACCAGGGGCACGGCTATAGAAGTCTGAATTTTTCGTCACTAACATTGTACTACGGCATGGTGCCCCAAGGTGGTTAACACGGATCGAGGAACTTCATTCACAGTCAATCTGACGCAGTCCATTATGAAACTTACCCACACATGTCTTAGGAAAACAACGGCTTACCACCCCCAAACGAATGGGCTAACTGAGCGACTCAACAGAACTCTAACCGATAAGTTGTCCATTTACGTTGACTTGGAGCACCGTACGTGAGACAAGATACTGCCGTACGCCACTTTCGATTATAATACTGCTGTGCAGGAGACTACTAAAGTGACGCCATTCCAGCTAGTCTATGGTAGAATAGTTACCACACCATTAGATGCAATGCTGTCTGTAGGCGACAATATAGAGCACAAGCCTGACATCAGCGAATTCATTCAGCGAGCCGAAGAAGCACGGCAGTTGGCGCGACATCACATAAAACAACAACGCGTGGATGCAAACCGTTACAACATTCGTCGGAGAGGAGCCGACTACGCACCAGGCGACCGAGATTGGATTTGGACTCCCGTGCGGACGCCTGGTCTTTCCGAAAAGCTGATACGCCGCTAATTCGGCCCTTACCGAGTCCTTCGTAGCGTCAGCTCCTTGAACTACGAGGTGTCACCGGAAGAACAAGAGAGCTCATCAAGATGCCGAAGGAGCACAGAAATCGTTCATGTAGTCGGAATGAAGGCATACTATGACAGGCAATGAACATCAAACGATACACAACCGATCATGAAGAATACCTATTTCTCCAATGGAAACCACGCATTCAGACCATCTCAGCAACACTGCTTTTACGCATCGGGATGATGCGTTTTTGGAGGAGGGATAATGACGCAAGGCAAACGCAGTATTCAAACTACGCGTGCTAGTTCGTGCGCCCCCCAAGCGACCAGCGGCTTGATGATGAAACAAGAAAAGGCCGTGACGGCGCGCGCCTCCTCAGGACGGGATTTTGATGAAAAGGAAGTGGTGCACCGCTCGAGGGTCTCTCCAAGATTGATCCCCTTTTTTCTGATCGCCTGTTGGAAACGCCGCTACATTTTCCTTTACTTTTGGGGCACAAGTTAGCCTCAATAAACAGTTATTCGTACACCTTTTGGATTGTACGTAACAATATCAATTGGTGAGTCACATACAGAAAGTTTTCTAAGGGCTGAAATATTGCTAAAGCTCTCCTTCAAAAATGGCAATACAGTCGGGAGATGTACTGAAAATGTTCAAGACAAAGTTCCTCTAAATATGCCCACACCCACTTTCTCTTCAATTACGGAAGCATCAGTGATAATTATAGTAACATTTCCAGATTGAAGTAGATAGTCTTCCAATATTGCTATTGTATTTATGTATGGTGGCAGTTCGGCAAGCCTACACCAAGTCTCTGTGAAATTATTTTCGGTTCCGATACGAATGCCAACTGACATGGCCAAATTAAGGAAGCGTAAATTTTTAAATATAATTTGACAGTGAGCATGCGGAATGTACAAGCAATGATGGAAGTTTGGTGTTCTTGATGTAGGAAAACGTTGGCAATAAATTGCGGA
Source organism: Rhipicephalus microplus (assembly GCF_043290135.1). NCBI lineage: Eukaryota > Metazoa > Arthropoda > Arachnida > Ixodida > Ixodidae > Rhipicephalus > Rhipicephalus microplus. Next base: position 10,897,311 of record NW_027464590.1, on the reverse strand, counting down.
ACCGCTGTATAGCTCCGAAGAGCCTCTCGTGCTAAGACAACGCAGAGATTTATCTTGTACACTGGGCCCCATGGGTATAAATTGCACACAAATTCAAGAACCTGGTTGACATGCATACAATAAACCATGATTAGACTGTCTCTGCGTGGACCGATGGGGTATCGTTCTTTCAAGTTTGTGAGTTGATCAATTAGCTACACAAGCCCTAAATATATTATATTCATCTTGGTTTCGCCAAGTGAGTTTTTTGTCATAAAGCCCCCAAAATATTTCACACAGTGATTTTGTGGAGCCACCTAAAAGCGATAATGAAGGGAAATCATAACTCATGAATTTAAAAGAAAAACAAGCTACAATAATTACAATGAATCGCCCATGGTCCTCTCCAAGGCCGAGCGTCACGAACCGATGGTTAGAGCAGTCTCACAGCTCGGAGCAGCTCCAACCTTGCATCACTCGTCAAACATCTCCCTGCATCACTCGTCAAACATCTCAGCATGCTCATTCACACATACAGACTTGTCAGTTGTGTTTAAAATTTCTGTTACTCTGCACTTCGTCCACTTAGTTTCTATTACGTTGAGATTGTGATGGTGAGTTCAGTGCGGCTACGTGGTCAAGCGCACCATGACGTCACGACTCAGCGTTTTTTGCGTAACTGAATGCGATCCGTCCGGCGAATTAAACATGTCAACAAATTGAACAACGCAAGATTAGCTCCCCAGTGTAGCAAGCTACAAGCTCATCTCACTATCTTTCCTGCGTTCATGTTATTCTCTCTCTTAGGAAAACTACGTCACACACAGACAGTTCTGTTGGCTCCACCCTTCTACCACTAGTGTTAACCGCGAAAAAGTTTCTTACGTTAATTAATCACGCCTTCATTGGTGATGATATAGTGCGGAGAGTCCTTCATTGTAGTCTTAAATTGATTAATAGCTCATCGCGTTGTTGCTTGCATTTTTAGGGTGTATATGCTGAAATTCATAATTTCCTTGTGGCTCGAAAACGCCGGCAATAACGTTTTGGGCACTAAGACCAAATATTACACATTGAATTTTGAAAGCATAAAGCTTAAAACACTAGAAGTGTTAACTATACAATAATCATTAGTTTATTATGCGGTAATATTAAAGCCTAACTTTAATTCCTCATAAAATGCACTAGCCAGCACCTTTGTATGGTGTCATCACACTATTATGCATGTTATTGTAGGATCTGTTTTTTCTCTCACCTTGTATATTTCATGATATCCTCTGCAATCGCGTACTTCGAAAAACTTTGCCAAGACAGCAATGGGCCAAGGTGCGTTAGGATCGTACTTCGATTCCATCGCTTTTTAGCAAAACGTCACGCTTCAGCTTTCTTATCTGCGTTGTAAAAAGCAAATATGTACAACCATTCACATAACGAATCATAAACAAACTTACAAACATTCTATATTTATTCAGCCACCCCCATACAATTCATCGGACATATACCATTACAAAAAGTAAACATTCCACACAGTAACAACGTACGTTTTTCCCACCTATTTTTCCTAAAAACGACGAGACATTGAAACAACCTACCTGCAACACTCACAAGCTTAGCTAACCTCATTATCTTCAAACGCGCTCTTCAGAGTTTCAGCTCAAGCTAACCGCAGTGCTTGTTTTACACCTTTTGTTGTTCTATAGGGTTTTTCAATGCTTCTAGACATTTCACTTTAAGAACCTTTACTTTGGCGCGTTATGGTACTTTTACCATTATCATTAATATTTTCCGCGTTATTATAATGCCTCTCTCCAGTTTCATGAGTGTGTGTATATTCACCGAGCTCATATTCTACCACTCTCAGAACAGTTAGGTGTTTTGATTGCTTCAGTATTATTTACGCCTACTTTTGCCTCTATTTCATGACTTACATTTGTTAAGTACAACAGCGACATTTTCTATCTTTATTTTGTCCCTATAATCAAATACTTATTATGTATAACTGTTGCCTCTCTCCTGTTCAATTTGAGTTTGTACCCTGAGGGTATTTGAAATAACTAGCTAAACATGTACCTTTGCGGACTGCCAAGAACTCACAATTCTCAACGATTGGTAGAAATAATTCCTCTTTTTCTCTACACACGGTTCAGGGTAGCGACCATGTTTCAAGTTCCGGGGTGAGGTCAAGTTCCGGCAAAATCTAGAAAAAACGTCGATAAACGTGGCAGAGGGCGCGACTAGTTCAGTCTTTCACACGAACTGCCGACAGCGGCGGCATGCGAGCGCACGCGTTTTTCGGTCGGCGCGGGGAACTTCAGCGCTGTGCCGTGAGCTTAGCGCGCTGAGCCGAGAAAACTGAATCCCGAACCTTCATTACCACGATGTCAGAAACGACCCATCAAAGCGGAAGCGAAGTCCGAAATATTTTGGTGTGCCATGACAATACTTACAGTACAAAGAAACACGATTCAGCTGTAATACAGTATCGGTTCTCGTACAAGTCGCACGAGAGAGAAAGTACACAAGCGTTGATTACCGCAGTTAAACAAATACCGTTTTAGTTCTGGCTTGCTCGCCTTCTCTTTTGATTGTCTGAATCCATCGTTTGAATTTATTTGTTTCGACTACCTCAATCATTGCGTGACACGGCGCGTCCACGCAACGACTGCAGTATTATTTCTCGCTGTCGCCTCGCAGTGTGAAAGTGCAGTTACGATTTCATATACGACAAGAAGTAGCTGTCGTTTTTTTTTTTTTGATGTTCACACTTGCACGCATTATACCGCCGTTAGCGTTGTCATGTTCGATGTTTTCACTTCACCACCTTCGAGAAAACGTGTCACATTTTAGTGGGAAACTTATAGTTGTAGTTTTAGATTGTATAATTTAGGTAAAATCTACTTTAAAATGATGAAGCAGCTGAAATTTTAAAAAACACACTTATAAAAATCGAAATGTGCCCCGTTATACATGTTGCAGCGATAGTCATAGATGAAAAACTTTTGGTCTCATCCAAACGAGACTTGGCAGCTACGTAGTGAGGGCAACACCTTCTGCCTCCAACCTACATGAATATCAAATCTCTGAGCTTTGGAGTGTTATAATAAAGATGCTGAAAACCTGATATTTGGCAAGTTATTTCAGCACGCAGTTGGCCATATTACAAAAACGTTGCCGCTTGTTTGCCATCCGTCTGCTTCAATGCACTGTACCACTCAAGCAGAAGCAACACAGGAGATTGTGAAAATAATGGTTAGAAGGCAAGCTACTATTGTCGATGTAACTGTAGGTTGAAAAAAAGTTACATTTTGAAAAAAATGAATTGAGATTTGACAAGAATGTCTATGTAACACAAAAGCATTCAATGTTCTTGAAATTCACTAAGCTTTTAGCTTAACACCTTATCTCGAGTGGCAAAGTATTTTTTAAGAGAGATAAAGCATGAATGCATTTTCTAAAACTCGTTTCGTGTCTTCAGCAGACTCTCATTTCCGTGCTCCATAGTGGGCCTGTGCTTGATAGATTGAAATCCTAACTTACTTTTACGCTTCTTTTTTGTGCTATACTTCACAATGCTTCTGAAGTAGCTTAAATATTTGATTGAAACATTAGAACTAAATTTAACAACTCGAAATGGTGTGCAAACCAATACTGCCTGCCGAACAAAAGCGCATGCAACTTGATGGACTCTGTTCTGCAGCCATGTGGTGAAATTATTGAAATAAATTTAAAAATGGTACATTCCACAGGTGTTAGAACATACTTAGGTAACATAGCTTAACGTATATACGTGCAAAAAACGTTTGTGACGTAATTACCACTGTTGTGCAACAGTGAAACCTTCAGTTTCGGTTAGGTAGGCACCTAGTGGGGGCCGGAGAAATTACGGTAACTTTCTAGCAGCTCAAGTTAGCAACACAATTTTTTGCTGAGTATTTTTCAATGGACAGGGAGCTTGAAAAATCTGGTATCAGAAAAGGCAGTTTTTTTTCCAAAATGCGCTTTCGAAGGTCGTAATCTACCTTTACTATACTGAGGGCGTCGTCAAAGCTTCGTCGTCTCCCATTGGAACGAACATGTGAACATTTTCAGCATACTGTGGTCTCGTTTAGGCGGTGTGTTATAATTTGGTTGCCTTATAAGGGGCAATTACTTGAGCCACTGAATTCACAGGCACTTACTTATACATGAATTATGTTTCTCACCGTATATTTTGCGTTTTTTTTTCACGCGCGCTGCATGTGTGCGTGGTAAGCTCCGTTCACGGCTTTGAGTGTGCATTCAGGTGCGCACTCATTGCCCAAATGCGTTGTGCGCCTGATGTAACATAGTGCTTGAAATTTGGCGCCTCTCACGCTCAGCCTTATTCACGCAGCAGGTTTTATACATCTATAAAGTAGGTAATCTCACAAACAGGAAGTGCGCGAACTCAATGAAAACATGGTTGATCTCTATATTATAACAATTGGCAAAAAAAATAAAAAAAACTTTTTGTAGCAGTAGTTTTATGTTGATTTATAGAGCATAGATACTACGCTGAGTCTTTGCTTCATCAAGAACATCGCCAACGCCCGCTGGTGCAACCTCGAAGTAGGTCTTGGTAGCTACCATTTTCTATTGCAGTACACCTCCCCACAGTCAGCACGTAGACCAAGTCGTACATGTGGGTCGACTAAGACCCGCTCAGACCAGCCTCCTCCCAATACTGCACTGGACCTCCAGACGTGGATGGCCTAGCTCAAAGCTTACGTCTACATGGCAACCAAAATCATCATTACGGACGTACCCACCGAGAAGATGCACAGTCACCTCGCCCTCCTATTTGATGGCGGACAGTCTCCTTGACCCGCTGGAAGCGACATCCCCTTACTAACTTAACAAGAACAATATGTGCCACTGCTTCACCTTTTCCAAACACCTGTGGGACGAGGTTTGTTACTAGATCAACGGTCACGTTTGTTATGGCAAAACATGAAACCTACTATAACACCTCCTATATGAAACCAACGTCCACACGAATCAGTGTAATTGAATCTCGAAGATTCTCCATCAAGCTGATCGGACCGTACCACCAGAGACGTCGTCTAGAACCTTGTACAGAAATATGTTTCTCTACCAACAGGCCCTGTGACCCCTAACCCCGATTACTCTGATAGTGACAACATCAGCTTAGACGCCAACATTTCAATCGAAGAGATGCTCCGAGCTCTCCACGATCTCAAGGCCGATCAGCTTCTGGCCCAGATGGCAATACCTACAAGCTCCTGCGCAACCTGAGCGATTCCTTCAGCACTTACCTCATCTACACTCTCAACAAAATATAGAAAAAGGGTGAGCTAGCCAAATAATGAAAACTTCTTCACACGATTCATATCCCCAAACCAGGCAAGGCGTTGAGTCTTGATCGCCTTCGCCGCATATCACTCACTTCGTGTGTGCGCGAGGCAACTGAGCACGCCATCCTCAACAAGGTTGATCGATACCTCGACAATAACGACTGCATTCCGAACCACAAAATTTGTTTCCGACCAGTTCTATCCACTCAAGACGACCTAATACTAAGAAATCATCAAATTTTCAACAGAGCAAACACTGGAGACACTCGCCCAATACTCTGCCTCAATATAGAAAAGGCCTTCAATACCATAACGCACTCGTTCATCTTGAAAGAGATCGCGAACCTCGGCTTGAGACATCCGTTCTACTACTTTTGCCGCCCTTTCCCCACTTGACGTAGAGCTGTCCTCGGCGTGAAAGACCTGGTGACGGAAGGAGTGGAGCTCAGATAGCGGGGTACCCCTCAAGGATCCGTTATCTCAACGACGCTCTTGAACTTCGTGATGATTGGGTGTTCCGGCGTTTCTCGAGAATTGATTGGCTAGACCACACTATATATGTGGAAGATGTAACCATATTGTCACACGGTTCTATCGTGTGAGAAGCACGAGTGAAACAAAATGAAGTTCTGCCTAAGCTGCTGCTTGGCTAGTGAACTCAGCGAGCCCAATAAATCCTACTGCAGTAGTTCCGCTACACGAAAGAAGGCTACTGAGTATTGCTTCTGGGTGCCGACCCTGAGAACGCTGAAATAGCACGAGAGTTTACCGGTAGTTTTCTTGGCTACTTTGACCAGTGGCGATAGTTTGCTCAGACTCTAAAGATCTTTGAAGCATTGCGAGACAATATCATGTCGCAGCAGTTCTACGTCGTTGTGAGGAAAAGCTTGATATTTTTCTCAAAGAAATATCGTGTCACGTACTAGACACACTGGCGACTCCAGCCGAGCAATACTCGGACGCCTTAGCGTTTAGTAATCTTCCTAAAGTAAAGGAAGCAAAGAAGAGAAGAGGAGGCTAATTGACCGTTATAAAGCAGCTGCGACGATAGAAAGCAAAGGACAACCTCTCTGCTTTTTTTTGCAGCAAACCATGGCATAAAACATCCGACTGCTTCCAAGAAACTAGAAACAACTACTTTCAAGAAACGAGCTACTAACATGTTCGTGCTGATTGACTGCATCTTTTTCCGGCATTTTCAGACTGCGAAACGGCGGGATTTGAGCAACTCGTAATTGCAAAGATACTACGGCTGACAGAAATGAGAATGGCACACGAGACATTGATCGCTGGACAGTTGGGGCAATAAAGGACTATAGACCATGTCCTTGAGGAGTTTAATTGGCCTGGAGTTGAAACGAACGTGCCAGGCTTTGCGAAAATGTGGGGCATATGTCAATGGACAGCACCCAAGCACTTCGTCGGTCATGTGCCTTTGGAGAATATGCTCCCGATCAGAACGCCTATCCACCGAGTTGCGACCGATATCATCGGTCCACTATCCCCAGCATCCAAAAGCGAAAGCAAATACGTTTTAATAATGATAGATTTCGCCACGCGCTACCTCGGTGCGGTATCCTTGGCGAGCAATGAAACAGTTAGAGTTGCGGAAGCGCTACGACCATTGGGGTACCACGAGAAATAGTGTGTGACCGTGGCAAGTCATTCACATCTTGTCTGATGCAAGAACTGGGAAAATTATTGTCATTTAGACAACTGCTGGCAAAGCCGTCCCATCCCATGGCAAACAAGCCAGTGAGAAAGTTTAAGGGGCCCTCAAAATGATGAATCGACGAATGTGCCATGGGTGCCCTAAACAATGCGAGACATATTTGAATCCAATACGGTTTGCTTATCGCGAGGTGCCGCACGCAGCCTTGTTTTTTTTCATTTGACCTTCTTAGAGGACGATTCGTGGGCCAATGTCCATTTTACGGAATTGTGGACAGCTGACAATGCCGATGCTATAGCCAAGACCCCGTACGGCTACGTCATGGAGTTTCAAGAGAGGCTGCAAAACACTTGCAAGATAGCTCACGAAAAACTCAAAAAAGCAAAGGTGTCTCCATAAAACGAATGTGACAGGAAGACTGATAGAACGCGAGTGACGAGTGATTTTGGGTCTTTTTTCGTCATTTATTAGAAAAACCAATTTTGAATGCTCAGAATTTCTTAGAGAAATTCGGCAACTTTGAGCGTATCTATCTATCTGGCCGCTTACGTTTGGGTGCTCTCGTGGTCACCCCCCTAACTTAGCATGAAAAAAATTTAGCATTGGAAAGTAAGATGGCTTGAAGAATATGACGCACTAGTCAAGACATGAATAATGTCGCAACCCCGTCGCACACGTCTTCAAAGAGTTGCCGCCAGACAGTGGCACATACGCACGGGCGGGTATGTGCCACCGGAGATTGACACTTCTTATCTACATAGGAACCGCGAGAACACACATGGGCAATTTTAACGTGCGAGTGTTAAGAAATTCCCGACATCAGTAGCCAATATTAGGGTCCCAGCTGGGATCGAATCCAAGCAATCTGCGTGACAATAAAGCATTCTACCACAGAGTTATACGCCATGATTTGGAACTACTTTTCAAACACATGCTAATCTTCGTGAACCGTCAATAGTGGGGTCAAAGCTGCCTACCCAATTTTATAAATAATACATATGTACTCTTTTGATACAGCCATCACGTAGGGTTAACGTCAATTGTGGTTTGTTACCATGCGCTGAATTTGATTTACGTAGCAGTGTCCAGGGCCAGCATCTTCGCGAGCATGAACGCTTCCTATCAGCTGCTGGGGTCGCTAACACGCAGGTTCTAGTTGGCATCGTTGCGCAACTGCAAACAACTGGTTATATAAACATCTGCCACTCTTAACATGATGATACGTGTACGGAACTGTCGCCCCGACACAGCTGAATCGGCACCCAAATGAAGAAAACGACAACGTGGTTGTTGTGGGTTGGACTCTCGAGCTTCTCCCGTTGGCCTGAGTGACTGTGCGCTCTCTAAGCCGTTAGCAAGACCAGCTCTCGGTGAATAAATCTTCCCCGTAACATCTTTTGGTGGATGTGTGGGGTCTTCACACAACCCGGCTCTGGAACTCCGCAGTGGACGCCAGCTTTGTCCAGCCGCGATGCCTGAAACCGCCACTCAGGCCTCGCCATCCGCGCCGGCTCCATCACCTGTGATTCCCCCCCATCTTCTCGACCCTGGCACTTTTTCCGGGACGGACAGCACGGACGTCGAAGAATGGCTCGCATTACTCGAGCGCGTCAGCAAGCACTCCAGGTGGGACGAAACGCTTATGCTGGCAAATATTCTATTCTACCTACGGGGTGCCGCACATGCCTGGTATGAGAGAAGAAGACCTAACCAGCTTGGACAGATGCAAGCAAAATCTTCGCGATATGTTCGGTCGGTCAGTTGCTCGTCAGATGGCAGCCAGGCACGAACTCGCGTCGCGTGTTCAATCATCAACGGAGTCGTACGCCACGTACATTCAAGACGTACTGGCACAGTGTCGGAGGACTGACAGAAACATGTCCGAGGCGGACAAGATCAGCAACGTGTTGAAAGGCATTGCTGATAATGCTTTCAACATACTAATGCGCAAGAACTGCACCACTGTCGACTCCATCATATCTGAATGCCGACGATTTGAACAAGCTAAAAGCAGGCGAATAACCCACCACATCACAAGACTACCAAACACTGCTGCGACTTCATGTTGCGAAGATTCTGCAGCGCCCCGTTCACTTGCGCCTCCTGCCAATATCGCAAGGATTGTTCGCCAGGAGCTCAAAGCCATGGCACCCGCTTCCTATCAGCCCTCTGCGCAAGACAACTGGGCAACAGTCTCGCTTATTCAAGCCGTCCTACGTCAGGAGTTTGCTAACCTGGGCGCCCAGGTTCCCCAGCCCACCAGGCTTATGCCGCAGCCCATGAGCATTCCCGTCCACAACGCTGACCACCACTCATCTCCACTTGTCGCTGCGGCAGCTGCGACTCCTCGGTTTCCACCATGCTACCGAAATCCATCTGAATGGCGCACGCGCGATGATCGACCCATCTGCTTTTCTTGCTCTCGAGTTGGGCACATCTCCCGCCATTGCCGCAACAGGTGGTATTTCCGGCCGAGCTTTCCTAACGTCGACCGCCGTCAGGACCGTGGACACTATTCGCAACCCGGTTATCCGAATGACCATATTCAAGACCCTTCAGCTCGCCGTTCATCTCCACGCTCTGAACCGTCCTACGCTGACGTCGTCACCCAAAGAAACTGGTCCAGCCGCTCGCCGTCACCTCAGGGTCAGCCGTCACGCTCCCCTCAACGCCGCCGCTCTTCGTCACCAGCTTATTCTGGCCATTCCCCGGGAAACTGACGAGTGCAGCTCCTGGAGGTGGCACTGCGTTGACGACTTGGAACGAAAACCCGCAACCGGCTACAAATTCTAGACGCAATTTACATCGGGTGTTCATTGATGGCCAGGCCGTTACTGCTCTAATTGACACTGGTGCCCAAGTATCTGTTATGAGGATCTCGCCTGAAAAAGGTTCTCACACAGGCTATGTTTTCTACAGTTCGAGTTGCCAACGGAAGTCGAACATCGGTGCTTGGTATGTGCACTGCCCGCGTTACTGTTGCTGGCCACCACACTTCCGTTCTCTTCGCAGTCCTCGATGCTTGACCACATGACATCATCCTTGGAATTGATTTCTTAACTGCCCACTCCGCCCTCATCGATTGTTCTACCGGTAGCTTACGGCTCAAATTACCTTTGTGCACCGATTTCACTCCTCCAATCGCACTCGGCTACGATCCGTGGAGTCTCTAGGGCTACCACCCCAGGCTGCTATGCACATTCCTCTGTCCCCCTTCCCGTCCGTTCCAGATGGAGACTATCTGGTGGCTCCCCTCATTGATTTGATCCTTACGCACCACATCGCACTACCACATAATATAGTGGTTGTTGCTAACAACACGGTGCTACTTCCAGTTCTGAACTTCTCTTCGTCGACCCAAGTTCTTCCCCAAGGCATCACTTTAGCCGATCTTTCAACGCTTAATGAATGTTCGATTTGTTTTTTACCCCTGACACTGAGACCATGGCGAAACCTGTCATCACGTCGCAATATAAGGCGTTCCTCGACAAACTGATATCCAGCGACCTCTTACCTTCCCAAGTTGCAGCACTCCGGGGTGTTCTATTTTCTCACCTGGATATCTTTGACGTCGACGACCGTCCTCTGGGCCGCACAAGTGTCGTAACCCACCGCATCGACACCGGCGACGCCAGTTAACTTCACAAACGCTCTTATCGCGTGTCACATGCTGAGCGCCAAGTTACACAGACGGAGGTCGAGAAAATGCTGAGTAAAGACGTCATTGAGCCTTCATCGAGTCCTTGGGCATCCCCTGTGGCCTTAGTTAAAAAGAAGGACAACACCTGGCGCTTTTGTGTCGACTATCGCCACCTGAGTCGGATCACCAAGAAGAACATTTATCCTTTACTTCTAATCGATGATGCGCTCGACTGCCTCCACGGCGCCAAATATTTCTCGTCCCTCGACCTTCGATGAAGATACTGGCAAATTTTGGTCGACGACTGCGAGCACGAGAAGACAGCATTCATCACACCCGACGGCATTTACCAATTCAAGGTCATGCCTTTTGGGTTGTGCAATGCCCCGGCTACTTTTGAGCGTATCAAGGACTCTGTTCTGCGTGGTTTCAAATGGTCGACCTGCCTTTGCTATCTGGATATTGTAAACGTTTTCTCGCCCTCCTTCGAAAGCCATCTGTCTCGTCTCTCGGCAATTTTTGACGTTTTTCGTTGCGCTGGTCTCCAACTAAATTCGTCAAAATGCTCATTTGGACGCCGGCAGATTAAACTACTCGGCCACCTTGTTGACGCCACTGGTGTTCAAACCGACCCTGACAAAGTCCATGCAGTCCGAGAATTCCCGTTTCCGCGTTCCACACAAGAAGTTCGCAGTTTTATTGGGCTCTGCTCATACTTCTGCCGCTTTGTCTTCAACTTCGCGGATGTTGCTAGGCCCCCCATGAATCTCTTCAAAAAGAATGTGGCCTTTTCTTGGGGAAGGGATCAAGAACATTCCTTCGCGTCGCTTATTACCGCCCTCACATCACCACCTGTGTTGGCTCATTTTGATCCAGCGGCTCAAACAGAGCTTTGCACCGATGCAAGCAGTCATGGCATTGGTGCTGCACTCGCTTAGATACAGAATGACACAAACCGTGTGATAGCCTACGCTAGCCGCCTTTTGTCGCAAGCGGAACAAAATTATTCTATTACTGAGCGGGAGTGATTAGCCCTCGTTTGGGCTATTGCGAAATTCCATCCGTTCTTATACAGACGTCCGCTCGCAGTCATCACGGATCATCATGCGCTTTGCTGGCTGTCGACGCTTAAGGACCCTACAGGAAGACTCGGCCGATAAGAACTTTGATTACAGGAGTACACGTTCTCGGTTGTTTACAAATCTGGAAAGCTACACAGCGATGCTGACTGCTTATCCCGGCACCCCGTTGATCCACCTTGCTCCACTGATTTGGAATCCGATGCCTGCGTTTTAGCCATCACTGACTTCTTGAACGTGGTCGACGAACAGCGCCGAGATTCATCGCTGCTCACCATCATTGACCACCTTCAATCGCGTTAATCTTACCCTTGTCTTAGCAGATACCTACTTCAAGAACACGTTTTGTACCGCCGTAACTTACACTCCGACGGCGCGGAACATTTACTCGTCGTACCGCATCACCTGCGAAAGGATGTTCTGCGACAATTTCATGACGCTCCAACTTCTGGACATCTAGGAGTCTCCAGAACTTACGACCGCATTCGACGACAAGTATTCTTGAAGGACCTCTACCGCTCTGTTCGCCGTTATGTCGCATCATGCGACCTCTGAGAGCACCAAAAGAAGCCTACGACTCCCCCTGCCGGTCTTCTTTAACCTATTGAAGTTTCAGCCGAGCCATATTATTGAGTGGGGTTGGACTTGCTAGGTACCTTTTCTACTTCTACAACTGAAAATAAATGTATTGCAGTGGCCACAGACTATGCCACTCGGTATGCAATCACTCGGGCGCTGCCAACCAGCTACGCAACCAACGTTGCCGACTTCCTGCTGTACATTATTCTCCAGCATGGCGCTCCGTCTCACCTGCTCATAGACCGTGGTCGCTACTTTCTATCTCGTGCGGTTGATGATCTACTCCGACCTTGTGCTACCCGTCACAACTTCACCACATCTTACCACCCTCCGACTAACGGCCTTACGGAGCACCTAAACCGCACATTGACAGACATGCTTGCCATGTACGTATCTAGCGACCACACTGATTGGGACATAGCTTTTCCGTTTGTAACTTTCGCCTATAACTCGTCACGTCATGAAACAGCGGGCTACTCCCATTTTTATCTACTCTTCGGACGTCATCCCTTACTGCCCTTCGACACACTGCTTTAATCAGACCACCCATCCTCCACTTCGTACGCTCAGGATGCGATCACCCGGGCCCTCACGGCACGCGCGGTAGCGCGCGCTCGGTTATCGTCGTCGCAGACAGCACAGAAGTCATTTATGACCGTCGACATAGAGATGCCGTTTTTTCTGCGGGATCTCTTGTTCTCCTGTGGCTCCCATCTCGACGTGTTGGCCTCTGCGAGAAACTACTATCGCAACACGCTGGGCCCTACCGAGTCATTCGTCAGGTCACACCTGTGACCTACGAGATTGCCGCTACCACAAACGCATCAGCTGCTGCACCCAGAACGGAAGTAGTCAACGTTTCTCGTCTCAAGCCCTACAACGCCGACTCGCTCATTTAACAGGCACCGAGACGGTGCCTTACGGGCCGGGGTGATGATACGTGTATGGAACTGTCGCCCCGACACAGCTGAATTGGCACCCAAATAAAGAAGACGACAACGTGGTTGTTGTGGGTTGGACTCTCGATCTTCTCTCGTTGGCCTGCATGACTATGCGCTCTCTAAGCCGTTAGAAAGACCAGCTCTCGGTGAATAAATCTTCCCCGTAACAATATTTGTGTGCGTGCAACATTTGTACATATATTTAGCGTCATTTCATAAAGTGTCACTCAATCAAAAAATTGCAACACGGCCACCTTCCCTCTGCATGCTTCACATAAAGTCGATTCCAAATGCGTGAAATTCACCTAACTTTCTGCTTACTTTGGAGAATTTACTGCGAACTCCAGGCTGCGGGCTGCACCGTCTCTCACTCCTGTATTTTAAGAAGGCTTTATTACCAATCTTCAGCGTTTTCTGACCATGTCTAAAAAGTTTTGCAAGGCCCCATTACTAAAGGCGGACTGGGAATCTTTGTGCCCAATCGACTTCTTAGGTCTCTGATTGCCTTTTAGCAGTGATTGCCATGTTCTAGCACAAAACACCGGTGTATCAATAGGCGCTTTGAGCCACTCCAGGTTTCTCTCCTGTGCATCCATCTCCCGCAATGGTTTTCATTAGCGTTAGATAGCGTACTTTGCTAACAGTTACTATTTTCGCAGCCAAATCTATTTTTATATTACTTCAAAAAGTCGCACGTAGAACCCTTCTAGCGTAGCAGTATCCACATCAAAGCGATCATGCGCAGCTATACACAGTAAAATTACATTCAAAAGACTCGGGGAAAATTCCACAGCGACAGTCACCCATGAACCACTTACGTACCAAAATGCAGCCTTCAGCAGTGTTAGCTAAGGCGAGGAACTAGTGTATCTTCAAAAATGAATAGTGTAGAGCCATTACGCAGCGTATATTCAATCAACTGTACCGATGAATGAATGAATTCTTTTGCATAGATTACACTTCTTTAGCATACTTACAATGTTAAATTTTCTACAATGCGGAAAACTACGTAGTTGGAGCAATTCAAAAGCTTTACAGTCTCGCGGTACGACCAGTTAGGCGAGAATTCAAGACGTTCTCTGCTAGAGAGCAGTATAGAGGCCTCTACTGTAATGCAAAGATGTGGATTTGATTGGCTCTGGCGTGTTGCTAGGGTCATTGTGTTCAAGCACTACGTGCTGCCGTATATATCGATGAGTGACACCGCAATAGCCGCTCCACTCTTTTCTTGAATAAGTGCAGGCTTCGTATGTACAACACAATAGAGGCAAGTTGCTGATGCATGATTGTTCTTCAGAAGTATTGACACTGTTATAAAGCACCCTTAAAGAATAGCCGTGTACAAATTATACTCAATATCTACGTACTATTTATATGGAGTATTCAGGCATAAGTAGTGTTTCATGATCATCAATCACTATTGTTTAACGCCGCAATATTTCTTGTACTTAAAGAGTATGAAATCGTCACGATAAGTGCGATGCGGGTACTAAATTTGAGAATAAATGTTCAACTTCCGGAACGGCTTCTGGCAAATAGCGCTGTCACTTAGATTTGTATCTCAACCTCCAAGTTAATATTAGGAAACTGCTCAATGGCCTAATAATTGCTAGATCGGGCGAATTTGCGTAGCGCAACAAATTTGACATCAAAAATGACGCGTTTACTCTCTGTATAAAACGAACACTTAAAAAAGACAGGGTAGGCTGGTGCTTTGCTTTCCAGCTGCATTAAAGTGTCCGGCCCCAGGCAGCACAGAACGTTGGCCCAATGTTGGGGATATATCGGCAGTTCATGGCCCAAGAATGGCCCAGTTATGACAATGTACCGCCAATAATGGCTGAGCCAGCCAAATAGAACGGCGATGTTGGACCAGCATTGGCAACGTACGGCCAATAATGGCTGTGCAGCATAATAGAACGGCGATGTCGGACCAGCATTGACAATCTTCGCCAATAATGGCTGTGTCAGACGAGTAGAATGGTGGTGTTGGACCAGCATTGACAACTTCCCGCCATTATTGGCCG
The DNA here is from genome assembly GCF_043290135.1 of Rhipicephalus microplus. Taxonomy (NCBI): domain Eukaryota; kingdom Metazoa; phylum Arthropoda; class Arachnida; order Ixodida; family Ixodidae; genus Rhipicephalus; species Rhipicephalus microplus. The sequence goes on along the minus strand of NW_027464590.1, from coordinate 10,882,061 downwards.
TGGCAGCGTATAATAACGGCCACAATGAACCAAGTTGTACAATCAACAGCCAATATTGGCGGAGCCATGCAATTAGGCTGGCATTATTGGCCCGTCGTTCGAACGTTATTGCTGGCGTTATGAGCTGATATCTGCATCTGCTGCTTTTGGCGCTGTTCTGGTCCCACTTACGTTCGATTTTTCAAGTTCGAGAAATTAATATGCCGGGTGCATGAGTGATATATTTTTTGTCATTAAATCACGCTCACCTAGTTGATATGCATGATTGTTGATTGAAGTTGCGTGAGGTAGACTATTTTACTGATAAACATTTAACGAGATTGCCGCCTGTCCGACGTCCGATGCGGTGCTTTTGCAGATGAAAATCGTGCAGGTCTGTGCGATGAAGCAACCGCGGATGCCACTGCCGTACGTGACCCACATCGACGTGACCCGGCGGCGTTCGTTTCAACGCATCACGCCGGCGATGCCACGCCAAGCGCTTTCGATTTCGTGGATATCGGACGCAAAGCGTATCGTATCGTGTGTCCTGCTATGCTATCGCCACGACTGATTTGTTTTTTTCGCGTTCACAGAGCTGTACCAGTTAACGGCACACAAGTGCTTGACGTGTGAGACCTGGAGTGATCAGTTGCGTTACGGTGATTGAATCGTACAACACACGCATTTGCCGCAACCTGACACACGCACCGACGCTGGCATCCAGTATCGCATCGACCACACGAATTACCTACAACATTGCAGCGCGCGGTTGGTAAAGTGTGGTGGAGTGCGTGGGCGTCGGGCACCTTGTCTCTGTGGGTCGTCGCGCGTTACAATTTTGTTGTGGAGCGTTTTTTTGTTGATTATTTTGATTATATATATACATTGCCCTACTGTAGCCAAAGCATCAGCTAGCTTACGTAGTACGACGCGCAAAAAAACATTTACGTGAGTTCATACGGGCTGATGCATAGAACACATAACACGGAGGCTAAATCGTTTATAAACAAGAAACACACACGCTTACGGCGTCGTGTTGTTATACCAAATACAGAACCACAGACCCCTCTCCGCGTCCTCCTTCCTGCTTTTCTTTTTTAGGTCTGTCAAAAGAAGAAAGTGCTCTGCACAGATATGGCAAGCTGGTTCCTGTACAGTAGAGATTTTTATTTCACACTCGCTGTCCTTTATCAATTTTCCGTTTAGTGGGGTGGCTAAGGCTAGCTGGTTGTCTTTCGAGAAATCAATGGACGTACACGTTACAAACCGGGAAATGTGTCAAAAATTGCTGTAATCTCCAGAACATGAGGAGGATCAATTGACAGCTGGTGTCAGTACTGGTCCTCACAACTGAAAGGCAATATCGATGACTAAATCTTAAGCTATGAGTGAGTGACTGTTTGAAGTACTGAAGACTTTTGCCTGTGTTGTCAGCAGCTGTGCAGTTTTTTTTATATTTGGCATGTGAGATCTTGCATTTCTTTCTCACAGTGTTCCTCAATATAGCTCAGTCATATGTTTATAGTTTCTTTTCTCTAGATTCAGTGCAGAATAGCAAACAGGATTGTTTTGATCAGCGAATAACTAGTTCATTTGTCTTAATTATCACATACTCTGTGTGCAATTTTGTGGTGTATGTGTCTTCAGGACGTCCTATAATCAGTGGGACAGTCAAACAGAACTAAAACCTCAGTTGGCCAGAGTAGCTGGTGCATATCACTCTTCCCATATTTCATATCTTTGTGACTTATACTGCTCTACACACATGAAGTTCTCATTGAATTTTTGAATTTCATTTTCAAGTGGTATATGAAAATGTTTCCTCAAGGCTTTTCAAGCTGAAACAACCATTTCACTTTTAGTTTGACATGCACATCAAAATATTTAGCTTATCTGTATTATTAACGGCTCAAATGGTCACGTGTATCAGAGAGGCAGTACAATGGATGAGCCACTGAAGGCACAAAAGTGCAAGGTGGGTGCTTCATAGTTAATGCTGTGGTGTAGCCAAGGAATGAGGCACTGGGCAAATGGCCCATCCTTGAAATTTTCAGCAATGCGGTTCCGAGAACCAAATAACACATACTCGACTTGCCAGCACTGAAGACGAAGGATGTCATACCCCTATCCCTTCACCACACAACGTTCCGCCTATATCACAGGTTATAAGTCCATGGCCCATGTTCAAGCATTTTGTCAAGGTTTATGCGACCTTGTGTTTTCAAATGGAAACATTTTTCTAAGAGAAACAAATATAACTTTTTAGCATATCAGTGGCGATATTTGTGTATGCAATTTGTTTATGCTAGCTGTGTCAACTTGAGGCCAGAATAGAGTAAAATACACAGTTAGTTAGATGAACTGAACCTTCTCCCTAATCAGTATGTCCTGACTTAACCTCAGTCTAGTGCGCACAACCATAGCTCATCACTCTAGTGAAGGAACTGTTTTCTTTGATGGGTCGTTCAAATCGTGTTCTAAAACCAACGTCAAGTGTTGCTTTTCTTCTCCTGAAGTTAATGCAATCAAAAATCAATTGCACACCTATCAGGAGCTTATGATTTCATTCTTTTTATATCAAAATATATAAAACTTACATCAGAATGATGAAGTCTCTAATTTCTTAGGAATTCTAGTGGCTTGCTGAAGCTCACACAAAATAACCCATTATTTTCCTCCTTAGAGTGTAATATTCAGTGCCTGTGATTGTGCTATCTGAATTTGCCACATTTGTTGACAGTGCATTATAATTCACACTTGAAGAGCTATATTCTTAGCAAGTGTTAATAGTACTATTCACACGTGATTTGCAGCTAACTAAAAGAAGAAGCTTTGCCTGTCGAGCTAGTAATACATACTAAGGACATCAGCACAGCAAAGATACACCAGCCGCAACCAAGAAAGGGCACACCTGCAGTGATTAGTCCACATTTTTCATGTTTTCTGCTGTGCCTTATAAGGCTGGCTGAGTGAGCACTGCATGCAGTATCAGGAGGCTGCAGCGACGAAGTCCTACTTACAAAACACTCACCAGCTGAGAGGAGAAGTACTGACGTGCCAACCTTTCAAAACAGAATGCCGGAGAAAAGAGCGGCGATTAATTTTACAGTACATAAAAAGATACTAAGAGTTCGAAGTTGTAACGTTGCTGATCTTCTATCCAAGTAAAATAAGATAACATTGAGAACAGATACTGAAGGTACGCCATCAGGAAATGACAAAACAAGAACCAAAGGACGTTTTTCTTCATCACATGAACAGCCTTCAACTGATAAGGCGAGTAAGTAACTGACGAACAATGAGCGCGCGAGGGAGAGTGGTCACGCGAGGTCGTCAGCAGTCAAATGACACAGGCTGGAATCGGGGATGTTGCTAGGGTAGGCTCAGGGAGCCCACCCCCTCCCCCAATTTTGTTGTGTTAAGACCATGTGTTACGACTATGTTCCCAAGAGGAAACATAGTCATAACACAATGTCCAAGTTTCCCGCCTCTCTGTTCCTCCTGAAGGACCTCGCTTATCGTGGGTTCACCCCCGGTATAAAGCAATCCTGGCGCCGATCTTGCCTAAAATATAATAAGAATAACAGAAAACTCCAAGCGAATGTTACCACCATACTTTGACTTCTTGCTTTGTGTGCAAACGAATCTAGCGAGAAGTTTGTGGAACACCAAAGAAAAGCACCACAGTCAACACCTACTAGTACCTGCTTTCATAATAGTACAAAGTACTGAAGAATCATGCAAAGAGCATTTCTATGAAGCAAAATATCATAAAGCAACGGGAGGCTGTGTGGTCCTGACTGAGACAACATGACAACAAAAAGAAAAACCTTTCAGGCATGTCAGCAGTTCATGCACAGCACTGAAGAGTCATGAAAACCTACCTTCGATGCCTTTCTTGCACAAGAAAATTCAAAGGAATGCACATTTATGGAGAAGAAAGTCATTACTCAAATCCGGCTCTTATGTACTGATGGGAGATACTTGTACCTGGATTCTTAACAATGGCTTCAGTACAGCTATTGAACATACCCTCAAAAGTGCTGACTGCAAGTGGACGAGACATGAAGGCAGACTAGAATGCGACACAATGAACACGTCAACCACCAACCATGAACTTATGCTAGAGTGGATGTTGCAAGAAATCTTGAACGCTGGGAACACTCAACGTTCCCAACCAAACTCTCGACCTCACAGACACGATAAGAATGTTCCGATGACCTGCTGTCCATCGCCATGATGTGAAACAGGGGCATATACACACACACAACTCATCTTTACGTGATTAAAATACTCTTGCTTCCAGGTTTATAGAAACCGTCTCACCAAATTTTTCTCTAATAAGCTCACAACCTCCCTCGTTGCTGGGAGTGTGTTCAAACTAAAGGAGACAGAGGGAACTGGTGGGGCTGCATGCAGATGGTGTTCTTCGAATCAATGAGGAATGGCCTGCATGGTCTTCTTTGACCACTTTTCATGCCTGAGCCATTTGTTATATTCACGTTGACATGTTAGTGTAGAAGTTGTGCCTAATGAAAGGCATGAAAGACATAAATATCAGTAAGAGAGGCATGTAAGCTTTGAGATGTCTTTTAATTATTGCAAATTTGAACTGTGTTAGAAATAAACAAACCAAACTGTTTCTCTATTGACACTGTGTATATTATAGATAAATATTTGTACTGTGTTTCTATTATTTTTCTACATCCAATGAGTGGATAAAGCCAGGCTTGCTTAAGCTAAAGTGAGGCTCGGAAGCTGATCAGAGAATGACAATGAACGTGCTTTCTTGTATAGCCCCTGTCAGAGTCGGCTCTCATGTACATTATTATCTATATTATTAAATGTATATAGATAGGGCTCACATTTTCTTCAATTTGTATGGCCTTTCTTAAAATCAAATGCTGTTCCTTGCTCCAAACAACTTCTTCAATGTGAAATTTGCCATCACTAGCTGTTCTCTTACTTGATTTGCCTTGAATGTGTGTTTGATTCAGTGAACTGCAGGAAAATTTGCTTCATTGACTTGCAGTGAGCAACAAATTCAGTTCATTGCACTAAAGCTGCCGAGAGTCTGAATAGTAGCATTATTACTGTGTGCTACAGTTGACTCAAAAATAACTACTTAGGAAGAAGATACATAACAATTTTGGCAACAGTGGAGTTGAAAAGAGCTCATACTAGTAGATTTTCACATAAACAAGTAGGGCAAGAACTACTATAACTAACTTTGAGATCCAGTAAGCTTTCTGGTTTTTAGATTGGCACAACAAAGAAGGAAAAAAGGCTTTTGAGTAACGTGCGCGAGCACAGGCTTCCTGAATTGTCTTGTGATGATGGTTTGAAAAAAAAAGGGACAAATTGAGAAGGTACAGTCGAAATGAAAAACAATCATGCATCAGCTTTCTTTCAAATATACTGCAGGGTAAACACATTGTTCTCTTTTTTGTACAACTTTTTTTTTATTTTTGGTATTGCTGGTCAATTTTGCGTATTGTCATGTGGATGTATATATCTGTTCTGTAAACTTGAGTAAAAAAAAAAGAAACTTCAGTCGCAAATCGGCACTTGTGTTGCTGTGGCTCATTTGTTTTTAATCTTCTTCTATGTACTGTTCTAATATCATGAATCCATACCAACTTAATCTGTTAGTCCTATTCAAGATTTCTGGATAGCTGTATTACTAAACCGCATCAGAGTTATGACCAAGCATACCTCTCAAAATGTTTGGAGTATCGTTTGATGTACGACAGGGTTCACAGCATTGGTTACGTGAATATTATTTTGCTCTTCAGGGGCACATGCACGGTCTTAATCTTTAATTTTCGTAAATGTGGCTTTACAAGCTTCATTGCTTTTATGATATGAAAAAGTTAGAAAAGACAATTAAGCACGACTTACGACCACAAGCTTGTTGATCTACAAAAAAAACAAAGTTGAGCTTAAGATGCAAGACCACACTATCTTTTATTCATATTGATTCAAAATTCAGGTATTTAGAATGGTGCCTACACGTTTTCAAGTGAGGCCTGGTGGCAGGAGTCAAACTCACAGCAAACATTAGATTACACTTTATTTTTCGTAGCACTTGAGCATAACGCGGGTTCGACTCCCGGCTGCGGTGGCTGCATTTTCAATGGAGGCGGAAATGTTGTAGGCCCGTGTACTCAGATTTGGGTGCACGTTTAAAGAACCCCAGGTGGTCAAAATTTACGGAGCCCTCCACTACGGCGTCTCTCATAATCAAATGGTGGTTTTGGGACGTTAAACCCCACAAATCAATCAATCACTTGAGCATAAGTACCAGGCAATGAAAAGTTGAAATTACAATCTCACTTTTTATTTGTGGCACTCCAGAACTAGCACATTTGTAAACCCATGCAAAGCATAAATTTACTGAATCATAAGATAAAATTACAGCTGTTATACAGTAATTTTTGTAGCCATCATAACTCAGGTGTCACAAATTCGATGGGGCATTTTTTTTCGCACATAAATTAACATTCCAGACATAACAAATGCCTAAAACACAGAAACAATATTTTCGCTTTGCCTGAAGAAATGACGCTGGTAAAGGCTTTAGTAGCTAGATTGACTTGAGAACCAGTTAACGTGCAATTTTAATCATGGCATTATGAGGAATGTTTATTGATGTTACGTGAGTGGGATATTTTTGCTGTTTCAGGCCATTTGTGCACTGATGATGACTTCTGCATAGGAAGTGAATCATCTGTCTTGTTTTCATAAAACTTCACTAAAGGTTACTTGAGAGCAAGGTTTTTAAAGTAGGCAGCCTGACACCAATCAGGGATGGTTAGCCCATATCATTTCATTATGCATGCGTGTACAAGAGTCTAGTTCACTGCTACCATATCTGCCTTCCAATGCGCTGTCACACAGCTATAGGTAGAAGCTTCTTTATGATGTAACTTAGACTAGATGTGTAGTCACTGGCAGGAAGTTGGGCTTAGTGTCGATCAGAGCGAAAGAACATGGTCACTGGGTAGACCTACAGTCACGCCTAAAGCAAGTTTTACAGTATTGCAACTAATGTCTGCCTTGAGTTTCAAGTATATACGTTTCACCAATTCTATTGCTCATTGGGAGGTAGAGCTTGGTGAAATACTGTCGGTCCATATCGGCTTTCTCTATTTGTTGGGACCAAGGATGACATGAGTAACGCAGCCAGCAGCTACAAAAGCAGAAGCAACAGCGCATGACCTAGAAATGTCTGGAGTAAGAATATATTCCACCCAACCCTGAACCATGCAATCAACACATGCCTACCAGTTTGTATTTTGCAAGGCAGCAGTATAGTCAATGGCACAAAAGATCCTCAGAAACTTCGCTCAATCAAGTGGTTGGGCCTGCAAACCTATCCAGCAATGTCTCAATGTGATTGAATCTTGAAGTGCTCCAAAGCATTCAACACAGATGGTACGTAAACCCACGTGATTTCATGCACCTTCCTTTATCTGTTAGGGGAAGCCTTTGGATTTCCCGCGTATTTGGGCATAAAAGACAGTCTACTAATATGCCTAATTGTGCTTGCAAGTGGGCATAAATGGTCAGTTCTTGGGTCACAGAATGTGTTGAAGCTAATATGTTTTCTGTTACTGGCCAACGACCCTGCACCACTGAAAATCTAGCTGCGTCGGAGCTTATATTTCTTGCAGATGGCAGAATTCGTTGTCAAGTCAACCAGTCGCCAATTTTTAGTGTGTATATTTCTCTGGGACAGGTCAACATATTCTTTGGGCTATCTGACAGGGCATCAATGACAATGTTGATAGCTCCTATGATATGTTTCAGATATGTTTGACATCTGCTGCAGTTCATGAGAATACGAATGCAACGATTGTAACTGAGGGAGTGTAGCATGTACCGATAGAGATGTACTCACGTATTCTATGACAAAAAATCACGTAATTTCTTCCATGTAATAATGTAATCACATAAGCAGTTACCATTTATGCCCACTTGTAAGCACAATTAGGTGTATCACCATTCGAGATTCTTTCACATACACCCAAGTACACAGGAGATCCAAATACTTTCCCAGGCAAATAACATAAGGTGTAGTATAGTATCAGGCACTTGTGCAACCAACCTGAGTAGATTCCTTTGCGGCACTTCAAGGTTCAGTCGCATTGTCACATTGCTAGATATGATTACAGGGCCAACCACATAATACAGTGACATTTTGAGGATCTTTTGGCTCCAGTCTCCACAAAAAATACTGTCATGCTGCTACGATAGTGGGCATAGGTTTTCAGGACATGCCAGGGAACTGATTGGCCGCCATATGTACTCCTTTGACGAGTTGTTGATCTAGCACAAATTGCATTCAAGATGTCGTACGATGATGCATTGTGGAACTCTCGTTTGATATTCAGGGAGTAGCATATACTGTCGCGCAAGCATCTGTTTATTCCCAAAAGTTTTTATGGAAGTTCTTGGTCTAAGGGAGCTCAATATAGTAGCATTTCTCTCTATCATTAGCACGAAGTGGAGGGAATATGTATAATGGCCTGGCACCATGGTACATATTGTTAGTATATTACGTAGTTCACAAAAATAAGATGAAGGAGCTTGTAGGTCTCATCAGCATCTAGTATTTGGAGATGGGAAGCTCTCAACACCTATAAATCTGCCTCGGTAGAGCTGAATACTGTATGCGGAGAACACGAGGATAGGACAGGTGAGCTTTTGAACATCAAATGCACACCTGCTTATGCTGACAAATGTGCCTTGTTCAGATGTTGGATTACAGAATTCAGATGTGAACTGTGCTCATCTGATGAACTCACAATGAGTAGGTTGTTGAGGCAAGCATGACAGAATTCAAGGCTGGGGAAAATGCAGAAATATATGTCTGGAATTTGTCATGCCGCATGGCACATATAGAAGATCGGACACGATGAACGGTGTCACTATCAGTATATTATTTGAAATCTACACATCTTCCTAAAGGATTTGATGGTTCAACCACATGAACCCAATTTCGGAGGAAATTGCTGCATCATATATCTGTGACATCATATACGAATGTGAGGCGCTGGGTTAAAACAGCTAGGCTAAGTTGACTGTTGGTGCTATGCCGTCAGCATCCTGATTAAGACTTCAGCACCATTCGCAGAACACAGTCACGCCAACAGACAGCACACAATGGGCTGAGTGAAGTCGGCAAAATCTGTAACTATATGCGTAATTTGGTATGGCTGCCTCGAAAATTCTTTTGAATCGCAGCCCAATTGAGATAGTGCTTCTAATATAATTTATTCAGTACATCAATTTCATGGCTGAGTTGCCATATGAAGAATTATTTCTTCTTTATTTCTCTGTCATCAGAGCCCTGAGACTAGAGCTCTTTCTCAAATAGAACCATTCCATACTGATGTGGTGGCTCCGCAGTTTATTATGTGAAACAGTGATAGCGTAGTGTGCTATATTATCGTTGCAACGAAAAGAAGCAGGTACAATTGCTGTGCCTTAAAACACAAATAATAATCTGACCGATCGCTTCGCACCAATGCAGAGCTTTCCTTAGCGGTTAAGCTGTAAAAATGATGAAAATTAGGGCTCGTTTTGTGCACAATCGCCTTTAGTCCTTGTTATGTTTGCGATGTTTTGCTTATACGCTCGCTGTAGCATAATCAGGTACTTTTCTGGAGTAATGTTAGGACTAAGTTAATAGTGGACAGGCTTAGGTGGACTGTTATGGCTTTGCACATTGCTTACTAATAAAGCATGCACTTGTATACGCTTAGTTATTGTATTTTACGAGCTGCCGAATTGTGTTCACGCGGTCTGGCGTATGTCGCAATCAGAGCGAGGTGTATCCGAGATTAAAACTACACACACGTGTGACCATGCTGGGTCACGTATCAAGCAAGGGCGTAGCCAGTGTTTATTTCTAGGTGAAGCGTCGAACCCAAGGTGTGGCTGAACCGGTATAATTGTATTGAAATTTATAGTTTGAACCCAACCTTGTGGCACCGTCTAGCACCTTAGACTACCACTTAATTTAATTAGGATGAACATTGTGCGCTTCTTCGCCTCTTTACGGCTGTCATTCTCGCTTGGTATCTACCCGAATTCTCGCACGTACAACCGTGGCTTTTCACGCATGTCGAGTTCAAGACTAATGCAGCTGCATACCATCCGGAACTGCGGCATGATGAAATGAAATATAGGCTGCAATCGGATTAGCTGATGCTGGTTTTCGCAATTTTGCGAGGAATACTTGATTTTTCTTTCTGATTCTTTGTAACGGTGTCTTTTGATCGTGACCAGACCTCTCATGTTGTCTTTGGCGCAGAATCACGCAAAAGTTTGGTGAAGACGTTAGCTAAATTACAGCCTGAGAGTCGGAAATTTCGATGCGCATATCGCGACCGTCTTATTCCCTCCGCTGTGATAGGTGTCCGTATGACACGCAACGCAAACTTAGCACAGTCGTAAGAAGTAGTACGCTTGTTTTGTTTACTATACAGACAGCTGGTGCTGTATAAAAGCTATCAATTGCATGCTACTTCAATAAAAATATTTCGTTTCACAGTATTTTGCGACAACCACGACCTCTGTTGTGATACCAGCTCGCCAAGTTGAGCGACAGTAGATTTTGACATTTGCTGGTTCACTACACCATCGCTGCCTTTCCGAGTTCTAAATATCACTTTTGTTAAGGAGGCTTGAAATCATTTTAGTTTTGTTGTGAATGAATACTTCCCTGGCCACATTTCTGGCGGTTTTGTCCAATTTCATCGACGCTGGCTTACCAAGACCTGGCAACACTGATTTTGTCAACCGGATTCTGGGCAGAAAAAAGAAAATTTCAGCGGCCTCAGCAACGCCAGCGACGAGCCAGATTACATTTGTGAGTGTAAGTGGCTGTTCTTCTGTACGAGTGCCTTGTTGCTCATATCTGTAACGTGCATCTTAATCAACCACTCGCCGTAGTGTGCGAGTATTCGACGAGTAAGTAGGACAAACAATCACGGCTAATTGCATACGTGTGACCCGAGTCATCGATCTTTTTCCTTTCGATTCAAGGGTACATAGTAGAGTACAGGTAATATTTTATGTGCAACTTGTGTAAGCTTACCGCAACATGATGGGAGCCTATGTCGTCTGCCTATGTATGGGGTATCTTTTTGAAAAGTGCCTTCCTGTCACCAATGCTATTTTTCTGGGCCTGGGTGTCTAACTTGTGCAGTGTATCGGCAGTGTGAGTTAAACAGTGCATACACGTAGCACATATCGCACCATTTTGCATAACCGCGTCTTTACAATGCACATCAAACAAGGCCAACTGCTGCAGTCTGCTGTGGGTTCAGCGTGGCCATTATGTGGAGTGTGGCCCATTGCAACTAGAGGAAGTTCTCTGTGTGGGAGGTTAGTACGCTAGACAAGGCTTGTGTAACTTGCTAGCTACACTAGATATAATGAGCAGCGACGTTTAAAAGCTTCGTGACATAAATACGAGTAAATAAAAGTGGCATCAACATTTATGTTAGTTATTTCGCAGCAAAGAAAGTTGTGGTGGTGATTATGTTATTACAAGCGGAGTTAGCTTGGCAGACAACAAAAGGAGGTCTGACTTTCTCGTTTTTTCTTGCTTTGCAAGCCAAACAATACCTTTCAGTTCGTTTTGAAAATTCACTCGTGGCGAGTCAGAAACAAAATATGAAATTTCAAGTAATAATTTATATGAATTCCAATGTTTGCCTTGTCTGTTAGCTTCGTGTGGTTTTCATAATTTAAAAGCCTCCCATTTCCCATCTAGTGATGCTGCTTCTGTCCACAAATTTGCCAAACTAAGTTTCCTGCACCATGCTAATAAAATCAATGTAGATTATGCCATACTGCACCAGAGTCCCATGTTTAACAGTGTGTATCAGTGGAAATGGCATTGCTGGTCTAAACATTTGCCGCTTGATTTCGAAACCACCAATCTCACAGCCATGCACCAAGGATTATTTTATTACCTGAACAGTGCTGGTGCTGGCACGCAATATGTGCTATACTGCATGCAGACAGAAACCAGATGCAATATTTAACCACACAGAGGTGGAAATTCAGTTGTGGTGAAGAAGTTGTGCGCAAGTGCACAACAGCCATAAAGCTGTTAAAAATTTTTGAAACGGTGCTGTAATAGCGGAGGCAAATGCGTTTGATTATCTAAGCACAGTAATCACTCCTTTCATTCTTCTATTCACTACCCTCCGTTGGTACCTCTCCCGAAGCCGCTTTGCCCTTTTGCCAAGCACCTCTCCCAATCTTGCGCGGTATGCATCATCGATGACTTATTGCTCCAAACAATGTCTTGTTACGGTTGCCGTGGCTCCGCCCTCTGTCAACTTTGTGCTTGTTGGCGAATCGCTGTTGCTGTGCCAGCCGGTGCTTATACGAATAGTGTCGGTATGAACCCTGTAAAACGGACCACAGTACCTGATTTGCAAGCATGTGCATGCATGCGGGCATCACAACAAACGACGAGTGGCATGAACAGCTTCTTGTAGGCTAACAGGAAGTCATAGGTGCTTGCTTGACTAATTGCAGCATATTTATACTGCACATCAGATTCAACTTCTTGATGTCATGTGCCAGACCGAAAGGCCGGGGGGGATTGTTTCTTGAAACTTGTGGAGCACTGGCGACTTCTTGCGCTGCCACGTGGAGAATCACAGATCATGCAGTATTTTGCATATGATGCACGTGTTTACTTCGAACGTTTGAAAAATATTATAGGAGGTTGTTTAGGGGCCATTTAAATGGACCGGAGCACTCGCCGGTTTTTGAAATAAGGATTGCTTTAGTTATTTGCTATTTGCTATAATGAGGAACAATGCAGGATGGCTGAGAAGAGGCTATAGCGAGACACAGCTGGAGGCTAAGGAAGCTCTGTTACACCATTGCAAAGCGTAATTTACTAGAAATGGCCTATGTCGACGTGGGGGCTAATTTGTAAGTGTTTTATTTAGAATGGGAGGAGATAGAATGAAAGAACAAGAGGGATCAAAAAGCTTGTAGGCAAGCTAAGAGAATTCGGAAATGCTTTCAACACATGTAAAAATATAAAATGAATACAGCGCATCATCAATACTGGCACGTGTTGTTTTTCAAAGCTTGAGATTGCAGACCGGGACGACTTCAGCCAATTATTTGTGTCTTGAGTAGATGCAAGGTGGTGTTGCCATTTGGAGGAGTCATTTTGTTGTGATTTTCGCAGAAGAATTATGGTAAGTGGGGTGCAAAACAGGCTAATTCGATTCTTTGGGCTCAAGTGCTTCATTTCAATCGAATTCATGTTGTTCGAATGCCATTTTGGCTCCATTTTATTGACGCAATGCGGCCTCCACCCGTTATATGCACATTCCATGGCTATTCTCATGTCTAGATTATGAGAATAGCCTTGACCAATCTAGTGTAGCTTGATTTCATTCTTTTCTTTCATGTCTCCCTGCTCTAGATAGAATACTTACAAAATTGCCTCTCCAATTTATCGCACATCTAACTTTAAATGAAACTTTTCACTCCTTGTTTATATTTCAAATAAATAATGCTTTGCTGCTGTAGTCATCAACGTACGCTATATATAGCATTAACACACAAGTAAAATTTTTTAAACTTTAGAACTTCTGTGTGGCAAAAAAAAATGAAAGGCGTATCCATTAAGTAGGTGCTGATTAGCTGGTATTACATTGAATACCCTTTCGGGGGGGCATGTGCTCGTAAACAGCACAGTGGGTGTAAAGTATTTGGGTTCACGTCATTACTTTCGGGGCTTATTTGCACCTTACAGTTTCACGCCATTTGCAGCAGGGCAGTTGTGTATCGCCTACTGAACATTTGGGAAACCGTCTTTGTGCATAAACAGTGGGAGCGCACCCACAGTTAAGGGTAACAGATTTGCCAGAACAGCATTTTTTCAGTTTTGAACAGTGTTGACACACTTCAGACATTCATTAACATGTTACGGCACACAAAGGTGGATACAAGATTTTTATAGAGGAGGATTACCATTTGGAATTGCATATATACTCTTCTTGGGGTATAAAAATAATAATAACAGACGGAGGGTCACAGCATTTGCTTTTTCCTGATGAAATTGGCCGCCCCCTCTAAAAGAGCACATGGAATGCTTGAAAAATACACATAGTGAAGCAATACGTGCGCAAACCACACCACCAAATGTTACCTTATTAAACTCCACAATAAACAAGTAACTATACCCAACATGTTCAAAAACAACCATTCCATTAGATGAGAATCGAAGACATGCAGAAGCTGTGTGGCTAATATGTAATTGTTATCGCAATGTAATCGACAAAGTAATGCTGTAAACAGCAGCAAAGGCAAGCATGAGTAGCCGTGGTGCAACTTTGAAGCTCGTGCACAAGGCTGGTGTGTCTGTGCCTGCATTCACACGGTGCCAAAACCGTTTCATTCTGGCATGGCATGAAAGAGCGTGCTGTGATAAGTGCCTATGCTGTCCCACATCTGAATAGAACGGAGAACATGACCAGGCATTTAATTGTAAGCACCAAATTGAGCAGCAGACCTGGCCCTTCGCTTTAGCCATGCGGAAGTCAAATAACATAGAGGTTAATCTCCTTCAAATATTTTTTAGCATCCCAGTTTCCTCAGTCTTAGCAACATGGCACACGAAAATTTGTTGGCGTTGCCGTCCCTATCTGCCACCACACGTTAATATGGACATTACGCGCCTGCACAGGTGGAGCGCGCCGAGCCTTCAACATTGCAGAGATGCCCTCGGTGTCTGCTAGATGGCAGCAGATTCTACACAAGGTCCGTACAACGTTGTCGGGTTTTTTCAAAAACACATCAGTTTTCCAATTATTTCTTTTCTTTAGCCTAGGAAGTGTTGTCGTCCTGCCATAATAACAAGTAATTCATTTTTTCTCATGCTGTTGACCTGATGTTTGCATTCCAAGGCTTGTTTAGGGCAGTGTGTTGGCTATCGCTTGGACACCAGTTCCAGTACAAGTGGCAAGTTCCAAACGTCTCGTAAGTGCTTTCTATTCATAGAAACCAGAAAGGCTGAAGTCTCAAAGTGACGCTTTCTTTAAGGGCTGAGCTCCTGGTAGTCACATGCTCTTTAAAATAGAGCAGTTTTTAGCGAACTAAAAGCACCTTAACCATATCTGTCTGTCACTCGGTCTGTGTAGTATCTATCTGATCGATCGATTTATTCTAGCCTATTAAGTTTGGGCGCTCTGTGATCGTCTGCTTAACTTGACACCCTAGGTCAGCAACTCACTTATGAGTTGACTTAGTCGAGACTCGCTCATTCTAAATAAGCCATGTGCTTGAGTGAGTAAGGGTGAGTAATATTTTAGCGAGCTTGAGGCGGAGCGAGTCTGGTTCAAGAAAACTTTGGTGGGTTAGAATGAGCCCCAGGAGCGAGGTATGTATAAGTGAGTTTGAGTGAGCTCTAATTTTTTGCCAGCTAATGCTTGACATGAACCAAAACTTGCATGACAGGAAAGAGTATGTTACAAAAGGGTTTAAATCAGCAATTCACTGACATTTGGTTTCTATATTACACAAGAGGTTTATTTACACTACTTACAAATGCGTTTGAGAGCCAAGAATCTATGGTTGACTGTTTCCGAAAAGTCTCTTATCACTGTCTTTTCGACCACTGATTCACCCTGCACCGACCACTCTTGTCTTCCTCTATTGCTTGCTGCACCGTCCAGTGTACCAAGGGTCGGTCATGCAGTTTTCCTAACATATTGGGCGTGAGGCCCACCACCGGAGGCGCGAGTGCTGCAATCGCTGTGACGTGCATGGTTGCATCACGTGATCTCGCCTCGCACTGGCAAAGGAAAGCTGGCAGTTGTATGTGTGATTCTACCGTGACTTTGTAGTATCTCCATTTTCGAACAGCGTTGTTTTGCTCCGGCTTCATGTGTGCGGACTTCTGCAGACTACACAATCCGGAAGGACAGCAAAAGTTACCGGCGACATGCCACAGTGCGCTACATACGTGAGGGTACTCTCACGGCGGCTTGCACTGCCGCTGCCTCCTCTCTCTTTTTGTGTTATGGTTGTTATTCAACTATGGGGTTAACATGAGCACCGACCATGAATGCTCGCATAAAAGCGGAACATTTAGCTTCTCGCACGGGAGCCTTGTCACAACTAATAATTAATGTGCGAACAGTCCAGTTATATATATTTCAAAATAGGATGTAGGTGTGTATATCTGGGGGAAGTTGCTGTCATTGTCATTACACTCTAGAATGTGCCCCGTTGTTGTCCGAATTGTGAGAGAGTCTAGATATAGCCCGGAAGTTCAATTCTTTTCCCTTTATCATGGTAATTGCACCTTATTCCAGTCTATTTTGTTGCTAGTTGCTTCTGTGTGCTCGGCCAGCACGTTGGACGCAACCTTTTTTCTTACATCATACATGTGCCGCTCCAGTTAGAGCAATTTTTCGCGCCAAGGTAACCTAACAGTAGCCTGTGCCACTCTCACCCTCCTCCCCGGCTCTCCTTCTCTATGTGTGTACTCGACCACACTGCTTTTTGTCCACCAGTAGTGCAGCCAGGGGGTGGCACACCAGACCCGTGCCTCTGCCCTACCAATATTTCCCTGTGGTATATAGGGGAGCAGAAAATAACGGTCTACCACATCTACTTGCCTTGCTGGGACCCATTCTAATCAAGGTGATGCCCTTTCAAAACAATTTCTTGCAAGGCCTCTGCCATCTGTGGCCTCACCTCACAGGGTTCTTTGCTTATACATTACGTCTGTAGGATGGGCCCATAGCCACTGTCACTTCCTTTCAATGCTGTTTTGATCTACAGGCGAAAACTTGGTAAGCTTCGAAAACTGATTTATTTTCTAAGAGCTGCCGTGAAATATCGCACAGTTCGTGAATAAAGCTTAAAAGAAAAAAAACTGGACACTCCCTATTTCATTGAAAGGTCTGAGCCCCCCCCCCCCCCTTTGTTTTGTCTTGAAGTTGGGTCGTTCCGGCCACGGTCCTGGCGATGGACATCTGCGGTACTTTCGCTAGGCAACGGGTGCACGCCGTTGTTACTTTACCTGGTCGAACGCGCCTTCGAGGGAGAGCCGAAGCGATACCTAACCCCACGATGGCGAAAAAAAAACAAGGTGGGAAGTTGGGGAAGGGGAGTTGTAGTGATTCGAAAATTTCTTGGCTAGGATTTCTAACCCGTGCAGGGAATCCTGAATAGGCCACCTTTGCCATTTTACACCGGTGCTTTATGGAAAAGCGTAATGAGATTTGGAAGGGGCTGTTATCCCTAGTCACGGGACACTGCACGTAATATTCACTTACTCATGCGTTTGTACGCTGCCTAATGATGAGTATCAGTGTAATCACTGATGTATAAATATGCTACTGGAAATAATTTGGAGCAGTGTATGACATTTCTGCTTCCCTAAAAAAACTAAATTGTGCACCAGTTTTGTTTTCTTCCACCACCCCTGCTCTTCGGTTTCAGATATCTCCCAAATTTCATGGTCGCAAGCTTGGCAGATCCATATTTAAATTGGCAGAGTCTGTCAAATAATTTTACAGGCACAGCAAATGCTAATATGGACTTTATCATTGTTGGCTCAGTGGGGCGGTTCAAAATACCACTTTCGTTGAAACAGCAGTGCTCATGTTTACACTGCACAATTTAGGTGATGTCGAATGGTTTATACATATTTTGTTTCTAAATGTAAGCTTTCTTATTTATACTGCTCAAAATGTGGTATCTAGTGATGAAAATTGAGCATCTTTTCCCCTGTAACCTGCTCAGAATTTACATTTTAGTGCTTCAAAAGTGATATTTTTCTGCTCCTAAAATTGCTCCATGTTGTATTTCAGCTGTTGCACCCCTGACCTTGTTGAACAGTAGCTTTCAGTGACGTTGTGTTCAAAAGCTAACAAGTTTGATATTCGGACATTTTTTTCGCATTTTCTGCTGCCCCCATAATCAAACATGCACCTACCAGTCTGACCAATACAACTGTTGGCGCATGACTGAGGAATCTTGTACACTACTCCTGTAACACAAAAAATGGAGAAGCTTCAGTTTTTCTGACCACATTCACCTTTATTTTTGTTTTTGCCTTTGGCCCCGAGCTTAACAAGTGTGCTAGTGCTGCCCAGCTTCTTAAGAGTTGTACATACCACTGCCACATGATATCTGGATGCGACACAGTTAATTGTGCGCCATCTTGTGAACAAGTCTAACAAGTGTTGCGTATTTCATGTACTAATAAGAGCTTGTATCAATAAAGAACTTGAACGTAGGGCAGCAGGCTAAAGTGATTTTCATTATTTTTCTCGCGGGCTTCGCATTTGTTGAAATGTTTGATCCATCTTACCACCTTTTCGCAGGATGTAGTGACCACATAATCAGTCATAGTCAGGATGTAGTGACCACATCTGGAAACCCTGCCATTGGAAACCTCTGGATGTGAGCATAAACACTGCTCATTACCTTGTGCACACATGACTTGCACACAGCCTCCTGTACCAAAGATGCAGCCAATCCATCTTCGATCACTTTGGAATAAGCTAATGTGTAAGGCAGACGAGACTGTTGCGACCTGGGCCTGTACTGCCAACACCCATGCATTGGTAAGGAGTGAGACAGCTGCTCATATTGCGCATTTTTGATACATTTCTGTTTTTTGCGCCAAGCTGCTCTAAAAGCATAGTAATCAAGAAAATTGCACCGAACTGCTCCAAAACAGCCTCGAAAGCTAGAATTTTGATGCCGACTTCAGCTTCAGTGAGAAAAAAAACGACGAGTTTGACTAATAAGATGCATTCAATTGTGTTTTTTTTTTACTTTCCACATTTCGGGTAACAAAGGCCCCCATGGTGCCACCATAATCTTTAAACTTTAGCAAATATGCGTGACTCACAAAAATGTGCTGCCGTGCATCAAGCTAGCTGCTTCTACTTGCTAGGCTATGTGTTCTAGCGCCACTGTCGGCTAGCGAAAACCACCGACTTTGGTGGCAAGCATAGCGGGGTTGACTCTCAGGTTCTCTGTCGTGCATAGCGCATTCCAGGCACTGTGGCTTTCATGTCGTCACTGCTGCATGTGGTCACCTACGAGTACGCGTTTGCTGTGAGCGAGTAACTGTAAACGCGGAGTTATTTTTTTCCTGCATTCAACGCGTCTCCCGGATGCTCTGGCACGTACACATGGGTTCTCAAAATGGGTTCCGTGAGCGCCAGAATGTGTGCAACCTATTCCTGGTTTACACTCATTAGCTACTAATTTATTTAGACAGGCGAGAGTTCTCATTGCATTTTATATTTAAAAAAGCCATCGAAAGTGAAATCCGCACATCAATGTTAGCAGGTAGAGAGAAACACTTGGTTACATGCGAAGCCGCGGTGACAATACGAGTGTTCAAACCATTGTAAACAATATTAACGGGCACCTTGGTGCTTCATTCGTGACTCCTTACACATCGGCAATCACTTGAAACAGTTTTCAATAATGGCAATTTGCCACTGCTTCGTTTTGTAATCGAAACTCGCAAAAAGTGCTTAAACAGGTGTCGCTGCATGCGTGCCGGCCTTGGGCTACACGAACTTTTGGCTTATCTCAATCAGTGTTTGGGTCGGTGGCAGTGTGACTTCGTTTTCTTTCTTTTCTCCTTTTTTTGCAATAAAACCCGCCTCTCTACATTCAGCGTTTTGTTTGCGTGGACAGGGATTTTTTCACCTGTGGTGCGCGAACACTTCACGCGAGTCACGGAACGGCGCGGGCAGCAATCGCAAGCCGATGTATTGTCGGGAGTTCTTCATCGACGGTGATGACTTATAGATATTGAAAAAAATATCAACACTGGCCAACCTGTGCTATAATAATAGCGCGTGGTTGCTCATGTGGAGAAACGTTATCAGTATCACTCGCTTATCACTTAGGGCCATATGCACATGCTTTACGAGATAGTGTATGCGGCAAGACTTTTCGGATCTCGCGCTGCAATCTTGGAGCTGGTCCTGCATGAGGTGACCGCAAACGGCAGTGCAGCATGCTTTTGTTTTTTATAGCTCTTGACGCTATCATGTCAGGCTTTTTATTAAACGAACGACCACTCTTACGTCACTGAGATTCTTGTGCAATCACAATTATTTAATTTCTTTTCGAGTGTGATGTGTTCTTTTTTAATGTCTCCGTGGAACCTAGCTTTCAACAAAACCTTTTTAGATATTATTTTACGTATTACGAGGGCTAGATAGGTCACGTGTGTTGTATGTAAAAAAGTAGTGCAGTTCATACCTAGCGATTATCTGTTCAAAAACTTCCTTCAAAATCTATTTCAGTGTAATGTGTATTATAAGCAAATTAAACTATGCACTGGTGCCCCCACGTTGCTAAACATGGGTATTTTTAAGCTCCCAGGACAGCTTAGTAAAGGCTGCTAACTACTCCAAAATTCAAATTTCGCTGCTCCAGAAACTGCTCCCAATTTAGTTTCAGCTGTTTCACCCCGGTTTGAGTAAAGC
This sequence comes from Rhipicephalus microplus, assembly GCF_043290135.1. Lineage (NCBI taxonomy): Eukaryota > Metazoa > Arthropoda > Arachnida > Ixodida > Ixodidae > Rhipicephalus > Rhipicephalus microplus. The sequence goes on along the minus strand of NW_027464590.1, from coordinate 10,861,551 downwards.
GTTAGCCTTAGGTCTAAAACTGAAGGTTTTAGTTCCTGCGGCAGTTTTGTCGTTAGGTGAAGTACGCTTCCATTCTCTAAAGAGACAATAAAGAGCAAAACAATTTTTTGCATATTAGTACTTCTAATTTCACTATTCGACAAACACTTCTCTTGCGGCGACATGATGCTCAGCAACGGATAAAATATGCAAGAAGAAAATTTGGGTGGAGATTTCACTGAGATTGCCGTGCCAAAACAGTGACGTACGAAATATTGAAGGCGTCTACTGGGGGAGTTCCACATAGCTTCTACTCAATAAAAATGAAGTACATTGTGTTCAGTGGGTGCTAGACCTAGCATACAATGGTTGGAAAATTTCATTGGGCCATTGTCGTGAAAATACGAAAAAGACACTTTGAAATTTGCTACGCGATGCTCAAATGCAGGGTGCAACAGCTGCGCCGATTGCGTCCACTTGATAAAATTCCTCATTTGTTCGCCGAGCTGTGCCAAAAGCATAATATTTACCGAAATTGCGCCACGCTGCGCCAAAATACCCGACCAGCCTCAATATTTTCTCGTTTGCCCTAACTTTAGCGAGAAATGGAGACCCCTTTAGCCATTTCTAGTTTGCATCATCAATCAATGCGGGCAGACCCTAACCATAAACCGCAGTGTAAGACAGCTGCTTATTAGCTCAAGACACTCGCGAAACTCTATCAACCAGATGAAGTTACAACGCTGCGTGCCTGTCGGTCTGCTTACCGCAGCGGATATATTTACCGGCGGGACGACGCAACTACAACACAAAAGATGTGTTGCTGTAGTAAGGAACACTTTGTTGGAAATATGAATTTTCTAGTCAGCAAGTGCTGCCATGGCATGTTAGGATCCATTAGGAACTAAAGCTGGAAGTGTACAAACTCTCAGCACATCGAGCTTGTACACTACCAGCTTTAGTTCATGCCGTGACGTCTGTTGCCATAGCAACACCACATGCGATAGATATCCGGAACCATTGCGAGACCAACTGGCGGGTTGGTCTCGCAATGGTTTGACCACATTACTTTATCTGGTCAAACGCGCCTTGCAAGCAAGCAGAAAAGTTGTGCCCTAAACCTAACTCCTTCATGAAAAAAAAAATGAAGGAAGGGGGGGGGGGGGGAGTTGTGGTTCTAAAATTTCTTGGTCTTGTTCTATCCTGTGCAGAAACACCGCTTAAGCCACCTTCGCCATAGTACATGGGTGGCGTGCGAAAAAGCGTTATAATATTTAGAAGGGGCTTATAGTTGTAGTCTCTAGACACTGCACAGTTTGTTCAATGACTGATGTATGTATATGCCACATATTTGTGAGTAGGAAAAGTTACTGGCGAAATTATTTGGAGTACAATGTGACATCTCAACAGCTGTAAAAAATAGTTTTTTTTTCAGTTTTAGGAATCTCATGTTCACCGTCTTGGGAAATCCACATTTGAATTCTCAAACAGTTTGACAGGCCTGGTGACTTCTAATGTGGACCTCATGATTGTTTGCTGAGTGGGGTGATTAAAGAAAATACTACTTTGTTGAAATAGGAGTGCTCATATTCACTGTGCATGATTTAGAGAATGGTAAATGGCTTGCATATATGTATATATATATATATATATATATATATATATATATATATATATATATATATATATATATATATATATATATATATATATATATAAATCTGAGCCTTCTTTCTCAAGCTGCTCGAAATTTGGTCTTTCGTGGTAAAAAATCAATGTTTTTTTGCTTGTAACCTGCTCCAAATTAGAGTTTTAGTGCTTCAAAAGTAACATTTTGCTGCTTTGAAAATTGCTCTAAATTCTAGTTTAGCGGTCACACCCTGGGAAATGTCTAAGCACGAAATTTAATATTAAAATTTTTACCTTGATTTTTATTCATCATTAATGAATTGATGACGCTGAAACTTGTAGCATTAGAGTTCTCAGACCACAGTTTGTTCATCTAAGTCAAGCAATTGTTTCTCTTTATTGTCCCGACTACATCTACCTGCGGCCGGTCTGAAGGCGCACGCTCGCTTTCTTTGCGGCCTGTGTACAGGAAGGAGGTTGTGCTTCTACCTATTGCCGCAATCTTCTTCCAAACTAACTCGCCGCCGTCCATTTGAAAAAAAGGCTAGCACACTCAAATGATGCTCAGGTTTATTTCTACTGTTGCACTTCCTGGTGGTACCAATGCAATGAAAACCTGGTAGGAAGCATATGTGACACCTCTTTCTGATACTTCAAGACAGGAGCAAATTTTGATCCATTCTGCACGCATGTACCATTGTGCGTCGGGTTCAGAAGGCTCGGCCACAAGATTCGTCACAAACTGGAAGAGGAAATGACAGACAACATAATCTTTTTTTTCTTAGAAAAATAGCTTTGGGAACGTTTACTTCGAATTCATATGCAGGCAGTCAGTGCCCATGATAATGATAAATTTTGCACATTCTTGTTCAAGGTATCAAGTTTCGTGCTTATTGAAAAAACTACTACCAAAAGGTGAAAGTAAAAGTATAAGAGGGATGGTCACTATTTTTCACAAGTAGGTCTGAATAGCACTCACAATAGAAAGAGTAATAGCAGTAGTAATAAGAATGTCAATAAAAATAATAATTGTTCATAATGAAAACACAAAAAATAGAGACATGAAAGAGCATGTAGTGGTGCACTTTTGGAAAGTAGATTTAGTAAAAAAAAACCCAAGCCCGCACAATCCCAGATGCAATCTTGAGTGCCAATGAAAAAATGTGAAACATTTTCATGTGCAATAAGGCTCGCCAGAGACGCACGGGAACAATATAATGTTATAGAATCAGAAAACGTCCTCATTAGTACTAATATATTTTCATTGCGCCTGAAGAAAAAAAAGCACTGTTGGCATAAATTTGTTGTGATGATTTTAGCTGAAATATCTACATTGTTTCTAACTAGAAATGCTTTTGTGTGGGCTTGTAAACGAAGCGAGACGGCATGTCATTTCGTTCCGTTAACATTTTTATGCAATAACTAGAAGAATCTGGAGAAACTTTTCAGAAGTAATTAGCGCCGACGCTTTTGCGTGACTCTTGTCCACACTTTCCGAACAGGCTAGCAGCAGTGAATCTTCATTGTATTGCTCAAAAATCAACTGTTATTGTCAAGAATTTTTATTCGAGGAAGTTAGTTCACTGATATGTTTATGAAAGACGCCATAGTAGAATGCTCTGGGAATTTTGACCATGTGGAGTTCTTTAACGTGCATCTAAGTAATAAATCCAACCACACGAGCCTCAAGCATTTTCGGATTCAGCAAATAGAATGTGTTCGAGCCTTAAAAAAATAGTTTGTGTCGTTGAGCGTGCGTATTCATTAACCAATGCATGCGTGCCAAAAAATGCAGGCTGTGCAACACACACCTCTACTACTCTCACTGCTTCGCACAAATTGAAAAGTAATTGGCACGAGAAAGTGGCCGAGGACAGCTGATTTACAAAGCAGTGCGTATGCGGCGAAATGCGTTTTTAAGAGTTGGCTCTCGACGCCATCATGCGGAGTGCACTGACAGTGTAAAACAACAACTATATTTTACTCGCGGCGGCTGCTTTGGCCATAAAAGCACGGAGCGAGTGAGCGCCTATATACCGGCTGTGATCTACCATTCATGTTATATTGCTCCCTTCACAATTTATCAGGTAATCGTACATGTAACAAAATACATACTGCCAAACCATCTGGTATTGCTGTCTCGATTCATCTTGTTGGCATCACTTAAAGGAGTACTGAGACAAATTTCAATATTTAGGAATTGTTCTATAGAAGACGATTGGTTTCAAGAAGATAACTTGTGTTGCGTGGGAAAGCATCGCATATGTTTTTAAAACCTCTACCTTTAAAAGACACTATCAATTTCGATATCAAGTGGGTGGCTTCTCCGTGATACGACAAGGCAGTGTGACGTTGCAGGAACTTGGCAATTCGCTACGTACTAATGGCAGAAAAGTGATCTGCTCGTGGTACATATAAACCATGAGTGCATTGTCCCTATTGACCATGACAGTAATTTCTGTGATTCAGGCTGCATGGAAACTCCGTTTGCAAACTCGGAGAAACCTTGTTGACTCGTCACGATAATGTCCACTCCATTGCTTCCCAATACTCTGGAAACAAAAACTTTAAAATCAAAGTAACTATTTCATGCACGCTGGCTGGCTATTGTGTGGCAAGTGGTAATACTACTTGCATACCGAGGAAACAAAAATGTCCTTTTTGCGATGTCTCAAAATTATCTCGGTACACCTTTTAAAGACACTAAAACAAAAAACTTTTTTCGCGTATTAGTCAAGTACAATTTCTCAATCCAGGAAATACCACCCTTACCACGAAACGATGCTTGGTAAGTGAGATAACGCCCGAAAAGAAAATGTGGGTGGAGATGCTGACTTGATCTTCTCGCACGAAACCAGGTGACATCACAAAATTTAAACACCTGTACTGGGTCTTATGTATATATTAATTCGTCAAAATTAAGTGCACTGTTATCTGTAGGTGTGATGAACCTAAGATACGGAGTTCCAGGAATATTCATCAAGCAAATGTTGCAAAATACAATTCATTTTAAAAATTTTAGCATCACAAAATACAAATAAACTTCATCCCTAATTTTCTCAGCTGATAATGAACTTGTGGCATGAGAGGTCTCGGTGTGCAGCGTGTCTAAACTGAGACATTGGTTCTCTTTAGTGTACCATTAAGAAAATATTGCCAACTGCTGGTGCAACACGAGTCACTGGAAACACTGTTTTGAAGCAATATTTCATTGTATTCAAGTAAAATATCAGAGGTTCACTGGCATTTTAGTCCTATCACTTCATTGAACTCGGACTTGTCGTTTACCTCGTGTTCTAGCGACTTAACAGCAGTGATGAGTTCTTTTTGGGGCATGGCATAGCATTACTATGATCCCTTTCTTGTGCCCGATTCTGGGGCTATCGTGATATTTCTGCGGCAGAATGATCCGAAGACATGCCGTGAATTTAGCTTAGATGTCGAAGACCTGTACTACCATAAAATTGGGTTACTTTGTGACAGATGCATGTTTTTTTTTCCTTGCTGGATAATCGTCCATATAAAGGCGAATGAAGAATGGCAGAATGTTTAAAAACATTCCCTCGCACTACGGAGTGTTTTACTGATCCCAATTTTCAATACAAACGGCTCTATTGAGGTGGGTAGGTGAGGTGGGGCAAATGACTCTACATCGTGTGGGCAGCTTTGTGACAACGTTGTTTTTGGCTGAATATGATTGAGAAAAAAAGGCTAGCACAAAGTTACACAATAAAAAGTTCATTTGAGTTATCTACAACTGGTTTCTGTTTTAGCAACCTCACAGTTGTATGAAAATTTATTCATATATGTACCTCCTCAATCAAGATGTTTTACCTCAAAGATACCTTGTTTGTCTAGTGGATTCAATTGAGTACAAAATTGCGTCTTCACATCCGGTCATTTCCAGTTCTTTAGAGTCCTCCCCATAGTGCTGATGATGTGCCTATCAGGTTTCACTTCTGTCGCTCAAAGTTTGCTATGTCGAAGTTATACTTCTCGAAGGTTTTTTCTCCGAAACTCGTACCATCGAATCATAAACGTTGCTAGTATAGGAAACCAGCGCTGGAGTTTCCATGGCCACACTGGCGGTGAGAGCACGCACTTCTCAGCTGCTCCCGCAGACGAGTGACGGCTGGTAGAGGAATGCTGGCGCACATCGCCGTAACGAAGCCAAAGAAGTGGCTACTTAAGCAGGTTGGTATTGCATTTTTTGAGATAAATATACTTCCTTAGTGCGCAGAGAATGTTTCAGAGGGAAGATATAGCAGAAAAATAGGACAGAGCGCACACTTACAGCCAATGTTATTGCACAAACGGCGGGAATATATATACGCGGTCAAGAGAGCGAGAAGATAACACATAGAAGAAAGGACAAATGATGGCGCATGCGCCAGAACACCTTTTTCCAATCCTAAAATGACAATTTAATTGAAAATAAACCTGTCAATCTGTCGAATAGTGAATACAGGTATCTTCTTCAGTTAAGTTGTCATTTTAAGACTGGAATAAAATGATCTGGTGCATGCGCCATCATTCGTCCTTTCTTCTGTGCGTGATCTCCCCGCCCTCTTGACCGTATATATATTCCCGCCATCTGTGCAATAAAAGTGGCTGTAAGGGCACGCTCTGTTCTATCTCTCTGCTATATCTTCCTCCTGAAACGTTCCCTCCGCACTAAAGAAATATATTTCTCTAAAAAAAACGAAAGGGCGCTGGTGGTACTGCTGCGTAATCAAGTGCAAAGGTATGTAAAAAGGAGGACGTGTAGAGGAAAGGGAGAACGTAGAAAGAGGAAGCAGCGTTGCATGCAAGCGGTCAGCTGAGCGAAATTCTGCTCTTGCTCTCCTTTCTAGTGGTGTCGGGCTCGTTTCTAAACTGGATGGCACGTGTCTGCTATATTTATTCGATAGTGAAGACAGCCACCAGTGGAAGCCGGGGCGAAACAGTCGAGTTTAAATGATGTTTTGTTGGAAATAAAACGAGCATATTATGCAACAAACGGCATTGTAAACCTTTTTTTAATCTGGCCCGCTGAGCGTTGAAGAGTGAACTTCAAGACTAACAAAGTTTTCATGCGTCCGTCCATTTGACCATCACCACCAAACTTTATCTGGTAGCACTGCGTGTAGTGAATGAAACGATAGGCAGGTAGTCTTTTTTTTTGTAAACGGTTGCGTGTAAAGGAAAGGGGAACTGCCCACAACACTTGTGCAGGGCCACAATCATACGCCTCTGGGCAGTTTAAAAGATACTCTCGCGGTGAAAACTCGATGCCTAAGTGCTTCTGCTTAACTTAATTTGTGCAAAAGACAGGGTTCTTGTTACAAAGGAGCAGGTTACTCAAAGCTTAGCTTTATGGGGCCAGCCAATTAGGTAAGCGTTTTTCTCACTTGCTGCCGTGGCTAAGTAACATCGGAATTTCTGCATTGCTAGAGAAGTGTAAAATGTCTTCGATGTTTACTTGTTCTTTAGTTCAGCTAACACGCAGTTTAAGTTTATTCCACTTGCCTGTGTCGGCCTAAAATGAACATGTCTGTTCAACATCGATAATTGCTAGGCTTTAATGTGCCAACAAGATATTCTTAGGTACGCTGTAGTGTGCGTACCAAGATTGTGACCGCTTAGGGTTCATTAATGCGCACATATCTTTTGGTTCACGGGTGTTCTTTTCATATTTCGTCCCCATCTAAATGCAGCCATTATGGTCGGAAATCCATCCCGCGCTATCAAGCATACGACCGCGACACCACTCGTGCTATGCTGTCACAGTTGTTTGCCTGATCAACGTCAACGTACATGCATACCACAGACAGGGTGCACATATGCCGCCAGAAAAAGTGATGCCGCAGCCACTACTTATTTGCTTTTTTTTACTATAGAAGTGCGCAGTGTAGTATCGTCGCCTCACGGGAATATAAGCCAGTACTGTACTACCATAGCACAAAATCCCAATTAGACAATGATGACGAGGAAGTTGCCATCACTGCACAACACTCTCTTCGATGCCACATGCATAGATGCAGTCCGCTTTGCAGAACTTCTCTCTGTTTTCAAGTGCTATTTATGTGAGCGTAGCCTTCAGACAGTTTTTTTAAACCTCAGTACAGTATTACTGGCGCAATGGCTTTTAGAGCTGTTCGTTCCAAAATGAAGCACAGCAGCGCCACAAGTACGTGCTCTCCCTGCAGCCGGTCCGCATATGGCTGAATTGTGTCGCGAGTTTCTGTCAAGTACTGCTTTTTGGTGAGCTACCTATCCAGTCCTGGTCTCCTATAAAACGAAGGCTTCGGGTCAATGCAAGTCTCCAAAAGCACATGATATTTTAGAGGTTTATTTAATGCGAAAAGAACAACATAGGAAACCACATCAGCACTTCTTTCATAGTCTTTGGAGATATCATTTTAAAATTGATACAGAAGTCTTGCAATTATCCACAAGTGACAGTGCTTAAATTGGGTTAGCATAGATTCTTTCATCTTGTGTTGTCTATTTGGTGGTCTGTCGCCTCTTGTGCAGTATTAGCTGACATGTGCCGAAGAATAATCCAGAGTTGAAAGTTCGTGCGGTCGTGTGTCTTGTTGTCCTGTTATAAATTTTTACAGCCATAGGCTATCGCTGCAGACCAGTTAACCTGGCTTGCAACCTTGTAGGTCATATGTAGAAATCATGAAAGGCCTGGTGTTTATTTGTAAATTAGTCCCACGAGCTTGTTTTAATTCATTTTAATTGAAACCTATTCCTGCATATTTTGGTCTGTTGCAGATTTTTTTGCACAATGACTATTAAAGTATTTGTTCATTTCTTTTCATAATGGCCACATGGCATTTGATTTGGATAGTACATTATAATATCTGCTGTAATTGTTTTTCATTGTGTTCGCTTGCATATGTGTTATACTGCAGTGCTTAGAACTTATTTTGAGGTGTTTATTTCTATTCACGTATGCAGGTGTCTGAAAAAGCTCAGCGTTTCATCAAGACGTGGCTGTCAAAGTTTGTTGGCCTCGATGGAGGTTAGGAAAGGAACTTCACTGATGTGTTCATAGATTTGCAGCCCCGTCGCTGCTGCCCTTCAGAGCAGGGATCTGCGACAGCCTGTGATGGATGGTTTTCTGCCCAATCGCTGCTTGCAGAACCCTGGGTAGCCCACTGTCATTGCCTCATCTCCTGCTTAAGCCTCTGAATCATCGCCCAACCTCTGCTGCCCTGGTCAGCCCTATGCCTATAGAGCCTTGTTGAACTCGCCTCCTAGTTTGGGCTGCATTACTGAACTGCCGTAACTTGAAAAGCCAAACTGAAACATAAATGGTTTGACTTGATATACTTAGAAATAAAGTTACAAAAGTTGTGTTCTGGTATTCTTATTTATAGATTGCTTGTGTGCTGAATATTTGCACGGAGCAGTTATTTTAGTTAATGTTTTTTAGCTAATACTTGATAGAACAGCCTATGTTACATTTTCTCGCAAATCTGAGGAAGAATGTATGAAGAAAACTGGAGAGTAATTAGAATTGTGCAGTTCTATGCTCTACATGTGGGGAGGGTAATAGGCAATGCAAGAACAAAGGCAAAAATGGTCGATTTAGTGGAATCATGTAGTGCTTCTACACAAGTCATCCAGTGGTCAGTCGCCTTGACGTATACTACACCGCGAAGCTCGTACGGGGCTGCTATAAGCTGCTAGAGGAAGTTCTTGGGGCGTAATGTAAAGTCCACCGGCTAAAAAATGCCAGTTGTAAAAAGCCATATTATTAACGGTGGAAAATTGGCAAGCCAATGGTAGTGTAGCGGCCGGAAATGTCGGCTGCCGGAGGCAGCGAGAAAGGAGACGTGAAGCAGGTTTGGAGTTGCAGGGCAAGACTGTTTATTTCCACTCCGTGCGAGTGACGAGAGCTCCCCTCGACGAGGGAGAGAATGAGGCACCCCCGCGTTCTTCTACAAGAAAGAGGAAAAGGGGGCCACCGAGCGAGCAGGCGTAGCATGCCGCCGGTCTAATCCCCGGAGCCGGCCCCGACAACACGTTGTTCCCCGAACACGGAGGAGGTGGAGCTGGCGCCGCGAGTAGGCGCGCTGTCGACGGCCGGCTGCAGACGGGATAGAAAAGAATGCGGTGGTGCTTAGCAGCTTCCGCTACAAAGGCTCCCCCCCTAGATTGCGGAGCTTTTAAAGAAGGACAGCAGTTACGGGCTGAAAGTGAAAGGTCACAGTCCAATGGTTAGCACTGAAATCGTACGTGAGAGGCTGCTTGAATGGAAACTTCAATATGAGCAGGCTTGGCGCGGTCAACGGCGACGACTTCTCGTTTCCCCCGCACGTCGATTGCGATGGTTTTGTTAGTACGTCCCAAAACTTTGAATGGGCCATCGTACGGCGGAGTAAGGGGCGGCTTCGTTGCGTCGTGTCGCACGAACACATGGGTAGCAGAGTCCATGTCAGGAAAAGTGAAAACTTTCCTGTTGCGGGCGATGCGAGGTGCTGTTGGCCTGAGTTGCGCGAGCCATGCGCGCAGCTTCTCGATGTGATCGGAGGCTGTTGGGGCGGAAGGTGTCTGGTCGGAGAAGAATTCTCCCGGGAGGCGCACTGTTGAGCCGTAGACCATTTCCGCTGGCTGAACGGCCGCTACAGTAGCCAATATTCGTCGTAAAGCGAATGATGGCGTAATAACGGCATTTCATTGGCTACGAAATGGCCCGAGAATGATCCTATGCTGGATGTATGTTGGCAACTACGTCGGTGAAAGGACGGGCATTCATTGGCATGTGTAGAGTGAGCCGGCGTCGGCTAGATATCGACAAATGCAGCGGCAGAACGTCGGCCCCGGGTTGGCTTGAACATCGGTACTACATCGGAAGAAGTTGCAATTTGCCGATTTGCCAACCTTGGACCAATATTACAGCCGACGTTAGCCAATACCGGTCCAAGATCGGTCCAACACCGGTGTGCTGCCTGGGGCAAAGCCCCCAATCCATGTAACAGTGGTACCAAACAAATCAGTCATTCCTGGGTTCATCCGTCAACGACACGCCACAGTGTTCAGGGGTTGTGGCAATTACAGCGCAGAAATCTGGCTTTTGTTATACAGTGGGGTGAGTCACTTTCTCTATGGGACGATTGTTGTGAACTCAGCTGCGTTAACCTCTACCTCACAGGTCAGTGCTAGCTCACGCGTAAGTTGAGCTATAAGTTCATATACCTGAGCTTTTGAACATTGTCTCATTTAGGCGGTCAGCTAAGGGAAATGGGGACACTACAACTCACTCAAAAAATAACTTGGTTAAGCGATTTTTTTTCTTTTCTGGGTTCTACGTTTCTGGATAGATGCCTTGTGTATGGTATGATAAGGTGTATGATTGGCGCACCAATTGAGATTTTGAGACGCATACTGTGCTAATATACTCCGTAGCCCCATCCTACTGAAGCTTCGTACCAAACAAAATTTGCACAACCATTCTTGAAAGTGCAGTGATACTTTTACAAACAGCATTAGTTATCGTAGACATTTCCAAGTACGTCAATACAATGCGACTGAATGTTATAAGGGTTAACAAACGACGAGCAGTCAAGACGACGAATAGAGCCACGCACAGCTGTTTTGTCTTTTGATTTATGTACCCTGTGCATTAAAAGAGAAAAAAATTGGCATATGCAACGGGCAGCGCAATAACTTTCAAAGTTCCCATGGGCTCGGCCAATGACCCATAATCCTTTTTTACGACAAAGACCGATCATCCAGTCTATCCGGAGCGGCAGTCAGTTCTTGTTTTGGCGCGTTGAAATGGGTGCATTCACATAGAAGGTGTGCTATGGTTTTTCGCTGTTTCAGTAGGTGCATGTAGAAGAGCTGGTCGTTCCAATGAGATAAGAGTATGCGTTCGTGAAGACCACTCCAAGTTACAGGCGGCATGGAAGAGTCTCCTCAGCTTGAGATATCCCTGAGGGAAGTCGAAGCTGCAGATTGGGATCCAAGTTATGTAGGCGCGTGTTTGTAATTTCTGTCGAGTTCCACTGTTTCACCAACAAGCCTACATCGCAACTCTTGTTCACTGTACCAGTTTGAGACCGGGTGAAAGTGAACGAAGTCTTGTAGCTGCGTCGGTTCTTTAGAACGGGATGGCTGTGTATCGGGTACCGTCGTGTGGAGATCTAGCGGCCTCATCTGCGCGGTCATTGCCATATATACTGCAATGACCTGGTATCCACTGATACACTAAGCTGTGCTCTTTCTCGATTGCTTTGTGATGAAGAAGCCTCATTTCCGCTACTAACTGTTCATTAGGTCCATGGCGAAAGGGTGACTAAAGAGATTGAACAGCTGCCTTCTTGTTCGAGAAGATAGACCAAGTTCCCAAAAGTTCTTCAACTGTAAACTCCAGAGTGCCCATTATGCGGTGAGTTCTGCAGCGGTCGATGACGTCAAATGCGATGTCAAGAATTTATATGTGATGTGCCTCGCGGGAATAACCATTGCCCATGAGCTTTCTGAAGACACAGAGCCATCCGTGTACATATGAAAGCGTCCGTTGGGATTCCCTTGCAGGAAAAGTAATGTGGCCTGTTTCAGAGCTAGATGCGACGACTCTTTCTTATTTTGGATGCCAGAAATTCTAAGAAGGGCTTTGAGTGGGTGTAGGCACCACAATGGTGACGGCGGCCGTGGTGCATGCGTGAAGTGCAATGGGAGCACTGCGCAATGCTGAGCCACAGTTGCGCTAAGTGCTGAGTGGGGCCTAGAAGTTCGAAGTGAGGCGAGGTGATGTGATGGAAGACAAGCGAAATGTCTTAGGTGCATTCTGAAAGCGTCTACGCGGATTTATGCGTTGACTGGATAATCACTTGCAATGATGACTGTCGCTGCTGTAGACTCGCATCTTGGAAGACCAAGACATATCGCAGTGCTTGGGCTTTGATAGACTGGAGGACGCCCAAATTTGATCTTCAGATCCTGCAAAGCACTGGTAAGCTGTTGCGTATATAACCGAGAAACAGAACAATGCAAAACTGAAGCATTGCTCGTACCGATGCCCCCCACGTTTTTCAAGCAAGAAACCTCAGCACGTGGGTAATTATGGTGAGTTTTGTTTTTATGTGGGCGATGTGAGGGCTCCAGGAAAGGACGCGATGAACTTTGACTCCGAGGAATTGGTAGGTTTTCACTGAGTAGATCGTGTGTTCGTGGATTTCAAAAACATATGAACTGATCGCCTTATGCGTGAGTGCTATAAGGGAGCACTTCTCTGATATCAGCTCTAGTTCCCGTTCGTCCAGGTACTTTGTCGCTAGTGTAGCCACTCTCTGAAGTCGGACACGCAAATGAAGGCGTGTTATGTCTGATGCCCAGATGCAGATGTCACCTGGATATATTGATAGATGAACTGATTATGGAAGTGCGTCAACCAGGCCGAGGAGCGCTAGATTGAAAAGTTCGGGGCTATTAACACTATCTTGAGGCCCACCACGACGGATGCAATGATGCGTTGTTGTGACATTCTGCGTCTGTACAAAGAAAGTTCTGCCTTTCAAATAGCTTTCGATCTATCGGTAAACTACCCCCCTCATCCAACATTTTCCATGACATCCACAATGGTTTTTTGTGATACATTATCGCACGCACATTTCACGTCTAAGAACAGTGCCGCCAATAAACGTGGCAGTCTCTTTTGATGCTGCAAAGATGAGACCAGGTCAATGACGTTATCAATTGCGGACCACCCACATAGAAAGCCCGTCATAGCATCAAGGGGCTCCAGCTACCACAGCCAAATCATCCCCTTCATCACTTTCCCGAAACAGCTGGTAGGCGCGATGGGGGGATAAGAGGTCAAGTCTAGTTAATTTACCTGTTGTAACAGGGACAAGGCAGCTGAATTTTCATGAATGAGGGACAAATCTGCTGCTCCACGAGTAATTGTACACGGATAGAAGGGCCAGTGAAGCTGCTTCACCGTGGTTGCAAAGAGCCATGTAGGTGATCCCATCTGGACCAGGCGATGAAGATCGTTTTCATGACCTCAAGGCTGCTTGGAGTTTGTGTAGAGAGAAAAAAAGTGTTAATTCTTGAATCTCCAAAGACTTGGGCGTTTTCTAGGTGGCGCGTGGTACACGTGGACGCCTGCCAAGCAACCTTTATGCAGAAATCTTCTGCTACTTCAATTTTTGTGTGGCCTTGGTGGAGAGACAGACACTTTAAGGGGCGATGTTGTGTGGCGATGTTCGTAGGCCACGAACAATCCTCCATGTCTGCGTCAAAGGCTTCTGTGGATCCAACGATTCACGAAGAGATTTCCACCGAAAGGATAGAAGTGAATTGATTCGCAGCTATTTTTTTTTCTGTAGGCGCCTTGCCTTCCTCAAGTCGTGAATGGACTTAGTGCGCCTATATCTTCGTTCTGCACGACAATGGATCGCTTTGAGCCGTTCCGATTACGCTTCATGTTGACAATATTTTGAAGTATACGTTCAATATGATAAGTCGCTTTTTGAGCAGTACCTCTACTTATATCTTCGAGGGTGTCAAAAAAAGGCGCTTCATTTTCTTGACACTACTCTTGCGTCAGTGACTTGAACTTTGTCCAGTCGATGCGAGTCGAAGTTTCGTAGTTTTGTGGTTTTTCCAAGCCCTAAATCTTTATATATGTTTTTATGTGGTCGCTTCTATGAGTTTCATAGTCTGCGAACCACTTAACCTTTCCATTTAGGCTTCGTGGCACCAATGTCAAGTCAAGGCAGCTGCTGTATGTCGTTCCCCGTAAAAACGTCGGGCTTCCGTTGTTTACACAAAGCAATTGCTGCTCCACAGCAAAGGAAAGTACTTGCCTCCCGCGACGGTCTATCTTCTGACTTCCCCATAATGGGTGGTTGGCGTTGAAATCTCCGGTCATGATCGATAATTCAGGTGTGGTTGTTACTAGCGCACGTAGTTTTTCAGGTTCAAAACGGCTTGAAAGTGATATATAAGCGCCTGATAACGTAAAATTGAGGTCTCTACGTTTTACTGTGAAGCAGACATACTGGTTGTCATCGTGAGGTCAACACAGTGCTCGATATGTCAGGTTCAAAACGGCTTGAAAGTGATATATAGGCGCCTGATAACGTAAAATTGAGGTCTCTACGTTTTACTGTGAAGCAGACATACTGGTTGTCATCGTGAGGTCAACACAGTGCTCGATATGTCAGGTTCAAAACGGCTTGAAAGTGATATATAGGCGCCTGATAACGTAAAATTGAGGTCTCTACGTTTTACTGTGAAGCAGACATACTGGTTGTCATCCTGAGGTCAACACAGTGCTCGATATGTCAGGTTCAAAACGGCTTGAAAGTGATATATAGGCGCCTGATAACGTAAAATTGAGGTCTCTACGTTTTACTGTGAAGCAGACATACTGGTTGTCATCGTGAGGTCAACACAGTGCTCGATATAGGTAAGGTCACATCTGATATATACAACGACTTTGCTCAGTTCATGGCAGGTAGCGCACTTGAAGGCTTCGTACCTGGATAGTTGTGCTGATGGGGATTCTGTATATGCCAACGTGCTTTACCACTGGACAAACTTCATAACAACCAATTTCTTGCCGTTACACGTGTAAAACGTGAATGGCATAGTATTTACGTTTGATTGTATAGATACATGTTCGCCTCATATGCAAATTACGTATGTGCCGGTTTTGCTGACGTCTTCTTCAACGTCACAATAACGTGGCTGAGTTTTCAAAGACAATACAAACGTGAAGCTGTATTGCTGTGATGAACGTTTCTTGAAACAACATCACGTGTGCAAGCATACATGATAAAAACAATTTAAATACATAACTTTTATTTGAGTACAGAAGCCACTTTGAGCATCCATCTACGTATTTATTCATTTATCTAGTCTCCTTCTGGCTGCTCTCTTAATCAGCTCTTTAACTTAGGCTGAACCAAAGTTACTAAGGAATTGTACTACGGTTTGACCATTATGACTTGCTGGTCAGAAGAAGAATAATAAAACAATCTCGTCACTCTCATTGTTAAACCTTTTCCAGCAGATGTGCAGCTCGTAGCTCGGGCGTATATGTGCCACAGTTGTAGGGGAATGCCCCACAGATGTTTGACACTTCATATCTGCCCTGGAGCGTCAAAAATATATATCGATAACATTAACGCCTGAGCGGTAAGAAGTAGCTTACATTGGCAGCGTTGACGTGACAAATGCGAAGAACATATGTTATGCCTCCAGTGGGAACTTAACTGAAGTATTCCACGTGGCAATCAAGTGTTCTGCCACAAATTCACGTCATGTCTCGGAACTGCTTTTCGAATATATCACATAGTTCGTCAGACGTCCATTCAGTTTTCAATTCAGTGCTGGTAATGCGTAATATAAACAACATATTTAAATTCCGGTGACACAGCCATTGCGTGGCCTTAACGTTAGTTGTAGTGGGACGCTATATACTCAATATTGCTACACTGCTTCGTAAAATTATATACGTATAAAAATCTAAGTATTGCTCTTTTCTAAGAATAAATTCGTTTATGTAAACAATGGTATGCCTTACATTAAGCGCCACACTTTCCTAGGCTATCGGTAATCTTTCTGTTATATCTACAATATTCCAAATTTGAACAATCCTTTTTAAAACCACTCAATACTTGGCCAAGCACCCATAGTGGGTATGCGCCACGATCAATAGGTGAAAATCAACAAGTTGGATCATCGCACCATTACATGCGTTAGTGCTGCCTTTCACAACCACGGTGACGGATTCAATAACCATCAAGATAATCGTTGAAACTTCCGATGCGATTACGCCAACAACGGAACGTAACAGATTGTTCGGGAACTAACGTGGCCCATAGTGATAGCACTAGAATATTCAACTTCACATGTAGAAATGCCACTGTTCGTCATCTCTTGTCAGTTGATCGACGGCCGTTTCTCGCTATCGCGCTATCAGTGGCTGTGTGTATACTTGTTATTTGAGTTTTCGTTGACCGTTCACAAGTTTGGCAAAAGTAAATAGTTCATTCTTGGACCTACAGTATACTTCCTTCGTTGACGTCACGACCCTTTGAGAGCTGGGGAGTCGCTTCCTGATTCATGTACCGAACACCCCCTCTAGTCGTGAGCCAAGCGCATGTCACGTGGTAGACCCCTACGCCAACCACAACGAGCGAGACAGACGTAAGCAGCAAACTCTACCACCGCAGTACGGGTCTTTACCCGGTAAGACTCGCACCGCCATGACAATGATTGGAGCGACGATGACAGCTGCTGCGCCACCGCTAACGGTGATCGTGACGCAGCCACGCAGAGAGCCACTGAGCTTCCATGAATCGCCTAGTGATGTGATGGTGGTGGGGAAAAACATTTGTTGATAATAATAGAAGTGAGAGAACTAGGGGCGGTGTTAAGGCCCGACACTCTATAAACTCTAGGAGTTCCTTGTCTGGGTTTCTTGTGGTGGCTTCCGCGGTGGCACGCGCCCTGACTACGAGGCCTCTTTCAGCCTTCAAGATTGATAAGCCGAGCAGGACAGCCTCCCAGCTCCCTTCGGCAAGGGGTTAAAGTGGAGTGATTATAGGGGGACCACCAGGTTATAAGGGCATGCCCACACCATGCGGAAAGTATCTGCAAGCGGATGATCACAGTGTGGGCATTCCCCGGAGAACGCCCGACTGAAATACCAAAGTATTGCCAAGCACAATACTGGGTTAGTGTATAGGTGTGACAGCCAGCGCCCGTCCGCCTTATTCAGGCCCTTCACGGGGGACGAAAATCGGAGCCTGTTCCATTTGTATATCGGCGTGATCTCGCGAAAGGAGGTGACCTGATAAGGTTTTGAATCGTCCCATGATGGAGGACGAGGAAGTTCCCGGTAATCAAGTGCGTGGGCGGAGCAGTTGGCAGCCTCGTTACAAACTAGTCCTCCGTGAACAGGCGTCCAGATGACTAAACGTGTCTTCGGGTGGTCCCGATATTGAAACTGCTTCAGGATTAGAGGGGCTCAAGAAGTGGTGCAACCTTTTGTAAGGTTTTGGCATGCACTCCGCGAATCGGTAATCACAATCTTAGATTCAGGGTCCGCTGCGACAGCAGCTATAGCGACTTGCAACGCGTGCGTAATGTCCGGGGCTCGAAAAGGGAGTCCTCGAACGGGAAAGTTTCATGGACTATGGCTCCTGTGTACTAGCCCCCGTGGTGAGAGCTAGACGCGTCCGTGTAGATTACTGCAAAACGGGATCCAGAGCGGCCTTGCAAGGCCGTAACCCACGCAGTTCATCTGTCTTCGTGAGTTTCCCTAGCCATGTTTGGGGCAGAGGCTGAATAGCCAACGCACCCGGCCAGTACTCCGGGATCGTGTTGCGTAATGAAGCAACTCCTGCATTAAAGCATACGGATCCTGTATGAAAGAGTTTACGGATTTTGAAAGAATATAGGGCTCACGTAGCCCTTATGTGTACGCTGCTTTCCCTAGCCCATTAACGAGGGCCTTGTACTGACGGACTTGGTACCTTTAGGTTTTATACGAGGAACAGTTGGCCAGTTGACAGCTCGTAATAAGCTCACGTGCTACGTGATGCCGAACAACGAACAAGCTGATAAAAAGTGTACCACACTCGCCGCTTTGGCTACTGTGGCGCTGACTGACACACTGCCGTGTAAATTCAAAGATATAACTAATGAGGTGGCTGGGGAGGTAGTCGCCTGGGTAGCCACAACGTGCCCATTTTGTAGTAGTAGTGAAAACTTCCACTCGTCTTTCCAGGCTTACTCTACTGATTGCCGCTGTGCAATAACGACAAGGCATCGGCGCACTTATTAAGAGAACCCTTTATGAGATAATATGAGATGTACTTCTGTAACGCCTACGCCCAGTGGGTCTGGCGAGCACTATATGACATGGAGTGGGTCAGGTAGGTTAGCGGGTTGTGATCAGTTACAACCTTTTTCCGGCGCCAAATCGCCAGGTGTCCAACCAATCTAGCCCCCACACAACAGCGAATGCCTCTCTTTCAATTGCAGGCCACTTTGCCTGCTAAGGAGTGAGCCTCTTACTGATGACAGTCGAAAAATCTACCCGGCGGTGTCTGGTGTGTTTTTCCTGATCACGCCAGAGCGGGAATGCTGACACGGTTTTGGCGTATACAGCCGGTCTGGTATATACGGCTGTTTTCTGGTGCGACACAGACTGGTGTGTTTTGGGGAAACCCAGACTGGAGTGGTTGGTAAGAACCAGGCTGGTGCGTTTTTGCATGACGGGTTCTCGTGTATTCCTTCTCTTTACGTAATTAAATGCAATGTGGATGGAAACAAGCTCTTTAACGTCCGCATGGGCAAAAATAGCAGGCTTGCACAGTAGTGTAGGACTGAAAATGACTTCTCTGTTTACTTTTTTTTCATTTTTTCGTCTCAGCTTGGTCTTTAAGTTGGCCTGCGTTGCTTCGTTTTTCCATAAGGCTTCAAGCAGTACTGCAGGGCGTAGAAAAAACGAACATGTTATTACAACATTGCCCAATTCAATAAATGAAGTTAAATATGTTTGTTGCAGATCTGTGCACTTAATTCTAGAAAACAAAGCTAACAGTGTGCAAATATTCAAACTTCCAAACATTTTTCGTATAGCAATTGCCAGTAGATTATTTTCCACTAAAAGTTTTACTACTAGAACTTCCCAAAAACGACAGTTAATGCTGAATTAAATGCAGCCCCTTCAGATTTTTTTCAATTGCTTTACCTCAGTACATTTTCATTTTGCGAAAAAGCTGTCTTCCAGGCTATGGTAAAAAATGCATTGATTTGAGAAAATGCTGGTTCCAACATGGAGATGCACTTTGCCGTTACAGTCACCCCTTCACTTCTATTAATATGCTTCACCGCTTCATGGGTTACGCTACGAGTATAACCAGATTGATTCACGAAAGCGTTGGTTCCAACCCGCGTGGCAGGAGTGGAAGCTCTATGCATTGTTTCAGACCAAAAGGTCCAAGAAATTGTACGATCCTTCTTACTATTTGAAATTTTAGGTGTTTTATACAGAGACATCTGCACGGCACATCAGCAACTCCAAATTTTAAAGGAGCACGCCATGGTCTACCAAAGCAGAAGGGCCTCCACAGAAGTTGATAGTGGGGAGGGGTGGCGACCCTTCACGTGTAAACTGCTGTCGGCACCACATTGGTTGCACCAAATATGATAAATAAATACAATCCGGTCGGCAATGCCTCATCTTTGACAAAACAAGGGAGCACGTTCCGCCCAGATCTTCACCAACCTAGGCGAAAAAACATTGCCATATTTCTATCCAGTAATAATGTGCTTAGGAATATTTTGCAACATTTTTTCACTTCAACGTATTAAAAAATATTCAACAAATGTTCAGAACTAGTTGATTCACGCTCACACCTAATATTTTAAGTTCCTTTCACTCAGAAAATTTTGGTATTTGCACAGGTCTAAAAAAAGAAAGAACACAAATTCATTTCTGTTCATTAAAAATGCCTATCACTGAACTACAGCAGTTCATTGTCAGCTCACTCAGGAAGCACTAGCAGTAAATATACAGTTGCAAAGAATTTTATGTGCTTCTCATACAGCCTAACCTACTGAGGAACTCATTTTTAAAAGTAGGACTATCGTTTAAAGCAACCGTTACTAAGGGAAATCTCACATATCTTGAAACAGAAACGGCAGGAATGTCAGTGCGATCATGGATCACAGTTGAGGTTTTCCTTCCGCAGACCACTACAGACAATGAAGAACATGCAACAGGTAGATGCCACCTAAGTTTCACTAATACCAAATTTTTTTCTGTATACAAATATTGACAAAAGCAAAGTAGCGATGCCTTTCAGCATTTCCGCCATCAGGCAAGTACAGCCGTCAGCAGCTTTAACTTGAATGCTCCGATGCGTAGCCTCGGCTCAATTGAACTGAGATTAGCGCCACCAAGCGTTAAACATGATATACTTGCTACAGTACCAAACAGATGTAGCGCACGTTGGTTTTACAAGTGAATTTCTGCTTCCAGTTTGCCCGAACGACGGGTCTAATGCACTACTTCGCATCCTGTTTTAGCCCCGTTTCACTCGTGGCTACGATATCGCGCGCGCCCATGGCGTTTCTTGTTTAATGCTTATCTCGACGATGAACCATTGCGTGCGGCAGCTTACCCACCTTATGAGTTTGAATTCGCAGCAAGGAATCACATGCATAAACAGCAGAGCAAACACACGTTCATGGCGTTTGTAAAAGTTGCACCATAAACAAATCTAAAATAAGGCGGCTTTGTTCCTGTTCTGATTCAATACCTTTCAGACAGTGTAAATTGAACTGTTCTCGAAATTTAGAGTGTGCCTTTCTGTTCGGTTCATGCTGCACGGAAGATATCGTATGGAGTGCAATATTTGTGCGTGTTTTCAGCAAGGTGCACGAATACAACGTAAACAAAGCGATTTTTGTGAGTAGTTATCACATAAAAGCTTCAACTGCCGTCTTATTATATAAATCGTAGTAGGCCCGCTAAAGCCCAGGCAGTGTTGCCTACTCAAATGTTGTGCCCCAAGACAACATCTATCGTGTAACCAAACCGAGCAGGAAGGCCCGCTCTAAATCGAGAGAGCAGTTCGATTCACGCCATCTGAAAATTACTGAATCACAACATTATCATTGCTACTTAATTTCAGACATATTGTGTAACTTTTACTAATGCTTTGTGCGTTCATTTGATGTGCTTTTTATATGTGTGATTCCTTTTGACCAGCAGCTCTCTATAAGAACACAAAAGGTGCATAAGCTATACCATGCAATGCTTCTTTAACGAGCAAGAAATGAGAAAACGAATGCTATGGGTGCCCGTGGGTGCACGCGATAATTTAGCCACGAGTGAAACTTGGCGAAAACGGGATGCAAAGTGAATGCATTCGGCCCGCCGGTCAGGTAGTCTGGAGCTACAAATTTACTAGAAAAACAGATGCGTGCTACATCTATCCCTAACTGCAGCAAGCATATCATTTTCAACGCTTGGTGGCGCTGACCTGAGTCCAAGCGAGCTGAGGCCACGCGTCGGAGCGTTCAAGTTAAAGGTGCTGACGGCTTTACAGCATCAGCTTCACTCCACCACATGGGACCTGTTTGACTGATGCTTACGCTGCGAAGTGTTGGACACGGTCATCCCACCATTGACCCATTGTGTGGGAAAACTCACGCACCTTTTTAGATTGAAATTGCAGCTGCTATTAAAAAAAGTGAAGTATTGGAAAAACAGAGCAAACTCACATACATGGCGGTTGTAAATATTCACAAAAAAAATAAATCTTAAATGTGGTGAACAAGCAGTTGACCTTCCATACGAATATTTTACTTTGTTCAATGAGCAACTGCAATTTCGAACACGAATGGTGTGTTAGCTGCCACACACAATCGTTCATTGCAGAGACAAGCATATGGCAACAAGTTTTAAGGGGAAGAGTTGAACATAGCCATAAACGAAGCATTGCAAAAATGGACTTGACAAGTGAGTGCAATAAAACCAATGGTCAGGCAGACATGAAACAAAAATTTACTATTCAAAACAACCCCTGCTCCATCTATACTATAAGGTGCAGCAAACATGCAAAGCCCGACACTTGGCAGCACTGGCATCAGTCAAACCAAGTTAAGGACCTGCGTCGAAGCATTCAAGTTAAGTATGCCGATGGCTGGAAATTTTGTGGCTGGAATTATAACTCTCAGCTGTGCTCATAAACAGGGCACTTTATTCGCCAAACTGGATACAGCTTATAGAACGCCTGCATGACAAAACATACACTCTACTGAAATCAGCAAGCTTTCTCACTAACCTCTGTATGCTTCTTCTTGTGGAGGCAATAGCTGGCGTGCAGGCTTCTAGATGCCTTTTGCCGCAATCGAATTCCACCAGTTTCCGTGAAGCTCCTATGCGTGCCGTACCAGCCTCTGTCCATCTCATTGTGATGGTAGATCACTTGACCAAATAGAAGTCCTTGGAACTCTCATCACCCGACTCTAGGCGGCCCTTCAGGGCATCATAATAATAGCGAGGTGAACCTGCACACACACAAACCGAAATTTATTTCGTAATAAAACAGCAAACCAACACTGATTACGTCATCCCGATGACTGAAACGATGCGCTGAGTTTAATAAGCTCTTATTTACACTTTGAACTGAAACATATGCACTAGAACCACACTGATTTATCCTTGAAAGGAGAGAAAGAGAAGAGAGAAGGAATGTAGGAAAGGTAGGGAGGTTAACTAGACTATGCGTCCAGTTTGCTACCCTACACATGGGGAGGGGGAGTAGAAGAGAGAGAGAAGGATAGGCACATGTCACATCACACACGCAATGCCGAGTTTCACAGGTGGTCCCTCAATGAACTTGCTGACAAGTATCTCAGGAGGACTCGTGTGGCTTTCTGTGCTGATGTGCTGCGCGACCAGGCTCCTAAGATCTTTGCTTCATTATATGGCCGGTCATCGAGTCTATTCAAGGCACACTGGAGAGTCCGGCGATCTTCATCAAATTGGGCACAGTGACACAAGAGATGTTCAATAGTCTCTATACAGTTGCAGCTTTCACACATGGATGAATCCGCCATGTCAATGCGATCGCTCAATGACTTAGTAAACGCTACCCCAGTCCACAGCCGGCACAGCATTGTAGCGTCACGTCGAGAAATCTTGAATGGCAGTTGTTTCTGACGTAATGACTTAAGATGCTTAGGGCGATGATTGGAGTTATGTGGAAAATTTCAGTGCGCAAGCGTGGCATTATGCGTGATGAGACGAAGTTCTCTAGCTGCGTCTACTCTTGACAAGGGTATTAACAGTGTGGGCGCTTCATCGTGGGCTCATCGGGCAGCGTCGTTGGTGAGGTGGTTACCACTGATGCCACAGTGGCCCGGCAACCATTGTAAAACAATGTCGTGTCCTTGATCAGCAGCGCGATGACAAATTTCATTAATACGATACACCATCTGGTGGTAGTTACCACGTCGTAGACTTCGCACGCGTTGAAGGGCTGCCTTGGAGTCGCAGAAAATGGCCCATCTACTAGGGGATTCTTGCTCAACAAACTCCACAGCGCCTCAAAGAGCAGCGAGCTCGGATCCCGTAGATGTCGTGACGTGTGATGTCTTGAATTGGACGGTGATTGATCGAGATGGTATGACCTGTAGAACTTCCTGAGACCGAACCATCCATGTAAACATGAATTCGGTTAGCATACGACAAATGCAAAAGGTCCAGTGAGATCTGCTGTAGGGCTGCAGATGACAGGGTTGCCTTTTTAGATATCCCCGGCACTTCAAGGTGCACAGTCTGTCTTTTCATGCACCACTCTTGAGATAGTGGTATGGTTGCGGGCGAGAATCTCCACGAGATGAAATTCTGGTTAGCCGCAACAACTTTGGAAAACGCTGCCTTTGGTCTTTCTAGTGGCAAGCTAGCAAGGTGGTGGTTAGGCACTCTGGATACGTGACGGATATGTGTCCGGAGTGTGTCGACAGTTATATATGTCGTGATCGGATGGTCTTCAGCAATACCAATTGTTGCTAACGTATTAGCACACCGAGGTAACCCCAAGCATGTGCGGAGTACTTGGCCTTGAATGCTTTGCAGGACCCTGATGATAGTTTTTCCGGCGATGGAAAGCACGGGCGTGCTATACCGCAAATATCCCAAGAAAAGCGCTCTGTACAGCTGAAGATAGATGACACTGATGTGCCCCACGTTTTGCAAGCGAGAAATCTGATCACGTGTGTGATAGAGCTGAGCCTCTTCTTCAAGTGCGAGATGTGAGCACTCCACGAGAGATGTCTGTCGATGACGACGCTCAGGAATTGGTGACGTCTCATATACGAAAGGTTCACGTTGTCAATAGAAACAGGATAACAGAATCAACGTTATTCTCGCTGCTTTTTGTACCCGTGCGCGTACCTAGAGTTGTGTCACTGCTGAAGCCCAGATACATATATCATCAGCATATGTAGAGATATTGGCTGATCGAGGTAGACTTTGTACAAGGCCAATGATCGTGAGGGTAAATAGCGTAGGGCTGAGAACCCCGCCTTGTGGAACGCCACTAGCGGTGTATTCATCAACGATGCGGCCTTCCGCAGTGAGCACGAAGAAGGCTCTCCTCTGTAGGTAGCTCCGAATCCATCGAAACATTTTGCCACCGATTCCGATGTTCGCCAAGGCATCTAGGATGGCATCGTGCGTTACGTTGTCGTATGCACCTTTCACATCGAGGAACATTGCAGCCGAGATGCGCTAGAGGTACCTTGAAAGGACAGTAAAAAGTAAACTTAAGAGCTGTAAAACAAGCCAAACAAAAAAAATGCTGTGCCAATCCACACAAAATTTAGTTTAATTCATGCACTTGAAAACAAAACGTAAATGTTTCCTGGAGAATGTACTTACATGAGATACGCAGCAAAAGCCTCTAAAGCTCCTGCAGTGTCACATACACCTAATAAATATAGTGCCACTATAGCCAAGACCTTGCAAAAAAGGCCTCACTTATAGCGATAACTGTCCCCAGGTGAGCCAGTGTCAAGGAGAGATAATAGAGCACTGTAGGCAAGCAGGACGAATTTCAAACTTTAAGAAAGCTGCGGAAATGTTTTCAGCTATAATCGTGATGGTCTGATTGGTTTGGCATGGAATGCTACTTTTAAAATGGCTGTGACTTAATTCAGTTATGGCTAAGTGTGTGTAGCGAGAGGTACAGTTATTCTTATCGGAAAAATTTAGCTAGCAGCCGCTGTAGTTTAGCGAACGCAGCCTGTCATAGGAAAGAGCTGGAAGGCTGGATCCACAGTGCTGCTGTGAATGCCCACTAGATATGTCGTTTTCAGATTGGTTCCCTGCACGGCTATGCTTTTCTAGACTTGTGGCTCAATCTTGCTCTGTGTCCTTAGCTCACTGCCTCTTTTTGGTTTCGTTCTGAAGTCCATGGCTCTTAAGCCCATGGCTTCGACTCACTTTTTATATCTGCCAGCGATTGGGACCGAGCCGTAACTTCAATATTTACGATGCAATATCAGTCCCTCCTCTGTTAAGTCTGAACTGCACAATAGAGTTGAACACGCACACATAATGTCGACTTTCGATTGCGAATGCAGTGGCAATGGGGTTTGCTTCTTCCCTGTCGTATGCCACATGACGCGGTGAGTGGTGCAACCACCGAAAGCAGCAAAAGGGCGATAACGTAGCCAATGTAGGTAACGCTACAAAAATCAAAAATCATATGCATAATCAAATAGGAGTACATTAGAGTCTCACCAAGCATGGAATTTTTTATAGCCTTAAAGTGGCATGGCAGTGACGGTGATAGTCGTGATCTCTTTTTTCTTGATTGGCATGAGCTGATGATATTGTTTGGGAAGATTAGGCATTGATGATAGCATCTAAAGATGAGGCATCCATGATCAGTAACACAAAGAGCACATATAAACAAGCGTGGTGTCGACACACAGGGGAGCTTGCATATTTGAGCTGGAAATCCTTCACTAGCAGACAATAAGTGCTAATGAACAAACACCTGGAGAGATATTTATATTCACACGGAGAAAAATAAAGTATGAGTGGTACTAAGGGAACCTAAAATTGGTAAGCTTCGGGCTTTGCAGGTCGCATGCTTGTTTTGTGCTTTTCGTGAAACATGAGCACTGTGGTGCAGCACATTGAAGAACTTATGTCAGTTATCTAATAATATTCGCCCCGCCAAGGCGGTCTAGTGGCTAAGGTGTTCGGCTTCTGACCACCAGATCGCTGGTTCGTATCCCGGCGGCGGCTGCTGCATTTTCAATGGAGGCGGGAATGTTGTAGGCCCGTGTGCCGAGAATAGGGTGCACGTGAAAGACCCCAGGTGGGCGAAATTTTCGGAGCCCTCCATCACGGCGTCTTTCATAATCATATGGTAGTTTAGAGACATTAAACCCCACATATCAATCATGTAATGGTAATCACATCGCATATGCTAACGCTCTTCCAACGAGACGTAGGCACTATCTTAAGGTCAATTTTGCATGTACTAATATGTCAAATAGTTTTTTTTCCGAGCATTATTGCTTACTAGAATTACTTATATGGTTTATTTCTTTCTCTTTGTGCACACTTATGCTTAGGATGTAACAATATTTGTTCTGTTGAAGAACTTGTGATGTTATCGTTATTCTTTCCAATTGTATGTATGTACCGAACTCCTGTTAGCCCTGCATTGGGCTGCAGTACCTAAAAATAATTCAATAATATTAATCACTCGCTTGCACCTCTCACGTTTACTCTATTTGTGACAAAACACGGCACCGAGAACTGCGGTATTCGACAAGTCACCTGAATACTATCGTAGGATCTTTCCAATTAGGAAAATATTCGCAAAGCAAGGTTCCATGGATTCGCACACTGCGCAGAGCATCTGCTGACATGCATGCCTCTCTCGCGTCGACAGCATCTCGGCGTGAGCACATACTGTTGTATATGAAGTTTTAGATTAGCAAACGCAAAGCTTCGCGTTTGTGATGTGCGTGCGTTTTGAACCAACCTCTGGCGGGCTCCCTTTACATGACCCTCCCAAAGCTACAGCTGCAAGCTTTGCGCTGGGTATTCTATATGCAGGTTACATGTAGCGAGCGGTCAGCAAGCACTCTGGAATATGACCTTGTTGGTTAAACACGGCGTGATTGAACACATCGCAAGTACCGGGAGGGGGGGGGGAGATTATCTTCTTGAATGAGGCTAGCGAGAAAAGACATTAAACATACCCACACAAAATGTGGACCATGTAATGAGGAATTCCAATTTTAGTTCACCTGTTGTATGCAGAAGTACGGTGTCGTAGCGGCAGCCTTTGTTCTTCTCATGTGTGCTCCCTGTAACCACCGTTAGCGTCCCCGGGGTGAAGTCGCCAACGTCCTTGTGGCTCAATTATCACCGCAAAAAGGTGGCTACTACAACCACACACTCTTCGCACTTCCAACTTATTGATCTTGTCAAACTGGTGTAGTATGTAAAAGATTTGCGTCTCAGCAACAGTTGACATGCGAGCGATCGTTCACGCACACATCTTTTTCGTGGAAACCATGAAAAAGAAAACACGTCAATGTTGCTAACAGGGCCATAAATGTAAATTTTTCACTGTTAAGAAAAGGTATATTAGCAATCAATCTTTTTAGCCTATCAACTGTGCTGCTTCACTCGAAAAGGCCATAACATTAAACCGTAAAGATGGCAGTAGCAAGCGTAAAATACACTGATATATTTTATTACGTTGTCATATTTATTTTGTATATTTTGTTTCGGTTTCAAACGACACTAAAGCTAGTTTAATTTTTTATTACTGTGCTAAGGATTTTTACTATTCTTTTTTCTGGGCTGAACACAATTTTTCCTAGGAATAGATTAGGCTGGCAAGATTTCTCTGGCGCCTCATTCAAATGACGCACCAGCAAAAGCAATAGCGACGTACGTGTCGGGCCTTTTAAATGCACTTCCGTCTGATTTTCTTCTAAAAAGAAAAAAAAAACTATCAGTTATTTAAAGCAGTCAGGTTAGCTCTCGCTCAGTTTGACCTTTGAAAAAAACTTGCAAAAAAAGTCAGTCAATCAATGTGAGATTTGAACTTGCGACCTGCGGAGTCGCGTACTTAGAGTCAGCGCACCAATAAACTCAGCTACCGACACAGAGCGACGGAGTCGTGCCATAACAGCACACGTACTATTGTACGACGAAATACTGCTGTTTCACTGATATAACACGGTGCGTGTGGGTGTGCGTATGTGTGTTTGTACGCGCGTGCCCAGGTGTTCTTTCTTGTAGTGTCAGTACCGTGCACCTGTTGAAATGATGGGCCCGTGAAGGTACTGTCAGTGT
The DNA here is from genome assembly GCF_043290135.1 of Rhipicephalus microplus. Taxonomy (NCBI): domain Eukaryota; kingdom Metazoa; phylum Arthropoda; class Arachnida; order Ixodida; family Ixodidae; genus Rhipicephalus; species Rhipicephalus microplus. The sequence continues at coordinate 10,833,068 of NW_027464590.1, read as the reverse complement.
TAGCCAGTCACAGTCGTCGCGACGTAGCGACTCATGAAAATTCCTGTGCGGAATGTGTGGAGCTAGAAGAAGGATCGTCTGCGACCCTAGAGGTAAGTGGTATTTTGAAGTAACTATTGTCATCTGGCAATTTCGATTCTCACATGGGGCCGTCACGTTCGTGCTCATGTGAGACAGCTGCTTATTTTTTGCCGTAACTGACATCTGTGCTTTGCGGGGCAGTGAAGTCAGCTGTTTCACATCTATCCATCATCTGGGCGCCCAGCACGAGGAGCAGGGGGGAGAGGGAATGTATTAGTGTAATAAGGGGGATTCTATTTTAATAACGGGAATTTTGCAGCCTGTATGTAGAGCTTTTATTGAAATTTATTTATTTATATGAAAGATGTAATAAATGCTCAGTGAATGCTGAGATAGAAGAACTTCTGGCATGGAATGTTTCTGTTTATACTAATGTGTACCTTTCATGAAAAAACAAACAAACCTAATAAGAAATCTTTTTAAAGAATATTGAATGAGTTGGGCTGTGGTGTTGTCTTTTTCATTCGGCATTGCTAGTTATTCGGAATTTCTAGCATCTGAAAAGACAGTGATAGAGTAAATTGTGTGGATAAGACTACTACTATTTTTTTTTTACCAGAACGATGAATGGTATGTTTTCACGACTTGTCCAGTATTGCAGCTTCTGTGATCTCTTTATGATCGCATCAAATTGCTGTCCTCACGTTCAGTTTCAAATCTGCTAGCTGTCATGCTGTGAGTGCGATTGAAACCCAATATGAAAGCAATTTTGAATGCAAATATAGCATGCAACAAAAAGGACTATTACATGACCTGGCCCCTAGCTTGCTCCCCTTGCTTGATTGCTTAGCTGCAGGTGGAGAATACTATCTTGGTGCACGTTGTGATGTTGACCCGATAGTGTGGTTCTGGTTGACTCCTGTACCAGTATGGGAAGTCTTGGTGATGTCAACGACGAAATAAACAAAATGGCTGCTTCTACGTCACCACCAGAGCCAACCGTAAAATTGTATTGATATCTTCAGCTTGGGTGAGGATGTGATGAAAAGCTTGTATCTTTTCGGGGTGTCAGGGTACAGTAGGAACTGAAACTAGTGTGTACTTTATTTTTCAGGATGCACTGATACTTACTAGTGCACTATCTAGGCCCCTTGAAAGTTTTGCCTTGCATTTGAAGCTAAACAAGGCAACTGGTATTTTCGCATATCTACCTTTGATTACAGATTTCACAAAACCTAAGCCATTTATTTGTGCTAGTTTTAAAGCTTTGGCAAGTTTTGAAGCCCCGTATAAGTGAATGAAATTTATGAAACTATTTGTAATCTGCATCACCTATCAACATTGCAGTCAGTAGGAGATTCAGCTCATGGAAGTCGAGTCTTCGCGTACAGAAAGAAACTAATACATTTTCTAGTGAATGTGTGGCTCTTCGCATTGTGGAATGTGCTGCACTGGCGAACACCATATAAATAAACTGTCATTGGACCTAGGATGCTATGTCAAATTGTCTCTCACGCATACATACAGATATGTGTTTGCCATGCACCAGACATACACACGAGCTTGGTACTAATGACCGCTCTAAATATAGTTTTCTATTTATTGTTATGTGAAGGCTATGAAACAATACAATGCAGAATATAGGTGCTCCCATATTGACGTACCGAGTTTGCGCAGTGTTCTGTTGAATGTTTGAATTATTTTATTGCTATTAGTATCTGTTGATCAAGTATACTACATTATGTAGTATCTTGTACATATCAACTGCCGTACAAAAGCTTTGTGTAGTGTAATTAACTATCTATTCTGAAATAAAGTATGCACACTACTTCATGGCTTTGGTGTCTATGCCTTTTGTAGGTCATCAGTTCTACGATATCTACAGACTTCATGTTCCCAGTAAAGCAAGACTGCCTTTTGTTCTTTAATGATCTGGGAATCACCTGGCCTAGGCTAGCTGTGTTACGCCACATGAAGATGTGGTTTGTGCAAAAGCATATGGCATACCAGAGAGAGATATACATAAGTAAGTAAACTTACTCATGAGTCAACTAACTCATATTCGGATCAAGCAGCAAGCCTGAGTCGCAGTAAGCATGCGTGAGTAACATTTTGGGAAATTTTTGTCGAAGAGCCCAGTTCAGAAATATTTGGGGGATGAGATCAAGTCAGCTATAAGCACAAAAATTATTTCTTGAGTGAGAATGCATGAGCTCCACTTTTCTGACGACTTATGGTCCTATATACTCAACTTCTTTACTACCTGTCTTGTTTCGGCTTATGTTCATGCTTGTGCCTACCCACAAGCTTCAGTGCATGACAGTTTATACTCCATTCAAACACTTGTTGATGAGAGGCGTAAGTTACAGTAGTGGGTCTTTGCCCTTAGCCCACATTCTCTTTCAGAAGACGTTATATTCATAAAAATATCGCATTTGAGTTGCCTTTCAATAAGAATGTCCTTCCTGAATTGCTACTGCTAACTCATACTAAAAGCTACGGGGTCAAAATGCACTAAGGAGGGCACCAATTATGGTAAATATTAGCATTGAAGGAGAAATATGAATTTCAAGTATAAGTGTTGTTGCTTCTAAAAAAAGTTGAGGTGACAAAACTTTATACTTCTTTGGTGTGCAGTTAGTGTATTTTTATTACCGTGATAAAAAAAGAATTATTTGGTTGTGATATAGAGGTCGTCGTATTATAGTGATACGTAAACAGTGTGGCATACATCTAAGTCACAAGGGGATAGTAACAAGTACTGAGTAGATCGCTGTATGGTAATTTTACGCGTTGCATGTAAACAGTGAAGGGTGAATGGTGCTCCAAAGTGTTCCAAGAGCAATTTTGGTTGCACACAGACACAGAGTTTGCAAATAAAGTGAGCTGTTCTATCTCGATGTGATAAGCTCTATTACGGGGGTTGTCTTACGGATGCGGGTAATTTAACAAATCTTGGGAAACAATGCAGCTATGCCCCAATACATTGAAATAGTACTGCAAGAAGCATGACATTATGCTTTCCATATAGCAATGGTGCTTTAATAAGCTGCACGGGCAAAGATGATTTGGTATTTGTTTGTCAAGGACCTAGTATTCTCTCTAGAGCAACGAAAACTTCGAAATGAAACCAAATTTTGTTATATGTGTTGTCTGGTTTCATCGTTAATTGTGAGTGTTATCAATAAATGCCAATGAAACTGAAGAGCATTGAGACCATGGTTAGAAAAGCTAATTATAGGTTAACGTACTCATGAGTGAACTCACTGAATATGATTGAGCTACTGGTCCAGAGAGCGACCGGCTGAGTATTATTTTGGTGAGTTTCAGCAGGTGAGTCTGGTTGAGGAAAATAATAAGGAGTGTGAGTTCAAGTGCACTCAGTTGAAGAAAATTCTTTGTCCAAGCCCCAAGAAAAAGATATATTTCTTGATTCGACGAGAACATATCCAACCTAAACACACCACACCGCTGTGGTCTTCCCACTAGAACACATCCTACTAGAGCATGTCCCTCCAGAACACACCAGTCTGAGTCGGTGTTCCTACCAGGACACACCACGCTGGGTCAACTTTCACACCAGAACACATCCCGCCAGAGCACATCCTACGAGGTCCCACGAGAGGGTGTTAGTCTTCCCACCAGAACCCAGCACACCCGGCTGGTGTATACACGAAAACACACCAGTGTGTTCTGGTGTATCCACCACAACACGCAAGAACACACCAGACACACTCTGGAGGGATTTTCAACTCGGTTATGTAATGACATTACAGTGAATACCTTGTAACACGGTTTTTAATTGTTATTTTTGATTTTTTATGATATTTACATACGACTAGATGTGTCGGCAGTTCGCCTAGTGTGATCCCCCCTTTCTTTATACAGGTCTTGAAGCAGTATGTAAATCAAGCATACATACAACAATCTTGAGTTGGAAGGAGTTATGTTTGGGGCACGCGAACGACGGCCAGTCGGTAGACGGCGCCCAATGAAAAGAGAAGGTAATGAAAAGATGTTGCCCAGACGCGGACTAAGCCGTTCTCCTCAGAACGCGCGTTTGTCGTCGAACCCCGTGAGACTTTTTTCACCGTACCTTGTGCTGAGGAGTCACCCGCAGGGTGGTAGCGCTCTCACGGTGTTCTAGACTGATAAATAAGTGGTCGCTGTTGCGACACGGCTTCCGACAAGATAGTGTGGCGCCTTGCTGTAACAATACGTGTCGATGTACGGCAAAGTCATCTCTACTAACGCCAGACAGCCAACCGGCCGTCTAGACAGGCTTGTTGTCACACGACAGTATCATTTAAGCTGTATGTCGTTGAAATGGCGGAGTTCTTAGCCGCCATGCTCGGTGGATAGCATAGTGTGGAAACGAAGAGGTGGAGACCCATCTCTGAGGAAAGGGCAGTTGGTTGCTCTATTGGTGGATCATCGAGTCCCACGAGGTGGTTTCAGATCAGACGGGAGGTATTTAATGAAGAGAAACGGAGAGAATTGGAGCTTGGTGCTCAAGGACGAGATGGGCAAGTGGGGACAGAGGTCGTGTTTAGCGCAGACTTTTATTCAAGGTTGATACTGCATCGAGAAGTTGGTATCAATGTGTGGAGTATACGAAGAGCTCGGCAAGTAACGCCGACGTTAATATTATTACAGCGCAGTGCTTACTGTGTGGTTGGTTTAGTGGCCACCCCGGCCTTTGTTTGTAAAAAAAGTGCCAGTGTGTAATTAAACTGAAGTTTACCACGAAGTGAGCAAGCCGTTCAGTTTTTCAACGTGTGTTCGTGATCATCTCACCATCGTCGGGATTACATCCATCATCCCAATCTTAACTACATGGTTGCAAAAAATATCGTGGTAGACATTGTCTGTGAATGGGGGTTACATCGTCAAAGGACACACATCAAGAATGAGTACATTTAGGGAACCGAGTATTGTTTGAAAAAATACGATTCGTGGCATGCATAATCTAGGAGAGTGCTAAAAAATCACCACAGGAGATGGAAATATTTGAGTATGATTACACAGCACCTAATGCAAGCATAAGAAAGTCTACGCTGGAAGTAGAATGAATCAGCTTAACAGGGGTGCTGTTCTCGCTTCGAGGTATAATACTGCATCGGCCACATATTTCGGAAGGCCTAGACACAGCCGTAAAGCCTCTCGCTCTTGCGTTCGGTGGCCAAACTTGGTGGCTGAATTTCGTGAATTGTAATATAAAAGATTTCATTTTGCTGAGTGTCCATTTTGCTGAGTGTACTGAGTGTTCTTCATAAAAAAAAGTGCGTGGCGTGTGGTTCTGCCCATGATCGAGAAATTGCGTAAAGGATGTGATTAAGTACAGGCACAATGTAACGCGTGCAAGTGCGATAAAACTGCTCTATAAAACATCACTGATACAAAAAAAACAAAAACACCGTAATTTCGCACAGAATCACTAATCAGTAGGAAAGAGGTGCTACCTTTGCACTCAACACCACTAGCAATCACGCTTTCCATCGACGTAAGCTGGCTCTAATGCTACTTTAATCAACGTTTTGCTTATCGTTTTTTAGGCGCGAAGCTCCTTAAGTTGTGAGCTAGTCCCATGTTCATCGTAGTAGCGCGTCTGTCTCTGCGTATGTCCGCGCCTTCGCGCACCAGTTCTTCCGTGCTTCCGGGCGTCCCTCGATGCGTCCCTTCGTGCGTCCGACCATCCATGCGCGCATCATTGCGTGCGTGCGTTCGAGCTTCAGTTCTTCTGTGCTTCCGTGCGTCACTCCATGCGTCCGTCCATGTGTCCATCCGTCCGTGTGTGCGTTCGCTCACCCGTCCATTCATGCATCCGTTCGTGCGTCCACCCACCATCTGTCCATCCACCCACTTCGCCGTACTCGTCATCGTTCACCTCATGGATATCCTGCGAATTTTTTGCCCTCCGGCTGCATTAGCAAAGAGCATCGACAACAATACACCAGCCTCAAAACGAAAACTAGGGGTTTTGCAAAAAACACTTCTAGCAATGAGACTGTGGATAAAATAGGTACGAAATTGATGACACGTTAAGTGTGACATGCTTTGTGCCACCGCCTAATCGGACGTGGTACTTTGAATTGCTTCTCTTTCGTGACAGTTCGGACCGCTGTCGATGAGAAATACACCCCACTGCGACAGCGACAACGCGTCCCATCGCCCAAGCCTCTCGAATTTTCTCACCACTTTAGGCGTGTGGTTGAGCGCCATTGTTTCAAGCTGCCGGGCCTCAATTTCTGTTACACACCTTCGGTAAAAAAGTGACGGATGCACACTTCACTAATTGATGCGGGTGTAACCAATTGCAAATATAACTTTATAGAACGCGTGCGGGTGCTCCGTTTGCAGCCCTCCAGTATCTCTCAGATGTGAATGCCACTCGAACAGTATAGGCACGGCACACTGACCACAGGGCAGGGGGCTGCGTTGCTCACACTGCCTTGTCTCCAAGTCTTTCACATTCGCCGTTAGGGGCATGCAGAAAATACACACCTACTCGCATCCCTATGTATACTGGCCATAATACGCCGACAGATGCAGTGCGCGAGACTCGCGCGTCGCATACCATTTTCATTGAGGCCATCACGAGCTTGCTTTTTTGATCCGCTAGGCTATGTATTCTGGCACTGCAGCAAGATGGCAAAACTCGACTTAACGGTGGCTATGGTAATCTGGACAATTGTCGGCAGATTTACAATACGCAGAATTCTGGTATGGGAAAGCGTTAAGCTCTCTTGGTGTGTTTAGAAAATGTGGGTTAGGATTTTAGAGAACTTCGTACACTATTATGAGAAGCATATAGCCGTTTTTGGACCACATACCAGTTGAGGCCCTGTTGACAGAGATTACGCCGTGAACGTGTCTATGACAATAAAATAACACCGTTAGGGTCACATGCTGCTCATAAAGCCATCCCGTGGGCATTGCGCTGGATGAAGATGAGGCTGTGTTTAGATAAGATGAATAATAATTTATAGTACTTCGTACTGTACTATAGGAGAGCATAATGCTATCTCAGGGGCCTCACACTTGATGTGGCCGTGACGACAAAAATTACACAATTTTTCTGGTCTAAGGATTGATAACAAGCTGATCAGGCATGTTTTAGCGACCATAAAAACAAAAACAGAAGAGTTACATGGTATAAAACGAGTTCTAGTGCGTGCATGATGCAATGCCACTATACATATTCCTAACAAGTGTAGTAGTGGCGGTTGTTTTTGTCTCTCTCGTTTTACGACTTGCTGTGCGTAAATGTGTTTTTATCATACAATTTAGGTTCGTAAGAAGCGTTCAACGCACCTTTTATATGTGACCTTGTAATTTGACAGATGTAAATTAAATAAAAGCTTCTTAAACTGAATTATGTCGGCATGCTTCTGCAGAGAATTTTCAGACGCAAGGACACTACACTACAATATATTGCCGTACCAGTGTGGTATAGCCATGAATTAGGAGAGCGATGCTGCTCATCAGCGGCACAGAAGAGTGAAGCTCATAGGATTCCACACCAGTTGCCTGGAAATTAGCGGTTTAGCGTAGCAAGAACGAACACAAAAAGTCTAAATGAGCAGTGGAGACACCGAAATTAAGGGAGGAACGTCTAGCAAACTGGTGTCACCAGGATGCCGAATCACTGACTGTACGGCGAAATTAGAGAAAGCGAACTGCGACTTGGTCGTTCTGGAAGGGCTTAGTAAAGAATCTGTTTTCATATGGGCACAACTGGATGAAAGACTGTGACACATGAGAGATTCCACGCCGGTACTTCCACGCCGGTAATGCAGCGTTGAGTTTAGCATACCCCCTTTGCTCATGCCATGTATATCCTGGTATAGCTGAGCTAAGCCCCAGCTACACTTCTTGCTAGCCGTGTTATCAACTACAAAAAGCTGAAGGCGTTCGCAGTATGGTGCTTGTCGTTAGTTTCAGCCGCAGTGTCACCCGAAAATGCGATGATTGAGGAAAAAAGAAGTGCATATTGCAGGGCTATTTGGTCATGCTCAAGTAGAAGCCACAGAAGTATGACTGTTTTTGCGAAACGCGAGAAGGGCGAAATAGTGGAGTGTTGACCGCTTCCATCGTTCTTTTCAAAGCGAGCCGCTTTTTTTGCGCAAGAAAAACGTTCACGACATTTTATATGAGACGGCGTAGTGGAGGGCTCCAGAACTTTCGACCACCTGGGATTCCTTAACGTGCATCCATATCTGAGTACATTGGAAATGCAGCCACCGCTGCCGGGGTTCGATCTTGCGACCTGTGGGTCAGCAGCAGAGTATCTTAGCCACTAGACTACCGCAGCGGGGCGAACGATTCCAAAATGGAAATTACTACTCTTAATAAAAACGAGGAGACCATAGCGCAACATAAAAGACCTATTGTTGAAGAAGAAAATTAAAATGCTACTGGATCGCGGAATCTCTTGTGCATTTACCTGAGATGATTGGTAAGGTCATCTCCTTCTTCAATTTCTTACCTAATCCCTTCAAACAACTAAAGTTGATTTTCTCTGCGTTCAACAAGAATGGAGCCTTGCGTGGACGTGAATTGACTCCGTAATAAGACAGCATATGACAAAGATACAATCTCGTTATACCAAGAAAGCTTGGTATGACGAGATCCAGTTGATATTTTCTCATCACTGCTCTCCGATGCCACAGAACGCCGATGCTCGCTCTCAAATATACTATTGAGTCAGGTATCTGAACCTTGCTTCTCTATAGTTTTAGAGGGTTTCGGTTCAAAATCAAGATTATGAATACACCACCGCCGTTAGCTGGGCACGGGGGGCTTCAGCCGTCTGCTTTTCGTTGACGTGCATGCATATTGTGCAGCACACGGACCTCTACCGTTTCTCCTCCATCAAAATGAGACCATCCCTACTTTCGGGGCAGCAGCGCAATGTTGTAACTGCTGTAAACAATCCCGCTGAAAACGCGACTTCCACACCTTCGCGAAGCACCAAAGGTGCTCTCAGCAGGACACACACAAATAAGCATGTTGAAATGCTACACTCCTTCTACCCCTGTTCTCGCGGTGTCATTGCACTGTGATTTTCTCGTAGGTCGAGTAATCTGAAGATCGTCTCCATTTCTTACAGTCAATGTTGCAACTTTCAGCTCTGCTGCAAAGAACTTAAAAGTGAATCATCACAATGACGCCAATAGCAGACACAAATACTGTTCAGCGCTCATCAAGCGAACAAACTTGTTGTCCTCGCGTCGTATCCATCTCTATTCTTGCGTATCTCGTTTTTAACTCCCACTCAACCATGATAAAACAAAAACCTAATGGGGGCGAAGCTTCTTTTAAATGCACCCGTTCGTCCCTCGTACCTGTTATAGAATGTGATAAGTATAACATTTCGACCTCCAAGGTGGTGGCGGTGAAAGATTTCTTCTGTGCGTTGTTGAACAATAAAAATAGGGCTCAATGTACATGCTAATGGCTGCTGGTGGGCAATGAGAGACAGGAGCATTCGACTTTTAGTTAACGCGCACGCTGCGATCCCTATTAGCAGCCATTGGCTTGTACATTGAGCACTATTTCAAAAGAAAGGGTTGCTACGTTACACTCACTGGGTGTAACCTCCTTAGCTTTAGAAAGATTTAGCGAGCATTGAGCCACAGTGCCAAGAATACAATGAACTAGTAAATACAATGAACTCGAGGTGGTTAAAGGTGGGAAGTAGACACGAAGCGCAAGCCGTAAAAAAGTAAAAGGCGAATTCTCCTGTCTCTCATTTCCCATTAGCAGCCATTGGCATGTACATTGAGCACTATCTGACAGGAAAAGGTTGCTAAGTTATATTCGGTGGGCGTAACCTTCTCGGTTTTGGAAAGGTTTAGCGAGCGTTGGGCCGCAGTTTCATGAATACAGTGAACTAGTATATACCATAAACTCGAGGTGGTAAAAAGTGGGAAGTAGACCCGAAGCGCAAGCCGTAAGAAAGTGTGCGTGTGCCACCTCTCGTTAAGTCCTTGGAATGTCCGCTGGATGGCGGTGCTTCTGTATGGGAAATATATGATGAAAAGATGCGAGATGGTGGTACTTGGAGTGTTGAATAGATGGACGAACAGACACACAGACAGATGCATGGATGGAGGCATGAACGAATGCAGGGATGGATGCACGAACGAAAGCAGGTACGGACGCACGAACAGACGCACACACGGGCGGGCGGATGGACGCATGGGCGGTCACATAGACGGACGCATGGACGAACGGAAGCAAGAACGAATGGACGGACGAATGCTTCGCCCCACTCTTCATCATCCACTCCGTGGATATGTTGCCCATTTTTTTTTTCGTTTCACACTCAACAACGGTTGTCGTTAGCAGAAATATATTCATACGTCTTGAGTGTTTTCTTTTATTTTTGTTTCTACGGTCAGGCACGAAGCCACTCCTTTATTTTTTTACATATCTAATTCGTCCTCATGAAAAGAAAAAACTTGGATTTTTCAGAAAAGAAACTAACCGTATTGCCCTTGAGAAGGCTGAGTGTCGTCACTGCTCTTACTGCTTTTATCAGCTGTCATGTTTTTTCCTTCATATAACACCCATTTCATGACATTTGTTACATGTACTTTTTCTTGAAAAGCTAGTGCTTATAGCACATTGTTTTCGCTCATATTTCCATGTTTTTTTCTTTTTCTCAATGGGGTGCAAAATATACCACAGGTACAAAATGCATTACTATTTGGAGCATTACTATTGCATTACAAAATGCATTACTATTTTGATAATGAACCTCATAGTGAATTCAAATATACCATAAAATAGAATACAGGTAAGAATCTGGTTTGTGTTTTGAGGTGATGTTGGGAGTGCTGAGTAATTGTCTCGACCGTGTTTACTGGAGAGCCTCGCTTACTGCCCAACACCTTCAAGATAATCACATGTCAGGTATGCAGGATGGGCAACGGGCATTGAGGGTAGGGCTATTACAGCCATGGTGTGTTTTAAAGCTGGCGAACGCAGTAACACGCGTATTATAAATTAACGTATGTTTAGTAATCCCTCTGTGCTGCCGAGAGAACAGCCACTTTATGTTCAAGCTCAGAGTAAAAGTACAAGTACTCAAATTCAAACACAGGTTGAGAATTTGAAAAAAAAACAATAAAATAAGAGCTCCCAGGATCCCTATTCTATTGATCCGAGGATACTAGACGGTGAAGTATGTGTACGCATAACTGTTTTCACAGTCAACCCATTGAAACTCTGTTGCTATTCTCCAAAAGTTTTGTGCACCGCACGTGCTTTTGCAATTCCTCCAGTATGAAATGAGTGGCTGGGCACGTAAAACCAGCAAGGTACTGTTACGAAGCACGTTTTGTTACTAGGAGTGCACAATATATTTGATGAAGTATTCGAGGCTCGGTGGATTAGTCAGCGCCAAGACCTTTTTCTCAAATCGATAGGCACACAGTTACTCCGGTGCCTGGATCACTCAGTCGCCCTTGAACCACCGGAAACGCTGCGAACTTCCGTATCTCTCAAAATAGCTTGGGTGCTTCGCGTACCTCAACCTGCCATGCAACAGGACCCCGAGCGTAAGATCGGTCGTCGGAGGTAATGGGTGAAACACCTGAATAGCACTCTCAGCAACATTGAGGAGAATAGGATCTACTAAACTAACGCGGCTCACACAACAAACGGACATATATCGGTGGTGGTTAGCGGCACTCGTGAAATAGTAAGTGCTGCTTCGATCTATTCCAGATCTTCAGTCACCGACTCTGTCACCTGGTGTGTACTCAATGTCCCTTCGTCATGAAATGTATCGGTGCGTGTCGGTTTTTGCTGTTAGAGAGTACGATCAATACGATATCGGACCAGTTGTCTGGCTTCTGCGCTTTGTATGTAGTCGTGAATATTGTAGTCATTTTCGGACGTCTCGTGAATAGGTAACATTGCATCTAAAGGGGTCGTTACCATCCGTCCGAAAACAACTAGAATGGCTTCATCCGTGTTTTCTCTTGCATTGTGGTGTTTTAGGCGAATGTTCCATGGGGTAATTTTTTGTCTCATCTACGGCGTTCTATATCCACATGCATCGACAACATATCAGCAAGCATTCTCTTAAGTCGTTCAGTGCGACCATTCGCTTGGGAATGACATGCCATTGTTTTCCTGTAATTGTTGTGCGTCAATTTTATGTTAGACTTCGTCAGGTCGGCCGTAAATGCAGTTTTTCGGTGAGTGATTTATACTATTGCACTTTCATGCCACTTTACGACATTGGAGACGAAAAATTTCGGCTACTTCAACAGCTGATTCTCTAACAAGAGTCGCTGTCTCGGCATATCGGGTTAGATAGCCGGATAGCCGGTCTCGACTATTTTCCACCATTTTCCCGACGATGACATAGGAAATAGATGCAGTGAGTCCATTCCCTGTAGTGTGAATGGGGCCTCTTGTGATTATATTGGTTGAAGAAGACCTGCTGGTTTTAAGGGTGGGGTTTTGCGTCTTGGGCAGTCTCGGCAAGATCTGGCATAGTGTCGTACAGAGCTGAGCAACTTCAGCTAGTAGTTTGGAGTGCGGATGCGTGCTGACGTTCTACTTACTCCTAAATGTCCAGCTGATGGATCGACGTGGTAGCTTATAGCTAGCAAAGGCCTATCATTTAATTATGGTCGAAACTTGCTGATAGCCCTTATCACGGCAAGCCATTTTCTCTCAGTCGCTGAGTAGTTCACCTCAGCCTAAGAAATAGTGCAGCCAGCATACGCAATGACTCGTTCTTCTCCATTTTGCCAACGGATGAGTACGGCATTCATCCCTGAATTGCTGGCATCAGTGCGGATATCAGTTTCCCATTCCTCGTCAAAATGCGCCAAAACATGATGACTTTGGAGAAAATTTCGTTGTTCATTGAAGGCGTCCTCTTGTTCGTCATGTCTTCTTTCGTCAGCCACGTCAGCGTTTCAACGATTCGTGAACAATTTTTCATCGTATAGCAGCCGTCGCAACACTCGTCTATAAATCTCTTTTCATTTTCTTTATATAAGCTACAGAGAAAGGGGCTTATTAGCTTTTTCTTCAGAGCCAACATCCTACCCATTTCACTGACAAGACTCGTGTGGGAAAATGTGTGTATCTCGAGAAATTGCCTGTATGCTCAATAAATATGAAATATTTCCTAGCAAAATTTAGTGATTTTGAGCGTGTCTATCTATCTAGCCAATTAGGTCTGGGTGCTCTCCAGGTCACCCTCTTCAATTGGCATGAACGAAAATAAACATAGGAGGGTAAGATGGTTTGACAAATATGGCGCGCTGGTCAAGACATGAATAATTCACAATCCCATCGCGTAAGCCATCTAACACTTTTCGCCAGACAGTGGCACATAACCATGGGCGGATATAGGCCACTTGTGGGCGAGTGTGTGTCACAGGTAATTTACCCTTGATATCTACCCAGAAATGACGAGAACACACATGGGTAGTTTAAACGCGTGAGCGTTAAGAAAATCCGACATCGGTCGCGTCTACCCGATGAATACAAAGAATAAATGTCAGGATCCTAGCTGCAGTCGAACCCAACCAATCTGCGTGGCAATGAAGCACTTTACCACAGAGCTACGCCAGGTCCTGTAACTACTTTTTAAATAGGCGCCAATCTTCGTCAAAAACCAGCATTGGTTACATTGCTGCCTACTCTATAAAAAAGTTACATATGTACTCCTTTGATACCGTCACGACGGGTTAACGTTTATTGTGGTTAGTTGTCATGCGCTGAAGTTTGATTATGTAGCAGTGTTCAGGGACAGCATCTTCACGACCATCAGCACTCCATATGAGCTTCCGGTCTGGCTAATACGCATGTTCCAGTTGGCATGATTGCGCAAGTGCAAACAGCTGGTTATCTAAACATCTGCAACTCTTCAACATATGTCTATGCGTGCAAAATCACACAAATTTAGCGTCATTTCTTTACGTGTCGCTCAACGAGAAAATTTGCAACACGGTAACCTTCCATGCGCTTGCTTCGCGTTGCGTCTATTTCCAGGTATATAGGATCTGCCGAATTTTTTACTCGTCAAGTTTTGATCAGGCATCTCAATGCACGACCCCTTGCATGGGGTTCACTTGTGTGCTTGTATGGGGCACTACAAGTGAGAAGGATATAAACAAATTGGAAGTCTTACAGAAAAAAGTGCCCCATCTATTTGAATTTACAGCAACGTACGGGATACGTCTAGCATTCTACAACCTATTACACACAGTGTACTAAAGCAGGACAACCCTCTAAATACAAGCTATTACTTTCAATTTGTAAGTTAGAGCTACCAAGTTGACACTTTGACATCACATGAAGGCGCACTCATTTTCACTTCGTAGATAACAATTTTACGTTCCTACGAGCAAGACTGGGTACGGTGGACCCATAATTACATATCGCGCCACATGCTTCGAAAATATACAGGTTAATAACTGTAAACCTCTCTATTACGCAATATATTTATCATATTATGGTTGTACCTTGAATGAATTAAAGTATATTATATATTTTCCCTAAATTCAAGGATTGGCTTCTCATATATCACACTGTCTCACCTTTAATTAGAAAACCGTTCGCATACAAAGGTACGTATATATGTACAGTTGTGTGTATAAACAGATGAGTGTATGAATATGTATTGCGTATTTATAGGTGTGTCTTTTGAACCTATTTTTAAGAAAAAGAAACAGCCTTGGGGTTCAATTCTGTAGGCCCTTGTACTCTATATTGCAGATGTTTATGCTATTGTGTTCTGTTATATTTCGCTGCCCCATATATTCTTGTAGTGTCCTAGTTTCACAAGTATCACACAACGTAGCTATGTTTGCTGAAAGATTTAGCGTTTCGCGTGGCGAAGCCACGTACGAACGAATGACCTATGTCGTCACTTTGCTTTTCTGTGTCTTTTCAGAAATAAAATCTAGTCATTGAAAAGAATACTACCGCTCATCGCAGCGAGATCTCAAACTGATTTGCCTTCGCTTTGTATGCGTTTATTTGATTAGTCAAAGTATTTGCAATGTGTAGACGCATTGCGCCTTCCACAGCTCATGAGCCTCATTTATCCCCTCGCGTGACGAGTAGACACCACAGCTGTCTCCATGCCTTAGTATCACTCACAGCGAAAATGTTTTAGGGGCGAAGCTTCTTATGGCGTGGCTTGTGCGTCCCTCGTAGTGCGTAACCACCAGTGGCACATACCCGAAATAGGTATAACATTCGACCTCTAAGGTGGTGCCAGTGAGAGATTTCTTCTGTGCGTTGTTTAACAATAAAAAATAGTGCGCATTGTACATGCCAATGGCTGCAAATTGGGAATGAGAGACATGAGCATTCGGCTTTTAGTCAACGCGCACGCTGCGATCCCCATTAGCAGCCATTGGCATGTACAATGAGCCCTATCGGACAAGAAAGGGTTGCTACGTTATACTCGCTGGGTGTAACCTCCTTAGTTTTAGAAAGGTTTAGCGAGCGTTGAGCCGCAGGGCCATGAATACAATGAACTAGTATATACCATCAATGAATTCGGGGTGGTTAAAGGGGGGAAGCAGATACGAAGCACTAGCCGTAAGAAATTAAAAGCCGAATCCTCCTGTCTCTCATTTCACATTAGCAGCCACTGGCATGTACATTGAGCACTATCTGACAGGAAAGGGTTGCTACGTTATACTCGCTGGGCGTAACCTCCTTGGTTTTAGAAAGGTTTAGCGAGCATTGAGCCGCTGTGCCATGAATACAGTGAACTAGTATATACCATAAATTCAAGGTGGTTGAAGGTGGGAAGTAGACCCGAAGCGCAAGCCGTAAGAAAGTGTGCGTGTGCCACCTCTCGTTTAGTCCTTTGAATGTCCACTGAATGGCGGTGCTTCTATATGGGGAATATATGATAAAAAGATGCGGGATGGTGGGACTTGAAGTGTTGAATAGATGGACGAACGGACACACAGACAGATGCATGAATGGACGCATGAACGGACGCAGAGGCGGATTCATGAACGAACGCAGGGACGGGCGCACGAACAGACGCATGGACGGTCACACAGGCGGACGCATGGGCGGACGAATGCTTCGCCCCACTCTCCATCATTCACTCCGTGGATATGCTGCCATTTTCCTTTTTCTGAGGCCCAGCATTGCGCGAACGAATTTTCAGCAATGGACGATGAAATTTAAGACGTCTTTACGAGGTGTCTTCGTGAAGGCTGGCCAATCACATTTTAGAAAAAAAAATCAATGTTGCGATATTTTTTAGATAGTGAAGATGCTATGCTATTGTGTCATGCTATGATGCTATGATGAAGGATGTAAAGTGTAAGCAAATTCGCTCAGCTATAGACTGCTTCAATGTCGCCCTGATAAAAAAAACCAAGCATATCCATGACTGAATAACCATGAGTGGGGCGAAGCATGTGTCAGTCCGTCAGTTCATCCGTTCATCTAGTGGACACTCCAAGTTCCGCCATCTTTTATTTTTTCATTATGTATTCATCATATACATCTACCACCATCCAGCGGCCATTCGAAGGAATAGGCGAAAGGTGGCTACCTACTACTACAACTAAAAGACGAAGTGATTCTCTTGTGGAACACATCTTGCGGTCTGTGCTGTTTTTTCTGCGTTCCACAGCGCAACAGCGGGGTCTCCAGCCCCCTACATCGTGGTCATGGATGTACAATCCCCGGAGATCCCGCCCAGTACCAGCTCATCCACGGGCATTGCTTCTAGAAAGCGTGGTAACCCATCTAGTGAAAGCGAGGACACCGAGCTGTACTCTGCATCAGACTACGAGTCCTCGGAAGACGACTTCGAACCTGTGCTCTACCGCAAGGCCAAACGAGGAATCATGAACGCATCATCGGCATCAAGTACAGCCACTGTGAGGACAGCGCCTCAGCGATGGCCTCACTCCATTCTGTTTGTGCCGCAGACTACTACTGCCAATCTACGCTTCCTCAACAGGCAAGCACTGTCCTTGTACCTTGAAAACATTGTGCCTAACGAGATTAAGGACATCAGGATAAACACGAGGAAGAATATTTTGGCAATCGACGTGAGGAACCCAAGTGCACTGAACACGCTACAGCATGTGTCAGAGTTGGGAAACATCAAAGTCTGATCCATCATACCAGCGAATGGTGACACCGTAACAGGAGTTATCTATGACATAGACACTGAAATCGCCAATGAAGATCTTCCTGTACTGATGAAACCAGTGAGTGAAAACAACGTCAGTGTGCATGCTGGTCGCCTAGGCAACTCTCGTTGTGTGCGACTAACATTCAAGGGTGACTGTCTTCCCTCTTACGTGAAGGTGGGCCATTTCCGTCACCAGGTTCGCCCATTTGTTCCGAAGCCTATGCAGTGTTTCAAGTGCCAGAAGATTGGCCACGTGCAAGGCGTTTGCAGATATTCCGCAGTGTGCCCCCGATGCGCTGAACACCACTCAGAAGATGACTGTAATGCAACTACGTTGAAATGCCCCAACTGCCAAGGAGCTCACAGTGCTTCCTCCAAGGACTGTCCTCAGATTAAGAAAGAGATTTATATTCTGAGGCAAATGGTGCGAGACAACTCGACTCACAGAGAAGCTGCGCAAAAAGTAAGGCGGAGGCGTCGTCATCGTCGAAGGTCCTCACGAAGGACAGTGCAAAATCTAACGAGAAAGTCAGAAACTCAAGTGAAATCGACAGGCACGGCTCCTAGCACGGCAAACATCTGCGCTGAAAGAGAAGATGCTGGAAGATCTCTCTCTCCAAAGGAATGGCCACCCCTTCAGCCTAGACGATCTGTTGAGCCTCAACAGAAGCCGCCTCAAGAACAAGCACAAAATGCTGCAACGGCCGGGAAGCCAGATCATCGCGTGATGGTGATGCTAAGATCATTAGTGGACACCATTCGCATGTTGTTAAGCGACAAGAATACACCGTCAGCCAAAAGTGCCCTTCAAGTACTGGACGCGCTTAGTCCAGTGCTAGCAGTCTTAGAGTAGACCATGGCTAACCCACCACTGTCTTTCCGGGATGAGGTTCGTAAAGCAGCAATACTGCAGTGGAATGCCAGGGGACTGAGATCGCGCATTGGTGAGTTTCGTCGATTTGTGTACGTCAATATGTTTCCCGTAATCGTCATTTGTGAGCCGAACTTATCGAGTGCAATACGACTCTCGGGATACGAACCTTTTATGTCATCTACTGTTACTGAAAGCAGCAAGGTTCTGGTGTACATTCGCCGAGACCTCACTTACATCCTTCAACCTCTACCACCTCATGACGGAAACCAATACGTGTGCTTAAGAGTGAAAAAGAGGAGGCTCAACATCACTGTGGTTGGCGCATACCTATCACCATCAAGCCGTTTCGATCAAAAAAGATTACGAGACATCATAGCGTCAACTCCTGACCCGTGTGTTATCATTGGGGGTTTTAACGCTCATCATACATTATGGGGAAGTCAGAATACCAACATGAAGGGCAGAAGCTTGGTGTCTTTTGCCTCCGACAACCAACTTTGGTTACTGAATGATGGCAGTACTACATTTTTACGTGGCTCCACATACAGTAGCTGTCTCGACTTGGCTTTTGTTTCGCAAAGCCTAGTGAAACATACTGAATGGTTCACGGATATAGAAACGCACGAGAGTGATCACATTCCAACATACGTCAAGATCAGAGGATTGTCGCCTTCTAAAGTGCGCGACATGGTTAAAAGAGTGGACTGGAAAAAATTTCAGTCCCGTATGGAAGACCAATGCCAAGAACACATATCCGATTTACAAGAGGCCATCAAGAACACTGTAAAAGAGACTGTGTGTACGATCCCATGCCCTGTAAGAATCATGGACATCGACATAGAGCTGGAGCGGCTTCGAGCCTTGCGACGACGAGCTGAAAGAAGGTACCGGCGCACGAAGGACATGAAAGATTTACGGGCTGCTAGACGTATGCAGAAGAAGATCAAACGTCGGTTGTACAAGCTAGAATTCCAACGCTGGATTACTTTCTGCGAGTCACTCGACCCTTGTAAGCCTTTATCGCAGATATGGAGGACGGTTAGAGGTTTGCGGTCATCGCCCATTCAGAAGTCACCATTCAAGTCCTTAGCCCTTCACCAAAATCGACCAGATGTGGACGTTGCTGAAGAGTTCTGTGCCGGATTATCAGGGCAAACTACAGCCATCAGCAGCTCACAACTTTCAAACAGTTGTCCGCCACCACGTGACTCCTGTATGGACTACCCGTTCACCATTCAGGAGCTCAAAGCAGCACTCGCTTCATGCAACAAGACCTCCGCACCAGGACCTGAGGGTATCTCCTACAGAGCCCTGTGTTATCTGGGTGAGCGCGCGAGAATAGCTCTACTTCAGCTATATAATGATTGTTGGCTAGAGGGCACTGTCCCCTTAAGTTGGAAAACTAGTCGTCTAGTACCATTACTAAAACCTGGAAAATCACCATTAGAACTCTCCTCCTATCGCCCGATCGCATTGGCTAGTTGCGTGGGTAAAGTGATGGAGAGAATGATTCTCGGCCGACTCGAGTGGTACTTGGAGTATCATGAGATCTACCCAAATGCCATGGCTGGCTTTTGACGTGGTCGATCATCGATCGATAGCGTCATCGACCTAATCACGTACGTTGAACACGAGAAAGGCCATAAGCGTCTTTGCGCCTCTCTGTTCCTTGACGTCAAAGGACCCTATGATAACGTTACACATGAAGCCGTCCTTACCGCACTAGAAGAGATTGGAGTGGGTGGCCGAATGTTTAAGTGGATACGCAGTTATCTCCAAATGCAATCTTATTTTGTGAGTACAGAGACCGGGAACACGTCTACACATTTTAATTGTCGTGGCGTCCATCAGGGTGGTGTACTGAGCCCCGTGCTATTCAACATAAAACTAATCGCTCTCCATACGCACCTACCAAACAATATTTATCTATCAACATACGCTGATGACATCTGCATCTGGACATCTGCGGTAACTCGCCTGCCGTTACGAGCGAGAATACAGAGAGCTGCTACTGCAACTACTTTGTATCTACGCAATCGAGGCCTGGAAATTTCCTCCGGAAAGTGCGCTCTTCTGGCATTTACGCGCAAACCCATGTCGAATTACAGAGTGTCAATTAACGGTCAAAATATACCGTATCGTCGATCTCACAAATTTCTGGGTGTCATAGTCGACAGAGACATATCATGGAGCCCTCATGTGTCGTATTTGAAAAAGCGATTGACAGGCATACGCCATCTTTTCAAGTTTCTCGCTGGAAAGACTTGGGGAATGCAGCCTAATGCTATGTTACGACTGTATAGGGTGCTTTTCCTTGGCTTTTTACGATACAGTCTGCCTGCATAATAAAACGCCAGCAAAACAAGTCGACGCATGATACAAAGCGTTCAAGCACAGGCGCTTCGAATATGTCTAGGTCTGCCTCAGGGTGCCTCAACAATGGCGACTATAGCTATAGCCAAAGACCACCTCGTGCAGACCCATATTGAAATCGAAGCTTTGAGAACACACATAAGGCATGTGGGCCGGACTCCCCATCACCACCTAGCCTCTCTGCCAGTGGATAGACCTCATACGTCATTTTGTCGAACAATAACTACACATGGTGACTCCCTACCAACTGGTTTTACGCCCGCGGCGAGACCTTCAATTCCTCCATGGTGCCTCAAACAGCCAGTCATCAACCTGACAATACCAGGCATCCAGAAAAAACGAGATTTCTCAATACCAGCCCTCAAGCAGCTCGCCTTACTTCTGCTGTACGAGAAGTACTAAGACTGCACCCACGTCTACACCGACGGCTCCGTCCTGCCAAACAGCTCAACAGCGGCGGTCGTTATTCCAACGCACGCCACAACCATCAAATTCAGGACAGCTCATGCAACCACAACAACGGCAGCAGAGCTTGCAGCGCTTCGCGCTGCGCTGCGTTTCATTAACGACCAGAGCACGCAACAGTGTCGATTTTCTGCGACTGCAAGCCGGCACTGCAGTCACTTCTGTCAAATCTACACCGTGGTCCACACGAGCAGTTGGTATTTGAAACAGCAGAAATGCTACACCATATAACAGAGAAAGGGCACCACGTTATATTTTAGTGGTTGCCAAGCCACTGTGGAATTATCGGTAACGAACAAGCTGATCAAGCTGCCCACTCAGCCCATACAGAAAACAACGACCAGTCAATACCTCTCTCAAGGACGGACGCTGCTAGGAGGCTCCGCATGCTTGCTCGCCAACGCTCCCTCGCTCTTTGGAATGAGCCTCTCTTTACGCATGCAAGATTGCGATCCCTTGATCCAACGTTAAGCATGCAGCTTCCAACAAAAATTCGACGACGCGACGCTACTGCTCTATGCAGACTATGGTTGGGAGTCGCGTTTACCCGTGCGTACGCGTTCCGCATAGGTATGGCCGACACTGCCCACTGTGCACACTGCGGAGATGAACAAACAATTCAAAATATTCTGTGTGACTGCCCGAAATACAACCTAGAAAGACAACACCTTTCTAATAAACTAAACAGGTTAGATGACCAGCCACTGTCAGAAGAAAGTATACTGCGCCATCGTCATGACTCATCGTCACAGAAGAAAGCTGTGCAAGCGCTACTGGGCTTCTTGCGAACTACTGGCCTGTTGGAACGCCTCTGAGTGGACTGAATTGTGTGTGCGTGTGTGTCGGTGTTTTTCTCTTATTTATTTTTTACTCTCCTTTTCTCTTTCAACCTCCTATTCCCCAACCCCAGTGTAGGGTAGCATACCGGATACTAGCATCTGGTTAACCTTCCTGCCTTCCTTATTTCTCGTTTTTTTCTCTCTCTCTCTCTCACTACTAATACTACATACGTTTGAGATGCACAACCCACGGCTTAGGGAGCTTCGCCCCTAAAAGAATTCAATTTCGGGGGAAAATTGAAGACTTGAACCTTCAGACTGCATTGATTGATTGATTCGTATGTGGGGTTTAACGTCCCAAAACCATCCTATGATTATGAGAGACGCCGTAATGGAGGGCTCCGGAAATTGCGACCACCTGGAGGTCTTTGACGTGCACCCAAATTTGAGCACACGGGCCTACAACATTTCCGCCTCTCTCGAAAATTCAGCCGCCGCAGCTGCGATTCGATCCCGCGACCTGCGGTCTTCAGACTGCATCTACCTTTCTGCTCAATAAAGGATAGTGTGTGTGCATGAGCCTCCGTAAGCTGAACATTCCGAAATGATTTTTCGGGACAAAAATGTTGGCCTTTCTCGAGCGTTCACAGAGCCCAGACGTGTTGGCCAGAGCTCTCGAGTGCGCGAGAGTCGCTACCGCGTCTCCTGCAGTGCTGCCCGTCTTTCTTGGACTCTTATTCCTGAGTCGCGTCTCAGAAGCCAAGGAGGAAGGTCTTCTCTACTAGCGCGCCATGCTTTTTGCCGCCTCCCTTGCCGATCGTGCCCTGTGCCATCGCATGTCGCAGTGCATGCGGCGCGCCCTACCTGAGTACAGCTCTCGTATTCGTACGCGCAGCGCGCGCCACGACGCCCATAGAACAGCAAGCGTGCCCCAGCACTCATACTATTGACCTGGCTGCATCACTGTATCTGTCCCCACGGCTCGCACAACCGCTCAGATTGCTTCCCACACGGACCACTCCACGTCATCTGATGTCACTGATAGTACCAATTTCGCGGCCTCTTCGCTTTCACGCAGCAAGTCTTCGTGGCGCTCCCGCCGCCATTCTGAAGCCGATCGCAAGCGTTCCAGCCGCCTGACTACTATAGAAAAGCTGCACTCCCGGTGGCTTTTTCCAGAGTCACCGAAGGACGTCGTCAGGCCGGTCGAAGAGTTTCTGGCGGTGCAAATGGCCAAGATGGGCCACCAAAGTCAATCGTCCCTTTGCCACCCCCCCCCCCCCCACCAGATGCGCTTCCGCTGCTGCTGATGCAGCATGACCGCTGCCAATGCAAGACAGCTTCGCAGCTCCCGATTGTGGCAACCCTCCTAAGGTACAAAGAGGTGTCGAACTGAAAAGGTGTCCTCGTGATAAATGATGAGTGACGACGAGGAGGAGATTATGAATTCATCAGCCTCCCGCAAGTGCCAACGCGACCAGGTGAGCAGAGACGACGATGATGGCCCGCCCAAACAGCCGGAAACGTCTCCCGCCACCTCAGTGTCTTCCAGTGAGAACACCGTCCTCTCTCCGTGCCCTGGGCTGAAGTGCCCTGAAGTGACAGTGACAGCGACCTCGGAGATGTCCCGCAATGGCTACCCACCAGAGGAAACTCATTCAACCCATCAGTGTACGTTCGTCGAGCAGGCAATGCACAGCAGCCAACACCAGGGACTATAGCAATCTTCCTCAAGGACGTAACAGCACGAAGCAAAACGACCTCCCACAGGAAGGATCGCAGCAAGCCGGCCAGCGAGCAGCAAAGTCCTGCTGCATCCGATGGGACTCCTGTCACGCACTCTCCTAAAGGACCCCGGGCTGCTCCTGCAGGCTCGTTCATCACATGGACCTACCAGCCCAGCGCCCTGCGATCACCAGTGTCGCCCTCATATCACCAGGCCTCCAGTTCACGGGGCCTGTCCTGTCCGCCAACAGGGAGGGCCGCACTGTGACCCTTCGCTTCGGTGGCCCTGATCCCCCAGAGGAGTTGACACTGTACAAGATGCGCTTTTCTGTACAGCCGGCCCGGTCCCGACCGCTCCAGTGCGAGACGTGTGGCCGGTTTGGCCACGGTAAGGAAAGCAGCAAATGGCCTGAAGGCTGCATCTGCTGTGGTCGGCACCACCAAAAGGTGCATGACTGGCCACAACAAGGCTGTGGTGTGTGAACAGTGGTGGCCCACACCCTGCCAACACGACACTGTGCCCCCGTGGCAGCAGGGCTCTGAAGGATGTCCGGCAGGAGCTTGGCCTGGTAATACTGAACACTAGCGTCCCCACTTTCATCCGTGGTGGAATCCGCGCAGCCTGCACGGCCATCGAAATCTGTGCTGCCATGAAGTGATGGCAGTATTTATGGACACTGGCTCAGGACATGTGGAGCTCCGACGACTTGCTCCTCCTGCTGTCTCCCACGGCAAGGACCCCGAAGACTGAGAATGCAGCGTGGTGGATTGGTGGATCTTCCGGCGGGTTTCAAAGGAGGGCACAAATGACGGGGACCTGATCCGCCTGGGGGTCAATAGGGCTAGCTAGGCAATTGTCGCCACCATGGTCCAGTAGGGGCAGCCCGTCCCGCACATAAAGCACCTGGCACTGAAGGCAGTGCGGAGGCGAGCAGAGTGGCAGGTCCTGACAAGGGTCTTGCCGGACCTATGGAATGTGTTTCGGAGGATCGACGCAGTGTGCAGAGGTTACGCTCGCAGGTGTAAGAAACGGGGCTGGGGGAGCATCTGCTGCTCGGCCAGCGGCTCCAAGGAATGTGGCTGTGCCTGACGCCCGCTCAGGTGCCTACTCTGGTGCCCTCTGCCTTCAATCAGGTGCAGTCCATGGTGGTCAGACTGGTCATCCCCGCCTTCGAGTTAACTGAGAATTTGGCTGACGGATTTGCCACCAGGGCTGTCGCGCAGCTGGCCCCGCTACCCCACCCAGCCGCCTTCCCATGTATAGCCTCCTGTCTTCATCCACAATAGGGAGTCACACACATCCAAGAACTGTGCAACGAGCTCACGCGTAAGCACGAGCTCGTGGCAGCCTTCGAGGACTGTAAGCGACGTAGCGCGCCAGGAGCCGATGGAATCGCCTTCCAGGTGCTTCTCAATCTGGATAAAGGAGGCCGTCAGCGTCTCCTGGGGTACTACAACCTTGTATAGAACACCGCAAGAAAGCACACTCTCTTAATAAAGGCTGGTATCTCTAACCTGTGCAGCTTGCAAAGTACAGTAGAGGGTGGACTTGGAGAGACTGCAGTGGACTGCCAACCAACTGACATTCTTCCCGGAGCATTGGACTGGCTTCATATGACATCGGTGCACTGCCGACTCCATCGCAGACGTCATTACTACCCTGGACGATGCCAAGAGCTGTGGTGATGTGGCCATGCTGCTGCGGCTGGACGTGGATGACACCTTTGACGGCCTCCCGCACGTGGTCGTTGAGGCGGTCCTGGACTAGCTCGGCATCTGCGGGTGCCTTTGAGGCTTTGTGACCACATTCGTGTTCGGGAGGATCTTCTGCGTTGGTGTTGGAGGGGCTCGGAACTGAGCCGTTTTCCCTTCAACATCGCGCTAGGAGGACTTCCACCTTACCTCTCGACAGACACGGCATTCCTGGTCCACTGCTCCATTTACTCTGACAACGTGGCATTACGGGCAAGGATACCAAGCCGATAAATCCCTGCTACCAGGAGGTCGCTGCAGACAGCTCTGGATACAGTGCTTTTTAGCCTCAAAAAACTGGCCTCAAAGCCTCCCCAACCAAGACTGAGCCCCACTGATCCACGCACTTGCTGCACCCCGGGTTCATTTGAAGCAGATGAGGGTCGACAACTGCGGTCTCTCGTGAAAGTACAGACCTGGGCCTCACCGTCGACCACCAGCTCACCTGGATCCTCACTGCCAAGTCAGCTGCCACCAAGATCAGACGAGTGCATGATCCATCAGAAAGCTGCTGCAGCATGGCTGTTGATGCTTTACGGAAAGGCGCTGCGACTCAACAAGGCCACAGTGTGCGCTCTAGTGCCGTAGACCCTTCTGCGGGTGAAATTGACGTCGGCCAGAAGATGCCTGCTGGAGGGCCTGCGCAGCGAAGCAACGAAGCCCATCTAGGACTCCCTAAAAGCTCCCCTGTTGTGGCAACGCTTGCGGAAGCGGGACAGTGACACCTGTCGCTACGCATCCTTCAGCTAGCGTTGTGGTACATCGACTGCTTTTACCGTGCATCAGACGGCGTAGCTCTCTTGCCGCGCCTGCGCTACATACCAAGAGTTTGGATGGGCAGCCTCATCCCGCTGTACCATGAGATGGTTCCGGATCCGCCTACCCCTGCTGCCTTTCCACCACCGCACCATGAGCCACTGGAGGTTCATTTCTACCTGCATGGTGAATCAAAGCGAAGGACACCTGCAGTGGCTCCACAGTAAACAGCAACCTGCAAACTCTAAGAGCTACCAGAGGGCCGCCTGCATGTGTACATGAAGAATTCTGCGATGCAAGGTGGAACTGTGGTGGCGGCTTGCGCCGTCCTTGCACGTAAGAGCAGCAAGCAGTGTATACTACCATTTCCAGGAAGCTCTACGGTGGCGGAACTGGCCGGGCTCCATTTAGTGGCTGACCTACTGGCAGATGACATCCCGATGCCGCCTTTTGCCGTCCTCTGTGACAGGAAGGTGGTCCTGCAGATCTTGGTGAACCCCCGACGTGCCGGTTTGACCGGGCGCTACCTGGCCGTCAAGTATCAGGCCCTTGCTGCTTCTGGGGCGTTTGTCTACTTCCACTGGCTAACGTTCCACGTCGGCATGGCCGGCAACGAGGAGGCAGACGTGCTCGCCAAGGCCACACACCAGCCTTGCACCGCCTTCATTCGCGCCATTGCGGCTCTGGATTGCATGCAGGCACGCATCAAGGGGCTCCTCGTCATGGTTCACCCAAAATGCAGGGTGGTCAATAGACGAAGACCCAAACCGTTGCCCGAGATGGGCCTCACCAGAAGTACCGTGCCATCCGGCTCCGCCTACAAACTGATTTTGTAAGGACTGCTGCTCGCCAGCACGCCAAGCGCCTATGTGCCTGCCCTGCGTGCACCAGTTGCGGAAATCCTGAGACCCTCGAGCTCCTCCACTCTGCCCTCCCTGGCTTGGCACAGGAACGTGCGAGATTCACCACAGCCTACCGTAGACAGGGCCTGCCTGCCTCCAATACAGAACACCTGCTCTTCCCGTACCGTTCTCTCCTGCCAGCACTCTAGAGCCTGGTCAAGTTTCTCATCAAGACGGGAATACTGCCTTTCATGAGAGCTGGGACCATTACCCTGATCCCCTGTGCCGCCTGTTTGCTGCTCCAGTCATGACGAACACGCCTCGACTTTCTACACTTATACACACCTCTATCTCTTCTAAGCACTTTCATTTTCCTTACCTCTTTCCTTACAAGGCACAGTGCCATTTCACCGAAGAGGCAGACAGAAATTAGGTGCCTGCATCCCTCCTTTAAAGAATCACAAATGAGGGGCCTATCACGCTCCCTAACCTTGACTACAACATATTCACAACGATAATTATTGAGCGCTTCAGGGCTCTGTTGAACACCCCGGTGGGTCTACTCCAGGCTTCATCAATGCCTCGACGAGAAATATACAGCTTGTCCTTTACCACCTGGGATAGAATAGCCAATAGTTTGTCTCGGTCTACGCGTGGTCTCCTTGTGTCTTTGGACCAAGGGAAAGCGTTTCACCGACTCGAGCACACGTATATCTTTATTAGGCACGCAGCCTTTGAATATAATGATGTGTGATGCTTTATGGCGCAAGGAAAATGTGATGGCGAAAGAGCGCCATTTAATGAGACAAGGAATGTGGGCATTGTGTATGGTAGGTGCAATTTAAGGGCATCAAAATTGCACGCACTGTGGCGGGTAAAACATGGGAGTAATATATTATGACAGTGACGTGAAAGGTGTCTAGCGAGAATGGGTGGCGAACGATTAGGATAATAAAACTATGGTGATAATTGGAATTGGCAAAAATGCCTCTTGAACGCCATTGTATATAAGGGTCGGGAGGAATGTGCTGTGTTTTTGTAATAACCGCATTAGCGACCTCTCTTCAGAGAGCGTGCTATGAGTTCTCTGGGTAAATCACTTGAAAATCTTGCACCTGTTTTAAAATGACAGCACTGAATCAAGTTTGAATAGTTGTTTCCTACCGATGAAGATTGCAGGTTGTAATAGTATTTGTTGTTGGTGGCGTAAAGGGAAGAATTGTTTTCTAAGGGTGTCTAATTTTTTACATTCAACTAATTTGTGAAGCACAATTGCGGCTTCACCACATCTCTCACACAATGATGGATCTTCACCCTACAAAAGGTACAAGTGTATCGTGCATGTGTGTCCTATCCTTAGCCGTGTTAGTGTAACTTGTGTGCGGCCTGACTTCGATACTGCCAGTCATTGACCGAGTGGCAGCTTGGTAACATCCAGTTTATTTCTTGTGTGCGTATCCCATGTGCACTGCCAAAAATTCCTGAGGCTTCGTTTGAGGAGAGGTTTCAGGTCGAGTGCAGGGATTGCCATTGCTGTATTGATATTGGTTGGCTTGGCAGATGCAGCCAAATGGTCCGCCAATTCGTTTCCTTCTATGTCGCGGAGTCCTGGCACCCAGCACACTATGACATGTTGTTTGAGTGAGTATATGTGAATAGGAGCGAGTAAATAGATACGAGAACAAAATTTTTGTGTTTTGTGAGGGTTTTGAGGGCTTTTCCAACGCTTAGAAAATGTCTGTACATCTCTGCACTTTGTAGTTTTTTCATTGTGTTTGGCAGCCACAAGTATCGCATGACCTTCTGCAATAAAGATGCTTGGGTTAGAATGAAGAGTACCGGCATCTGAAATGGATGCGCCAACCACCGCAAACGAGACAGAAGTGTTCATCTGAGGAATTGGTTTAGGATTCGGGACAACTGTCTTCTGCCTTCCACAAAAGATATATGAAGGTCTATGAGCTACCATTGCCACGGCGGCAGATATGCAGCAGGAGCCATCAAACAGTGTTCCAGAAGTGACACATCCGTTTCTTCAGCGACGCCTCTCACACGATGTAAGTAGGGCTGCCTCAACGAAGGATGGCAGTGGAACAGGACAGAACAAGGCCAATCATTGATTGCGAATTAAGAAGGGTGTTCCTTGTCTGCATTCACCTTGAGGTAGTACAAAGAAGATGTGTAACATCTCTGTAAGAGGAGTGACCACTTATTCGATTCCACACACAAGCTTTCCGCAGGACTAGTGCGGAAAGCACCCGTAGAAAGGCGAATGCCAACATGGTGCACAGGGTCCAGCCTCTTCAAAGCACTTTCAGTCATCGACTGATAAACAAAGGCCCCATAGTCTAAGCACTTTAACCTCCCTGCCTTTCCTTGCATCTTTAGCTCCATCTCTCTCTTGAGTCGCCGACTGATAAACAAGGACCCCATAGTCTAAGCGGGTGCGAAAGAGGCTTCTATACAAATTCATGTGACATTGCCTGTCACTACCCCACGTGGAACGTGACCACACATTTAGAACATTCATGGCTTCTACACATTTTGTTTTTAAATACTGGATGTCCGGTATGAAGGTCAGCTTGTTGTGCAAGATTAAGCCGAAGAATCATGCTCGGCATTAACAAACAGACGGTGAATTTTCAGTTGAATGTCAGGTTCTGAGTGCATGCCTCTCTTTCGGGAGAAAAAGACATGCGTGCTTTTTTGTGGGTTTAGTCAAATGCGTTTTCCTGTGCCCACTTGAAGACTTTGTTTAAACCTAGCTGAACCTGCCGCTGACACATTGCCAGGTTGCGTGATTTAAAGCTGAGCTGGACGTCATTGACATATGTACAATAGAGTATATTGCGGGGGATCAACAGGTGCAGGGAATTTATTTTCATAATGAAAAGTGTACAACTAAGTACACCACCATGCGGTACCTTCGTTTCTTGGACAAATGTTAGGGAGAGGACACTGCCCACATGGACACTGAATGTCCAATGTGAGAAGTAACTCGCGATTATGGAAAGCATTCCACCGCGCACACCCTGGTGAGACAGGCATTTTAATATGCCAAAACGCCATCATGTGTCGTAAGCCTTCTCGATAACGAGAAACACATATAAGTATTGTTTGTGGAAGAAAGCGTCTCGGATCTCTGCCTCACTACGCACCAAATGGTCGGTGGTGGATCTACCCTTTCAAAACCCACACTGAAATTGGCCGAGTAGATTGTGTGTTTCAAGTCGGCGGTGTATCATCTTTTTAAAAAGTTTACAAAGGCAGCTTGTGAGTGCAATGAGCCTCTAACTCGAAACTTAGGTAGTGTCCTTGCCCTGTTTCGAAACAGGAATAACAATTACCTTTTTCCAGGAAGTAGGGATAGTGCCATAAAACCACATAGCATTGCCTAGGGAGAGTAAAGTTTTAGCGTTTTGAGCGGCAGCCTTTTCAACATTTCATGTATGACACGGTCGTAGCCTGGGGCACATTTACTGCAGGAGTTTAGTGACGTCTGTAGCTCAGCTAAGTTGAAAGTTTGGTTGAATGCGTCGTATTTTGTGCACTCGTATTCTAGTTTCTGCTTTTCTATCTTTGCTGTATATCTTCGGAAAGCTTGAGTATAGCGTGACGAGCTAGACACCTGCTCGTAGTGTGCACCGAGGAAGTTCGCCTGATCTTCCAGGTTGTCACCCCGTGTATTTACGAGTGGGAGGGAATGTATTTGTCT
Source organism: Rhipicephalus microplus (assembly GCF_043290135.1). Lineage (NCBI taxonomy): Eukaryota > Metazoa > Arthropoda > Arachnida > Ixodida > Ixodidae > Rhipicephalus > Rhipicephalus microplus. The sequence goes on along the minus strand of NW_027464590.1, from coordinate 10,802,608 downwards.
TCCTGCTACCCTTCTAACCACGTTCCAGACTTCAGCCTCTTGGTTATATGAATTGATCTCTAATTAAAACTTATGCTAGCTTTCTCTTACAGCCTGCCGGCGCGTTCTCCTGCTTTGAGACTTTATTTTTTTAAACCTGTCAATATTTTCGGCTGTCGGTGAGTTTTGAAGCAACCTCCACGCCTTGTTCTGCTCCTTTCGAGCAGTACGACACTCAGTGTTCCACCTTGCGACGCGTTGATTGCCGGGCAGTCCAGATGTTTGCGAGATGCACTTGCCCTCTGCTTCGATAAGCAAAGCTGTGAAGTACTGCAGAGCTTCATCTATGTGCAACCGACCTATGTCAGTACAACCTGAATGAGTAATGTTATGAAACTGTTCCTAGTCGACTTTGTATGTGAGCCATTTAGGAACACGCGAAGGAGATTTTTATGAGGTTGGTGAACTAATAACGAAAAGAAAACGATCACTTCCATAGGGATTATCTATAATTTTCTATTGGAGTAATGCTGCAAGTGAAGGAGATACAATGCTGAGGCCTATGGAGGAAGTTTTGTTGGCAAGGTTATAATATGTTCACTCTTTTCTATTGAACTGACAAGCACTTGATGAAAAGAAGAACTGTTTGAAGAGACGACCTCGTGCTTAATATCGACGGTCGTCCCACAAACCACTGTGGCCATGCAGGTTCCCTAGAACCAGATAAGGTTCTTGTGACTCGTCTATTAAAGACTGGAATTCATGTTTTTCCGGGCGGTGTTGTGGTGGTATGTGTAGCGAGCCGATGGTGATGAGCTTATTCAGTAGAACTGCTCGCACAGCATCTGCCTCTACGGATGTTACTAGCGGTACATGAGTACATGCTACTCTTCGATTAACAATATTGGCTACACCATGAGATGACGCTACAGCATCATCTCTGCCCCTTCAGAAGATAACATATTGGCGCAAAAAGTTTGTTTTCTGGATTTAAGGCATGTTTTCTCTACACACAGTACTTTTTGTGAATGTTTGTGTAGAAGTTCTTTGACATGGTCGAGGTTTCGAAGTAGTTCTCTGACGTTCCATTGTATCATTTGTGTCTCCATAATGGGGGTAAAGAAGTGTTGTGTGTACGAAATGAGTTTTGCTGGCGTCTAAAAGAGAAAAGTGGCCTATTTTAGAGGGCCTTTGTGAGGCCCTGCTATTGTTGTTTTGTCTTTTCGGAGCAGTCGACAAGAGGTCGCCGCTACTTGGGCGCTACCGGCAGCGCTTCGCTAGAAGTGGTGTCCATAACCTCTTACGAGGCACTGGACACTCGCTCTAAAGAATGATCCGTGTGTCGCTTAGACTTCTTCTCAGTCAACGAAGCATTTGCTCGCACCAGGCAGGAGGTTGGTGGGACCTCCTTACTCTCTTTATTACTCTGACTGCTGCCAGGGTTTGTATTGGCCACCGGTGTGGACTTGTTGGTTGTGGGTGGGGCAGCGCTGGCTGCTCCCACCAGAGGGGCAGGTGGCTTTGACCTGGGCACGCTAGGCGTGGTCCAGGTAGCCGTCAAGGACCATTGTGCTGCCTCACCTCGTTGCACCATTTCAGCAGAGGAATTTCTCAGTGCGAAAGAAGGTGAGACTCACTGTCGTGCTTCACTGAAAGTTATATTTTTGATCACTTTTATGGTGATAATTTCTTTTTCTCTTTTCCAGGCTGGGCAATCTCTAGAGAATGCGGCATGGCTGCCCTTGCAGTTTGCACAGTAAACCTCATCATATTCACACTCGTGACCACTTTTGCAGCATTTACCACAAATAAGCTGACCTCGGCAGGTCTGAGATCCGTGTCCGAATCGCTGGCACTTAAAGCAACGTCTCGGGTTAGCAACGTACGGACGCACACAAAGTTTTACGCAGCCGGTTTTGAGTGTCTGAGGTAGAACTCTTGAAAGTAAGTATAAGGTACTTTTTGCTGTTTCAGTGTTGTTGCGTCTGATATTTATGCGCTGCACGTATGTTATTCCTTGGTCCTTCCATCCGTAAAGGAGTTCCTCTTCGCTTAGTGTCATGAAGTTTTGATGAGATACTACGCCCTTCGCTGTGTTCAGAGTACGATGTGCAGTAACTGACACAGGGATATTGTCAAACGCTAAGGGGGGAAAGTTTGTCATACTGTTCTTTGTCTTTTATTTCGAGAAAAATGTCCCCACTTGCCATCTTTGTGGCCTTATAGCTGGTTCTAATGGTGTTTTTAAGCAATTGGTCACGAGAAAAGGTGATAGTACTCTGGCTTTAGATGATATTTTTTCGCAGTGAAGAACGTGGTATCTTGGGAAAGTTTTAATGTTTTGGGGAAAAACAAAGATGATGCATCAGTGCGTAGCTTTTTCAGGGCAGCAATAGGTTACAGAGGGTTTCCGAGGTCCCATGAGAAATGACTCCTTCGACAGCAGCGCCTACCAAACACCAAGGAGCCCAACAAGGGGACGTGGCAGCTCATGTGAACAAGTCTGCTCTATGCCAGCAGTGCTCCATTGCTATAACTGAGTATGGTTTACCCTAGTTAGGATAGCCACACAAGGTTAGCCCTAGCCACCAGGAAACAATGAAGTAAATAGAAAAGAGAAAATACAGGACAGCTTTCAAGAGGACAAAAAGACGAAGATGTAAGGAGAGAGAGAGACAGGAAAAGGCGACTGCCAATTTCCCCTAGGTGGGTCAGTCCAGGGGGGCCACCTACGTGAAGCCGGGGCCAAAGGTGTGTGTTGCCTCTGCCAGACTTATCAAAGGTCCGATCACCCGGCGTCGTCTCAACCCCTAGGATCTCCTTTTTCCCGGACACGGCCAAGCAACGCAAGGCTAGGCTTGTGAGGGAGTCGAAAATCCCCCGTAAGCTTGGGTCCATGGTACTTGAACTGGTATAGCGCATTACGGGGAAGAAGAAACGGCCGAGCAGACCGACACAAGAGGACTAGTGCTCTGTCCTCTTGTGTCGGTCTGCTCGGCCGTTTCTTCTTCCCCGTAATGCGCTATACCACTTTAAGTATGACGAACCAACTCGCCCTATGTTCGACACTCGTGGGTCCATGGTGTTGCTACACACCAAACGCCTACTTACACAGACGCCCCTGCGGGGAGCCTTTTGGATATCCTCATTTGTTTTGGAATTATTTAGAAATACTTGCTCTGGTAAGAAAAGCACACTATTTCTAGATGGCTGGGACATTTTTACCTTCTTTATCGCAAGTAGGTCCCTCAGATGTGTCTGTCGTCTCCTTTTCCTTCTTTCCTCAGCCCTGAGCAATTTTTGTGCGCTCTAGACGCAGATTCACATGTCCGGAATCTTTGGCTTCCTGGAAGCAGTTTCGTGAAAGTCACAACTTTCGCTAACGGCACGACACTGTACATTTCAAATGAAAGTAGTTTTTCACACAGACTGCGTTTATTCTTCCAGTATGATGACATTTCAGGTTTGGCGCCAAAAAGCTCCAAATACCGCTATCTCTTAATTGGCTCTCCAAGCTCCCGACTTAGCTCTGTTTTCCTTAAAAGAAAATTCATTAGGCCCCACAACCAATTTTAGTTAGACTGTGGAAGTTGTTGGGTTTCTAATGAGGAACATTCTGCCACAAAAAATTTAAGTTGGTTCCTTACGAGCTGAAAAAAACTGTTCAGTTTGTTTTTTTAAGTGGCGCGAAAGGATGATGAGAGGATGCGAGCTCGACACCCTTGCCTCTCCTCCTCGTAGCCTTCTCAAGCCAAATGTTTTCCCTACCCTCTCCGGCATCCGACCAAAAGGTCACGTGTACATGACGTGCCCGACAAGCCCAACACCCGTGCACGCGAGCGGCGTTTTTTTTTTTTTGTTCTTGTTGTTGCTGATCAGTGTTGTTTTGAGGTATACTGCCTTTTTCAGCGGGATGGTTTAGAAACACTGGCTTAGACGCGGTAGAATAGATCAGCACAATGAGTGCGCGAACGCGTAGGGGCGTTACGCGGCTGTCGTCTGCTCGATTCACTGGCCGCGGAACCGCGGGGACAAGAACGCATGCAAAACGCCGGCACATTTGCCCCGCATTTCGTTGCTATTCACGGGAGAAAATTGAAAAAAAAAGAACACTAACCTTCCTTTATTGCGCCTCATTATTTATTTAGAGATTTAATAATATCTTCAAGTAATAAATACATATACTACGCACGTTGTGTTAAATAATTTTCACCATGTCACCTGCTACTTTTGGCAACGTCAGAGCATGTCTTCGTAGAGGACCAATGTCACTGTTTTGCCGTGTACGTAGGGCCATTCATACGCGCTTGTCATGCCCTCATTCTCTGCATGCGCGCCCGCAAATGAAATGGGGAGTAGCACTCACCTTTAAATTTGACTCATTTCTGTGGCGCATAGCGTTGAGAATTTTGGCAGAGGTAGTCATGAACGCCTCGTCTATGCACTGCGCTTGTCAGCTCAAAATTTTCAAACCTGTTGAGTAGCCCTTTAATAAAACAACCGCGACATTTTCTATTTGATGTACTTTATACAACCACTATGACATTTGAGAACCCTTTTCATTAAACGCTCTCAAATAATTAAGAGAGAAGTTCAGGATGCGTGGGATTTCGACTTTCCGCTTTTTGAGTGGAGGTACCTTGCACAGTTTGTATTTTGCTGTCGCATTTGGTACATTTATCAAGTGGTGAAACCACCTTTACGTATTGTGAGATAATCACTCTCTACGCTGTATTCCTTTTTTTTGTTCCAATGGCATTGAGTGGGTCTCACGAGAAGCGTTAGGAAAGCGGTGTTCCCAGAAAGGCTTTGCTTTCCCTTCAGGGTCCATACCCTGTCAGCTACTGGCTTTACGGCTTTTCTTGCGCCTTGTGCAAGGAAAGGAATCCCCCAAACGACCTGTCGCATAATATTTCTTGGGTGCTCACCTTCGGCATTGATTGTGTAATGTGCATCCCAACAGGGTAAACAATCAATAACGCTTCCGTCATTTTAACGCGATGGCGTTAGAGAGCTCATGTCACGGAAATTCCACCTTCGGCGTCGGCCCACTTGGTTCTAAGCGAAAACTCGTCTGTGCGTCTGTGAGCGAAAAAGCAAGTTACAGAGATTGGTGCAGAGGCCGCTACTTGTCCACGCTTGCGCACCTGATCACTTTGAGAAGGCTGCGCATTCGAAGAAAAAAAGTTCTCAAGGTCCCGAGGCGCGATAGTTTCTTTGCCCCTGCCACTCCTCCCTGCTTAGCTTCCAGCGCTTTTGTCGGGACGAGAGAGGAGATAATGCAATTGCAGCATGCCACACACCTTTGCAACTTCACTCGCACTGGTAGGATTCCTAAAATTCTTGCGGTATTGAATTTTGAGGCAATAAGCTCTTCTAGTGAATTCATTTTATGGTTACTTGAAAAAGCATTTTAGGGCCCCTTTACCGCATCTTGTTCGACAGGTTTCACGATGAAAACGAACACACTCGGTGATTTGTAGGCGCATTCGGGAAGCCTCAAGCTACGTTGAAAAAGGCCGAGATAGTGCAGTCATCGCCGATAAAAACACACAGGATTTTTAAACAGCTTGAAAACGGGACAACTAGGTCCATATAGCGAAAAACATATCATGCCTTTTCAGAGATGTTGATCAAGCAAACAGAAAAAAACGCTAGAAAATGTGCTGCTATCTTTGAAGCATTGTGAGACAATTGATGGCCTTCAAAATGGCGAGCACGCGGCGTGTGTCTTGGAACTCTTGGTTTAGATCAAAAACCCGTGTGTACCATTCGCACCTGTGCGCTGGTGTGTGTGCTGGTGTATCTGATTTGTGTGTGTGTGTGCATGCAACAAAACATATTGCTACGACACTGAGGGGACGTGTGGAAGAAGAGGAGAACGAGGTTGGCACGAGCGGTGATCTGCCAGATCCCTGGACTCTCGCCATAGCCTCCTTTATTTTTTTGTGCCCGCGCATTAGCGCTAAATACATACGCGCCATCCGTCCCTTATAGTTTTGGCGCTCGCCGCCAGATGCCGCACCGATCCCATAATAACAGCAGACGACGCGGCCTATGCACGCTTGCGTTTATGACGGTCTAGAAACCGTCTACATTGCATTGGATTATGCGTATACGTTAAGAAGTGCGCACACACCAAATTTTTAACACAAGCACTGTATGCAGAATGCAATGTGAGCTTTGTTATTTGATTTCGCGCTCAAAGCTTGAGCACTTTTCGAGACAATGGTTTGACATGAAAATCTTTTGCCAAGTCGTGTTTGTCAGTCACACTCGTCGCGAAGTTCAGAAAAAGTGGGCGGAGAAACTTCACGAGCACAACCTCCAAAAGTTTTTTATGATGTCCCGGGGTCGAGCACTTGAGTTTGTCACGTTTCTGTAGTATTTGCGCGGCGTTGTCAACGGCAGCCTTCAGTGGCTGATTCATCTTTCTCGCTCTTGCGAGGAAAACTTCCGCGTAATTCTTTAGAGAATTTAGAACCATTACGAGCTCAGTTGACGGATACAGGAGTACACCTGGGTGGATATCTCCACATTCAATCAGAACATGCTCCGCCGTTTCCTTATCTTTCCCGCAGCATGTGCATTGTTCTTCTTCTTTACTGAATCTTGCTTTATAACTACGCGTTCTAAGGCAACCCGATCTCGCTTCAAACAGTAAAGCGCTTCCCCTTGAATTATCGTAAAATGCCTCCCTCCTTATTTCATTTTTGCCCTTTCGGTAGTTACTCAAAGCCGGTTTTTTCTCCATAGCTGCCATCCATTCTCTCGTTTTGCGCCTCGGCGCTCCGCCAGGAGCGCTCGCATCCCATAATAGCTCGAGGGACGGCGCTGAGGGACCGACCGCTCGGGCACAAAGTTATAGAGGAGGCTATGCTCTCGCATTCATCATCTCTTGTGAATAAAGGCATCTCACCGAAACAAGATTGATGGAAGGTGCGGGGTACAGCGGAGCGATCCCAGGCGAACGATCATGGAAGCGCTACCTCAAGAACTGCGCCGAAGCCACCGACTGGCTGGTCTACCAACGCTCTCTATGGATCCGATTGCGGACGGCTCGACCACGCACTCTTCGTCTGGCGCTATGTGGCCCCGACACATGGTACCACGAAGCTTCTCTGGGAGGGTCGGAGAAGACGTCGACGAATGGCTGAAACCCTTCAACCGCGTGAGTAAATAAAATTGTTGGGATGGGGCCTCCCGGTTGTCCCACGTCGAATTGTTTCTTCGAGGGACAGCGTTGGTGTAATTTGAAAACACCGACAAAACAATAACGACTTGGGAAGTGTTTGAGAAAGAAATAGCGAGCTACTTCGAGGACCTGTTCATGAAGAAGAAGCGCGCTGAGTAAACTTTGATGCAGCGTTCTCAAGTCCCTGGTGAAACATGCACAACGTATACTGAAGAGATTCTGAAATTGTGCAAGTCTGTAGACCCACGCATGAAAGAACATGACAAGGTTAGGCATCTCCTCAAAGGGGTTGCTGAGGATGGGTACAATTTCCTCATCGGCAAGGACACCTTGGCGTCTGTAGTGGACGTAACCCAACACTGCGTCTCTCATAATCATATGGTGGTTTTGGGACGTTAAACCCCACAAATCAATCAATTCAACACTGCCGCACGTTTGAGACCCTGAAGGCTAGGCGCATCACTCCCAAATTTTGTGGACTTGCCAACGTCACTACCGTAGTAAGTGTCGACGTCCCTCCAACATCTTCCTGTGATCTTGCCTCAATGATCAGGCAGATTGTACGCGAAGAACTTGGATGACGCGAAGCTGTCAACCCGCCAAGGGCACATGCTAGCAACGCCTCCCCGCCATATGACGCAATTTGTGCTGCCGTTCATGCCACGCTACATGATGTGCCCAAATCAAGAGCACCAGAGCCCCATCTGACAACCTGCATCATCGTCGCGGTTTCCAGAACGCCTCCCGCCAACCACCTACAATGGTGTCTTCGTGGAACGATCATGGATACACGGCGCCTCGTGGAAGGTTTGGCGACGTGCTTGAGGCCCCTGTGTGCTAGAACTGCGGTTTCCGTGGACATGGGGCTCGATTCTGTGGTCAGAGGCATCGCCCCCAGCGTCACTACTATGAGGGATCATCAGCTTCTTCTCGACAAACCGCTGGTGCTGTGGTATGCGCTCGACGCTGGACGCGTACGTTGGGGACGGTTTCCAGCAAACCACTCACAGTAATACACATGTGGGACGCAATTTTTACCGGAATATACGAAACGGCTCGCCTTCTTCCGTGCGAAGCTTGACGCCCGCCGCAACACACCGGTTTCGTTCCCCGTCTCCTTGTCAACGCGTCACCTCCCCACCTCCGGGAAACTAGATGGGGCGGCCAGTGAAGGTGAGGTCACCGAACATTTTTCACTACATACACCTATGCCACCACCCATTTTTATGACACAAATTATGGTCCCCGTGCTTATTGATTGACTTCCTACCATGGATTTGATAGATACTGGAGCAGCTGTTTCAGTGATGAGTATTAACTTCAAATTGCGGCTTGGACATAAAGTGATGTTTCGCTGGAACAGTCGTGCATCATTTCGTGCAGTGAGCGGGTAGATGTTGTGCCCGATCAGTGTGGGTGTTGTTAGTGTCACTTTAGGCGAAAAGGTGTTCGAGGCTGAGTTCGCTGTCCTGACCAGCTCCACCCATGACATCGTCTTGGGGATCTGACTTTCTACGCGAGTGCGGTGCCACTTTACATTACGGTGTTGGCGAGACTATGCTATCGGCATTTACTGAAGATCCCAGGCGCTATCAAAGATTTATCACGGTCAATTAAGATGCTGTCTTGCCACCCAACTCGATAAAGAACGTACGCATTGACACCTCTGCCCCGGACGCCGGCACGTTCGATGCTCTTGTGGCACCCATTCCTCTCAATTGCGTCAAAAATGTGGTCGTTCCGCATTGTGTTCTGTCGATCAGTGATAGGTGATTGGCCTTATGGGTGTCGAACTATTCAAATGAACCGGTGATGCTGCCCTGCAGATTGCGACTCGCTCTCTTCGAACAAAATGCGAACAGTTTTAATGCATCTTTAAACGACGAGACCGTAGATCCTATTCGTGCAACGCACTGTACAGAAGCCAACTTTTTGAGTATGGTAAACAAGTCGCTATCATCAAAAAAACGTCAAGCTTTGGTCAAAGTCCTTGTGAAGCAGCCTACTATATTGAACTTTGCGCAGAATGGAGAACAAATAAGGATACCCGAGCCGCGTACTCATCACGGTATTGATGCGGGATCCGCTTACCCTGTCCAGCAGAAACCACACCGTGTCTCATCTGCGGAGCGCAAGGTCATAGCTCAACAGGTAGAAGAGATGTTAAAAAAAGGGTCATCCAAAAGTCGTGTAGCCCTTAGGCTGCCCCCGTAAATCTTGTCTAAAATAAGGATGGCACATGGTGATTCTGCCTGGACTACAGATGGCTCCACTGTGTTACTAAAAAGGGTGTCTACCCGCTTTTCAGGATTGATGACGTAATCGATTGTTTACATTCGGCATCGTACTTCTCCTCCGTAGATTTGAGATATGGTTATTGGCTAATCCCCATGCACCCAAAAAGACAAACAGAAAATGGCCTTCATAACCCAAGCTGGTCTATTTGAATTCAGTTTAATGCCTTTTGGCCTATGCAACGCTCCAGCCACGTTTGCGCGCTTCATGGACTCTATCCTACGTGGACAAAAGTGGGAAGTTTGTCTTTGCTACCTGGATGACATTATAATTTTTGGCCGTACATTCAATGTGCACGACCATCGTCTAGACATTGTTCTCGCCTGCCTTGAGAGCTAAGCTCACCCTGAACTCTAAGAAGTGTCACTTCGGCAGCTATGAGACTCTCGTTCTCGGTCACCTGGTAGACAAGCATGGCGTTCGACCCAACCCCCAGAAAGTTGCTTTCAGTCAGCAGCTTCAAACAACCTCAGTCGTACGAGAGTTGCGAAGCTTTTTGGGTCTATGCTCGTACTTCCGTCGATTCGCGCCTAAGTTCGCCAACCTCGCTTAACCTTTGACGTCCCTAATCAACAAGAACGCACTTTTTCGGTGGTAAGCGGAGTGCGAGTCGCCTTTTTCGCAACACAAGTTTGTTCTTATGTCAGGGCCCGTACTTCGCCATCATGACTGCGTATTTTGCCACCTATCTGCTGCCACAGAAGTTCATACCTATGCTAGTGGTGTAGGTATCGGGGCCGTCCTGGTCCAACGCCATGGAGCTGCTGTATACGTCGTTGCCTATGCCAGTCGCTGTTTAAGTAAACTGGAGCGTAGCTACACTGTTACAGAGCAGGAATGTCTTGCGTTCATATTCGCTGTGCACAAGTTTCGCACTTATATCTATGGACGCCAATTCTCAATTATCACGGACCAAATTATTTATGTTGGCTCAATGGACAAAGGGACACATCTGGTCGTCGTGCTCGTTGGGCGTTACGATTGCAGGAACACGACATTGAAGCCTGCCACAAGAGTGGTCGTCGTCATGCCGAGGCTGATGGCCTTTCATGGCTTCTCTTTCGGCAACCGAGTGTGACGCTGACAACTTTGATGAATATTTGGCAGTAGTGGATACTCCGTTGCCTGACATAGCAACTTTTCGAGCAGAGCAACGCAGTGATAACAGTCTCGTTTCTTTCTTCATTTCCGGAACGAACAGTCAACGTGGTTTCGTCAGAAAGAATGGCGTTCTCTACAAAAAGAATTATTCCAGCGTAGGTTCTCTCCTACTTCTAGTTGTGCCTAGAATTCTGCGACAACACGTTCTTCGAGCAATGTATGGTGACCCGACATCTGGCCTTATGGGTTTTTCTAGGACATTTCATCGCACAAAAGAACGCTTCTTCTGACCGAAGATGCGTAAAAGTGTGACTGCATACGTTGCGAGCTGTGAGCAATGTCAACGCCACAAGCGTCCTACAACTCCGCCAGCCGGACTGCTTCATTCCATAGAACCCCCGGGTTCACCATTTGACGTCGTCGGTGTTGACCTGCTCGGCCCTTTTCCGCGATCAACGAATGGCAACCGATGGATTATTGTAGCCGTTGACCACCTCACACGCTACGCCGAAACTGTGGATATTCCTGCGGCAACGGTCACTCAAGTTTCACAGTTCATGCTGTCGCACGTTATAGTACGCCATGGATCCCCCCATGTGATCATCAGTGATCCCTGGTGGCAATTTGTTGCCGATGTAGTTGAAGACCTCCTTCGTCTTGCTTCGTGCCATTTTCGTCACACTACTTCGTATCACCCGCAGGCTAATGGTTTGACAGAACGGACTAATAGGACTCTCGTCAATATGATTTCCATGTATGTTGATTCCGGACACAAAACGTGGGACGCGATTTAGTCAGTTATAACTTTCGCCTACAACACTGCACAGAAACAAACAATAAGATACGGTACATTTTATCTGCTCTACGCACGCCAACCCCGCACAGCTCTTGACACTATTCTTCCTTTCTTCGATACAAATCAACCTACTCTCACCGAAACCATTTGCCGCGATGAAGAGGCCCGGCGCCCCACCTGTCTTCGAACTTTTGTCTCCCAGAAACGCTCTAATAACCGTTACGACAGTCACCGGCACGTATTGTTTGAGAAAGGCGATTCGGTGTGGCGTTCGACGTCGCTTTCAAAGCGCGGCCTCTACAAAAAGTTTCTGGCCAACTGCACTAGTCCGTTTGTTGTCCTGGAACGTCTCAGTGATGTCACGTACGCGATATCTCAGCTGCTGTCAACCGCCCGCCGCTCCAGCAAGACCAACGCCGCTCATGTTGAGCGTTTAGAACACTATCGTCATCACCACAAGGCCCAACTCGCCGGTGGGCATCGTCTGGAAAGGGGAATTGCTACAATACTGAGGGGACGCATGGATAGGGAGGCTGGAATAGGAAGGTGCGATGAGCGCGGCGCTTTTTGCTTGCCGGAGAAGGCCCTTCGGCACGGCTATGCCACTGAGGGTGCTGATGGCAACGGTGTGGGTAGTGAGCGGCGCACTTCACGGAGTTTTCCTCGGGTGCACTGTTATTTTTTTTCAGAGGTGGTAGCTGCTTTACAAGTGCTTCGTCAATCGGTGATTGCGCTGAGTTACTCTGAATTGCCCGTAGGTGTCAACGACAAAGAAAAGTAGATCCAGTGTCGCTGCATTATGCTTGTCCGCAAAACTTAATGCTTAATTCAGCATCTTGAAGAGTCTCAAGGGGGGCACCGTGAATCACTTAAAGGAGGAGTCGCTTTGTCGGTAGAAAAAATGCTGCATGAGGTGGAATAAAGTGAGGAAGACTACGAAAGACTTCCATCTGATTCACTAGGAGTGTCAGTCACCCAAAAATCGTACAGCACTGAGTGGCGGATAATCGCCCTGTATATTGTGTGGCAAGCTATGCTGTGAGAAATCTGGTACTTCGCAATAATCGTGATGAGTGCAAGAACGACCACTTTGTTTCGCAGTGTTGGTGGTTACGCGTTATAAGTAACACCGTTGCTGGTATAGCATGTTACTTCGGCAATCAGTCTTTGACGCACTCATTATACACGTAGAAATGGAGCTGCTGCTTAAATTGTGCGAGTTGTAGTTGTCAGCAAGTCGTTCCTTCAACACGGTAGCGCCAATTATCAGTTATGTTTCGAAAATAAATTTTGCTTCTCCTGATAGTACAGGCCGCAGAGCACTAAGTTTGCAGTAGCTGGAAAAGCAACGCTTACGTTTTCTTAAACAATTGCGATTATAGTGGGCCCTGTGTAGGTTAAAAGGACAAAAATGTTTTACACTGCAAATATTTTACACTGAGAATACCTGCGATTATGGTCCGCTAGCAGATGAAAGCTGTCAGAATTACTGTAATTATTTTTAGGTCAATGATCATATCTTTGCGGAGAGGGTTGACGGTGAAATAGCATTTCGGCTTTCTGTGACAATGAGAAATAGGCTTCACATGCGCCACGTTGTTATACGCCATCACATGCAACTCCGCGGTGCACATTATGCCACTATGTTTTACGTCCGGCATCTTGTGCAAAATTTGCTAGTTTAATTCACATAATTTAGCTATAGTTGTTTTAGTCAGAGACTATAGTTGTTTTGGTCAGAAAACAAGGCCTGGCATAATGAAGTTACTTGGCTTTCATGATAAAACGAAGGTTCTAAAATACTTTAACAAGCTCAAAGGGTCTAACTTTTTCTCGGTGAGGATTTTTTTTCTTGAGTGCGTGAGATTTGAAAACAGCTGTGGAACTTCACGAAAACAAAGAAACAGTCCGGAGCTAATGTCTCTCTTGCTTTTGATGAACTTCGTAATAATGGTTCATACTACCGATGAGACGCTCAAAATATTAAGGTAATTCTCGTTGAAAACACGTCTGACATGCCTGGTGCTAAAAAAACGGAGAACCAGAAAGACGCACATTGTGGTCTCGCCGCCTACATTCAACCCAGAAATTAGATTCCTGACTTTGAATGCTCGCAGTATACTTCCAAAACTAACATCGCTGAAACCTTGCTTCTCAGCATTGAGCCTCACTTCGTAGCAGTGACTAAAACGTGGCTGTCTACAGATGTCTAAGATCTCGAAATAACGCCACCAAACTATGCGGTAGTACGGAGAGACAGATAACTCGAGGTGGGGGCGTAGCCATTTTCATGAAGACGAAAAATCCTATCACTATTCTACCGATTGCAGAAGGCACGCAAGCAGTTTTTGTCGACTACTTTTTAGTCCTCACCCGATTGTTGTCGCCTACGTATATCGAAGCCCTTCTGCCGATATTGAGGTGATGCGTTGATGGTATGCGTACATGCACAAACACGTGTTTGGATCTAGGCTAATCATACTTGGTGATTTCAACCGGCCAGATATAAATAAACAGGCACACCATGGAAAGCAGAAGCGCATGCTCCTATATGCTTATAGACTTGATGCTCGCATTTAATCTGTGTCAAATCGCGACAGAGCGAACGCGCACACAAGCAACAACTTCTAACATTTTCGACTTGGTATTTTCAAGCGACTACTTTTCAGCAGGCGATGCAAAAATTGAACTAATTGATGGCCTGTCAGACCACCAAATCATCTTATGCTTCCTCCTTGTACATGACGCCTGTTTACTGCAAAAACAAATCGCTAATCACTGTGATTTCAGCAAGGCAGATAATAACAGCATACTCGACTATCTTGTTTACGAACTAAGTGCTTTCAAACATCTCGCTGATGCTCCCGATTGTAACATTGCGATTATTTGTCAAAAATTCAAATCAATCGTGCTGCACTGCATTCATACATATGTGCCATCCCGTACAAAGAATAAAAACAAACGTAATCCTTCGTATACACGCGACATCATCCATGAAAAAGAAAGGTGAAAAGGCTAAGAAAATATTTGAAAACAAACTCCCTGACAACTAACAAAAACAGGCTCACACTAGCCATAAAAACCATGAAAGCAAAGGTAGAAGCACTGGGGTCGCCTTTTGCCAAATGCCAACCCCAGTGCTGAGTATGCAAGGAAGATGAAAACAGAGTTAACGTACTGAATGAATACTTTCATTCCGTTTTTACAGCAGATGATGGTCACCTACCGAGCTTTAAAACTTCCTCTAACATCGCTCTAGCACCACTGAACATAAGCAGAGGAGGTGTGTTGAATCTACTACTGAAACCGGACAACGAAAAACGCACCGCACCAGACAAAATTCCAAATGCCTTTTTTATAAATATGCTGAGCAAATATGTTATTACCTAACAATCATCTATCAAAAGTTTTTGGCACCTTGGACATTTGGAAAATCGCAAAAATTACGCCAGTCCACAAGTCAGAAAATAAAACTGAACCTTCTAACTTTAGGCCAATCTCCCTTACCAGCAACTCATGCAAACTACTTGAGCATATCATTCTCAAACATATAAATACTTACCTTGACCAGAATAGCATTCTATTGCCAGCGCAGCATGCGTTCCGACAGAAATCATCCACAGTCACTCAACTTGCTGAACGTATACATTACATCTCGGGTAGTATTGATCAACAAAATCAGACAGACCTTAATTTGCTTGATTTTTCAAAGGCCTTTGATCGCGCATCACACCAAAAAATATGCTGAAATTTGAACACACATAAGGCAAGGGGCCCGTTAGTGCATGGATAAAAACTACCCATCAAACTGGACGCAATTTGTACAAACTAAGCCCATCAGTTCTAAACTTATTCATGTCACCTTCGAGGTTCGTCAGGGTAGCGTTTTGGCTTCTGCACTATTTCTCATATTTTCCATGACTTACCTACCGACATCCCCGTCAACATAAGGCTTTTTGTTGATGACTGTATACTCTACAAAGAAATTACTTCTCCAGTCGACCATGTAACATTGAATAATGCACTGATGACAGTTTCTGCATGGTGGGCTAACTGGCAAATGAGCCTTAATATTTAAAAAAAGCTTTTTGCGAATAACGATAAAAGAGCACGTACAGGAGTTTTCTTATGCCATAAACGATGACCCGGTAACAGCAGTCGCGCCGCCCAAGTACGTTAGACTAACAATAACGTCTGACTTTAGATGAGATTGCAATGTGAACAACATCACTTCAACAGCACTCAGGCGGCTCTTTTTTCTTTAGCGACGCCTTCGTTAGGTGCCCCATGAGACTAAATTATTAGCTTATAATACACTAGTTGGATCAGTATTATAATATGCTAACCCGGCATGATTTCCATCGACTAATAAATTATTCACCAATATAGAGAGAGTGCAAAGAAAAACAATAAGGTTCATCTTCAATAAATATCAACTCTCAGACTCTTCAAGTGCTTTGGTCAAATCGGCTGGATTACTCACAATTGAAAACCTCTCTGCGTGCACCCGATTGAAACTGCTTCATCAATTATTTCATAACAAGTTGAATGTTCATAGTTCTAAATACATCTCTATTTCAGACACAAGAATAACTCTGCTAAAGCACTCATACACCCTAAACGAATATCGCTTTCATACAAATTGTTTTAAATACTCTTTCTTTCCGCTAGCCATACGACAGTGGAACGAATTTCCTTCCACTTTTACCAATACCACTTTACTAACTATATTTTTATCACTACTTGAATATTACTTACATGGTGCATAAACATAAAACTACCAATAGTTCGCGCCTTTCCTTAGTGATGTATATTACTATTAGTATTTGTCCCGCTACCCACATTCCACTACCTGTAAATAGAATGTACGTTTTTTTCGTATTTTTTGTAAAGCTTACGTACTAATGTGTAACTGTGATTGTATAATCGCAACTATATTGATATAATATGATGTGCCAGCGTTAAACAGATGTCTCAATGGTGTATAAATTTTTAGCATATGTAAATTTTTATATTAATCCTAACTTTGCCCTTCAGCACAAAAAGGAAAAAAAGAAAAAAACGATTAGGTTACTTCGCAATATTTTTTCCTTTCTCTTTTTCCTTATATATTTAGAGTTTGTGTCCTTTCTGCAATATTCTCTGAAGGGATTGGCAGTATGCACTAAATAAATAAATAAATAGAATATGTACGCCCTGTCTGCGGTATGTATGCACGGAAACGTTCTTCAAGCAAACAACCGTGAGAGCATAGCATGGGTGGTGTCGCGTGTCTGTGCTTGATAGCGCGTCGTGGACCTCCGACAACGGTGGAGGTATTCAGGGGGGGGGGGGGTAGACTATAAGAAACACACGTGAAACAAGATATTTGAGTATAACTCCAAGCAGTCACAAATAATCATGATTCCCATGGTTGAGCGTGCCTCATATCATATCTTGTTTGGCTCGTAGAAGCCTAGCAATAATTATTTCTATACAGACACCTTTATTTTATGTAGACAGCGGAATACAGAAGAACTAGAACTGTGTGCGGTGCAAGTTACAGTGGCAAGAGAAGATTTATCATAGACTGGAGCCCACATGAACACATCTATGAATGAAGGTTTCATTGAACGGGATGGCAGGACACGCAGAAACAACTGTCCAGGAAATAAACCAGAATAGGGTGAAAATAACGAAAACAAAAGGAAAGAAACTAGAATTCCGGGCTCTTTGACTTTTTGAAAATTCAGAGTCCTACTTTAAAATATACCTAATCGAAGTGTTTGCACACCCATTTTTCATTGTGAACGAAGCTCCCGTGCGGAAACTGCAACGTTCTGCTCTCATGTGAACATTCATGGTCTGTGCTTACTTGATCCCCAAGGGTTCGAAATAACAAACCCAACAACAAAGAAAAAGAGTGTTGACAATCGCACTGCTAGCGGCCGCGACAGTGACATCGCGTACGTAGCGCACTGTGGCACGCCATTAGAAACGCTTACTCCTACTTTTCGCATTGTGTAGTCTGCATAAATCTACAAGTCGGAGCAATAAAACGCTGTTCAAGAATGCAAACAAAGTGAAGTCGCCGTTAAAAACAACGCATCCAACTGCCATCTTTATTCCTTCTCCAGATCGAGGGAAGGTACGTAATCTAACCTTGCACATTACAAGAATTTTAGTGCTTACAGCTCTAATGGTGGGCCTCGCGCCCAATACTAGCAACGTTTCGAGGGTCCATAGTGCGGGTTCCGGAGAAAAAGACCTTCAAGAAGGATGATTTCGACGTAATAAAGTTCGAACGACAACACTACCCGGTAAGAGCGACGGCAGTCAAGCCTGACGGGCACGTCATCAGCTCTATAGGGATGACCCAAGAGAAATATAGATGGCCGGACTGACACAATTTCACACTAAAAATGATTCAGTACTCAAATGAGTACACTAAGCCTGTGATCTTTGAGGTGAAAGATCTTGATTGAAGAGGTACAAGCATGAATAAGCTTTCATACAACTGTTACGTTGCTAGAGCAGAAACCGATTGTAGATAACTCCAATGAACTTTTGATGGGGCAGATTTGTGCCAGCCTTTTTTTCCCAATCATAATCAGTCAGAAACAACGTTGTGTCACAGAGTTGCCCCACCAGATGGGGCAACATTGTGGCATCTTTGAGCCCCAATATAGTCATTTGTGTAAAAAATGCAGATTCCTAAAATGCTCCTACATGTGAGTGAAACTTTTAGAGACGTGGCACTATTATTGATTTGTCTTTATGTTGAGAATCCTTCGACAAGGAAAAGAAAATGTGGAAAATCTGTCGCAAAGTAACCATATTTTACGGTAGTATAGACAGCCTGCTATATGTTTACGGGGCGAGCCAAGTTTTTTTTTTATCTCACAATAAAGAATGGTATTACAGGTCTTCGACATCTAAGCTAAATTCATTGCATGTCTTCGGATTACTCTGCAGCAAAAATAACCCGATAGCTCCTGAATCGGCCACAAGAAACGGATCATAATAACACTAGGCCATGCCCCCAAAAGGTTCATGACCTCTAATAGGTCGCGTATAACACAGGTCATTGACAAGGCCCAGTTCAAAAAGTGTTAGGACTAAAATGTAAGCGAACAGCTTCGTAGAAGTTGTGATATTTTACTTGAAATCCACTGGTGTGGGTAGTTACAATCAAATATTGCTTCAAAGCGGATTTTGCAGTGACTCTCGTGATGCACTAGCAGTAGGCAAAATTTTTTTAAATGTACACGAAAGAGAACCAGTGTCTTAGTTTAAACTGACACGTTGCACGCCTAGACCGCTCATGCTTTAAGCTCATTTACAGCGCAGAAAATTAGGGTTGCAGTTTATTTTTAAGTTTAGTGTTCAAATTTTGAAAGTGTAGCGTATCTTCGCAACATCGGCTTCATCAATATTTCCATCACACCAACAGATGACAGCACACCTAACTTTTAAATTTATTTCAGGTATTGAAAATGTGAGCACTTTTGTAGGGCTCTCATGGATTAATAGCTACGTAAGGCCCCGTTCACGCGTTTAAACTTTATGAAGTCACGTGGTTTCGTGTGAGAAGCTCGAGGTGGCATCTACAACTACATTTTCTTTTTTGCACGTTTTCCTAATTACCAAGCGTCGTGTCACGGTAAAAGTGGCATTTCCAAGGTTTTGAAATTCTACTTTACTAATAGGCTAAAAATATTTTTCGCGCTTTAGTGTCCTGCAGAGGTGTACTGGGACAATTTCGAGACATCACGAAAGGGAGATTTTTGTTTCCTCAGTACGCAAGTATTTCCACTTACCACACGATAGTCAGTCAGCATGCGTAATATAGTTACTTGGACTTTAAAGTTTTGGTTGGCGAGTATCCGCAAGTACAACAGCGGACATGACCGCGACAAGTCCACAGAGTTTCTCAGTGTTTGCAAACGGAGTGTTCCATGCAGCCTAAATCACAGAAATTGCTGTCACAGCCAATGAGGACACTGTACTCCTCGTGAATATGTGCTCGTGTATTGCTTATCTGCAATTACTACGCAGTGAAATGCCGAGTTCCCACAACTTCACACTGCCATGTAATGTCACGGAGAAACCACCCACTTGATATCGAAACTGAAACTATCTTTTCGAGGTGGAGTTAATAACATATATGCGGCGCTTCCCCACACTACACAGAACTCTGTTTAGGATTCTCGAAACAAATCATCTTGTTTAGGGCAACAATCCCTAAATATTTAAAATTCGTCTCAGAACTCCTTTAAATCTTGCCGGCAAGATGAATCGGGACAGTAATGATAGATGATTTGGCAGTCAATGTATTTGGGTACATGCAAGATTACGTGATCAGTTTTGAAGGGAACAGTGTGACCGAAAGGGTAGTGGATCGCGGATGGTCTAAAGGCGCTCGCTGGCTTCCTCCTTTTACTGCCTTAAGTAGCCGCAAGTGCAGTATAGTTGTTTCTGTACAGTGACACCGCTCTCCGTGTGAGGGCATCGAGTGCCAACTCTTCAAATCGCGTTTAGCCGCATACGCTTTGCATTGTAAATCAGCTGTTTTGACCTCTTTCTCTTGCTAATTAGTTTTCCACTTGTATGAAGCAGTGAGTAGAAGAGATGTGGGTGGGCACAGTCTGGATTTCTCGGCAATTGTGCATTGGGTAATCGATACGCACACGGAAGAGTAGAAAAATCTTTTCGAAGGCTTGAACACATATCATTCGCTGAATTCGAAAACACTTGATGCTCATACGTTTATAATTATGATTTAGGTGCACGTTAAATAACTCCATATGGTCAAAATTCACAAAGCCTTCCACTATGGCATTCTTCATGAACATATCAGTAAAATAACTTCTTCGAACGAAACTCCTTGACAACCTGCTGCTGATTCTTCAGCCATACAATCAAGATTCACTGCGACTGTACTGTCCGGAAGGTGTGCACAAGACTCATGCAGGAAGGCCGGCGACTATTGCTTCTAGAACATTTATTCGGCTTTTTCTAGTTAATTACGGGAAAATGTCAACAGATCAGAATGACATGCCATCTAGATTTTTCACAAGCTCCCACCTGAGCATTTCTGGTTGGGAACAATGTGACTACTTCAGTTACAAGCATCAAGGCAGAATTTTGCCAACAATGCTTTTTTTTCTTTGAAGCGCAATGAAATCATATCATTACTATGAAGAACATTTTCTGATTCTCCAAAATTTAATTCCCCTCCGTCTCTGGCATGCCTTATTTCATAAGAAAAAGTTTCACATCTATGCAACTGCACTGAAGACTGCATCTGAGCTCGCGTGGGCTTGAGACTGTATGTTTGCAAAGACTCAGCTAGGTGTGGTTAAGCTTGGAGCTGATCTTTTTTTTTTTTTTGCTGCACTAAAATGACTTTTTTAAACAGTATTATTACACGCTGTTTCATGTTTTACCTTTTGTAATTTCATTTCGAACAATTATTATTTCATTAAAATTCTTGTTACTTACCTTATTATTCCTGCTACTGCGATTGCTATTCGCGCCTACTTGTAGAAAATAATAGTCATTCTTGTTGAGTTTTGGCTTTGCCTTTTTCGAAGTACTTATTTCAATAAGCACGAAATGTGATACTTTGAACAAAATTGTGCAAAATTTATTTTTTCCAAGGGCCATGCTTGCTGGCATGTAGATTTGAAGTGAATTTTTCCAAAGCTATTTTTATCAAAAAACAAACAATTACGTTTTCTGTAATTTCTTATGCGAGTTGGTGACCGATCATGAGGTCAAGATTTCAGAACTTGCCTCATAATTGTATGTGCGTGCAGAGTGAAATATTTATCAATTTGCTCAATTCATAAAGTTAGAGAAAGAGTTGTCATATATGCTTTTTACCATGTTTCCATCACGTTAGTACCACCAGGAGGTGCCTAAGCGGCATTATTTCAGCGCGCTTGCCTTTGAAACGGTTGGCGCAAGCTCGCAGGGGCTTGGAGCGCCCCTGCGAGCTTGCGGGGATAAGTAGAAGCATAGCCTCCTGTAAGCAGGTCGTAAAAGAAGCGAGCGTGAACCTCCATACCGGCCACAGGTAGATATACTTGAGACAATACGGAAAAACAATGACTTGGTTTAGGTTGACAAACTGTGGGTTGAGAACTCTTATGCTAAAGTTTCACAGTCATAACTTCATTATTAATGGAGAAAAGTTAATGTCTAAGTTTCAATAGCAAATTTCGTGCTGAAATATTTGCCAGGGTTGCAACAGCCAAAATAGAGTTTGGAAAAATTTTCTGAACTGCAATATGTTACTTTTAAAGCAATAAAACTCAAATTTGGAGTGCGTTACAAGAAAAAAATTTGTTTCATTACACGAAAGACAAAGTTTTTAGCCATTTTGGACAGAAGGCTTGAATTTAGAAAACAATATATATGTGCAAGCCATTCAACATTCCCTATTTTTCGCAGTGTCGATATGAGCACTGCTATTTCAACAAAAGTACAGGTTTTCCCGCTCACTTTAACCCAAGCGACAGTGAAAGTTCTTTATCGACTGTAATGCTTGATAATTACGCGTGTTGATTGAATTAGGAGCATTTTTGTGCGCAAGCGATGATATGATCTAGTGCAGCGGCCGTATTAGAGTGTACTGATTTGCATATGTAAACTGATAGCAGGAAGTACATAGCCGATAGCTAAAAAGCAAATTTCATGTACACGAAAATGTCTCATTGTGTTAGTTTATCAACGCACACCGAACGACAAGCCTGTGTTTCCACGTATGAGTCAGCGAAGTGCCGACGAGTATGCCCATCGGCTGTGGGCGGGGGCCCGTGTGCGCTGCGCCGCAGGCTGAAAGCGCGTCTGTCGCATCAATGCTCATCGCTGCATGTGCACACATCATACGCAAGAAACAATCGTTCCAGTTACCCGATAGCAAAGGTCTACTGTTCAGTCATTCTTATTCCTCGGCATAGCATAATAATAAGCCCAGAAGCACCGATGGCATGTACGACGGACTTGGCCGGTAAGCTAGGCCTATATTCGCTGGTGTTGCACTCGTACAGGTAACGTTTACTTGGACCGGTATCCGCGCAAGCGGCTCGAGATGGTTGACGTTTGAGCAATCCACAAGCCATTCCTTATTATATTAAAATGTAGACGAAAGGAAAGAAGGAAGCTACAAAAGGGAGAAGGCAGGGAGGTTAACAAGAAAGACATCTGGTTGGCTCCCCTACACTGGGGGATTTGGGAAGGCGACAGGAAAGATGAGAGAGAGGGAAGAGAGGAAAAATAAAAAAAGATAGACTGACAGTAATTTCACAACACCGCTTCTCAGAAGCGTACACACAAGCTCGTCTTTCTCAGGAAACACTGCGGGGCTTTCGCTGCTTTGTGGGCTGTCGAGGGATCTGGAGGTTGCTCCGATAGCACATGCACAGAAAGAGGCCGATCATCCATTCGCCGCATTGCGTTGGCAGGTACTTGTCTGTCTGAGGCAAATCGAGGACAGTGGCACAGCAGGTGTTTGATATTTTCGTCGATGTCGCAGACATCGCATGTCGCACTGTCCGTTATTCCAAATAACGTGGTATAAGCTCTCGTGAAACCAACTCCAAGCCCAAGGCAAAAGGAAAGCGAAGCTTCACGTCGATGTAGGCCGGGTATAGGCTGGAGTTTTAGTGAAGGGTCAAGCTCGTGCAGTCTTGTACGTCGTATGCTTGGTGTGTTTCACTCAGTCAGCGTGAGAATGTGGGCCAGTTGACGAATCTGCCTCACCGCGTACGCTTTTGAAAGCGGAATTGGAACGCTGTTTGTTTCTTCATGTGACATGCGAGAAGCATGATCTGGAGAATCATTTCCGCTTATACCACAATGCCCAGGTAACCATTAAAAGACGTTGTAGTGGCGTTTTTGTATTAAGAGGTAGTGAAGCTTCATGGTTTGGTAGGGTAAATGGTCTTGGCATCCGCGTCGGAGAACTGACAGCAAGCACTGTCACGCTGGTTTTGAGTGAGAAAACATGGCCCATTTACTTGGTCTTTCTTCAGAATTTATGAGTTCCAGTGCACAGCTCCGAGCCTCGAGCTCTGCCGTCGTGGACGTTGTCGCATGTGAAGTCTTAAACCACCGAGTTACCCATTGTTTTGGTATAACCACTGCTCCACCTGAACTAGACGGTGTAGTCGAGCCACCCGTGTAAACGTGCACGTGGTTACTGTAGTTTTGTTTCAGTAGGAATTGACTCAGTTGTTTCAGGGCATGTGTTGGTAAGTCAAATTTTCTCCGCATTCCTGGTATCATTAAGTGAACTGGCGGCCGGCTCAAGCTTCAAGAAGAAAGCAGTGGCTTTGACGCAGAAGCGTACGCCTCAGTACATTATGGACGGTACTTACAGACAGTAGCACCGTATGTCATGCGGGGCCTTTCAACTGTAAGTAGCTGTACACCCACGTATATATCTTGCCACCAATACCTACTTTAGGATGGCTTCATGAGTGACATTGTCTTAAGCCCCCATAACGTCTAGAAACAGGGTGGCGCACGGTCTCTTACAGGCTTTCTGGTGTTCAACATATATGTAGACATTGTAAGCAAAACTATAAGGATTGCGAGAAATGCGTTTGAGTTGTGGTTTTGCCGACCACCGTTGTTTTTCTGGCGTATATATAGTACACACCGTGGCATCGCATGTCGGATCGGATGCCAGATCGTAACGTTCGTACTCTATTTCACGGCCAACACTGCTGACAGATCGTGCCACCTGTGTTTTTAAGCGCCTAAGTACAACTTCCAGGCTTGGTCACAAGTGGCTTCACTGCATTGTGCCGATACAACAGAATACCAGCTGATAATTGAAATTTATTATTGAAAATAGTTTTGAATGCCACGAATTTCTATAATAAAATGTTACGTGCCTACTGGGTACCTAACGATCACCAAATAGTTACACTTGCTAGATGTATATTTGCTCGTCGAAACACGTAGTAGAAATGTAGCGCCACCCGCACTACAAGGGGCTAGACATCATCAGTACAAATTCCGGTTGCTGTGGGAACGGTTGTTCGTAGCGCTAGAGGTATGGTACGTGTTGTTATTTACTGTGTTGCGTACTATTATGTGTATGCTGATGCCCATCCTGCATATGTGACGTAAGCTTGAAGCAATCTATTCGGTTCACGCGTTTTATAAAATGATCGACAATCTTTTTTAGACGTTAGTCCTAGCGCTACAGGAGACATTCTATTCTTCGAGGGAGTTAATGCACTCTAGCCCTACCAGATTGTAAAACTCTAAGAGTGAGCAGTCCATCAATGGTGAGCAGGTAATCGTCCTGTAAACATAGCATTAAAGAGGCGATTTGTTCGGCTTTTTCTTCATAGTCATTCCTAGGATCAGCCATGGTGAACAGGCTTTTGTAATGATCCTCAAAGCAGTGGTTTTTTTTTTCGTGTGTCTCAGCATATGGAGCCATCTGAGTTTATTCGGAATACCTGCTTGCATAGTGCCTATTACTTTAACCTCCAAGATATATTTTTGTGGGCGCTAACTCAGTGAAACGAATTACCCGAGAATGAATTTCTGCTTCTCTATATGATTCGTATCATATTTATTCATTCGTGGACCCTTCGTCGGTGCAGCCTTCCATCCGTCGGTGCAGCCATCCGTGAGTCCATCAATGCATCTGTCTGTGTGTCTGTTCGTCCATCTATTCAACAATCCATGTACCACCATCTCGCCTCTTTTCATCATATGGATGGATGGATGGATATGGCTGTACCCTTTAGATCGGGCGGTGGCTAGCGCCACCAAGCCGTAATATATTATGAACCAAAAACTATATTTATTTTTTTCCTTAAAAAAGAGTTTGAGGATTCGTACTTTGCAGTAAAGAGTTTATTTTCACTCGCGCCTTGACTTTAGCCACCAATCAGACAACCTCCTTCTAGTGAAGTCTACCCGCTTAAAGTTTATTTTGCCCTCCCGGTCCCTAAACCCCAGTGCTTTGAAAAACTCTGCGCCATCATCCTGAACTATAAGGTGAAGCCCTTTACAGAACATTATCAAGTGTTCGGCAGTTTCTTCTTCCTCTCCACACGCACTGCATACTGTGTCTACCCCTTCGTATTTGGCCCGATATGTCTTGGTTCGCAGTACTCCCGTTCTGGCCTCAAACAGTAGAGAACTACCCCGAGTATTATCATAGATCCTTTCCTTGGCGATTTTCTGCTTAAACGTTCGATAGACCTCTAGTGCGGACTTCTTAATCATGCCCATTCTCCACATGTCAGTCTCCGTTTCCTTCACTTTCTTCTTAACCGATAGTTCTTTTTGGTTTGGCCACCTGCTGTTTTCTAAGTATTTACCAGTCAACTTCCTGGTTCGCTTCCTCCATTTTGTATCGATATTATTCATGTACAAGTAGCTGAAAACCTTCCTAGCCCAACGCTCTTCCCCCATTTCTCTCAATCGCTTCTCAAATTTTATCTTGCTGCTAGCTTCCCTGCCCTCAAATGATGTCCATCCCATATCACCTGGTACTCCCTGATTTGGTGTATTCCCGTGACCTCCTAAAGCAAGCCTACTTATTCCACGTTGCTTAATTTCTAATCTTGCTTGAACTTCTGATCTCATGCGCAAGACCGCATTGCCGAACGTCAGCCCAGGAACCATGACCCCTTTACATATTCCTCTCACAACATAATACCTAATGTAATTCCACAGTGCCCTATTTTTCATGACTGCTGCATTCCTGTTACCTTTAGTCGTCACGTATATTTCGTGTTCCCTCAGATACTCGGTCCCATTGCTTATCCATACGCCCAGATATTTGTATTTATCTGTTATCTCTAGCGTGACCTCCTGTATTCTAAGTTCACTACCTTCGTTGTCATTGAAAATCATGACTGCTGATTTTTCCTTACTGAAGCTGAAATCTAACCTATCTCCCTCATTACCGCAGATGTCCATCAATCTCTGCAAATCTTCCTTGTTGTTGACCATTAGCACTATATCATCTGCGTACATTAATGCTGGTAGTGCCTGATCAATAAGTTCTCCTTGTTTGACTAAAGAGAGGTTGAAGCCCAGTCCACTTCCCTCTAATTTTGCCTCTAATCCTTGTAGGTACATCATGAATAATATTGCAATCCGCATCATATATTCCGCATATGCACCGCCATCCAGCGGACATTCCAAGGACTAAACGAGAGGTGGCACAGGCACACTTTCTTACGGCTTGCGCTTCGTGTCCACTTCTCACCTTTAACCACCTCGAGTTTATGGTATATATTAGTTCACTCTAATCATAGCACTGCGGCCCAAAGCTCGCTAAACGTTTCTAAAACCAAGGAGGTTATGCCCTTTGTGTATAACGAAGCAACTGCAGTGTGCCAGTGCCACCTCTCGTTTACTCCTTGGAATGTCCGCTGGCTTTGGGTGCACGCAGTGTATGCAAATTTTTTTGTAAAAAGTGTGACCAATAAAATTCAATTCAATTCAATCCTTTCTTGTCAGATAGTGCTCAATGTTGAAGCCAATGGTTGCTAAGGGGGAACGAGAGAATGGAGAATTTGGCTTTTAGTTAACACGCCGCTGCGAACTTTTTCTTGTTCAACAACGCACAGAAGTATTATCTCACCAGCACCATCTTGGAGGTCAAAATGTGAGACTGGTTACACACTACGACTACTACTACAACTACGAAGGATGAACAGGTGCCGCTATAAGGAGCTTTCCCGTAAAAGTCGCAGCTTTACTGCAAAGACGAAGCAATGAACGCAATAGCAACAAAATTGAAGGTCACGCGCTGAATGGCAAGCAGATCGAAGCGTGCTCCGCGTTTCTCATGCACAAAGCGGACACAAAATGCACTTACAGGTACAAATAAACGCGAATAAGCATCTCAGTTCTTACCTCGCTGTGTCCGAAAAGCGTGCTCTTTTCGCAAATGAAGACTCTAAAATGATTTTGGTGTTCTTTGTGTGGCTGTTAACTGAAACAAACTTATTCAGGTAAACGCACTAGGCCAGCCATACGTGTGCTTGTCCCCAACGAGAGATAAGCACGCGCTTTATTATACAGTAATGTTTTTACGTAAAAAATGACATGAGGCGTGTCTATTTAAAATTTATATTCAAACTGATGCGTATGGCATCGACTAAGATGGAAGACAGCACGCACAACCGACAGACCACTTCCTCGTTGTCGTCTTCTGACCGCTGATACGTCAGCTACGTAGCATTACCCCCCCCTCCCCCCCCCCCCGGCGGTAAAAGCGCCGTCTCGGTGCACATTAACTACGGTCTTCAGTAGGCAGGTGGTAAGGTTTTAGCCTGCTGACGTGCACAACATTACTGGGTGTGGTTGCAGGCAAGCTTGTGGTCTCAGATGCAGGAATGATCTCGTAGGTGACGTCGGTTACCTGGCGGATGATACGGTAAGGACCCATGTATCGAGACAACAACTTCTCTGATAAGCAACTCGACGAACTGGGCACGACAGGAGAACAAGAGAACCGGGTGAGAAGTGAACGTCAGCATGCTGGCTGTCGTAGATGGCTTTCTGGGTGGCTTGCGAAGCCGAAAGTCTAGAGCAGGCGATCTGACGTGCGTGGTCGGCACGAGCAATAGCGTCGCGTGCATATTCGGTTGACGGTGTTGTAGTGGTGTAGTGGTTGGAAGTAGGGTGTCGAGTGGTAACTTCGGATCACGGCCATAAAGCAAATAAAAGTGTGAATAACCAGTAGTGTCATGGCTCGAAGAATTGTACGCGAAGGTCACGTGAGGTAGCTCCAGGTTCCAGTCATGGTGGTCGGAGGACACATACATCGCGAGCATGTCCGTTAGGGTCCGATTTAGCCGTTCGGTAAGGCCATTTGTTTGGGGATGGTAGGAAGTGGTCAGCTTGTGGTGCGTCAAGGAAGAGCGCAGAAGATAGTCGATCACACGGGACAAAAATGCGCGGCCACAATCCGTGAGTAATTGGCGAGGAGCGCCATGGTGTAGGATGACGTCGTGGAGCAAAAAGTCCGCAATATCAGTAGCGGTGCTGGTGGGGAGCGCTCGAGTGATGGCATACCTAGTCGCGTAGTCTATAGCAACGGCGACTCACTTGTTGCCCGATTTTGACTCGGGAAAAGGACCGAGAAGTTTCATACCAACACGGAAGAAAGATTCGGTTGGGATGAAGATCAGTTGAAAAAGTCCAGCCGGGGGCACATTAGGTCGCTTCCTACGTTGAAATTTATCGCAGGAAGACACGTAACGGCGAACGGACCGGGCGAGACCGCGCCAAAAGAAGCGGCGACGCACGCGGTCGTACGTGCGAGATACACCCAGATGACCAGCAGTTGGTTCATCGTGAAGCTCGTGCAGCACAGTTGAACGCAAATTTTTTCGGCACGACAAGAAGGAGCTCAGGGCCATCTGGCTGGAGGCTACGACGGTACAGCGGGCCATTCAGGAGGACGTACATGCGAAGTGCCGTGTCGTTTGGAGCCGATTCGAGACGGTCAATAAGTTGTCGCAGAGAAGCATCAGGACGTTGTTCATCACCAATCTCAAGAAACTGGGACATTCACATGACGCTGAGGCTAGGCTCGATGTCTGGTTCATCGAGCTGATGAACAGGGTAGCGGGATAAGAAATCGGCGTCCAGACGGAGACGTCCAGACTTATAAGCAACCAAGTATGAATACTCCTGTAGGCGTAATACCCAATGACCAAGTCGTCCAGTGGGGTCCTTCAGAGAAGAAAGCCAACACAGCGCGTGATGATGTGTGATGAGACGGAAAGGGCGGCCATACAAGTAAGGAGGGAATTTAGAAACCGCATAAACAAGAGCGAGACATTCCCGTTCTGTTATAGAATAATTGCGTTCAGACTTAGAAAGCAGACGGCTTACGTACGCGATTACACGGTCGTTGCCCCGCTGAATTTGCGCCAAAACTGCACCAATTCCGTGATCACTAGCGCCTGTTCGCACTTCTGTAGGAGCATCGGGGTCGAAATGTGCAAGAATAGGAGGTGTCGTTAGAGCGGTGATTAGCTGAGAGAAGGCGTCAGCTTGAGAAGGGCTCCAAGAAAATGGGACGTCTTGTTTGACAAGGTCGGTGAGTGGCCGTGCGAGTGCCGCAGTTTTTCACGAACCGGCGAAAGTAGGAGCAGAGGCCCAAAAAACTGCGAACATCATGGACAGAGCGTAGGACTGGGAAGTTGGTTACAGCGCGTGCTTTCGCCGGGTCTGGCCGTACGTCGGCAGCGTCAACAAGGTGACCCAATACGGTAATCTGACGAAAACCGAAGTGGCACTTGGAGGAATTGAGCTGCAGGCCGGCCCGTTGAAATATGGATAGAATGGTCGAAAGGCGCTCAAGGTGGGTTGCAAAGGTAGGTGAGAAAATGATCACGTCGTCCAGGTAACACAAACATGTCGACCATTTATATCCTTGTAGGAGCGTGTCCATCATTCTCTCGAAAGTCGCTAGAGCGTTGCAGAGCCCGAATGGCATGACCTTGAATTGGTAAAAACCGTCAGGGGTAACAAAGGCGGTCTTTTCTCGGTCCATGTCATCTACAGCGATTTGCCAGTAGCCAGATCGGAGGTCAAGAGACGAAAAGAAGGTGACACCATGAAGGCAATCAAGAGCATCGTCAATGCGTGGTAGAGGGTACACGTCTTTTTTTCGTAATATTGTTGAGATGGCGATAATCAACGCAGAAACGCCATGAGCCGTTTTTCTTTTTTACTAATACCACGGGAGATGCCCAAGGGCTCGTTGATGGTTCGATTACGTTTTTCGTAAGCATTTTGGCCACTTCCTTCTGAATCACTTCTCGCTTGAACGCTGACACGCGGTACGGCCGACGGTGAATGGGCGCAGAGTCACCAGTGTTGATTCGGTGAGTGAAAATTTTAGTCTTGCTCAAGGGACGATCGTCGGTGTCAAAAATATCACTGTATGAGGCCAAAACTTGGCCGAGAGCGTCAGCCTGGTGAGGCGACAGCTCCGATCCAATCATGTTTCGAAAAATACCATCGTCTGAGCTGGGTGACCGTGAGACTGCGCTTCGATCAAGAGCAGATACAGAAACAACACTGACATCATCCTTTGTTATGGCAGTTAGCTGGGCTAGAGACATCTGGCAGGGCAACACTTGAGGGGTGAAACCAAAGTTAAGGAGTGGAAGTAACACACAGTTATTCACTATGGTCGTGATGGTATAGGACACAGTAACACTGCGCGTCAGCTGAACGTCAGTAATTGGCGTAACGATATAATCACCGTCAGGAACGGGAGGGGTCGATGACGAAGACACGTACGTGACGGTTCGAGGTGGCAGGCGAACGAAAGTGGTTGGGCTCAAGCGGCTGGTGGGCTTTGCAGAGTAGTCGGCAAAGATTGGTAGATCAAGGCTGAGGGTACCAGACGAACAATCAATTAAGACCGAGTGTGCCGAAAGGAAATCGAGGCCAAGTATGAGGTCATGAGGGCAGCAGGCTAGTACGGGAAAAAGGACCACGGCGTGACGACCGGCAATGCTGACACGAGCAGTGCACATTCCGATTACTGGTACAGTACCGCCATCGGCAACACGTATTGCCTGCGTCGTACATGGCGTCATAATATTTTGTAAGCGGCAGCGTAAAGAAGCGCTCATAATAGACAGGTGCGCACCTGTGTCAATGAGGGTGGTCGCAGGAACATGGTCGACTTGTACTTCAAGCAGACTATTATGCGTGGGAAGCGTCAGTAGAGGATTTTCGGCCGTCATTGCTATTGCAACTTCACCTCTATAAGCTGCAATAACTAGTTTTTCTGCTGCGGTCGTCCAGAGAAGCTCGGCGAGGAAAAGCGCCGAGGTGGCGGAGAGCGGGATTGGCGACGTAGCGGTGATGGGGAGCGAGAGCTGCGGCGACCGGACCAAGGGGCGTCAGGGTAGCGGCGACCGGGCAAAGGGGCGTCAGTGGAAGGCTCGTAAGATGACGGCGAATAAAAATTGAAAAGTGCGGCGACTGAACGTCGAGGGGTCGTCAGATGCATGAGCGCCGAGGTAGAGAAAGTCTGACGTGGTTGGTTTGACCAATGGCGGCGGCAACAGCGAGAAACGTGCCAAGGCTGGTGGCAGGAAAAAAAATAGGCCGGTCGTCGGGTGTTCGCCATTCCGAAGGGTTGGAGGTGAATTGTTGGAGGTGAACGGCGAGCGTGTCCTCGGGAGTAGGCCGGGACTTCAGGGCGAGTCAAGGGACATGCTGATGGAAGATCGAGGTTCGCAAACTCCTGCCTCACCACAGCTTGTATTAACGCCACTGACGGCTGTTGTTTGTCAGAGGCGAGCGTTGCGAAAACGGGTGGCTGAAGAGGAGCCAGACAGGTGGCTTCGATTTCCCGACGAACAATTCGTGTGACGTTGTCATACGTGGGGGATTTGCGGGCGGCCTCACACGATGAGGTTGCGGCCGTGTTGGGCAGCCGGGTGAATCGCTGAGTAATACGGCGGCTCTTGGCTTCTTCGAACCGCCGGCACTCTTTAATGATTGCGTCGACGCTGGCAACGTTGTTGTAAACTAGAAGATTAAATGCGTCGTCTGCTATGCCTTTCAGCACAAGGGCCACTTTCTCAGACTCACTCATGTGCTCGTCAATCTGGCGGCATAGGGTGATGACGTCGTGAATGTGCGCGACGTACGACTCCGTCGACGTCTGTGCACGAGCCGCCAGTTGATTCCGCGCTGCGATCTGCCGCCCAACAGTGTCACCAAAAAGGTCGCGGATCTTCACTTTAAAGGAGTCCCAGCTCGTAGTCTCCGCTTCGTGCGTCTCGAACCAGACTCGCGGTGGGCCATCGAGGTAAAAAAAGCACATTGGCAAGCATAAGAGTCGGGTCCCACCTATAGCCCAGGCAGCACGCCGCCGTTGGACCAATCTTGGACCAACATCGGCTAACATCGGCACCGACGTCGGAAGTGCAACTTCTTCCAATGTCGGGCCGACGTTCAAGCCAATGATGGGCCGACGTTTTAGCCAGTATGCAACCAACATTGGGCCGACGAAGGCCCATCGTATTGCC
Source organism: Rhipicephalus microplus (assembly GCF_043290135.1). Taxonomy (NCBI): domain Eukaryota; kingdom Metazoa; phylum Arthropoda; class Arachnida; order Ixodida; family Ixodidae; genus Rhipicephalus; species Rhipicephalus microplus. The sequence goes on along the minus strand of NW_027464590.1, from coordinate 10,770,201 downwards.
GACAAAGCTGCCAATGTTCGGCCAACATTGGGCCATATTTCAGCCAATCACATGCCATTTTTACGCCGATGTTTGCTACACGACGAATATTGGCTACGGATGTACGACCGACATTGGACCAATCCAGGGCCACATTGCAGCCAATCAAATGCCGTTATTACACCGATGTTTCCTGCACGACGAATATTGGCTACTGATTGGCTTGCCATTATGTAACCATTATTAGTAGGGAATTTTTCTTACCGGAAGATTTAAACAATATGCCTCGATGACCCGCTCTTGTAGCTTTGCAGCCCTGTATACTTGGGTCAACAGAAAATTGAATGCTGAGAACTGAAAGCAGTTACTCGATCTATTTTATCTTTTATACCTCATTCCCTTTGCTAACACTAGAAGTGTAGTTTATTTTTTTACCAATTTATCTTTTGCAATAGCGAGTGCTTTATTTGGTACTGGTATTTGGTACAGCAGATCGAAAAAAGTCGTTAGGAAGTAAATGTTGAAAGCGTATGTCCCCCACTTGCAATCCCCACATATGTCCCCCACATGGTAATCGAGAATATTCATAGTTTAGAGCATTTTTTTGTAACTAAAACATGGCGATGGTGCTTCCGAATCAGCATAAGCTAGCCGAACAGTGCACCACCGACAGTCTGCAGACTATTTATTCTTTGTTTTTTTTTATTTATTTGGTACAACAAAAATGTATACATTGAAAAATATATATACACAACTAAAAAAGGCCCGCTCTACTGCAGGTCAGGTTGCGTTGGGGGCACAGTGACAGTGGTGCTGTCAAGGCCCTGGCTGCTGTGGCTGGGCAGGAAGTTAGCTGCCGCGAGCAGCCGATAATCTGCACTCTGAGAGTGGGGATCATCGGGCTGCTCCACAACAAATGCTTCTCTGAAGCGCCGCTTCCTGCCCCCACAGCGATCACCAGACCCTGGCAGCCACCTCTTAATAAAGTTGAGGGCCTCCGCCTGGTCGCACCCTGCTTTTTGGCAGATGACATCTGCATACAAGAACAGAAATACCATAGTACACATGAAGCACTGCAGTACAGAGAATACACAAGGGTACACACACATAAAACAATGAACAAGTCTAACCTGTCACTAATCTACAGAGCCTCAGGTTCACAAAGGCCCTTTTCCCTTTTATGCCATGAAGGCTGTACAGCACTAGCACGTCATGTACCAATACAGCCTTCATGGCATTCACACCAATTTCTCGGAGGCCACGTCCCCCAATCCGCAGGAGGTGCTTGCACTGTAAAAAAATGCAAGAAGCATAGATGGGGTGAACGCAACAGCACATCGAAATGTTTTCATGATAAAAATCTGCAAGAAGAGGACACTGAAAACAACAACTTGAATTTTTGGGCATCACAACATTTCATTGTTTTTTTTACGCTAACTTCAACTCACTTGACCTAAAATGGTTTCCACATCAGCCCTCTCACACTCAGTGTGAGAACCTTTCAGAGTCCTTCTCTGAATGCAGTTTCGCTGTTATGAAATCAAATACAACACTGTTATAACCCTTAATAAATATTGATTCTAGCTATGAAATAGTATAATTACTTTGTACAGTGCTCAAATTCCAATACACGTTTCTTCGAGGTTACAATGTCTTTGCCTGAATGTTGACCAGGAGTAGCTTCTACAGGTGAAAAACGATAAAATATGTGGAATTCAAAAAGAAGCTGGGACATGTTTTTAATCAATGCATTGTAAGCAGAGAGCAACAAGATAAATGAACATGATCAAGGTGCACTAAGAGGCAACCTTAGAGCGACCAAATCTTGGTCATAGATGAAACTGATAGAAAAATAAAGGTCGCACTAGATGGTCGCACCATTTGCTGTTTATATTTTTCTGTGATAGCCAACAAAGAGGCATGTCGCCATAGAAATCTCATTACAATAAACAAAGGTGCATTTTTCTTCACACTGCGAAATTGGGTGCATGTTAGATTTTTAAAAAAGTAAGAAATCGGCTAACACAAGGCAGGGTGAACTGTAGCTCAAAGTGGAGAGAGCCGCAGCGGACACGAAATAGGGTGATAAATGAACAAAATTACTGAATGTCTGTTTTAAGCAGGCTATTGCTAGTCACTGCCCATCAAACACACGATGCCGCCTACATCGTCTGCTAGCTTAGGACAGTTCACTCGGACTTCACAGACTATAGTAAATACAGTCGAATCTCATTAATTCCAACACACTTAATTCGAACTGACGCTGTGGTCCTATCAAAGCTATACCGCGCTCCGAAAACGCTCTCAGCACCCCGCCCAATCCTGCGGTGGCACTTCAGACACCTCATCGCTGTGCTTGAAGAAGAAAATGAAGAAAAGGAAAGAAAAGACTGCGGTGGAATGTTTGCCAAATGCCAATCTGCGACATTCCTGTGCCCCGCTTCGGCTTTTTCCGTCCCTGCCACGCAGAGACCCTTCTCCTCTTAACACTGCGCATGAAGAGAAAGAGGGGAAAAAAAGCTGTCGCAGAGAGTTGGCTCTCTCATGCCGATCTGCAACACGCCGGTGTCACGCTTCCCTGTTTTTCGTTCCGGCTATGTAGAGAAGAGACTCTTCTCCTTTCAACACCGCGCATGAAGAGAGAAAAAAAAAAGCTGCCGCGGAGTGTTTCTTTCTCGAATGCCGATTTGCTTTTCTCCAGGTGGAGACGCTCCTCCATTCTCATCATGCGCTGGCCACGCTCCGGCTGCAGCGCAGATGGTAACAGTGGAAACACAGTTGTCTTCGAAGAGTGTCAGCACTGGACATTGCCGCGCGCAACTTCTTTTGCCAGGAGAATACTGAAGCCGAAGTACAAATGCTTTGCAAACTGCACGCAAAACTTGTTGACTCGTTGCAAGGCCAACGTGTACAGACATGTATTGACTACTTTAATTAATGACGGATGTCCTGTAATTTGTGAATAAAACTTCTCCATGCACATGCATCACTGCATGGTGAGCCCTCCGCTCGTTTACCGTATTTACTCTATTCTATCGCGCCCTCGATTGTAACGCGCGCCCGATTTCCACGAAAAAAAAAAAAAAAACTAAGACATCGGTTGCAACGCGCACCCTTTTTTCTCGTTGGCCCGCTTGATCACACCACTCGCGAAAACGACTCTTTTTGAGAGCGTCTTCTGTTTAAATATGAAACAGGGGAAGCTTATGCCTATCTGACGTGCAACAGAGCATTGCTGTCACTCTAGTTTTACCGTGGCCCGATGTCAGTACACAAACTTGCTTCGCCCCCTTCTCCTAGACGGTTGTGGTACCAGGCATGTCGAAGTAAAGAGGCGTGTGATCGGCATTCCCGATTTGCCCAAGCAGGTAGCCGTTGTTGTGCCGCAAGTTTAGGAGGAACCTCTGAAGACTCTGAAGCTTTTCTTCGTACTCCTCCGGCAACTTCCGGCATATGCCCGTTCGCCTTCGGAGGGAAAAGCCTTTTCTCTTCATAAAGTTCGTTAGCCAGCACCTGTTCGCTTTAAAATGGCTCTGCATTAGCCCTTTTTCTAAGGCTAACTGCATAGCCTGCACTTGGAGCAGTTCTGTCGTCACAGGGCGCTGTGCCGCTCACTGCTTATTCACATACTCGCCGAGCAGCTGTTCAATTTGTGGAAACCGACCCTGCTGTGGTCCACTGAAGCCTTTGCGTGAATCTTTGCTGTCGACAACATTCTGCTTTTGTTTCCGCCAGTCCCGCACGCACGTTTCGGGAACTCCGAATGACCGCGATGCGGCCCGATTTCTGTCCGTTCCGGCACACGCGACGACTTTTCTTTTAGAAGCAGCATTGTGGTGCACTCATCGAGTTTTTGGAGTCGGCCCTACCATGCCGTCGATGCTAATGTACTACAAGATGACGAACTCCTCAGCACACGTATGAAGTGCCGCGCATGGGAAACACATAGGCAGAAATGACCGACGCGCCATGCCGACGCACGTAGGGGGCGGCCATTTTGTAAGTGGCGATGGATATAGAATGACCATATTCATTTTTTTTTTCGTACTCGATTCTAACGCACATGCGATTTATGAACTCTCTTAATCGGAAAAAAGGTGCGTGTTAGATTCAAGTAATTACGGTAACTTTCATTATATTGAACTACTTTTAATTTGAACAAATTTTCTGGCCTCTTTGAGTACAAATTATTCATATTCGACTGTAGTACAGTGGCTCATGAGATAACCTGACTAGTTTGTTTCCCGAAACACAGTATCTTAAAGCAGTACTAAATTTCTGCATGTTACATAGGCATATTAAAAATCAAGAAATATACACCAAAGCCGCAGCCACAGCTTTACTCTGCGTAACTGCCTATGCTGCCTCCACTTCTCCAATTGTACCAGCAGGCAGCCGGGGAAGGTCAGAGGGGCGCTGTGCTGGCTGGGCGTGCTGAGGCACGGACAAGAGCCGTACCTTGTGCTTCAGCTGTCGCACCTCCTGCAGAACCTGTCTTTGTTGCTGCCTGATGCCAAGTTGGATCCGCAGGATCCATAGCAATAGAGCTGAAACATACAAGAGTACATACCATATTTACTCGCACAATTTGCATTCTCACATAATTTGCTCACCAGTATAATTAGCCAGCCTGCTTTACTACAAGAAACTTTTTGCTCGCATACTTTGCCCTCCCCAACCAGCCCGAGCCACCTTGCCAGCACACACACAGACACATTTGACTTCATGATGCTCTGGTCAGGCACATCTCTTGTCGAGCAGGCGAGTGCAGTCTTACACAAAATGGACTGAGTGCAAGGTCCCTTCTTCCATGAACTTTTATGCTTTCCCTAGAATATCGAACTTGAAAACTGAAACCTGTTTATGTGTAGTCCGAAATGCCTAAAGGTTTGCCTCCTATCTTCCCACCTCTTCCACGGCAAGAATGTATTCCCGAGACACAGCACAGATGTTGAACGCGTGCAAGGACCTGTCACATCAACTAGATGAGGCAGGTTTTCGCACTCATTTTTTTTTTCGGTTTCGCCATCTGGCCATTGCGTTTTTATCGTTCCTTGTGATAGGCTACAATAATTATATACGAGGCAGATTGCTGTTATAAAGCTTACCGAAGAAAACTGAAACCGTGCTACCGCTAAGCACCTCAGCGTGGAGTTCTTCGACATGCAATATTCAGTATGGGAGCCAGCAGAAAAGTGCGTTGAATAAGACTTAGCATAGAAGCTTGGGTGTGTTGGTTAGATATCGGAGGGAACACAACACAATAGAAGACTGGGACAAGGAATGGACACACACACACATGAAGGGCGACACACACAGCACTGTGTTGGCATCGCGCTTCCTTGTCTGCACCTTACTTTACGTTGGGTTCCCGACAATTATTGGAGAGTACTTATGTTCTCTGGTATAACCCTGTCGTGGGAACTGGTTTTTGTGAGCACTGTTCGGAAGAACTTCAAGAAAATGGGGGCATTTGAACAGGCTTAGCAAACAAATGACAATCCGCTGTGAGACAGCTGTGACAGCGCCTGCAACATATATTCCCAGTTGAGCTTTTAGGCCAGCGATTCCTACTAGCTTCGCACATGACCGGATTGACAAAAAAAGTACACATAATACGCGAGTATATACCGCATTTGACTCTGTAGCTTTGATGAACCAGGCAGATACACAAATTTATCCAAAACTCCATTGATTCTGTTGCAAAATTATTCAACAAACAAATTGCGATATTATCCATGTTACTATACGATTGTGGCACTTTACCATTGCAGCTTTCCAGGAGGCACACATAGTGCAGCGTTAGTTCACCACTCACAGTTAATTGTATGCAGTAGGTTGCTCACAGCAACTGACTGCATGCAATGGTGAACATCTTGCATGCTTGCACCGCTGTTTCAGCATGCTGGCTGCTTCCCATAAGGCTATCAATTGATGTTCACAAAATTGGGAAGATGAAGAAAGACTACACAGTGCCCTCTGGCCACCCTATACTCCAAACCTCCAGCCAAAAAACAAACAAAAGAAACAGAAGTATGCAAATGAATATTATTCCTAATGCAGCTGGAATGGAGTGTAGTTTTCACCAATTCTGTGTGTTAAGTCAATATGGAGTGAGTTAACTCCATAAAGTAGCTTTTCTCATAACAGTGTTCACTCTATTGTAACACAAGGAGTGACTTTATAGCATCTAGAAGGAAAAATAGAATCTTCAGTATTTGATAGAAATGTGAGGCTCTACCTCAAAACAACAATAATCTGGAAAAAGAACTCATTACATTCGAAAAAAAAAAGGTAGCACAGTTGATCCCCTTTACAAGAGACACTGATGTAACAGACAAACGGGGATCAGAGGCACCAGTGTGCAGGCTGACATTTGGCCCATCATGCATCAGGCACTCCGTAGATGCGCCTGTGCAGCCGGGAGCCCTGCAGTCAAGCATGCTGAGCAAGACTGTTGACCACTGTACAATGACACATTGCCACAAAACTTCAAAACTTCATTTCACAGACTTCTGCAAAAGCTTCTTACACTCTTGCATAATTTTTGCACAAGCTTCTCTCATTCTTGCGTGATTTTCGTCAGAACATATAAGTGTTGGAAGTTGTATGTCCCCAAAAACTTGCACAATACAAATAGCATACATTAAAGTCTATCACTTAATACATGCATAGTGTAACAATGAAAGGAAACTCACGCATGATTTGCTCCGAGCCTTCCCCGTGCGGTGCCTCCTTGAGCCTTGGAGAGCACTGTACAGCTAGAGCAAAGTAGCATCAATCCAGTGTTAATGGCAGGTTAACAAGACAACAAAACTAACCCCCATATTCATAAACGCTCCCCGACTCGACTTTCACCCTTCACTTGACAGAGTTGAGCACTGAGCCGCTGCTCGTTTGAAAGCGACGCTGCGCTACTCGAGAATCACAGCAGATTACTGCTGACATGCAGCAATTTTCTCTGCTTAGAGACGGCGCTCCCATCAGCCATCTCAAGTGAAGGTGAAGCGTTGAGTGGAGGGACGTTCTAGAATACGGGGGTAAGATTGGTTGCAAGAACACTACAATAGACACACTTAATTTTTACACTTCATCTATATTGTACAGCTACACACATTCTGCATCCTTATAATGCAACATATACATACAGGCTTATAAAGTAAACACTGTAGGCTGCTCAAATAACACCTACACAAAAAAATTACCCAAAAGTGGCCATGCGCAAAGTACTTTTATTTGAAACTCACAAAACTTTTGCGGTGATGGAGAATAAATAAGACAGGTTACACTTGGAGGCACATGAGACCTTCGCAGCTTTCATAAAGTACAAAAAACAATATGGTATGTGTGTGTGTATGTACGCATGAAGCTTCAGCCTTTACATACGGTTTCTTGAAAGAATCGACTATGAATTTTATGGCACCTGTGTCCTTCAGCGCAATTGAAAGCCTGCTGATCAGTGTGTGCAATTGTGGAATAGTTACATGGAAAATGGCGTGAAACACCTAAAATCAAATTTTTCTAGCTAGGAAATATGCAGCTGTGTATACACAACACATGCTGCAAACAGTGGGAGGTGACCACAAGAGTGATTTGAGTGTAAGCGGCAGTATTCCGCATTCATGCACCCCGCCATTTTCAACTGTTGCCCAAAAACAGCACCACTTCAGCGTGCTACTTTTTTTTTTACATCATAAACAGCACGGAATACAGCGAGGATGAAAACAACATATGCAATTAAATTTTGAGCACTATTTATGGTGCGCATGATTGATTGATTGATATGTGGGGTTTAACGTCCCAAAACCACTATATGATTATGATAGACGCCGTAGTGGAGGGCTCCGGAAATTTAGACCACCTGGGGTTCTTTAACGTGCACCTAAATCTGAGCACACGGGCCCACAACATTCCCGCCTCCATCGGAAATGCAGCCGCCGCAGCCGGGATTCGAACTCGCGCCCTGCGGGTCAGCAGCCGAGTACCTTAGCCACTAGACCACCGCGGCGGCAATGGTGCGCATGAAAAAAAAAAAACGGCCTTTGTACAACGACGAATTCATAATTTGCCTTCACGGGCCTTCTGTTAGGCTGCACCACATACAGATTTTTTGTGGCTTTCAAAAGAGATTTGAAAAAAAAATAATAACCGTGTTTACTCTCGTCATGAGCGCGCTCACTAAGTCACCCTCATTTCAGTCGCCAAAATTTTGAATTTTTTTTTTCTTCCACATATTAAACACACACCTTACGTTCATCCGCTGAAGTCCCACGGGCTCCCCCCCCCCTTGCCGCCTTCGCTCGCTGCCACGTGCAATTTTATTTTTGTTTCTATTTGTTCACGGAACGTCCCCTGTCTTTTTTAATTATCTCTTGTAACATACGTGGCATTATCTTGTTCCCGAGGTGCCACAGGTGCTTTGCTATGTAGATGCACCATTAAACTAGTATTTTTGATCAACTGTGCATTTCTGATGTTTACCTTGCAAGTACGTAAAACTGGCATGCTTGTTGATCTACGATACACATGTGGCTTGTCTCACTTTGAAGGAAAAGTTAGCATACAATGGTGTAAATGCTTAGAATTTGAAATATTGAGGCAGCAGCACACCGGAGATGATCATATGGTAAAGAAACAAGTGCTGCCTTATTACTGGCAAGTTGTCACTTATATGTACAAATAAATTTTGCGAGCTAAAAAAAGTACAAAAGCACTGCGAGGCTATGATGTGGTTCAACCTGTGGATTCGCTTCATTTATCATGCCATATGATGAAGCTTCCTTTGGTAAAACTGCTCAGATAAGAAAAAAAGTTTGCTGTCCAGTACAGCAACTATACAAAGTGTGCACGTGCATCTCGCAGCGCATTTTCGTCACTTCCGAAATGCGCCACCAACATGCCCGGGCACTAACCGAATCTATCGCCTACAACTGCCATGTTGTCTCCTCAAGCTTGCACCCGTTTAGTTTTGCCTCACGATGCAAGTTTGAGAAATTATGAGCTGCTAGTGAGGCAAGTTGATTTAGTAGTCCACGCAGAGGGAGCAGAGCTTAGGGTGTTTCTTCGCTGAAAGTTATAACCTGAAATTGAGAACGCACATTCCGATTTTCCTAAAAGTACCAGCGTATTTGGCTGGTGCAGATTAACAAAAGCTACTTGAAGAAACTTTGCAATATTTGCATCTTCAGGTGCAACTTCATTACGGGTAAGTGCCATAGCCAAGTATTTACCTGCAAACAGATATAGCTTACCAAGATACTGTACATACAAACTTGTCCGCAGTTAAAATCATGATGGCGAGGAAGGCGGTTAAAATCGTGATGGCGATCGAGAAGATTTGGTATTTCATTGAAACAAACTATAAAGAATGGGAAACAATATTAGTTCACCTTGAAGTATAGCCGATCGGTTCAAGTTGGGCGTCAGGATTTTTTTTAATTAGTCAATTCCATACACGGTCTCTATCATGTTCAGTGACTCCACTGTACATTAGCGTACAACAAAAGCAAAATACAAAGTGAAAAGTGTGTTAAAGCATACGCGAAAAATAAAGTGATAACTGGCATTACCGCGGCACACACCACGCAAAGTCGCTATCTGCCTTGTATAATATTTTCCTCGACTATTTCCACAAATTGCAATCAAAGAGGCTCAAGCTCAACATCAGCACTGTTTAAAACACTTGGGGGGGGGGGGGCATTGCTACTTTGGTGGCATAGGCCGTGACAATATATTCATAATATTATATCTCTTGTAAACTTGCCTAGCTCTGCACTACTAGTTTTCGATGGGAGCAGCTGCGCTTCGCACATCCACTCTTAAAATTGCGGCTCGAGAGATTTTGAGCTTTCACTTGTTCACTTGTTTTTGGGCCAGGCAATTTGTAGTGAAAGCAAGATAATAGGCCCTCATAGGTTGTGGCGGGCAGCCGGTGTACGCCGTGACTGGTATATGTGTCGCACATCTTGATTATCTGGTCTTGTATCGAGTGAACGAGCGAGGCCTTCCTAATCCAATGAGCTCGTTAAAGTAAGACAACAAAAAACCACAATGCTTCCACATCGTTCACAGCAACAGATGACGAGCCCCCAACAAACCGCACTGCAGCACGTGAACTGCCGTAGGTACCCAGGGAGTTACCCGGACATGGCGGGAGAGGGCGACAACGGCAGAAGTGACATCACAAGAACACTATGTATAAAGGGGACATTTAAAGACTTTTTTCCCATTTATAAACTTCGTGCACTGTTCTGTCACAATTCATAGCTCAGAATAGTTGTATTTTGAAAAGGGCACTAATTCATAAGCCCAATGGTTCAAGGATGGGTGCATTTAGGGGGCCCATTCTACGTTTTACTTATGCCCTTCAAGAACTTGCTTACAGGGCCAAAGTCCTGTTTCAGAAAGAACACGCTAGTGCGTGGCCAGCAGTCCGTCAAGCATTAGTGCTGGTGAGATTTGGAAATGCAGCGCATGAGCATCCTCATCTGCTACTTCTCTGCTCATGCTCTCGGGGCTTACTTGCGAGGCACGGTCCTTCGCACTTTTCATTTTCACACTGTAAATCAACTGATACCAACTCTTCCTTCCATTATTTAATAAACCAATATTTCATGGTCACGAGGACGAGCTTAAAATGTTTGCTACATCAGACCTGAACAGCATTTTGAGTCATCGAAACTTGCTAGTTGCAGCGAGCATTATGCGAAAAATATGATGTGCTTTACGGTGACAACTTGCAAAACACTGCAGCAACGATTAAAATCATGCATTTTTTGTGCTCACAGGAAATCCCTGAAGCAGGAGGCACTGGGCTAGATAAATTGCGCAGCTAAAATACGGATGCGCTTTCCAATGCTGTCATGCGTGCAGGCGGAGAAATGGCAGACAAAACTGGGCGCACCCCGATTCTATGCGCATGCGTCCCATTCACAAGCCTCGCTGCCAGTTAGCACCACATGGCTCACTGTCCATGAGCTCGCTTGTTTCCTGTAACAGTGGACCATACGGTACACCTATTTAAAAACGAGGATAGAATGTATAAAATGCAGCATCTGATGAAGCCATGACGATGTGTTGCTGATGAAATCTGGAACTCTAGTTAGTACCCTTATTGTTAACCAGCCGACCGACTAGCAAAAAGATTTGCGACTGAAATGATGGCATCTACACCTGCCCTTAAAGGGACACTGAACAAAGTTTTTGCCGCCGAGATTTTCAGCCAAAGCAAAAGATTGGGCCATGAAATTCATAGAAAATAATAATTTCAAGCAGAAACTACGAAAACATACTGAATTTAATGAACCTTTTACAAAATGCCGCGTCTAGCTCTTAGACACGGCGTTTTCTAAAAGGTCGCGACATTTATTTTTCAAGTTTTTTTTTTTGTTATTCAAGACAAATCTACGGTGCATTGTTCACAGAAAACAAAATTGCCTCGGTAAGATTTCTTTGCGAGCAGCTTACTAATTTTAAGACAGGCGCGTTGATTCGTGAACTGAAGGATGCGAGTGATCGATCTTGCCTGCTAGTGGCTAGGCGACAAAGGCTTTACCTCATGTCCTGGTGTAGCTAAGTCACGCAAATGGAGCAGAAAATGTGCATTATCATTTATTTCACCTAAATATCACACGTATGTGACTTATTGCCGGTGACAGGTGATCAGGATGAAGTCGACAAGTTGCAAATCTGAACAAGAATTCACTCGAATGAAAAACCAACCTATACTCACGTGCACGGTGAAGTCGAACACGTCGTCCGTCAATGTTGTCGCTGATGCCCGAAGGAAAAGAGAAGATGACAAGCGACGGGGTCGTCTCTTTCTATAAAGTCGGCGGAACTGCCAGAACGGCCAACACAAAAGGCATCGGGTTGACATTCCTCCATCTGGGCATCAGCCGCTCCACCCGGGCATGCAGCTGCTACTGGTTCTACTACTATCCTCTTCCCCGTGCCTCTTCCCGACATTGCAGTGTTGCTGCCATACTCGCGAACCTTTTTAAATTAAAGCACGCAATCATGTATTATCGTGCACCATACTAAACTTAAAAACAGTGCGCCGGTACATTAGATCACGAAGCGCGGTCCACGCCATCACAAGAGCAATTAGAGAAATGAAACAAAGAAAACAAAAATGTATAAAATATTTTGTCTCAATACGATCCGAAATCAGTTTCCTGCAGCGGCTTTTGGCTCTGTATGAACGGCCAAGCCAGTGCCAAGCCAAGCTTGCGTCCCTGATCAGCTGTTTGTTTCCATCGAGAATTCAACAGTGAACTGGCAATTTGTTTAGATGATATTGCTAAAGGGCTTGAAATTGAATATTTCTCTACGTACTACTGCTGTACTTTTCCTCTCTGTTTCCTGATCACAGTGATGAGATTGAGGAGGTTACAATTTAGAAAACAGCAACTGCAGCTCAAGCATTGCTAGTATCGCTGTTTCGGTAATAGAATGTTACAAAGATTTTGCCCCGCGACCTGCTTGCCGTGTTCGAGCACCCAGTAGAAATTTACGGTGCCGCGTTTGAAAGAGTTGAATAAAATTGCAATATTACGAAAGAAAGGCTCTGAAGCAACATCGCATTTTATCAGGCCTACACCTCCCACACCTAGACGAGTAAAACTCGTCGATATTATCTTGCAAAGCTGTGTATAATATTTAAAACACATTCTTTAGCCCACGATGAATTGTTCTCTCGTGTGGCTTCTCCATTTGGTACTGTCATGTTAACTTACAAAGGCAACTTTCCATATTTAGTCTTTTTAGATGTTGCAAAAGCTTGACACGTGGTGTGTATGCCATACTGATAATTCTCCTCGTAACCTGGGTCCGCCTCTTTAAACAGCGTCGCATTTTATTGTTCGCAATTGTGTTTGTTTTATACTGTAAGCGAGCTGTGTGATTTCATCAATATTCACGAGTGTTCCCTGACTATACAAACACGTGCGTCTTAATTGGTGCGGTGCACGTTTGTATGTAGCAAAAAATGTCATTTCGTCAGCGTGTGTCTGCATACACTTGCATGCCCTGCAGTACGTGTATATAATTAATGCAGTAAGGACTGCAATGCATAGCCTTGCATGGGACATATATTCCATGCACCCTCAGAGAAATGTTGTTTGTTATGAGCCTACTGTTTATCATTACATTTTTTTTTCGTTAAATTTTCATCTCCATATAAAGCAGCTGTATACAGGCACGAGCTTCAGCAGCTTCCTCGTTGTTCCATTTTAAATAAAAACACCAAGCCTACCCAAATCAATGATCTGTTTGCTATCATTACTGTTATGTGTTCTACGATGTACACAAGGACAGTAGTATACAAAAAATAGGGAGGGAATTGAATGCCCTGCCTGCATGGCTGCGCCGTTTCACAAGATCAGGCGCTGCGCTGTGAAGCTTCCTACCGGCCTGCAGAAATTCAAGGGAGCGTACAATAGCGTGGTTCAAGAGGACTTGTGGGGAATACTAGACACACTGGGTGTAAAAGATGGAGTCACTAATCGTTTAAAGGAAATCTATAAAACTAACAAGGTAGTTAAAAAGTGGGAAAAACAGGTATCCAAGCCCACAGTGGTGAAACGTGGACTTAGGCAGGCGTGCCCACTGTCACCCTTCTTATTCATGATGTACCTACAAAGATTAGAGGCCAAATTAGAGGCAAGGGGACTTGGCTTCAACCTATCTTTAGTCAAACAAGGAAAACTCATTGATCAGGCACTACCAGCATTAATCTACGCAGATGATATAGTGCTAATGGCCGACAACAAGGAAGATTTGCAGAGGTTGATGGACATCTGCGGTAATGAGAGAGATAGGTTAGATTTTAGATTCAGTTAGGAAAAATCAGTAGTCATGATTTTTAATGATAACAAAGGTAGTAAGCTTAGAATACAGGAAGTCACGCTAGAGATAACAGATAAATACAAATAACTGGGCGTATGGATAAGCAATGGGACCGAGTACCTGAGGGAACACGAAATATGCGTGACGACTAAAGATAACAGGAATGCAGCAGTGATGAAAAATAGGGCACTGTGGAATTACACTAGGTATAATGTTGTGAGAGGAATATGGAAAGGGCTCATGGTTCCTGGGCTGACGTTCTGCAACGCGGTCTTGTGCATGAGGTCAGAAGTTCAAGCAAGATTAGAAATTAGGCAACGTGAAATATGTAGGCTTGCTTTAGGAGCTCACGGGAATACACCAAACCAGGGAGTACAAGGTGATATGGGATGGACATCATTTGATGGCAGGGAAGCTAGCAGCAAGATAAAATTTGAGAAGCGATTGAGAGAAATGGGGGAGGAGCATTGGGCTATGAAGGTTTTCAGCTACTTGTACATGAAGAATGTCAATACAAAATGGAGGAAGCGAACCAGGAAATTGACTGGTAAATACTAAGAAAACAGCAGGTGGCCAAACCAGAAAGAACTATCGGTTAAAAAGGAACTGCAGGAAACGGAGACTGACATGTGGAGAATTGGCATGATTAAGAAGTTCGCACTAGAGATCTATCGAACTTTTAAGCAGGAAATTGCCAAAGAAAGAATCTGTGATAATACTCAGGGTAGTTCTCTACTGTTTGAGGCCAGGACGGGAGTATTGCGAACCAAGACATATCGGGCCAAATATGAAGAGGTAGACACAATATGCAGTGCATGCGAAAAGAAAGAAAAAACTGCCGAACACTTGACAATGCTCTGTAAAGGGCTTCACCTTATAGTTCAAGATGATGGCGCAGAGTTTTTCAAAGCACTGGTGTTTAGGGACAGGGAGGGCAAAATAGACTTTAAGCGGGTAGACTTAACTAGAAGGAGGTTATCTGATTGGTGGCTAAAGTCAAGGCACGATTGAAAATTAAACCCTTCACTTCAAAGTACCCGTCCAACTTCTAGTGGTTAGCTCACTAAGCATTACGGCTAGGTGACGTTAGCCGCCGCCCGATCTAAAGGGTACGGCCACATCCATCCATCTATCCAGCCAAGAATATGCTCTCTGGCTTGTTGCTTCAGGCCTAGTCAGGTAGATTTTCTGGCCTCACCGTTGAATTGTTTGCTCGGGTTGTGGCTTGCAAACATTGCGGTTTTGGGCTTCATATCATCTTGTTCCGTCATCATGTCCTCCAAGTGGAGGACATGTCGCAGTGTGAGGAGGGAGTACGACAAGGCGCTGATAGAATGAGCTATCAGTCTTACCAGGCAGGCGGTTGAGAGCGCACCGAGGTAGCTGACGCACACCAGCACTATCCGCTTCCTGTATAATACAGGCTAGGGAATTATAGAAACACAGAGCAGAAATCAACTCTTGTGCCTCTCTCATGCACTCACAAGGTGGAACCTGCTTCGAACACTGAGGACTGAGCTAAGCAACACCATGCGTGACGATAAATCATGGTCTCCTATTGCAATAATGATTAAGGCACGTATGCAACTTCAACCATTGTCACGCAAGATGAATTCACAACACCATCGAAGTGAACCCAAGGCACGTGCTGATTATTATGTACGGTACTAGCACTAAATTCATGCAGACGTTTAGTTGGCGCTGCAGTAGGCCTAGTTGAAGGAATGACCACAGCTACTGCTGTGATGGAGAACGGGCTCGTTAACATCTTCATGTAGATTGAAACGGCTTACCCCGAAATGGCTGGGAGTGTCACGCTATCCCTAGCAGTGGCACATGCAGTTGCATATTTAACGATTACAGAAATGGCGTACCGATTTCCAAAGCACTTATCAATACTTCCGTCAAGGCGTAGCACCAAGCACTTTATCGCATATTTCGGGAAACATTCCTTTTTCTCCCAATCTGGTGGCTAGGCATGACTACGCCCAGGAATAAGCATGTTATTATGTATGTCGGAGGTATTTTCATCTGATCCCTAAAAAATTATTTCCCTAAACCCATGGAAAAAAAAGAAATTGGAATTCGCACCTGTCATCACATTGCACCCCATCACAGGAATGGGATCAGATTGGCCTGGCGCTCAATACTCCCTTACGCTTAATCAGAGCTCGGTCTGGCACCAGCTCCAGACAAAACCATTTATAATCTCCTGTCTGGCACATCTGTTTTACTCTGCTCTCTCTCAACCAGAGTGCACCATGTACCTGTGGTTCACCCCTGGTGGATCTTCTTCACTGTTTGTTAATTGCACACAAAGCCCTTACTGGTAGATCCTATTCCCAATTCTTCACTATTCTCACGGGAGGCCACTCTTTGGGCAGCTTACATCACGACATGTGCGTGTCATGATGTCAGTGCCATCTTTTTCAGAGTCGGCGCCGTCTTTTCTTTCTCTTTTGCTCCTTCCCTGTCCTGTGTTTCTGGTGTTGCGCTGCAAACAAGTGAAGATGGTAAAGAACACCAGATGTTCAAAATTTGGTTCTCATTATTATATCGTGGTTTTGGGAATTGAAACCCCAGATATATTGAAAGAAGATGCATGAAAAGGGAAGGATGATATTGGAAACTGGCAAAAAAGGGATGACAGACTTCTTAAGCTATGCTGCCATTGAGATTTTCAGCTGTTCACGCAATTCTCACACGTGGCTTTGATGCAGCTATGCACATATCACACAAGCATGCTGACTGCACAGTTAGTATAACTGCAACCTTCATGTACCCAGCCTTCATGTACCCTCTATGACATTTCAGAACATCTGAGTCAGTGTTAGCATCAAGTTATGTTCTTCATGCTGGGGAACCAGTGTGATGAGTTACCATTTCTACAGAATGAAGCCCTGTCTACCTGGAACAAGCTGCAAGATATATAACTAAACGGCCCTTTTCAGGGCCAGTCAATCTCTGTCCGGCTTGGATGCACCAACTGATTCCCTTTATCATCAATCCTCAATAAAACTAGCAAATGTTTGTACATGTGCAAGCAGTGTCATTCAATATCTTAGGAAATGCTTGTGAAGCAATTTCAAGGAGAATCGTTTTTCTGATCTCATAGTGAGGCATTAGGAACACCTTAGTCACACCAAATGCCATTATTCAATGAGAGGAACAAGAGAAATATTTCACTGGGAACTATGAAGTAAACAAAAAAACAAGTGTTTTCAGATACTGCGAGATCATTTCATAAAAAAGCTCAGAAGTTGCTATGTGTGGCCACATTTAATCTGTGCAAGCATCGTGTGGTTACAAAATTCTGTACCAAACATAGGTTCAGCTTTCTGGAATAGACCGCGCTGCACAAGCTAGCTCAGTGCATGCACTTCTGTACCCTGCCAGAGAATATTTTTACCACCAGTATGTTGTAACGTGAAGTGAAATGGTGATTGCATACTAGGGTGCGTCCTGCAGGACCCCAATAAAGTTGTTTCACTTGATCGGTTGGTGTGCTGTAAGCAGAACATTTCCAAGAAAAATCGTATAGTTTGGAGGAGGACTTAAGCAAGGAAAGGTGTAGATAAAACACTGGATTCACTGGCATCATCCTCACCAAGTATAACATTGTTTTTCTGGTGAAGCTTTGTGTCTGAACAGCGAGCAGGATAAGCTGGTAAAAACATGCAAAATGGGAAGTCTAGCACAGCAATCTGCGCAGTACTGCTCATTTCATGGAGCATTAATTTCACAGGCTTTGCTCATTGTTAGCGTTAAGCCTATATTATGTCCACTGCAGGGTGGAAGTCCAATCAATGTTCCCTGTCCTGTATGAGCCAATTTCATATTATGGCTGATAATTTCTCGATCTCATTGGAACTAATCACCTGCCACCCTCTGCTACATTTCACGTGTCCTAATATAAATTAATTGACATTACTGACCTGTCATCCATCTTTTTTTCTCATTCCCAACTAATGCATTCATTTTTGATAAACTCTGCTTTCTTCCCATGTCTTAATATTATGCTAGTCTTTTTTCATTTTTCTGAAACATTATCTTTGCTCAGAAGCTAGAATTTATCAGAAAGAACATAACGACATTCTACCTCCTGAGCATTAGCATCATCAATACAAAAATATAATAAAAGTGAGAAAACATCCTATCTATATAAGAGGCCCTAAAATACTGCAGGAGGCAACAAATAAACTGGTATTTGTATAAAGGCAGTGACAAAAACTTTGACTACTGTCACTTATTCTGATTCTTGGGACATCTTTTTTAGTACATCATAACACATAATTACACATTTACACAATTTACACAGAGGAATTGCCACCACGTGCATTGAGGCCACCCTTCAGAAGTCATGTGAGCACAAGGATGAGGTAAGCCTTAAAAACCAGATTAAAAGACTAAAGGATGCTGGATATCCCAACAGCACCATCACACCCGTGTGCTAAACCCTCCTGCAGAAAGTTAAGTTAAACAAAACAGGACCAAAATAAAAAGAGAATGACCAAAGATCTTTGCATGCTATACCGTACGTACATAAGGTGTTTCACAATCTTGTTATTTGCCATCCCTTGCAAGTTTTCAAAAGTGTGTGTACTAAGAAGCAACAGGAATAGCCATTATTTCACCATTCGTCACGAGAATAGGTATACTGAATGCCAATATAATGTTGTGTATGAGATACTATTGACACGTGGAAACGTAAACATAAGACAAACTGGGCAATGCCCCAATGTTTGAGCAAGACAGCATGCTTAAAATGTTAAGAATGGCTATAGTAGTCGCATGGCCATACACTGTAAAGAATGTAAGTGCAGTTCTATGTTTCATAAAACACTGTTTTTGAAAAAAGCAAGAACAAGAAATGAAAGAGAGACTGTGAAACCATTTTCTTGTCAGGAAGGTAATGGATCAGTGCATCAGTATACCTTCACTCATCCATTCGGAGAGAGAGTATTCTTTTCTCAGTTAAGATTTTATTATCATGGTCTCACATGTGTCGTTGTGCATGAGCACTGTTCTTGTACTCTGTAAAAAAGTTGGCGTAGTACCTTCAATAAAATTTAGTTGGCAGTCAGCGCTCTTTCCTGTCCTTTTTGTCTCTTCTTGAACTTCTCTCACTGTTACTAGAACACAACCACGATGAACCAACTTGCCCAGATTAAGCTATTGTTGACGAAAAGTCAGAGCATGAAAATACTTCAGGGGCTCAGAACCTCCTCACTACCCGTCTAGTTACGGCCCTGGTCTATGTGTTCCGAGAGTGAAGCACTAGTGGAGCTATCTAACTACCTAACAGTGAGGAGAGTTTGTGCATACTTGAGCTTGTTTCATGACATGGTGAGAGGTGGCAGGTTGTTGAAATAATATGCTGTGTGGGAGGTCAAGATTTTGATTGAGAACGCTGAGTATGAGCCAGTGACATTAGGCGTTCAAGACTTTTTGCGATATTCACTCTAGCATAGGACCTTGGTTGGTGGTTGACGTGTGCATTTGATCACATTGTAGTCTTCCATCATAATTTTTTTGCCACTTGGCGTCGACGCTCTTGAGTTGTACCAAAGTAATTAAGCATCCAGGTACAAGTATCTTCTGTCAGTGTTTCAATGAAGAGCTGAATATGAGTAATAGCTTCTATCGATACTTCTGGCATTGGTGTATGCACATTTCTTTTGAAGTTCTCTTGTAAAAAAGGCATTAAAGGTATGTTTTTGTGACTTTTTAGTGTTGGCCAGAACTGCTGGTGTGTCCGAACGGCTCTTCGATTGGTTGTGGTGTTGTCTTGTTCAGATCCAAAGAGCTTTCAGTCTTTTTTTATATTTGCCTTCACAGGAATGCTCTTTGCATGCTTCTTCAGTACTTTGTATTATTCCTAAAGCATTGACTTCCAGATTTTGATTGTGGTGCTTTAATCTAGTGTTCAACTTCACGCTAGCTTCATTTGCACGCAAAGCAAGAACTCAGGAGTATGGTAACTTTTGCTATGGGTTTTCCCTTCTTCAGTCTACTGTATTTTTGCCTGTGTTGTCTAAGCGCTGACAGCCTCGTGCGACAGCTTTTATTTTTTGTGCACTTATTGTGTGCCAATGACTTATTTGCCTCCTCGGCTAAATACTTTTTGTATTATAAGAGAAAGCTCTGTCTGTATTGCTTTTGTCATTTGCTGATGGTGTATCTTCAGTATCTTTTCTCAGTGTACACTATACTTGAATGGAAGAGCAGCATGACTACCTTCAGCTGTTAGCAGGCTTTTAGCTGCTGTAATACTGATTGATGCTCCTTTCTCGGGCATTCTATTTTGGATGGTTGGCATGTCATTGCTTTTTTTAAACTTTAAAACTGCAGGTGCACCTTTTTCTGGTTACACCTGGTATATTTTTCCAGTGGTTATATATATATATATATATATATATATATATATATATATATATATATATATATATATATATATATATATATATATATATATATATAATATATATATTGCTAACTTGAGAAACAAGGCCTTTTTACGTTAGGTGCACATCAGGTGGGAAGAGTACTTCTATTACTTGTGCCAAGATTGTGGCCCCTTATAGTGGGAATCATAATGCACTGTTGATGTGTCAAATTCACATAGCATAATTCCAAGGCACTCGATCAATATCCAAGGAAGAAAATTATGTTCTTTTGCGTGAGTTTCAGCAACTCATAGTAATTTGTATGTAAATGAATACTTCATCATTCTTGGCTGTCATGTTTTATGGAAGCACATGTGCTTCGTTAATAACAAAAAAACACGCACGCTCACGCCACTGCAGTGGCGTGAGCGTGCGTGTTTTTTTTTTGTTATTAACGATTTGCCCTATGCATTCACGTTTCTTCTTTTTTGTGTGTGTCGTACTTCTCGTATCGCGCAGCCTACCATTTTGGGCACCCGTAAAAAAAGTACATAAAAAAGATGCGTTCCACGCCGAAATTCACGTTCGCGACGAGCTGGGCACCGACAGGGTGCCCTACGACGCCCACACACTCCGCAACATCTTACCAATCGTTCGCTGCGATGTTGTTGGGAATTCGTGTGGTCGTTGCATGAATATAGCGCGTGCGTGCGTGCGCACGCGCGTCTGTGTGTTAGATCACGGCAACTGCATATGATGTATGATTCAGTCACCATAACGCAACTGACGACCCCCGCTCTTCCCACACGTCAAGCAGCAGCAAGTGCCGTTAACCGTACTGTGCTGTGAACGCAAAACAGATTCGAATAGGTCGCGTAGATAGCTAGCCCGACACATGATACGATAAGATTTGCGTCAGATATTCGACGTCTACATGCACGCGTAAGACAGCGGTATCCGCAGCAGCTTCGTCATACGTACGGATAGCACCGCATCGGACGTAACGTCTGACAGAGAAACTTGATCGGTAATTTTTTCTCACTTAAAAAGTGTACCTTGCACAACTTCAACCAACGATTATGCATTTCAACGAGCTGTGCATGGTTTAATGATTGATTGATTGATATGGGGGGTTTAACGTCCCAAAACCACCATATGATTATGAGAGACGCCGTAGTGGAGGGCTCCGGAAATTTCGACCACCTGGGGTTCTTTAACGTGCACCCAAATCTGAGCACACGGGCCTACAACATTTCCGCCTCCATCGGAAATGCAGCCGCCGCAGCCGGGATTTGAACCCGCGGCCTGCGGGTCAGCAGCCGAGTACCTCAGCCACTAGACCGCCGCGGCGGGGCATGGTTTAATGACGAAAATATAGTTCTAATATTGTGCCCGGCACATATATTACTCTCTCTCTAACTTGAAAAATCGGCGCGTGAATTGGGGCCAGAACACCGCGAAAAAGCAGCACACGCAGAAATTGGCTCATATTCTAATATTATGACATCGTGATGTTGGCTTTTAAGCTGACGCCGGCAATAACGTTCAAACGGCGGGCCAATAATGCCGGTCTTATTGGATGGCTCCGCCCATATTGACTGCTACTTGTACAACCTGGCCCGATGTGTCCGTTCTAATAGGCCGGCACAGCCTATATGGGCGGAAAGTTCTGAAAGCTGGCCCAATATAACCAATCTACTAGACTGGCACAGCCATCATTGGCAGAATGTTGTTAATGCTGGTCCAACATAGCCGTTCTATTCGGCTGGCAGAACCAATATTGGGGGTACGTTGTCAACGCTGGTCCAACGTCACCGTTCTATTTGGCTGGCATAGCCAATCTTGGCGGTACGTTGTGAAAACTGGGCCGTTCATGGGCCAGGCAATGCCGATCTATCCCCAATATTGGGCCAACCTTCTGTGCTGCCTGGGAGCTTGCACTGACCCGTTCGTACCGGTTGATCCATTTGTCGACGTCAACGCCATCCTGACCGGAAAATACACCGGGATCACGAGCAGGAGGTAGAGCGACGTATGTAGAAGTCACAGGAGGGGCAGGGGGCGAAGACGATTGTTGTTAAACCTGTGACATGGTTGGACGTATGCGGCCGTTGCGGAGCTTCGTTATGAATACGGGGAAGCACCGAGTACGTCCACCACAAAGATGTTACGTAAAAAATGACGCGAGGCGTGTCTATTTAAAATCTATATTCAAACTGATGCGTATGGCGTCGACTAAGATGGAAGACAGCACACACAACCGACAGACCACTTCCTCGTTGTCGTCTTCTGACCACTGATACGTCAGCTACGTAGCAATATTGTAACGCACTCTTCAATAAACTCTTTTAATACGCTAACGTACGCTGGGCGAACTTGTGCCCGAGAATAATAGCACAGCTAGATTGTCTCGAGGATTCTCTTCTGCCTCTTCTTCTACGTTCGTCTTTTTCCCCAACACGGTTCGCGCGCAGCTGTGTCCCACAGGCTCGTGCGTCGCAAATCATCTAGAAGGCACAAGTATTTGCTAGCGTGCGTAATTTGAAGTCACATTGTGTCATTGCCCCCCTTTCCAAAGTGCATCGTCCCGATGCTTGTGTCAAACTGGTCGCATGGCAGTCATTCACAAACCCTCGTCGGGGATGTCGTTAACGTCAAAGAACGTTGTATCTTCAGCGTTTCATTGCCTGTCGTGATATGGTTTCATCCTGACGACATGCACAGTTTCCATGCGATGCCGCCGTCGGGATTGAATATTCTGTCCCTCTGGCATAATTTCGTAGTTGAGCGAGCCGACGCGACGGAGCACTCTGTACGGACCGAAATAGCGGCGAAGCAGTTTTTCCGACAGGCCACGTATTCGTACAGGAATCCACACCCATACTCAGTCTCCCGGTGCGTACTGGACGTCTCTTCTTCGCAGATTGTATCGATGCGTGTCGGTTTTCTGCTGTTCGAGAATGCGATATCGTGCCAGCTGTCTGGCTTCTTCTGCTCTTTGTATGTAGTCGTGAACGTCATAGTAATTCTCGGGCGTCTCGTCAATAGGTAACATTGCATCTAAAGGTGTCGTTACCGTCCGGCCAAAAACAAGATGGAATGGCGTCATCCGTGTTGTCTCTTGCATCGCAGTGTTATAAGCGAATGTTGCATAGGGTAATATTTTATCCTATGTACGGTGTTCTATATCAACGTACATTGACAACATATCAGCCAGCGTTCTGTTCAGTCGTTCCGTAAGACCATTTGCTTAAGGATGATATGCCGTCGTTTTTCTATGACTGGTGTGCGTCAATTTCATGATACATTTCATCAGGTCGGCCGTAAATGCAGTCCCTCGGTCCGTGATCAACGCTTTTGAAGCTTCGTGCCGCAGTACTATGTTGGAGACGAAGAATTCGGCTACTTCAACGGCTGATCCTTTAACAAGAGTAGCTGTCTCGGCATATCTGGTTAAATAGTCGGTGGCAACTATTATCCACCGTTTTCCCGATAACGACGTAGGAAATGGGCCCAGTAAGTCCATTCCCACTTGTGTGAATGGGGCTTCTGGTGGTTCTATCGGTTGAAAGAGACCTGCTGGTTTTAGCGGTGGCGTTTTACGTCTTTGGCAGTCCCGGCAGGTTCTGACATAGTGTCGTACAGAGCTAAGCAACTTCGGCCAGTAGTATTTAGTGCGGATGCGTGCTAACTTTCTGCTTACTCCTAAGTGTCCAGCTGGTGGATCGTCGTGGCAAGACTCCAAAATCTCTGGTCGCAGAGGTGAAGGGACGACAGGCAGGAATGTCGCTGTATTGTTGTCAAAGTTCCTTTTATACAGGATGTTGTTTCGTAGGACAAACGCTGACAAGCCACGGACAAAAGGTCATGGAACATCGACAGACTGTCCTTGCAGGTACATGATCAAGAGGAGTATCTCAGGGTCGGATCACTGCTGAAGTGCCATCTCTGATGGTGTCACAGCTCCCAAGAAAATAAAATCTTCACCATCCTCGGTGGAAGCAGAAGCAGCAGGTTGAATCGGAGCACGTGACAAGCAGTCCGCATCACTGTGCTTGCGACCTGACTTGTACATAAGCGTGATATCATACTCCTGTAATCGCAAGCTCCATCGTGCAAGTCGTCCACATGGGTCCTTGAGATTAGCCAGCCAGCATAGCGAATGATGGTCGCTTATAGCCCGAAAAAGCCTACCATATAAATATGGTCGAAACTTGCTGATACCCCATACCACGGCAAGGCATTCTTTCGCGGTCGCTGAGTAGTTCACCTCAGCTTTCGAAAGAGTGCGACTGGCATACGCAATGACTCACTCTTGTCCGTTTTGCCATTGGATGAGCACGGCCCCAAGACCTAAATTGCTTGCATCTGTGTGGATATCGGTTTCCGTTCCTCGTCAAATTGAGCCAGAACAGGATGGCTTTGAAGGCACTTTCGTAGTTCATTGAAGGCATCCTCTTGTTCGGCAAGCCATACGAAAGGCATTTCCTCTTTTGTCAGCCGTGTCAGTGGTTCAGCAATTCGTGAAAAGTTTTTAATGAACCGTCGATAATAGGCGCATAGACCTAAAAATTGCCTAAAAGCCTTTTTGTCTGTTGGCTTCGGAAATCTTGATAGGGCCTCAGTTTTTGCAGGGTCTGGGCGGACGCCTTCTGCACTGATCACATGGCCGAGAAAAAGGAGCTCACGGAAGCCGAAATGACATTTCTGCGGCTATATAGTCAAGTCCGCTGATTTGATCGCAGTGAGCACGGCCCGGAGCCTTTCCAAATGTTGCTCAAAGGTAGCAGAGAAAACTACAACATCGTCGAGATAAACCAGACATGACTGCCATTTAAGACCACAGAGCACTGTGTCCATCATCCGTTGGAATGTGGCGGGTGCTGAACAAAGGCCAAAAGGGAGTACCTTGAACTCGTATAAACCGTCAGGTGTCACAAACGCTGTCTTTTCGCGATCTCTTTCGTCAACTTCTATCTGCCAATACCCACTTTTAAGATCCAATGAGGAAAAATACCTGGCATTTCGCAGCCTATCCAGAGTGTCATCAATTCTTGGCAGAGGATAAACATCCCGTTTGGTGACGGCATTCAGCTTCCGATAATCAACACAGGAACGTAAGGTTTGGTCTTTTTTTTTCACAAGAAGAACAGGTCACGCCCATGGACTTGATGAAGGCTGGACTACATCATCTTTGAGCATTTCTTTAACCTGATTACCAATAGCTTCTCTTTCTCTTGGTGACACTCGGTAGGGATGCTGGTGTATTGGCCTCACTGACTCGGCGACAATGATGTGACGTTTGGCGACAGGAGTGCGTCGAACCTTAGATGACAACGAGAAACATTCGGCGAATTTGCTTAAAAGACCCTCTATTTGCTCCTTTTCGCTCGGTAGTAGGCCTGGCTCGATGTCGATGGCTGCAAGGACAGACTCCACGTCTTCGAAATCAGAATCATTGGTTTCAAGAGTTCGCAGCTCCGTAACCTGGATGAAATCATTCAGACTGGTGATGACTGTTCCTTTTGAAACGTGCAGCACCTCACTTCCAAAGTTTGTGAGTAGAACGTTTGCACATCCGTCACGTAACTTAACAAGGCCTCGTGCCACGCAGATCCATTTTTGTAGTAGTAAGGCAGTGTTGTTGTCAGCAAATTCTTCGAATTCACTGAATGCTTTGTTGTTTACTGCGACAGATATGCTCGATCTTGGCGGCACCATGACGCCATCATCTGCAATACAAAGGTCATATACGTTTTCTTCCGTTTCAAAGGTAGCAATCGCGTGCCTAGTCGAGAATGAGACGGAAGATTCTCGCAAGTTAATTACAGCGCCATTAGCTCGTAAGAAATCCATGCCGATAATCAAGTCTCTTGAGCATTCCGGCAGCACAATAAAACTGGCGACGTACATGAAACCCCGTATTCCGATTCTTGCTGTGCATATTCCAGTAGGTTCGATGAGGTGCCCTCCTGCTGTGCGAACTTGTGGTCCCTTCCAAGAAGTCAGCCCTTTCTTTAGTATTTTAGAAAGCCCGCTACTCATCACTGAAAAATCTGCGCTGGTATCTACCAGTCCGATGACTTCATAGCCGTCAACGAACACACGTAAATCGGAAGCAACGTCACTATCGAAGCACCGGTTTCTGAATCGGTCGTCGTTGAGAGTCAGCACTAGAGGTTTTTCTGAATTAGCGTCGACAGCGGCCTTGCCTCCACAGGTCGCTGACTCTAGTTTTCCCGACGTGGGCTTGGGGAACGAGACCTTGGGGAGCTTGCTGACGGTCGGGGGCTAGGCGATCTATACCTCCCCGTTATCCTTGCCCGTGGTCGGTGTCGTTGGAAGCCACTTGAGGTTTGACGACCTGTCAGGTATTCTTCAATTTCGAAGGGACGTTCACCATTTCGTGGTCGAGGTGCATTAACAGGAAAACCACGTAGTCCTGCCTGGCGGTAGTGGCACATTCGGTAGAGATGACCAGGCTCCCCACAGTGGTAACACAGCGGTATCCTGTCGGGGGTGCGCCAGACATCGCTCTTCCTTAGTCTCCTCTCTGGCGTTGGCTGCAG
Organism: Rhipicephalus microplus; assembly: GCF_043290135.1. NCBI lineage: Eukaryota > Metazoa > Arthropoda > Arachnida > Ixodida > Ixodidae > Rhipicephalus > Rhipicephalus microplus. The sequence goes on along the minus strand of NW_027464590.1, from coordinate 10,743,419 downwards.
GGTGCTCGGCGGCATCGGGTACTGCATAGGTGTAGCCGCCGCGACGTTCGCACGTCCTGGAGGTCCTCGTAGTAGCACATCAGCATACGTCATTCTCGTCTTCTGTTGTAGTGGCAGCCCTGGCTGTGCGTTGCTCGAAGGTTCGCGTACCACCTGCCTGACCTCCTCACGGATCACATCGGCCAGAGACGAAAGCATTGGAGCGTTCTGGTCAAGACGCTGCCTCTGCAGCTCTTCTCGCACAACAGACCGCACCAGGTCGCGTAGTGCTTCCATGCCGTTACCGAAGGCTGGTGGCAACATGTCCAAGGAAGTGACGATCGCATCCCGGTTGTATAACCTTGCTCGGTGTTGTAGCGTCCTTTCCATTGTAGTAGCCTAGGAACGAAACTCGGCGACGGTGCGCGGCGGGCTTCGAATTAGTCCGGCAAAGAGTTCTTGCTTCAAGCCTCGCATCAGATGGCGCAGCCTCCTGTCTTCACTCATATTTGAATCCGCTCGGTGGAATAAGCGAGACATGTCTTCCACATACATGGCGACAGTTTCGTTATTGCGCTGATTTCTTGTCTGGAGCGCAGCTTCAGCTCTCTCTTTGTGGTCTGTGTTCGGGAAAGCAGCGAGCAGCTCCCGTCGAAAACCATTCCATGACCGGAAGGTGGCTTCGTGGTTTTCATACCACGTTCGTGCGCTATCTTCCAGTGCGAAGTAAACACTTCCAAGTTTGCGCTCTTCCCCATATCCGCTAGCCTTTGCGACGCGTTCAAAGTGCTCAAGCCAGTCCTCTGCGTCCTCGTAGCTTTCGCCGTGGAAAGGCTTTGGTAGCATTGGCTGGTTTACTACAATGTTGGCTGGAGTGACCTGAGCTGTCATGTCAGTTGCGTACCCGTTCACAGCCGTTGATGTTCCAAGCGAAGTCGATAAAGGTGAAAATTCAGGACCCTCACCACGTAGGCGTCGACTGCAGCGCTCATGAACAGGCGTCAGCTCGTTGGGTCGAAATTGCTGTGGTTCTGGGCTTTGCTCCGTCACTCGAGAGGGGCTTGGCATCACACCCAGCACTTCCACCAGATTTGTAACGCACTCTTCAATAAACTCTTTCAATACGCTAACGTACGCTGGGCGAACTTGTGCCCGAGAATAATAGCACAGCTAGATTGTCTCGAGGATTCCCTTCTGCCTCTTCTTCTACGTTCGTCTTTTTTCCCAACACGGTTCGCGCGCAGCTGGGTCCCACAGGCTCGTGCGTCGAAAATCATCTAGAAGGCACAAGTATTTGCTAGCGTGCGTAATTTGAAGTCACATTGTGTCAATATTATACCGTGCTTACAGGAATACCGGGCGTACAATGATCAGAGGGATAGCGCGATCGAAGTGCGCGCTCCCAGATACATACGTTACCCGTACTGCTTACCGTACGCGCACTATTTTTCACATTTAACGTTACCGTTGTAGCGTAGGTGTACGTAGTGTACGTACAACATAACGGCGTGCTAGGATGCCCGTTTCAATGTGAATTTGGCGTAGTTGTTGTCTCACTCGGTTCGCAGCAAACGACTGTTTAAAATGACTTCGCTTGCCTAAAGCTAGGTTCGATGACCGAGTATTACGGATACGTTGGCCTAGGTTTTGAGATAGCTTCCCATTTCGGACGTCTCTTGGCCTAACCTGAAGATCAATGTAAACAAACTGGCAACATATATGTTTTCGTGATTTGTGCGTGGTTCACACTCGTTTACTTTTGTTATTATAAAATAAACTTGTAACATTGTTTCGCGCGGTGACACAAGCAAACCTTCTCGTTTAATTTTTTAACGGTTCTTTAACTTCTCAACTCTATGACAGATGGCGCCATTATCTCAGCTGGGGCATGTAAACTACGTAAACGCTATCCCGCTCAACTATAAGACACTGTCTGCAACGAACGTTGGCAGCACGGTAACGTCATTACCTTAAACCCCGCTTCCACGCTAGCGGTTAATTAAAACTGCCTAATGTTCACCCTGCTCCCTCTCTGTGGGGCAATGTACGCGTGGGAGAAAAAAGCGTGCGCCGCCGCGTCTTTAATATGTGTCAACGCGCACTTCAAGCGCCATCTTGCTGCTAATTCCGAAATCGCGATTGCCCCCCCCCCGAGATGCCTATTATATAACTGATAGATATAGATAGCCTGCCGTTTGAGCATTGATGGAGGTGCTCATTCATGGCTCAGTGATTGACGTCTCGCACTCACATTTCAAAGGTTCCGCGTTCAATCCTGCGCGCTGAAGTCTTTTTCTGACTTGCTTTTCTTTCTTGCATTTATGACGCATACATACGTATAAATAATTATTTAATTATTTTAATACCTCAAGGGCCCCATTGAAGCGGTGTTACATGAGGGGGTAGACAGTTCACAAACAGATGATTTCTGCAATGGCTTTTTTGAAATGGACGTTGCTGGAGTGGAGCATGACGTCAGCAGGAAGATCGTTCCATTTTATTGATGTTTGCTCAAGAAATGAATAGTGATGGATGGTGGTATGCACACGGGGCTGGATAAACCGCTTTCGAATGGCTGATACGGCATGAAAGACAATGAGCTGGAACAATAACATGGTTTAGGTGCAATGCATGATAAAATTTATGATACAAACACAGTCTTGAAACTTTACGGCGCGAAGCTAAGTTAATCATGTTAGCCCGAGATTTTAGCTTGGTTACGCTACTGTGATAGGAGTAGTCCAAATAAATGAATCTGGCGGCGCGATTTGGGATGGATTCAAGTGTTTTGATGAGGGTCATTTAATGGGGATCTAATATGGCACGTGCGTATTCTAGCTTTGGACGAACTAGTGTTAGATAGGTTAAACGTTTAACAGAAGGCGGGGCTAGATGTAAATTTCTTCGGAGATAGCCAAGAACGCGGTTTGAGTCATTAGTGATGTTCATTATGTGGGATGACCAGGTGAGATCAAAAAATAGAGTGATACCGAGGTATTTACATTTACGAGGCTGCTGTAATTTGAGAATCAGACAGGAAGAATTTTTAGGAGGAATAGGATTGTCGGCAATGGAAAGAAATGGCACAGGTTTTTTGTGTTAAGGGACATCAGCCAGTTTTCGCACCATGATTCCATCAAAGGAAGTTCAGATTGTATGATGAAAGTGTCGCTTTCCTTGTAAGCAGGACGATAAATGACGCAGCCATCTGCGAGTAGACGAATGTTAGAAGCTAAGTTATTTGGGAGGTCGTTAATATAGATTAGGAATAGCAGAGAACCAAGGACGGTGGCTTGAGGTACGCCGGAGGTTAACCATCGCTCCTCCCTATCCGCTGTTAGCACAAACGAACTGCTTACGGTTAGTCAAGAAGTCACATATCCAATTCAAAACGAGACAATTAAGGTTAAGACATCAAAGCTTCAACAATAATCCTTTAAGGGGAACTTTGTCGAAGGCTTTTTCGAAAGAAGTGAAGATGGCGTCTACAGGTATGTTAATATCTAGGTTAGAACTTAGGTCAATAACGAACAGAGCGAATTGAATGTCACTTGAAAGTCCTGTTTGAAAACCATGTTGGTTAGGGTGAAAGAAATGTACTGAACGTAAGAAATGTACTGTGTGGAAATAAATTATGTGTTCCATTACCTTGGAGCAAACACTTGTGATCAAAATGGGGCGATAATTACTTGGTGAAGATGAATGACCTTTTTTCGGGACGGGAACGATCTTAGCAAGTTTCCAGTTTTCCAGCACCACTTTGCATGAAATAGACTGATGAAATATGTACGAAAGGATATTACTTGTTATAGGCCTAATGTTTTTCAGTATTTTGGAGTTAATGCCGTCAATCTCCGCGGATGACGTCAGTTTCAATTTTTCAATTAGTTTTGCAATTCCCTATAAATTGAACGTAATGACAGGCATGACAGGATAATCAAGAAATGGGGAATCTGGAAGCGGGCTCCAAGATTCCGGGGTAAATACGGAAGAGAATGCAGAATTTAATACTTGAGGGATAATATGATCCTAAATTGGACCACCGTGTTAATCGAGTAATGATAATGGTTTTGTAGGGTTGGGGTTAAAGGCTTTCCAAATTTCTTTAGGATTATTGCTTAGCATATTAGGCAACGTAGAAGAGAGAGCGAAAAGAACGCTTAGCGTTCGCAGCAAGCGTTTCAAATTTCTTTGCTGTTCTGCAGTACCTATTCCAAGTGCTCGCGGTGTTGGACTGTTTAGCTGAGCGATATATTTGCTTTTTTTCATTGTTAAGACGCTTAAGAGATGCGTTAAACCAAGGAGAAGACACCCGTTTCATAATTGTAGTTGTATATATAAACCTATTGATCAAATCATGAATTTTTTAGTTGAACAAACGCCAGTTAGTTTCAAGAGGGCGTTGGAAGAAGTCGTTTAAATACCAGTCGCAAAATATGAATAATTCGTTGTTAAAGGCGGCATAGTTACCCTTATCGTAGAGTGTGATGGTTTTCTTAAAATTTCTCGGACCTGGTAGTTGATTACAAAACTAAGCGTGAAGTACAGCGTGATCACTTATCTTAGGGATAGGAACTAGCAATACAAGATTGCCAGGGTGTGAAGTGAAAATGACGTCAAGAATATTTGAAAAGTGCTCAGTAACTCGCATTCGGAAGAAACAAGTTGAGATAAACGAAATGTTAGGCACGTGTTAACAAAATCGCTTTCCACAGTGTGTTTACATAACGTGAGCGCGGAAATAAACCAGCTTATACCTGGGAAGTTAAAGTCACCCATTAAAATAACCGGTATGCTGGGATGAGAGGCATTCAAGAAGTTAAGAGCCTTTTATAAATTTGCAATAAATAAAGCATCTGTGTCAAAGGAGTGGTAACAGACTCCAATGATAACCGGAGGATATGAGTTTCTACAGCAGATAAACAATAATTCCAGGCTGGTTGGTACGACTACTGGGCAGCAATTCGATCGACTGTGAGCAGCTGTTAGAATCCCCCACCACGCTTACCATCACGATCTCACCGAGAAATAGTAAAGTGTGGAAAGCATGGTGTTAATTCGGAATCGCATATTGAAGGGTTTAGCCACGTTTTAATTAAGAAAACAAAGTTGCATTCAGTCGTGCAGATATGATTAAAAAGAGAGTCGTGTTTCGACAAGTGGCTTCTAATGTTAGTATGCACAATTGACAAAAGTTCAGGACTTATTTGAGGATTCGCTGGGCGAGGAAGTGGTAGCTATGGGCTGAGGAGGATTACTTTTTCAGAAGAGCGATTGAAAACGTACGTAGTGCCATCAATGATTCGCTTGTTGTGCCGAAGTTTAGACGTCTAGCGACGTGCCTTACCAAATTCACTGGCTTGCTTACGGGCCTTGCGTGTGTTGGGGGAAATATCTTCACTAGTGCTGTAATCGGAGTCTTTTAGTTTTTTAGCGTTAGACAGCACTAGGTCTCGGTCATGAAATGGCAGAACCGGACAATGATGGGCCTGTTTTTGTTTGGTTGAAATCGTCCTATGTGGTGAGCGTGTTCGATGTCTCTAGGCTGGACTGAAACTTCAAGATTGGCAAGACATAGATCGATGAAGTGCTTCTCAGACTGTGCCCTAGTCTCATCACTGGCATCTTCAAAACCGTAAAAGACAAGGAAGGATCATCGCTGTCTGTCCTCAGAGTTGTCCATCATGGCGACAAGGCTAGCGATATCGCAGCAGTTTTGCTCAGTTAGTGTCTGCAAACCGTCGACGTTTTCTTTTACCGTGGCTTTTACGCAGCAGTTTCCTTCAATTTTAAAAAGTCTTTTAGTAATTTCGCCAAATTTTTCCTAGTGTTGCAGCAGCGTAGAACCAATAGATTTCATTTCGTTAAGGATGGCTGCCTGTCCGAACTGGATTTCGCTGAAGACAGACATAATGTCGCTAGAGGTTTCAGCATTAGCGGACCGAGTTGCAGGGCCTCGGTTAGTCTCGATGTCGCCACTTAATAGCAACAATACTCGCAGGGTATAAATACAACTATAAACAATTTCTAAGCAACAGTTGGGGCTCGGCAGCACTAGCAAAGCAGCGTATTTGGTACGCTTGGAAAACAGAGAACAGAACTTTCTTTACCTGCACAAAAAGCAGGCGTTGCAAGTGAGTGCGGGCCGTCGCTGGGGTGCTGCTGTGCCCACTGAAGAGCACGCGGCCTTTGGTGAAGCTTTTATCGTAGTGGAGTGACGTCAGTACGGTTTCCGTGCCTCGCGACCATGACGGGAAGGGCAGCAGCAGTGAATGAAGGAGGCACTGGCGGGAACATTGAAGGGTATTTGTGTGGTGCGGGCGGCAGGGTAGCCACGACAAAAGGCAGGCGGTGAATCCTGGCTGATGGGTCCAAAGCGTGCAGCGGGTGCTCAACCTGAGGGGCCGGGCTCCGATGTGCAGCGTCCTGCGGACCATTGGGGAAGGATTGAAGAGTGGCCGGGAAGAATACCTGCACAAAAAGCAGGCGTTCCAAGTGAGTTCGGGCCATCGCTGGTGTGCTACCGAGCCCACTGAAAAGCGCGCGGCCTTTGGTGAAGCTTTTATCGTAGCGTTGTGTCGTCAGTACTGTTTCCGTGCTGGTGAGGGATGAAGACGTCGACGATGACGCCGGCGACGAAATACAGCTGACACGGTTCGTGTAATAAAACGTCATTTCTGGTTGGTAGACATGATAGGACGTTTTTGTAGTGTGCTTCGTCATCGAGAAACGGAATCAATAATCCTCGGCTAGTGGTCAATACGCTGTTCCCGGCGGAGAGCGTTTTCGAACACAGTCATTCTACGTGGCTTCCTCTTCTTGGGCCATGTTTCTAAACTCACCTAAGGCAGGCTTTCTGTAGGGAAAGTAATCGCGTTATTATAAGTATTCAAGTGGCTTAAAACATTGAGGGAACAACCAATCGTCATACAATGCAGACTCGAAAAAGAATAGGTCGTCCAATGCTCCAACTCATTAGAAAACGTATTCTTCATCGTCTGTTAATTGTAGAGCACATTCATTTAAGGCATAATTCTTTATTCTCATCAGCCCCCGCATAAAAATAAACTGCACAAAAATCTTACAAAGGTGTAGCGGCTGCCATGCTTCTCCGAAGACTAACGAAGATAGCATAGTGAATCAGTTTCTGCGCAACGGCATCCCCGCAGTTCCTGTGGCCCTCGTCCCTAGCAATGACGGCTTCATTCGGATAAAGAATCCGAAAACGGTCCAGGCGGAGCTGAAACCTTCAACGTCTCACTTCCACAGCATCACTTAGGTCCGCCAGTTCGCCAGAGGTGGTATTCTATGTTTTTCATTTGATCAGCTCTGTGTCTAAGACCTGCTGAAGCGCTCGAGTTTCGTGACTAATCCAGTGAGCGCTTTTATTCCTCCGCATCTGGCATATGTGAAATGTATTGTTCGCGGCATCGATGTTAACTTGACCCCGTGTGAGGTATTAGAGATATTTGCCGTGACTGGTGCTATCTGCGTTTATAGGTGTGCATGACTGTTAGAAACGCAGAAGATCCCGACTGTGTCGTAATTGTAACCTTTGCTGGAGCGATTCTCCCAAGCGAAATCAAGGCGTGGCCACTACTATACAGAGTGGAACCGCTGTTACCTCGACCACTCAAGTGTACGAAGTGCTGGTGATATGGTCACACTAATGAAGGATGCAGGTCAGAACTCAGATGCCGGGTGTGTGGTGACAACCACAAAGCGAATGACTTCAAAGCTAAAAAATAGAAATGATGTCTCTGCTACGAACAACACTGTGCCGATATTCTTGATCGCTCAGCTAAGACCCGAAAAACACAAATTCTTGAAATTATAGGACGTATGCGCTGTTCGCGACGAGAAGCCATAGAGGAAATACAGGCCAGAACTCAGGAGTATGCCAGTGTTGCAGCACGACTTATCTCGGGAATGAATGCGTCGATTTCCCTGAATATCGCGTAGTTCGTAGAAAAGGCTCCAGAGAAAGCCACGAAACGACTTCCTTGTAACCTTGGTGATTTTTGATCTCAAATGCTGGCTAACCAGTTGACTCGCATATTTGGTACAAAGAAAGAGTCAGGCCTAGCATCCCAACATATTGAGAGTTCACGACCAATAATAGACGTTGAATCTGAAACTGCGCCATCGTATTATCCGCCTGCAGGACCCTCTACAGTAGGCGTTCAGAGCCAAAATGAGGAATTTGAAACCACGTTATCGTATTCTCCGTCTGCGGCACCCTCTGCAATAGATATAAGGAGCCAAAGTGAGGATAAAGATGCAGATACAATAGATTCAGATGACATAGATTTAGATCCTAGGTCCCTGAAGCGATCTAGATCCCTTCTGTCAAAGAAAACTAACTCACCAAAACAGACAGAGAACAAAAAGTATCTGAAGGAAAACGAGAACCTTTCAAAGAAAAATTTTTTGAAAGAAAGCATTATAAATAAAGCTGTAGCGGAAACAGCTCTTGCGGAACCATAGGGTCGCTTAAAATTCTACGTTGGAATTGCCGATCAATTTATTCAGCATCTACGGATTCGGTAATCTTGCCTTCTAAATTCGCTCCTGATACTATAGCGTTAAAAGAGACATGGCTATCGGTACATGGTTTGTTTAGGTTAAATAACTTCCGGTCTTTTCAACTAGACCATCCATCGAGAGGTGGGAGTCTAGCTTTGTTTATTGGTAATAGAATTAGTATGAAAGTCAAATGTTCATACAAACTTATGTAGCCAGAGTGCGAAATTTTGGCAGTAGACGTTACATTACCTAACTGCGGTCCTTTCACCCTAATTAATACGTATTTTCCGGATGGAGTTCAAGACACACGAAGTTTGGATCTAGCTACAAGGTTGTGGAGCAAGGACAAAGTTTTAGTTGGAGACTTTATTTTCCACCACACGAGTTGGGGTTTTACAACTGATCATAGTGGGAAACACTTGTGGGAGAGAACAACGGGGAATGACCTGACGTGCCTCAACGTCAGAACCCCACATTTATTCATACTCACTCCAGGTCGGCATTATGTTTAGGTTTGTCAGTTCGGCTATTATTACTTGTTCATGAAAGGCGCTGGACTGTGACACCAACAGTGACCACTTACTGATAAGTTTTGAAATATCTTGCCCTATAATTCCATCATCTTCAACTGTACGAGTATTTGTAAATGACACTAAATTTAGGAATAACCTGAAGTCAGCATTGGCTTCTCATTCGTAAGAGAGCGATGACACAAAAGCACTGACGATAAATGCAGTCATGAAAAGAGCCTACAAAATAGCGGAATTTACTGTTGAATCCACAAAAAAGGCATATAACCGTTGGCGGAAAGATGAATGTACAAGAGAGCACCGACGACGTCAGGTAGCTTGGAAGCAGCTTTTACATAATCAATCCCCCCAAAACTGGGCCTATTGTAAAATCATTGCAGCGGGGTTTAGGAGAATGGTAGCTCAAGCTAAACAATAAAATAACAGACGACTTTATGAATGCCTGTCGAAGCCTAAACTTATGAAGTACGCTGAAGAGAATGCATTTCCCACCATATTTTATTGAATGGGCGGCGGAATTTTAAAGTCAAGAGAATTCTACTGCGTCATGGATGGATGTTCCTCATCTGGATCTAAACAAACGTGTGGAGTTCCCAAAGCAGCAGTCTTATCTTCATTGTTATTTAATGCTTCAATTAGCACAATTACCACGCACCAAAAAGTTACTGTGTACATATATGCTGAAGACATCGCATTCTTTGCTGCTGACTGTGATAATTACTCACTGCAACTTTAATTACAAAGATATATTAACATGTTAGAAATTTGGTTGCAGTTGATTGCATTATCGTTTAATATTAACAAAAGTGTGCTCTTGATGTTCCCGCTTGCAGACCCAGTTTTAATTTCAATTTTATATAGACAGGAACCCATCCAGCAAGTAGACTCTATAAAATATTCGGGAATTATTTATAATGACAAACCTAACTGGAGACCACCCATAGAGTATATAACAACCATGGCACAACGTCCTCAGGCTTACTGCACAAGCTATGTAACGAGAAATATGGGTTACGGAGGCACACCTTCATAATGTTGTACAAGATGTGCATGCGCCCCATCAAGTAATTCGTTATAATTGCTTATAAAACAAAACCTCTAGTTGTCTGGGAGGGAGAAGCACTGTGAATGTGTCTGGGACTCCCTAGGTTTGTGGCTATCGACGTACTGTACCAGGAAGCGCGCCTGCCTGCAATACTTTGTCGATTTCGCATTTTGACAATACAAGCATTTTTTTTTATTTCATAGCTTACCAGCAAGAATATCGCCATATGCTTTTATCGCAAGCCCAGACGCCTTTTTTTTTGCTCATTGGTCACGGTTTCACACATTCCGGATAATGTTTGCACAAAAGAATCTACAAAGTGTAAGTCTGAACATTAGAAATGTAATTGAGACTACTGACTCGAATTGTCATGTTAGAATAGAGTATGATGATATATTCGCCCAAAACGCCAAGTTAAAATCTCTCAAAATTTTAAATACCATATTAGTAAATTACTTGGAGCATGCAGAAACTAAAATATAATAGCCACAGATGCTTCAGTAAATAATCAATAGCCAGGTGTAGGCATTTCCTCTGATTCGCTTGACTGGTCCTTTTCAGAGAGACTGCCTTATTTTACGCCAGTTTTTGAAGCGGAGCTCGTGGCGATTATTTTAGCTCTTCGAAAACATCCGTCAAATCAAAACAACGCAGTCATAATGACGAATTCTCTTTCAGTTTGTGCAGCTCTGACGGCATCAAAAAACTCTCGAATTCTAAGGACATTCAAAATATTTGTACCCCTGCAGTTGAGACTCCTGAGGTTACTATGGGTTCCGGGACACTGTGGATTAGGATTAAATGAATTGGCCGATTTCTTAGCACGAGCCGCCCTTGATGGCTCAGTTTTATTCATACTGCCAGATGTTGAATATATTACAGCGATAAATCAGAATCAGAAACCAGAAATGCTTTTATTTTCCAACAAAATTGTTGAGGGTCCTTCAGGCAAAAAGCTGCAAAGTACATCTTGAATGTGCCTGATGGCCCTCACATGGTAACACTAAGACCAACATAAATACAGACGTTTAGCATATATGCAAATACACCATTTCTATTGAAACTAGAAACTTGCAACATGTTGAATAACACTAGTGATTTCCCAGATATCAAAAATCACACGAGTGAATAACACTAGTGATTGATAAGATATCAAAAATCAGCAATCTCCACTGACACGATAGAAAAAGTAACTATGTGGACAGAATATAACCACCTCATATTTCCATGGCCACCCCACTGGAGCCAGTCCAGAAAGCTCGAAGTTTTATACTACTAAATTTTGTTTTCATGTCCCCCCCCCCTAAACCTGTATCTACACAGAGCTGGTCAGACAATATCACCCCTCTGCGCATTCTGAGGAGAAATGGAATCACTAGAACATTATTTTTTGTATTGTCGCCGATACGCTATACTTCAAAAAAGGTTACTAGCTACTTCATTTCTGAAAATAGGCATTAGATGGATGGCGGAAACTTCACTAAGCTTTGGTGCCTCAGATTTAGGACATGGCTACAAGGATGCTTTCAATGCCATTTGTGATTATATTCAGGAATTCAAACGTATACCTTTGGGATCCTCAATCAAATATATAATATTTATTATCAAAAAAAAACTAAATGGTGAGGTGAAGTAAACGCGGCTGAGTGGTAATGACAACAACTGAAGTTTAAAGATTTCTCAACTTGACTTTTTCATTTCTTTCTTTCTTGTTTGCTCTCTTATTATGTGGTTTTTTACACTAGTCATATTATAATGCAAATTCATTAAACATAGTAATTATGCTCACAGAAAAATGCACTACGCTTTCTTGGACAATCCCCCTGAGTAGGTGTGAGCCATGAGTCCAGGGAAACAAACAGACTCCTGGCTTAGTGCACCGCACGGGCCCAGGCTGGACCGGCCCGTGGGTCGGGCCGGTTAAGGGGTTGTTAGATCGGGCCCGGGCTGGGCTCGGGCCTAGGAGAGTCAGGCTGGGGTCGGGCCCGGGCCTGACCCAGGCCCGAATTAGGCCCGAGTCTCATACGTATCGGTATAAGAATGTGCGTAAGGTGATTTACTTTGTTTTGTGGGATTTATTGCAGCGATAATAACGTAGCAATACACATACCATTTGAAACGCTGCAGATGAGGACGTTGTGTACTTTAGAACACGGTAACTCCTTAGCCTGCAGGTAATTGCACAGTACAATATGTCTAGCATTTTGCTCCACCAGCATGCTACACGTAATTCAAAAAACTCTTAATATGATTTTACACCATTAATTGAAAGACGCTCTTGAGTGCAGTGTGAGGAAAGGTTTAGCAGGTGGTATTGCTGCAATAGCAACGCTACGTTGCCTAGAGTAGTATACATAATATATACGCGTATCTCGATAAACAATTTGAGTATGCAGCTATAAGCTTTCACGCCCACCACTCCTGTTTTCAGCTGCATTACTCCATAGGGTAGTAGACCCATTAGTAGTAGTGAGTCATTAATACATCATTGGCTGTTTTTAATGCACTTTAAGTGCATCATGCGGAGTGAGTCTTATCCCAGACGCACCTATCAATGCCAACGTAGCCACTTTGTTGTGCTAGCGGGGCAGCTTCATATATGTAGCATCTGGTAATTTGCAAATTATACCTAACTTGAATTCGCATTGTACAGGGCACATTTCTGGGTTAGCCTTACGGCCTCCTTTTTATTCACCTTATTTTATGAGTTAGTCATAGTTGTCGTAATTTGTCGTAGCGCAAGCTCATGGCGCTAAAAAACATAACACTATCTTGTGGCAAAAGTCAGTGAAAGCTTCAAAGGAGGTGATGTTTATGATGATGATTTGCTGCTGTACCCTTCGTAACACGGAGGTGTACTGTAACGCCTGTATCGACACAGTTTATGGCATAAATTTCTAAAGGCTCCAGTGACGCCCGAGGCTGAGAATTTTTTTTAAACTTCTTCCCCAGCTTCGGCAATTTGGGGATATAAATGAAAAAGTAAAACGCATCAAATGTACCGACATGATCCTCATTTTTTGTGAGATCTTGACGTATACAGTTTATGCGTGCTTAGATATCATCTGCTTGGTATTTGCAGAGGTGCAACTTGGTTGCCTCGCATAGCTTCGCAAGCTGCGTAGTTGCTGGATTATCGGGACCTGTGGGGGCCAAGTGCAATTCACACCGTATGTTTGCAAAAAAATTTAGGAATACTTGTAAATTGGCTTGTGGAAGTGTTTCTGGCAGATATGTGGCTTTAATTTGCAAAACATTTATTCTCGTGCTGCAGGCACCATTATTCTATCTATCTATCTATCTATCTATCTATCTATCTATCTATCTATCTATCTATCTATCTATCTATCTATCTATCTATCTATCTATCTATCTATATATCTATATATCTATCTATCTATCTATTATAAAGAAAATTCATTGAGCACAAAGGTTCATGCTTGGAAAGCGATGCACCAGCCGCAATTCCCGAGATCAAGCCGGTGCTTCTCGCTCAATGCTGCTGCCCCTGCGCCGGAGTACCTCCTCTTCTTTACAATGGCCCCACGGAAAAAAAAGGAGCCCTCCTGGCGACTTAGTCCTGTGCAGGTGGCGTAGAACCGTGGTATGTTTGAGCCTCTGGGCGTGTAAAACCTCGTGGTTGCGATAGCGCAAGTCTGAGGGTGGTGTAAGAGGCTCAATGAGGTAATTTACTGGCGAAGTTTGTTCAAAAATACGATATGGCCCATCGTACTTTGGCAGAAGTTTGGAAAAGATCCCAGGTTTGCGATGCGGCCCTGACGGCCACCCAAGAGCACCCGGAAGAAAAAAGGGAGTTAAGGTCTGGGCAACATGAATTGATTTTTGCCGGTTTTGGTCATGGCAGGCAAAACGATGAGCTAACTGGCGACATTCTTCTGCGTGTCTGGCGGCGTCCAAGTTTGGTAGGCACTCGAACGTTTCCGGTCGATAGGGCAGAATGGTGTCAATGGTGTGGGAGGGGTGACGGCTGTAGAAGAGGTAAAATGGGGAGAAGCTTGTTGTCGCTTGCGTCGCCGTATTATGGGCGTATGCAGTGGATGAGAGAACTAAGTCCCAGTTAGAGTGATCAGGCCTCACATACACAGATAACACATCGCCGAAAGTATGATTAGAGCGCTTGGTAGGCCCATTGGTTTGAGGGAGGTAAGCAGTACATGTTTGATGTACAATAGCACACTCAGCGCGCAATTGTTCAATGACCTCAGACAAGAAGGTGCGGCCACGGTGACTGAGGAGTTCTTGAGGGCCTCAATGACGCAACACAAAATGACGCAGTAGGAAGTTGGCCACCTCCTGTGCTGTAGCCTTTTGAAGAGCAGCGGTCTCAGCTTAGCACGTTAGGTGGTCGATAGCAACTATTATCCACCTGTTGCCAGTCGGAGTCAATAGAAGTGGCCCATAAATATATATTCCGACCCGTTCCAAGTGTTAGGAAGGGCTCGGTAAAGGCTGCAGTTCACTGGCGGAGGCGTGTGGTGGAGATTTTTGGCGCTGACATTCGGCACAAGAGCGGACGAAGTTGCGGACGAAGGTATACATACCACGCCAGTAGTAACGATGTCGAAGCCTTTTGTAGGTCGTGAAGACTCCTGCGTGGCCACATTGTGAGTCAGCGTGGAAAGAGTAACAAATCAGCGACCTCAGGGTTTGTGGAACGACGAGCAGCCACTTGCGGCCCTCTGGTGCGTAGTTGCGTCGATAGAGAATCATGCCACGTATCGAGAAGTGTGGAACTTGGCGCCGGAGCGTTCCTGTCTTTGGGAGTTTAGAAGTGTCGGAGAGATGATTGAGAAGAGACGCAGTCCACGGGTCATTGCGTTGTTCGTTAGCAATGGTGTCAAAGTCAAGAGATGACAATGTGGACTCACAAGCGGAGTCAGCTGTGGAATTCTGGGACAGGGGAGAACGGGAAAGAGGCATCAGCATGCTTCCGTCCTGACCGACAAGCCACGCGTATGTCATAATCGCCAATTTTCAGTGCTCAGCGAGCGAGGCGGCCAGATGGGTCTTTTAACGTCAAAAGCCAGCACAGCGCGGGGTGGTCGGTCATGACATCAAAAGAACGACCATATAGATATGGGCGAAACTTTCCAAGGGCCCACTCAATGGCCAAGCACTCCTTTTCTTTGACGCTGTAGTTGCTCTCAGCCTTGGTAAGTGTGCGACTAGCGTATGGCACGACTTATTCCTGATGCTCCGGTTTACGCTTTTCAAGCAGAGCACCCAGGCCTACATCACTGGCGTCGGTGTGCATTTCAGTTGGAGCTCAGGATCGAAATGATGTAGAATGGGTGGCGTCGTGAGAAGCCGTCGCAAAGTGGTGAAAACCTCGTCGCAGGCAGGGGACGAGGATGAGGGGCCTTTACAGTTGCCGAGGAGTTGCCTCAGAGGTGATAAAAAGACGCGAAGTTTCAGACGAATCGCCGGAAATACAAACACAAGCCGATGAAACTTCGAAGTTCTCTGATGGTGGCAGGTTTAGAAAACGCCATAACGGCTCGCAATTTCTCGGGATCAGGGAGGATGCATTCCTTCGAAGCAACGTGGCCAAAAGTGTTCAGTTGATGCATGGCAAATCGACATTTTTTAAGGTTTAATTGCAAACCGGCTTTAGTCAAGCAAGTAAGGACGTGCTGAAGGCGACGTAAGTGGGTGTCAAAGTTAGGGGTGAAGACCACGATATCATCGAGATAACACAAGCATATCTTCCATTTTAGTCCACGCAGCATGTTGTCCATCATTCGTTCGAATGTTGCAGGTTCATTGCAAAGCCCGAAGGGCATGACGGTGAATTCATATAAGCCGTCTGGCGTGAAAAAAGCGGTTTTTGGGTGATCGGCCTCCGCCACCGGCACCTGCCAGTAGCCCGACCGCAAGTATAACTAGGAAAAGAACTCGGCAACCTGTACACTGTCCAAAGCATCGTCAATACGTGGTGGTGGATAGACATCCTTCAGCGTGATCTTGTTCAATCGCCAGAAATCGACATGGAAACGGATAGAACCATCTTTCTTTTTGACGATGATGATGATGATGATGTGTGGCGCTTTATGGCGCAAGGGTCAATTGCGTAGGGGCCAATTGAGGGCCAAAGAGCGCCATTTCAATGAATATAGAGATGTGGACAATTATATGTTGCGTGGCTGTACAGGGGCCTTAAAATTCCTCACGATAATGCGGGTAAAAACGTAAGTATTAAAAACATGACAGTGACGTGATATGCATAGTGAAAAGGGTGACAACGGTTTTGATAATAGAAACGTGTAAAAATATTTGGCACTAGCACAAGTGCCCCATCAGCACCCTTTTGTCCAAGGCTGTGAGGCAAGTGCTTTCTTGTATAGCCACCGCAGCGAAAACCTCTCTGCAGAGGTCGTGCTACGGGATGCCCGGGTATATGATATCAAAACTATGAATTTCTTTTATAAACGCTAACAATGATTTATGACTAAAAAGCGGTTCCCTACCGACGAACATTGCAGGGTGTAAATGTATATGTTGTCGGTAGGGTAAAGGAAAGTTTTGTTTTCTTAGAGTGTCCAAATATTTGCACTGAATTAAAATGTGGAGAACTGTTAGAGCTTCACCACATCTGTCACACAATGGTGAATCGCCACCGTACAAAAGATATGTGTGTGTCGTGTATGTGTGTCCTATCCTGAGCCTTGTTAGTGTTACCTCTGTTAGACATGATTTTGGATACTGGTGACCAATGGCCAAGGGGTGGCTTGATAACGTGTAGCTTGTTTTGTGTGTGTCTATCCCAATTGCTCTGCCAGTAGTCCCTGAGCTTTCGTTTGAGAGACGGCTTAAGATCAAGGGGCGAGATCGATATGGGTGTGGTGGAACTGATTTCGTGGACGGATGCAGCAAGCTGATCCGCCATCACGTTGCCTTGGAACTCACGGTACCCTGCACCCAGTACACTACAACATGTTGTTAGAGTGTGGAGAGTGCGCATAAAATAGAGTAGATTGAGATGAGGACAAGGTTTTTTTGTTTTTTAAGATTGTGCAGAGCCGTAACCACACTGAGTGAGTCCGTATAAATTACTGCTTTTTGTATTTGTGATTGGTCGATGTGTTTAGCCGCCACAAGTATCACGTAACCTTCCGCTGTGAAGGTACTTGTGCCTGGATGTAGGGGGCCAGCATCCGAAAAGGATGGGCCGACAGCAGCATAGGACACAGAGGAGTTAGACTTGGAGGCATCTGTAAAGAACTCAGGACGTGTGTATTTGTGTTGAAGTTCCAGGAAGTAGTTTCGGATATGGGCAATAGGTGCATGTTTTGTAACTTCTAGGAAAGACACTTCGCAGTCTATAATCTGCCACTGCCACGGTGGCGGGTATACTGCAGGAGCCATTAAACTGTGTTCAAGTGACACTCCAGTTTCCTCAGTTACGCCCTTCAGGCGAACTGAGAAGGGCTGCCTCATCGAAAGCCTGTTTTGAAACAGAATAGAGCTCGACAAATCATTAATAGTGAAGTAGGAAGGGTGCTTCTTGTCTGCTTTCACCTTAAGAAAATATACAAAGGACATGTAAGTTTTTTGTAGAGGAAGCGACCATTCATTTGACTCAACGTAAAGGCTTTCTACAGGACTGGTGCAAAAAGCACCCGTAGAAAGGGGGAGGCCCAAATGGTGCACGGGATCCAGCATCTTCAAAGCACTTTGAGTCGCAGACTGATAAACAACGGCCCCATAATCTAAGCGTGTGCAAATGAGGCTCCTATACAAATTCAAGAGACATTGCCTGTCGCTACCCCACGTAGTACGTGACAACACTTTCAGAACACTCAAGGCTTTTATACATTTTGTTTTTAGATGATTAATTTGTGGTACGAAGGTCAAATTGTTGTCCAAAATTAGGCCTAAGAATTTATGCTCGGCATTAACAGACACACGTTGACCATTCAATTAAATGTCAGGTTCTGAGTGCATACCTCTCTTTCGGGAGAACAAGACACATGTGCTTTTTTGTGGGTTCAGTCGGAATTCAATTTCTTCTGCCCATTTACAGACCTTGTTCAAAGCTAGCTGAACCTGCCGTTCACACATTGCCAGGTTGCATGACTTAAAGCCAAGCTGGACGTCATCGACATATGTACAATAGAACATAATGCGGGGGGTGGAAAGGTGCAAGAAATTCATTTTGATAATTAAAAGTGTACAACTAAGTACACCGCCTTGCGGTACTCCCGTTTCTTGAACAAATAATTGGGAGAGAACACTTCCTACACGCACACGGAATGTCCGATTGGACAAGTAACTCTCGATTATGGAAAGAATTCTACCGCGCACACTCAGGTGAGACAAGTCTCTTCATATGCCAAAACACCATGTAGTGTCGTAAGCCTTTTCGATATCGAGAAACACAGAAAGAAAGTATTGTTTGTTGATGAAAGCGTCTCGGATCTTTGCCTCGATACGCACCGGATGGTCAATGGTAGATCTACACTCTCGAAACCCACATTGGTATTGGTCAAGCAGATTGTGTGTTTCAAGGAAATATAAAAGTCGGCGGTTTATCATTCTTTCAAAAAGTTTACAAAGGCAGCTGGTTAGCGCAATTGGCTATAACTTGAAACAGAGGAAGCGTCCATGCCCTGTTTCAAAATAGGGATAACAATGGCTTCTTTCCAGGAAGTAGGTATGGTGCCAGAAAGCCAGATAGCATTGCATAGGGAGAGTAAAGTTTTTCGCGTTTCAAGCGGCAGCTTTTTCAACATTTCATACATGACATGGTCGTGGCCTGGGGCAGAATTATTGCAGGACTTTAGTGATGTTTGTAGCTCAGCTAAGTTGAAAGGTTGGTTGTATGCCTCGTAGTTTGTACACTTGTATTCCAGTTTCTGCTTTTCTATTTTTGCTTTATATTTTTGAAAAGCTTCAGTATAGTGGGACGAGCTAGAGACTTGCTCGAAGTGTGCACCGAGGAAGTTCGCCTGATCTTCCAGGCTGTCATCCTGTGTGTTTACGAGTGGGAGTGAATGCACTTGTCTTCCTGCTACTCTACCAACCATCTTCCAGACTTTAGCTTCTTTGGTATATGAATTTATACCCAATAAAAACTTGTGTCAGCTTTCTCTTCTGGCCTGCCGATGCGTTCTCCTGGCCTGAGACTTCATTTTCTTAAAAGTGGCAAGATTTTCGGCTGTCGGTGAGTTCCGAAGCACCCTCCATGCTTTGTTTTGCTGCCTGCGTGCATTTTTGCACTCTGAGTTCCACCATGGCACACGTCGTTTTCCATGATGTCCATTCGTTTGTGGTATGCTTTTTGTTGCTGCATCAATCAGAGACGCTGTAAAGTAGTCGACAGCTGCATCAGTGTTTAAAGTGCATATGTCGCGCCAGTTTAAATGAGTGATGTCATAGAACTTTTCCCAGTTGGCTTTGCTTATTAGCCATTTTGGAACCTGGGGCGGGCATTCAGTAAATGTAGGTGTGCTCAAAACTACGGGAAAATGGTCACTTCCGTAGGGATTAGTGATGACTTTCCAGTGAAGTAGATGCACAAGCGATGGAGATACTATGCTAAGGTCTATTGAGGAATAGGTATTGTTAGCGAGGTTATAATGGGTTGGTCCTTTCTGATTCAGGAGACACGCGCTTGAAGTGAGAAGAAACTGTTCAATCAGTCGACCTCGGGCGTCACAACGAGAGTCGCCCCATAGCCTGTTATGTGCATTAAAGTGCCCTAGAACAAGATAAGGTTCGGGAAGTTCATCTATCAAAGACTGGAATTCATGTTTGTGTAGCTGAATATGTGGAGGTATGTATATAGAGCAAACGGTCACGAGTCTGCCTAGAAGCACCACTCGAACAGCCACTGCCTCAAGAGACGTTTGGAGTTTCAAGTGTTTACATGCTAAACCTTGCTTAACTATAACAGCTACACCTCCAGATGATACCACGGCATCATCACGGTCCTTTCGGAAAATAATGTAGCTGCGTAGAAAGTTGGTGTGTTTAGATTTTAAGGGCGTTTCCAGCACACAGCACTTTTGGTGAGTGAATGTGTAGAAGTTCTTGGACATTGTCGAGGTTTGTGAGAAGGCCTCTGACATTCCATTGTACACTCTGTGTTTCCATATTTGATGGAAAGTGTTGCTGTGTGTTCGGAAATGAAGTGGCTGTTCAAGTGAGAAGTTGTAACTTAAGTAGCAGGGTCGTTGTTGGGCCCTGTTATTGGTTTCTTGGTTCTCTTAGCACGCTCTATAGAGCCACGCCACGTTTCCGGCACCTGAGGTGCCGTGTTTGTGTCCATTGCCTCACGTGAAGAACTGGACGCCCGCGTACGCGAGCTGATGTTGCGTATTTGCGACCTCCCCTGGTGAGACGTGGTCGGTCGACCCGACGACCCAGGAGTCGCCCGAGTCTCTGGCTTGGTAGGTGGAGCAGGCTTGGCTGCTTCCACCAGGGGGCGGCCACCACACCAGATGGCTCACTTTGCGTGGGCCTAGGTAGTGGCGAAGGGTGATGCGACGCTGCCCCCTGACGCGCCGCATCAGCGTAATTTGTGCCGTGAAAAGCCGAACACCTTCGGCGTGCTTCCTTGAAGGAGATATTTTCGCGAATCTTCAGTGTAATAATGTCTTTTTCTTTTTTCCACTGAGGACAAGAACGTGAATATGATGCGTGGTCTCCGTCACAGTTTACACATTGTGGGCTTTCATTACATTTGTCAGAGATGTGGCCTTGGGCACCGCATTTGGCACAAGCAGGTCGACCACGACAGCTCTGAGAGCCATGGCCGAACCTTTGACACTGGTAACATTGGCGGGGGTTTAGTATGTAGGGTCTGATCGGTGTCTTTGTATAGCCAGTTTCTATTGTTTGTGGTAGTTCACTGGTGGCAAAGGTCAGTACCAAGTGTTTCGTGGGGGTTTCCTGATTGTTCCTTCGGATGGTGATTCGCTTCACATTGGTAACATTCTGTTCTTTCCAGCCCTCGAGGAGTTCAGCCTCCGTCAGGTCAAGGAGGTCTGTGTCAGAAACAACTCCACGTGCAGAGTTCATGAATCGATGAGGTGTTACGCTGATAGAAATGTCACCGAATGTTGCAAGGTTCTTTAGTTTGTCAAATTGTGTTTTGTCACGGAGCTCTAAAAGAAGGTCGCCACTAGCCATTTTTGTAACTTTGTAGCCATCACCTAATGTGGCTGTCAGGGACCGCGATACTATGAACGGGGACACTACTCTGGCTGTTTTGTTGGGCTTCTCACTGTGTACAACTTAATAACGAGGGAATACTTCTTTAGGTCGGCTGAAAAAGGAAAATTTTTCGGTGCGTACGCGCTTTGAAACGGCACGATCATTGAGGAGGGGAAAGTTTCTCTGCATGATAGAGGAATGTTTTTTAGTAACGATGGCGGCCACCCACCACGGAGCCCAACGAGGGGACGCTACAAGGTTCATGAAACTCGAAACATGCAGACACCAGCCGTACACCGCTACGATAACCTAATGCGCGTAGGCCAAGGTTGGCTAGTTGCACAAGGTGAGCCCAAGCCGCCCGTGAAAATGGGGAAGTAACAGAAGAAATTAGAAGACAGGATAGATTTAAAGAGGAGAAAAGACGAAGGTGTGGGGATAGAGAGATAGGAAAAGGCGACTGCCAATTTCCCCTGGGTGGGTCAGCCCAGAGGTGCCGTCTACGTGAATCCGGGGCCAAAGGGGTGTGTTGCCTCTGCCGGGGGGCCTTAACGGTCCAATCACCCAGCGTCAGCTCAACCCCCCGGATCCCCTTTTCCCCGGACACGGCAAAGCCACGCACGGCTAGGCGTGGGAGGGAGTAGAACTTCCCCGTTAGCTCGGGTTCATGGTGTCGCTACACACCAAACGCCTACTTGCACAGGCGCCTCTGCGGGGTTTCTTTTTGACGAGGACAGTCAGAGGCACCCATGGGCTCCTTGAAGGTCGAATAACGCCTCTGCGAAGCATGTCGTCTACTTGGTCAGCAATCACGCGGCGTTCTGTAGCGGACACGCGATATGGTCGTTGTCGCTGCGGTGAGTGAAACCCAGTGTCGAAGTGGTGTTCTACTGCTAAGGCGCGGCCGAGAGATGTTTGTGCAACGTCGAAATAATGACAGTAGAACTCAAGGATTGTGAGGAGTTGTGAACGCTGCGAATATATCTTTAGCGACAAATGGTTGAAATGTGTTTGCCGACGCTGAGTCAGCCGCTGAGACGACAGCCAGCTCACAGACGGAGGTAGAAGGCACCTCATCGGCGACGGATAAAATTCTGGTAGAACTGATTCTCTTGACGTGGCCGAGGCACTCGTGACGAAGTAGGGATAAAGGCGACGACTTATGATTATAAATCTGCATTGTGGTTGAGCCTTCTACTAGGTCGAGAGCGCAAAGGGCAGGGGGCGGCTCTTCGGGCGACGAATATAGGAGATGGTGTGAAGAAGACCGTGCCGTCGGATATAGCGCTGCATGAAACTGGTACGAACGCAAAAGAGCATATAGAGATGTAGGTGACATCGTTAACATGTTTAGCGGCAGACTTGGTGTCGACGAACGCTCGGTCACCTAGTGAGCAAAATTCAACCTCTGCCATAGCACAGTCGATTACGGCGTTAGGACGCGACAAAAAGTCTCATCCTAAGATAATTGTATGGGAGCACGATGAAAGAACCATGAACTCTATCGTATACAGAACATCTTGAATTGTCTCGCGGGCTGTACATACTGCGGTCAGTTGAACAGGTTGAGCACTGGCTGCGCGAAGTGATAATCCGGAGAAAGGCGTCGTAACCTTATGAATTGAGCGGCGAAATTCAGCATCAATAATAGAAACAGGTGCACTGGTATCTACAAGAGCGACAGTAGAGATATTTTCGACGAACACATCAATACCATAGGTAGGTGACAAATTAGGACTTGGGCAAACCGAAACTTGCGCAGTTCTTGCCTCAGGAACTGCGTCGTCTAGTTTTCTTCCTCGTTAGGCGGGGGCCGTCGATGCATAGGAGAAGGCGAGCGGCGGAGTGGCGAGGGCGAGCCAAGAAGTGCCGACCGAGGGTGGTGGTCGTCCTGATAGCGGGCTGGCAATGGAGTGGAGGAACCGTATTGCGCGTTGGAGTCAAGCGGGAAGAAAGGCTCATGGCGGTTTTCATCGGTGATATGCGTCCGGCGGCGGCAATAACTTGCGACGTGTCCGGGGCATCGACATGCGTAACATAAAGAACAATTGTCGAGGGTACGCCACGGATGGCGATGTTAGTGCTGGTCCAGTGAACTGGAGGTGGCGGATAGCTCGCGCGAGCCTGGAATGGTGGCGCAGGCGCCTTGCGAGTTGTCATGGCTGCATCCGCGGTGTAGGTGAGAAGAGCACCCACAAGATTATGCTCGCGAGCAGCTGGTAAGGCCTTGGCGACCTCTTCTTGAATGACGCCACGAAGAGACGACAGTAAGCTTGTGGTAGGTTCTGGTGTGAAGGGCTCCAAAGAAAGCTGTCGAGCGACTTCTTCGCGGACAAATGCTTTTATTTCGGCTATTAGTGACGCTTGGTCATGACCATTGATCACACTAGACAGTGATGCCAAATTGTGCGCTGGAGGACGTCTTGTCAGGGCTCGCTGCTTCCGCAATTCATCGTAGCTTTGGCACAGGCTAATTACGTCGATGCAGTGGTCGGGCTTTTCGCCAAGAGTATTCGAAAAGCGTCGTCGTCAATTCCTTTGAGGATGTGCTTACATTTTTCAGCTCTCGTCATTGCGGCGTTCACGCGTCTGCACAAATCGACGACGTCTTCTATAAAACTAGTGAACGTTTTACCCGTTTCTTGTGCGCGTGTGCGTAAACGCTGGCCGGCACGAAGTTGTCGGACGGCAGGTCAATCGAGGACTGCTACAATCGACGTTTTAAATTGCAGCCACGTTCGGACGTCTGCCTCGTTGTTTCTAAGCCAAAGACTGGCTACACCCATGAGGTAGAACGATACGCGTGTCAACTTGTCCGCGTCCGTCCATCTGTTTAAAGCGCTCACTAGTTCAAAAGTCGAGAGCCAATCTTCAACGTCGTTGTCATCTGTTTCGCTGAAGATTGGAGGCTCCCGCTGAGGAACACTGCCTGGACAGGTGGCCGGAAGTTATGGAAGCGTCTGCTGATCGGCGTACGGCATAGCAGAAGGTAGCCGACGAGAACGGAGTTCGAGGATGGTAGCGAGAAGGTATAGGAGACGGTACCCAGCACGGCTCCACCAAATATAAAGACGAATTATTGAGCAGAAAGGTTGATGCTTAGAAGGCGATGCACCAGCCGCAATTCATGAGCTCGAGCCGCTGCTGCACGCTCGATGCTGCTGCCCCTGCGCCGGAGTACTTCCTCTTCGTTACACTATCTATCTATCTATCTATCTATCTATCTATCTATCTATCTATCTATCTATCTATCTATCTATCTATCTATCTATCTATCTATCTATCTATCTATCTATCTATCTATCTATCTATCTATCTTCTTTGCCTGGGTGCTCGTGTGATGACTTGACTACCTTAGAGTAAGCCAAAATTAGTACGCGAGGGTGATATGGTGTGACGATTATGACTAGCTATTCATGACATACAAAATGGGACAATGCCTTAGCGCACGTCGTCTAACCCTTTTCGCGAGGCACGTGTGGCACATACACATATACCACAGGCGGCTTTGTGCCATAGGTATGCCGATAAATTTTGACTCTGCCTTTTTGGAATACATTCATCTTGAAGTTTTATAGTGAAAGCTGTTATGAGATCACAACTCGGTTCACGCGCAGTTGTTCGCCGTTGCCGCCGGTGTCCGTAAACACATCGCGTGAAGTTAGAAAAAAAATCTAGCACCAGTGACCAGTGGGACTTGAACCGAGGTCCACTGAGTGTCAGCCCAGTATTCTATCACTGATTTACGCCACTGCCGGTGACTTGTTGGCAAACTTCCCTTAGGCAGGCTTAACTTCGGGAATGCAAAAGCGTTAATATGACTTACAAAGCGTTTAAAACAGAGAAAAAACAACCAGTCGTCACACAATGCGAATAGCGTAACGAGTGGGCCATCCAATGCTCCATCCCAATTGAAAAGCTAATTCTTGTTCCTATTAACTGTGGTGCTTACCCACTGCAACCATAATTCCTCATCTTCGTCAACCACTGGATGAACAATTGGCACAAAATTTTTCGCAAATGTTTAGCGAATACCACGCTTCTCTGAAGAATGACCAAAATAGCACAGGAGTTGTCAGTTTACTTCCCCTCAAATTTTATTATTAATGTCTCAGTAGGTATCAAACAAGTGTACTTGCAGTAGTTACCCAATTAGTGAGTTTGAAAAGCTCTGAAAGGCCGCTCCTTTAGTTTTTGCTGTGGCTGTCCTGTGCTTTCTGCACAAGCCTGCGTATTTTTTGCACCCATTTGTGTTGCTGATCATTGTTCCTTTGTGTTTGCCGAAAAAATTTCAATATGAACAGATATGCGGGTATATGTGATAAGCGAGTATATGTGACACAGGCGATTGACAGTTTATATCTACCTTGGAATGGTGAAAATGAGCATTAGTAATCTTAACGCGAGAACACTAAGCAAGAGCTGACATCGGCACCTTTGATACGACGAATGCAAAGAATAAATATAGGGGTCCAATGAGAAATCAAATTTCTGCATTCTGCTTGCCAATCAAGTATTCTACCACAGAGACACGCCAGGTATCGCAACTACTTTTTCAATAGGCCCTGACGTGAAACCTCCAATGTGGTTGCAATGCTGGCTACATACAATCTTTTAAACATTACGTAGGTACTCCTATGATACAGTTGTCATGTTGGGTTAATGTCAATTGTACTTGGGCGGCATCTGCTAAAATTTATTTATGGAGCGGTGCTCGGGGCTACAATCCTTGCAAGCGCAAGCGTGACATATCTACTTACTACTTCTGGTGTTGCCAATACCTATGTTGCCGTTGCTACTATTTATATAATCCATATGCCATTGTTCAACAAGAATCTTTGCATACAACTTTTGAACACATCTTTAAC
This sequence comes from Rhipicephalus microplus, assembly GCF_043290135.1. Classification (NCBI taxonomy): domain Eukaryota; kingdom Metazoa; phylum Arthropoda; class Arachnida; order Ixodida; family Ixodidae; genus Rhipicephalus; species Rhipicephalus microplus. The sequence continues at coordinate 10,717,293 of NW_027464590.1, read as the reverse complement.
AATATTTCGTGCCGTATCACTAAAAAAACTTAAACACAGTCACCTTCCCTCCGCATACTTCGGATAACTTTGATTTTTATGTACGCAGGACCTGCCAATTTTTTACCTATTACCATTTTTTCGCACCATATTCGCCGCTTTTCTTTTTTGTCAGGCATCTCATTCTCCTTTATTGTCGCTGCCGTGAGCTGCAAACCTGTGACCACTGCAGATAAGCCACAACCAGTCAGATTTCACTCCCCTGACAGTGCCGAGGCCTTCAGTCGTCGGTCACCCACACTCCAGCTTCCGATCCCGGCTAAGTATAGCGTTCCGGACACTCAACACACTGTCTTCTGTGGGGAGGAAAGTGCCGAAGATACCGCAGGCTGGTTAACTTGGGTGCCCTAATAGACAATTATTTGGAAACCTCCTAATCTTATTTTGCTAAATTTGAGGTATAACACTTTCAAATATGGAAGGCTGTCACACGAAGATTGGGAGATAAGAATTGTGAGGCAACATCGAGTACGATGGCTTGCTTTCACAGATCTATGGCAAGGCCATGGCAGTGATTCGGGGGAAAAGAGTGGGGTGAAAAGCATTCTTGTTAGGAGAAGAATAGCATAGTGTTTGAAGAGGACAGTTCCTTAGAGAGAAGTCGGCACAAAAGCCTATATAACGCTACCCAGCCCGGTGTTTGCCTGCCTGAAGCAGCATAAGCGCGTTTATGCATTTACCCTCTCATGCCCCGTGTATCGTATATGATATACGAGATATAAAGTGGGAAAACGCCGGTGTTTTTTGCAATTACCTCGCGAAATAGCATTCAAAAGTTCGCGCCACACTTCGCGTATATTTCCGGTTTGGGAAGTAAAGAAACCGCGTGGCAGGGAGCAGTGAAGTGCCCAGGCCCAGGGAGTAAAAGGTGATATGGGGTAGACATCATTTGAGGGCAGGGAAGCTAGCAGCAAGATAAAATTTGAGAAGCGATTGAGAGAATAGGGGGAGGAGCGTTGGGCTAAGAAGGTATTCAGCTACTTGTACATGAAGAATGTCGATATAAAATGAACGAAGCGAACCATAAAATTGACTGGTGAATACTTAGAAAACAGAAGGGTGCCACACCAAAAAGAATTATCGGTTAAGAAGGGGTAGGAAGCTGAGACCGATATGTGGAGAATTGGCATGATCAAGAAGTCCGCACTGAGATCTATCAAACTTTTAAGCCGGAAATTTCCAAGGAAAGGATTTACGATAATACTCGGGGTAGTTCTCTACTGTTTGAGGCCAGGACGGGAGTATTGTGAACCAAGACGTATCGGGCCAAATACGAAGGGGTAGACACGGTAGGCAGTGCGTGTAGAGACGAAGAGGAAAGTGCCGAACACTTGATAGTGTTTTGTAAAGGGCGTCACTCTATAGTTCAGGATGATGGCGCGGAGTTTTTCAAAGCACTGGGGTTTATGGACAGGAAGCGTAAAATAGACTTATGACGGGTACAATTACCTGGAAGGAGGTTGTCTGATTGATGGCTAAAGTCAAGGCACGAGTGAAAATCAACACCTTCACTGCAAAGTACGAACCCTCAACCTCACTATTTAGAGGAAAAAATAAATCTAGTTTTCGGTTCATTAAGTATTATGGCTTGGTGGCGCTAGCCACGACCCAATCTAAAGGATAGAGCCTTATCCATCCATCCATCCGTTCATCCATCCATCCGTCCAACCATCCATCCATCCATCCATCCATCTATCCATCCATTCATTCATCCATCCATCCATCCATCCATCCATCCATCCATCCATCCATCCATCCATCCATCCATCTTCATCCATCCATCCATCCATCCATCCATCCATCCATCCATCCATCCATCCATCCATCCATCCATCCATCCACCCACCCATCCATCCATCCAGCCATCTAACCATCCATCCATCCATCCATCCATCCATCCATCCATCCATCCATCCATCCATCCATCCATCCATCCATCCATCCATCCATCCATCCATCCATCCATCCATCCCACCATCTATCCATCCATCCATCCGTCCATTAATCCAGCGGCATGGCGATCGAAGTGCGGACGTTTACGGCCATTCATCAAAAAAACAAAGATGGGAATTACATTTTTATGTAACTATCAATAACAGAAAGCCCTTGTGACCATTTTCGAATTGCTTAGCGTGCTTTGCTGCCACATATTTGTTTTAAGCGCACGTGATTTCAGTGTAACATATATGCTACAGTTTGTCATTGCTTTGTGTGTCCGGGCGTGGAGAAGCTATGCCTCGCTTGGCAAAGTTCTGTTTGGCGTTATATAATTCAATTGCCAGACTTTGGGGTGGTTGCTCCTGGACTGCCACCAAATTTAGCGGACAAATTTGCCCCTGTAGTTAGGCCTCTTCCGCCAGGGCTTAGTGTCGTCCGCAGTGCATTTCGTGAGTGCTTGAGTTACGTTGGCCGTTTTAATTAACAAAAAGAACGTAAATCTAGTATTCCAGAAGTTGGGGCGCGTTCTCTTGCTGTGCGCGCTGCTGTGCATATAAGAGGTCGTGTCTCAGAGTTAGGGAATCAACTACGCGTCATCCGCCGTGTATTTCGCGAGTGCAATGAACTTTTTCGCGAGTGCGTGTGCGACATAATAACGCAATGAAGCGCGTTACAGAAGTCGGGGCGCGTTGTCTTCCGGTGTGCGCAGCTGTGCAATTAAGGGATCACGTCTCAGTATTACTGACGATGGGGAAAGCTGAATAGAGTCACAGCAGGTGGTGCACTCCCCCCCCCCCTTTTATCACAGCTGATCGTGCCGCGTCCACCACGTGTCACGACGGAGACACTACGCTTCCTCTGGCTGTGTCAGCACAAGACATAATGTTCGGACTCATGCACATGGGATGAATAAATTCCAAACCCCATAAACGCAAAAATTCACGCGACAGCGACGAGCGATGTTATGCGCGACAAAACAGGGCGTTCGGGCGACGTGTCGCGTAGTAGTTTTTGCGCAATCGCTCGGTTCTCCAGATTTGGAAATCGTCACCCATCACCTGAAAGTGCTGTGATAAAAACGCTGGAACAGAATGTGCATGACTGATGTAGTGCAGGTTCTCTCTATGTGCCGAGAAACCACCTCCTCCTCTCATGCTCCTCTTCGCCCGAGTCACTTGTGCACAACGAAGATGTAACACAAAGTTTATGCACGTACATATACAAAAAGTGCTGCAAGGCAATAATAAACCCCTCCCGTTCAATTATACAACAACACATTTTATTTACACCTTGCGTATTGCTGAGAACGCGGAATCATTGGTACAAGTAGACGGCCTCATACCAGCAACAGTGCAGTTCGCTCGCCGAAGCCGTCGCGTGAATGAGGTTTGCCTGCTCTAGAGACTGTTCGTGCGAAAGCAAAGTACGTCGCGTCACTCGTTGCGGTCGTGAGCATATTCGCGGTTATGTGGTTTGCCCTTAAACGTCGAAGGCTGGCTAATCGGGGTATTCGGATATGCTACAGCTATATACGCCTGGAAGGCTGCTTATCGACGCCGTTGGAGAGAATTAAGCGCGACTCACGCGTACCTGTAAATGGGACTCCGCATAAGCATCCAATACTTGAAATTTTCGTCGTTTGTGCTTAATGTGGGTGGGGCCCTGCAAGCGACGGCGGCTGCTCGGCGGGATCCTATTTACAGGTAGGCGCATATCACGCTTATTTCCTCCAACTGCGTGAACAAAGCAACCTTTCAGGCGAATATAGCTGTAGCATATCCAACGTATCTGGATTAGCCAGCCTTGGGACGTTTATTCGTCACATGTACACGCGTTCGAACAATGTCTTGTGCTGACACAGCTAGAGGAAGCGTAGCATCCCCATGGTGGAACGCGATCAACGCGGCACGATCATCTGTGAAAAAAAAGGAGGGGGGTGCAGCGCACCGCCTGCTGCGACTCTATTCAGTTTTCCTCGTCGTCCCTAATACTGAGACGCCATCTCTTAATTGCACAGCTGCAAGCACAGCAAGAGAACGCGCCCTGACTTTTGTAACGCGTGGTTTGTGACGTTAATTACGTCGCACACACTTTCGCGGACAAGTTCATCGCAATTGCGAAGTGCGCGGCGGAAGACGCGTCGTTGATTCCATAATTATCAGACACGATCTCTCAATTGCACAGCAGTGCACACAGCAAGAGAACACGCCCCAACGTCTGCAAGGCGCGGTTAATTCCAATAATTAAAATGTCGTCTTAATTACACAGCCTCAAATAGCAAGACAACGCGTTCTAACATCTGCAAGGCGCGGTTCATTCGGTAATTAAAACGGCCAGCATAGCTCATGCACTCTAAAAATGCACCGTGGATGACACCAAACCTTCACGGAGAAGCCACAACTGCTTGAGCCAATTTCTTTGCCAATTATAGTGGCAATATGGCAATACTGCCCCTCCAAGTCTTGCAACAATTTTTGCAGCGCCAAACAGAACCTCACCCTTCGCTTTAGAGCTCGCGTCGTTCTTGTTTATTTGTTCGTTTGCTTCCCAGGACTCATGGCTCACACCCTCTTAGGAGGATTTGCCAAGAAAGTGTAGTGCATTTTTTCGGTGAGCAGTATAACTATGTGTAATGAAATTGTATTATATTATGACTAATGTAAAGAAAACCGAATATCAAAAGAGCAAAATAAAAATAAAAAATAGAAAAGTCAAGTTGAGAAATTTTGAGATTTCAGGTGTTGTGATTACCACTCAGCTGCGTTTACTTCACCTTACCATTTAGGATTTTTCGGGGTAATAAATAATAAATACTTGATTCAACATCACAAAGGTATACATAATTGCAAACAGCATTGAAAGCATCCCTGTGGCAATGTCCGAAAACTGAGACATCAAAGCTTAGTGCAGTTTCCGCCATCAATGTAACGCCTATTTTCAGAAATGGAATAACTACAAGCATTTTTATAAGTTGAGAGTATCGGGGACAATACAAAAGTATAGTTAAATTGATTCAATTTCTCTGCAGAATGCGCAGAGGGATGATATTGTCTGACCAGCGCTGTGTAGATATAGGAGTAGGGGGGGGGGGGCTTGACATCAGAGTTTAGTAATTAAAATTCTGAGCTTTTTAGGCTGGCCCCAGTGGGGTCGCCCTGAAAACTTGTGGTGGTTATATTCTGTCCATGTAGTTACTTTTTTATCATATCAGTGCAGATTGCTGATTTTCGATATATTTTTGCTGTAATATATTCAACATCTGGCTGTGCGGATATAGTTGGGCCATCCAGTGCAGCTCGTGCTAAGGAATCGGCCAGTTCAAGATGTGGGGCCTTGCAGGCACTTCTGGCTTCCTCTACCAGTCCGATGTGCACCAGAGTCAACAGAATAAGTGGTACAAGTTTGGATTGGGTGGTGACGTGGTGATCAGGATGTGTAAGTTTTCACCCCCACACAAAGGCTACAAAGTAGCAGCAGACAGTTACTTCAGTTCTTGGAAACTTGCAGAAGAACTTTAAAAAATGGTTTTGGTTTTATTGGGACAATTAGAAACAACAGACTGCGAGATTGTCGCCTGAAGTCAGAGAGTGAACTGAAGAAAGTAGGGCATGGTGCATTCGATTATGTTGCAGACAGTGCGAAAAATGTTTTGGTGGTCAGGTGGTATGACAGCAGGTCAGTGACTCTAGTTTATATTTATGCTTCAACTAAACCTGTTTGTACAGTGCGTGGATGAGACAAAAAGAAAAACAGTTGTTCAAATTGAACAACCGGCCACGGTAGCAACCTACAACACCTTCATGGGGGGTGTAGACGATTTCAACTACTTGGCTGAACTGGACAGATTTCGGCTGAAATCTCGCAGGTGGTATGTGTCTAATTTACCATGACATCGCGGTTGCAACGGTAAATGTCTGGCTTTTGTACAGATGGCACTGCCTCCAATTGAAGGTGAAGCACACCAACCTATACGCCACTTCCAAGCTAGTGTAGCAGAAGCACTGATAGCCTCTGGTAAACGACCAGTTGGAAGGTCTTCACTTTCACAACAGCCAGCCAAAAAAAAGCGCAAAGCTTCTGTGAAGCCACCCGAGAAAGATGTGCGCCTAGACGGTGTTCGTCACATGCTAATTTGGAGCAGCAGACGACTTCGTTGCAAGTCTTGCCCCTGGCAGAAGCACAGTTTCTCATTTGTCTATTGCGTGACGTGCAAACTTGATATTTCCTTCAATAAGGATCGCAACTGCTTCACCACCTGTCACCAGTAACTGCTGAGTAGTAGCTGGGGCACATTCACGCAATACTGCCAAATGTATAATATAGGATACATTTTTCCTTGGGAAATAAAAGTGAAAAAAAAGCAAAAGATGACTTTGATGGTCTTTTTAAGTGTTATAAGCAGAAATCAAGGGAAAAGTATATTTTACTACTACTCAATACCTTCTGTGCATCACAGGGAACATTTCTTATGGTGTCATTCACCTGCGGATTCGGAGCACTTCTGGTAATACCTCCTGCCGCTCCATGCGCAAGAAGTCTACTCTATTGGCAGATAGAGTGCTTCTTGTATGTTCCGTTGGAAATCTGGAGCAGCTCCGTCGCGAGATACACTTTGCGCTTCTGCGTCGGCGGGGGCTTGCGTCTCGCGTATCATGCTGGCCCAGGCAGACACCCGCTTACTTGTCGCTCCCTTCCCCTTATACAGCCTCCGAAGGCCGACGCAGGCAGCGTCTACTAGTAAAAAAATAATTGGCCTTGTATCTGCATGTTAATCTGCAAATGTCGTCGAAAGACGATATTCCTACGTCCGGAGAGATTAAACAAAACGTTTATTTGGTGTTCTGCACAAGAAAATTGGTTAACGGTATTCTAGAGGCGCTGCGTTAAAGCGCATAGAGCGTGAAGCGGAGGTGAACTAGCGCACCAAGTCACGTCAGAAATGAGATATGAGCGTTATCTGGCAATTATCTTGGAAAAAAAACGCATCGCTTTGAGACGCGCGTGCACGCCCGTGTCAGGGGTGATACAGTGCAGAACGCAAGGCGAAGGGTAGGTGCCACCACCGTGTCGTCTAAGCAAAGCGTTGGAAACATTTCCTTTTTCGTGCAAGCGTTGCATTGTCAGCACCGCGTGATAAACGCTACGGTCCTCAGAATAACTTATGCATGCCTTTTCTAATAAAAGACGCAGACACAAAATATCTACCTGTTATTATGGTGCCTCAGATATGCGCGATAATTGCTTTTAATTTGACAATGACACAAGTAGGAAAGCTGAGCCTTGAGCAACATTTTTGGGCGCTGCGGATGTGGTCGCCCGTTTGGAATATCCGCTGGTGTCGTTAAAAATATCCCGGACCTGTTAGGGGTGAACAAACAGACATGTACAGACAGACAGACAGACCAGAAGGTTTACATCGAAGGCCCCCTAGAAAGACTATCGTTTCTAAAAAAATTACTGATCGCGATCCGGATCACGCGTCAGGAATTCTGTCAAGTGCGTCATGGCTTTCGCTTTACGTTGAATTCAATGCTTCTCCTTGATTCAATAAATAAGAATAATTAAGACAAAATATTAGGAACAAATGGGCATTGGCCGGTACATCACACATAGGCAGGCTAAATGCTGGTCATCAAAGATGACTGAATGAATTCCCAGAAAAGGGTACTGCACGAAGGGGAGTCAGAGTGTAGTAAAAATTTGGCAGGTTCGTGGCATCAGAAAGTTTAAAACCGCGTTGATTGGCGGATCATGCATTAGGCTTTCGTCCTGCAGTGGGCGTAGCAAGGCTTATAGTTAGGATGATGAAAAATGAAGTATTCTCATACCATACTCAACTAGGCAACATTATTTCTAACCCCCCTCTGCGATGCACTTACTTGAGTTCCCCCACCCCTCTCCCCCACGTTGATGCAAGCGGAATTATTTAATCCATTGTGCAATAAACGAAATTTGGAGGAGACTTACTACATTAACTCAATAGCCACAGTTCATATGCACTTTATATAATGTTATAGTATGAATGCCTGGCATTTTTTTCCACTTTATGAAGCTAATATACTTTGCACTCTCTCTTTGAATTGCAAAAATAAGGCAGTGTGGTTAGCGCTGCGTAGGGGAAAACACCAGCTATGGCTCCAATTCTATTTGGCATTGCTGTTTGATTATTTCCTAAAAGTGTTAGACGGCAAATAACCAGAAAAACGCGGAAACGATAAACGTCGTGCCCTCGAAAGAAATATGCTGAAAGCATACGTGGCTGAAACAGGCCGGGCCGGGCCGATATGGGCTGAAGCCTTTCGGGCCTGGGCTGGGTACGGGCAATATTTGAAAAAAAAAAAAAACCCGGGGCGTGCTCGGGTGGGCTGGATTATAGATTTTCCTAGCCGGGTCGAGCCCGGGCCGTAAAATGTGCCCGTGCAATGGTCTATGCTGGCTTACTACACAAAACTCATGATTTGCGGCGTATTTTGTACTCAACAAGTGTGCTTGTAGCTGTTCCTCAAAGAGTGTTCAGAAACTGCTCTAAAAAGCGTTTTTACAGGGAGCGTCTCGTGCAGACCTACTTTTTTGTTTTGTTTTAACACGAAGACCTTATCTTACATAAATACTGTCAATGCGCTGACAGTGGTCCCGCTGATTCAATTTAATTGATAATAATAGGTAGATATATGGCAAGCACTGTATGAAGGTCAATCGTCTTAACTGGGGGTGATCGTCTCTACCGCTTCAAGTTAGGATCCCGCACTGTCTCACATCGATGTTCAAACTAGACTTAGGCTATAAACATCAAAATAGTAGTTACTCGTCTAGGGTCTTTCGTGAACTTTCTCCACATCAAAGACTAAATTATGAGCACGTTTCCGCCTTTTTAAACAGAAATACCGGTACCCAGTCGAAACGTAGGATATTTGTTTCAATATTGTCAGTTGAGCTGCATTTACTGCATAACAACTACAACTACCCGCGAAAACGATTGGTGTTAAAATCAGTTTTGATCCCCGCCACTCATTCCCTAATATTTCTAATAAGAATCCTCTACTTACTTTTGACTGCTCCCAATATGGTACCTTTTGTGGACTATGCACACAGCTCTGCTCAGTGGTTCGAGGTTGAGGCTCCATTCAGCAACAGTACACTGGGAGCATGCCGAGATACGGGCGGCGTCCTGTAGACTCCATAGCCTGAAGTGCCGTTCAAGTTATGGTGGGTTATCCCTATAGACCAGAGAATCACGCCTAATCCCGGAATGGTCCAGCAAATCTTAAACCAAACGGAGTGATCTCTTTCCAAGTATCGCGGGGGGCGCTGTCACCCGTAACCAACCTGGAAAACCTCGAACCTCGATCTCTTCACGAAGAGATCTCCCATAACCGAACCGAGTGCCGACGGTGGTCGATTCCAGTCCTGGTGACATACATACGTGCTTGATGAACTATATACCAAGGAAATCGTACATTGTGACTCAGCGTCTCTTTAGTCAGATATAGCGTTCCCAACATTGGGGACCTCAGGACGTCACGCACCCTCTCGGAAGCAGAAATAGCAGCCTGCCCTAACTAAGTGGGTATCCCAAGAATTATATCTTAAGTAAAGTGTACTTCCATATTACAACTTCGGTTATACGTAGCAACTTAGCAAGTACCCACTGGCACGTTGTGTTCAAACTGCAGTATCGCACTGCAAAGCATGTGGCTTTCCAAGATCACTCAGCACCACCCTTAAAAACAAATGGAATCTTATTGTCAATGGTGTGAGAAGCCAGGAGGCTTGCAGTGCGACATTGTAACTGTGCCAGTCAGTTCGAATGAGTCTATACCATATAGAACCGTAAGTCGTTTATGATAGCTAGCCTTTTTCACCAGATATGATTTTTGATGTTTTAGGCACCCTTTAGTCTAACCATGTCCTGCGTCAAGCGTAACCGACAATATCAGACAGAGACAGAAAGACAAACAAACAGACCGATGAACGGGCAAACAGGTGGACGCGCGGGCAGATGGATGGATGGACGAACGGACGCATGGATACACAGACAGACAGACAAAAAGGCAGGCAGGCAGATGGGCGGATAGACGGACAGACAGAAAAAAGTTGGACGGACAGGCAGACAGATAGACAGAAAGACGGACGGACAGAGAGACAAACGTATATATAGACAGACACAGACGGAAGGACAGACAGACAGACAGCCAGACAAACGAACAGATAGCAGATGGATAGATGGACACACAGAAGAACAGACAGACAGACAAACAGACAGACAGACAGACAGACAGACAAAAGCATTTCTACGTAGTGCTGTTTTGAAAGGTCAAACTTGACATATTCTTACATACAATGAGGCGGGTTCGTCTTCCAAATCATAAATATGATATATAGACAATTTCAAGCAGGAAAATAGGTGATACATGTTAATCTAATTATTTTTGTTCCCGTTGCTTTATCCCTCCAGCAATTACATATCGAGTATTCAGATCTTCAATAATTATCCGAAACATCAGTCTTCATAAGACTGCGTGTGTGCGGCGATGAAGAGATGGTGGCCGTGTAAGAAGAGCAGTAGAAAAAAAATTGTTGCATATCAAGTATAACGAGAATCGAGTTCTTGTGAGGCATTCAGCGACACCGGATTTCGCGCTTTGATCAAAGCGTTATGAGGTATACATTGCTATGGCGTGCCACAGGCTAACATAATAGGAAAGAGGACAATGTTTAGCGTGAGCTTGGGCAGACTGGGCTCCACATTGTATGCCTGCCTGTTTATATAAAGTAAATATATTTTAGGCGCCTTTTCCCCGTAGCATTTTCGTGCAGGTACTGGGTAAACGGTAGTCAGGTCGGTCAACGGGGCACAGCGTCTGAAATGTGACGCTGGCCAGTTCCTGACGCACTACACTCTGGATCAAAGAAATCGTGGCACGAGTGTCTTCGGGGGCCCGGACTTGGTCAGACAGTGGAGACGCTGTCTCGATTTCGTTGCACACGTTGCGCACGATATTGTCCGAATCAGCAGGGGCTGATGGAAAACAGGCGTCCTCCCAGGTAAATGTTGCCGCCGTGTTGGGAAGACGAAAAAGTGTGGAGTGATACAACTTTTGCCTTCGAAGCGTCGGCATTCATTGATGACGTCGTCTACGGTTGATGAGTTTCGAAACACAAGGACAATGAAGGCTTCATCGGCTATTTCTTTCAGGATGCATGCGACTTCTTCTTTGATGGACGCTCTTCTTTATGGCTTTAGGTGGTCAATCTGCTTATGCTACCTTCATGATGTCATTGTTTCTTCGTCAACTTTGGAAACTCACCTCTAACGTCTCTCAACAATTCTTTTGGTTTTCCGCAAAGCAGGGCTTTATTTGAACTCGTCAAAATGCCACTTCGGCCACCTGCTATTGACTGTTCTTGGACACCTTGTCGACTCTTCTGGTGTTTCTCCCAATGCTGAGAAAGTCCTCGCCATCAAGAATTTCTCTGTGCCGACCTCTTCAAATGACGTTTGATGTTTTGTGGGCATTTGTTCTTACTTTCGTAGATTTGTGCAGAATTTCGCTTACGTCGCACGCCCACTCACAGAACTACTAAAAAATGTAATTTGTTTTTGTTGGGACTTGAACAAGCCGGAGCATTTGTGAACTGACGACAAGACTTACGGCGCCACCGATCATCGGCCACTTTGATATATGCGCTCCAATGGAAGTGCATACCGATGCCTGCGGCCACGGAATAGCATGCGTCGTAGCATACGTCAAAGCACGTCATAGCATACGCTAGCGGTCTTTTATTGGCAGAACCACTAAATTACTCCATCACGAAACGCGAATGCCTCGAGCTCGTCTGGGCAGTGGATGAATTTCGCCCATATTTTTATGGACTGGACAGCCGTTCACGGTTGTAATTCATTACCACGCCTTGTGCTGGCTGTCGTTCTTCAAAGATCCTAGTTGACGTCTTGGCCGGTGGGCTGTATGACTACAGGACTATTCTTACATGGTTGCGTACAAATCAGGCCGCCACCATGAGGAAGCTTATTGCTTGCCACATCATCATCTAGTAGACCCAGCAGACCCTTCTGAGAGTGGAGAGTCTACTTGCGTTTTGGCACTTTCCGCATTCAGCATCATCGCAGATCAGGAATGCCGTTATCCTCACCTCAGAGATATAATCCTTCGGCTCAGTGGTCCCCCAACTCCCCCGTCTTTTCGTATGTTCTTGCTCCGACATGGCGTATTATATCGCTACAGCATGCACCCTGATGGTCCTGAGATGCTGTTGGTCATACCACAACATATGCGTAAGACTATCCTCACACAGTTGTATGATATTCCAACAGCTGGTCACCTTGCAGTTTCAAGAACTTATGACCGCGTTCGACGTCGCTCCTTTTGGCCCGGTATTTGCCGATCTGTCTGCCGTTACGTTGCCTCATGCAAATCCTGTCAACGCCGCAAAAATCCAGCAACCTTTTCAGCAGGACGCCTTCAGCTCATTTAGATCCCATATGAACTATCTTATAAGGTAGGTCTTGACTTACCAGGACCATTCCCTTTATCAGCCAGCGGAAACAAGTGGGTAGCAGCTGTCACGGATTACACCAATAGATATGCCATCACGCGGGCCCTTCTTTCCAGTTGTGCTGCCGACGTCGCTGACTTCCTTCTGGAAGACCTCGTACTACACCATGGCGCTCCTCGGCAACTGCCTACCGATCAGGATTGCTACTTTTTTCACAAGGTATTCAAGACATACTACACTCTTGCGCTGCAAAACACGTTCACAACGGTGTATGACCCCCAAGCCAACGGGCTCATTGAGCTGCTAAATGGGAGCATCAAGGGTATGCTCGCCTGTACTTTTCTTCGGACCGTCATGAGGGGGACGCCGCCCTCGCATTTGTGAAAATTAATTGTCTCTCATACGTCCCAGAATGATACTGCAGGTTTTTCACTATTTTTTCTCCTGTATGCACGAGAACCGACGCTGCCTTTTGACAAGCTCCTTCCTGCCGTTAACTACATGCCAGAACACACCCGCGATGGGATTGCTAGAACTCTAGAGGCACGTGAGATTGTTCGCCCGTGTCGAAGTGATTCGCAGAAACGACAATGACTGGTCTACAATGCTCGACACAGTCCTTTTCTGGACGCCATCATGGCGAGTTGGCATGTGCGAGAAGCTGATTTCGCCGTACTCGGGTCGGTACCGAGTGGTGCGCCAAGTCACAGACGTGACATGTGGAATTGAACCTCTGAACACCACCAGCGCTCGATCGTGTTCTCACGTTCTGCACGTTACACGGCTTAAGCGATATTACTCGGACAAACCAAGCACCGAGACGGTGCCTTAGGCGCCCGGGGTGATGCCACAGATGAACATAATAGGAAAGAGGACGATGTTTAGTGCGAGCTCTGCAGACTCGGCTCCATACTTCATATTATATGCCTACTGGTTTATCTAAAGTAAATATAATTTTGTCAGGTGATTCTTCCCTGTAACGTGCACACACACACACACACACACAGAGCTATATATGTATATATATATATATATATATATATATATATATATATATATATATATATATATATATATATATATATATATATATATATATATATATTGTTGCAGTGTACCATCGACAGAAGGAAGCTTAGGACTTAGCGAAAAGGACGAAGACGCCTGCGCCTTAGACGCTTGCGCGAGAAGCAACTCATCAATCTTTTTCGGCTGCCGATTCTCTCTGGACGCTCTGCTATTAACCTAGATCTCGCCCCGTCACATTTAGTGGACTTGCTGGGTAACCGCCTCGCAACAAAACTTCGCAGCCGCTGTCGTTTGAAGGGTCATTCTGCAACGATGACGGATAATTTCGCATCTGCATCCTGCTGCTGGAGATGATGCGACGACTACATCTCATCCTGCGACCATATCTTTCGTGCTCGAAACCCCGCGGGATCCTGGCATGTTTAGGGGTTCCGGTCATCCGGATGAAGTGGACGTTAAATATTGGCTGGCAGAGTACCAACGCGTGAGTACTCGATAACGATGGGGCCCCGCTCTTATGCTGGCGAAACTTGTTCTATCTTAGGGGAACCACCAAATCGTGGTACAAGAACCATGAAGCAGAACTTGGAAGTTGGCCAATGTGCAGGGCGAAAATGTTGGACTTGTTCGGGAAGCCTATTGGAAGAAAAATAGCCGCGAACAAAATGCTCGCGTCTCGGGCGCAGACCTCGACAGAGTCGTACGTCTCGTACATTGAAGATCTGTTAACATTGTGTCGCAAAGCCGAGATACCAGAGGCTAACAAAGTTAGACATAATAATAAGGGGATTGTGGACGATGCATTCAACCTCCTCCTCTGCAAATATTATTCTACAGTGGATGCCATTATAAAGGAATGCCGGCGCTTGAGCTAGCGAAGAGCCGGCGGATTAACAGCGTGTTTGCCCGCCTTCTTAATGCAGCTGCAACGTTGTCTTGCGAAGACCATGCAAGAACACAGCCGCCACATCCAGTTTCATCGGATCAGATGACCCAAGTTGTACGGCGCAAAGTTGAAGCCATTACCCCTGTTCCGGCACACACTGCTGCAATTGACACGACCCCACTCACTGCTAACATGGTTCAAGCCATCTTCCGCCAAGAACTCGCCATCGTAGGTAATCCCTCGGTTTGCGCCTTGTCCAGCCAGCAGCAAGCTCCATGGCGTCCACGCTCGTCCTATCCCGAGCAGCAGTTTACGGCTTGATCTCGCCACCTTGCTGCGTAGAGAACCGCCAACCATCGACAAATTTGCTTTCATTGCCAACGTATCAGTCATGTCGTCCGGTACTGCGACAACCGCTGGTACTCGCCATCTCGGACGTCGTCTGAACCTTACTACCAACAGGACAGCACCCATTTTGCATCTGCCGCACAGCCTTCTTCGCCAAACAACTACAGAAGGATCAACAGCCGATCTCCGTCACCGCATGGTCGTCAGTCACGTTCGGCTCCAGGACGTCGCCAGTCATCTCGCTCACCGCAGACTCGCAGGCCGTCGTCCCCATTCAACCACGCTCCTGCTTATCCGGAAAACTAAACGGTGCAGCGCCCGGAGGTGACGCTGATTTATCGACTTCCTTCACAAATCCTCTCTTGACGCTTCCGACGAGACAATGTTTGTTAGACGTTGACGTTGATGGTGTGGCTATTTCGGCCCTTATTGATAGTGGAGCGCACATTTCTGTAATGGGCGAGAACCTTCGCCGACGCCTACATAAAGTGCTCACGTCTGCCGCTTCCCGCACACTCCGAGTCAGCGATGGGAGGACCTTTGCGTTCAAAAGATGTGCATGGCCCGTGTATTCATTGCCGGTCATCTTACATTAGTTCAGTTTGCCGTCATTGAAATGTGACCTCATGACCTAATATTGGGCTTGGACTTCCTGTTACGTCGTTCTGCGCTCATTTATTGTGCCACTGGTGCTCTTCAGCTTGAACTGCCGCAGCTCGCCGATTTTCCAGCTGACCATGCTCCACGTTTATGCTCTCGTCACCACGTTCGCTTGCCTCCGCAAGCTGCTACATACCTCACTTTGTCGTGCTCCCGTGATGTGCCCGATTGTGACTACCTCGTCACTCCTAATACTTGGCTTAGGAGTGACAAGGTAGTGACTGTAGGAGCATTGTCGTCACTCCTACACTCTAAAAATGTTTACACCCTTAAGGGTGCATTTGTTTTGTCCCATGGGCAACACCCTGTTAGGGTGTCTAAGAACACCCTAAACAATAAGGTGTTTAGAAACAACCTGAAGCCGTAGGGTGTAAAGAAACGTGACACCCTACTTTATAGGTATTTATGAACGCCCCTAAACTATGGGTGTTGGATGAAGCTACACCCATGTGAGCGGGGTGTAACACAAAAAAAAACCTTGAAACGATGGCAATTATATGGATAAGCATACATGATAAAATGAAGCACAATTAACGAGACAACAAAAGCAGAGACACAGGAGGTGACGCTTAGTATTGTGTGTTGAGGAGAGCCGTTCATAGCACTTAATTTCATCAAATATGCTTCACCAACTGGCCCAAGCCTCAATTGTTTTCAGGTAGAAGCATATATGAACCTTCTCTGCAGCTGACAGGGAAGAAGGAAGATACTGATGTCACCCACTGCACTTATACCTGCATGCATGCAGCTGATAAAATAAGGTGCCATGGTCTTGAATGAGCTGTATAAAGCCAGTGTACATGTGTGAAGGTAGACCGGGCCAAAAACAAAAAAGGAGGACGCGGCAGAAACTTACACATACACACCCACACACACATGCAACACACTACAGTAGTGCAAGCGGTTACCTGTAGCATAAGATTCAACCGAACATAACGCCGAAGCAAAAAATAATTAGGCCCATATGTTCACATCTGCCTTTATTATAGAAAAACTGCAAGTCAGACAAACAGGACTCTGATGGCATTCTGCAAAATTTTGAAATATCTCTCGTGACCAAGTTTTTTCTCTATACTAGACATTCATTGTTTTCAATTCAATAAATCCCTACAACTTTCAAAAACATTTGCACTAGTCGGGTAAACGACTTAGAGGTATGTCTTTGATTAATACCTATACAATAGAAAAAAACACGTAGAAAGAGTAAGCGAGTTTCTGGAGTCACATATGCAACCTATTATATCTCGTAGTATAAACTTCGGCATTGAAAAATGGGAACATTCGACAAGGTAGTGTAATTGGGGTTGTAATAATTTAATATCAGTGTTGGTATACTTCTAACTGCAAAACTACAGCTCTTCACTGCTGCTTGCACCATCATCTTTAGATGCTGAGATGACTGGTGCCTTCGAGAGAAGTGGGGCGAAGATCTTCTTTCTGTACAGGAATTTCAATCCCGGAAACCTAAAATCACAAGGAACAATGACCGAAACTTCACAAAGAGTTCAACATACAGTATGCACTAACTGCTTTCTTATGTGTTAGTATAAATTGAGTGTATAGCAAGCATATTCAGAGGCATCTGGCTCCACTGCAGTGAGAATTGCTAGAAAAGGTATTCTGAGCAATAAATGACATAAATAGCGCGCTGTGGCTGCATCATTACACTTTTCGTGCCATAGATATGAACCTTACTTTACCCTTTCAGCTTGCTCGCGCAGTCAAATGAAAAAATGCTGCTCCAAGTTGATAATGTTCCATTAGCTGCATGCATCGACCTATCTAAGTAAATGTCAAGTTCCATGCTCAAGTATACATCAACACAGCTGCATGTGTATTTCTGTAGATGATCTACCATGGGACTCATTCGATTAGTTTATTAAAAGGAATACAGTACGACACGCAAGAACATACATATATTTTGTCTCTATTACACAAAAGCACAATGCCACTGAGGTACTTCGCGGCATGCGCATTGAGAAGGTATTCAGTGCAGGTAACTTGTAAAATTAAGTACTGTCTAAATGCGAATGATACTAGTGTTCTTGAACTGGCTCACATTGACACGATTATCTAATGGAAGAATTGGCTATAGAGTCATTCAACGTAAGACGTCTCAGCCATTTCGGCAACCATCTCAAATGTATTAAAAAAATCGCGCTGATTTTACTGCATTAAAAATGGTAACCGCTAGAATATTTCGCAGAAAAATTTTTGGTCACGTGGATGCCATCTGAACTTCCGGGAATCTCGTCTGGGCGTAAGTGAAAAAAATTATTTCGTAAGTACCTCTTCCTTCGTGCCAAATTTGGTCTACAAGTCGAGTGAAGGGCTTGCGTAAAGTGCTTGAAGCTCAGTTATATTATCACCATTTTTGACCACATGAGCCTAAAATAGTTTAGCCGAAATGTGTTATATCTGCATTTTTCTACATCTGCATTTTTCTATATCAATACTGCACTTTGAATAAATATCTGAGGAGTGAATACTTAATCCACACAAGGTATATCTGGAGGAAAAATATTTTAGACCTCTCACGCTGTCAAACTTTACGAGAAAAAATCGCGAATTCACAAAATAGTTGTTTTGTCTATATTGAGACGGAACTTGCACCATGTGGTGGTTGAAATAAAATAGGCTTTGTACCTAAATCAAAAGCAAATAAACGGTTCTTTATATGTGCCAAGTTTTGTCATAGCAGTTTATGCTTTTAGAAAAAGGTCACAGCATATCCACGGAGTGAATGATGATCAGTGGGGCGTAGCGTTCGTCCGTCCGGACGCATAAACGAATGGACAGACAGTCTCACGCAAGTATGGACAGCCAGAAAGACAGACGGACTCACGGACAGACCGACACACGGAAGCCCGGACGGATGGATGCACAGATGAACGGACGAAAGCACAAATGTACGGACGAACGATTCGCCCCACGAATCATCATTTTTTCCGTGTATATGCTGTGAAAACCACTATCGCTATCTATTGTGCAACTCATAAAGTGGCTACGTAATACTAGTGCGACTACAGACGAGGGAACAACCCACAGCCTAAAGAGCTTTGCCCCTAAATGATTTTTGAAGTTCCAAGTTCCTCATTTGCCATTTAGTCATACGGCAGCCAATGCCTCGAAGTTCCCCATGGCCGTTGAAGAGGAAATTCGAAAATTATTTTATTCCTTGAAATTAAAATATGTGGCCGAAAAATTGTATTAATATTACTGAGTTTCAAACACCTTACATAGGCCCCTCTACTTAACATGTATCAAACTTGGCATAAAAAAGGTGCGGTTCTTGTAAAATTTTTTTTTTCACAAACAACATTCTGGAAAGTTTAAAAAAAATCACGTGACTAAAAATTTTTTCTCTCCGTAATATTCATGCAGTTCACTGTTTTCAGTGCATTAAATGAGCACGATTTTTTTGAACACGTTTGCCATAGTCGCAAAAATGGCTGGGAAATTTGGAATAAAGTGACCCTGTTACTTTACCTCAATGACCATTACATACTGGTAAACTTGGGCCATTTGTTTCAATCATGCTGGCAGGCTGAGGAAGCATAACTCCTTCCCGATGCAACGTAGGCTGTTCAGTGACCGTGCGTGTTGCGTTTCCAGATAAATATGCTGCCCAGTCTTACATTTTGGCTGCAACACATGCTTAGATACCGTGCAGTATGTATACCATTAAAGTGTTTTTGTGCAACAAAAAAAAAAACTAATAATACGCTTCACATAGCGAAAATACCTTTAACATCTGAAGTACTTAGTGAAGTTAAACGCCAAAGCGAGGCGATGGCAATAAATTTCTGAATAACAAGAATATTTTGAAAGTTACACACGATAGAAAAAATGTGAAGAAAATGTGCTCGAACGTTAGCAGTTATGTTCAAACAAGCGTTTGCGCTGTTCAAGTAGGCAGTTCGACCACCCACACAGACAAAAGGTCTGTTCAAACAAAAGTCCAGCTTCAGTGCTTGATCCGCTACACAGGCACGGCTGTCGGCAATGTCATGCTACATTGCGGGTGAACGAAAATACTGGTGAAGACGAATTTAACCAAATGGAATGTATTAGCAAGTAGGCAAACTTCGCGAGGCGCACCTAACGCGAAGCAATATGCTGTGTTGTCACCTGATGCATGAACCCAAGTTATCACGGTAGTGTTACCGCACAAAACGAAAAAGAACCGAAAAGAATGACATGGACACCATGCCCTCGTTTTATGTTCTCGGTATTTTGGTGCAACACGAAAAGAGAGAGTTTCATTTCATTTCATTTATTTACTCTCAATGCTGTAAGGCGTTATAGAGAGGAGGGGTACAATATTAAACAACCAAGAGAAAAGACAACAGCGAGGTGGTTACAAAAAGTGATTGCTGACAGTGCACCTGAAGTGCACAGCGTCGCTGATGGAGACAATGGAGGCTGGAAGGTGATTCCACTGCAGGCTGGTCGTTGGGACAAACGAGTTCAGGTAGAGGTTTGTTCGGGAGTTTGGCACACCAACTTTTAACAAATGATCAATGCGGGATGACACGTATGATGCAACTGAAAAAAGAGATTGTTTTAAGGTCCGATTGGTGTAAAATATTTTATGGAAAACACATAGGCGGGATATCATACGACGGGTTGCAAGATCACGTAGTTGTACTACTTGTTTCATGTTAGTGACACTGGATGACCGGGAATAATCAGAGAGAATGAAACGAGCGGCCCGATTTCGGATAGCTTCAAGTGTGGAGACGAGATTGGCAGAATGTGGATCCCATACAGAAGAGGCATATTCAATCTTCGGCCGTACAAGGGTTTTGTAAAGCTGCAGTTTTAAGGAAGTGGGAACTCGAGAGAAATTTCGTCGAAGGAAGCCGAGCATGCGATTCGCATTATTGCTAATATTTTCAATGTGCGAGTGCCACGAAAGGTTATCTGAAATCTGAACGCCCAGGTATTTGTAATTGGTAACCAATAATAGAGGGGAGCCATTCAGGAAATGTGTGTTTACAGGGGTGTGCTTGATTGTTCAAGTTAACGTTATATATTTGCACTTGTCGACGTTTAGTTTCATTAGCCAGGTGTTGCACCAGGCTGAAATTGTGTTAAGGTCGGTTTGAAGTTGTGAGGGATCAGAAGGTTCACATATATTTCTATATATATAACACAATCTTCAGTGAAAACACGTATTGATGAGGTTATGGTATCAAGAAGATCATTAATATAAATTAGGAAGAGAAGAGGCCCCAACACTGATCCCTGAGGGACACCAGATGTAACAAGACAGTGAGGAGATTTGTTATCATTAACGGCTACATATTGAAAGCGATTCTGCAGAAAACATTCAATCCACCTTAAAATGTTAGGGTCAATGCTCAGTTTGCTACGTTTATAAAGTAGTAGTGGGTGGGAGACGCAGTCAAATGCCTTCGCGAAATGAATAAAAATGCAATCGACTACTGACGCACGATCCAACAAAGAACAGAGATCATTAGTAAAGGTGAATTATTGAGTTTCACAGGAATTATTTTTGCGAAAACCGTGTTGATAGACTGTAAAAAATGAATTAGATTCTAGAAAGCTCATCAAGTTAGTGTAAATGATGTGTTGGAGTAGTTTGCATGAGAATGATGTAAGAGAGATGGGTCGATAGTTAAAAGGGGAGAAAACTTCACCAGACTTGTACACTGGAACCACCCTTCCACCCTTCCAGTCGTCGGGCAGTAAGCAACACTGTAAATACTGTGAAAAAATATAGGAAAGGATCAATGAGGAGTTCACAGTGGTACTTTTCAGAAACATGTAGTTAATTCCATCTATTCCAGGAGATGAAGAAATTTTTGCCCCCTGTATCAGCTTGAAAATTCCAGCACATTCAATAAAAATGGGTTCCATTGGTTCAAGATGTAGGCTTTCTTTAACAGGAAAAGAAGTAGGAATTGTTTTAGTAAAAGATAAAGAAAACGTATTGTTGAGCAACACGCAGCATTGCTCTCGTGGAACAAGTGTTCCATCCGGTGTTTTTAATTTTACATCTTTAGATCTGCTCATATTAACAGCGCTTCAGAACTTGCGGGGATCAGTCGATAAGAGGGATGGGAGCGGTCGCTGATAAATCTCGGTTTTTGCACGAGAAAGGGCTTTTTTATATTGTGATGCAACGCGCGCATAAGCCGCCCATCTTTCAGCAGAACTTGATAGTCTACAGCGGCGAAAAATACATTTTTTTATTAAGCAGTCGTTTTAGTGAGACGTTGTACCACGGTTGGCGTTTAGGACAGGGGATTCGTCTGAGCGGTATGTACTTATCAGTCAGCCATTGAACCTTGTTTCGAAATAAAGCCCAATTACCATTGAGCGGACGCTCCTTAAATTCAGAAAGGAAATAATCTATAAAAGCTTCCAGTTCCCTATTTATGGCTTGGAAATCAGCTTTAACGTAGTCCCTAATTTGTGTAAACTGTTTGGCGGGGCGCGAAGAGGATGACGGTATAGTGAAAAGGGCCACTAAGTGGTCACTCAAAGCAGGCAAAAGCGTTAAAGATAAAACAGACTCGGGAACAGTGGTCAGTAAAGGTCAAGGGTGCTGGAAGACGACTGGGTAATGCGAGTAGGTCCTTTAACAAGTTGACTTAAGTTAAATATAGAGCAAACGTCAATAAAACTTCAGCATTCTTTAGAAGGACTGGTTGTTACAGGAAACGGCTCGTTCCACGAAATTGCCGAAAAGTTAAAATCACCCAAAACAAACAAGGGGGCTTTAGGAAATTTAACGACGACTTGGTTGAGGCAATCGTGGAATTCATCGCAAAAAGTAGACGAACTGTTCAGCGGACGGTAGCAAGCACAGAACAAGAAATCTGCGTAGTTTATCTGGATACAAACACAAAGAAATTTTAAATGTGATGGAATCCTGACGTCATAAGACGCGATCTCATGGGATACCGCAATAAGAATTCCACCTCCTTTCCGCTCAATTCTGTCGTACCACTATATGGTGTAATCTTTTTTGCAATTCAGCAGTTCTTTATTATCCACATGTTCATGCAGCCAAGTTTCGGTGAGCTCATGCAGCCAAGTTTCGGCGAGCACAACAACATCAGCTGAGCACGCGTTAATCGCAGATGATAACCCATCACGTTAAGGAATCAAACTTCTGATGTTGGTGAACAGAAAAAAATAGTCACGTTTGGATTTCGCCTGCACGGCTGAGGGTTGCTTGGTAGTGGTTTGGTGCGGTAACAGAGAGTTGGCTGTATCACCAATGGAAAGAGGGGCACTGTAAGTCCCAATTTCGCAGACACTATCGGTTACACTGCAATAAGCATAACATTGTTTGCCGACGTACAGCTTGTTATAGCGCAAGCTGTACTGTTTCTCTGTAGCCTTGCCAAAATCGTGAAGCTTTTTGCGCTAGTAGTGAGTGGCCTTACAAAAGTCTTTCTGGATTGTGATACCGGTGCTCTTAAGTTTAGCCCTTTGAGAAAAAGTTCGGTCTTTTGTTTTGGAAGACGCAAACTTGACAATTATAGGTCGGCACTTGTTCTCGACAAAGAAGTCTAGTCTGTGTGCCCGAGCGATGCCACAGCGGGCACTGGTTCCGAAAAGGTGGTGGACAAGAGCTTCCGTACTTTCTCTTCAGCTGACGCCCATGTATCTGAATGACTATCGTGAAAGCCGTAAAAAAGCAAGTTGTCCCGCCGAGCCCTATCTTCTAAATCATCGAGGCGAGACAGCACAGCCGAATTTTCGCAGTTGACAATTTCAACTACTGTGCGGCGAGTGTCAGCGTCGTCAGTAAGGCGTTCTATGATGGAAACCTTGTTCTGAACCGCTGCTAATCTCTCAGTTACATCTGTTGCTCGATCTTCGAGCAATTTCTGGGTGGCTCTTACTTCGTTTAGCGACGACATTACTTCGGCGTGGCGTGATTCCATTGTACCTGCGAGGGATTTTATAGCTTCCAGTACTTCACTATTGGTAATCTCAGATACCGGTTTAGGAGGCCCAGGGTTAAGTTCTATATCCCCAGACATAATAAGCAATTGCATAGCATGAACACAGTCAGTGCAAACCATCAAAAGCACATAAGGGCATGGGACAAGCAGCAGACAACGGTTGCTCGTTTTTTAACAATGCAAGGAAGGTGAACAACCAACCTGTATGAAAAACAGCAAGGGCTTAAGCAACACCATCTCCACTGCTGCTGCCACATGCCTACTGGTGGCAGCTTGTTCACGCTGGCTCTTTATACTGTCCGAAACTCCTGGCGGCTGTGATGCGGTGGTTCCTCCGGTGTAGGTGCGCAGTGGAGCCGCGTCCACGCATGGCCGCGCATAGTCGACTCGTTGAAGATAGCAGCTGAGCACCGGGGTTGACCAAGAACGCACAAAGCAGCCAGGCTGCGGCGTTGATTCCGGAGACGAGACAGCCAGTATCTGTATGTAAAACAGGAATGGCTTAAGCAACGCCATCTTCACTGCTGCTGCCACATGCCCACAAGTAAATGAACTGAATGAAAAATAAATGAACTACCAACATGCCCAAGCATATGCGTCTTTGATACGGTTGATGCTTAGTGCTAACAAGCACCGTCCCCCCACCCATGTATCAATTAGTAAACTAAAATTGATGTGCATCACGAGCGGGCCCTGTTAAACACGGCTGCCCACAAACGGCACCGCGAAAATCTGTTCAATTTCTTCGCTGAACCTGAGTGGCGCACGCTCACTCTGCTTTGTACTCCAAACAATCTAAGCAAACAAACAAAAAACTTGCCCACAATCACACTTCGCCATCATCCCCGTGAAATAGTTCGGACAAATATTCTCGCTAAGTAAACAAATGATTATTTGTCATCAACTAGTTGAAAACAAAATTGTTTGAAGGCGTTATTTTCGTGCTCACGCAGTCAACAAAGCGCTGAACGGAACAGCATGAGAGTGGTACTCAGTATTTCACTTCGAGTGCTCCACAATATGAATCCACAGGTCCAGTCTTCAGGATGGTGCACCTTCGCAATAATCAGCACTGACAGAACACACAGGTCAAGTACAGAACGTCAGCACATTTCAAACTAAACACTGACTAATAACTTACACTGATCGAGAAGCCACGCGCACCACACGCGCACACAGGGGAGGGTTTTTCGCCTGCGCACTTATTGACATGCAAGACAATGTCGTCCCTTTCCGGCGCTCAGCAGTCGCACGCGCAGCGATCCTGGTCGGCCAAGGTTGTCTACGCGACGAAACTTCATGGCGTATGTGCACTCTCAGACCAGCTAGATGCGGTTTAACGCTAGCTCTGGCCCTCTACTCATAGCGCGGGCGCTGCTTTCTTTTTTGTGGCAGTGATCTGTTGCGTTATACTCGTTCTTTATCAGTGCATCTGAATCGCCGTAAACATTGTGACGGTGCAGTGCGGCCAGCAAGCGCTACTAATCAGAACGCTGATTTGTAATATTCAGGAGAAATATTTAGCACGCCTTCACTGACCTAATGTAGTGAATACTGGTAGAAAAGCTAAGCTGGTACACTTTGCTTAGCTCTATGGGTCTTTAGGGACTGCACATTCAGGGTCTCGCAGGCGATATTTAATCAGCAATTTCATTTTGGTAAAGACTTTGCAGAGTTGCATGCATCGGCGTCACACTATTCGATTGGAACACATTTTCACGTACGCACTGCTAAGAAGACGAAGACGACAGCGCATACACGCATCTGCACGCTTTTGTGCAGCAAGCAGTACGCGCGATGGGCGTATTGCGGAGGTTGAGCAATTGTAGATCAGGTATGAGAAGAAAGGCACTTTTGATTATATTGCTACGATACTGAGGATGCGCGTGGAAGAAGTGGAGAACGAGGTTGGCACGAGCGGTGATCGGCCAGATCCCTGGACTCTCGCATTCATCATCTCCTGTAAATAAAGTCATCCATCGCACCGTAACAAGATTGGTGGAAGGTGCGGGGTACAGCGGAGTGATCCAAGGCCAACGATCACGGAAGCGCTACCTCAAGAACTACGCCGAAGCCGCCGACTGGCTGGTCTACCACCGCTCTCTATGAATCCGATTGCTGACGGCGACACCACGCACTCTTCGTCTGGCGCTGCGTGGCCCCGGCACATGGTACCACGAAGCTTCTCAGGGAGGGTCGGAGAAGACGTCGACGAATGGCTGAAACACTTCAACCGTGTGAGTAAATACAACTGTTCGGATGCGGCCTCCCGGTTGTCGAACGTCGGATTGTTTCTTCAAGGGACGGCATTGGTGTGGTTTGAAAACCACGAAGAAACAATAACGACCTGGGAAGCGTTTGAGAAAGAAATATTGAGCTGCTTCGGAGACCCATTGATGAAGAAGAAGCGCGCTGAGCAAACTTTGATGCAGCGTGCTCAAGTCCCCGGTGAAACATGCACAACGTACATTGAAGAGATCCTGAAATTGTGCAAGTCTGTAGACCCACGCATGAAAGAAGATGACAAGGTAGGGCATCATCTCAAAGGGGTTGCTGAGGATGTCTACAATTTCCTCATCGGCAAGGACAGCTTGGCGTCTGTAGCGGACGTAATACAACACTGCCGCACGTTTGAGACACTGAAGGCTAGGCGCATCACTCCCAAATTTGGTAGACTTGCCAACGTCACCACGGTTGCAAGTGTGGACGTCCCTCCAACATCATCCTGTGATTTTGCCTCAATGATCACGGAAATCGTACGCGAAGAACTTGGACGACGTGATGCTGTCAACCCGCCGAGAGCACCTGCTATCAACACCTCCCCGCCATACGACGCAATGTGTGCTGCCGTTGATGCCACGCTATATGATGTGCCCCAATCAAGAGCACCAGAGCCCCCAACCGACAACTTACATCATCGCCGTGGTTTCCAGAACGCCTCTCGCCAACCACCTACAATAGTGTCTTCGTGGGACGATCATGGGCACATGGCGCCTCGTGGAAGGATTGGCGACGTGCGTGAGGCCCCTGTGTGCTATAACTGCGGTTTCCGTGGACATGTGGCTCGATTCTGTGGTCAAAGGCGTCGCCCCCAGCAACGCTACTACGAGGGACCATCACCTTTTTCTCGACAAAACCGCTGGCGCGGTGGTATGCGTTCAATGCGGGACGCGTACGTTGGGGACGGCTTCCAGCAAACGACCCACAGTGATACACATGTAGGACGCAATTTCCACCGGAATTCACGCAACGACTCGCCTTCCTCCGTGCGAAGCTTGACGCCCCCACAACACGCCGGTTCCGTTACCCATCTCCTGGTCGACGCGTCACCTCCCCGCATCCGGGAAACTAGGTGGTGCGGCCAATGGAGGTGAGGTCGCCGAACATTTGTCACTACATCGGCCTATGCCTCCACCCGTTTTTATGACTCAAAATAGGGTCCCTGTGCTTATTGATGGACTTCCTACGATGGCTTTGATAGATACTGGAGCAGCTGTTTCAGTGATGAGTCTTAACTTCAAATTGTGGCTAGGACATAAACTGATGTTTCGCTGGGACAGTTGTGCATCATTTAGTGCAGTGAGCGGGGAGACATTGTGCCCGATCGGTGTGTGTGTTGTTAGTGTCACTTTGGGTGACAAGGTCTTCGAGGCTGAATTCGCCGTCCTGACCAGCTCCACCCATGACATCATCTTGGGCATCGATTTTCTACGCGAGTGCGGGGCTACTGTAGATTGCGGTGCTGGCGAGATTATGCTATCGGCATTTACTGACGATCCTAGGTGCTGTCAAGGATCTATCACCGTCATTGAGGATGTTGTCTTGCCGCCCAACTCGATGAAGACCGTACGCGTTGACGCCTCTGCCTCGGACGCCGGAAAGTTTGATGTTCTTGTGGAGCCCATTCCTCTCAATTGCGCCAAGAAAAATGTGCTCATTCCACATTGTGTTCTGTCGATCAGTGCTTGGCGATCAGCTTTATGGGTGTCAAACTATTCAAATGAACCTGTTATGCTACCCTGCGGAATGCGACTCGCCCGCTTCGAACAAAATGCGACCAGTTTCATTGCATCTTTAAGTGACGAGAGAGTAGATCCTATTTGTGCAACGTACCATACAGAAGCCAACTTTCTGAGTATGGTAAACAAGTCGTTATCATCAGAAAAACGTCAAGCTTTGGTCGAAGTCCTTGCGAAGCACGCTACTATATTTGACTTTGCGCAGAAAGAAGAGCAAATAAGTGTACCCGAGTGGCGTACTCGCCATGGGATTGACACAGGATCTCCTCACCCTATCCGGCAGAAACCATACCGCGTCTCATCTGCGGAGCGCAAGGTCATTACTCAACAGGTAGAAAGGATGTTAAAGAAAAGGGTTATTCAAGAGTCGTGTAGCCCTTGGGCTGCCCCTGTGATTCTTGTCCGAAAGAAGGATGGTACATGGCGATTCTGCGTGGATTACAGACGGCTCAACTCTGTTACTAAAAAGGATGTCTACCCGCTTCCCAGGATTGATGATGTCATCGATTGTTTACATTCGGCATCGTACTTCTCATCCGTGGATTTGAGATCTGGTTATTGGCAAATCCCCATGCACCAGAATGACAAAAAGAAAACGGCCTTCATAACCCCAGATGGTCTATTTGAATTCAATGTAATGCCGTTTGGCCTATGCAACGCTCCAGGCACGTTTGAGCGCTTCATGGACTCTGTGTTACGTGGACTAAAGTGGGAAGTTTGTCTTTGTTACCTGGATGATATTATAATATTTGGCCGTACATTCGATGAACACAACCATCGTCTAGACATTGTTCTCACCTGCCTTGAGAGAGCTAAGCTCACCCTGAACTCTAAGAAGTGTCACTTTGGCAGCCGTGAGACTCTCGTTCTCGGTCACCTGGTGGACAAGCATGGCGTTCGACCCGACCCCCAGAAAGTCGCAGCAGTCAGCAGCTT
Source organism: Rhipicephalus microplus (assembly GCF_043290135.1). Lineage (NCBI taxonomy): Eukaryota > Metazoa > Arthropoda > Arachnida > Ixodida > Ixodidae > Rhipicephalus > Rhipicephalus microplus. The sequence goes on along the minus strand of NW_027464590.1, from coordinate 10,688,974 downwards.
CAAACAACCTCAGTCGGTGCGAGAGTTGCGAAGCTTTCTGGGCCTATGCTCGTACTTCCGTCACTTCGTGCCCAGGTTCGCCGACCTCGCTTACCCTTTGACGTCCCTACTCAACAAGAACGCACCTTTTCGGTGGTCAGCGGAATGCGAGTCGTTTTTTTCGCAACTCAAGTTTGCTCTTACGTCAGGGCCCGTACTTCGCCACTATGACCCGTCTGCTGCCACAGAAGTTCATACCGACGCCAGTGGTGTAGGTATTGGCGCCGTCTTGGTCCAACGCCATGGAGCTGCTGAACACCTCGTTGCCTATGCCAGTCGCTGTTTAAGTAAGCCGGAGCGAAACTATACTGTCACAGAGCAGGAATGTCTCGCGGTCATATTCGCCGTGCACAAGTTTCGCCCTTATATCTATGGACGCCGATTCTCGATTGTTACGGAACACCACTCTTTATGCTGGCTCACTGGACTATGGGACCCATCTGGTCGTCTTGCTCGTTGGGCATTACGATTGCAAGAACACGACTTTGAAGTCTGCTACAAGAGCGGTCGTCGTCATGCCGACGCTGATTGCCTTTCACGACTTCCCCTTCCGACAACCGAGTGTAATGCGGACAACTTTCATGAATATTTGGCTGTAGTGGATACTCAGTTCCCTGACCTAACAACTTTTCGAGCAGAGCAACGCAATGACAACAGTCTCGCTTCTTTCTTTATTTCCGGAACGAACGGCCAATGTGGTTTCGTCGTAAAGGATGGCGTTCTTTACAAAAAGAATTATTCCGGCGTAGGCCCTCGTCTACTTCTATTTGTGCCTACAAGTCTTCGACAACACGTACTTCGAGCAATGCACGACGACCCAACATCTGGCGATATGGGTTTTTCTAGGACATTTTATCGCACGCAAGAACGCTTCTTCTGGCCGAAGATGCGTAAAAGTGTGACTGCATACGTTGCGAGCTGTGAGCAATGTCAACGCCACAAGCGTCCTACAATTCCGCCAGCCGGACTACTTCATCCCATAGCACCCCCGAGTTCACCATTTGACGTCGTAGGTGTCGACCTGCTCGGCCCTTCTCCGCTATAAACGAACGGCAACCGATGGATTATTGTGGGCGTTGACCACCTCACACGTTACGCCAAAACTGCGGCGATTCCTGCGGCAACGGCCACTCAAGTTTCACAGTTCATGCTGTCACACGTTATATTACGCCATGGATCCCCCCGTGTCATCATCAGTGATCGCGGGCGGCAATTTGTTGCCGATGTAGTTGAAGACCTCCTTCGTCTTGCTTCGTGCCATTTTGGTCACACTACCGCGTATCACCCGCAGGCTAATGGTTTGACGGAACGAACAAATAGGACTCTCGTCAACATGATTTCCATGTATGTTGATTCTGGACACAAAACATGGGACGCGATTTTGCCATTTATAACTTTCGCCTACAACACTGCGCAGCACGAAACAACTAGATACAGTCCATTTTATGTGCTCTACGCACGCCAACCCCGCACAGCTCTTGACACTATCCTTCCTTTTTCCGAGACTGATCAACCTACTCTCGCCGAAACCATTTGCCGCGCAGAAGAGGCCCGGCGCATCGCCTGTCTTCGAACTTTCGTCTCACAGAAACACTCCAAAAACCGTTACGACAGAAGTCACCGGCACGTATGGTTTGAGAAAGGGGATTTGGTGTGGCTTTGGACGCCGCTTCGCAAGCGCGGCCTCTGCCAAAAGTTTCTGGCCAACTACACCGGTCCGTTTGTTGTCTTGGAACGTCTAAGCGATGTCACGTACGTGATATCTCAGCTGTTGTCAACTGGCCGCCGCTCAAGCAAGACCAACGTCGTTCATGTTGCCCGTTTAAAACGCTATCATCATCGCAACGAAGCCTAACTCGCCCGGTGGGCATCGTCTGCAAAGGGGGAATTGCTACTATACTGAGGATGCGCGTGGAAGAAGAGGAGAACGAGGTTGGCACGAGCGGTGATCGGCCAGATCCCTGGACTCTCGCATTCATCATCTCCTGTAAATAAAGGCATCCATCGCACCGTAACATAATATAAAATTTATGTCCGACCTGTGTTGGAGTTTGGCTGCATTCTTTTTTCTGGTGCGCCAGCCTACAATCTTCGGCCGCTCGTTCTGTTGGAAAGAGAGGCTTTACGGCTCTGCTTAGAACTTCCAAAGTATACTGCAAATGCAGTGTTATACCTTGAAGCACGAATACCAACCTTATTATGTCGCTTAAACATTCTTACTGTGCAGACCTTTTTACGACTATATGAAGCACCGTTTAACCCTGAACAAATTATTTTTATTTCCAATCCTGACCCATTCTTCTCCGTGCATTGGCCCAGATTTACCAAACCACAAATAGTATTTGTTCAATCGTTACTTGAGCCCCTAAATGTACACGTTCGTGATCTGATTCCTTTAACTGAGCAACAAAATTCTCCAGAAATTGTTTACCATGATATCTTCCCAACTCACGCTAAGCTATTACCTACAGGCATTTTAAATGGTTTATTGCAGGACCATTTAAGTACTCTGCCAACAAATGTCATTATAGCAACGGACGCATCTCAATCACATGAAAAATCAGGCATTGGAATATATTGCCCCGTACTTGATTGGTCATTTTCACTTCGCTTACCGGACTTTCTTCCTGTCTTTCTGGCTGAATTCATGGCAATAATGTTAGCTTTGCGAAAGGCCAATATTTCAATTCCAGTCGTAGCAGTCATAATTGATTCATTATCAGTGTGCTCTTCTCTGTCCGCATTTGGTCACTCACCTATAGTGAAACTTTTTAAATCGTTGATCCCCTGTCATCTCCGAAGTATTCATTTAATCTGCACACCAGGGCACAAAGGTTTGTTGTTAAACGAAATAGCTGATTTTCTTGCGAAGGCATCCCTTTCGACACCAATTATTCCTATTTTCCCTCATACAGTATACATTACGGTGGCGCGATTTCGCACACTTAAAATCAGGCAAAATTTATCTGACCCTGCACTGACGGCTTCTCCAGAGTACAAACACTTGTTATTTCCCTGGCGCAGTGAACTGACTAATTCAAGTCAATGATGAAAGTTGTCAATGACTAATTCAATGATGAAAGTTGTCATCACGAAATTTTGTTGCCGCGTTACCTCCCTCAATTTTTACTTGCATAGATCAGGCATATTGAATTCCCCTATGTGCATTTACTGTAATCAAGAGGAAACGATCAGTCATTTTTTATTACATTGTCGCCGTTTCGATTTATTCAGGCAAAGCATACTAGCACCACCTCTTCAAAGACTGGGCTTGCAACTATCACAACCTGATCTTCTTTCATTTGGAGCCTCTACACTGGGTTTCAGCCACAGGGATGTTTTATTCGCCGTTCAAGAATACATCACTGCGACTAAACGATTTTCTTGCCAAAATAATGTCTCACTATTTTTCTTCTTTTTTTTCTGCAAACTTGACATCGGTATTTCAAATCAAAATTAGGTTACAAAAAATTTGTAGGAATGACGCAATGCTGAAAGTATAGGGCAAATTCACCTTATAATCGGCCCATCCCCTTCTTTGGGTACGAGCCATTTGCACAGGGAAACAACAACAACAACAACAAGCAATAACAAAAAAGAAGAGGTACGCTCTGGCGCGCAGTAAATAAAAATACTTACCTGCTGCTACTTTCTCAACCTCTTAAATACTACTTCTGTCTTCACGTTGCGACAATACATTTGTATTTAGCTTGCAGTCATTGGAACAAGACCGCCACTGAAAATACTTCATCAATGTTGTTTTCTCACTACCTACAAGGTCAAGGCGTTGACCGAAGCACGTCTGCTGGGAAAGTTACATGAATAAAGAAGGGGATCCACAAGAAACAGAGAGAGAGAACTAGAGAATGCGTTTCTGCTCCCCTCAGGAGAGCTCTGTTCGCAGTTTAGTCAACAAGGCTCCCGTCATTGTGAGCAAGGCTGTGTCAAGATCACCGAAATGTCCTTATTCTGCATTCTAGGGTCGTAGCTCCTTAAAGCGGCACCCATTCGTCGCTTGTAGTCGTAGTCGTAGCACAAAACACCTACCAGTTTAGAGAACGAAAACTGTACCTTCGGGCTGTTGTATCAAATTGACATGCATATACATAGCGGCGGCGTACTGAACTGCAATACGAGGCGACATGGCGCTGGTAGTACTATCATCATCAATATACAGACGCATTTTTTTTGTTGCAGGTTGGAGGGGGGGGGGGGTGCGCGTCTGGTTCGCGGTGCTCGCTTCCTCTGTTTTTTTTTTCGTTGCTAAAACGCGTTTCGCGTCCGGAATTATCAACAGGTGACCTAGCTGGCCTCGACTGGCAAAAACAACGTCAATCAATTAAGATTTGCATCGTTTATTGCGAGTGTCCAAGCCGTTACAATCGATGTATACGGTCGGGTCCGAACAAAACAAGTCACTCATACATATCGAAAGCTTTCAACCCATGTGTAAAGACTCTTGAAAGCTAACAAGCATATGCATATAACTGAACATCGAGACCGCTGAATGAACTCCGCTCTCATTCTGTTGCGGCGCTCGAGTTTAATAGCGTGGCTTCAGGACAAGGGTCCAATTCTGCCGTCAGATGCGGCGCTTGCCCCGTAGTGTTGATCTTGAAGCGAAGTGAGAGAATGATGTGGAATCTGGAAGGAAACTTGCACATAGCCGATATATAGCTCGCGCAGTGAGGGCAATGTAGTTTTGCTAAATTTGTTGAATAAGCAATCGCGGATGCCTGCATTTCTGAATCTTTCTCGCTCTGCAATGCTACATTGAGTACTTCACACTTGTGAAATGTCGCGTCGTCTCGAGAGGGTAGGCACTAGTTTTGATTCTTAGCCGTGAGCCCATATAATAGGTATTGTGTATTTAGGGATTGGGCGTAAAAATGTTTCAGGCTTGCTACATTTATTGTTAGAGTTAGGTTACACAGTTACCACAGCTAGAATTTCTCGTCCCAGGTAATGACCAGTCTTCTGAGTATGCAGCGAACATGTATGCTAAAGGGACACTTATGAGGTGCGTGCTTACAGATCATAAAGGCCAAATTCTAAGATAATAAGCTTCAGGCATGCATTGTGCAATTTTGTTGTCTGTACACCTTTGTTGGTGCTCTTACATGGCACTATCTGCTCAACTCTGAACAGAATTTGTTTTTTGCATAGACATATCGATAGAACTTGAGCACTCTCTTACAAGCAAGCGCTCTTGAAATCAATTGGTGGTACATGATGTGAATCTGTCCGAATACTGGATCAATAAAGGTCACATGTGTTACACACTTGTCATTGCGTTTACTTTTCAGTATACTTGTGCTTGAAAGCTGAAGTTGTTTTCCCCCTGCCACTTTTAGAGGTTAGGTCTGGAACTACGTACTATCTTGCAGTGTGGCTGTGGATAAGTGAAGATCATGTATGTTTCAACTACCTGTGCGATTTCTTACAATTTTTCATGACCGTAGTGCACAAAGTTTCACTTCTTTGTGGTAGACACCATAGTCATGACTACTTAATTGAAACAGAAGCAGATGTGCTCAAAGAAATCTGGAACGTTTCTCTGCCAAAAAAAACAGTACCACATGCAATGAACACAATCTTGCTCTTCACGACAGCATTTACGTCTTTGAGGAAGCTGTGCTGCAAGTGACTATCACCTCTATGATTTATTATTTTAGGATTCCATTGAACATATGTGCAAAGCTAAAACAATTGAGTGCAGCTTTATGAGATTTGGCGCATCTTTTTGTAAACTTGTATGAGCTAAACAGAGTTAATTAAGACAAAACAGTTCTGGGTGTTGTTCGTAAACTGTCGCAAGGCACAACTAAATGTCGGAAAGCCTGTTAATGCCCCTCACTGTGGCGGTGGTCAGTATGTAGTGCAAATAATTATTTCTGATGATTCACGTGCTTACTATGAAGTGATCGTGAGTCGTACAGTAGTGGGCAAATTTAGATTGATTCTAGCTTCCAGGGGTTCAGACAATTGACACTATAGCCTCACAGGAGACAAGACTGCTGGTCGAAACATTTGCTTCGACACCCTATGTTAACAGATTCTTTATATTTTCAAGCTTCAATCTTTTAGGGGCAGTTTAGTTCACCTGCATCAATCCGAACTGTTTCACAGCTGTGCACGAGAAGTTCAGAGCTTGTGCGGCAGCAGTTCTGCAGTGCGGCATCACAAGTGGATGTCAAGGTGCCGACAAGGTGGGATCCTCATTTTTGTTTGCTTAACTTAATGAGTTGCAAACATCTTGGCAGAACCCGCGGCATTTGTAGAGGTGGGTACAGCACCTACGTCCAATGCTATGTTGTTTGTTAAGCTGTGCGAGCGGCTGCACCAAACCAGCGCCGTCAGAGCAGAAAGTACAAGAAAGTCATGAAATAGTTTGTGCTGTACCTCTCCTGGGCTTTTTGATATGATTGGCAAGATTTAGAAGATGCCATTGCTGTGCTACTGAAACGAATGGCGAGATGCAGCACTTTGTAAAATGGATCATGTGGTGCAGGCGAATTGAACAAACCCTTAAGCACACAAGCGTCTTAGCGTTTCAACCCCATCGAAATGTGGCCACAGTGGCTGAGATCAAACAGTGTGTTGTTGAGCTCAGCAGCGCCACACAATCTAACTGATGGTGTTACAGTTTCAACATTATTGAAGTGTACATTCCATGCCACGGTAGGCAGCCAATGCTTGTAGCCAATCTGAAGCACCTCTCCACGATATGGCGTCTCTCATAATCATATGGTAGTTTTGGGACGTTAAACCCCACAAATCAATCATATCTCCACGATATGCGCGGTAAAACATTCACAAATACAGCCTTAGATGTGTGAGGTTCAAGATGACCTGATGTAGTGGACATTCACATGTTTCACCGTGCTTGCAGAGTAGACATTCGGGATTAGTCATCCTGTCGTTGCATGGCAGTCTAGAAAAACAAGTAACATCACCAGATATCAATACATGAAATTATTGCAAAATCAATGTATAAATTTTTTCATAGTAAACAAATAAACTAAGTTATTTAGTAAATAGCAGTATTTGATACATATATGTAGTGGTACCTCATAACACGTGTAGCACTCAGGGCTGCTTCTTCACAAGGCATGTCATGTAGCAGGTTCCTTGCCCATTGTACACAGCCGCTTCCATGTCAGGTGGGCCCCGAGGCTGTGGCAGGAAAAGAAGTATTTCGCATTTATGGGACACTTTCTTTGTCACACTATAGCATAACGAGACCCATAATTATGTGATCTTTCTCAAACGCGACTGCAGTAAACTATTACCTAGTAGGTTTTTTGCACTGATATATGGGCTAGCTAAGAAGACAAATGCGAGGCAACAGTGATTTATTTGCCTTCTTTTATCGCAACAGCCTCGTTGGTGTTACCTGCTGATAAAATTTCGGAATTAACTATTGAGTCAGCGACTCGTCCCCCCGTGTAGCCACGCCGCAAGTAACGCACGTTTTTTTGGTTACAGATTGAGACGTTCAACAATTTTAAAATGTAATACTGCAATGCGCTGCCACCGTGCGAATCCTACGCAGTCGTTGGCAAAAAAAACTACATATGTTAAAATGAACCAACTAGCCCCGCAAGCAACCGTCCTTAAAAAAAAAAAAAAACTGAAGTGGTTTCTACTCACTGGCCCCGGGCTTGCAACGGTTGTTCATCCGATGAAAGCTTCAACAGTCGCTTCGTTTCCTGGAGGCTACTCGAATTCCATTCGCAAAAGCATTTGAACGAGTCAAAATAAAAAGAAGGAAAAAGAATGTGTCAGTCGTCAGAGGATCAAAATATTTACAGCGAAAAGAAACACATCCGAACGTACCGTGAGCCTTTACCTGCTGTCACGACCGTTGGCCACCGCAAACTTTGAAATGAGGATAATGTTGTCAATAGGCTGCTACTGACCTCCAGTCAGCTGGAGCAAAAACTAGTACAGAAAATTGATTACGCAGCACATATTTAAGAAAAACTACTTACTAGAGGAATAAGTTGTTTTTATGTGTAGCGGTACGCAAAAATGTAGTATATGACCAATTTAAAATTAAAACTTGGCCCCGACGACGGTGCCCCTACAAGAAAGTGCAATAGTGTGAGTGGTGAAAGAAGTTAGTAAATCCACTCTGGAAGTTTAAAGCGAAAACGCACCGTGGTTGATTTTTTTCGCCCCCTACAGGTGATCACTTGAACTTGAGAGTTTCCGGGGCCTGGTCGTTGTGTGTAACAAGTGTTACATTTGAACCTGCAAGGTGGTGCCGGTGGGAGATTTCTCCTATGCTTTGTTGAACAATAAAACGTTCGCGGCATGCGCGTTAACTCAATGCCGAATGCTCCTGTCTCTTATTCACCATTAGCAGCCATTGGCATGTACATTGAGCACTATCTGACAGGAAAAGGTTGCTACGTTATACTCGCTGGGTGTGAGCTCCTTGGTTTTAGAAAAATTTAGCGAGCGTTGATCCGCAGTGCCATGAATACTGTGAACTAGTATATACCATGAACTCGAGGTGGTGAAAGGTGGGAAGTAGACCCGAAGCGCAAGCCTAAGAAAGTGTGCGTGCGCCACCTGCCGTTTAGTCCTTCGAATGTCCGCTTGATGGCGGTGCTTCAATATGGGGAATATATGATGAAAAGATGCGAGCTGGTGGTACTTGGAGTGTTGTATAGATGGACGAATGGACACACAGACCGATAGATGCATGAATGGACACATGAACAGACGCAGGGGCTGATGCATGGACGAACGCAGGCACGGACGCACGAACACACGCACGCACGGACGGGCGGATGAGCGCATGGACGGTCACACAGACGGACGCATGTATGGACGGAAGCAAGAACGAATAGACGGGCGAATGCTTCGCCCCACTCTCCATCATTCACTCCGTGGATATGCTGCCAATTTGTTTTTATGGTCGGTGTCCTCTTCCTAATTTCCATGACGCATCTTGGAAGTGTGGCAACTTGGGCTAGTTGGTTTGCCACGACGATAGTTATAGCGCGAGAACAAAATGACGGCACAGGGACTAGTAGGAAGGCTCGTGTCCGAAGGCTCGTGTCCTTCGTGTCTTTCATGTCTCTGTGTCGTCGTTTTCTTATCGCGCTATAACTATCGTCATTTCATGGCACACTTTTAAGGACACATGAAGAGGAACATTCGCTACAGGAATCAAATAAAACGTGCCTGCTAAATACACATGACGTCAGGGTTTTTTCTAAGGCGCCTGATGGCCCGTTGACTTGATGGTTATGGCTATGCAACTGTGCAGATGTGTTTTTTTTTTCGCCGGCGGCGGACGTTTTACCTGCAACTTCAAAAGCTTCGATTTTATGGGAAACGAAGGGAGGGAGGAGTGTTCCATGCATGGCTACGCCAATGTGCACAACATTACATTGTTCAGACAGGTTAGTGCCCTTTGTGAGTGTTGACTAATGACGCAAATTGCACAGATGAAAGGAACAAATACACGAGGATTGGTCCTCACTCTAATGAACAAGCAGAGCTCCTGATGTATCTTCAGTTTTATAGAAGTTTCAGAGCTTTATCGATGAAAACAGCGTTTTGGTCATATTACTTCCTGCTTCGATTCATTACTAGACCCGCAAGCAGGTAGTAGTAGTAGCCTTGCTGGTATCAAGCTGGCTAATGTATACTAACAGCATAAGTGAAACTGCCCAAAAATGTCGTGCATTTGTAGCCTTGTAGGCACGTGTGCTCTGACTTGGGTGCACCTAAAAAAACCCAAGGTGGTCGAAATGTCCGGAGCCCTCCACTACAGCTTCTCTCAGCATCATATGATGGTTTCGGGACGGTAAACACCACATAACAATATGTGGTGTTTCGGTATATCGACTGTACTGTATTCTTTTGCTTGTTCTCCCCCCTACAATAATGCCCGTAAGGGCGATGTAGGTACATGTATAAATAAAAAAATAAATAAACATAATATCCCAAATATAAGAGTGTAAAGGGGGTGTTTTGAGGGTGTTTCATTCACGAACACCTCAAAATTTAAAAATGGAACGTAAAAAGAGTGTTCATATGGGTCCTTTCATTGCGTACAACCGTTTTACACCTTTTAGGGTGTAAATGTTTTAGAGTGTGGGACTGAATGATGGCTAGCAAATCTGGCGTGTTTGACCAGATGCTAATGATGGCTAGTTTGGCTAGCAGATCAGTCGATACAGAAGACGGTTTTCATTTTATTATACGTTTGGGACTGAATGATATGCGAAGCACGAATGATGAAGGTTCAGATGTCACTTTAAAATCCGTACGACATAATTAGGCGGAGGTAAATTATGCCGTGCATGACCTTTATGTCTTGATTAACAAATATGGACGAGTCATTTACCTTCGTAATCTCTACACATCACCTTACACATCAGCTGATAGCAAATTTAGTATATGTTGAGATAGCGACACGTTCTCGAGCGCGCTGTGAGCGTAGCATGTAGTCATGTTTTACATGACACGCATATCTTGATTAACATGTTTACCTTGATTATCAAGTGCGTACGTTTTGAGTGAGGTATGTTGTCATGTCCTTACATGGCACGCGTGTCATGATTATAATACTTGCACCAGTCATATGCCTTCGACAGCCATTCACGTCACGTTACACCAAATTTCGTATATGCGGAACTAGCGAAACGGCCGCGTGTGCATCATGAAGGGCCCAATATAATCTGAAGTAACATTTATCTGCGTGCACACTGGGCGCAGCGACGCTACGCTAGCAAAACGCGAGCACTCTCTATTCTGACGCAAGGCACGACCGGCGCAACCAGCGTCCGTCGGCGCGGTCCTGTGGCAACCGGCCCGAAGTGCAACATGCTGCATTTCGCGCCGTTGACGTTACCCAGCTCTACCCTGACAGCACTGCGCCCGCCTCTCTTCGTGATGGAGGCACGCTGGGCGCGCTCAAACATGCATCCGTCAAAGCAACGCAGCGCGGCGCGCGCCTGCGAGAATATCGCAGGCAATAGAGGAAGGATGACAGGACTACCGGCGTCTGGCATGGCATCACCGGCGTGACGTGACGAAACGAACGCCAGTGCACACGCGCGCCAGTTCACACCGATTAGGTGACTAGTAATATAAGCAATCGCAGGGAACTTCCAGTTTGACGCACCACGCGGGTTAGCAGCGGCACGCGCGCATTTTTGCACCACCTCGTTAAAAAAGCACCTCTCCGTGCAATGTAAGTGTTTTAGAAGTTGGTTTTTTGTTTTTGGTAACCATGATTGCGACAATAAAAAGCTGGGAAAGCCATGAACGATCAGAAAACTTTTTCAACGCACTAAAATGATCTCCAATCTTTTTATGCTGCTCGAGTGTATTGTCAGTTTGGCTAGCAGATCAGTCGATACAGAAGACGGTTTTCATTTTATTATACGTTTCTGCAGATAAAAAATTACCTTTTTAAAGATCTCAGGGGATAGGGTTGACTGTAGCAGTATTCGAAGAAGTCATTTCGGGATCGCTGCTTCTGCCGACATCGATCGATCAGCGTGAAGCGCAGCACTTATTGAGCCCGTTGAGATATTTTCTTTATTTTTCTACCTTTCAGCGCACTATAAGATACATTTCTTAGTCGAAGCCAGATGATTACATGAACGCTGATTTTGACCAAGCTGCTTGGGAAGCGGCACATAGCAATACAGTCAGAAATAGACAGAGCTGAATAATCGAAACCCTGCGCTTGAACGCTGATTTTGATCAAGCTGCGTGGCACCGCGGCCCTTAACAATACAGACAGACATAGATGGAGCTGAATAATCAAAACCCTGCGCTTGTTTAATGCACTTCTTCCTTTGTGTGTCGTCCTGGCGCATAGTTTGACAAGATAAACGCAAATGAACTCGTCCAGAACTTTGTGTAAACTTCCTCCTAAGTGAAGCTTACGCGTTTTTTCTCATGAATACGGGTGCAATGGCCGGCGCTTATTTTGTATGGCAGGTAGATTTTACCCGTTTGTTCTCATAATATTTTTGTTCGGCGCGCCTGCACGACTCTTTATTTCTTAGTATAATACTCGCAACTAATTCCTGTGTAAGCTTTTCTTTAGTGTGAACTACACACATACCTGTGATAAAATTGCTTTCGCACACTCTGGCTTGAACGTCTTGTATTCGAAGGCTACTTGTTGCTGTGGCGGTCTTCATAGCCACAGCTCACCGCAGTTTTCTATCTTTATTCCATAGGAATCGATACCTGACTTTGCCTTTCACGCTCGAGTTGGAGCAACTACAGAGTCTAGTAAAAATACTACCTAGTGTTCTGAGCGCGCGCACTTTGTACGAGGAAGGGTGGTCCGACAATTGATGACTGCGCTCAGTTGCCGCAAGCAGCACTGCGAGTCGAGTGGGTGCTTGAGTATGCGAAGAAGTTTTCTCGTCAATTTGCTACCGGAGCCTCGCTACGAGTAAGATAAGTGTTTGACAGCTGTTATTTGTCGTATTTGTGAAGTTCGATTTTGCCAGATGTGAGCAGCAACATACTGAGATGGTAAAGTCTAAGGGGCAATGTAAAGAAAGAACATGTTTTGTGCCTCTGTGTCGAAGCGGTTATAGGTCGAACGAGGAAAGGGTATATTTGTTCACCGAGCCAACGGACCCAGCACGGCTTGCAGAATGGGAAACAGGATCAAGATGGCAGACAGAAGGCTGACGCCGAAGATTGTCGTTTACGAACGACATTTTGAGAGTGACTGCATAGAACAATCTTTTCAGATTACGGTGAACGGTGTCGTGAACGAAATCGACCAAGAGAAGCCGCGCCCGAAGCCCGATGCCGTCCCTACAGTGTTCGCAAGTTACCCAACATATCTTGTACCTAAGAAGTGTGTGTACGTGTGTGTGTGCGTACGTGTGTGTGTGCGTGTGTTTGTGTGTGTGTGTACGTGTGTACGCGTGTGTTTGTGTGTGTGCGTGTGTGTACGTGTGTGTACGTGTGTGTGTGTACGTGTGTGTGTGTGTGTGCGTGTGTGTGTGCGTGTGTGTCTGCATGTGTGTGTACGCGTGTTTTGCGTGTGTGCGCACGCGCGCGTGTTTGTGTGTACGTGTGTGTGTGTGCGTGTGTGTGTTCGTGCGTGTGTGTGCATGTGTGTGTGCGTGTGTATACGTGTGTGTGTACATGTGTGTGTGTCCGTGTGTGTACTTGCGTGTGTGTGCGTGCGTGTGTGTGTGTGTGCGTGCGTGCGTGTGCGCGTGTGTGTTTGTGTGTGTGTACTTGTGTGTGTACGTGTGTGTGTATGTGTGTGTGTGTGTCTGTACGTTTGTGTGTGCGTGTGTGTGTGTGTTTTGTGGGCGACAGCCAACGGTGAAGTGTATATTACAACTTTATCTTCATTTGATATTGCTAAATACGAGTACTTTGAAAACAGTCGCGTAGGTATTGTACAATAAAGCGTTTTTTAAAAAACTCTCCGAAAATACGAAAAATTGAAAGTTGGCCTCGCGCGACTACGCCACCTAAAAGCTTCGCAGCGCTTGCGGAGCACGCGGATTGAACGCAGAAGCACCCACTCATGCAGCAGCACCCACTCGCGCCGCAGCGCACCAAGCGGGCGCCATCGGCGGTCATCAGCGAAGGAGCCATCTCTTCGCCCACGCTGAGAACACTAGGCAGCATTTTTCTAGACACTGTAAAGCAACCAACGGCTTAACAGCTAAACATAATAAAGGTAAGCGAGCGACCGCGTGCGTGAATCCTGAATAATCTGAGGCTTGCGGCAAACCGGTTCACCGTAGTCTATTCTTCGCGAACCGAAAGACAGCAGCAGACGGTGCATCCCACAATCCCTCGCCCTTTTACTGGTCACCTATTGTATTGGCGCCTTAAGTGTAGTAAAGTTCATGTAGTAAAGTTCTTACATGACACGCATCTCATTATTATCATGTGTGCACCAGTCACATATATTCGTCACAAATTCACGACCCGTAATACCAAACTTGGTATATGTGAAGCTAGCTAAACGGCCCAGAGCGCATCATGAGCGTGACATATAGTCATGTTGGTAAATGAGAAGCACCTCATGATTCTCAATTTTGCACCAGTCACATCTTTTTATCGTTCATTGGCAACCCGTAATACAAAATTTGGTTTATGTTAAGCCAGCGAAATAACCGCGAGCGCATCATGAGCCTGGCATGTAGTCATGTTTGTACATTTATTGATGATTGATATGTGGAGTTTAACGTTTCAAAACCACCATATGATTACGAGAGACGCCGTAGTGGAGGGTTCCGGAAACTTAGACCACCTGGGGTTATTTAACATGCACCGAAATTCGAGCACACGGGCTTACAACATTTTCGCCTTCGTTGAAAATGTAGCCGCCGCAGCCGAGATTCAATCCCGTGACCTGCGGCTTAGTAGCCGAGTACCTTAGCCACTAGACCACCGGGGCTCATATTTTTACAGGACACGCATGCCATGATCATCATGTTTGCACGAGTCGCATACCTTCGTCATCCTTGAAGTTCCATAGTGCCCCATTTGGTATACGTGTAGCTAGCGAAACGGCCGCGAGCGCATCATGAGCGTGGCATGTACTCATGTTGTTACATGACACGCATGTCATGATTTCATGTTACGGTCTCTCGCGTGTGTTCGCCATGCAGTCATGTCATACCACGAGAGTATTGCGACATGTCATGTGAACTGAACCACCGCAAGACCAGCAACACTATGATATGTAAATGACATTCTTGACATACATATCATGATTTTCATGTTATGACGAGTCAATTATGCTCATCATACAGTCATGTTAAAGCATAGTAAGTTTGGTATCAATACCATTACCGAAACGGCCAGGAGGGCTGAAATTCGTAAGCGGCTAGACAGATAGATAGATAGATAGATAGATAGATAAATAGATAGATAGATAGATAGATAAATAGATAGATAGATAGATAGATAGATAGATAGATAGATAGATAGATAGATACGCTCAATGTCGCCGATGTTCGCTAAAAAGTGCTTTGCATTTCAAAAAATTTTCGAACAATGTATTAATAAAGGGCACTTATACATTGGCCCATTTACGTGTTAGGACAAACGTGACTATGTTGTAGTGAACAAATCATTACTATGAACAACATGGCAGACATGGAACACATATACAAGAGAACACAATGAAATATTATGGCACAATGAATAAAATAGTTTCAATTCTTAAATAGATTCATTGAGGCCAAAGGTCTGAGAATTCAAGCATGCAGAAGTACTCGATGGACGCTGTTTAGCCCGACACCGGTCGAAAAATGAGTTGTGACCTTTTGTTTGCTACGTTAACGAAAGGACAGCCACGGCCTCGCCCGGTTTTGCCAAAGGCTGAACAGCCACGCAACTATTATTGTAGACGATTAGTGACCACGGGAAGGTCAGACGGAGTAGCGGAGAGCCTCGCACGGAGCAGACGTGTTTTTTCCCCGTCCCCATTCTTTTATTATTAGCAGTTTTTTGCTCACTCCCTTGGGCGTATTCATTTCTCGTCTAAACCTTGAATAGCACTCTCGAGTGCAGCCCTCTTTAGGGCTTCAAGGTTGAGCATGTGAATTCTCAATCCCCCTTTTTTTCTTTTTTATCATTGTTTACTTTATTTTTATGGCACCTCTCTGGATGGTTCTTCAATCCCATCGCTAATGGCGGATGGCCTGCCTGAAAGCTTCCCGTCGGGTTATGCCTTCGACTTGGCAGCAAGAGCCAAGGCCTGTGACCTACTGCTCAAAACCGCGGCACAGTTATTGTACACAAAAACGGCCGGCCGACCAAGCCCGCCACGTTCCTCACCTATCTCCAGCGCAGGTACCAGGGCAGGGAGACTCAAGGCTGCCACGAGCCTGCTGTCCAAACCTCCACAGCACACCGCGAGCAATGCTGGTGCAAGGCTCCGGGCACGAAGGGCGAGAAACTTCTTACCGAAAAAGCGCCCAGTAACAAGAAGGCAGACAGCCACCGTCACCATTTTAGGGATGCCCGCCATCCTGCAGAACCGGTCTCTGTGCCAGTACACAGAAATTCAAGCCAGCAGCAGTAATGACGTTGGCTACCCATAAAAGACAGAATGAGGACTGTCTCCCTCCCATCAGAAGAGCGACGCAGCCAGCAGTGGTTCTTCACCCATCACTGAAGCCTCGTACTCCACCTCCTCCTCGTCGTGATCACACAACACGCCGGCCTCCTCTCCCAACACCTCTGTAGAAGAGAGCAGCCCGGAACAGAAGGAGCAGGGCTCCGCCTCCCATTTGGTGACTGACGACGCCGGGACGCCTGGAAAGGCAGTCTCTCGACCCCACAAGCCGAGAGAGAAAAACAAGTTTTCCTCTCGGTCCCGCGTACACCTCTTTCAAAACCATCTACTCAGCTCCGCCGGGATGTAAACAAATCCAGCGCATCTCAAGAAATGCAACCGCGCCTTTTTGCTCGCAACAGCTGTGTACTGGGGCCGCCCGAGGAACTATTTCCCTCACTGCCGTACACAGGTGCTCCAAATGGCACCAAACTCGGCGAACCACAGGTTCCTACCACCAACACACGGCAGAAGAACCGGGGGGTACAAAAACCTGTGGTTTCAACCCCTAAATATACCCCACCCTCTCAGCTACCTGCGAGCCCTGGGTCCACTTCCCAGCTGGAGACCGTCCTCTACAGGCCAACCGCCAGGAAAAACTCTTTTCGGTCTGTGACACAAGCGGCGATGTCCGCACAATTAGCGGCAGTTGAGGGAGCACACCGCGTGCGAAATAAATTCGGCCGCATTGTTATCGCTTTCGACGTTGTCGCGGGAGCAACGCTCGCGCCCCTCCTCGCAGTTTCCGACATCTGCGAGATTCCCGTGCGTACCAGGCAGGTGTCAACGAACACCTGCAGTGGAGTAATCCACAACGTCAACCCAGCACTCACGGAGGAGAAACTACGCATCACAGCTCCCTGTATTGCAATGCACGCGATCCGGACGCAATATCGTCATCATGTCATCTGCACAGAAACTTCCACAGGACATCGAACTCTAAAAACAACGATGCCCGGTCCGTGCTCGCCGCCCTCGTCCTGTGCAGTGCGAACGGGCGAACGGTGCGGTCGCTACAGCCACACGGACATCACCTGCACCACACATGAACGTTGTGTGCGCTGTGGCAGGCCACATCCGCGTGCTTATTGCACTGCGCAGCGCCCGCATTGTATATTCTGTGGTGCCACCCGTCTGGCCACAGAATTACGCTGCCCTCGCTGGCAACAAGAGCGTCAGCTACTAGAGGTCCGCGCGCAATCGGCCCGCCCCATGACACGCCGCGAGGCTTTTCCAGTTGTTCGCAAGAACAACCCCACGGCACAGAATTCTGCCACTCAAGAGGGGTTTTCATATGCGGTGGCCGCTGGTGGCGTTACTGCTCATGCATCAACCAACACCATAACCGCTCCAGAGAACGCATCGGCAATCTCTGTGCTCGCGGCCGCAGTTCGTACCGCATTGGACTTCCTCTCTCGAGACTGTCCGGTTCACCTGCTCTGCATAGCAGCGCTGGCTACACAACAAGCTCTGACAGAGCATGGCGAGTAAAAACTGTGCACGGCAGCCACGCATTTTTCAGTGAAACTGTCGTTTTTTGCGCCGCCATCACAGTGAGCTTGCTGAGTACTTGTGGCTCAACGAGTACGACATGGTCGCACTACAGGAGGCTTATGTACGCGGAAGCGAATGTAGACTTACTGGTTACTCGAGCTACCATTGTAAAGCAAGGTGACAAGTGCGCGACTGTGACTTAGATGTGTCCTGCAATCCCACACTTCCTCCCGCCCGCTCTCACGCCGCCATCTACGTGCGCAATGGACTCGCACATTGCACTGTTGATGTTTCTGACACCTTGAGCAGTGAGGTTCAATGTGAGCTGGTTAAAGTGCGACTCGGACAGTGCAACACGGCAGTGGCGTGTGTTTATATCCATCCTGTCCACAGGTGGACATGGCATTCGTGACCCGTTTGGTGCGACGCCTACGAGGTGACTGCGTAATTAGCGGAGACTTCAACTCGCACCATACGGCTTGGGGGAGTGGCCACACAGACTGCAGAGGCAGAGACGTGTTGAATACCATTGCTGGGACAGGCTTGCTTATTATAAACACCGGCTCTCCAACTTTCATCCGTCGCAGCGTAATAAGCAGTGCCATAGACCTCTCACTTTTGAGTGACCGTTCTCGGTACGAATGGAAGAGGGAGGCAAACACGTGGGGCTCAGTTCATTACCCCCTCCACCTATAGCCACTTGATCGGCGCCGCGCGGGCACGCGCACATACACTGTTACTGACTGGCCGCGTTTTCGGCAACTCTCGGCTGCCTCCCCACCTTCCGGTGTCGCCTACTTCTCGCACGTCGGCCGCTGCGTCAAAGCGGCCTCGCGCAAGTGCACAGTGCCAGTGGGAACACCAGTTCCGGACATAAAACTTGCCAATCTACGCGCGGCTCGCTGGAGGCTCTAGTGCCGTGCGACTAAAAGCGACCGCAAGGAGCTCTGGACACTTTATAATCGCCTTGACGACGTGTGTCGCTGACACGCACGGCAAAGACGTGACCACTCCTGGGGCAGTCTATGCGTCACGCTGGACGACTCTCGACGCTCCGCGCGTACGTGGAGGATATTCAGTGCCGTCGTCTGCTCCGTTCAGTTACGTTTCCCAGCCCTCGCCATTGCTGTTGCGCATTGTCTCGCTTACCAGCGATTGGCCGAGCTACTGGCTGACACCCTCCGCCTCAGTGCTTCCGAAACCTTGCCCGAGGTTCTCCAACTCCCGCTGCTCCATCGCCGAGAGTGGTACCAACCTCACCATTTTTTCCTGACTACATTAGGCGCGTACCTAATTGCATGCGCAATTAGGTACGCGCCCTATGAACTGAGGGCTTCACTTTCGGAGAGTTGCGCCTGGCTTTGGCGTTGCGCAAACGGCGCTCAGCGCCCGGCGCTGATAGCGTGACATACCAGATGCTTCGCAACATTGATCAGTCCCAGCACCCAGTGCTCTTGGCCGCCTACAACGACGTGTGGCGTACGGGGTTAATGCCGCAAGAGTGGCGCGAAGCCATTGTCGTCCGCGTGCTCAAGAAGCGTAAACCCGCCTCGGAGCCAGCGTCCTATCTCCCTGTTTCCCTTACCACCGCACCGGGGAAGCTATTCGAGACCAAGGCAGTGAGGAGACTTGAATGGATTGCCAAAGCACTGGATGTTTTCTCGCCTTCGCAGTGTGGCTTCCTGCGTTCGCGTGCCACTGCCGACGCCCTTGCCGACGTCATCGCAACGCTAGAGGAAGCACAGCACAAAGAAGAGGTCGGGTACCTCATCCTGTTAGACATCAAGGCGGCATTGGACTGCCTGCCACACCCCACCATCCTGAACGCGGTGTGCGATCGCGGAGTGACCGGTCTCCTCGTCACGTACATCACTTCCTTCCTCGGCGGCAGAACCATGCTCGTGCGCGACGGTGCAGTCCTTAGTTGGCCACGTCCCGTAAGTGTCGGTATTCTGCAGGGCAGTGTACTCAGCCCCTTGTTCAATCTCGCCCTGGCTGACATAGACGATTACATTCCCCGTCTTTCCTCAGATGTGCACGTGGTGGTCTACGCGGACGACATTGCGGTGTTCGTGACGGGACCTGTGTTCATTGGCCAGTGTATTTGCAACTGTGTCCAAACCGTCCTGGACTATATTGACACGTTTATCACGGGCAGGGGAATGAGGCTTTCACCGGCGAAGACGGAAGCGATGCTGCTGCACCCCAGTTATGACATCCAGCGCTACACAGCGAAGTTCACTCTCCAAACAAGCCCCATCCCTTGGAAGAGGCGAGTGACCTACATCGGAGTGCAACTGGACCAACGCTTTACTGGTCACCAGTGGTTAGCGAACAGCTTCGAAACGCGCGAAGGGTCGCCTCCGCCACTCGAGCGCTCCTTGCTCGCAGCACTGGATGCACACCGTGCCTAACTCTCCGCATCTACAACGCAATGGCTGTGGTGCGCTTTTTGTACGGCCTTTCTCTCGCGGTGCTTACGCGTTCCAACTGGGAGACACTGGATGCAGCGCATCGTATTGCGATTCACTAGTTTTCAGCTTGCCCAGATCATCTCAAATCGGCCAAATACTCGCTGAGGCGGTAGGCATTCCGCCGTCACTCCGGGTCGAGTGCTAAATCACATAGAGCGTATGAAATGCTCGCGCCACGGACAGCAGCTGGTATTCTGGCTCTCCTCACTTCGGCACCCACAGATGGGGCAATGCGCTGCGGCATTCTACGCCTTCGTCCCGAGCTCACTCAATGTGAATGACTATAGTGCCCCGCCCTGCCACCATCGCCCTCTGCAGATTCGGACACTGTTACCGGGAGTGGCAAGCGAGTGGACGACGCCAGATTGCGCGCTTCAGCACGAAACTGCCACCACTTATGACGAAATTCTCGTGGGGCGACTCGTCGTCCTTACTGGCGGTTTATTGTTGAATGACGGTTGTGCCACGGCTGCGTGTGTGGTGCCTTCGCTGAAGCTTCACAATCAGTTCCGCCTCGCCTGCGAGGCATCGCCGACGATAGCCGAACTCGCCGCGCTTGACCTCGCCGCCGATGCCCTTCTTCAACTGAGAGTTACATCAGCTGCCGTTCTCTTGGACTCACGTGCTGCTCTCCAACAACTCGCGACGGACTCTTGCAGACATCCGGTTGCCTCGTGCATTGCGCGAAAGCTCGAAGCAGCGCAGGACCTCGGGTGTGATTTTTTGCTGCAATAGATACCGGCGCACGTTGGAATATCCGGCAACGGAACGGCCGACAAGCTCGTCAAAGAAGCCCACTCTCCGGGAACACCTGTGACTACGGCGGTGAGCACATTCAACGTAGCGCAGATGCGCACACGATGCTCCGTCACCGCTCGCCACCCGGACCCGCGAGTTGCAGCAGGGCAGCCACCACCCCCACTCCCGAAAACTGGATTTTCGAGAGAGGAGCGTGCCCTCCTTCCCCGCCTGCGCATCAGCTGCTACCGCACGGCGGAACGGGTTCACAGACAATCGGGACGGGGAGACCCAAACTGCCGTCATTGCCCGCAGCCCGAAACACTCCATCACAGTATCTTCAATTGTGAGGAGTATTCGGACGCGCGCAGATCACTCTTCGATGCTTACAGCAAACTGGGACTCTCCACCAGCACTTTTGATGTGATTCTCTTTTCCCGTGCGCACGCATGCCTGGAGAAGCGCGCGCAAGCTGCCCTCATCACCTTCCTCATGACTTATGCGCTATTTGAGCGCTTGTGAACTGAAGGAACATTAGTGCCTCCCCATTGAGGTCCACTGGACTCCTATTAATGAGTGCTGCGGACCACAATTTTTTTCGTACAGAGAATACGTGCTTCGGCGAATGCTTCACGCGCTTTCTATGACGCGCCAATCCAACCCGTTGTCCTACTCTCGATGACGATATTTCTCCGGCCCTTGGGAGCTTTCATAGTGAGCTGTGCATGGCGCGTGGGGGCTTGTGAGTCCGTCGTGGGAAGCAAATCGAATGGCCCTCACCTCTCTTTTTTTTCTCTTTTCCAATCTTTCCCTCCCTATATCTTTTATAATCCATACCCCATTCCTAGGCTGACCTGTTGAGGTGCCCTTGTAAAGAAAGACAGTTACGGGTCGGCACTTTTCTTTTCTTCTGTTATAACCACTTATATGTAGAAGTCAGCCGCTGAACATAAATTCTCGCACTCTTGGTCCCCGAAAACTAGCATGAACCACCCGCCGAATAAAAAATGCGGGTAACCACACATTCAAACGTCGCATATCCATCGGCCTAAACCATGACGCGGTTGGGGCAAGTAGATGTGCGTGCCACCTGCCATCGTTTCAACCGATGTTGAGTGAGTCATGAAGATGACATGGCCATTTTCTTGGGTGGCTCATTGTGGACTGGCGAAGCTAAGGCACCAAGGGCCGCAGATTGGCGGCCATTGTGTCCACTACTTTAGATTCGGTGACCTCTCTTTTTAGGTGTGTAGCCTCCAAACGTCGGTTGAGTGCCAGAAGGGCCGGATATAAACCAAGCAATCCAGTTTACAGGGGCCATGGTTATTTGACTAGCCGGCAGGAAAACACGCAGTAATGGCCCCAGATGGTAGCTTGCAAGTGTATGAGCGGGCGTACTATTACTGCATCATTCACAATAGATGCGGAGGCGCAAAGTAGAAGCCATGACAAAAACGTTCGGGAATGCAAAGCTGCTTCGATATCGTGGTAGAGCTGACGCTGGACGAGGTAAAAATTCTGTGCCACCAGAGGGGAAAAAAAGATGACCTGATGCAGCTTTGAACTTTCTTGGAGACCTGGAGCGGGTTTTTATAGTATGACAAAGACACCAAAATTTTCCAGAATGCGTTAAAAAAATGGTTAACGTTATAGAGTAGTAGATACTCTACTATGGGAGAGGGCACGAAGCCGTCCCGGCAAAAATGACTTCTAAGTCATTAACGACTCGCTAACAGCTCTGCACTTCGAATGGTCTGTCAGTTGCACGGTTTGTTGACTCGACGATAGTTAGGCTCCTTGTCAATGCTCTGCAATCTTGATCTGCTTGAGGCGTTCATACTTTTCAACGCTGTCAATCAAAAAAGCAGGTAATGCGCGCATTTTAAGTAAACATCAATACGAAAATAATACGTAATATTTTTCTCTATTTCTTAATTTATTAGGTGCGTAATTCTTGACACCACTGTGCTTATTTCGTGGCGGTGACGAACTAAGAAGCCACCGTCTTGCCGGAAGTAGGAATTTTTTTAACCCTCCTTGGCTGGTGGTGGTGAAAAACTTTATTAGTCAGAAGGCCAAAAAGTAAAAATTCGCAGATCCCATGTACACTGGGAATCGGTGATATGTGATGCACAAATGAGGAAGGTTTATATGTCAGATTAAAATCAGAACATTATTACGAGGTGGAGCTAAACTATGCTGTACATAACTTGCATGTCATAATTATTATTTTTGGACGTGTCAGTTACCTTCACCATCTATTCACGTCACCTGATACCAAATTTGGTATATGTGGAGATACCGAAACGGCCGTGAGCGTGCTTTGAGCGTAGCATGTAGTGATGTTCTACATGACCCGCATCATGAGATTACCACGCTTGCACCAGACACATGTCTTTGTCGTCCATTCACGTCCCTTGTTACCAAATTTCGTGTATGTGAAGCTAGCGAAACGGCTGCGAGGGCATGATGAGTGTGGCTTAGAGCCAATATGCCACATAACAAGCATATCATGAATATCATGTTTGAACCAGTCACATACCTTCGTCATTCATTCGCATCACGTAACACCGTATTTGGTATATCTGAAGCTACCGAGATGGTTGCGAGCGCATCATGAGCGTGGTGTGCATTCATGACTCATGACTTACATGACTGGCATGAGATGATTTCCATTTTAGGCTCTTTCGCTTGTGTTAGCCAGGCAATCACTCCGTACCGTACCAGTTTAGCAACATGTCATGTGAACAAAACCACTCCGAGAGCTGCAAAACCGTGAATTAAAAATCACGACATTGTTGACGTACATGTCATGATTTTTATGTTATGACCAGTCAAATATGTTTCTCATACATTCATGTTATGCCACACCGTTTGGTATCGATATCATTAGAGAAACGGCCAGGAGAGCTAAATGTCGTTGGTGGATAGGTAGATAGATAGATACGCTCAATATCGCCAAAGTTCGCTAAAAAATGCTCCGCATTTGAAATAATATTTAAAAAAACTTAAAACCAGCGTTGTGGACAGTCTTTACGCTGCCGGTTGTGGCGCCCAGAGTGCCTAGCCGCGACGTTCTCCGCCCATGTCACCAGTGAAGTTCGAGAACGCGGCCTCCCACTGATGCGGACAGCTGAGGTGTCAAGAGGCAGGGAGCAAGTGCACTGGATAAGAGTAAAAAAGTGCTCATTGTTGGCGATTAAGTTGCCTCATAAGCGGCAGACCGGCGAGCACGTTCCTGGATGGAAGAGAGCAAGACGTGCCGGAGTAAGGAAGGTGTGGGTCTGAAGTTGGCTCCACAGGTGTTGTTGGTGCTGGGAAAAGGATTGGTGTGGTAGGGGGAAGGTGAGGCGGCAGAAGCGATAGTGCAATGTGATGTCGTGGTACGTGAGAAGCGCGTCTCGTGTATTCATTCCCGGCGAGGGTGGGCTTGCTCGGTCGGTCAGATCGCGAGCAATACAATTGGTCGCCTCGTTGACTGGATGATCCACGTCAGCGGGCACCCAGATGATATCAATGGGGCGAAAGGAGGATGCATGCGGCCGGGGGTGCCACCCGTTCTACCGCGTAGTTGTATACCGCAGGGTTGGAGTCGCAGAAAATGTATTCTGCTGAGGTTTGTGTAATGGCGAGGGCAATAGCTGCCTCTTCAGTCTCGACAGGGACGGAAGTACAGATGGAGGTGGTAATGATAGGTCGAAGGATTGGTCGGTGACTGCGAGGGCGTGGGCTGTGCATTGGCGATGCCAGATACCAATAACATTGCCTTTCAGAAAAAAATCGCAGAATATACACAGAGTGAATGGTCATGAGTGGGGAGAAGCTTCGGAGGGTTCTATCGATAAACCATCTGTCGTTCGTCCATCCGTCCGTCCATCCGTCCGTCCATCCATCTGCCTGCCTGCCTGGCTGCCTGTCTGTCTGTCTGTCTGTCTGTCTGTCTGTCTGTCTGTCTGTCTGTCTGTCTGTCTGTCTGTCTGTCTGTCTGTCTGTCTGTCTGTCTGTCTGTCTGCCTGTGTGCCTGTGTGTTTGTATGTCTGTTCATCTGTCCATCTCTCCGTCCACGTGTTTTTCTGTCAGTCCCTTCGTTTCTTCGTCTAATGCCTGTTCTATGCTTACGGTGTGGGCTGAGGATTTGTTTTTCATACCTCACAATTGTGGATTTGCGGCCGCAAGTGGCAACGGTATAACCATTGCTTTCCACCGTTTTAGCGTTGTAAAGTTCGCCTCGTGCTGACTGCCGCCTGGCTGCTTATCGAAGGCAGAAGACCGAAGCGATCGTGAAGGTGCGTTTCCGTGACGCTGACCAATCACGGGATGTCAGCGATGACAGCGCCTTCAAACCCGTAAAACCGAAGTGAAGTGACGAACCACCAGGATTTGTGGCAACTGTCTAACCATTGCTTTCTACCGTTTTAGCATTGTAAAGTTCACCTCGTGCTGACTGCCGCCTGGCTGCTTATCGAAGATAGAAGACCGAAACGATTGTGACCGTGAGATTTCCGTGACGCTGACCAATCACGTGATGTCAGCGACGACAGCGCCTTTAAACCCATAAAACCGAGGTGAAGCGACGAACCACCGGGATTTGCGGCCACAAGTGGCAACTGTCTAACAATTGCTTTCTACCGTTTTAGGTATGAATTTTTATTGTTATAGCTGCTACTGAATTTTATGTGACCTGCAGATTCCTCTTTCTAAACATGGGTATTGATGTGTGTAGTTATCGTGCTCGCATTGGTTCGTTCTTTGCTTGCCAAATTCCTAAATGTTTCTTCGGCAGCCGTTTCTCTGCTGGATCAGGTCTTATCCGTGTACTGAGCCCTAGGCCCTCGACTCTCCTGCTGTCAATTTGTCTCGCATTGCTACTGCTTTGTGCGGGCGACGTGGAGGCAAATCCCGGTCCTAAGATAGAGGGTGTTCTCAGCTTGCTAAAAAAGTGTCATGATGAGACCACGTCCAGCTTAAGTGAAATCAAACAGCAGATCACAAGCATTGAGTGCCGCCTCTCAAGTCTAGAAAACACTGTTTACAAAGTATTGGACCTGACAGAAAACGTTTAAACTGTCATCGACACTCTTCAGAAAGTAAAAGAAAATGTTTTCAAGACGAACGAAGGTCTTGCTGACGTCGTGGACCATATGAACAATCGAATGAGGCGAAATAACCTTATAAACAAAGGCTTTTCAGAAGAAGAGCATGAAGGGTACGCGGAGTCTAAAAAAATGGTCAAAAATATTTTTCAACACACCTTGAAATTGAGGCTGGTGACATCGAACGCGCTCATAGATTAAAAAAATCTCGACCCGACTTTAACCGCCCTATCATAGTGAAGTTTTTGAACTTCAAATCAAAATTAGAAGCTCTGTCTGGCGCCCCAAAGTTGAAAGACCTACAAAGGCCCAAAGTCTGGCTTGAGGAAGATTTCTCGCCAAAAGTCTAACTTGCCAGAAAGAAGTTACGCGACTACGCTAAGGCTCAACGTAAAGGCGATTAAAAAAAAAGGGTGCGTTTTAACAAGCTTCAGATGCATGGTTCTACATTCTGTTACGACTCGGTAAATGATTGCGTTGTGATGGTGTCAACAAATAAACAAAGCCCTCCTGAATGACCCTGTAAAACACGTCATCACACGCCAAACTTGTCAAAATCGGTCTCGCTACTTCTATTTAATTTTCGCAGCGTTTGTAAAAAGCTTGGTGCACTAAACGCCCTCGTGTACACGTGCTCAGCTGATATAGTCGTAGGTACGGAATCAAGGTTGACCGAGGACGTAACAAACAGCGAACTTTCGTTTCCATCATCGTTTGTTCTGTTTCGTAAAGATAGAATGCGTTGTCGAGGTGGTGGCGTTATTATTGCCATAAAAGAAATCTATCAGCCATCGCTTCTTCCCTCAGATTCCCCCTTGAAATTGTCTGGGTTTCATCATATTTTGATCACATTCATAGCATAATTGGTGCCTGTTACCGACCCCCTGATTGCCGGCAGAATTTTGTTGAGCTTCTTCAGGAAGCCATTGATTCCACTCTCCTCAAGTTTCTTAATTGTTTTCAAATACTTGGTGGCGACTTTAACTATCCTTCAATCAACTGGTCCACTTTATCTGTCCCTGCTCATCCTAATCGCCGTGAACAGCTTAACTTTCTGCGCCTTCTCCATTATCACAATCTACAACAGATTGTGCAGGAACCAACACGTGACAGCAATATTTTAGACCTTATGATAACCAATCATCTCGACAGCACTAAATTTGAGATCTTAGAAGAACTAAGTGATCATATGACAGTTCACTGCTCTCTGCTTCTTCCGCATGCCAAGAAAAGAAACGTCCGAAAAATGTACCTAACTGTGCACGCGCAGACACTGATAAGCTTAACAGATTGCTAGAATCTTTTCCGGATGAATTTAGATCTAACTTTCTCAATAAGTCTACTGAACAAAGCTGGTGCTTATTTCGTAACAAACTAAAAGAAAGAGAACGTCTTTGTTTGCCGGTGATTACAATAACTGAAAGAGTGGATGTTCCATGGTTCACCCGTGACTATAAAAGATGGCTTAAGAGAAGAAAGAGAGCGTAAACTCAAGTGTCGAGAGCGAATGCATCGGAGGACTGGCAGAAATATAAAAACGTTTGCAAACAAACAGAAAGCGCCATTTCTGAAGCGAAAATTAAGTACTACAATGACACGCTACCTAACATATTCAAAACTGACCCTAAGAAGTTCTGGAGCACTGTAAATCCCAGGAAAAGAGAGTCGGTGCCAGCACTCTGTGGAGAGGATAGCAACACCCTGAGCTTAGCCGGCAGTGCTGAAAAATTTAACCTTTTTTGTTCTGAAGTTCACACAATCGAGAGACCGCTCGATAGCAACCTAAATTTGCCACAGCTAACTATCTCTAATCAATTTTCTCCCATCACAATTATTGCACACGGTGTAGCTTGTGCAATAGATAGTTTAGCCCTTAAAACCAGCCCCGGCCCTGATGATATTAGCGCTAAGCTTTTAAAACTAACCAGCCACTTTTCAGCCTCTTTGCTGGCGTTAATTTTTCAACAATCGTTAGATACCGGTTGCTTACCAGAGAACTGGAAATCTGCTTACATTATCCCAATATTGAAATCTGGCGATAATACTCAGCCCAATACCTACAGACCAGTCTGTTTGACGTCCATAAGTTGCAAACTTCTCGAACATATCCTATTCACGAATATAATGGCTAATTTTAATTTAAAGAACTTGCTCCTAAACAACCAACACGGTTTTCGTCTAAATTTCTCATGTCAATCGTAACTTTTCGTATTAATTACTGACCTTCATTCTGCTCTTAAATCTTCCCGTCATGTCGATGCCATGATGCCATGTTTATTGATTTCTCAAAGGCATTTGATAGGGTCCCCTACAAACGTTTAGAACTAAAACTCGCAATCTGAAGCTTGAAAACAATACAACACAATGGATACTGGAATTTCTTACTAACCAATTCCAATCTGTAAAACTAAATAGCTACATCTCAAACCCTACTAGCGTTTTATCCGGTGTTCCCAAGGCTCGGTTCTTGGTCCGCTTTTGTTCTTAATATTCATTAATGACATAGCATGTAAAATAAGTTCGCCAATTCGGCTATTTGCAGACGACTGCGTTATTTACAAAGAAATAACTTGCCCTACCGATAATACCATTTTACAATCTGACCTAGATAGGCTGGCCGAGTGGTGTGACACGTGGCAGATGGAAATTAATATAGGGAAAACTAAGCACTTGGAATTTAGTTCTGCTCTAATCCCTTTGCATAAGTCATACACCATAAATGACATTCGAATTGATTCAGTACAATCCTTTAAATATCTTGGGGTATTTTTCACAGCCAATCTAAGCTGGACCACTCACATTGAACATACCACTACTAAAGCAATAAAAAAACTTGGTATCCTCAAAAGGCGATTATACCTTGCCAACAAAGAAACCAGACTGCATGCATACGTTTCCCTGAAAAGACCATCACTGGAGTATGCTTCAATAATATGGCACCCTCACACTGAAAAATTAACTTACCTTGTTGAATCAGTTCAAAACAAAGCTGCGCGCTTCATAACGTCGTCATACTCACCGTATGAAAGCATAAGTTCCATAATGAAATCGCTGAATCTGCCCTCCCTTGCCACACGCCGTAAACTTGCAAGGTTATCTAATTTTCACTCACTCTTCCACAGCAACTCCCAGTTTGCGCGCAAGCATATCCTCCCGCCATCACACATTTCAGCCCGTGTTGATCACCCTAACAAGGTAATCCCATCTTCCCGAGAACAAAAAAATACCAAAACTCACCCTTAGCCCTGTCAATAACCAACTGGAATTCCTTGCCAGCTGATGTAGCCACTCTAACAGAATCATCATCTTTTCTGAAAGTGGTAAAGTGTTCTTAGAAGTTCCAATCGATTAATGTAGGTATGCTGTGGTGTTGTTTATGTGAAATACTTGAATATTTTTGTGTGTGTTATTCGCGCCTACACTTGTTACCTGGAGGCTATTGTTTTTTTATTAACGTACATTTTCTTCTGCAGAGTTTATATATATATATGTTTTTTATTATCCTTATCACCACTGTTGTGTGTACTCTTTTTTTCAAGTTTTTTTATTTACGCTTTTCTAATGATGCTTCAAAATATTTAATGTATTTTACACATGTTGAATATCTTCCTTATCCCCTCCTATGTAATGCCCCCCCCCAGGGTCCTTAGGGTGTGTAAATTAATAAATAAATAAATAAAATAAAGATTGGCAGTCTGTCTGTCTGCATCTGTCTGCCTCTCCGTATGGTCGTCCGTCTGACCGTCCGTTTGTCCGTTTTTCCGGCCACATCTGCTGAGTGCGTAATCAAACTAGGTGGTCACGTATCAAGAGCTAGGAAGGCCAGACCCACAGCTTTAGGAATTTCGACCCTGAAACAATTAGGGGCGAAGCGCCTTACGCCGTGAGTCGTATATCCCATCCCTATTGAAAATCGTGGGTTGGTGGATGCCGGAATCGTTGGTGGATATGGTGGAAAGAATAATGCATATGGGGAAAATATTAGTGAATATTGTGGAAACTGTAGTGTGCACAATGGATGATGATGGTAAAGGGGGGGAAAATGATGACAGATGGTGGTGGTGGTGGCGAGCCAATGGTGGTGATGGTGGAAAATGCCGGCTGATGACGGCTAGAAAGGAAAAATTGGTGGCAGATGGGGGTGGTAGTGGCGAGCCAATGGTGGTGACGGTGTAAATAGCGGGCTCATGGTGGCGAGGCAAAACGTGTTTGGTGGAAGGCTTGGTGAGCAAAATGATGACGGTGGCTAGATGGAAGTTTGGCGGATGATGGTGGCATGAGGAAAAGCACATGACAGTATACGAAATCACTTATTTTTAGTGTTTCATTCTTGAATGCACAGAGATATATGTTTATGGTCAATAGAAACCAACGCTGCTCATTACGCTTTCTAGTACGTTTTTTTTATTCCTGTGGTGTCAACAACCGTTCAATTTCTGTGGAGCACAGAATATGCGGCTGGGAATATGTTTACATTTTGCACACATACTTACTTCACTTCGACATCTGCGATATGTATCTTTGTTGTGTTGTTTAGAAGTTTAGAGTTATCACTATGAACATGACAATAAATGTTTTACATCGGAGCGCAGTTGTTGACAAATAAATGGGCTGCAGATGGCAATTGCCCCTATCAATCATTAGAGCAGATTACAGTGGTCACTTGATGTCGCCACACTAGAAACGCAACTCTGGTAATCTTGCACACTCTAATTTTTGAGCCGTACCTTTAGATTAACAAAGTGCATGCGAATATGCATAAACTTTCACTTTAGACATGCGTCGAGATGAGGCTCAGCGAATTTGACTTTCACACTTCTTGCCTACCATCATGATTTCCACCAAACATTACTCATACCGACCGAGCCCGTACATTGGTTATCGGCGCTTCTGGGTTTCAGATTGCACGATTTCGACGAGTAAAAATAGCAATACAGCACAGATGGGGCATCATTCAACCTAAATGAAGCCTTTTTTATTGTGTACGGTGTCCGTGCAAGAAGTCACAAACATCTGTGCGACGCGCTCAGAGCACTTCTACCAAATTAACGACTTCCTTCACCGACTGCCACCGGTCGCACTCGCCGGCGCTGCACTGCCTCTTACGCGAGAGCACAGACTCGCTAAGTTGTATGCTTACTGAACCAATATGATAGCATAATGTTTATGGCACACTGCATTCGTTTTGGCCAAGCCGTTATGTATTTGTTCCTAACGATAGAGCAACACCGGTACGCTGGCACGACTGCGTTGTGCGTTGAGCGGAAAACATCAAAATCAATTTGGTGGGAGTATCTATCGAATGAAAATAGAAGCGTCATAAAGCCTGAACTGATATCGCCTTTTGGAAGGAGCTAGAAACGGATAATAAACTTGGCAGTAACCACCGATAATCTCGACCTGCTCATCAGTCCACTGAGTTGTTTTTTTCTTGTGGTTGTAAGTTGTAACAAAAACACACCAGTGTTGCCATTATCGCAGTGGCAACTGTTACAGGCAGCAGTTGTTCGTGGTTATCAAATGTGCAAACTTTAGTAGCAGGTGCAGATCCAGTCCCTCCCAAGTAAATAACAAATAAGACTGAAGTTATACAGTGACTTCGTTAGTTAACTACTTCTTTAACACCTCTATCACCATCTGTCGGCGTGGCACAGTGGTTAGTGTGCTCAGTTAGAAGTGCAGAGGTGGCAGGTTTCATTCGGCGTTGTCGGACCTTTTTTTATTTTACGGGTGCTTTATACATCGTTTTCATACAATTATTTTTATCATTCCTTTGTGGCAGCTCGTCACGGTGGTTCTGACGCTGCTTCGCACTCCAGTATGGCCGGCTGGAGCGCGCCATCCACCATCCGCTCCACCATACACCACCATACACCATGGGCCACGAACATTTCCACCGCTATAATCTACCAAAATGGTGGATGGTGGAATCCAGCATTCCTATGGTGGACGTTTTTTCAATGGGGATGTCGTCGTAGTAGTCGTAGTCGGCAATAAAAACGGTGTCAGAACATATCCACCGAGCGAATGAGAATGAGTGAAACGAAGCGTCCGTCAGCCCTTTCATGCGTCCATCCGTGCGTGCGTAAAGCCGTCATTCTGTCCGTGCGTCCATCCGTCCATCCGCTTCGCGCAACTCGTCATCATTCACCTTGTGGACATACTGTGATCTTTTATTTGTAAATTACTTTGAGATGGTGGCGTCCACAACTCACAAAGTGCCTACTTACCCATTTTATAGGGGTGAAGATCCTTAGGAAGTGAGTCGTTCCCTCCTCCATATCTAGTATGTAGACGCCTCTAGATTATCACTTGCTGAACAGATGGCGTTGAGTGTGCACGTTCTTAGAATATAACAAAATGACGATAGTGGTTTTCAGAGCATACCCACAGAGTGAGTGGGGCGAAGTGTTCATCCGTCCGTCCGTGTGTCTAGTCGTTCATGCGTCGGGATGGCTGGATGGTCGGACAAAGGCACAGACGCACAGACGGACAGACAGAACCCTGGACGCACAGACGAAAAAACACACAGACGGACTCACGGACGGACGGACAGAGAGAAAGACGGACAGACAGATGAAAGCATGCATGGACAGACAGACGAATGTACACACAGATAGACTCGGGGATGAATGGACAGAAGCACGGATGGACAGACAGAGGGGCGAATGGCGAACGCATTGAGGGTTCGGCACAAAAACGGATTCTTCGCCCCACTCATCATTACTCATCCCTAAAACCCCTTTTTTCCACTTCAGTTACTATTATCCACATGCACATCTGGGGAGCACCACAGATGCGTTTCTACCGCGCATATTGTCTACCAGAGAGAACATGCTATACTCGGCAACAAATTTTCTTGTCACTGAAAGGAAAGCTACAGAGGTGGAGAATCAGCACATGTAGCACTACGCGAAGTAGTCTGTTTTGTTGCGCGTGTTGTAACGCTGGGGAAAGTGACGGGGGAGCACCGTCAGCGTTCTATTTAGACGCAGACGCCGATTGGCGTTTGATGTGCACGGAAAAAGGCGGGACTTTCTCGCACGTTCAAAAACGCGAATTTGCAACCAATAAGTTTAAGTAAATACGCCTATCGTACTGCTGGGAGTTGCGTCCTGTCTCAAATAGCTCCTCGTGAAAAAAAAAGGGAAGAACTTTTAGAATTCACGGTGAATATACGGGCGCTGTTGTGCAACTACATTTGCTGGCGGTCGAATGCACGCAATATAGCTCAGTAGCATTCGCTCTAACACAGAGGCAAGTTGTCGCCGAGTATAAATAGTTTGTCATAAAAACTTTTCTTCACGTCGCTAAGCTGCAATATTTACAACTCGTGATTATAAACTGTTTTTCTATTGCATGCTATAAATAAAACACACCAAATTAAAATTTCGCAAGTGTCATAAGAAAAAAGTGGAGGAGAACTTGACTTATTCGTCAAAGTAGGAGACTGCCATCTTGAACAAGAGTGCAGGAAAAAGCATTGCGCCATGGGGTCATTTATTGTGGTAAATAAAAACCCTTCTTGTCTCAATTTGTTACCAATATGCACATACGCCTCTCATACACCGCTGCTCCAAAAGTTTCAGAAATTTTTCTGCTTTAGTGGGCAGCATACAACAAAGTGTTAAACTACTTCAACAATCTCCCATAGTGGATATGCGCCACGATCAATGGGTGAAGAAGACCAAGAACAAGAGAAAGAGTTTTGCTTGATGTAATGAACTATAATTTGTGTAGTTTGACTGGCGTTAAAACAACCGTCAAGCTGCTTAAAAAACGGGAGGAAGAAAACATCTATTTGGGGTAAACACGCCTTCAATGTGCTACAGCTGGCTATGCGATAAGTGGTTACGCCTAATTACACCCAAAGGCGACGACATCATGCGACAGAGTGCTGCTGTGAAATGTTCCGCTTTTGAAAATAAATGCGTGCACTGATTCAGTTTCAAAGTATGGCACCAATTTATCACCAAGAAAAAATACTGGTTCAGTCAAAATGACACACTGAGAACAGCGACAATGAAGAATTAACCGAAATAATCCAATTCTGGGTGAATAAATTACTCTATAAAGCAAAGTGTGTACTCACATTTACAAGTTTGATACATTGGCAAATAATGAAGTCTAAACACGAATCAAAACCTGTACGCACACACAGCTGCAGATTTTGTGACGGTTAAAGTTAATATTCTGCACCAAACGCTTTAATCGATTGTAGGTGTCGCTCATCGTCTGCGTCAGCTCGAGTAATGCAGGAATATCCGCATTACAGCAGAAAATAAATACAACAGAAAAGAAATAATTCTTACAGCAGAAAATAAATAAAAGTAACCTAAAACTGCCACGCAATAACTTTTTACCGCGGTCTTACAGCGACTTGCGACTTGCTAAAGACATGATCTCCTTCAAAGAGACACCTGAAACTTCCTCGTACATCATTATAGTCTAGTTTGAGAGTCGTGGGAAACAAAAGAGAGAGGGAGTCCTTTCCTTAAAGCTTATGCTGGGAAACTTGGGCCTCACCGAGAAGTTTCGTGTTAAACATATTATTTTTCCTAAATTAAATATGTACGAGTAATCGCGAATATACATAGTTCTACAGAAGTGCTCGCTACTATTTAACATATTGCGCATGTCCCAACGTTAAGTATATAAGTAAACGAGCAAAGGTCCTGATGGGTTGCTATTCGCGTTGGGGAGTCCCGTCTCCAAGAAAAAGTGGTCTGAAGCCACAATAGATATGAAAAATGCTAGAGGGGCTTCATTGTTATGTCTGTGTTTTGTAGGCACACTCTAACATTGTCGCCTTAAGCCGTGTTTTTTTTTTCGCGTCCGTATTTAAGGCAGCTCGCGTAACTT
Source organism: Rhipicephalus microplus (assembly GCF_043290135.1). Classification (NCBI taxonomy): domain Eukaryota; kingdom Metazoa; phylum Arthropoda; class Arachnida; order Ixodida; family Ixodidae; genus Rhipicephalus; species Rhipicephalus microplus. The sequence continues at coordinate 10,654,178 of NW_027464590.1, read as the reverse complement.
GAACCTATGGTTGTTGGTTACACAAACATAGCCAGCACATGACAGTGCTCGCCGCCCCTGCTCATTTAGTGCAGCGAATCACATTGCGTTGGAGAAACTGCGCCAATTATCTGGCCGAATATCCCCGATTAGAGTGGTTCTTTGAGTTTATGCGGCCTCACCACTTCTTAGGAGCAGTCCTTGGAGACGTGTTAACCTTTAAATGTTCTGAACTTATACCTATCAGTGACTTCGAAACAAAAATTTGCTATTGCCAAGCTGCGTGCCATAAAAATAATTTCTCAGCTGTTGTGATCAAGCTGTCAGATCAATTTTACTATGATGAGGGGGCAGCAGAGATCCAACACTTGTGATACGTGGGAACAGCCACTTGTGTATTTACTATACAAAACAGCAAAGCATATAAACTCTTATGCAATAAAACCATAATTATTATCTTCTTTTTTAACGCTGTGACACCTCTATACAATAAACACTTGAAACTCCGAGGTACGAATATTAATACTATAACCCAAGTTAATTTACAACCACGCTTAATGCCTAACGCTTACCTTTATTATTAATGCTGTCCCAACGTTAGCACAGCTGCCTTAAAGCACTGATTAATATCAAGGGCAATGCTTTATACTTGAGCCTACTTTGAAAGCTTACGCCAATTCACATCGACCTTGATCTCATCACAGTATACACGTGGCAACCCTAATGTTTAGGGGAGCAGCTACAAATGTAGGCTAGTATGGGTTGGCTTACACGAGTTCAACGAGACATCCAGGACACCGCACGTATTGATTGAGTTGGCAAGCTACGCTTGGAATATTTTTAATGTTATCAGGATACGAACCTACAGTGATTCACTAGTCACTTTTTAATTTCTTGTGGAGGAATATCAATTACCAGAATATTTTATTTTATTTTTTGTCCACGTTTCTCAAACTGGAATGCGCTCGTAGACCTCGAAAGTCGGGTTCACACTGCCCGGCATAAAAACAGCACGCTGCTTTAGTTACTTTAGACATATTAAAGCATACAATAGTGTCGAAGATTTTGTGTTGTTAAGCTGTTTACGGTGCCATGGTTTCCCTTCTTATATTGCAGCATAGGTGACGGTTTTTTTTTGTTTTGATGGAAGTGTTATTGCGTTAAAGAGGGCTTTTCTTCCTGCCAGCACAAGCAGACGCAAGGCGTGCCTCACGTATCAGTACTTTTACCAGTATTATTTACCATGTTGATGTGCACTATTCCTGTTCGATCAGGGGTGCAGAATTGGGTTTATGTATACGACATTGCTTTTTTAAGTACGAAGCATTTCTTAGCGAACTTCGGCAACATTCAACGTATCTATCTATCTATCTATCTATCTATCTATCTATCTATCTATCTATCTATCTATCTATCTATCTATCTATCTATCTATCTATCTATCTATCTATCTATCTATCTATCTATCTATGTATATCTATCTATCTATCTATCTATCTATCTATCTATCTATCTATCTATCTATCTATCTATCTATCTATCTAGCCACCTACTACTTTTAGCTCTCCTAGCCGTTCCGATAATGTTGTCGATACGAAACATGGTATGGCATAACATGACTGTATGAAAAACATATTTACTAGTCATAACATGAAAATCGCTAAGTTGAAGCCATGAATGTCATGATTTACAGTTCATGGTCCTGCAGCTTTTGCGGTGGTTTCGTTCTCATGGCTTTTTGCGAAACGGGTATGATATGACATGATTGCAATGCGAACACAAACGACAGACCCTAACATGAGAATCATCACATTCGTGTCGTGTAACATAATTACTACGTTACACGTTCATGACGCGCTCGCGGCCGTTTCGCTAGCGTCACATTTACGAAATTTGGTATTACTCTACATGAATGGATGAACTGCGTGTCATGTAATAACATGACTACATGCCATGATAATCATGAGATGCATGTCACGTAATAACATGACTACACGCCACGCTCATGATGCGCTGGCGGTGGTTTCGCTAGCTTCCCATATACCAAATTTGGTAGTACGGGACGTGAATGAATGAAGAAGGTATGGTAATGGTGCAAACATGACAAACATGAGAAACGTGTCATGTAACAACATGACTACATGCCACGCTGATGATGCGTTCGCTGCCATTCCGCTAGCTTCGAATGTACCAAACTCGGCATTACGCGACGCGAACGGACGAGATAAGTAAATGGCACAGCCAAACATGATGATCATGACATGCGTGTCATGTAGCAACAGGAATACATGTCACAGTGATAATGGGCTCGCGGCCATTTCGCTTTCTTCACAAATACCAAATTTGGTATTACGTAATGCCAATGAATCACGAAGGTATGTGACTGGTGCAAACATGATAATCGTGAGATGCGTGTCATGTGAGAACATAACAACGTGCCACAATCAAGGCGCCAATAATTTCGACGTGACACGGTGCGCGTGCTCGCCGGCGTGTCGACAGCGTTCATATTGTCGGGTCACGCCGGCATTGCCACGCCAGGCACTGGTCCTGCCATATACTCGCAGGCGCTTGCCACGCTGCGTTGCTTTGACGCATGCACGTTTCAGTGCGTCCGGTGTCCCTCCGTCACGAAAAGAGGGAGACTCAGTGTTGTCTCGGTAACACATCGCCGGGAAATGCAGCATATCGCATTTCGCGCCGGTTGCCGTCGGGCCGCGCTGACGGACGCCGGTCGCGCCATGCGTCAGACAATAAGTGCTTGCGTTTTTCTTATGTAGTGTCGCGGTGCTGGGCCCAGCGTGCATGCGCGTCACGGCTACATTGCAGCATATTGGGCCCTTCATGATACGCTCGCGGCCAATTTGCTAACTCCACATATACCAAATTTGGTTTTACGTGGCGTTATTAGATGACGAAATAGATGACTGGCGCAAACATGATATAACTGACACGTGTTTCGTGTAGGAACATGACAACATACGACTATCATAGCGTGCTTGCGGCCGCTTTGCCAGCTTTACATATACTACATTTGGAATCACGTGACGTGAATAGATGATGAAAGTAAACGACACATAAAACAAGATAATCGTGACACGGAAGTCATGTACGGTATCATTTACCTCCACCTCATAACGTGGGCTGATTTTAAAGGGACATATTGACATTTCTCATTCGTGCTTCGCGTATAATCGATTCCCACTGTGCGTAGGGTCTGCCAATTTTTTTTGCTACGGCTGCTGATATGCGTCGCCTTTCCAATACTTTACAGCCGTACTTGAGTGAGTTTGAGAAGTTGCTAGATTTTCTATCGTTAAATATTATTACCATTAAGTGTGTTATTATGATTTTTTCTGGAAAGGACCTGTTGTGTAAATCTTTTACTTACAAGCTGCAGGATATCCCGGAAGTGGAATCTTTAAAATACTTTGGAGGTGTATATGATTATTAGGTAAATTGGCAACCTCTTAATGAAAATATTGTTACGTGATTTCGGCTGACTGAAAGAGGGCATAGTGGGGCATACCCAAGAGAGGTGCCTCAGACTGAGAGTGAAGAAGTGGACGTTGTCGGTGAGCTGCGTTGCGGCTGCGGACTGACAACTGCTATTTTCCGCGTAACATTTTGGTGGAAGTGCTGGGTACTCTTCTGACAACAGAGCTACGCAGTGGACGCCTCCTTAAGTCTGCTACCATAGCTCCGGGTGAGGATACGGCTTCGCCACCTACCTCAGCAACGACAGCAACCCGGTACGTCACCCTAACGCAACCTTGTGATCCCGGTACCTTTACTGGAGAGGACAACGCAAATGTGGACAAGTTGCTTAGCATGTACAAGCGCGTCAGTAAGCAATATGGCTGGGACCCAACCGTTATCCTTGCGAATGTCATTTTCTATCTTGAAAAGACCCCTCGCTTCTGGTTTGAGACCCACGAGCACGAAATCACAAGCTGGGAAATGTTTAAACAACTGCTCCGTCACCTCTTTGGCAACCCGTTTTGTCAACAGCTTGATGCCCGAAAGCAATTAGCTGTACGCGCACAGACGTCCACTGAGCCCTGCTTGACTTATATTCAGGACGTCATAGCGTTGTGTCAAAGGGCCGATCCCAACATGACTGAGGCCGACAACATTTCGCACGTTTTAAAAGGAATCGCCGACGATGCATTCAGCCTGCTTTATTTACCAACGTAACGCCCATCGACGCCATGATCAAAGAGTGCCGCCGTCTCAAGCAGGCGAAGGGTCGGCGCATTTTGCAGCAGTTTCAGCGCCTACCCAACACCGCGGCAGCGTCGTCTTGCGAAGCCACTCCTCGTCATCCGTCTACAACAGAAGACGTGACGCGCATCGTCCGACGTGAACTCGAGGCCGCTTACCCGGCTGCCAACAAACAGACGTTGCCCGACGCCTCAACGCCAGCTGTCACCTTGATCCAGGCTCTTGTCCGCCCGGAATTCGCTAACCTTTGTATCCTGTCCACTGCACCCACCCTGGATAATACTGGTCCCTTGATCGCTTCTGTGGACATGAGACGTCGCCGTCCCTACTCTATTCGAACGAGGAACCCGTCTGGATAGCGAACAGCTGATGATAAGGCAATCTGCTTCCGCTGTGGTCGCGCACGACACATCGCTCGTTATGCCGCAGCCAATGGCCATCTATGTCTTCTGGCTCGTACCCCGCTTACAGTAACTCATTCTGTCCACCAAACCACCGTTATCCGACCCGCACTGAGTCTACAGCATTTACTGCACCTGAGGACTACGGCCACCCTGTCCCGTCATCGCCACCGCCTCAAAGCCACCCTTCTCGTTCAAATACGCGTCGCCGCTCTCCCTCGCCATCGTTTAACCGCCGCATGTCCCCGGAAAACTAGGCTGCGCAGCTTCTGGAGGTGAAGCTGCCCTGTTGGCCTTACCCAAAAATCCTCTGTTGCCCTTACGTTTGAACCGGAACACCCTAGAAGAATATGTTGATGGCACACCTGTTGAAGCTTTGATAGATGCGGGCGCTCACGTCTGTATTATGAGTTCGAGTTTTCATCGTCGCATGAAGAAGGTCCTCACGCCCCCCTTGACCAGTGTCGTTCAAGTTGCAGATGGTACAAAAGTCCCTGTCATTGGTATGTGCACAGCTCAACTTACCGTAGCCGGTCATCAAGTGGTCGTCCTTTTTACCGTGCTTGCAACATGTCCCCATGACCTCATACTAGGCCTCGATTTTCTTGCATCAATTCTGCTCTGATTGATTGCTCCGCTGGTGTGCTCCGCCTTGAACTGCCACAAATCAGTGCCTCCCCGTACCAACTTACATGCCGATTACAATGCAGCGACTTTGTTCGCGTGCCCTCCAAAACTGTGACGTACGTCGCTTTTCTGTGCTCACCAGTTGTGCCGGACGGTGACTATTACGCTACACTTCTCACCGACGTACTCCTTGCGCACAATATTGCAGTGCCCTATACTGTGCTCAGCATCACTAATAACAAAACTTGTCTACCTTTTGTCGATTTCGGCTACATGAATCATGTGCTTCCACAAGGCATTTCTGTGGACCAGCTGTGTCCGTTGTTCAAGTCACAAATTGAAGTGCTTGCCTTAGACACACTTGTTTCACCGCAGCGCACATCACTCGCAACACATTCAGGCAGCCGTTAAATTGTAGACATGATCGCTACTGATCTTCCGCCTGTGCAAGTTGAAGTCGTACAACATCTTCTCGAGGCCTACCAGGATATTTTCGATTTTGGCAACCGACCTCTTGGGCAGGCGTCCTTTGTCCAGCATTGCATACACACAGGTGATGCCAACCCTGTTCACCGCCGGCCCTACAGAGTGTCTGCTTTTAAGCGGAGTATAATTCGGAAGGAGGTGAACAAGATGCTAGCGAAGGACATTATTGAATCATCCTCCAGTCCCTCGGCATCCCCGGTGGTATTAGTTAAAAAGAAGGACGGATCGTGGCGACTTTTTTGTGGACTATCGCCACCTTAACAACATCACCAAGAAAGACGCATACCCTCTGCCCCGCATTGACGGCGCCCTTGATTGCCTCCATGGTGCTGCCTATTTTTCTTCCATCGATCTTCATTCTAGTTATTGGCAGATTGCCGTGGACCCCATGGACCGAAAGAAGACGGTTTTTCTAACACCCGATGGCCTCTACCAATTCAAAGTCATGCCATTCGGCTTATGTAATGCCCCCGCCACCTTTGAACGAATGATGGACTCCCTGCTCCATGGATTTAAGTGGTCTACGTGTCTTTGTTATCTGGATGACGTTGTTGTGTTTGCTTCCACTTTTGAAGCGCACCTTGAGAGACTGTCGAAAATTCTTTGTGTATTTCGTCTCGCCGGCCTGCAGCTGAATTCATCGAAGTGCTGGTTTCGTCGCCGTCGCATTACAATACTTGGACATATTGTTGACGCTTACGGCGTACAGCCTGACCCAGAAAACGTCCGATCTGTGAAGGACTTTCCTGTGCCAAAAACCACCAAAGATGTCCGCAGCTTTGTGGGGCTCTGCTCTTATTTTCGGCGGTTCATCAAGAACTTCGCGGAAATCGCTCGGCCCCTAACAGATTTACTCAAACCAGATGAGACGTTTACCTGGGGTCCCTCGCAAGCAGCAGCCTTTTCCGAAATGACCACTTTGCTCACTGCTTCTCCTGTGCTGGCTCACTGCGACCCTGCGACACCGACCGAAGTCCGCACCAATGCCAGCGGTTACGGAATAGGCGCTGTGTTGGCTAAGCGACCACGTGGGCAGCATCCCGTGATAGCTTATGCCAGCAGGCTGCTGTCCCCCTCGGAGAGTAATTGTTCCATCACAGAGCGCGAATGCCTAGCGCTGGTTTGGGCAGTCGCGAAATTTCGCCCTTACTTATACGGCCGACCATTTATAGTTCTCACCGACCACCACGCTCTCTGCTGGCTCGCCTCCCTCAAAGATCCCACAGGTCGTCTCGCCCGCTGGGCACTCCGCCTCCAGGAGTATTCTTACACCGTAGTGTATAAATCAGGAAAACTGCACAACAATGTGGACTGTCTGTCACGCTACCCTGTGGCCGACTGCGATTGTACGAGCACTGATTCTGTGGGTTGCATCCTTTCCATCTCCCAGCTGCTTCATCTCGGGGACGAGCAGCGTCGTGATCCGGATATCAGCCGCCTAATACAACAGCTCGAATCTTCACCGCAAGACGCTTCTGTTCGCATGTTTACCTTAAAGGACCGCACCTTATATCGGCGCAATTTATCGCCCTATGGTCACGACCTAATTCTGGTCATACCAAAGCACCTGCGTTCCACAGTCCTATGCGAGCTCCATGACGCGCCAACCGTGGGTCACCTTGGTGTCTCTCGCACATATGACCGTGTCCGCCGCCGCTTCTACTGGCCTTGCCTTTCCCGCTCTGTACGTCGCTATGTCAACGCTTGTGAAATTTGCCAGCGTCGCAAAAAGCCGTCGGGACTCCCTTCCGGATATCTTCAGCCCATCGACATCCCATCGGAGCGATTCTTCCCTGTTGGTTTGGACCTTCTCGGTCCCTTCCCAACATCCGCCTCCGGAAACAAGTGGGCCGCGGTGGCTACGGATTACGCGACCCGTTTTGCAGTTACGCGAGCTATGCCAACAAGCTGCGCTACAGACGTCGCTGATTTTCTACCACGCGATCTCATTTTAGTGCATGACGCCCCTCGTCAACTGCTGAAAGACCGAGGCCGTACGTTCCTTTCGAAAGTGGTTGACGATATCCTGCGTTCCTGCTCTACCCAACATAAGCTCATGACATCGTACCATCCCCAGACAAACGGGCTTACAGAACCTTTAAACCACACCCTGACAGACATGCTATCAAAATACGTCTTGGCCGACCATCGTGATTGGGACCATGCACTACCCTACGTGACGTTCGCATACAATTCTTACCGGCATGACACTGCTGGGTACTCGCCATTTTACATTCTGTTTGGACGCGAACCAACATTGCCGTTGGATACCTTCCTGCCAGTTGCTGCGCAGTCTACTTCTGAATATGCACGCGACGCTATTACCCGAGCTGACCACGCTCGTTAGCTTGCCCGCAGCAGATTAATGGCGTCCCAATACTCGCAGAAGCATCGTTACGACGAGCGGCATCGTGACGAACGCTTTCCAACAGGTTCCCACGTTCTTCTTTGGTCCCCTACGCGACATGCAGGCCTTTCGGAAAAACTTCTCTCTCGTTTCACGGGTCCATACCACGTGCTAAGACGAGTGACCGACACTACATATGAAATTGTCCCTGATAATCCATCAACCTCTTCCGCTCTGCTGTCAAGGGACATCGTCCACGTATCAAGGCTCAAGCGTTACCACACTACTACTGCTGTGGCCCCGTAAACTCGCCGGGTCGGCGCTTTTGCCGCCGGGGGTCGTGTTACGTGATTTTGGCTGACTGAAAGAGGCCATAGTGGGGCATACCCAAGAGAGGTGCCTCAGATTGAGAGTGAAGAACTGGACTTTGTCGGGGACTTGCGTTGTGGCAGCAGACTGACAACTGTTATTTTCCACGTAACACTATCGCCGAAAAAAAAAGAAGCACAGGCAAGGGGTGTATTGCGCCAGCGGAGCATCTGCAGATTCGGAATGAAAGTAAAGCACTCTTGATGGTCTACAAAATATGCGCAGGGCCGGTAATAGAATTCGGCTGTTTTTTTTTCTAGTGCGCCAGCATACAAGCTCTGGCCACTAGTTCGATTAGAGCGAGAGGTTTTACGGCTGCTCTTGCGCCTTCAAAAATATGTGCAAAATGCAGTATTATACCTAGAAGCGACAAAACCTGCCCTGTTAAGCTGATCCAACCTACTTACAGTGCACACTTTCTTACGGTTATACGAAATACTGTCTATTCATACTTAAATGGTTTTAATCTCAGATCGCAATTTATTTTTCTCAGAAGACTAGCCTAGAAGCTACAATTCATACTTTTACAGACATTACTCGACTTCCTGTAAATACAAATTGGTTATGCGCGTCCTTCGACGATGCCAACCAAGTTCATAGACATTATCTACTATGATATATTTCTGAACATTGCGAAATAATTACCTGAATAAAATTTAAATGGACTGTAACAAGACATCTAAATATTCTGCGAACAAATGTAGTTATTGAAATTTCTGCATCGCAAACTGAGGAAAAAGCTAGCATCTGAATACTCTGCCCTGAACTTGAATAGCCTTTTTCTTTACGGCTGCCTGAATTTATCTCAGTTTTATAGCTGAATTTGTGGCCAGAATATTAACTCTCTAGAAGTAAACAAGTTCAATTACAGTAGTATTATTATCACTGACTCATGATCTGAGTGTCCTCTCTCCGAATCTGGTTAAACGCCCCTAAATAGGCTCTTCCGAACACTACTTCTCGCGAACCTTCAATGTCTCCACTTTATTTGGGTACCAGGCCACAAGGAATTACTTTAAAGAAAGTTTCTTAAGCAAAGGGGGCGTTTTTGCTAGCAATCGTCAGGGTTTTCCCTCGGACAGCATACATTACAACTCCAAGATCCTGCACGCTAACAGTTCGAAAAATGCTTGGTAGACCCTCCTTGGCAGCTTCGCAAGAAAATAGGCACCCCTTCTTTCCCTGAAACAGTGAGTAATAAGGTCGAAAATAATGGAAGTGGCTACAACCAATTTCTGCTCCTGTGTTACCTGCCCCAACATTAACCTACGGGCAGCAAGTCAAGCGCTGTCTCCACTGTGTCTATTCTGTAAGGAGAAGAAACCAATTAGTCATTACTATCTGTTTGGCTCCCGGTACACGTCATCGAGGAGAGAGAGAGAGAAACAACATTTTTTGTGCATCCGGCGTGCGGGAAGTCCGCGCAGGGCGCGGGTATTCCCTATCTAAAAACTATAGCTAATAGTCCTATAGTCCCAGGCTCTAGATCTTGAGGACGTTGTGCTCTGGCTAGGCATTGGATACTCGGGCTCCTCCGCTCCCGTTGTCCGGGGCGTCGGTTCCCTTTCTCGTCTGCTTTGCCAGGGCCTCCTCAAGCCGCTGGATGGCCCTTCGTTGTGTGTTTAAGTCTTGGGAGCGTATCCATGCTCCCACCTCATCGGGATACGTGGCGTCCTGGCACTGCCCATTCCCATTGTTCACACCACTGTTACACCCGCCCCACATGATGTGGCGGAGGGTGGCTAGTTCACGTTCGCACGCGCTACACTTAGCGTCCACAAACATGTCGGGGCATACGTGCCGGGCCAATGCTGGCGTTAGCACGCATTCCGTTTGCAGTTGTCGGAGCTTCACTGCTTCCGCACGTGACAGTTCACGATGCGGGGGCGGAAAGGCTCTCCTGGCCTCTCTGTAGGCCGCCAGGATCCCTCCGTAGTCGGTGAGGGGATCGAGGTCTTCTCGTTCTTCACCGCTGGTTTCAGGGAGACGGGCTGCCGCGGTCCGGCACGTGGTGAGATCACGGGCCACAGCGTCCGCCTCCTCGTTGCGGTTCTCGATGTCGGGAGCCAGGTGTCGTCCCATGTGGGCTGGGAACCATTTGAGGGCGATGGTTGGTCCTGCAGCGGCGCCGCGAGCAGCCCGCGAGGCCGCGATGGACGTCACTAGCCGCTCCGTGCCCCGCCAGACCATGCCTCGGGCAAAATTCCTAATTGCCTGCTTTGAGTCGCTTAGCACCGTGCGCGTGCCCGGCCTACCTGTGGCCAGGGCTATCGCCGCCTCCTCTGCCTGGCCGGCTGTTCGGGCGCGCACGGTGCTTGCTGTTAGTAGTTTACCGGTAGTGGCGCTGACCACCACTGCTGCGAAGGCGTTGCGTCTTCCCGAATATCTTGCGGCGTCCACGTAGACTGCGCCCTCGTCTCTCTGATGTTGACGGGCCAGCGCCACTGCTCTCGCCGCTCGCCTGCCCGCGTCCCTTTCTGGGTCCATGTTCTTTGGCAGCGGGTAGACAATGATTTTCCTCGCTGCCTCATCGCTCAGGGGGACTTGCTTTTCTAGCTCCCCGTCCGGTCCTGCGCCCGGGCGTTCTCCAGGAGGTAATAATCCTACCCGATCGAGTAATCCTCTGCCCGCGGCTGTGTCGCTCAGGCGGCTCAGCTGCGAAGCTCTCTGGGCCTCGCTGATCTCCGAGAGCGTGTTGTGTGTTCCCAGAGACAGCAAGGCCGTTGTCTTTGTGCCTGGTAGGAGCCCAAGAGCCCCCGCGTAAGCCTTCCGGATGGCAGCGTCGATCTTGGCTCGTTCCGCGCCGGTCCAGCGGTGAAAGGCCCCCGCATATGCCGCGTGGCTTATAACGAAAGCCTGCAGCAGATGCAGGAGCCCCCTCTCTTTCATGCCCCGGTAGCGGGACGACATTCGCTTGACCAGGCGCGCTGCGATGCCCATCTTGGTTGTGATGTTCTTGACCGCCGTGGCGTTGGTTTGGGTGCCGTCCACGAACATCCCCAGGACTCGAAGCCCCGGGACGTGCGGGATCTGCATACCGTCACTGGTGCGCACGATGATGTTCTCGGCCGCCTCTCGACTTGCCTTCTTTCTGTGCCTCCCAGGTGGTGGCAGGATGAGTAGCTGTGATTTTTGTGGCGAACACCGCAAGCCCGTGCCCAAGAGTGCGGACTCCACGGCGTCCACCGCCGCCTGCAGACCCGCCTCGATGTCTCCGTCGCTTCCACCCATGGCCCAGATGGTTACGTCGTCGGCGTAGAGGCAATGTCGTATCCCCGGGCCCAGCGCCTCCAGACGCCTGGCCACCTCGATCATGACAATGTTAAACAGGAACGGGGAGATGACCGAGCCTTGTGGGGTCCCGACACTGCCCAGCTCTCGTTCTTCGAGCTTCGTTCCTCCCACCTCCAGCCTGGCCGTGCGGCGAGAAAGGAAGGCTCTGATGTAGTTGTACGATCTTGCGCCCAGCCCCAGGCGGGACACCTGAGCCAGGACCGACGAGTGTCTAACGTTGTCGAAGGCGCTCTGCAGGTCCAGGCCCAAGATCGCTCGGTTGTCATTCTTTGGAGTCCCGCCCGGTGGGTCAAGGACTTCTCGTTGGATCAGGAGCATGGCGTCTTGCGTTCCCAATTTGGCCCGGAAGCCAAGCATTGAGTCCGGGTAGACATGGTGCGCTTTCATGTAATGGTTCCACCGGGTGTTAAGAACGTGCTCCAGTACCTTTCCCACGCAGGACGTGAGCGAGATGGGACGCAGGCCCTCTATACCCGGTGGCTTGTTTGGTTTTGGCAGCAGGATCGTCTTTGCTGTCTTCCAGGCCTTGGGCAGCTTGCCGTTACGCCAGCATTCGTTGTAGTAGCGTGTCAGTGATGTGATGGCTGAGTCACTCAGGTTGCGTAGAGCTTTGTTAGTAACTCTGTCGGGTCCGGCGGCCGAACGACAGTTCAGGTCCTGGGCCGCCTGCCTCACTTCCCATTCCTCTAGATCTCGGTCGAGGTGGAGGTTCGGCTGGCCGGCGTAGTCTGGGTGATCTTCGTGACTGGTGATGGGGAGGTAGCGCTCGTTGAGTCGCTTGAACATCTCCTCTTCGCCCAGTTGACGAGCGGTGGTGTGTAGGATTTGGGCCATGCGTGTACGTTGGTATTCGCAGCTCTTGGTCTCATCCATCAGTTGCCTGAGGAGTTTCCAAGTGCCGCCACGGTGAAGCTGTCCATCAGCCTGGCTGCAGAGTGCAAACCACTGCTGTGAGCAGAGCTGCCTGCTGTGTCGCTCGATCTCTCGGCCGAGTTCTGCGATCTTCTTTCGTAGCTTTCTGTTGTGACGCTGCCGCCGCCAACGCTTTTGGAGCGAGCGCCTGGCTTCGAGGAGGTGGGCTAGTCTCGGGTCCATGGTTTCGATTTCCTCGGGTGCATCGATCTCTTCTGTGGCCCCTTCTGTTGCCTCCAGCAGCTTCGCTGACCACTCGTCAATATTGTCGACTTCGCCGAGTTCTGTGTTACGGAACTTGCTCCAGTCGACGAGTTTGTGCTTTATTGTTTTGTCGCGGTTCGGGTTTCTGTTGAGATGAGCCAGCGGTAATTCAATTTCGATGATGAAGTGATCGCTGCCCAGGTTGATTCCCGTATTCCTCCACTTCGCGGTGCCACCTTCGGGCAGCATCGCAAAGGTGAGGTCTGGATTTGTATCCCGAGCAACCGATGTTCCGATCCTTGATGGATGGGCTGGATTGATCAGTAACGTGAACTCGGCTTCGCCGGCATCTTCAAGAAGGTTCCTTCCCTTGGACGTAGTGGTCGTGTAGCCGAGCTCTCGATGTTGCGCGTTGAAATCACCGCATATTACCGCGGCAGCGTCTCCTCTTTTGGCCAGGTCTTTCTGTGCTTGTGATGTGGCGCTCTTGATCTTATGGAAAAGAGTTTTGAATTTCTGCTTTCCGTGTCTTGGATTGCTATAGATGTTAGCGATGAAGACGGTGGTTGATGTCTTCTTCTTTCGTGCACCCCGGGTTCCTCGTCCTTTGCCGCTAATCGCTAGCTCGGTGACGCACAGCTCGATGGCGGTGTCCCTGCTGCCCAGGAACTGTTGGTGTTTCACGTGGGCGATGCCTTTCCGGATGAACGTGCACACGCCCTGCGCCGCACCCTTCCCGCATGTGCGAGCGGACGGGGGGCAGGCGTGTGTCCGATACCCTGGCAGCGTCGGCGTGTCTTCAGTGTGGGTTTCTTGAACCGCTATCACGTCCGGGCGAGCCGTCGGTGCCAGCGATCTCAAGTACTGTTGTAGGATTGCTTTTCGGCACCGGAACCCGTTGGCGTTCCAGTGCCAGATCTTGATCTTATTGTTGCTGTCCATTATGAGGGAGAGCCTTTTGTGTTTGGCAATATTGATGCGCCGCTTCACCAATTAGCGGCTGCAGCTTCTCGGGGCTCAGTGCCCTCTCTAGCGCTTGCTCGATTTGGAGCTGAATCATTTGCGCAAGTTGCTGTTGGATGACTTGGGTGCATTTCGTGAGGATTCTCTGCTCGATGCCCTCAAAGCTCTTGCCCCATTTCTTTATAGCTCTCGCGTTCCGACCGATCTTCTTACTGAAGCTCCCGTAGCCGAGGGGTTTGGTCCTGTCTCCGTTGTTTGTAGTTGCCACCGAGATGACCGAGGCACTATCATCTTCTTCCTCGTTGCTTTCGCTTTCTAGTTCCTCTTCGTGTTGTGCTTCCAACCCTCTTGCCACCGCAATCATGGATGCCCTTGTTGGGGTCTTCGCTTTGGCGGTGAATTGGTAGGTCTTAGGGGTTGTAGTGTTGACAAAGCGGTTGCCCGTGATGTTTGTTGGGGTTCCGTTGTCATCCTCATCGGCGTCTGTCGCCATCTTCTTGTTGGCTTCGTTCCTTGATCCCCCCTCTTGAAGCCTTCTAATGGCGTCTCGTTGTTCGTCGATGACGCCTCGTTGTTGTTCGATGGTGAGCTGCGTCGCCGCCATCGCCGTCTGGAGTTCCTCCATCGCCTTCTCCATTTTCTTAACGGTAGCTTTCAACTCCCGCGTCTCTTTCTTGCATTGTTCGCTGCAGCCGCCGCCGCTTGGCATCTTGCCAGGCTCCTTCAGCGTTGCAGCTGCTGCTCTGCTCAGGGCCCCGCTCGTTTGCGTCATCGCCACGCCATTGATGTCAGACTTGTTTGTCACGCTCAGGTGCGCTTGCACCTGCGGCGCCGGTCTTGGCGGACGCGTTTCTTTCGGTCTTCCGGAGGTGACGTCAGCCCACTTCACGTCCTCCGGTTCCGCTCTGCTCCTATCACGGCTTGCCACGCCGTTTTGCTCGTGACGTGTCCCGCAGGCTCCCGGCTCCGGGAAGTCGAATCTTCTAGAAAGCGCAGCCTCCCCGGGCGCTTTCGCGGGCGTCATCTCGGTTATAGTTTCAGTGATCTGCTTTATCCTCTGCCGCTGCTTGATTTGTAGCGGCGTTTTGAATTTGTTCTTGCATTTGCCCGCGCCCGTGACGTGGGAGCCGCCGCAGAACTTGCATCTTGGTTTGCAGTATTCTGCATGGTCCTCTCCTGGGTTGTTTCTACCGCAAGCGAAGCACACCCTAGCATTCGGTGTTGGACACACATCTTTCCTGTGCCCTATTTTGCCGCATGTAGTGCAGACTTCACGGTGCTGCCTGTACAGCGTACACTTCGAGACAAAGCCGCCATACTTTACGTAGCGCGGTACTTTGTTTCCTTCAAATAAAATTACCACCGACTCAGAATTTCCGAGCCGGTGTGCGGCCATAACGGTGGGGTTATGCTTGTTCACTAGGAACCGAGTGATCTGTTCCTCGGGTTCCTCTCTGCCCACTCCACTTATTACACCCCGTGAGGTGTTGTCTGGGGTGCTCTTATACGCAAACGTTTCATACGTGCGTTCCTCCACCGTGATATTACGGATCGATCCGTAGCGAAAAGATCTCGCTTCGCTAGGAGTGCTCAGCACTATAATGTTCTGGGCGGCGTTCGGCGCAAACGAATCGTCCTCCGCTTCTTCGATCTTAATGTTAGCCGCTGTTATGATGGCTGTGCGCAGCGTGGTCATTTTGGTGGCACTCACTACGAGTCCCCCACGAGGCCTAACAATCACGCGGTGTTCGTCTTTCTTGGCGAAAGTAGGCATGCGGGCTGACTTTGCCATATTAGCGTTCACTTTCGCAACGTACTGCGCTTTCTGTTCGCGCCTACGCTCCTCCTTCAACTTAGAGTTCGAAGCCGATAGAAACTTGCTCAGCTCACCTGCGGTTTGGGTATCCCGCTGCGATGGGCTGCCCGTTTTTTGCCGTTTCTTCTCGCGTCGAGAGGCCACTACGGTCCAACCCGCACACGAGTTCGGCGGGTCACAGTCACTGTTCACCGCGGTCGGCGGACCATCGACCCCTACAGGACTAATTTTGGTACGTGAGTGATCAACTCGGTGAGTGGACCACGTCAATACCAAATTTGGGCCATTTCACCCAATTTTGGGAGTCTTAGAGCGATTTCATGTGCGAAGCGGGCGAGGCCCCGCTATGCCTACCGACGGCTACTTTCGCTCCGACCATGTGCTCGGTCGGCGCGGCACTTGAGGCGGCCTTGGAGGCCTCCCCAGAGCTCGCCAGGCTTCGGAACGACGAGAACGACCAACACTACGAAGAATTCCAAGCTATGGACACCTCGGCCGCGGATATAAGTGCGGATTCTGCTCGCAAGAGGCGGAATGGCCAGCTAGGCCTAACCGCCGCGAAGGAGAAAGCCGCCGAACAACCGACCGGATCGCGACTCGACGCCAGCGGGGACTGCTCGACGACGATCGGCGACGGTTTTCCGACCGCCACCGGCATCGGACAGTGTGTTACCGCGGTGAACAGTGACGTCATCGAGGAGAATATTCATAGCACCATGTCTTCGAAATCTGGGCCTGGAAATATTCGAATCAGCTCTTCTTTTTTGGCGCATGTACTCTGGGCTACAGTCACAGGGCTCTTCACTTCGCTATCTATCTATCTATCTATCTATCTATCTATCTATCTATCTATCTATCTATCTATCTATCTATCTATCTATCTATCTATCTATCTATCTATCTATGTATATCTATCTATCTATCTATCTATCTATCTATCTATCTATCTATCTATCTATCTATCTATCTATCTATCTATCTATCTATCTATCTATGCAGCTGCCTAGAAATTTTGGCTCTCCTGACCGTTTCGATAATTTTATTGATTTCAAACTTGGTATGGCATGACATGAGTGTAAAAAAAACATAGTTGACTAGTCATAAATTGGAAATTATGACTTGCATGCCATGATTTCCACTTCGTAGTCCTGCAGCTGTTGCGGTGGTTCCATTCACATGGAGTGTTGCAAAACTCGTATGGTATAACATGATTTCATGGAAAACACAAGTGAGACACCCTAACATAAAAATCATGATATGCATGTTGATTTGATTAATTGATGTGTGGGGTTTATCGTCCCAAAACCACGGTATGATTTTCAGAGACGCCGTAGTTGAGGGCTCCAGAAATTTGGAACACCTGGTGTTCACTGAGTGAAGGCGCCAATACATTTCGACGTGACGCAGTGCGCGTGCTCACTCGTGTTCATTTCGTCACGTGACGCCCGCGTTGACACGACCGGCGCCTGTCCTGCCATATTTTCGCAGTCGCGCGCCGTGCTGCGTCGCTTTGACGCATGCGCGTTTCAGCGCGTCCAGTGTTCCTCCGTCACGAAAAGAGGGAGACGCAGTCTTGTCTGGGTAACGCATCGGCACGAAATGTACCATGTCGCGTTTCCGACGGTTGCCGGTCGCGCCGGTCGCGCCTTGAGTCAGACTATAGAGTGCTCGTGTTTTGCTAAAGTAGCTTCGCTCCTCGGAATCTTCTATCTTCGAGATAGAGTGCTCCGAGATAGAGTGCTCCGAGATAGAGTGCTCGTGTTTTGCTAAAGTAGCTCCATATATGCCAAATTCGGTGTTACATGACGTCAATGGATGACGAAATATATGACTTGTGCAAGCATGATATACCTGACGGCGTGTCATGTAATAACATCACAACATACCATGCTCATAGCATTCTCGTGACCTTTTTGCTAGCTCCACATATACCAAATTTCATATCACGTGAAGTGAATAGATGACGTAGGTAAAAGACACATTCAAACATGATAATCATGGCACGGAAGTCATGTACGGCATCATTTACCTCCACGTCGTAATGTTGTGCTGATTAGTTACATATGGACGCGTGCCAATATCAACCTCTCTCATTCGTGCTTCGCATATCATTGATTCCCACTGGGTGTGGGATCTGCATATTTTTTTAATACTAATATTCCGTAATTAGGTTTGTTGTAATATTTATTTCTAGTATTTAAGAGAAATATTGCGAAGAAACACCGAGAAAAATTCGCCAGACACTCGGCCAATCTTGAGCATGGGGTATCATCCATGAGAAGAGGAGAAGAAGAAGTAGAATTCTGTTGGAAACTTGCAGGCCTCAAGTAATATTTACACGGGGCCCTGAAGCAATATTTACACAGAAGTTTTTGAACCCCTAACTATTAACAATACTTGTACTTGACACTTTAAATGCAATTAGGATTGTATTTGATGATAAGTAACCCAAGAATACAAAAAATTACCATATTGTATATAAATGGCATTTTGGAAGATCATTTGGCCTATCTAAAAACATCCATTGTGAAAGTGACTGACGCTTCTGTTTACAAAGGGAAGGCTGGCGTAGGAATCGTTTCATCCTCTCAAGATTGGTCTTTCTCAATTAGATTACCCGACTTTACCCCGATTTACTAAGCTGAGCTATTGGCAATAGTCGTAGCATTGCATAAAAAGCCCCAAAATTTATCTGCGGTGCTCGTTCTAACAGACTGTCTCTCGGTCTGCACTGCCCTAAACTGACCAATATTTTCAAGTACATTAGAAACTTTATACTCGCTCATTCGTAGACATGTGCGACTTGTTAGACTAGTTTGGGTACCAGGCCATAGCAATTTAGCTCTGAATGAGTATGCAGATGCACTAGCTGTCTCTTCTCTTGATTGTCCTGTTTTACCTATTTCGCCTACTTCGGAATATATCACAGCAGCACGCTTTGATGAATGCGCAACGGCCAATATTTTTGAAAAATCTCCTTTGTTTGTATCAGACTACCCACAGCTAAAGTTCCCTTGGAAGAACAAGTAGCGTTCTTCAAGAAAGGAAGAAGTAGTAATTACCAGGCTGCGTTGTCGAGTCCCTTCATTGAACTTTTACCTTCACAGGTCGTGTCTGGCACAGTTGCCGTTTTGCCTTCATTGTAATGAGAGGGAATCTTGAGAGCACTTCTTTCTGTCATGCCGAAAATTCAAAAGTCAAAGGAATAATCTATTCGAAGAACCTCTACGAAAGTTGGACTTAAACTTTACTCTTCCGGTGATTCTTTCATTTGGCGCAGTCGCATTTAATATCAGACACAGGAGCGTTTTTACCGCTGTTACAAATTTCTTACGAGAATCTAAAAGAATGGAATGCTAAAAATAAATAACTTCAGTTGTTTTATGTATAAAGTTTTTTTTGTTTTTTGTGCGCTTATTACGTTTTTCATTTCAAGGTTGATTTTCTTTGTTTAGAAATCTAACGCCTTTTTAATATTACGTATATTACCAAATTAATACAACCCTCCCTTTGAAAAAGTGAATTAATTGAAAAAGCAAGGCACCGTCCCATTTATGGCCTATTCCCCTAGGGGGGTTGCGCCAAGGTGTTGAGGAACCAACCAACAAGCCAACCAATTCATATGTGATGAAGAACGACTTCCCCAAATGGTCACGGCATCGGATGACATACTCTTTACTCAAATTGTGTTTTGTGACGCCTGTCTGGTGCTTTGATGTTCTAAAGCGCCTTATTATTCATATTAACGCAATTCCTTTCCCGACATCATGCCTGCCTATGGTCACTTTATAACGATTTCAAAGCACCGGCGTGGCTCAGGATTAGAACACTGTGCTGCCACGCAACGTACCCGTGTTGGAATCAAACTTTGTCCTTGATATTTTCATTTACTGCGTTTTTTTTTCATTTCTTGCGACATTTATACGGACACCGGAGGGGTTGGCAATGGCAGTGGTGGAGGCGTACAACTACGGCACCACGCGCGACCCATGCTCCGATCTCGTAACAGCTTTCACTGCAAAAAATAAACACTTTCACGGTCTCTACTGCATTCGCCTAAAACGACTGAATGTGAAAGCAGCAACAAAAATGTCTGCTCAATCGATGCATTGAATCTCGCCCGCCACCCCTCTGAATGCTTTGTGCAGATAACCTGTTTCTGCTCTTTCTCCATATTCTGCATTGTCTTGACAATACAATGAAGTCGTGTTATGACGGCAATATATACGTTAATAAAGGTAACAGTGACGTCATTGTGAAGTCCTCACAGCCCCATGTTTTAGCGATGTGTGGCATCATGCTGACGTGATAAGGTGACGTTATCACATGACAGGGATTTGCTGCAGCACAAGGGTATGCCAACCGTTTTTTTCAGCGTTTAGTGCAGAATCGAAATCTTTAGCCCTGATGAAAACTACGAGTGTAGGTAAGTCTCCCGCTGCAAATACGTACAAGCCATTCTTTTAATTTGCCTTGTTATATTGCTGAACTAAAACACGCGCAAAAGTGAGTTCGAACTTTGCTATTTCGTGTATTGGCATTGTTGGGAATTATATTCATTCATTTATTCATTGTTAATGTTGCGAGTGTTTCCTTTTTATTGAACTGGCCCTTTCTATGGGAACGATTCTATAGAAGGTTTGAAAAGTGAATCTATCTAGGCATTTTCGAAAGCGCAGAACTTGAAGGGATCAGGCTGTCGTTTGCTGCAGTCGTCTTCGTTCACGTAACACAGCCGAAACTACGTATGGCATAGTCAGCTGTAGTATACTGAGCACGTTGGCACAAAAAAATTCAAAGGCAATAGCCTTTCTTGGGATACTTGAACGCACAAAATTTGATCTGTATGTCTCTCTATCTCTAAGTCTGTCTGTCATACGATTCGGCCACCCGGTCAAAGTTGAAGCACTTGCTGAGTGCCTGGCCATCTTAAACTGGTGACTGCGTTAATACTTGTGAACATAGTCAATCACAAGCAAATATTACGCATATCTGAGGTGCATCATCAATGCGTTGGTATTACATGGTGTGTTGCTTTACTAAAAATAGATGCATACGTAATTCTAAAGAACCTAGTCCTTACGGTGCTCTGAATATGCAACCTCGTGAACAAAAGAGCGCTTACTCGACGATGCGGTGCTGCCACCTGGCAGTGACTTTAGAGTCCGCATAAACTAATCTTTCCCGAGGGCACTGGCAGTAGCATCTATATCTCAAACGGCCCATCGTGTTTCTTGTCAATAGCAGCCAGACGCGCCTGACTCAACATAGATAAGACACTGTCTGGGCAAGGCCAAATAAAAATATCCGCTTGGACGGCAGGAAACAATATTCTTTCGACAAAATTCGCAGTGAGTCACGCAGATGTGTGGCCACTCTTCTTTCTCTCTTTCTTCGAGAATGTAAATTTTAATTGTGCAGCATATCTTAGTAGACTATGGTGAGTTTGAGCGTATCTATCTATCTATCTATCTATCTATCTATCTATCTATCTATCTATCTATCTATTTATTTATCTATCTATCTATCTATGTATCTATCTATTATCTATCTATCTATCTATCTACATATACATATATATATATATATATATATATATATATATCTTGTCTAATCCATCTATCTATCTATCTAGCTGCTTACAATATTCCGCTCACCTGGCCATTTCAATAATGGTATCAATACCAAACTTCGTGTGTCAAAATATGACTGTATGACGAGCATCAATGACTAGTCATAACATGAAAATCATGACATGTGTGTCATGATTTACATTGAATGATATTGCTGCTCTTGCGGTGGTTTCGTTCACATCACATGTTGCTAAGCTGGTATGCTATGACATGGCTGCATGGGGAACACAGGCGACAGACCCTTACATGAAAATCACGAGATGCATCTCGTAACAACATGAGTACATGAAACACTTATAATGCGCTCATGGCCATTTTGCTAGCTTCGCATATACCAAATTTGGTATTACAGTTACGTGAATGGATGACGTAAGTATGTGACTGATTCAAACATAATAACCATGATATGTGTGTCATGTAACAACACGACTACATGCTACTCTCATGATGCACGCTCGTGGCTGTTTGAGCAGCGCAGTGCATTTGAGCAACACAGCGCGACGCGCATGCCCGTTTGAGCGCTCCCAGCGTCCCTTCATCACGAAGAGAGACAGTGCTGACTGGGTGGAACCACAGAAGACCTGCAGATCTGGGTTACGTCATTGGCGCCAAATGCAGCATGTTGCATATCCCAACGGTTGCCGCCGCTGGTCACGTCGTTCGCGCCTGGCGTCAGACTATATAGTGCTCGCTTATTGCTAGCGTAGCGTCATTGCGCCCAGCATGCGCACTTCAACGTTCCTTCGGAGTATATTGGGCCAATCATTTTGCTAGCTTCACTTCAACGCCTCCTAGAAAAACTTTGCCTGGAACATTGCTCTCTTTTCATTTGGAAGCCTCCTGACAGCACGCAATCTCGGAGGCCATGCCTCTGCCTAGTGTTTCGGTCAGCCACTGCGTGAGACCACTCGCCTTCGTAGCGCTCAGTGACGTAGCATTAGTGTACCGTTCTTCCACGTGACATCACGCCTGCTTGGAGGCAATTGTGAGAGTATTACTGTGTTCGCAGAGGGCGGTCATCGGAGACGCTCGCCTTCGTACCGAAGGAGGAGGGTAAAGCCAGAGGGTTGAGCAGCACGTTTCAGGCCACATTTTTTTAGGACCCATTGCTTCAATTATACCAAACTTGGTATTACGGGACGCCAACGAATGACGAAGGTATGGGACTGGTGCAAACATGATGCCCATCAGGTGCACGCCATGTAATAACATGGCAACATACCATGTTCCTGATTCACTCGCGGCCGTTTCGCTAGCTAAACTTACCAAATTTGGTATTAGGGGATGCAAACGGGCGACGAAGGCAATTGGCATGGCCAAAAATGATAATCATGATATGCGTGTCTTGTAAAACATGACTACATGCTACGCTCATAGCGTGCTCACTGCCGTTTCGATGGTCCACATATACCATAGTTGGTATCAGGAGACGTGAATAGATGAGGAAGGTAAATGACACGTCCAAACATGATAATTATGACTTGATGGTCATGCACGGCATAACTTACCTCAGCCTCGTAACGCTGTGCTGATTTTTGTATTCGTGCTTCGCGTATCAGGAATCGCAATCGGCATCAGGCATCGTAATCAGGCATCGCAATTGGCATCGATTCGCACTACGTGGAAATTGATGCCAATTGTTTTACGGGCAAAACTACACACAGCTTAGCCAAATCTACCAAATCGGGAGCGCCCTCGCACCAGGCAGAAGTCTTCTTCCTGTTGTTGTCTGAGCATGTTGATGACCATATGAAGTGCAGAATTTACTATAATGGCTATGGAAACACGAGAACACAAACCTTGTGTGAAAGCTGAAGGAGAAAGCATGCGAGAAAAAAAGACAGAATGAAATAAAAATAAAAATAGGTAAATAGAAATAACGAAAAAAACAGAAAGAAAATGGAGATCCCACGTACAGTGGTAATCGATGATACGCGAAGCACGAGTAAAAAAGGTTGATATTTTAATTTCAAATCAGCACAATGTAACGAGGTGGAGGTAAATGATGCCGTTGATGAGTTCCGTGTCATGATTATTATGTTTAGAGGTGCCGTCTACCTTCGTAATTGATTATTCTGAGCCCCACCGCGGTGGTCTAGTGGCTAAGGTACTCGGCTGCTGACCCGCAGGTCGCGGGTTCAAATCCCGGCTGCGGCGGCTGCATTTCCGATGGAGGCGGAAATGTTGTAGGCCCGTGTGCTCAGATTTGGGTGCACGTTAAAGAACCCCAGGTGGCCGAAATTTCCGGAGCCCTCCACTACGGCGTCTCTCATAATCATATGGTGGTTTTGGGACGTTAAACCCCACAAATCAATCAATCAATCGATTATTCTGACGTGATACCAAATTTATTATAGGTGAAGCAAGCAAAACGACCGCCAGCAGGCTATCAGCACGGTATGTTGTCATGTTCTTACATTACACGCGTGTCAGGATTATCATGTTTGCACCAGTCATATATTCCGTCAGCCATTGACGTCACCTAACACCAAATTCGGTATAAGTAGAGCTTACAGAATGGACGTGAGCACCGCATGAAAGGCGCAATATTTTCCAATATAGCGTTGACGCGCGCGCGCGCTGGGCACAGTGACGCTACGTTAGCAAAACGCGAGCACTCATTATAGTCTGACGCCAGGCGTGACCAGCGCGACCAGCGTCCAATGGCGTGGCGCGACAGCAACCGGCGCAAAATGCGACAAGCTGCATTTTGCGCCGATGCGTTACCCAAACAATACTGCGTCTCCCTCATTTTGTGATGGAGGGAGGCCGGGCGCGCTGAAACGCGCCCAGCCTCTCTCCTTCGAAATGACCGCCGGCAAGCACGCGCACCGCGTCATGTCGAAATGTATTGGCGCCTTCACTGTGGCATGTAGTCATGTTCTCACATGACACACATCTCATGATTATTATGTCTGAACCAGTCACATACGTTCCTCATCCATTGGCGTCACGTAATACCAAATTTGGCATACGTGAAGCTAGCGAAACGGTCACGAGCGCATCATGAATGTGGCATGTAGTCATGTTGGTACATGACACGCATGTCGTCATTATCATTTTTTGATGTTTAGTTTGGTTATGTCGTCCATTCACGTCACGTAATACCGAGTTTGGTACATGTGAAGCTAGCGAAACGGCTGCGAGCCCATCATGAGCGTAGCATGTTGTCTTGTTGTTACGTGACAAGCATCTCATGTTTATCATGTTTTCACCCTTATCATACCTTCGACATCCATTAACGTCCCGTAATACCAAATTTGGTATAAGTGAAGCTAGCGAAACGGCTGCCAGCGCATCATGAGCGTAGCACGTAGTCCTATTGTTACATGACATGCATCTCATGATTATCAAATTTGCACCAGTCGCATACCTTCGTTATCCATTCACCTAACGTAATACCACATTCGGTATATGTGACGCTAGCGAAGCGGCCGCGTGCGCATCATGAGCGTGGCACGTAGTCATGTTGTTACATGACAAGCATGTCATTATTCTCATGTAAGGGTCTGTGGCTTGTGTTCGTCATGCAATAATCTCATACCATGCCAGTTTTCCAACACGCCATGTGAACCTAACCACCGCAAGAGCTGCAGGACCATAAAATGTAAATGATGACATTCATGACATACATGAATGTTGTGACTAGTCATAACATGTTGATGTTATGACTAGTCAAATATGTTTTCCATACAGTGATGTTTTGCCACACCAAGTTTGTTATTGTTACCGTTATCGAAACGGCCAGGAGAGCTAAAAGTCGTAGGTGGCTAGATAGATAGATAGATAGATAAATAGATAGATAGATAGATAGATAGATAGATAGATAGATAGATAGATAGATAGATAGATAGATAGATAGATAGATAGATAGATAGATAGATAGATACGCTCAAAGTCGCCAAAGTTCGCAAAGAAATGCTTCGCATTTGAAAACTGCGAATGAGAAGACAAAATAAACAGGGTCGGACAGAAACAAAAACTGAAAAGAAACAAACAAGGCTGCCCCGGCGAGCATTGCCTTCACGCTCTGTACCACTAGTGCAAGCTGCCCTAATTGTTATTATACTGCGGCCGTTCAGTAAAAGGTTAAATTTTATACATGCATCCTGTACGGATGTACGTTTTATTCTTAGGGTTACGTATAACGCAATTGTCACGGGCAGCGGAGCTCTGCAATATAACCAGATTCATTAAGAAGAATTGTTAATGTGAGTCAAGATAAGTGTGTCTCCAAGTGTGTCTCAATTTGGCTCCATGTGTAGAAGTTGCGAATGTGTATTGGACACCGTAGTGTTCTCCCATTGTAGGCTCTCTCCACGGGACGGCTTTAAGCTCTCCCATAGTAGAGTACCAAGTACTCTATATCATTAACCCTTTTTCTAAACACGGAGTAATAATTACTTGAATCATTAGATAATTTTTCTAAACACATGTCCCCCTAGGGCTTGCTTGTCTGTGCTCTTTGTGTGAGGCTCGCGAGGTGACTTTCAGCTCTCCCATAGTGAAGTGCCAAGTACTCTAAAGCATCAAACCATCTTAGGGGCGAAGCTCCTTAAGCCATGTATTGTGCGTCCACGATGTACGTAGTAGTAGTAGGAGGTAGTAGAAGTAGTAGGAGGTAGTAGTAGTAGTAGGAGGTAGTAGTAGTAGTAGTCGTAGTAGTAGTAGTAGTGGAAGTGCGTCATTGAAGTAGTAGTAGTAGTAGTAATAGTAGTAGTGCGTCGTAGTAGTAGGTAGCCACCTCGACGGCCGGATTAGAGGAGCGGCACGCGCGCAATCATTTGGAAACCCGCACATGTTTATAATAAATAACAAGATTGTTGACTTTGATCAAATGACCTACAGAGACCAGCACTGGTGACTTAATCTTCAATAAAATTTGACTTCAATTTGATGCTTAATAAAGAAAAAGACTGGTATCAGAAGGACGCCCTTTGAGCACTATCTCACCAGAAAAAGTGACCGCACTGCAATGAAATATTTTTTTCTTGATTACGTAAAAAGGGTAACGTCACATATAGAATACTCACTTCACTCGATTCGTTCTGAGCTCGAGGGGTGAAGTAAGGCCTTGATATACAGGCCTACGGGATGGCTTTAAGCTCTCCCATAGTACAGTCCCGAATACTCTAAATCGTTAACCTTTTTTTCGAAACACATGCTGCCAACCACTTCCGTAAAAAGAAAACAGTACACCAGAGATCACGTATAGGACTTAGACCGTACAGCCTGTTCAACTTTCACGGAGGTCTCCGCAATAAAGAAATGAAGTAACAGCTGCTACGGAACAACACCTGCTCTGTAGGGCCATTTGTCGCACATTATTCATATTACATTGCTACATGTCAATAAATAACAAACGTGTTTTCATTAGAATAAACATGAGGCATACCAATCAGCAGATTTTTTTTTGCTGCAAGTACAAGGTCAATCGAAATTTTCCAGGTCACTATTTCAATTAATGCTGTGGCAGCGTCACCTGGGAACTTTTGACTGCACCTGCATATGCTAAAAAATTTACGAAGTGAATTCAACAGTTTAAAAAACCAACAAGGACAAATATCCTATTCACTGGAATCGAAGTTTATTTTCCCATGATCATAAAGCGAAATACAGCACAGACATGCTACAAATTGTGTGAACAAGTATTGTCAAAAAATTATTCTCATTTCGGTGGATTTGTATCTAGAATTCAAAATACGAAGAAGGAATATCGTACCATCCAGATAACCAAACCACCTGCGTTGTTTGCCTATTGTAACAGTATTGCGCAGACTTCTTTTTTGAAAAAAAAACAAAAACATTTCGTCAGCACAACCACACCAGGCGAGTACAGAGCAAAAAATTGTGCGAGATCAATAAATTTATTCAGTTCAAGACTCTTATTAGGCCTCATTAGAAGCACTGGCTTGCAGCACAAAAATAAATGATCACACGTAATAAATAATATTACATATCAAGAAGAATGAAATGGCTTGAAGCCCAAAAACCTTCATAAACACACCAAAGTATTGGCTAACATTATTAGTTGAGGAGAAAGGAGCAAAGGAGTAATTCAATGTATTAAACAATACAATGATTAGGGTCATGCCATGCAATATCCCCCAGTCTTTTTTTTTGACCATCATGAATAAGGCGGAAAAACTTTTCACGTTTCTCGAAGTTCGAAACTTCTCCTGGTCATTTATATACGCTGCCAAAAATTTCGCTCCCTAGTTATGAGAGTCTGTAGTACAGCGCTGACTGAGCTGAAAGTCGTCCAACAAAAATTTTTTTTGAAAAGTCGTTTTGGAATGCACTCAATAAATGGCTTTTTCTGCGAGGTAACGAAGTGATATAACTAAAAATAGTGACTTAATTATGTACATGAATTTTTCGAAAGCTTTTCCCATGAGCAATAATTATTAATATTGCCAGGTTTGGGTTTTTTGCTTATTATATGGCAAATTGCAAGGACACAAATAAAATATGTGCTGGAGATCTTTTTTGACATGTTACAAATTAAAAATATATTACGCACTGAAGTGTAGCGGATGATCTAGAAAATGGTGAATTTCACTTTTTGGGGGAAAAGCTCGGTATTCAGCATCAAAAAGCTTGTCTTGGTGGTTGGACAAAGAATATGCACAACATTTCGTTTCGAAAGTTTATGTACTACCTAATTATAGGTGAAGTTACTAATAGATATATTTTTTTAAACTCGAGAAATATTTTTTGAAATTATGTATTTCCACCAGCTTTACCCCTACTTAACTGAAGCAGCATGAAGCACTCGCAAGGGCAATCTTCAACAGACTTCCACACACCTGAGGTACACAAAGCAAGCTTTATGCGGAGCAATTGAAATTGGAATGGGGCTATCGTCTGCATTCCATTGCCAACAGAGGTGCGCTACAATGAATGTCGCTAGAGTGTAGAGACCAGTAGCGTAGCAAAAAGATATTTTTCGCGTGGGGGTGGTGAGTGAGGGAATGGCGACTTAGCTCATACTTTATGTACATGCTTTAGTGTTTGTATATGTGCATGTGTGTATGCACATGCATAAATAAGAAAATTAAAGCATACCTACGAAGTGAATGATGATGTGTGGGGCGAAGCTTCAGAGGGTTTTTTTTGATAACCGTGCATCGAACTATCTGTCTGTCACTCACACTAGCGCCTTCTGCGGAGTCATCGATAAACTAGGCTGTCACGAACCGGTCACAGTAGAAGGACAATCAACGGCTTTAGGATAAAAAGTACCTGGACTGTGCTTGGGGGGAGAGGTGGAGTTAAGCAGCTCCTCCTGTCTTCCTGGCTACGCCACTGGTGATGACTGCCAGGTAAGCCATCAAGCTATTAAAAAGTATAAAGTACACAATTATCCCTTATGCACAACATAAACGAGACTATCACCTTGGCTATCATTTCCTGTAGTTTACAGTTTTTTTTTTGCTTCTGTATTCATATGACAGGCTTTGGGTCTCAGGGAGCAGGGTGCTCTCCTGAAAGTTAGAAAAATAAGAAACGGTTGCTTTACGATAGCGTTTATCAGTGTACTGCATCGATGCTACTAGCATGCTGTAAGATATATGTGCTGAATTTGACTAAATATTTTTATTAAGTGTATAAAACACACCTACTGCATTTGCGGAACTCCCCAAGAAAGCAGGATATCTGACGTTGAGTCTATAAAGCTGCATAGCACACCTGGAAGCCAACACACTGAACCCAGTACTTCTAGCACCCTGTTGCGAATGCTGGCACTACTGTTGCGAAGCGCGCCTCCGACGACGTTACGAAGGGCGCCACGAATACCACCGCTGCAACCACTGTTTCGAAAGACGGCGACGCCAACACGGTCCCGAAGGCGTCACTGCTTCGAACTCCGCCGGGAAGGTCACCAGCCGTTTGGTAGCGTAGGTTTCTCAGCTCGCGACTGCTTCTGCGCAGAGCCGATACACCAGCGGACGAGACGACGGTGAGTTAAACAAGGTTTATGTACAACATATATACAAAGGTGTTACAAATTCGGCACTGGGGCCGACAGAGACTCGAAGAGCCAAGCTCTCCTCTGTAACACATAGGTCTGCTCTAAATGGGTCTGCTAACACATAGCTTTCCTCTCTGACACACAGCTCAACTCTCTATCACATAGCTCTCTTCTATGACACACAGCTCAACTCTCTATCACATAGCTCTCTTCTCTGACAAACATGTCTGTTCTCACATAGGACTGCTGCTCGCGACGCGCCGCAGGGCTTTTTTTATATGCACCGGGTCCAACCCAAATGTCCAACCAAAAGCGCCACTGCTCGTGAGGTCAGACTCCTCCAATGGGGGTCGCCACAGGGCCCCGTCATTCTTTCTCATCGAATCTGGAGAGGCTGCGCTGCAGGTGGCTGCACCCAAGGACGAGTGATGTCGCCAGGCATTGCGTCACCCGCCAGACAGGAGGACGACAATTGCTTGCTCGACGGCTCGCTTGCTGAGGTGACTCACTGCATGTGGGCGACAGAAAGGCGCCGTCGCGTGATGACGCCGTCGAGTTGTTGATCGCGTCAGGCGGGCCCGCGTGCTGGCCTTGACACAGATTTCCTTTTTCCGAGGCATGAACGTTTGCTGCGGACTCGCAGGCATAGCAGCACCCCCGCCGCCAGACAATGCGCTGGAAAGACGAGCTGCTTCCACGTGGCTCGGATGTCAGGCGCGCTCGTTCACCAGGTCCCTCCAGGTTTGCCTCCAGGGCCGTGGGGAGAATGCAGCTCCATACTCTGTTTCGGGAACACATCCCATTCTTGAGGACGGCTCTCAGATTCACTTGATTGTCGCCACAACTTGTCGACCAGCTTCGCTCGTCTCTTCTGACCATCTTTGGTCTCAGAACTTGTCGATGGTTCTGCAACTTGTCAAGAACGGATCGACAACAGACAACACACGACACAAGCAAGTGCCCTCTGTCACCCGACAGAACACCAGACAAAGTATAGTACTACATATACCTAGCGACGTGTCTATCGGAATTTTGTTCCCTCTACATCAAGAGGCACATGTGGGACACAAGACTCTTAAAATGACAACTCAAATTTTTACACGTACAACAACGTAACGAAATAGAATAAAACATAAAGTTGGCTCCTTGAGCTCAATCTGGACGAGAGCGCTCAGCTCAGGTCGTGATGAGGTCAAAATTGTGCCCCGAATCGCCAGCGAGAAACCGAAAGGTTGAGAAGGTACTAACTAAACGCACTGCTCAATGCACCTGCATTAACGTTTACCTTTCCTTTTTTTTTCTTTAGCGAACGTCAAAGTTGCGCTGTGGAGCAACATGCTCCATCTCAGTAACCGGCCACTTTTAGGCGACGATACCTATGCGGTACCAAGAGCGGCTTACACTTGCGACGTTGCACAGGGGAACAACGAAACGGCTTGCTACGGATTGACTCCTCACCGCTTAGCTCGATATCGTGTTCAATCACCCTCGTGTTTCCGGGGCGGTCCGAAAACATGTCTCCAAACTCGGAAACAATCTTTCTCAGGTCCTCCTTCTGGACTTTACTTAAGCTAGGCTCTAGGTTCAACTGCTCCAAGGTTACCTCCGATCCCCTTTCGATTATATCACTAGAACTCAAAATTTCTGCTAACTCTTCCTCTGAAGCATTCAACAGCAGATTTACGACCGCTTGACGTTGAACGTATGGTTTCATCAAGTTGTACATTTTGTTTGGCCGCCTTCCTAATTTCACTTCATAATTGGTGTCAGTAAGCTTCGATATTACTTTGGCGGGCCCTTCCCAATGAACCTCAAGCTTGTTTCTTTTGGATGGCTGCAGCAGCATTACCTGACTTCCTACTTCAAAAGCGCACTTTTTCGCCGAATTGTCGTTATACTCCTTCGACAACACTTGTGCAGCTTTCATGTGGCTTTCCACTAGCGCTTCAATCGAGAGGTCCTCACGCTGCTCTCGAATGAGCATCTCTGGATCAAACCTCGACAGCTTACTCCTACTTTCCGCTACAGGCGAGAGCGTTGCGCCCCTCTCGCTCTGATTCAAAGGCGCCATGTCTTCTCCCCTTGCTACGAAAACCACGCCGGTCGCTTCAGCGACGGGCCGCTCGCGTGACTGCTCACATGACTCACGCGGAAAATTTCCTCTCTGGGGTCCCGTCGACCCGCCGACAAGGTCACTTGAGAGTTCACCGCAATCAACAAGATCAAGCTTCTGCGAAAGCTTCCGCGCTTGCGATCGCGTGAGGGCCATGTACGCTAAGTTGGGGAAAAACGATTTACCCTGCTCTTTGAGAAGCTGCTATGAGTTGTTGGAGAAGAGATAAGAAAAACGATCAGAAAGCGCGGCAGACACAGCCGCTTCGGTGCGAAGCTTACCGAACGGGCCTTCAATGACAACTGTGGCGATTGGTAAGCAAGCACTCTGCTTTTCGGCGACTTGCCTGATCCACGCGCATTCCCCTGTAAAGTCATCCCGAGACGCCAATGAAGGATGGACAACATCCATGGTGGCCGCTGAGTCACGAAGTGCTCGACACGTTTGCCCATTCACACTAATTTCTTGGATATACGGCTCCAACGACCGCATGTTCTTTTCCGATTCTCGGATTGTTGCAAAAGCAAACTTTTGCTTACAGTTTATCGCGATGTGCCCTTCCTTTTTGCAGTTGTAGCAGATTAGCGGCTTCCAATTGTTTTTCGATTCTAGGTTCGTTGCAAACTTTTGCTGACAGTTTATCGCGATGTGCCCTTCATTTTTGCAGTTGTAGCAAATTCGCGGCTTGCTTTGATCAGGTTTCTTTGAAAAGCCCTCTTTCCTTTCATCCTTTTCAACGCGCACTGCCCTGCTATGCAACTTTCGGCGAGTATAATACTCCTCAGCTAACTCTGCTGCCTTGTTTAGCTGTACTTCACCGAGTCTGTCCTGCAGCCAAAGTTTGACATCCTCCTCGATGCAGCGGTAGAATTGCCCCAATGCAATGCATTCCACCACTTTATCGCGGTCGTCATAAACACCTTCGCCCTTGAGCCATTCAATTAAATCGGATTTAAGACGAAACGCGAAGTCAACGTGTGACTCATTTCCCTTTTTAGCATACCGGAAATTTTGCCTGAAAGCCTCGGGTGACAACTTATAACGTCTCAAGAGCACTTCCTTAACCTCGTCATAGCTCTCAAACGCTTTCCTCGACAAGCAAGTTATCGCGTCGGGCACTTCGCCGGGAAGAAGAGCTAACAGGTTCTGAGCCCAAAGAGACCGCTCCAAAGCATTTTGCTCACAGACGTGTTCAAACTTGACGAGATACTTCGCCATGTCTTCGCCTACTACGAACGGTGGCAGTTGGTCCCGAATTCTATAACCGCTCACCTGAACTGTCGGAGAAGCTACGCTAGGCGCCTGCGAACACTGTAGGATTGCCAATTCTATTCGTTTCAACTCGAGGCGCTCCTGTCTCTCGGCCCCCTCGCGGCGTTCTCGCCTTTCAGCTTCTTCTCAAACTTCTCGCCTTTCAGCTTCTTCGCGAGCTTCTCGCCTTTCAGCTTCTTCACGTTCGCGAGCTTCTCGCCTTTCAGCTTGATCGCGGCGTGCTTTGATATCCACCCAGGCCTCATCGACTTTTTCAGCTGACACTCCATCATCCTTCATGATCTCAAGGATCGCTTGCTTTCGTTTCGCAAGGCCCAAAGTAATGCCGAGTTCCTCACAAATTTCGATGAGTTCCTTCACTTTAAGGTTCTCCATCGTTCACACTAGCCTCTTGCTGTTTGCCCCTGTAAATAATGTACTTGCCGTACCCACTATAAGCCTACTAGCAAGACGCGCAAGCAATTTTAAACACTCCCGTGTTTACCCCCTCCACATTAACTTTGGTTTCAAAGCACTTCGACTTGGCTTGAAACGGTCAAAGCTCACTTCAAATGCTTCACACAGCCATTCTCTAAACTACTATAACCTGAGCTAGAGTAGTCTGGTGAACTGAGGGGAAAACATCAGACACTCACCGCATCGATGTCGCTGACGCCAGCCGATCCCGCAGCTGCCAACCACTGTTGCGAACGCTGCCACCACTGTTGCGAAGCACGCCTCCGACGACGTTACGAAGGGCGCTACGAATCCCACCACTGCAACCACTGTTTCGAAAGACGGCGACGCCAACACGGTCCCGAAGGCGCCACTGCTTCGAACTCCGCCGGGAAGGTCACCAGCCATTTGGTAGCGTAGGTTTCTCAGCTCGCGACTGCTTCTGCGCAGAGCTGATAGACGAGCGGACGAGACGACGGTGAGTTAAACAAGGTTTATGTACAGCATATATACAGAGGTGTTACAAATTCGGCACTGGGGCCGACAGAGACTCAAAGAGCCGAGCTCTCCTCTCTAACACATAGGTCTGCTCTCAAATGGGTCTGCTAACACATAGCTCTCTTCTCTGACACACAGCTCAACTCTCTATCACATAGCTCTCATCTCTGACACACAGCTCAACTCTCTATCACATAGCTCTCTTCTCTGACACACATGTCTGCTCTCACATAGGACTGCTGCTCGCGACGCGCCGCAGGGCTTCTTTTATATGCACCGGGTCCAACCCAAACGTCCAACCAAAAGCGCCGCTAATCGTGAGGTCAGACTCCTCCAATGGGGGTTGCCGCAGGGCCACGTCATTCTTTCTCATCGAATCTGGAGAGGCTGTGCTGCAGGTGGCTGCACCCAAGGACGAGTGACGTCGCCAGGCATTGCGTCACCCGCCAGACAGGAAGACGCCGATTGCTTGCTCGACGGCTCGCTTGCTGAGGTGACTCACTGCATGTGGGCGACAGAAAGGCGCCGTCGCGTGATGATGCCCTTGAGTTGTTGATCACGTCAGGCGGGCCCGCGTGCTGGCGTTGACACAGATTTCCTTTTTCCGAGGCATGGACGTTTGCTGCGGACTCGCAGGCATAACAACCCCTCTGTTGGCAATGGAATGGTGGTTTGGTTTGGTTCGGGAAAACTGTATTGAAAGTCTGAAGACATGTACCCTAGCACATGGCGGGCCATCAACAGGGCTGCAAGGCCTAGACGTACCGCAACATCGTGGACCCACAATTGTGATGTTATGTCCGGATGCCACTCTGCTGGACGATTCTGCTTCAGGTGCTGCGTATACGAAAGCATGCGGCGCATGGTGGCCATGCCACCACATTTCATGCATGGTTAGTTAAAAAAAGCATCAGTATAGAGCTTTTCTGGTGCAATAATTTTGCTGGGTGAAATAATTAGGAAAGTAATAAAGCAAAGAAGGATTTTTCTACTCACTCATAGGTCGAAATTTTAGAGGTGGGTTTACGTGATGAATTCTGGCATGTGTATTGCTGGGCGTGTTCTATTCCGATAGACGGATTCTATGTGATAGCTGACGAAGATGACTTCCAGCGTTGGTTCTTGAAAGAGCAACCGAAACTGCGAAATCTTCTCCATAAGATATTCAAGCCGCGTTGTTTGTGGAAGCATCGCCATTCCACTCGAAATGATAAGCTATTTAGGCACTGGTAGTCGATATTGTGTTTTACGTTGGAAAGCAGTGGTTCCATTTTTACTCCATGTGCGCTGGTCATACGCGTGCGTTCGAAACTTAGTCGCATGTTGATATGTATGACTGCATCTGTTGCGGTTTTGTCTTCAACGTTTGCAGAAAGAACCGTCGCTTTTGGAACTGGGTGGGCGTTAGACGCGCGTGCACTTTTTGGAGTTCTGTCAGTGTCGTCATCGCGATTCATTAGCGTGTCAAGGGTTACTGCGGTTTAAAAGTCCGGGCGCGTCCTACCTAATATTTCAGCACGCTGTTCTCGGTCACTGCTCGACAATTCGGTCCGAACTTCCGAATGGGAGCCCTTTGGACATGGCGGAATTCAGTGCAGGAATTTTCCGAATTTGAATCCCTCAAATTTTAGTAAGCTCTTACATTACACTTCCTCATTCGCAAAAAGTCTGCATTGGAACTGTGTTTAATTTTTGTCAATGCTGCCAGATCTGCCCTGAATTTTGATTTTCTGGAGATTTTCCTGAGAGTCGCGCGAACGTAAGAAATGATCGCAATCTGGGCGGCTCCCCGAAAAACCGGAGGCTTGGTAGGCCGAACACATTTACTAGGCTCATCATTTTTCCTGTTGACTTGAATTATTCACTCGTGCGAAGCTTTCTGTTTTTTGCTGCGGATGGATATCTGCGTGTTTTGAAACCACCGCGCTGGCACGATTTCCGCGTTGTCTTCTGATCTTCACCAATAGGGTGAGTTGATTGTTTTTGAACCCAAAAGCGACACAGTGGTGCCCAGGCGACTTCTTGTAAGCGGGAGCGTAGTGAACAGGCGCTTTCTCGCATGTCAGTGGCCACAGCTGCCGATTGCCATGTTAACTTGGCGCAACGGAAGCATGCCTTGGCAGTTCAAAACAAAAGTGCGTCTGAATGCGAGAGTGTGAGCTGGGAGTCTAGGCGCTTGGGTGTGTGATAGGCGCGCTCTGGTTTTATGGCGGCAGTCGCGGAGTCGATCGACACCAGAATTGGCGACCCCACTGAAGGCCAACCCCAAGCACAAGAATAAAGTAGGATGGAATAAAATTAGCCCTATTTGTCAGAACGCTCGGGTTCAGTCCTTCAGGGTCATGATTATCAAGGAGTTCACGATATTCCGCGCCTCAGGTAGAGCATTGACATGAGTCGAAATGTCGGCGCCCGTTGCACCATCGATGGCGGATCCAGAAGGGAGGGGAGAGGGGACGGTAAAGGCGAGCGCCCATTTCTCCAAAGCCTGTCAGTACCCCTAACCCTTTCTTTAGTGGTTGCCGTCCACCTGATATCAACAATTAGCACAAATAAGTGGGATCCCTCTGAGCCCACATTAACAGTATTTATGCCATGCGAAAGTTTTTGTGCCAGTAAAAAAAAGTCATTACCCATCCCCTCTCCTGTGTTACTTTAGGCGACCTACCCCTGCCCTCTCCTCCCTCTCCCCCTATATGGAGTGGCTGCATCCGCTCCTGTACACCCGGTACCGGTGGACGCCATCTCTAATTGGCTCTCCGCTGGGAGGAGGCGGCATCACGCATGGAGTAACTTGTCTTTGATGTGACGACGTGCGGCCAGGCCACCCGCCGGAGGCCCTCCCGGTCCC
This sequence comes from Rhipicephalus microplus, assembly GCF_043290135.1. Lineage (NCBI taxonomy): Eukaryota > Metazoa > Arthropoda > Arachnida > Ixodida > Ixodidae > Rhipicephalus > Rhipicephalus microplus. Next base: position 10,617,779 of record NW_027464590.1, on the reverse strand, counting down.
GATATGGATGCACACTGCACGTAGCCCGACCTCGCCTGCTGAACCACACCACCATGAACACAGGATACCTCAAGTTTTCCGCATCAGCGCCCACTGCACGAGCCAGTGCACTGGATATCGCCACCAGCTCACGTGACCACAACAAATGCTGATCTTCGTATTACGTCCTCCTCGCCACCGGAACACATGTTCATGCAGGCCCTGCGCGGCCCCCATTGGGCTTGGCAACACCGCAACTATGGTCACGGCAACTCACCTGCGGCCCCTTTTCGTATTGCAGGTTAAAAAATCAATATTCATTGTATCCATGTTGCACTCGTTATGCGGCGTTCCTGGTGTTGCCAGGCCCAAAGTACTGTTTAGAAATTGCAGTTATTGTGCACATGTCATCAAACTGATATTAGCGCTGTCAGGCGACATAGAACTGAACCCAGGTCCTAACACTCGTGCCGGTGAGAAGCAAGCATCCGGTGACACTCCTGGTTCTTAAAGAACTCCACTCTGGTTAAGCTTCCCTGCTGCAAGAACTCAAATCCATTCAGCAGAAGCTATCCCAGAACGACAGCGCTATTAGAGAAATCAATAAAAGGCTCACTAAAGTAGAAAGTGATTGCGAATCGATAATGAGCATAAAAGAGCAAATCGACGATATCCGGTTTCTCTCTGATAAAAATGCAAAAGATATGGCAACAATCAGGGTGAGATTAGACGACTCGGAAGACCGAGCACGCTGTTCGAACCTATATTTTTTTGGTTTTCCAAATCGCGAGCGTGGGACATGGGCAGAATCTGAGGCTTCAGTGCTGCAATTCTGGAGCAAAGAACTAAACACCACTATTGAACATATGGAAATGAAGAGAGCCCTTAGACTCGGAAAATACAAATTTAACAAAAGCCGCCTATTCATGGTAAGATTCTCACTTTAGGACTAAAGATAAAGTTTAATCGTGCGCCTAATAAATTAAGGGTTCCAATTACCAAATATCTGAAGATTTCTCCCCCAACACACTACAAGCAGGGAAACATCTTGCTGAATTCGGAAGAGCTCAACGGCAATCGTTCAGACTTCGACATGACAAGTTAATTGTTGGTAGTCATACTTACACGTGTGACCACAACGCACAAAAGGTTGTACAGCGCCCTTTGAACGCTTAAGCCACAGCCATGCCACTCCGCGAAGAAAGTCTTTTTCGTTCTTATATACCAACATAATAAGCATCCTTCCTAAAGCCAACCCTCTTCAAAGCCTAATTAATACAACGGGATCAGGTTTGTTCGCGATTACAGAGACATGTCTAAACTCTTCTATTACCGACACTGAGTTGCTACAGCTTTTCCCAGATTTCGATGTGTTCCGACGTGATCGTACTAATAAACGGGGTGGCGGCGTACTAATTGGTAGCCATAAAGATCTTCAGTGTAGCGAGAAGAACTCATGTTTGTTCTTTGTAATGCTTGTGATCCCCCCGCAATATTCGGTGTTTGCTTTTGTCCCCCTTGTAGTGCCCCCCTATTTGTATCTGAATTCCACTGGGCTATTCGCTCCTTAACGGAATCTTATCGAAATTTTCCGATACTGCTTTTCGGCGACTTCAATTTCCCAGCGATACCTTGGACTAACCTAGCATGTGGGGCTTCCAAAAACAGTATACAGAGCGGTTTTGTCAATTAATGTCTAACGTTTGGACTAACCCAATTAGTCAATGGACCTACGCGCGACAGTGATAACTCCTTTCGTATTTTTGACCTTGTTCTCACTTCTGAGCCTGAAAGAGTGTCCCAGATGACGTTCCTACCAGGACTCAATGACCACTTAGTAATCCATGCGTCCTATCCTTGTAAACTACACCATTCAACAAAAACAACAAAAAATATAACACTCTATGATAAAGGCAAATATTCCACTATAAACTCAGATCTCGATCAGTTCGCTGCTTTCTTTCTTATCGACCTTTCAGAGCGTTCAGCCGAAGCTAATTGGCTACTATTCAAAAATAAAATGTTAGATCTATTCACCAAGCATGTGCCCACGATGACCGTAACCGAAAAAAATGATCCCCATGGTTTAACATCTCATTGAAACGCCTAAATAACAAAAAGAAACGACTCTTTCGATTGGCAAAGCGGTCCAACAGCGCACGTGCGTGAAACAGGTACTAGGCTGCAAAAAAAGAATTCGATAAACTTTCTAACAAAAAAAAAACTTTTGTTTTTTCACAAACATTGCCCGCTATGATAAGCAACAACCCCAAAACATTCTGGCGTACAATTAACCCCAGTATCTTCCAATCATTAGTACTGCACAACGATCAAAACCATCCAACTCCTGATCACGGGCTGCCGAACAACTTAAAATCTTTTATTTTCTTCCGTGTTTACTGTTGAACTTGTCGATAACTTGCCTTCATTTCTTAATCTCAACTATAGCGAGATGCCGGACATCAGATTCTCCTCAAACGTCATCGCAAAACTAATCGATTCACTGAATCTCACATCTTCATGCGGCATCGATGGTATCAACGCGAAAATGCTCAAAAACATGAAATCAATTGCTAGTACACTACTCTGTCATATTTTTCAGCAGTCACTATCATCAGGAGTGGTGTCGGAAGACTGGAGAGTGGGCGAGATTGTTCCAGTGCCCCAAAAAGTCCTTCATCTCTTTCCAGCAGTTATCACCCAGTTTCCCTTACTAGCGCTTGCTCCAAACTAATGCAGCACTTGATTAGCTCTAACATCGTAAAGTTCTTAGTCAGCAATAACAATTTTCATTCCAGTCAGCACGGCTTTCGCTCCGGATTTTCATGTGACACACAACTAGCTTTATTTCGTCAAGATATCAGTTCCAGCCTCGACATAAATATACCTGTTGACGACCTCTTCTTCGACTTCGAAAAAGCATTCGACAAAACCCTGCATCAACGGCTACTACTAAAGCATTCTCGTCTAAACATCAAAACAAGTGTATTTAATTGGATTCGCAGTTTCCTTACCTATCACCAACAATTTGTGCATGCTAACTCCGTCTCATCTAGCTGTTACTCTGTAATCTCTGGTGTGCCGCAAGGTACAGTGCTTGGTTCTTTACTTTTTCTCATTTACATCGATGACCTTCCATCGAACATCTCTTCAAGCATTCGCCTCTTTGCAGACGACTGCGTCGTATACCGTCCCATAGCAAACAGCGCAGACGCTACTACACTTCAAAACGACCTCAATCTAATTGTATCCTGGTGTGATAAGTGGTTAGTGTCTTTAAACATAAAGAAAACTTCAGTGGTATCTTTTCGTCGCAGGCCGCATCACCAGTCAGCAGAATACGCTATTTTCGGCTCTGCAGTCTCACCCACTGAATCTTACGATTATCTTGGTGTCATATTTTCAAGTAACATTTCCTGGTCAGCCCACATGACTAACATAGCCAACTCCGCGAATCGCACTTTGGGTTTTCTTACTCAAGACTTGCTTCTTCTTACTTAAGACACTTAAGACTTGCGCCCCCATCAGTTAAACTAATATCGTATGTCACACTTGTTCGTCCAAAATTAGTGTATGCGTGTTCTGTCTGAGATCCCCACCAATCTAACGTGCTCAATATTCTCGAATCGATTCAAACTCGTGTTGCGCGTTTTATCTACTCTGAGTATACCTACAATCACAGTGTTTCCTAACTTAAAACTCGTGCTCACCTTTCTAAAGTAGGATTACGACGTCATATATCTCGACTATGCCTTTTTCATAAATTTTATCATGTCCCCATCAAAGTTCCAGCCATCCTGCCAGTGCATCGCTCATCAAGCCGCACGAACCATTCAAGCGCAGTGTATCCTCCACCAGCTCAAAGCACCGCACATCTTCGCTCCTTTTTTGTGACAACCGCACGGGACTGGAACCGTCTGCCTGCAACTACTGTGCACCACTCCAACCCGCATCAATTCAAGATTGCCCTCGAATAACTTTTTTATTCTGTAATTAATACCCATACTTCATGTAATACCCCAGCTGGGGCCTTCGAGGTATTCAAAATAAATAAATAAATATGAGCTCCATGAAGTACAAAGACACTTCGAGTCAACAATTGCGCGTCTGGCGCTGCACAAAAAAAAATGGCAGCATATTCACGGAGTGAATAATGGATAGTAGGGCGAAGCATCCATACGTCCATTTCTTCTTGCTTCCGTCCGTCCATGCGTCCGTCTGTGTGACCACCTGTGCGTCCATCCGCCCGTCCGTGCATGTGTCTGTTCGCGCGTCCACACGTCCATCTGTGCGCCCGTCCCTGCGTTGGTTCATGCATCCGTCTCTGCGTCCGTCCCTGCGTCCGTCGCTGCTTCCATTCGTCTTTGCAGCCATCCCTGCGTCCGTCCATGCATGTCTCTGTGTCCATTCGTCCACCTATTCAACACTCCAAGTACCACCATCTCGCATTGTTCATCATATACTCCCCAAAGAAAAGCACCGCCATCCAGTGGACATTACAAGGACCAAACGAGAGGTGGCACACACACACTCTCTTACGGCTTGCGCTTTCTGTCTACTTCCCACCTCTAACCACCTCGAGTTCATGGTATATACTAGTTCACTGTGTTCATGGCACTGTGGCCCAACGCTTGCTAAACCGTCTTAAAACCAAGGGCGTTACGCCATGCGAATATACGTAGCAACCTTTTCTTGTCAAATAATGCTCAATGTACAGGCCAATGGCTGCTAATGGGGAATGAGAGAAAGCAGAATTCGGCTTTTAATTTCTTACGGCTTGCACTTCGTTCTACTTCCCACCTTTAACCACCTCAAGTTCATAGTATATACTAGTTCACAGTATTCTTGGCACTGCGGCTCAACGCTCGCTAAACCTTTCTAAAACTAAGGAGGTTTCGCCCAGCGAGTATAACGTAGCAACCCTTTCTTGTCAGATAGTGCTCAATGTACATGCAAATGGCTGCTAATGGAGAATGAGAGACAGGAGCATTCGGCTTTTAGTTAACGCACACGCTGCGAACTTTTTATGGTTAAACAACACACAGAAGAAATCTACCACCGGCACCACCTTGCAGGTCAAAACGTAAGATATTTACACACTACGGCTACGACTACGACTACGAGAGACGAATGGGTGCTGCTTTAGGAAGCTTCGCCCCTAAAACTAATCAAACCGGCACAAAAGCTGATCCCTCATATAGCCTTCGCTTCCACGGAGGAACGGTTGTTTCATTACATGCAAGGTATACAGCAAGGCGGCGATGAACGGCCACTAAAGTTTGTTAGTGAGTCGTCTACTATGTTTTAAGGCGATAGCGTTAGAGAGCTCGTGTCGCTGAAGTTCACTGTCGGCGTCTACATCGTTGGTGGTTAGCGAAAAATTGTATGTGAGTGAAAAATCGACAAAGAAGCAAATTAAATAAAACAATAAAAATTTAGGTCCCGCTGAGGATCAAACTCGGAACGTTAGATTCGCAAGCATGTGTCCTGCCACAAAGCCACCAATTTACTTGCATGTGCTTCGGGAGAAAACACCAAATATATTTCCTGTAGCGGAAGAAGTTTCCTTCGGTGCAAGCTTGGGAGTCTGTCCAGGAGAGAGGAAAAGCAGTCGCAGCCACACGAGAAAACCGACGCGGAAAGTGTCCTGAACAAGATCACGGTCGTGGCGACTTTTTTGGAGGGCTTCATTATCGGCTGTGAAGGGCCCTGCAAGCTCACGTCAATCTTCGGCATGTTCGGCCATTTCAGAAACTGGGCTGAACACGAAGTCATCAGGATTGTATGGCAGAATTGTGTCAAGCATGCTGCATGGGTCATGACCGTATGAATGAAAAAATGAAGAAAAGCTTGTTGTTGTTTGAATCGCCGTATTGTAAGCGTACGTCACGAAAGGAAGATTGACGTCCCAATTGGAGGGCTCGGAATCAATACACATAGCGACCATGTTCCCCGGGGTTCTATTTAAACCTTCCATTAGGCTGTTCGCCTGAGGGTAGTAGGCTGTTGATGTGCGGTGTACCATACGGCATGAATGTAGGAGCTGCTGCAGAACTTCGGACAAAATTACGTGGCCCCTGTCACTCAGGAGCTCCCGTGGTGCACCATGACGAAGAACAAACTGATGCAAGATGAAGGTTGCGCCATAGCGAGCACCAGCCGAAGGTAGCGCTGCCGTTTCGGCGTACCTTGTCAGATGGTCGGCAGCCACAATCACCCATCGGTTACCACCAACGGACCACGGTAGCGGGCCATAGAGGTCAATCCCAACATGGTCAAATGGACGTGCAGCACATGTTAAAGGCTGCAGGTAACCGATGAATAAGGAAATGTCTTGCGCTGCTGACACAGGGAACATGAGCGAATATGTTTACGTTCAAACGTGTACATACCCCACCAGTACTAACGTTGGCAGATCCGCTCATACATCTTTAGCGCACCGGCGTGTGCGTGGTGCGGTTCAGCATGAAAATATTCGCAGACATCAGACCGCATACGGTTGGGTATGACTAGCAGCCATTTACAAACCGCCACTTGATAGTTGCAACGGTATAGCAGGCCATCCTGTATGTCGAAATGCGTTGCTTGGCGGCGAAGAGCACGCGAGTAACCAGAAGTAGGTGTGTCGGAAAGCATATTCAAGAGCGAGACAATCCAAGGGGCTTCCTGCTGTTCAGATGGCATATCTGTGACGCTTACGGGAGAGAGGGGAAAGTCAAGGGCTGATACTTCCGTATCATCAGATTTTACGGGTGATCGACGGGTGATCGTGAAAGCGCATCTGCGTCAGAGTGCTTTCGCCCCGATCGGTAGACGACGCGTATGTCGAATTCCTGGAGGCGCAGTGCCCAATGTCCGAGGCGACCAGAAGGATCTTTCAGTGGAGCCTACCAACAAAGTGCGTGATGGTCAGTTACCACATCAAAAGTTTGGCCGAACAGATAGAGGCGAAACTTCTTTAACGCCAACACATTCGCGACGCAGTCTTTTTCCGTAACAATATTAATAAGTGTGCACCTAACGGTTGAAGTGCACACTAGAGGCCGGTTTTCGCTATCGCGTTCAACTCGTAAAGGCGAGCTTTAAGAGTCCCCTAATTTTTGCGGGCACTTCGCGCACACTTAATATCACCTTTGGTAGAGTGGCACGATGCCGTCAAGCTTGGTTCAGGCAGTAGCGATACTGGCAACGTAGTGAAAACCGCAGCATCGCAAACTGGCCCCTCAATCGTGTCTACCGCCGCTGGACAGCACGTGGAGGAGCTAAAACCTAAAACTCCCCCTCCCACGGTGGCACGGGCCATCGCATTGCACTGCAAATTTTGACGGCGGCATCACGTCGAGCCTGACGTTTCTGCATAGGTCACGCGACTTCCGCTATGACCACGTGACGATGACCTGAAGCCAACGGCACTGGCAGGGCATACGAACGGAAAGTTCAAACCGAGCAAGGAGCGCGTCACAGCCGCTGCAGGTATGTTGCGTTCGGGCCACAGGAACCGGCCGTAAAGTGAAGTTCGCCACGTGCTGCAGTTACGTGGATGGCGTACGGCTGCGCGTTGGCACTGCTGGTAAACCACATTCCCGTTTTGCCTGCAGGACTACTGATCGCCAAGCGTCTTTTTGGGGGGCTAAGCTCCCTAGCCGTGGGTCGTACATCCGCGATGTATGTAGTAATAATAATAATAGTAGTAGTAGTAGTAATAGTAGTAGTAATAGTAGTAGAGGATCGGCACGTGCCCACTTTTGTTATTAAGGGACGTGTAAAAGAGCGAGGGATTGTGGGATGCACCGTCTGCTACCAGCTTCCCGTTCGAGAAGAGTAGACGACGGCGAACCGCTCCGCCGCAAGCCTTAGATTATTCGGGATTCGCGCGCGCGGTCACCCGTTTATCTTCTACATAAACCATAGTCTACTATTTAGCCGTTGGCTCCTCCAACTCGAGCGGGAAAGGCAAACGCACGTATTGATTCCCATGAAATGAACAAAGAAAAATCAGGTGGGCCGCGGCTGTGAAGAGGCTACATGTCGCCTTAGCGACAGGTAGCCTTGGGGTGCCGAACGTTAGAACCAAGGTGAGTGACGACCATTTTATCACAGGTACATGTGTATTCCGCACTAATAAAAAGCTTAGCCATGAATTTTCGCGACCATTATATCGCGAAATAAATTGTCGCACAGGCGCGCTTAGCAAAGACATTAAGGGAACGCGCGGGCGAAATCCACCTGTCATACGAATTGAGCACCAGCCTTTTCACGCATAAGGCAGAAACGCGAAAGCTTCACTCAAAAGTAAAGTTTAAATAAAGCGCCGGACGACTCCATTTGCGTTTCTCTTGGTCAAAACTGCGCGCCATGACGGCACGCAATGAAGAAGTGCGTTAAACAACCTCAGTGTTTAGATTGTTTGGGGCCGTCTATGTCGGACTGTATTGCTTATGTGCCACCATGCCGCGCTGCTTGACCAAGATCAGCGTTCAAATCTGACTTCGACTAAGAAATGCATTTTATACCGCGCTGAATACTAGAAAAAAAAAGATATCTCAAAGCGCTCAATAAGTGCAGCACTTCATGCCGATCGACCGACGGTGTTGGCCGAAGCAGCGATTTCGAAATGAACTCTTAGCACACTGCTACAGTTATTCCCATCCCCTGACATCTTTAAAATAATTATTTTTTATCTGCAGTAACGTATCGTACAATGAAAACTGTCTTCTGTATTGAATGCTCTGATAGCTAAACTGACAGTAGCCCCAAACAGCATAAAATCATTGCAGATCAACTTAGTGCGATAGAAAGGTTTCCTTCCCATTCACGGCTTTCATGGCTTGTCATCGTAGCAGTCATGGTTAGCAAAACAGAAAACAACAACTTCTAAAGCACTGCCATTGCACGGAGAGGTGCTTTTTTCAACGAAGCGGCACAAAAATGCGTGCGTGCCGCTCCTAACCCGCGTGGTGCGTTCAACAGGAAGCCGTCGCATCCCACAGTTCCCGGCGATAGCCCATATTACCTGTCAAGTATTCTACTAGCAGTCCCCAGAGCTCACTTTTTTTTCCGCGTTGTTTTGTGTGGGTCGAGCACGGACAGTGCGCCGCCAACCATTCGGAGGACTTTAGTATCAACTAGCGCTCGTAACTTTAAGTGACATTGTGTCAATATGAAGCAAACGAAACGGCAGTGGGTGCATCATGAGCGTGGTATGTTGCTAAGTTCTTACATAGCACGCATATCACGATTGCCATGTTTGGGCCTGTCAGTTACCTTCGTCGCCCATTCGTGTCACGTAACACCATATTTGGTATATGCGAAGCTAGCGAAACGGCCGCGAGCGCATCATGAGCCTAGCATGTAATGTTTTACATGAGATGCATATAATGATTATTATGTTTGCATCAGTCTTATAACTTCATCATCCATTCACGTCACCTAATACCAAACTTAATATATGTGAGGCTGGTGAAACGACTGCCAGTGCATCATGAGTGTGGCATGTAGTCATGTTCTTACATGACACGCATACATGTCATCTTCACGATGAGATAGATAGATAGATAGATAGATTGATAGACAGACAGACAGACAGACAAACAGACAGACAGACAGACAGATAGATAGATAGATAGATAGATAGATAGATAGACAGACAGATAGATAGATAGATAGATAGATAGATAGATAGATAGATAGATAGAGCCAACTCATCAAACTTCGCTAAGAAATGCTTCGCATTTAAAGCGCGATCACTCCCCACTCCGTATTAATAAGAGAGGTTCGTCAGTTTCGACGCGGGGGGAGACTATGTTACTCACCAGACAAGACTTGTATTTGAGACCAACTGAAGTGTACTACTTTTGAATCACATCCGGTGAGCTCTTTTATTCCACCTCATCTAGCTTGCTGCAAAGTAATGGTTCGGGGCGTAGATGTAAGTCCAAGTCCAGCAGAAGTCTTGGACATCTTTTCTCCAGTAGGTATTGTTTTGGTTTACCGCTGTACCAAACAAGAAAACAAACAGAAAATTCCCACTGAAACCGTAACTGCCACATTTGCTGGAACGGATCCCCCTTCCGAGATCAAGGCATGGCCGCGTAACTATAGGGTTGAAGCTCTAGCTCCCTGTCCACTGCAATGTGCTGAATGCTGGCGCTTTGGACAGAGTACCAAAGCTTGTCGATTGGACGCTTGATGCCGCATACGCGGAGCCATGTAACGGGCCGTGCATAGTACTGCTGAGTGCCAATCAGACAATAAAACTTGCTCTTTGTGCAAGGGAAAGCACGCTGCAGACGATCCTAACTGTCCTGCAAGATCAAAGGAATTTAAGGTGCTTAAAATTATTGAAAGGAGACGATTTTCTCGTATAGAAGCAATGGCTGAAATTCAAAGCAGGAATCAAGGATATGCTGGCATAGCAGCTAGTTCCACGCTTATTAAGGATGCATCACTTTTTCAGTCCATTTCAGCTACAGTAGAGAAGGCCCCAGAAAAAGTATTAGAAACATTTTGCTCAATCTGTCCAACTCAATGAACGATATTATGAATTCACAGATGTCGGGCCTATCTGATCGAAAAACTAAGCATAGTAAACCTGTTAGCGCTTCAATAATAAGCCTGCTGAACATCAGACAGATGCCTCTATCGTTGATGAAGCAAGGCCTTCCCGATCTAAAACAACTGAGCAGGAAGGTATATATTATTCAGAGTCAATAAGTAGTCGGGATAAAGATATGAATGCTCGCCTTGTGAAACGCACCAGGTCACCTACTATCAAATTTATTAATTCTCATTCAAAAACAAAAAAGTGCGTCAAGCAACCTAGGATGAAAGCAGACTTCTTAAAAGACAGTATTTTAGATCAAGCTGTTGCTATTGCTTGCTTGTCACCATAGGGTGCGTTAGAGTACTACAGTGGAACTGCCGTTCAATCCTCTCTGCAACTACAGAACTTTATACCTAATTTCACAACAATCTCCAGACGTCAGTGTTACAAGAAGCTTGGATGTTAGATGATGAAAAATCCTATCTAAACAACTATCAGTGCTTTCGACTGGGCAGAGACTCACGAGGTGGAGGGTTACTTTTTTTCATTTCATCCAAAATTTGTGATAAAGTACATTAAGTTTACAAATAAATACCACACGATTATGAAGTATTGGTTCTAGAAATTAAATTTTCCGGATGCGCGCCACTATCAATACTCAAGAACCAGCTATATACCAGCTTTCCAGCTGGTATACAAGATGAAAGAGCACTTGATGTGACTGTGAGGTTTTGCAGAAATAGTATACTATTTTCTGGAGATTTAAATTCCCATCACGTGTCGCGGGGTTTCCGCACAAATTCATCGGGGAAACGGTTGTGGGACTGGATCCGATGATTTGCGTTGTCCAAATTCGCGTTCCATCAATGCTGTTTCCACTTCTGATCTCTCATCAGCTGATGTATTTGGCCCCTCCATTGCTGACAACCTTACGGCGGTACAGCGTTTCCAACTTCTGGACCTGTTGCAAGATTATCGTTCTTCTTTCGATGTCAGGCGAAGTTCTCTCGGTCGCACGTCCACTATTACGCATCGCATCGACACTTGTGCCCATGTATCTTTACGGACGTCCATATCGCATGTCGCCTGCTGAACGTCGAGTAATTAACGAGCCAGTTGACGATATGCTCCGACGCCACGTTAGTCAGCCTTCGGACAGTCCGTGGGCGTCTCATGCTTTTTTTTGATTGATTGATTGATTGATTGAACGTTTATTATCTTTTGTCACATAAGGTTTACAAACACTGATTGGACCCATAGCCTGAGGCTAGTGTAGGGTGTTGTTCTTGTTGCGAAGAAAGACGGTTCTGTGCGCTTCTGTGTGGACTACAGACGGCTCAATAAGATCACTCGCAAAGATGTTTATACACTGCCGCGCATCGATGACGTGATTGACAGCCTTCGCGGAGCCTAATTTTAAATGCGAAGCATTTCTGAGCGAACTTCGGCGACTTTGAGCGTATGTATTTATTTAGCCACCCACGACTTTTAGCTCTCCTGGCCGTTTCGATAACGGTATCGATATCAAACTTTACATAGCATAGCATGATTCTATGAAGAACATATCTGACTAGTCATGAAATGACAATCATGACACGTATGTAATGAATGTCATGATATACATTTCATGGTCCTGCAACTCTCCCGGTGGTTTTTTTCACATGCATGGTGCAAAACTGGTATGGTATGACATGATTCCATGGTGAACGCAAGCGACAGATTCCAACATAAAAATCATGACATGGGCGTCATGTAACAAAATGCCTATATGCATCGCTCATGATGCGCTCGCAGCCGTTTTGCTAGCATCACATGTATTCACAGTTTAGTATTACGGTATATGAATGGATGACGAAGGTACGTTTCTTATGCAAACATGATATTCATTAGATGCGTGTCATGTAACAACATGACTACACTCGTGACGCTCATGATACGCTCACCGCCGTTTCGCTAGCTTGACATGTACAAACTCGGTATTTCGCGACGCGAATAGACGACATAGGTGATTGACACATCCAAAACATGATAATCACGACATGCCTGTCATGCAGGACCTTGACTACAGGCCACAATCTTGATGCGCTCGCGGCTGTTTCGCTAGCTTCACATATGCCGAATGCAATATATACATATAAACACAGGTTATTATTCGAGCAACGTTAGCCGCAACAAGCTGGTACAGGCAGAAACCCGGCAAGCACGAGCCACACACGCACGTCAACGTCTTTTTTCACGCTGGCACAGAGCTGGCATCACTATGCTTCGGTACACGAATTTGGTACTACGTGACCTCAATAGATGACGAAGGTATGTGACTGCTGCAAACATTAGAACCATGAGATGCGTGTTTTGTGAGAACATGACTACATGCCACAGTCAAGGCGCAAATACATTTCAACGTGAGGTGGTGCGCGTGGTCGCTGGCGTTCATTTCGTCGCGTCACTCCGGCGTTGCGACGCCAGGCACCAGTTTTGCCGTACACTCGCAGGCGTGCGCTGCGTTGCGTTTCTTTGACGTATGCCCGTTTCAGCGCGTTTGGTGTTCCTCTGTCACAAAAAGAGGGAGACGCAGTGTTGTCTGGGAAACGCATCGGCGCGAATTTCTCGCCGGTTCCCGTCGGACCACGCCGACGGACGCTGGTCGCGCCGGTCACGCCTGGCGTCAGACTATAGAGTTCTCGCGTTTTGCTAACGTAGCATCGCTGTTCCCAGCGTGCGCGCGCGTCGACGCTATATTGGAGTATATTGGGCCCTTCACGATGCGCTCGCGGCCGTTTTGCAAGCTCGACATATACGAAATTTTGTGGTACGTGACGTCATTGGATGACGAATTATATGACTGGTGCAAACATGATAATCCTGACACGCGTGTCATGTAGGAACATGACAACTTACCGCACTAATAGCGTGCTCACGGCCATTTCGCGAGCTCTATATATACTAAATTTGGTATTACGTGGCGTGAATAGATGACGAAGGTAAACGACACATTAAAACATGATAATCATGACGCGGAAGTCGTGTATGGAACCATTTTTCTCTACCTCGTAGCGTCCTGCTGATTTTAAAGCGACATATCAAGGATTGCTATCCGTGCTTCGCATATCATTCATTCCCACTGTACTTGGGATCTGCCACTTTTTTTTTCTTTTCTATATCTGCACTTGGGGTACTGGAAGGTACCCATGGCTGACGACGCTCGACCGAAGACCGCGTTCGTCACACCCTACCGCTTGTAAGAGTTCAACGTCATGCCGTTAGGTCTATGTAATGCGCCTGCGACATTTGACCGCATGATGGACATCGTTCTGCACAACTTGAAATGGCACATGTGCTTGTGTTACCTTGATGACGTTGATTTCTCCACGCATCTCTAATGTCTGAAAGAAGTTTTCGCACGTGTGAGCAGTGCCGGCTTGCAACTGAATCTGAAGAAGTGCCACTTTGCAGCACGGCAACTCACCATTCTAGGGTACGCGTGTCCAAAGACGGCATTCTTCCTAATCTGGCCAAGCTTCGGGCCATGGCCGAATTTCCTAAACCTGCGTCCGTGAAAGAACAGCGTAGTTTCTTCGGCTTGTGCTCATACTTCCAACGCTTCATACGAAACTTTGCCACGATCTTATCAACGCTGGCGAAGCTCCTTGGAAGTAACGGGCCCCTCAATTCGTGATCGTCCGAGTGCGACGACGCGTTCGCGAAGCGTCGCCATTTGTTGAAGTCTCCTCCAATTCTACGCCACAACGACCCTACGGTTCCAATGGAGGTGCACACGGACGCCAGCGGTGTAGGCCTCGGTGCTGTCATGGCACAGCGCAATTATGGATTCTCTGAATATGTCGTAGCATATTTAAGCCGTACGCTCATGAGAGCCGAGACAAACTACACCATCACGGAGAAAGAGTACCCGGCGATCGTCTGGGCCCTTAAAAAGTTTCGACCTTATTTGTATGGTCGCTCATTCGATGTCGTCACCGACCATCGTGCACTATGCTGGCTGTCATCATTGAAGGATTCCTCAGGCCGGATCGCCCACTGGGCTCTTCGCTTACAAGACTACGACATCCGCGTGCTGTGCCGCAACGGATGCAAGCATGCTGACGCCGATGCCCTCCCGCACTCCCCTCTGCCTGAATACGACGTGCCTTGCTCAGTAACCTCAATTGCTGTTTCTGCCATCGATGTTCACATCCTCGATTGCTAATGAACAGCGAAAGGATAATTGAATCGCCCCGCTGATCAACTTGCTCTCTGATCCGTCCCCAACACCATCCACGCGTGCCTTGCGTCGTCGAGCTCACCACTTCGCCATCCGTGACGGTCTCCTACACCGATGCAATTACGACGCCCAGGGCCAGCAGTGGTTACTCGTGATAACCCGCAGTCTGCGGTCGGAGATATGTGAATCTTTCTATTATGATCCGCAATGCGTGCACTCTCAGGTATCCAGAACTTACCACCGAATTCGACAACGCTACTTCTGCCGCGGGATGTACCACTACGTGCAGCAGTTCCTTTGCTCTTGCCTCGCTTGCCAACACAGCGAACCATCCGCACACAAGTCGCACGCCGGTCTGCAATCGTTACCTTGCCCTGACCGTCCGTTTGGGCGCGTAGGTATCAATTGTACGGATCACTTCCTCTGACGTTGGCTGGTAACCACTGGGCCATCGTTGCCGTAAACCATTTAACGCGATACGCCGAAACCGCCGCTCTCACTGCGGCTACTGCTCGTTATGTTGCGTCCTTCCTGCTGCATCAATTCATACTGTGCCACGGACCACCCCAAGAGCTTCTCAGTGATCGAGGCCGCGTCTTCTTGTCGGAAGTCGTCGAATCCATTCTGACGGAGTGCCATTCTGTCCACCGCAAAACTACTGCTTACCACCCGTAGACTAATGGCCTCATTGGAAGCTTTAACCACATCCTCGGCGACATGTTTTCGATGTACGTCGCCGCCAACCACATGAATTGGGATAATATACTGCCTTTCGTCACCTACGCCTACAACACTGCCCCTCAGAGCACGACCGGTTTTTCACCTTTTTTCTTGCTGTACGGAAGGCACCCGTCGCACACCGTGGACACAATACTCCCCTACACGCCGGATCCACCTGAGCGTGCACCTATTTCTGAGACAGGCAGGCTTGCTGAAGAGTGTCGCGAGCTTGCCAAAACTTCTACGATGCATGAGCAAGAGCGGCAGAAGAGTATTCGTGATGACTCTACCACTTCTAAGCCCACGTTCCTTCCTGGTGCGCTTATATGGCTCTCGATCCCGCCTCTGTAGCTGGCTTCTCTTCCAAACTACTTTCCAAATACGAAGGCCTTATCTGTGTCATCAAGCGCACATCTCCGGTCAACTATCTGGTCGAACCCGTCGAAAAATCTTCAGACATTCGCCGCCGCGGCCACGATATCGTCAACGTGGGGCGCCTGTAGGCTTATTAAGACCCGCTCATAGTAACAAGCTGTTAGGTCGCCACGCGGCTCCCTCTTCGACACCGGGGTAATTGTAGCGCAACCTCCGATCTTTGAGTCGAACTCTTGAGTACCTTCTGGTGGGGCTACCCAACAAGGACGCCGCTCGCGCTGTGAGTCCGTGCTTGGCCATGACGGTCGCCATAGCGTATGATTGCTGGTTGCCGGCTAATCAACGTCTTAACACCTTTTTTCAACAACAAAGGCGCAGCTCCAGTCCTTTGCAAATTGCACGCACCCCACTACCCACTCTACGCGAAAAACGAAACTGAAACAACTAAATCTGTAGAAAAAAATTCATAGACAGTTCACTTGCCAACGCGATTCAATTCGAAGCCTATACTTCCCATAATTCCCATGAGGGTACACGATTGCAGCGCCAGATTGCTCTCTAAGTAATATTTTATGAAACTATTCTCCCCATCACTCTAGCTATGACTACGTGACGGTGAGCGGAAGCATGAGCGGAAGCCAACGGCGCTGGCATGGCATATGAACGTAAAGTTGAAACCACGCAAGGAGCGCTTTACAGGTGCTGTAGGTGTGGCTCGTTCGGACCACAGGAATCGGCCGTAAAGCGCGGTTAGTGACGTGGTAAATTTACATGGACGGCGTATGACTGCGCGCTAGCACCATCGGTAACCCACATTCGCGTTGGGCCTGCAGTTCTGGCCAACGTTACTAAAAGTATCTAGTAACGTTGGTTCTGGCAGCCTAGCGTCGTTTTTTTTGGATGTCAAAACAATCATCACAGCGGGACTGCATTCTTCGGGGCTGTCTGCGACGATCACAACCTTGCACGGGAGTCACGCCGCTGGTTGTTTACAGCTTCGCCGCCCGTGAACGAACATCACACTCTGCCCTGACGGCGCTGCGAAAAACGCCACCACCAGCGCTCCAATTGCCACGGCGGCCAAAAATGGGTAGTGCACAGAGAGCCGTCCACAAGAGAACGTTGGTCTTGAGGCGTGGTTTCCTGAAAATTAAGGACCTGGCAAGCTTCTTTCAATGCAACCTCGCTTCATAAAAGTAGGAAGCATATGAAAACTAAATGTGGGCACATTGAAAAAGATGTTTTATTTATTTCGGCGTGCTGCAACGGGCAATATAAATGCAAGCAAGCATTGCATGACATCTAGTTCGAGGCAAGCATTCCGACGTGCGTTTTGTAATGCCTAAATGCAATAAACTTGGTCATATACATGGTGCGAAAATGAGGAAGTGCATACACGAACCATCTATGCGATCAGTGGCACGACGGGCCTTGGAAATTTTCGCTTTGCAGTCACATTCTATATCGATTTCTCGCTTCCTGTGCATTGAACTGCTTCATTACGTATGCTCGGATGCTCTGTTGACGGTTGTATTCCGTTTGTATATTCTGCAAATGGGAAGACATGCATGTCCACTTTCTCACTGTTCAATGAATGGCAAAACCGATGCCTCCGAGATAGCTCCGGTAATCATGGAGACCAATGGCAAAAAAAAGTGGTAGATTTCACGTACAATGGGAATCGATGATATGCGAAGCACAAATGAGAAATGTTGATATATATGTGACTTTAAAATCAGCTCAACGTTACGATGCGCAGGTTAATGATGCCGTAAATGACTTCCATGCCATGATTATCATGTTTGAATGAGTCGTTTACATTCGTTATCAATTAACGCCACTCGTGACACCAAACATATATGTGGAGCTAGCGAAACGGCCGCGAGCACGCTATGAGCGTGGTATGTTGTCATGTTCTAACATGGTGCACGTGTCAGGATTATTATGTTTGCAGCAATTAAAAATTTTGTCATCCATTGACGTCACGTAATACCAAATTTGGTATATGTGGAGCTAGCAAAACGGCTGCGAGCGCTTCATTAGTGGCCCAATATACACCAATGTAGCTTCGACACGCGCGCACGCTGGGCACAGCAACGCTACGTTAGACAAACGCGAGCACTCTATAGTCGGACGTCAGGTGCGACCAGCGTCCGTCGGCGTGGTCCGACGGCAACCGGCACGAAATGCGACATGCTGCATTTCGCGCCGATGCCATAGAGTAACATTACTCTATGCCGATGCGTTAGCCAGACAACACTGCGTCTCCCTTTTTTCGTGATGGAGAACGCCGGATACGCTGAAACGCACATGCATCAAAGTAACGTAGCGTGGCACGCGCCTGTGAAAATATGGCAGGACCGGCGCCTGGCGTGGCGACGGTGGTGTGACGCAACGAAGTGAACGCCGGCGAGCACGCGCACCACGTCACGCCGGAATGTATTAAAGCCTTGACTGTGGCATGTACTCATGTTCTCACAGGACACGCATCTCATGAATGTTATGGTCGCACCAGTCACATGCCTTCATCATCCATTGGCGTCAAGTATTACAAAAATGGCATATGTGAAGATAGCGAAATGGCCACGAGCGCATAGTGAGTCATGTTGTTACATGACACGCATATCGTGATTATCATGTTTGGATGTGTCATTTAACCTATGTCGTCCTTTCGCATCGCGTAATACCTTGTTTGGTACATGTGAAACTAGTGAAACGGCCACGAGCGCATCATAAGCGCAGCATGTAGTCATGTTGTTACATGACACGCATCTCATGTTTATCATGTTTGTACCGGTATCATAGCTTCGGCATCCATTCACGTCCCGTAATACCGAATTTGGTATAAGTTAAGCTAACGAAATGGCCGCCAGCACATCAGGAGTGTGGCATGCCGCCATGTTACATGACACGCATCTCGTTATTATGTTTGCATTAGTCACATACCTTCATCATCCATTCATGTACCGTAATATCGAATTTGGTATATGTGATGCTAGCGAAACGACCTGCCCCGCCGCGGTGGACTAGTGGCTAAGGTACTCGGCTGCTGACCCGCAGGGCGCGGGTTCGAATCCCGGCTGCGGTGGCTGCATTTCCCATGGAGGCGGAAATGTTGTAGGCCCGTGCGCTCAGATTTGGGTGCACGTTAAAGAACCCCAAGTGGTCTAAATTTCCGGAGCCCTCCACTATGGCGTCTCTCATAATCATATGGTGGTGCTGGGACGGTAAACCCCACATATCAATCAATCAATAGCGAAATGACCGCGAGTGCATCTTGAGAGTGGCATGTAGTCATGTTACAAGACACGCATGTCATGATAATCATGTTAGGCTTTGTTGCTTGTGTTCACCATGCCATTATGTCATACCATACTAGTTTTGCAACATGCCATGTGAACGAAACCACCGCAAGAGCTGCAGGACCATGAAATGTAATTCACGAAAGTCAGGATATACATATCATGATTTTCATGTTATGACTAGTAAATTATCTTCTTCATACAGTCATGTTAGGGTAAACCAAGTTTGGTTTCGATACCATTATCGAAACTGCCAGAAGTGTAAAAGTCGTAGATAGATAGATAGAAAAATAGATAGATAGATAGATAGATAGATAGATAGATAGATAGATAGATATGCTCAATGTCACCGAAGTTCGCTAACATTAAGAAAAAAACTTGATTGTGGTGGTGATAATTTTGTGATTTACCTTTATGACGCACGTGTTCGAAGTTCCTACTGAAAGCAGGGACATAGAGCCTTCAAAGCCTTATGTGCGTAATGCTGTGTGGTGGCGACAACTTCAGATGATCAATAGTCGTGACGTGTGCGACGCTGGAAGCACCCGGCGTCACCTCTACTGTTGGGCGTCCCGCACCACGGCCTGAGGGTCTGTTATCTTCATAATAAAATTTGGCACGGTTCTTCGTCAAGGCTACTCGAAACAATAGCAGGAGGGTTATTATCACACCTACTTAAGCGAACAGCTATGGAAAACGCAATTAATTCGCTTTCCATTTGTGTTCGCAACGGCCTGTACTTAGTGCTTTCGCCATTCTGCTTTGCGAAAGCTTCGAAAATCAGTGAAACCAAAGTCATTCACGTTCGTGGCAATTCACATCGGAACAGTAGCGCAGAATGGTGTTTTTTTTGTAGAGCGTGGAGCTGTAGCGTCTGTCTTGTTTTCACCGTCGTTCAGGCAATTAACCATCAAGCACTTCACAGCTGTTCGGTGTCGTGTCCGACTAGCGGCGAGAAATTCGTAGCTTTTTTTTCTTCGTGTTCAATGCGCAAATCCGTTTAATATTTCGCTCAATCGGTGTTTTGTGCGCTGTAGTTGCACCTGGTGTCACAGCAAACTGTGCAAGTATGGTGGCTAGATGGGTAGGTGTGCGGAAGAACGCACCATGGAGAGAGCTGACCTTCAGGATGCTGCAACGGCGCTACTGTCGGCACGGAGATGTGATGGAAATGCAAGACACGCGACCGGTTGCCTCGGCTGCGAAATAGCGAACTTCGCATGCTCTTTAATCAAGCCATCTACAGAAAAATTGTAAGATCAATAGCAGCGTGCATGTTGTACAGTTCATCTTCCAATAAATACACTTTCACGTCAACATTATACAAGGTAAAATTATAAGGTCACCTTCTTCTCCGTGTGTTCGACAAAGGCGGAACCAGAGTGGTTAGAACCAACGTTGGTTTGAACCCTGTCGTAACTTTCTATTTCGCATGAGTATTTATGCACGCATGGGCCAGAGGCGTCGCTAGGAGGCGGCACACCCGGCCCTTGTCCCCCCCCCCCCCCCAATTTTTTTTGGCATGAGATATGGAACACAAAATGACGCTCGACCACATTTGCCTGCCTTGCACCCACATCTATTAAGGAGGTGCTGCCTCTTTTGGCACAGACATTCATAAAGGGTGCTTAAACAACCCTCGCCCGGGAAAAAGTTTCTGCCTACACCACTGGTGTTAGACTAGCTGATTCTGTACATTAGGGCTGTTTCTTGAAAATAATATTATAATAGGGCGAGAACGACTTTTAGCAATTAAAGTGGTGAATGCATGAAATTCTCACAAAATTACATTCTGGCAAGGCTTGGCTGCCTTACCTTGCAAAATACACAACGAGCTACATGTTCACTTGGAAGAGTTCAGGACATGGTCATCCTTATTATCAACATTTATCCAAAATCTACCAATCTTTAGTAAAGTACAAGTACATAACACGAAAAAAATACAATTCACATAATGCACAAATCTTTAACTGATACAACTGGACTAATGGAGAAAAACATCACATGTATGAGGTAAGACTTCGCATTCGCAGTAAGGAATATTGAATGTTTCTGAGCAGCTGAATTCCTCCAGTCTTATAATACTGCGCTTGTGCTGTCAAACTTGAGAATTCTTCGCGGCCAATTTACGTTACTTGACGTAAATGACACTCCCTGCCCCAGCAAAGTGGATCGAGTGTTGCTCTTTCTAGCAGCCATGTTTGGTATTGCTGGAGACATCCAAGCAATCATCGTGCACCTTTCTTGAGGCCGTCGCGCTCTTTCCACAGCATGAGCTCCACGCAGGCGGCTGCATCTTCTTGGCTGTCGTGACCATCCACTGCGCACATTGAAAAGCATTGCGTCACCGCTTGGCAGAGCAAATTCAGCCACCTCATTAACGATGCTAAGTGCATGGTATGAGGGCAGCAATACAAATATACCACAATCAATTTAGGAATAAATGGCTGCTTCACACACGGCACACCCGCCCTTCACCTGTCAGGCAATCATGCTATTGGGCATTAACTCGAACCATAAGCATACTGCGGATAATTCACAATGCTGATAAGCAGAACCTATCAGCCACCGCGGGTCTCACAAGTCGGTCCAAACCGCCAGTCTCTTGACGGACTGGCATGTTGGACCGTTTCAGAAAAACTGCCAGGGGGACCTCTTATGACGACATGTATGGGGCAATTACAAAAAAATACAGCAAAAACAATTACACACTATTACACTATTAGATAGATAAAGCTCTTTATTCAGTACAATACAGTGCTAGGAAAAAGTTGATATAAAACAGAAGGAGGTCCCAAAGTAAAAACTGTCAGGGGGACCTCCTGTGAATTCATGTATATAAAATATAGAACAAAGATTGGCAACTATGAAAAAAACAGCAAGCGAATAAAACAAAACGAACGTAATGAAAATGATTAGTGAAAATTATGGTAGTTCAAAATATTTACATGTAAGTGATGAAACAGGAGATAACTAATTGTATTAAATGACTATAACATAACACATACATATCATTGACTAATACATTGTCATTTCAGAACCTATACACGTACACATAAATGCATAAACCCTATTTAAACACACACACACACACACACACACACACATATATATATATATATATATATATATATATATATATATATACATATATATATATATAAAATAAAAATAAATAAATAAATATATATATATATACATATATATATATACATACATATATATATATTCAGGTGTCGCATGTTGTTAGTAAAAGCTGTTTTAGATGCCACCGGAAACAATGTAATGAGGGGCTTGATTTAATAATTGATAATAGTGAGTTCCGGAAAAAAATTGCAGAAAACAAGGCTGTCATTTTGCCGTAGTTAGTACTTACTTTTGGAAGCAGAAGGTTACTATTTTCAGAAAACAGTGTGTTATTAGTATTTTGGAGATGTGTGAGGGGAAGTATGTCAGTGGCAATGTCACCGACTCTACTTCTAAATAATAAAATTCCAAGTTTGAGTTGAAAGGTGGAAATTAACGGTAGAATTTCGAGAGTGCTAAAGAGGGGTGCTGCTGATGTTGTGTAGGAACTATGTGTGATAATTCGGACTGCTTTTTTCTGAAGTGAATGAGAGATGTTAGGTGTGTAGCATAGGTATTGGCCCATGATGAAATGCAGTAGGTTAGGTGAATCTTAATGAAAGCATAATAAAGTGATTTTAAAATGTGTTGCTGAAAACAATGCCTTGTGCGAATGAGTATGCGGATGCCAAAAGCAGTCTTCTTGACGACAGAATTCACGTGAATGTTATATTTGAGTTGAGGGTCTAATGTGACACCTAGAAATGTAGTGAAATTTGATGGGGTGATGACGCAGTTATCAATGTATATCTCGGGTGAAATCGTAACGCTTTTTTGGGACGAGTGAAATAACATGAAAGTTGTTTTAACAGGGTTGATTTTCAATAAGTTATTTTTGCACCATGAAACAAGTTTCGCGACATTAGTGTTAAACTTTGCTAGTACATTGTTAAGATCTTTGTCACTAGAAAATATCGTGGTATCATGAGCATAAAGGATGCAGTCAGATGAGTTCAGTGATGATGGTAAGTAGTTCATGTAGATACGAAACATGAGAGGTCCCAGAATTGAGCCTTGTGGGACTCCCTGGTTAGTTATTATTGGTCAGGATAAAACACCGCCATAATTGACAACCTGGGTTTTGTTAGCGAGGTAGCTTTGTAAAAGGGTTAAAGTAGGCCCACAAATTCCCAAGGAATTAAGTTTAGCATACAAAGTAGAGTGGTTTAGAGTGTCGAAGGCTTTAGTTAAATCTATAAATAACCACCCTGCCCAGAGCCCCTTATCGATGGACTGTTTTATGCTATCTGTTAGTTTAATCAATGCATGATAACTCTAGATAAAACATGATAACTCTACTGATAAAATTAATCAATAAAATAAGTTGCTATAGAATAAAATCAATAAATTGCTATTGATTAAAATAATCAATAGCAGGAGATAAAACTAGAACAAAGAAAGATTGCTTGATTGAACAAAGAAATATTAAAGCACTGTACATGACAAATGCAACTAGTGTCACATGATGATGCCACTACATGACATCTACATGACACCTCAAATCACCAAATTTTTTAACATGATCATGACGTCACTGTGACGTAGAGTAACGTGATGACGTCTTCACATGGAATCGTAGCATGGTCAAGAGTGGTCGGATCTCAGAGGCAATGCAGCACCAGGTGTGGTGCCTCTGATCTTGGAAGCAGAGCCAAACCATGTTGAATGCAGAAAGCTTTCATAGGATGGCATGGCAGGATAAATAAATAAATTGACCAACTAAAAAAAGAGGATGGCTTTTGCCTTTGATTCGTCTTAACTGACTGCACAAGGTACCCAGTGGGTTTTGTTTTAATCAAGCACATAAGCTCTAAAGCTGTCGATCACCTCCATTCTGGATGATCTTGCTCAGGTGTTTGGCCATGAGGCTACGCAGGGCTCGTTTGTAAGGGAGTCCCCGTCGGTGGGGGAACATGGCGGCCGTGTCGACGACGGTCTCGTGAATCAGCCGCAGGGCGCGCAAGTCCGAGTCGAGAGTGTGGCCCAAGAGGATTGTGTCGGCCGAAAAACGGGCCAGCAGGGCAGCCTGGACATCCCTTAGGTTCGTCTTCACGCCCACCATGTCCTCTTCTGTCAGGCCGCTGAACCTGCATTACACCCGGGCGACAAAACAGCATAAAGCAGTGCAGTCAGCATAGTAGCTATCAAAGTGCGAGCACTCGAATAATATCACTGCAGCATGCATAATAAAGAAACAGAAGGCAAAGACAACTTTTGCGTCATGCATAAACAATACTTCACAACAATTAGCGATTTTCCCGCCGAATATGCACATATGCATCGGCAGACTTGAAAAACTGAAACTTACAAGTGACATGCTGTTCAATGAATAAACATAACTAATTAGCATTACCTCTCGAAGAACACTATTTTTCTTGAAGCATTTCAAAGCTCATGTAACAAATTAATAAACCAACCGGAAAGCTTGAAAGGCCGGACGGTCGACTAGAAGAAATGATTGCGGGCTACAGTAAGCTTGGTTAATTTCCCCCTAAAATAATGAAGTCAGTCACACTGTGCAAGGTGATCCTTTGATGTCACCAAGCATGTGCATAGCTTATTGGTATTTAACGCTCCCCAGTTTATTAGGCGGCAGATAGTCAGAACATGCTGACCGTAAGACACAGCAAACCCACAATGCATGAAAGCTAATATGGTGCTACCGTCGAATTGAAACAAAGCGGCAACATCCCTATCGCCTTAGTTTACAGAGGAAACTATACAGAGAAACAGGAGCATCAGAGTGTTTCCCCCAAAAACAGGACCTGCAGAGTACAGCACAACGACAGTGCTTGTGCCTTCACAACGGCATTTTCACCATAGCCTACTGCATCCTTAGCAACTCTGAAGTGATTGCAGCAAACGACAGTCTTGTTTTGCCACAGTGGATGTATGTTTCTTGTGTTCTTCAAGAGCTGCACAAGTGCCATCTATAAATCTATCAATAGTGACCAATGTTTCATCCAGAACGACTGCAGTAAACAGCTGTTTCATTCCTGCTCAACGTGAGCTGTTTCAAATGTGCAGTCATCATCCATGGTCGCCAGCTTTCCCAGAAATGCAGCGAACAGCAGTTTGAGTTTTCTTTTGACTTGCTGTGAATCGCCTCTAAACAGTGATCAAGTTGAACGCGACCATCAGTTCCCCTGGAAAAAATTCATTTCAAATCGGTGCCATGAAGGCACAATATCATGAGCATGGTCGGAGCAGTTGAACTACCACTCACATTTCTTTGGTATCAAATTCATCAGCAACATCATGATGTGTGTCATAACTGTTTCAAGTCAATGCAGTAGTTACAAAATAATTGATGTTATAAGCAGATGATAGCCGTTTTAATGATAGTCTGAAAAATTCATCCTGAGTAAGGACAGGAACATTTCTCAATTCATTTGGTAAATAAGTGCATGCGTACTAAGCACCTAATTGGTTTTCTAGATGACCTCAATTATTAAGCAATTCTTAAGAAATGAAGCTTTTTTTAATCCTGTAAAAATTGACACCATCAAATTTCATTGCGTGCACAGCGCGCAAAAGAGGTCGGTTAGGTGGCCAGAGTCACCAATAGCGAGCTGTACAACACACTCACCGCGTGTTGTAGTGCAGAATCTGTCCCCGCGGCTTTACGAGCTTCTCGTAGACGGGCCTCAGGTCCCAGCCGAACACCGTGACTCGTGTGAACTCCACTCCTTCGGACGTGTAGCACTGCACAGCATGAAAAAAAAGAAAGAATAGGAATTTCGAAGGCAAAACCTCGTGTGCTGGCGCTTTGTTCCCCGAGGACTGTTAGATGACTGAATGCTTGTGAAACTAAGAGCATTACAGTAGTCGATCCTGGATGTATCAAACTCAAAGAGATCGCAAATAGTTCGATATATCGATGCTTCATATAAGAATTATGTGTTTTTGAGACTTATATTAATGTATTACAATTCTTAAAACGGCTTTCAGAAATCGTAATAAGCAATAATGTGACGATTTGCTCGCAGTATGCTTAAAAAAAGGTGACAACTTCTTTTTGCAAGTTGTTGCACTTCTTCGCGTGACAAAGTCTGCAAACTTGTTTTTACTTGCACGCCGCGAAGTTCACCAAGTCGTTATCATTAATCGAGCATTAAGGCTTTAAAACTAACCTAATTCAGCGCCTTGGCCTACAAGCACGGTGATTACCGGTGAACACTTTTACAAGCTACGTAGCATAGTAAAATGCTGTTTAGCACGGAGCTGTAATGACTCATAAAAGCACGGGACCACTTTCACAGCACTGACAAAGCCAGCCATGATATCAGCATCGATGCACTCAGAAACAGCGACATCGTCATCTGCACCGATGAAGTCTCTTTCTGTACTCCCGTGTGATATAGCGCCCGGCAATGCTAACAATTTGCAAAACTGACTAAGGCACTATACCTTGTTGTCAGCAGTGATAGCACACCCGAAGTCGTCACCTGACACTGAAGCACGCAAAAAACTGTGCGCGACGGCAGTTTGCTTGATGTTGTTCCAAGCACCAGCCATCATTGTTATCGGTACGAGCAATTCAATCTATGGTTCGACTCCAGAAAAATGATTCAGCAAGAACGAAGCGAGTACTACAGAAGTTGACAAGCCTTAATTGACAGCGCTGTCCATCCTATCCACAAACAGATGTCGATGACACAAGGGGCGTTGTAAGTAGCGGAAAGCGAAAAGCAAGAAAAAGTGCATCCTCTGAGAGGTGTACTTTATAACTGAAAACGCCGAAAACACGTCATAAGGTTGCGGATCTTGAAGGCCATGCTTTTTGGGCCTGTATAGCATTGTGCACGAACAAGGAAGAAAGGGAATGTGAACACTGCAACAAGGCCAATAAGTCACTTTGCATTCATCTATATAGCGCCCGGGAATGCTAACACGCCACGTGGGGGCACGCTACCGCTGCGAGCATGGCCTTAAAATTGTCGTTCTTCGTGCAGCTACTCCTGTCATGGTCAGCCACCTTGCCCTTAAACCTACTCAACACCAAAGCATGCCCGTTAGGCCTCGTCCCACAGCCGACAAGGCCCGTCTTCGAATCTGTCAACGCGGACACCTGCAAGAACTTTTGGCCCTTCCCGCTGATTCTGGACTCACCCTGCTAACTGGTCTGGCAGCCACAAGCCACAATTGGCGCGGTGGATTTATCTACCCGACTACAAAAGCCCTCCTCCCTCCGTAGCCAGTTGGAGCACGCTACCGCTGCGAGCATGGCCTTCAAATTGTCGTTCTTCATGCAGGTTGGTTAGGTACCCCGCGCCTTGTGTATTCGTTCAAACGATCCTTTTTTGTTAGCGGTGTCGTGCCCCACTTAAGTGCTTGACTTCTGCCGCAAAACTGTGTATGAGTCCCTTTTTGAATACTGTGCAACGTGCCGCTTTATCGGTCTACTTCTAATTCTGTCGGGTGATGTTGAGATGAACCCGGGACCCCCGGAAACTTTAGAAAGCCTTGCAGAAAAGGTATCTTGCTTAGAACTTACTCAATCTACCATTCGGGATGAACTTGCATCTATCCGCTTGGCTCACGCTAACACCGAAAATCTTGTCGGCAACCTCTCGTCGCGTCTAGATGAGGTTGAAAAAAAATTCGACATAAACCAGTGCAAAAGCCCACCTCCCGAACCACCCCCCACCCCCCTTCCTCCGAAATTGCTTCTCTTTCTTCTGAGGTAAAACAACTCGCTGACAAATGTGATGACGCTGAAAACCGCCTACGCCGATCGAATCTATTGTTTTTCCGAATTAAAGACGAAAACACAGAAACTTGGGCCGAATCTGAAGCAAAAATAATTTTTTTTTTTGCGCCACGAACTTTGAAATAATCATCACCGACGCAGCTTTAGAGCGTGCGCACCGGCTCGGTCGCTACTGCGTCGACAAAATGCGCCCAATTATCGTTAAGTTTGCGCACTTCAAAGATAAATCTAGAATCCTGTGGTCTTCTCGAAAACTCAAAGAAACAACCTTCTTTATACGGGAAGACTATTCAGCACGCGTGCGCCTCGCAAGGCAAAAGTTATACGCTTTTGGGCAGCAAAGTAACACAACCTTTAAAATCCGCTTTTACAAACTGACAATTGATAAGAAACAATACACCTACGATGCAATGACCGATTACGTTGTTGAACTAACCACATAGCAATTTCCACGTGCCCACAAGTCCGCTCTCTCTCATGCTAACGTTCCAAGCAAGCCCTTCACAGCCATTTCAGCTTTCTATAACGCAACTGTAATGCTTACTAACGTCCGGAGCTACCTGCCGAAAAGAGAAACCGTTGAAGCTCTACTGGAAGATAGCAGTACCGATCTCGCGATATTTACTGAATCTTGGCTTAACTAGGACATTCAGGATAACGAACTATTTTCCGCAAAATCTTCATACTGTATTCACAGGCAATATAGGCTGGGGCGTCGGGGAGGCGGGGTTGTGGCGCTTGTAAAGCCTAGTTTGC
Source organism: Rhipicephalus microplus (assembly GCF_043290135.1). Lineage (NCBI taxonomy): Eukaryota > Metazoa > Arthropoda > Arachnida > Ixodida > Ixodidae > Rhipicephalus > Rhipicephalus microplus. The sequence goes on along the minus strand of NW_027464590.1, from coordinate 10,589,043 downwards.
CTTCCTCCAGAATTGATGCAGAATGCTGTCATGAAATCCTGTGCGTAAATCTAACTTTTCCAACCAGTAAAACAGTACTAATCGCATGTTATCGAGCCCCCTACTCTGATGATAATTTTACACATGAACTCTACTCTGTTGTTTTAGACCTAACTTCTCGCTTTTCTCGTTCGAACTTCTGGTTGTGTGGCGACTTCAATTTCCCAGACATTGATTGGGTTCACCTAGCTGCTCACTCACCCCTTTCAAGAAACTTTCTAGATCTGTGCCTTATGTTTTATTTTGCCCAAATGGTTACTATGCCTACTCGTGGTACCAACATACTCAATTTATTTTTGGTCTCAACTCCCGATCTTGTAAACGCAGTTCATGCTGTTACGACCGGCCCTAGGGAACCAAGCAAGAGGAGTTGCGGGGAGAACCGGTTCTTGACCGACTGTGTCGTCGACCCCCACCTCCCCATTCAGGCTCCCCCTCTCGCCGGGAGAATTCCGGAATCTGCTGTGCGTTCGTGACCATGTTTGAGCATTTTTTAGGGCGCCAGGACATATATGGACATCGTGTTAGGTTGTGCCACTCCATGTGTTGTGAGAGGTGTTTCCCCCTCCCTCGTGGCCGAGGTGCCGGGGCCACCGTATTGGCTGACGATGCGGACAATGCGCCCAGTGTCGACAACGCAGCGCTATAAAATGCCGAAGACGTTTTGTATCGCTCTCTCTTCTCTCTTTGGATCAGTTGATCACTTCTCCACATGTAAATAAATCTCTGTCGTTCGTTCGGGCGCTTCTTCTCGCTGAATTGTTGGACGATGGATCCTGCGACGGGACCAGCTACCGAAAACGAGACCGGCTGGACCTGGAGTCCTAACAACTGGATGGCAGTGGCGGGATGCCGATAACCCCGAAAGCGACCACTGGACAGAGTGAGCCCGAAGTCCAACAACGGGACGACAGGAGAAGGATGACACGAGCTCATCGACTTCCAGAGGGAATCGAACGGCACTTCTGAGAGGCACGACGCCGGAGACATGACTGCGAACTGGGTGAGTGCCGGCTTTCTCTGTTAAATTTTACCAGGCATTTACTCTATGTGTTAAGTAAAAGCTGGCAGAGAGGGGCTGTCTTAGTCATTGGGTTAACAGGTAATTTGCGTCAGGCAAAAATTGTGTGATAGCTTGGTTAAAATTTTCTGTCAGTGGCGTCAAGGTTAACAGTGGCAGGGCAGGATTCCATATAAGAGCTTTTTGATGCTTTATTTGTAGACTAAGTTAACGGAAAACTTGAGGCAAGGCAGGAACCTAGAGCTGTCGTTGCCGCCAAGGTTAATTAGTTGCAGGACAGGAATCTTTGTGGAACAGAGACGGTGGTACTGGAGGCAGCCATGAATCTGAAATCCCTGCGAAAGTCCATGTTGTTGCTACTTGCAAGGGAGTTGAATCTGGAGGTGTCGGACTCTCAAAGAAAGCCAGAGCTGATAGAGGCGATTCTCGCATTGGGGGCGGAGGATGACGAGCTGTCAGAATGTGTCGAGGAGATTCAGGAGAGGCAAGCGGCAGAGGCCGAAAGAAAAGCGGCGGAGGCCGAAAGGAAAGCGGCAGAAGCCGAGGCAGATAAGATGCGAAAGCACGAGCTTGAAATGAAGTGCCTCGAGCTAGAGATTAGCCATAATAGTAGAGCAGGAGGCAGCGAGGCATCCGGTACCGCAGAGCGGGTCAGGTTCAAAATGACGGACCTAATGAGATCGTACAAGCTAGGGGAGGACATTGGGCTGTTCCTCGTCAACTTTGAGAGAACTTGTGAAAGGCAAGGTTTCAGCCAGGATACATGGCCTCAACGCTTGTTGTCCCTACTTCCGGGAGAGGCCTCAGAAGTAATCGCGCGCCTCACAAAGGAGGAGGCTGACGAGTACAGTGAGGTAAAGTCGAGCCTTCTCAAGAAATACAGGTTGTCAGCGGAAGGTTTCAGACAAAAATTTCGCAACGCTGTAAAAGAGAACAATGATTCATACCCGGAGTTTGCTTACAAGTTAATGGCCAACATGGGGGAGTGGCTCAAAGAGGCAAAGGCGTATGGGAATCATGACAAGGTGCTCGAGTGTATTGGTCTAGAACAATTCTATCAAAGGTTAACAGAAAAGGTGAGGTTCTGGGTGCAGGATAGACCGGACGTGAACACCGTAGCGAAAGCCGCAGAGCTCGCTGAAGAATTCGTTACGCGCCGCGCCCTCGGGGCAAACAGCGAGCCTAAAAGGGAAAAATTCCTACTACCGAATAAGGCGCCGTTTAGAAAACAACCGACAAGTCTCGCACAAAAGGGTGAGGAAAACAGAGCATCTAACCATGGGGCGTCGGCAGAGGCAAGCAAAAAGAAATTTGAGGCAAAAAAAAACCGGCGGCTTGTTTCAATTGCCACGAAACAGGGCACTTCACGAAATATTGCCCAAAAGAAAAGGTGGTCTTTTTATCTATAAACGAAGCCGACGAGAACATGAAGTGGTTAGAGCCCTATATGTACGACCTTACCGTGAACGGCAAGCAGTGTCGGATTCTTAGAGACTCCGCAGCCACTATGAACGTAGTTCATCCGTCCTTTGTTCAGTCCGGACAGTATTCAGGAGACTGTGCCTGGATTAGACAAGCTGTAGAAGCAAACACTCAGTGCCTTCCCGTAGCTAAAGTTGTCCTTAAAGGCGCATTTGGTACGTTGGAAACGGAAGCCGCGGTATCGCCATATCTACCCCCTCAGTATCCTTACTTATTTTCAAATAAGTCAGATCAAATGCTGAAGGAGAAAGGTCTAACGTTGGGAGAAGGCATAGTGCAGGCACTGACTAGATCGAAGGCACGTGCGCTGGCTGCGAGAGCAACATTCACTGAGGCAAACAAGCCTCAAATCGACAACGGGCCTGGTTGCGAGTTGGACACCACGGTAACAAATCGACTTGTGCGAGAACAGGCTGCAGAAGCCGTAGTCGCGGAGGCAACCATTCCTAAAGGCGACGATGAACCTCCTCCCGAATCGGAAGGGGTCCATTGCGCCTCGTTGACCGAGCAAATAGAAAATGCCGTTGCTCCCAAGTCGATTCCTTGTAGTACAGAGGATAGCACAGAGGGTGACACATTCTAGGTACTAGGAACTACAACAGAGTTGTGTGTCATGCCAACTTCGGATAATTTCAGTCGGCTGCTGCAGGTGAGCCCCGCTTCATTAATAACCGAACAAAAGGGGGACCCGACGATTAAGCAATTCCAGGACAGTTCGAAAGAGGGAATCGCCAAACGAAAATGTGAGATTCCAAGAGAGGAGCGGCATACTCTGTCGAAAATATCTAGATAGGCGAGGAGTAGAGTTTGACCAGGTAGTCGTACCTCAGGCGTATCGTCAGGATTTGCTTAGTTTGGTGCATGGAGAATCATGGTCAGGCCACTTAGGCGTAAAAAAGACGGAAAATCGTCTTTTATAGGAATACTACTGGCCTGGATGCTTTACAGATGTAGAGAGGTTTGTAAAATCTTGCGATGTGTGTCAGCGAGTGGGTAAGCCGGGAGATAAGGCGACATTTCCAATGAAGCTGGTACCTCTAATCACGGAGACCTTTCGTCGGTTGGTAATTGACACAGTAGGTCCTTTGCCCAAGACAACTTCAGGCTACCGTCACATCCTGACCTTAATCTGCCCAGCTACTAAATTTCCAGAGGCGGTCCCACTAAAAGAGCTAAGTTCCGTGGAAGTAGTGAACGCACTTCTGTCCGTGTTTGCCCGTGTAGGCTTTCCTGCCGAGAAACAATTACACCAGGGCACCATTTTCACAAGTGCCTTAACGACAACCTTTCTAGAGCAGTGTGGCGTGAAATTATTGCATAGTCCAGTCTACCATCCGCAGTCGAACTCGATAGAAAAGCTTCACTCTGTGATGAAGCGAGTGTTAAGAGCCTTATGTTTTGAACGAAAAACTGACTGGGAAATGTGCTTACCTGCAACGATGTTTGCACTAAGAACTGCACCACATGAGACCACAGGGTTTACGCCAGCGGAACTTGTTTACAGCCGCAGACTGCGATCTCCTCTTCGTATGCTGAGAGAGTCGTGGGAAGGTCAGGGTGATGATCCTATAGTAGTGGAATATGTCCTCACCTTGATGGATCGTCTAACAAAAGCCCAAGAACTGACCGAGAGTGCGATGACCAAAGCACAGCAGAAGGCTAAGCTTTACTACGATCGAACAGCTAAAGCGCGACACTTTGCTGTAGGAGACAGGGTCATGTTGTTGAGGCCCTCCCAAAAGATTAAGCTTGAAGTGCAATGGGTTGGCCCGGCCGAAATTACTCGAAAATTGTCTGACACCAACTGTGTGGTAAAATTACCAGGAAGTCGCAAGGTACACCAGGTGTATCATAGCAACTTACTCAAACCCTATAAAGAGAGGGAAGCCATCGTGAACATGACTTTAAATGTTCCGAAAGAGGTTCCGGCAGAAGTCCATGAATTAGCTCCCGAATCGGACGAAGTCCCGATCGAGAAAAAAGTTGAGGATTTAGTATCAAAGTCACAAGTGACAATGAAGCAGAAGCAGGAATTGCGTGGTCTTTTGACCGAGTTTCAGGACAGATTTGTAAGCGAGCCAGGCCGGACATCCGTCCTCACTCATGACATAGAGCTTACCTCGTCGGAACCGGTAAGATCTAAGACGTATCGGGTGTCACCTCGCCGGCTTGAGCTAATAAAAGCAGAGGTTAACAGGATGCTGGAATTGGGCGTGATTGAGCCGTGTGAAAGTGATTACACTTCCCCGTTAATTCTTGTGGAGGTACCCGCAAAGATCAGCGTCCATGCGTAGACTATCGTAAGTTAAACCTCATCACCAAGGATAAGACATACCCAATTCCCCACATTGAGGAACGCGTCGAGAGGGTAAGCAGCGCGGAATTTATCTCAACGCTAGACCTAGTGAGAGGTTACTGGCAGGTGCCGCTCACCGAGAGGGCGAGCCGGTATGCTGCATTTATTTCACCATTGGGGACATTCCGCCCTAAAGTGTTGAGTTTCGGCCTAAAGAACGCGCCTTACTGTTTTTCAAACTTAATGGATAAGGTTTTGCGGGGTCAAGAGGACTTCGCATTGCCTAACTGGGACGACGACGCCGTGTTTTCCTCGTCCTGGCCAGAACACTTGGCGCATTTGAGAGCAGTACTGACACGCCTACGCGAAGCAGGTTTAACGGTAAAGGCGCCCAAGTGTCAGCTAGCACAAGCAGAGGTACTCTATCTCGGGCATGTTATCGGTCGAGGGCATCGCCGTCCCTCTGAAATTAAAGTGGCAGCTATGCGAGACTTTCCCCAGCCCCGAACGAAAACCGATATTGGGGCTTTTCTTGGAATAGCTGGTTACTATCGTAAGTACATCCCTAGATATTCCGACATTGCCAGCACTCTTACGCGTTGCGCAAGACCGAGCCCCAAATGGTCGACTGGGATGAGGAGAAAGAAAAGGCTTTCCGCGTTTTGAAAGCGGCCTTGTCGAGCCAACCTTTGCTTAGTTCACCGGACTACTCGAGGCCTTTCATAGTCCAATGCGACGCTAGTGATAGAGGCATGGGGGCAGTTCTTAGTAAATGGGATGAGGGGAATGAAGAGCATCCCGTCCTCTATGTTAGCCGGAAACTCACCCTTCGCGAGCAGGTTTACAGCGCTAGCGAAAAGGAATGTGCGTGCTTGGTTTGGGCAGTCCAGAAACTGGCTTGTTATATTGCCGGAAGCAAGTTCATTGTAGAAGTGGACCATTGTCCTCTCACCTGGCTACAGACCATGTCCTCTAAGGACGGCCGCCTGCTGCGTTGGAGCCTCGTTTTGCAACAATATACGTTTGAAATACGCTACAAAAAGGGTGTACTCCATGGCAACGATGATGGCTTAAGTCGATGTCCCTGACGCGAGAGGATGTCTCGAGAAATCTGGCAATTTTTTTCTGACCTAGACAAGGGCTAGTGATTGTTTTTTTTTACTCTTTTATGTGTACTTGTTTGAAAACGTTGAAGACACGGCTATCCAGGGTTTCGGGTTCGGTGTGCTTCCAGTGTTGTTGTTTTGTGTCACCTTAACGTATGAGTAACATTTTGAATAAATTGTGTATTTCCTTTAATATCAGTTAAAGGGGAAAATTGCCTGGTGGAGTTTGGCGGAATTGTCCGGCGCTCACCGGTGGAGTAGTTGTGTTTTCATGTGCGTATGTGATGTCTGTTGAGCCCACAATGAAGCAGGTGGTGCCCTCTACTTCATCAAAGACGGTCGTCACCAAACCGACTGCCGGCGCTGATCTCTCCGGACAGTGGCTGCAAACCTCAGCCCATCGAGATCTTTACCCTCCCGCGCGAGAGACTGTTACAACCGGCCCTAGGGAACCAAGCAAGAGGAGTTGCGGGGAGAACCGGTTCTTGACCGACTGTGTCGTCGACCCCCACCTCCCCATTCAGGCTCCCCCCTCTCGCCGGGAGAATTCCGGAATCTGCTGTGCGTTCGTGACCATGCTTGAGCATTTTTTAGGGCGCCAGGACCATATATGGACATCGTGTTAGGTTGTGCCACTCCATGTGTTGTGAGAGGTGTTTCCCCCTCCCTCGTGGCCGAGGTGCCGGGGCCACCGTATCGGCTGACGATGCGGACAATGCGCCCAGTGTCGACAACGCGGCGCTATAAAATGCCGAAGACGTTTTGTATCGCTCTCTCTTCTCTCTTTGGATCAGTTGTTCACTTCTCCACATGTAAATAAATCTCTGTCGTTCGTTCGGGCGCTTCTTCTCGCTGAATTGTTGGACGATGGATCCTGCGACGGGGCCAGCTACCGAAAACGAGACCGGCAGTACCCGGAGTCCTAACAATCCATAGATGGCATCAGTGACCATAAATTTTATTAATTGGCCTTTCCATTCCTATTCCTACGCGACAACTTCAAAATAAGTACATCCGCGATTATAACAAAGCCAATTTTTCCAAAATAAATGATGAACTGGCAGATTTTTATGAAACGTTTTTTCATTGTGCTGCTTCGCGAACAGTCGAACAAAACTAGGTGTTGTTTAAAAACAAATTGCTGTCCTTAATTGACAGACATGTACCTATAAACTGTATTTGCGGGGATGCCGAAAGACCATGGCACTCTAATTCTTGAGGAGGCTGTCAAGAAAGATAAAACGCCTCTTCAGACAAGCCAAGTTATCGAAATCCCCTGTTAAATGGGAAAAGTATCACACATGTTTGCGCGAGTACACTTTACTGTTAAAAAAATGCAAAAAGGCAATTCTTTGGTCATGATCTCCTCAGCATCTTGCGCGACAACCCACAAAAATTTTGGAAGTATTTTTCTTCTAAAAACAGCACTGCTCAAAACTTGCCATTTACTAATCCCGATGGTTCGGCCGTTTCCGCCACTGACTCCGCCAAAATCATGAATTCCCATTTTTCATCTATATTCATGCATGAACCCTCCACCGATGTTCCGTCCTTGCCGCCCGGAGACTTCCAGCAGATGCCACGCATTTTTGTTACAAGCGAAGGAATAGCAAATGTAATCGACAACCTTAAATTCTCGAGTTCCCCTGGCCCAGAGAATACACCCGCTAAAATTCTGAAAACCACAAAAATTATATCCAGTCCTATCCTACAATTCATTTTTAACCAATGAATTGACACTGGTTTTATTCTTAAAGACTGGAAGATAAGTAAAGTCACCCCCGTGCCCATATCAGGAAGCCCTTCAGACCCCTCAAACTATCGTCCTATTTTGTTAACATGCATTGCCTGCAAGCTGCTAGAACACTTAATCTACTCCCACATTGCAACTCATCTGGACCAAAATTCCTTCTTTTTTTCTAACCAGCACGGGTTCCGGCATGGACTGTCGTGCGAGACACAGCTGTACGAATTTTCTACTGACCTTCATTTTAACCTCGACTCTTCTTTTCAAACAGACGAATTATACCTCGACTTTTCCAAAGCTTTCAACCGTGTTCCCCACCGCTGTCTAATAAGTAAACTTTCTTGTCTCAGTATAGACCCCTTAGCCCTATCTTGGATTAAACATTTTCTAACCGGTCGTGTTCAGTATATTGTTGTTGCGAATAATGGATCAACCCGTGTTGATGTATTCTCCGGTGTACCGCAAGGTTCCGTTCTTGGGCCTCTTTTGTTTGTAATCTTTATAATAATATTCCAGACAAAGTTTCATCCACCATCCGCTGTTTTGCAGACGATTGTGTGCTTTACCGTCGCATCTCATGTTGCACTGACCAAATTACACTCCAGAATGACTTGTCTAACATACATCACTGGTGTTCGCGGTGGCTAATGCAGCTTAATACACGAATATGTAAATTCATGCAAGTTTCGCGCAAGCGCACTAACTTTTCCTTCCAGTATTCTGTGAACTTCCAACGCTTAACCCAGGTCGACTCCTATTGTTATCTTGGTGTCATAATAACAAGTAAACTAACATGGTCCGAGCACATAGAACAACTAGTCTCCACTTCATCAAAATCACTTGGCTACATTAAAAGATCGCATACGTCCTGCCCACCACGAATTCGAAAATTAGCTTACGAAACCTTCACGCGTACTAAACTTGAATATGCTTCTGCTATTTGGAACCCTCACCAAAATCACCTAATCGACGCATTAGAGGCAATTCAAAATCACACTGCCAGATTCATCACCTCAAAATACAGTTCTCGCTTAAGTATTACCAGTATCAAACTATCCCTCAACCTCCCTCCTCTATAAATTCGCCGCAAGGTCACTCGGCTCTGCCTTCTGCACAAACTATACCATAATTTCTCGTCGCAACGCAATACCGTTCTTCTACCTCCTGCCCGTTCATCATGTCGCCTCTAACTCTCTATGTTTACAGCGCTTACATGGTTCAACTAACGCTTTCAACAAATGATTTTTACCTACTGCCATTGAAGACTGGAAAAACCTGTCTGAATCCATAGTGCACGAACAAAACCCCTTAATATTTAAACAGCTAATCACAAATCACTTGATATGTTAGTTAATTTACAATTGTTCCCGTGTTCTTCCATATATATATATATATATATATATATATATATATATATATATATATATATATATATATATATATATATATATATATATATATATTTTCCTTCTGTTGACATTGTTTTTTATCATGTAAGTTCACTTTCGATTATGCCTTGTAACATTGACAATCATGCATCTGTTGAATTGTGTGTTTGCCTCCCCCTTATGTAATACCCCGCAAGGGGCCTTTAGGAGTTCAATAAATGATGATGAAATGAAGATTTCGGTGCCTTTGGCAATTGGACCATTTGAATAACAGTGTCCACACGTTCAACTTATGACATATCATGCATCACGTGCTGATGCACTCACAAAAAGTGCTGCGCAACCACTAAAATACACCACCTTTGTGTCACTTGCAACCGAGGAGGGATCAAAACTTGTTAGAGACACGGCCGAAAAATGATCAATCTTTGTCAGAATAAACGCACTTTCTAGGCTTAGGCCTGGAGCAGCGTTCAATATATAGAAGATTGCGCTCTGCGGAAGCTCAATATATGTGTGCAACCACGACTTTTTGAGCGCTTGCAGCCAACGAGGTGCCGCATTCGAGGGTAAACGCAAGAAAGCATGCAGCGCTCTGTCTTTCCTGATAGTGTATGGTTCGCGATGCTGACGATGGCAACGCATGCTGTGCCACCTCGTTTTGGAGGGCCGCTAACGTCGTTTCGCCTGTTTGCAAGCGCACATTTGCCGCCATTCCCCCTGTGTGCGCTACCAGAATCAACCTAATTAGATGACTAGGCGGCAAAAATGACAGAAATAACGAGAGTTTGATGTAAATATTCAATGTGCATGGGGGCGCAGACTGGAGAACGTGCCCAAGTTTTACACAATTTTTCGAATAACTTAGGGGCGAAAAGCGAGTGTTCATTGTATTTGAAGCTTTGCCGAATTGTTTATTTCTCGAAACAAGACTGCTAATGTCATGAGTTCAAGTGTCGTTTCATAGGTCAATAATTACAAAACTTTGTGTTACCTGTTAGTTAATCGGGAAGGCGCTCTGGGAGAATTAGTTTTTCATGTAATCAAGAAATGACCTCTCTGATTCATTTGATTGCCTCACAAATCTTGCCAAAATGTTTGTCTGTTACTATAGTAAGTTGCCTTACAGTTTTGTAATTGTAGGCTTCGGGCGCCTTCTTTGTTCTCCCATTAGTTAACTACGGGATACTCAATATTATCTGCGATGGCTATCCTACCCTTTCTGAGGCGTAGAGCAGCCTTACACATTTGGTGGAACGTATAAGTCACATAACCTGGTTTACATAACCGTAGTGCCATCTTGCCACCTTCTTTCCAGAACATGCGAGCCATGTTCATTTAGTAATAACAAATAAGCAGTGCCGAAATTGTATTTTTGAGCACAGACACAGCTTTATCAAAAAACAGCGTTTCCGGTATCCTCCAGTGGGTTTCAGCGCACTGGGTGACGCTGGAAACGCTGTACAGTGTGTCCCAGTGTACTTCAGCACGCTGAGGGGCACTGAAACACACGGTAAAGCGTGGCCAGTGCCGCTCAGTGCGCTGGAGCGCACTGTACTACACTGTCCAGCGTAGCCCAGTCTCTTAAAGCGCGCTGGGAGGCACTGGAACACACTGTACAGCGTGGCCAGTGTCTTGAAGCGCACTGGGAGGCACTGCGGACGCTGTACAGTGGCTAATGCACACTGATATTCTTAGCGGCACATTGGTATAAACTAGGCGCTGTCGGCGCACTTTTTGTAAGACTTCATATTGAATCGCGTCATGTCGAGCGTAAAATTTACCGAATATGATGGTATTCCCATCTATTTGCTACACATAGCTTCAGTTTTCTTAGGCAATGAATGCGAGTACGATATAGCATTCATATGTTGATGATGATGATGAAAAACATTTGTTATAAAAGAGAGAGGTACGGGGCCAAAGCATGACCAGGCCCCTACTCGCGCCTGTCTCACCAGAACCCGCTGAGACTATAGTGATGAGCAGTTGAGGAGGGCAGTCTCTCATGCCTCTCGGGAAGGGGTAGGGGAAGGGGTAGGTGGGGATTTTTCGGACATGCCCACACCATGTGGAAGATATCACACGTCTCCCCACAGTGTGGGCACCGCCCATCTGTGTTCGCATCAAAATGTTTGATTGCAGGACAGAGTAGAGTACCTGTCTGCAGGCGCCTTAGAGTTCGCTCTTCCGCCTTACTCAGCCCCTTTGCAGGAGCCGGGTAAAGGAAGTGAGTGTCGTGATAATAGGTCAGAATTTCTTTGAACCACAGCAGCGGTGTATTGGCCTCCGAGTCATAAGAGCCAAGGTGATGAGCCCGGTGGCTAAGCGCTCGGGCGGCCGCGTCAGCGGCCTCATTACCTCGTAAGCCCTGTTGGCCAGGAGCCCATACGATGCGTTTCGGGGCTGGATCAGCGAGAGCCCGTTTTAGAATTTGGCTGGCTAGGGGGGATATCTCTCCTACCAAGTAATGAGCACATGCTTTCTGGGAGTCCGTGATGATAACTTTCGAGTTGGGGTCCGCAGCAGCAAGCGCTATCGCGAGTTCCTCAGCACGTTCTGGATTTTGTTCTCGGAACGAGAGCCCATTGGCACGCTTTTCCCGGTGAACTACACAAGCCGTGTAAAATCCCGTGGGCGAAGGCCCTGTTATATCTGCGTAGAATACACCAGGTCGGGAGCCATGTTGCCTCTCAAGCGTCCGAGCCCGCGCCTGTCTTCTGCTTTCGAGCGTGTGCTTATCCATGTTACTGGGGAGTGGAGAGACCGAGAGCATATGCCGCCACAGTCCTGGAATACGCTCCGCCTCCTCTGCAGAGCAAGTGTGCTGTATATGTAAGGGTTTAGCTGGCGGCGCCCGGGAGCCGTCTGCACGAGCCGCGTATATTGATTTATAAGGTGGGCTTCCCGCAACTCCTGGTAGGAGTTGAGCACACCTAACGCCCTCAGTTTGGCGTTGGAAGGGGCCACCTGGAGATCCAGAGCTCGTTTAGTAGCCTTACGAACGATGACATCTATTCTTTCGTCTTCTTGCTTGTTAGTGCAAAGGTTTGGGACGGTGTAGAGGATCCGGCTAGTCACGAAGGCATGGGCGAGCCGAAGCGCGTCTGTGCCCCGCAGACCACCCCGCTTGTTGGAAACACGGTAGATCATGCGCCCTACCTGTTCGACTATTCTCTTGAGTTTCGCTATAGTGGAATCCGGTCTGAGTCTGTGCTGAATGAACAGGCCATAATCCGGAGCTCCTCCACCTCTCTGATGGGAACCCCAGACAGGGAGATGTGTATGGCTGACTTATCTCTTGGCTTCGCTCTAACGTGCAGAATCTCTGATTTGTTTGCGGCACATTGGAGTCCACAATCGTTGGCATACGCCTCGACTATGGACGCGGCCTGCTGAAGGCGTTCCTGCATTTCACCAAGGCTCCCTTCGGTGGTCCAGATTGTAATATCATCGGCATATAGTGCGTGTTGTGTGCCTTCCACCCTGGCCAATTCGCTTGGAAGGCGCATCATAGCAATGTTGAAAAGGAGCGGTGATAACACTGCTCCCTGTAGGGTACCCCGTGTTCTCATATTGTACGGACCATATTCCTCGTTCTCGATGCGAAGAAGTGCCTGGCCTTTAGAGAAAAAATCTCTGACATATGCAAAGGCCTTAGCCCCGCAATCGGTGGAACTCAAGTTAGCCAGGATGCTGCTGTGTTTAACATTGTCGAAAGCCCCCTTCGGATCAAGGGCGAGGATGGCTTTATCATTGTGTTGCATAGTTATGGGCTGTATGACGGGCCTATGGAGCTGGAGAAGGACGTCCTGTGCAGACATGTGTGGGCAAAACCCAAACATGTCTGCAAAGAAGCCCTTGCCCTCAAGGTATGGGGAGAGGCGATCCCGTACCATCGTCTCCATAAGCTTGCCCGCGCACGAAGTCAGTGATATGGGCCTCAGATTTTCCGTATTCACGACCTTGCCTGATTTGGGGATAAAAGTCACAAGTGACGTTTTCCATTCGGAAGGAAGCGCACGGCCGTCTCAGATCTCGTTCATGTATTTCAATAAATGGAGGTAGGCTGTGTCAGGGAGGTTTGCCAACAGCTTTACTGTTATGCGGTCCAGCCCCGGAGCCGTACCCCTGCGCATTTTAGCTAAAGCCTCTTTAAGGTCATGCAACTCACAACGGGCATCGAGTTGGTGATTAGGCTTACCAGAGTACGTGTACGCCGGCCCAGGCGGGTCCTCCGTACGACAGAGATTCCTATTGCACAGAGCATCCGCAAGCTGTGCCGGAGTGCCTTCGTACCCTTGCAGAGCTCGCCGGAGCTGCTTCTGTGCCTCCCCTCTCGTTTGAGAGGGGTCTATGAGACTGCGAAAGAGACGCCATGTCCCCTTCAAGCTCATCTCATGAGCTGCAGCGTCGCAGCGGGCTATCCAATTTGAATCTGAGAGTTAGGCAGCATACGCTGCAGCCTGTTCTGTGAGTTGGGCTATGCGGATACGTAATTTGCGATTAGTCTTCTGCTTTTTTCAACGTTTTGTTAAGCTTCGGCGCGCCTCCCACAAGTGTAGGAGGTGAGTGTCAACTGCGGGGATTTCTTCGTTGGTTTGGAGGTAGTAACAAGTCTTTTCTGAATATTGTTTACGTGTTGAGTCCATTCTGCATAGCCTCCAGAAAATAGTACGGGAGGGATAGTCTGATTGCGAAATTGGGTCCAATCGGTCAACTTGGCTTGACCGCATTTTTTGTAAGCTGACTTTTCCAGGAGAGTGACCCGAAGAAGGCAGTGATCACTGCCTAGAGAATCGCCCAAGTTCTCCCAGGTAGCATCCTGAGCATTTTTCACAAGAGAGAGGACCGGACACGTGTCACGGGTTACCGAGTTCCCCACTCGAGTGGGGTACGCCGGATCCGTGAGCAGCGTGAGGCGAATGGTGGAGATAAGCTCCGCCAGCTTACGTCCTCTGGCCTTCTCGTAGTGATAGCCCCAGTGAAGGCTGGGAGCATTGAAGTCTCCCACGATCACTAAGGGGTCCTTGTCTGCCAACTTGATCGCCCGGAGGAAGATTTCGCTAAAGGTTACGCGTGGCTTATGCGGGGGGCTGTATATATTGCCACGTTCCATTTCTCAAGTTTTTGTTATTGTCCCAAAACACCACACGATTCTCAGCGCGAACCACGCCTGTAGTTTTCGAGAAGGTTCCGGACTGTAGTAGATCATTTCGATAAGATCATGCCCACTGTGCGAACGGTACAGATTGTTCTGGAACCTACGCCACCGCCAGCGATAACGCTAGAAAATTCGACGGCAAGGGTATAAATGCCGTCGCGCTTCGCCGCTTGTCAGTTGTTGATCGAAGGCCGACGCTGCGTTCGCCGCAATCAGTCCGAGACTGCTATCTGTGCAAGACTGCTGCTGTAATTAGACTTTCCCTTTACCGGGCATAGGTTCGCCCAAATAAACAGTTAAAACCCAACACGAAGTTTCCTGTCTTTGGCCACGTCACGACCCCGTGACATCTGGTGGAGGTGCTGCTTCGTTCATGTACCGGACGCCCCCGTCAAGCCGTGAACCCAGCCCCCGTCGCGGAGAAGACACCGACGCCAACAAAGAGCAGCGAACGAGCCGCCGACAGCAAGGTCTCCCACCGGAGTACGGCCTTCTACAAGACAAGGCGCGGAAGACCAAGACCATGACCTCGACTGCAGCGACAATGACAACCGGAGCGTCCCAGCCCGTGATCGTCATTCATCAACCCAGGGATTCACCAACGTTCCATGGCTCATCGTTTGAAGACCCGGAAACCTGGCTAGAAACATACGACCGTGTGGCCGCCCTCAACCACTCGGACAACAAAAAAAAAAGCTCCGTCGTGTGTACTTCTACCTGGAAGACACCGCAAGGACCTGGCTAGAGAATCGGGAGTCCACGTTCCGAACGTGGGATGTCTTCTGCGGTGCATTTCTGCAAACGTTCGCAAGCGTCGCTCGCAAAGAGAGGGCCGCTGCTCTACTCGAGACCCGGGTTCAGCTACCAAATGAAAAGGTTGGAATTTTCACAGAGGAGATGACCCGCCTATTCCGTCACGCTGACTCAGACATGCCTGAGGAAAAGAAAGTTCGTTTCCTCATGCGAGGGGTCAAACAGGAGCTCTTCGCGGGACTAATGAGGAATCCACCGAACACCGTCCAAAAATTTGTATCCGAGGCGACCACCATCTAAAAAACGCTGGACATGCACACCAGACAGTATAATCGTCGCCTGACTCCAGAATGCGCTGCTGCTCAAGCCAGTGACTCCGACGACCTGCGTGAAACGATCCGAGCGATCGTGCGGGAAGAGCTGCGCAAACTGTTGCCTTCGGCGCAGCCTCAAGTAAATTTGATCGCCGACATTTTGCGAGAAGAAGTCCGGCAATCACTTCGAATTCCCGAAACACCGCCGCCCGAGCCAGAAACTATGAGCTACGCCGCTGCAGTGCGCCACAACGCTCCTCCCCGTCCACGCCAAAACGCCGCCCCGTCACACTTCCGTCGCCAGACGCCACCGCCGCCACCACCCCAACCGACGCCCTACCGTTCCCCAGCGGGCCAGCGCAGTGCACCGAGGAAAACGGACGTTTGGCGTGCACCTGACAACCGCCCGCTCTGCTACCACTGCGGCGAGGCCGGGCACACATACCGCCGTTGCCAGTACCGACAGATGGGACTGCGTGACTTCACCGTCAATGCACCACGTCCGCAGCCAGGAGATCGGCCACGTGACATCGCCGACTACCTGGCAGGAACTCAATGGACACCACGAAGTCCTTCCCGTTCGCCGTCGCCCAGCCGCCGCATGTCACCGCACCCCCGGCAGTACTCTGGCTCAACGCGGGGCCGGTCTCCTAGCCCGTATCCGGGAAACTAAGGGCAGCAACCGATGGAGGTGCGGTTGCTGTGTGACGAACTACCGAAGATCCCCCGACGACGACGCCGACGCGACGGAGCTTTTTGAACACAAAACCAACCAGGCAAAGCCTTGAAGGCAAACGCTCACTTACCGAAGGTGGCCGGACGACGCAACAAGGAAGCAGCGGAACAAGCCGACGCAGCCGTGACCCGACGCCACGCCCTAACTGTAATGCGAGACGGCGAACTAGCGACCTCGACGTTCTTATCGACGGCCACAGTGTGGTTGCTCTTGTCGATACTGGAGCCGACTATTCTGTCATCAGTGGGTCGTTCGCCGCGAAGTTAAAGAAAGTTAGGACAGCTTGGAAAGGCCCTGAAATCCGCACAGCCGGAGGTCATCTCGTAACGCCTGCACGAATCTGCACTGCGAGAGTCACCATTAACGACCGTATTTATCCTACAGACTTCGTAGTCCTACAGCGTTGCTCGAGAGATGTCATCCTTGGCATGGACTTCTTATGCCTCCATGGTGCTGTCATCAAGATAAAAACAAGGTCGATAACGTTATCCACAGAAGAAGCACTACCGCCGCGCACGCCGTCAGGACACCATGCCTTGAATGTGCTGGAAGAACAGGTCACCATTCCACCTCGCTCAAGCGTCATTATTTCAGTCGGCGCTCCTAAATCACCTGACTTGGAAGGCGTCGTTGAAGGCAGTCAGCATCTGTTGGTCACCCGAAATATTTGCGTAGCAAGAGGAATTGCAGAGCTGCTCGGTGGCAAAGCAACGGTAATGCTCACAAATTTCAGCAATGAGTACAAACATGTGAACAAAGGAACAACGGTCACATACATCAAAGAAATTGTCGAAGCCACCAGTGCTTTCGCCCTCGCCGATTCTGCGGAACCGGCCCAGAGGAACCAAGCCCCTCCCATAGCTTTCGACGTCAATCCCAGACTTCCGAACGATAAGCAAGAACAGCTCAAGGCCCTGCTCTTGCAATACCAAGATTGCTTTTCGTCGTCATCGAAAATTCGGCAGACCCCAATCACGAAACTTCGAATCATAACCGAAGAAAATGCCAGACCACTCCGGCAGAGTCCGTACAGGGTTTCGACGCGAGAAGGTGAGGCAATGAAGAGACAAGTTGATGCAATGCTGCGAGATGACATTATCCAGCCGTCCAAGGGTCCGTGGGCATCCCCCGTGGTGTTAGTGAAGAAAAAAGATGGGACCCTACGTTTCTGCGTCAATTATCGCCGCCTGAACAAAATCACAAGAAAGGACGTGTATCCTCTCCCACGAATAGACGACGCACTTGATCGGCTCCATAACGCCAAGTACTTCTCGTCAATGGACTTCAAGACTGGCTATTGGCAAATCGAAGTCGACGAAAGAGACCGAGAGAAGACGGCGTTTATAACACCGGACGGCCTCTTCGAGTTTAAGGTGATGCCCTTCGGCCTTCGCTCAGCGCCTGCAACTTTTCAACGCGTTATAGATACAGTACTGGCAGGATTGAAGTGGCAGACTTGCCTTGTGTACTTGGACGACGTCGTCGTGTTTTCCTCGAGTTTTGACGAGCATCTTCGGCGCCTTGAAGCTGTACTTCAAGCCATCAAGACGTCCGGACTCACACTGAAGCCAGAAAAGTCCAGATTTGCGTATGAGGAGCTCTTGTTTCTGGGGCACGTTATCAGCAAGTCTGGAGTTCGTCCCGATCCACGGAAAACAGCCGCCATCGCCGACTTCCCGCCGCCCACTGACAAAAAGGCCGTGCGCCGATTTCTGGGCATGTGCGCCTAATATAGGCGGTTCGTGAAAAACTTCGCCCGCATCGCCAATCCTCTCACTAACCTTACCAAGGCCGACTCGCAGTTCAAGTGGAAAACGCCACAGGAACACGCTTTCCAGGAGCTTAAACATCGCCTCCAGACGCCTCCGTTACTTGACCATTTCAACGAATTCGCCGAGACAGAAATACATACTGACGCAAGCAGCGTAGGTCTTGGCGCCGTTCTTCTGCAGAGGGCTGACGGACTTGAAAGGGTTATTAGTTATCCAAAGCAGAAGCAAATTATTCCACAACAGAAAAAGAGTGCCTCGACATCATCTGGGCTACGTCGAAATTTCGCCCCTACCTCTACGGCAGGCCTTTCAAAGTTGTGAGCGACCACCAGGCCTTGTGTTGGCTAGCCACCTTGAAGGACCCTTCAGGTCGCCTCGCACGATGGAGCCTGAGACTTCAAGAATATGACATTACTGTCATTTACAAGTCCGGCAAAAAAACACTCCGACGCTGACTGTCTCTCTCGTGCGCCTGTCGACCAACCGCTACCCGACGACGCGGATGACGACTACTTCTTGGGAACGATAACTACCGACGACTTCGCTGAACCACATCGGGCCGACCCGGAACTTAAAGCCCTAATAGAATACCTCGAAGGCAGGACCGCCGAAGTCCCGAAGGTATTCAAGCGCGCACTTGCGTCGTTCTTTCTACGAAACGGTCTTCTACAAAAGAAAAACTTTTCACCGCTTCGAGCTAAGTACCTCCTTGTGGTGCCTTCAGCTCTGCGACCAAAACTCCTGCAGGCCCTGCACGACGATCCGGTGGCAGGGCACCTCGGTGTTTCCCGCACGCTCGCGAGGATACAAGAAAAGTACTACTGGCCACGTCTTATCACCGACGTCACTCGTTATGTGAGGACATGCCGGGACTCTCAGCGACCCAAGACACCGCCGACAAGGCCAGCGGAACTTCTGCAGCCAATTGATCCACCTTGCCGGCCTTTCCAGCAGATTGGTATGGACCTACTGGGGCCGTTCCCGACGTCGGCTTTCGGAAACAAGTGGATCGTGGTAGCTACCGACTACCTCACCCGCTACGCCGAGACAAAAGCCCTGCCAAAAAGCAGTGCATCCGAGGTAGCTAAGTTCTTCGTCGAAAATATCGTCCTACGTCACGGCGCCCCGGAGGTTTTTATCACCGACAGAGGAACGGCATTCACTGCCGACTTAACTCAAGCGATCTTGGCATACAGCCAAACAAACCACCGCCGGACGACAGCGTACCACCCACAGACCAACGGCCTCACCGAGCGGCTTAACAAGACGATCGCCGACATGCTGTCAATGTACGTCGATGTCGAACACAAGACGTGGGACGCCATTCTTCCGTATGTGACCTTCGCAAACAACACGGCGGTGCAGGAGACGACGCAGATATCCCCATACAAATTGGTGTACGGAAGGAGCCCGGCAACGACGCTCGATGCCATGTTATCCAACGTCACCGACGAAGAAAACCTCGATGTGAGCGAGTACCTTCAACGCGCCGAAGAAGCCCGACAACTTGCGCGTCTCCGTATCAAGAATCAACAGACGACCGACAGCCACCGTTACAACCTTCGACGACGCTTCGTGGAATACCAGCCCGGTGAACGTGTTTGGGTGTGGACGCCGATACGCCGACGTGGGCTAAGTGAAAAGCTTCTGAGACGGTACTTCGGACCGTAAAAGGTCGACGTCTCGGACCACTTGATTACGAGGTTGCCCCGACGGCATCACGAACTCTCAATGACGCCGATCGCGACCTGAAGTCGTCCATGTCGCGCGCCTCAAGCCGTTTCATGCACGTTAACAAACTGAAATTGTGTTTTTTGTATTATTGTTGTATTGTAATTAATTTATTGTACTTTCTTGCATTATTATTGTACCTTCATCTTTAGTTAAAGCATCGGGACGATGCATTTTTTCAGAGGGGCGCAATGCCACGTTCCATTTCCCAAGTTTTTGTTATCGTCCCAAAACACCACACGATTCTCAGCGCGAACCGCGCCTGTAGTTTTCGAGAAGGTTCCGGACTGTAGTAGATCATTTCGATAAGATCACGCCCACTGTGCGAACGGTACAGATTGTTCTGGAACCTACGCCACCACCAGCGATAACGCTAGAACATTCGACGGCAAGGGTATAAATGCCGACGCGCTTTGCCACTTGTCAGTTGTTGATCGAAAGCCGACGCTGTGTTCGCCGCTATCAGTCCGAGACTGCAATCTGTGCAAGACTACTGCTGTAATTAGACATTCCCTTTAGTGGGCACAGGTTCGCCCAAATAAACAGTTAAATCTCAACACGAAGTTTCCTGTCTTTGGCCACGTCACGACCCCGTGACAATATTTAGGATGTGTATTGACTGGTCGCGACGTCTGAGAGGCAGTACTCTGACCATTGTGTATTCTTGTTCAGTACTTAAGTTTAAATCGACCTCAATCATGGTATATGCCTTGTTCACCAGGATGAATGACGAGGGCCCCCCCTGGAAAGTGCTATAGCCAGAGAATTTAACGTCCAAACCGGGCTCCTGCAAAGCAAGCAAAGCGGGCATGTTTCCGAGGGACTGAAAGTAGAGCTGGAGGTGAGACCGTTGTTTCCAGGCTCTAAAACCCCTGCAGTTCCATTGTATAATCTCAAAATTTTGTAGATATATAGCTTGTTTGTTAGATCGGATAGCCATCTTTTAGTATTTATTTACGGTGCAGAGGACCGGTCCGGACCTGGAGCCAGCCCCGAAAAGCCTTCTTCTGCTGGCTGGTGGGAGGCCGGCTTGCGTTTAACCTGCGGGGAGCCTCTCTGAGTGGTGTTTTTAATTTGGGCGATAACCCAGGGCTGCACGGCTTTAAGGACTGAGTTAGAGACCTGTGCCACAATTTCGGGAAGTGCTTGCGTTAAGGCTGCCGTGAACATGTCCTGAAAGGACTCGCGGACTGCCGACATGATTTGAGTGGGGAGGGCTGCCACGCTCGCCTCTAATTGCTTGGTTTTACGCTCTAGGGACTCGATGCGACCGATGGATCCGGTAATGGAAGCTGGCCCAACTACCGTGTCCGCGTCCTGCCGCGAGACGCTAGTGAGGCAGGATGTGACGGAAGAGCCGTCATCCCCGTCCTCTGCCTCGGCTTCCTGCACTGGCTCGGATGACCCGATCTGCTCGGCTTCTAGTTCCTGAATTTCGCGCGCAAGAATTTGGTTCTGGCGCCTGAGCTCCCCTATCTGCTGCTGTAGGGAGGTTTCGGTAGGGGAGGGAGAAGGGGAAGTTCCGGAGACTGCCCCACCCCAACAGCTCACCTGTGCTTGGACGGGTGTCAAGGGTGGGAAGTCCTTGACCAAGACAGGAGGCTCCAACGGGGTCCCAGACTTTACATTGGTGGAGTGCCCTGTGTTGGTCTTCTTGGCTTATTCGACTTGGCGGCTGGTCCTTTCTTGGGGCCAGTCTTGGGAGTCGGAGCCTGTTTGTGCCCCCCCTCCCCCATTGTTCTCGGCTTGGATCCGCGTGGGGATCCCGACTTGACCGGCTGCCGGAACCGTCCAGCACAACCGGGAGCTCCAGTCTTGTGGCCACCGCCGCAGAGGAGGCAGCTCGGAATGCACTGGTGTTCAGCGGCCGGGCTGCGGGCGAGGGCAAGTATCTGCTCGATGGCCCACTGTGCCACAGAGTGGGCATGCAGGCCCTGTCTTCTTATACAGCGAACAGAGAGCCGCTCGCAATTTTATAACACCGTCCGTGGCACCTTGGTCCCCGCGAAGGTGATCATCCCAACCGAGGTGTCCCCAAGCTTGCGCACAGACACTACATTTGGCTCAGCACTGAGCTTGCTTTTCACAGTTTCGGACGTTTCGTCTTGAGAGACATGCACGACGCCCCGACAGAACTCACCGGAGAGTTTGGGATGTCCCCGGAATGTTACCTGCGGCCCCCGACTGGCAGATTAATGTCCCGGAGGAGTCTCTCGGCGGCGTCCACTGATTTGAGCGTGCACACAAGTACATTTTGATCCCAGAGGGGCTACACCGCAAGTTCCACACTTGCGTCGGCTCCGAGGATGCTGCGGACTGCAGCGCCGGCTTGTCCAGGACCAAACGTGGCCTTGAGGTCGAGCGTCTCACGCGGTTTCAGCACCACTATGATGTAATCTTTTTCGATGCGTGGCGTGTTCTTCGGCCGTCACTGGAGTTGCTTGGCGCGCTGCGAGGTGACGCTCAGCGCGTTCTTGCCCTGTGCTTGCTGAGGGTGAGACGCTGCTTGTTTTTTGGCTGCAGAAGCCCTGGCGTCTATCGACGCCACTGCTGCGTTCTTCCTTCCGCGCCAGACGTGGAGCATATCCTTGAGGTACTCTTCCTCGGTTGGTAGAGGTGTCTCGGTTTGAGTGGTATCCATCTGTATGATCTGAAGGGACTCCGTATCGTAGCCGGTGACTCGACTTGGAGTCGCCATTACCGGGGAAACCCCGGGCAGGGCCAGCGCGGCCCTTACTGCGGTTAGGCTTAACTCTGAGGTGGTTTGGCGAAAGCTTCAAGTGACCGAAAAAGGGTCAGAAGACGGCCCACCTTGACAAGACGTGATGTCTACGGTTGCGGCTGATGTTCTTGGAGACGAAGGCTTGCAGGAGAACGACTTGATGTGACGCAAATAATTGCGATATTTCACAGAGCCGACGTGGTATGCGACCGCTCCCGTCGATCGACGCCAGCGCCCCCTCATATGTTCATTGTGCGGGTCAGAGTCGCTGCCAGGATTTTGCTGGGGGGGGGGGGGGGGGGACAAACGACAACTTTGTTCCTGCAGGCGGGCAGAGAGCAACGAACTTATCATCACCATCATTATTTATGTTCTCTTAAGGGCCCCTGACGGGTATTCTAAAGGGGGGGGGGGTCGAACAAGGATACACAAAGGCAATTCCAGACCGAGAACATAAAGTAGCTTAAAATTCAAGAATTGGAATTACAGGGCAATAATAAAAACAGAACACGTTATACAACTAATAGCATGATAAAAAATGAGAGAAAGGCAACTGTCTACACAGAAATTACGATGGTGCGGTTGTAAAATGAGTTTGTAGTAAGGTTGTAAACTTGACAGAATTTCATGAGTGGCTATTGCATTTGGAAGCCGATTCTAATCCGGAATTGTTAACGGGAGGAAAGATTTGTTAAAAGCGTTGGATGAACCATTTTAATTTTGGACACCCAAAGGATTGAAGAGACGTCGTAAAGTTCAAATTGTTAGAGAAGCAGGGAGCCATGTAAGTAAGAATAATTGAAACAGAGTTTGTGAAATAAACAAAGGCGTGCTTTTTTTTGCCTAAGATCCAGAGAGGTGAAAGACAGTGATGATTTTATAGTAGTAACAATTGTGCGGAAATTGTACTCGGAGGTTATAACAACTTATGCGTCGTGTTTTACCAATGCTTGCTTCTGAAGGTGAGGGGCAAACGAGGAGCATGCAAGAATATCGGGAAAAAAAGTTCCAGCCCACTAATGTATGACCCCCTTGGCGCGGGTGCGCTTTTCTTGAAGTTTGATTGAGTTTCGTCAATGTATTTCATAACCGGCATCGATAGAACTGAGAATTCAGAACACAAAATGACAGTAGTATCAGTCTGATAATTAAGACGAACATACTCTATCAGTGAGTTGTTGCGGCTCGTACCGAAGAAAGCAGCATGTCTCCGGCAGGAGTTATCCTCTGCAATGCCCGATCTTGGTGTTTTTAGCTTCCGATTTGTGTAGTCGAAGGTAAAATTATGACCATTCATGGGTCAGTTATGATCAAAACTACATTGTAACGATTGTTAGACTCTTTCTAACTGAACATCTACGATCTTCACAGCAACCGTGACACAAGAAGTACGGCCCTAAGCCTAGTGGTCGTTTCGGCTAGAGTGAACGGCTGCGACTGTCGTTCGCAGAACGTAAACGAGGAGGACAGGAAAGACTTCCAAACTATCGAGGAGCGAAATCTACAGTGCTCAGCGAGCAGTTCAGATGAACGCTGTTTCATACATAGGTAGGACTAACCGCATAGCGAGTCACTACAATTGCCGTAACACATCTGCAGCTACGCTAACAAGCTTTGCGGCAAAACGTGCCAGATGGATGTGATCCAAGGCGACCCGCAAAGAATGACCTAACAATCGCAAGTTTGGCGCGAACGCGAAAAGATGAAACACTGCGTATGTAAACAAGTACAATATATTGAATACCTGAATTACTTTTGAGATAAGGAAAAATAAACGCGTTCCCGAGGTTCGGGCGTGGAGTAGTGGGCAGCGTGCCTGGCACACAATACGCGATGTGTTAAGACATAGGTTCGTTTCCGGCTCAATCTGTTTTTCTTCAAGTTTTTTTCTTCTTTCACTGCGTGCGTGTTTCAGCTGCAATTGCAATGTGCGCATGACCACAAACTGTAAACACAATTTAAAAGCCACATTTTTGCCGATAATGGATGTCCCAGTGTGCAGCGCCAGCGTGCCGCGTGCAGTGTGGCACTGTCCCAGTGTCAGTGGCACACTAGACACTGGTCCAGTAATCAGGTATGGCGCTGGGCCAGTGCCACTGGTTTGTGCAAAAGGGAATGGCCAGGCTCAGTAACACGGAATAACTTTCAGGCCAGACAGCAGACAGCAGCAACTAATACTCTCTGCTTCACGCTGTAGCCGAATAAATGGGTGCTGCTAGTAAACTACGGTCACATGGTGTGACGTAACTGTTATCTGGGGGAGGTCGACTGGTACAGGTACATAAGTTTGTATGCGGGGTTTAATGTCCCAAAGCGATTCGTGGGCAATAAGGGATGCTTTAGGGTGATGAATGAATATGAAGGGGATTGCGGATAATTCTTCAGCGTGCATTGAAATCGAAGAGAACAGGAGCCTCTAACATTATGTTTGCATTGAAATACGACAGCCACAGCCATGATAGTACCCGCGCCTTTCAGGTCAGCAGCCGAATCACCGTAACTACTGTCGGCGACGCCTGTATTTATCAATGCCCGCCATATGCGCATAGTCTAGCTGTTCATCACCCTCTCCTCTATCACTTTCCTGCTCTCGCCAATTACCCAGTCTTCACCTCTGTTTGTGGTCGTAGAGAAGAGAGCCGTTTATGCAGTGTCTCCCGACGAAAATTAAATCAAGTAATTTTTTCTTCAGTTGTGTGCCAATGCGTAGGGTGGCGTTTTGCATTCTTCGTTATCACAACGTTGGCAGTCACGCTGACACATTAAGCGATAAGGTGTTTTGAGATAGCTTGTCGCCGTTCTAGGTGCTATGCTGGTTACATAACTTTTAGGAACGCGTCCCTATGACCTCACTGCATAAGCAGCCCTGTGACTTTGCAGCGGCTTTGCTTCCGGCCACAAAGAAGGAGCATGAAGGAACAAATCTGGCAGACGAATGATAAAGAAAAGGGGCACACGTCTGTCGCGTTTCCGGGGGAATGCGCTTGGAAGCACGTGGGATGCCGGCAGCACTACCTGAAGTCCTCTTTCCCCCAAACAAAAACTAAAGTAGCGCCATTCCTATCAATGTGCTGGCTTCTCTCCCATTGGGTTTATAGCTTTTGTAAAGGTATTGCAAACGACATCTATATTTGTCCACTTTCGCGAGCGAGCGCGCTCTACGAACCGACGCCACAGGCGTACCCTTCCAGCATACCCGAGGTACACCCACTCGATGAATACACGGCACAGCAGTCTCCCAGCTGCCCAAGCGTCAAGCACATCCAGAACGCCCACGTGCTTTTGAAATCGTAGTTTCCCGGTGGACACTCTAGAGGGACTGTTGTGTTTGCTGGGAGTTGAGGTAGAGCTGAAGGGGTGCGGTTGACGCTACATTAGTATTTAGGGGCGAAGCTCTTTATAGCGGCACCCGTTCGTTCCTCGTAGTCGTAATAGTCTTAGTGTGTTACCAGTCTTACGTTTTGACCTGCAAGGTGGGGCTGGTGAGAAATTTCCCGTGTACGTTGTTGAGCAGCGAAAAATCGGTAGTGTGCACGTTATCTAAAAGCCGCATTCTCCTGTCTCTCATTCCCCATTAGCAGCCATTGGCATTTACATTGAGTGCTATCTGACAAGAAAAGGTTGCTACGTTATACTTGCTGGGCGTAACCCCCTTAGTTTTAAAAAAAATTGCGAGCGTTGAGCGGCAGTACCATGAATGCAGTGAAGTAGTATATGCCATGATCTTAAGGTGGATGAAGGTGGTAAGTAGGTACAAAGCGGAAGCCGTAAGAAAGTAAAAGCTGAATTCTCCTGTCTCTAATACCCCATTAGCAGCCACTTTGAGTAACATCTATCGAGAAAGGGTTGCTACGTTACACTCGCCGGGCGTAACCTTCTTCATTTTAGAAAGGTTTAGCAAGCGTTGGGCCACAGTGCCATGACTACAGTGAACTAGTATATACCATGAAGTCGATCGAGGTAGTTAAAGGTGGGAAGTAGACACGAAGCGCAAGCAGTAAGAAATTGTGCGTGTGCTACCTCTCGTTTAGTCCTTGGAATGTCCACTGGATGGCGGTGCATTTTATATCGGGTATATATGATGAAAAAATGCGAGATGGTGGTACCAGAAGTGTTCAATAGATGGATGAATGGACAAACAGACCGATGCATGGACGGACTCATGGATGGTTGCACGGACGGAGGGACGCATGAAAGGACGCAGGGGCGGATGCATGGACGAACGCAGGGACGGACGCACAGATGGATGTGTGGACCCACGAACAGATGCACGCACGGGCGGGCGAATGGGCGCAAGGACGGTCACACAGACCGACGCATGGACGGGCGGATGCTACGCCCCACTCTCCATCATTCACTCCGTGGATATGCTGCCACTTTTTTTTTAAATGCGAAGCATTTCTTAGCAAACTTCTGCGATTTTGAGCGTATCTATGTTTCTAGCCGCTTACGACTTTTAGCTCTTCCGACCGTTTGGATAATGGTATCGATACCAAACTTGGTATGGCATGACATGCCTGTATGACGAGCATATTTGACTAGTCCTGACGTGGAAATCATGACGGGTATGTCATGAAGTCATGATTTACTATTGATGCTCTTGTTGTTCTTGCGGTGGTCTCCTTCACGTGACATGTTGCAAAACTGGTATGGTATGACATGATTGCGTGGCGAACACACGTGACAGTTCCTATAATGGAAATCATGACATGCATGTCATGTAACTCATGAGTCATGACTACACGCCACGCTCATGATGCACTCGCAGTCGTCTCGCCAGCTTCATATATACAAAATTCGGCATTACGTGATGCGAACGGATGACGAATGTATGTAACTGGTGCAAACATAATCATGATATGCGCGTCATGTGGCATTATGACTGCAAGCCACACTCATCAAGCCCTCGCCGCCGTTTCGCTAGCTTCACATACACAAAATTTGGTATTAAGGGACGTGAAAGGACGACAAAGGAATGTGACTGGTGCAAGCATGATAATCATATAATGTGTGTCATTTACCACCATGTCTACATGCTACGCTCATGATTCGCTCGCGGCCATCTTGCTAACTTCACATGTACCAAAATTCAGTATACGTAACGCGAATGGACGGCATACGTAAATAAGTTGTCCAAAAATGATAATCATGACATGCGTGTCATGTAACAGCATGACTACATGCCGCACTCATGATGTGCTCGAGCCATTTCACTAGTTTCATATATGGTGAATTTGGTATTACGTCACGTGAATGGATGATGAAGGTAGTGACTGGTGCAAACAATATAATTACGAGACGCGTGTCATGTAAGACCATAACTACATGCCACATTCAAGGCACCAATACACTTAGACGTGACCCGGTGCGCGCGTGCTCCAGCGTTCGTTTCGCCACGTCATGCCAGCGAAGCCACGTCAGGTGCCGATCTGCCTCGAAGGCCCGGCGTCACTTCGTCACGAAGCCACGCAAACGTGGTGCATTCTTGGTAACGTGGTTGGTGCGAAATGCAGCATGTCGCATTTCGCACCAGTTGGCACTGGGTTGCGCCGACAGACGCTGGTCGCGTCTGGCGTCAGACTATAATTTAAAGTGTTACGCTATAATGGGCCCTTTATGATGCTCTCCCCGCCGTCTGCCTAGCTTCACATACTCCAAGTTTGGTATTGCTGGATGTGAATGGATGATGAATGTATGTGAATTGTGCAAACATAATCGTGAGATGCGTGTCATGTAACAACAGGACACCATGCCACGCTCGTTATGCACTCGCGGTCGTTTCCCTAGTTTCACATATACTAAATTGGTATTGCATGACGTCAATAGGTGGCTAAGGTAAATGACACTTCCGAACATGATAATCATGATATTCGTGTCATGTAAACCATAACTACAAGCTATGCTGATAGCACGCTGGCGGCCATTTCGCCACACATATACTGCTCCACATATACCAAATTAGGTATCAGGTGGTGTGAATAGATGATGAAGGTAAATGATGCGCCCAAACATAATAGTTATGAATGGAAGTTATGTATGGCATAGTTTACCTTTGACTCGTAATATAGCTCTGATTTCAAGCTTACATATAAACCTTCCTCATTTGTGCTTCGCATATCATGGATTCCCACTGACCGGTGGAAATGCCTTTTTTTAGAGATTTTAGCCCTACCAAGGAAGTTTGAAAAAATTGCTGGAATGGAAGCTCCCGCAATGCTTTGCCAGTAATACTGAAGCCAGCTGTTGCCCTCCAAAGATCTCACAAACATTCTATTTTCTGGTGGTGCCCACTAAGATATCAAGTGGCCTTGATTTGTTAGTCTAAAAGCTAAGTTACTTTTACATTAAGGGACAGTGTTTTACGAAGAAATAATTCACAGAGACTAGTATCAGTGATCTGTACTCCAATAAAGTTTGTTTTGAATTCCAGGCTTCCTTAAGAAAACTACTAACACAAGGATGAACATTGAACACCATCTGTCTTGAAAAAGTAGGCACGTTAACTTCGTTGGGCGCGCGATGAAAACGCTGGTTCTCAATCGCCGAACGCCAACAGCTCAATCTGCTCTAGTAGGATGGCCGCCCTAGCCGCCATCTTACGGTTGGCACGGCTTCACTCGTGGGCAAGAACTGCCACTCCAGCAATTTTTAGGAGCAAAACAGGGAAGTTTATTGCAAACTGGTAACAACATTTCAGGTGAGTCTGGTGTAACAAAATTACTTCAGTGGCTTATACAAGCAAGCGAACATAGACAGGATGTAACACACAGCACTTCCAATATTCTCACAGATCACGAATCACTCAAGAAAACAAAGTGAAAAGAAACGCAAAAAAGCAGTAATTTGGAACAGATTCACATATTACTTGCGACGAGAAGCGATTTTTCCCCCGAGGTAAAACGGCAGTTAAGCAAGTTCAATATTCCCGTTCCGAACTCCAAAAAAAACGTGTATGCCACCTTCTGATAAATGCTTCTTCAACCTGAGTTTCAATCTGTTCGGTAAGGTACCGAACCATGATAATTCTAATCTTCTGTAACGCTGGGTATGCAGCTCGTTGGCGTCGTCACCTTGCTTCAGCCATACAGCGGCGATGCCACAAGACAAACATTGTGACGTGCAGTACGAATTGTTCAAATAAGCCCCTTCTGCGCTGTTGGCTCGAAGGAATCGACACTCCGAATTGACGACGCACGACGTACGTCACGCCTTTGGCTGCTACGCATTCAAAAATCGTGTGGCGGATCGTTTCTTTTTTTCCGCAGTTGGGGCAGTGGTCATTGGGAACGACGCCCCACTTTTACAGTCTCGGACGGGTGGGCAATGCGTCCCATCGCCGCAGCCAATCAAATTCTCTAACTATTTCTGGTACGTGGCTGTTCCGCCATTTCTTCAACTTTCTGGGCCTCCATCTCTCTTTTTCCTCATCAGTAATCGAGCGACTGATTAACATTTCGCTAATGCGTGCGGGTGCGAGCTTTGCAAAGTATTCTTCGGTGGCGTCGCCGTCAACCGAACGCTTGAGGCCCTCTGCTACCTTATAAAAGGCATGTGGGTGTTCTGTTTGACGTCCCCGGTACTTTTCCGACGTGAATGCGGCTCCAAGAGTTTTGGTTCACTATAGCAATAAGCTACGGCCAGGATATTCATTGTCCTAAAACAATTTGTGAACTGATTTAGCTGCAAGTGCCTTTGTGAATGTCGCAACATCTGGCAGACTGAGTCCTCCACAACTTTTTGGGAGCTTCAGGAACTTTTGTTGAACTTTTGGTGTCTTCCCCTCCCCAAAAACGGCTCCAACCAATGAGGCAAGGCGGCTCGCAAAAAGTTTGGGTATGAGTGCAATGTGCCCGATATAAAAAGCATATGCGTATGCTTTGGTTTTCACCACCGTCACTTTGACGTCAAGTGACAAATTGAAGTCAGTGGCACACGCGAAGACCTGCGTTCCTCGATGTACGGCGTTCTCCCAATTTATTTCGGCCACCTCCCCGTCTTGAAAGTATACCCCGAGGACTTTTACGGCATCCACGTATAGAATACCACCCGGCGAAGAGCCGCGGAAGCTACCGAAACGAAGGGCTTTGCTTTTCTCCGCATTCAGGAGAGCACCCGATAAACTGGCATACTCTTCGAGCAGCTCCAACAAAGCGTGGTAACTGGCTTGGTTTCGCACGAACACAGAGATGTCTTTCGCATAAGCCGTGATGGTAACTGACTCCAGACCTGTCATTGGAAAACCCTGAATATTAGGGCACTTTCCTAAGGATAGGATCTATGGAAAAATCAGAGCACCAGTGCGAGTGGGCATCCCTGGCGAACACCTCTTGTTACTGGAAAGCTTGCTGTCTCCACGCCGTTGATGAGAAGTCGACTGGTCATGTTGGTGTATAAAAGCTTTATACAGCGAACGTACTGCTCAGGCAAACCACACATTCTAAGTATTCAGTATCGGTAGTCACGTTCGACCTTGTCAAAGACCTTAGCTTGATCTAATGACACGAAAGCACCGGTAACTTTTTTCGCGTTGGCATAGTAGAACAAATCTCTCATCAGAGCAAGTGTTTGAAAAATTGACTTACCCGGCACTCCACACGTTTGCGTTGGTGACACTATATTGGGCAGAAAAGGTTTTAGCCTCAAGCCAAGGATCGTAGCTACAAGTTTGTAGTCCGTGTAAGGAGGGTAATCAGCCTCCATGACCGTGGATCGTCAGGATTCATGCGCTCCTTTAGCAGCAAGACTACAGGGCCCTCACTGAAAGACCTCGGCTTTTGCCCATCAACAATGAACCCGTTAACCATGTCAGTAAGCGCGTCACCTAGGACGTCAAAGAAAGTTACATAAAACCCCGTCAGTATTCCGTCTCGACCTGGAGCCGTGGTAGTGTTAATTTTCCTCAAGGCTTGCCAAACTTCATCTTTCCTCGCCTCAGGGCAGAGCATATCAGACACCTCAGGACTCAGCGAGGGCAAGCCTTCACAAAAGTCTGCGATTCTTTAATGCTGGTTGCTGTCTTTGAAGCGATAATCTGCAGAGCAGAGCCTTTCGAAATTCGCCCTAAAGACCTCCTCGATTGATTTGATATCTGTGACGATGCTCCCAAACTCTGTCAGTGCTGCACCGATAAGACTGGGCTGGTGTTTCCTTACTCCTACATGCTGTGCGTGTGCCAAGTTACCTAGTTCATCCGTAGGCAGGTGCATTTCCTCTGCGCGTTTAAAAGCCTCGGACCTTGCCCTCAACAAGTGGTCGTATTTAGCCTTTTTGGCCCCAATGTACTCTTGAATTGCGCTGGTCAGATTACCTGCGTGCTCAACTATTTGAATACGCCTCAATGTTTCATTCATCTGTGAGGTTAGACGTGCATGGCGCATTTTCCCGGCCTCCTGCGCAATCACACGCCATCTGGCCTTCAAGAGATCCCATGCTGTCGGCGTAATTTGCGGCATGTCTTCTAAAGACGCATAGATATTCATGCGCATTTCAGATACCAAAACTTCATCATTTAAAATTGATGAATCCATTCGCCACAACTTGGAGTAATGTCTTCCTAGCTGGGCCTTCAAGGTGAACAGCACTGGCATGTGGTCGCTGAGCTTGCGTTGCCTAGGCGCTAAAGAAATGACATCGCATGTCTCTAAACTTGCAACGAGGTAATTACGGATATAGACTCTATCAATCCTACTCTGAGACGTACCCTGAACGCACGTTGCACCAAAGGTGTTGCCGTGAAGCGTTGTCCATGCATCGACCAGTTTCACCTCTCTACATATTTTCTGCAACTCTTTAGAATGGTATGTGCTTTGTCCTTGACTAGGGCCTCGGACATCTCGAATTTAGTCAAAAACACAGTTGAAATTACCTAACAACACGCACGGTGCTGAATTTAGGAGGAATGACCTGGCACCACTAAAAAAGTCATTGGCAAAAAACCTATCCACGGGCGCGTAAAAGTTGGTGAATCAAATTTTCTGGTCGTTTATCTACACGTCCACCGCAATAACACAGCCTTCTGCATCGAAGAGGCAATGCGCACCCCGCCTGCACTTCGGATGTTGGCGGTAACGCTGGCTTTTTAAACGATACGGGGTTTTGAGTTAGCGTGTAGCAGTTGTAGGCGCTATGCGGGTAACCTAACCTATAGGAACACGTCACGATGACGTCACTGCATAAGTAGCGCTGTGATGTGGTGGCGGCTTTGCTTCCAGCCACAAAGGAGCACGAAGGAATAAATCTGACAAACCTATGATGATGTAGAGGGGCGCACGTCTGTCGGGTTTCTCTGAGAAAGCGCTCGGAAGCTCGTGGGATTCAGGCAGTCCTACCTAAAGTCTATGTAAAAAAAAACTAAAGTAGCGCCATTCACGTCAATGTGGAGCCTCCTCTCCCCTCGTGTGCATAGCTTTTGTAAAGCTATCGCAAACGCCATATTGTTTGTCGACTTTCGCGAGCACGCGCTCCACGAACAGACGCCACCGACGTACTGTTTTAGCATACCGGAGGCACAGCCGCTCAGTGAACACACAACGCAGCAGTGTCCCAGCTTCCCAAGCGTCTGGCGCATCCACGACGCCCGTGTGTTTTCGTAATTGTAGTTTCCTGGTGGACACTCTAGAGGCGCTGCTGTGCTGGCTGGGTAGGAAGTAGTGGCGAAAGGGTGCGGTTGGCGCTACTTCAGTTTTTAGGGGCGAAATAAAGGGAAGTTTATTGCACTTCTGACAAGTAATCAAATACATAATTCTTCTCCGACACTTGTCACGGACACACGCGGTAAAGACACCGAAGAACAGCAAAAACACGTTTAGACTGTACACTACAACAGAAGCGCGATCATTCGAACACTCTTTATAGAAAGGCTATAAGAGCGCTGTACGGCCTGCGCGCAATAGAGCCCGTTTCTGTTTACAGGCAAAAAAGGGTGCGATAATGGTCGCCGCTGTTCGGGCTCCAGAGAACTAAGGGGCTAATCCGTACAGAGAACACATTCGAGACACATAATTATACAAATGACAGGGGGGGGGCATTGGCACTTTTCGTTTGCCGGTCAGGAAACAGTGAGACGCAGTGGCTGGCGTGCGCTTAAAAAGGGGTTATCAGCAGGCGTAACTTGCCTTTTTGCTGGAGAAAAAAAACCTCGTATGCCAGCGGCGGAGAAAGTTTTCCTCGCCGCTGGCTTCAAGTTGGTCTGAGAGGTGCCGCGACACCATGTGGCGGATACGAGCTACGGTCGGGAAGGCCGCTCTGACCAGAGAGTGGCTAACCTTAGCGAAGCACCGTCGCTTCCAGACCATAAATATGGTGCAGCGGGCCACTAACTTTGCAAAGGCTCCTCTGTATCTGTTCAGGGCTGGGGGAGGACGGATTTTAAATTCCCTCGCAGTCAGGCGCCAAACCGGTTTGACCACGGGGGTTCAAATAAGGCATGCGCAAGGGTCTTATCCGCGCGGCAATTGGGACAGCGGGGTGTAGGCGTGATGCCAAACTTGTGGAGGCGCTGGCGGGTTGGGAGGACGTTCCAGTTTTTCCTCCATGCGAAGTCTTGGGCGGACGAAGGGATGGCACGCCCATCTGTTTTGCTTTTCCGCTTCCAGTTCCGCGGCCGTCGTCTCTCCTCGGGGGTTATCTGGTTGCTGGCGATTTTTTCCACAATGCGAGCAGGCGGGGTCTCATATACGTCGCACGTAGGGGCCTCCTTTTCTAGCATGCGCATGGTGTTTGCGGCTGCCTTATAGAACGCGGAGAAAGTCTCGGCGAGTGGGGCGAGCGGCCGGTCGGCATTCAGGAACGATGAGTTTGTACTGCACCAGTAACGCATTAAGGGCCTCCCCACGTAATCAGGTGTGCGAAACAAGGCCCTTGCGGTCTTCAAGGCAAGCACTTTGCCCGCAGTCAGGACGTGCATGAGCCCGAGGCCGCCCTCTGAAGCTGGGAGTTGCAGGAGGGTTCGACGTAAGGGCGCGGGTTTGCTGTCCAACAGGTAGGCACCGATCATACTTGTCAATTGTGTCGCAGTCTTGGTAGGCATCACTCCTATTCGGCTTACATAAAAGGGAAAGACACAGATGGTTGTCATTGCGGCTATGGCCCTCCCACGAAGCGTGAGATCCATCGGTTGGAGGCATGCTATTGCATCCTGTGCCCGCTCGAGCGCTCGTTGCCAGGTTAGGTCGGCGACGCCACCGCAGCAAAAGTATATGCCGAGCACCTTGACGGCGTCGACCCTTTTCAACTCTCCCAGAGCGCCGTGAGGGAATGTTCCAAATGGTAAGGCCTTGCTCTTGCTCATGTTCAAGGCCACGCCTGAGACGTCAGCATAGTGTGCGAATGTTCGCCAAAACGCATGCAGGCTTGCCGGGTCCCTGACGAACAAGGATACATCATCAGCGTAAGCGAGGACCTAAATGTTGGGCTCCCCCGTTAGCGGGAAGCCTCTGACGTGCATGTTCCGGTCGATGTTCACCAGCAACGGCTCAAGCGAGAGTACGAAGAGGGAGGGCCCTAGCGGGCACCCTTGGCGGATCCCTCTCTCGTATACAAAGTTACTCGTCGAGGTGCCGTTTACTAATACGTGGCATGTGAGGTTGCTGTACAGGATGGCGATGGTGTCTACGAAGCATGTCGGGAACCCGAACTGGCGGAGTACCTTGATCATGTATCCATGGCGCACCCGGTAAAACGCCTTTGCCTGGTCCAAGGAGACAAAGGCTCCGGACAGGGACTTGGCAGACATGTATTCGAAGGCATCCCTTGTTGCGGTAAGGTTGGCAAAGATCGAGCGGGCTGGAACCGCACAGGACTGCTAGGGAGCGACGATGGATGGCAAAAGGAGCACTAGGCGGCTATTAAGGATGGAAGCAACCAATTTATAGTCCACGTTCAACCGGGTTATGGGGCGCCACGCCGACAGCTCCTCCTGCGGGGCTCCCTCTTTCAGTAGGAGGACAACCCTCCCCTCTCCAAAGGAAGCGGGTTTCAGTTGCTTCGTAACCATCATGTTTGCCAGTGCGACAAGCACTCCCTCTAGATCGTCGAAAAAAGTGGCGTAAAAGTTGGCTGTGAGAGCGTCCGTGCCGGGAGCCTAGTACGAGGGCATGCTTGTTATTTCGCCCCTAACCTCTTTTGCAGACACTTCCGTGCTCAGTAACGCAACTTCCTCTCCTCCCAGCCGTGGGAGGTGCTGGCAGACCTCTCTAATTTTACCTTCTCCGCCAGTTCTCCGTCGCTGTCGGCGTCCCGAAAAAGGGCCGAGAAGTACTCGCAGAAGACATCGCGGATTCCTTCTGGTTCGGTTGCAAAAGAATCGTCCGGGCGTTTCACTCGGGTAATTCGTATCCTTCGATTCACAGTTGTGTCACTGGGGTGCGCTGCAAGGTGGTTAATGGGTGCGCCCTGCTCCCCAGGCGGTCTGCGCGCGCGCAGTTGGAGCAGCCGGGCATACTCGACCTCCAGGGTGTTCAGGTAGTCGCGCATGCAAGTCGTCATCGTCTCCGCCCCCCTGACGATGCGTATTCTGCGCAGGATCTCAATCAGTTTAGCGGTTATGCGGTGCTTCCTGGCCTTGCCTTCGCCTTGAAGGATTCCCTTCCACTCCACTTTCAAGGTGTCCCATGAGCGTGGGGTTAGGTCCGGGGAGTTCACCACGGAAGCCCGCAGCCGCGCCATAATGCGCTCGATGCTATCATCGTGTTGCAGGAGCGCTGGATCCACTCGCCACCCATGGTCATCAGTACGGAGTCCAGGAGAGTCGCTAAGCGTAGCGACAAGGGGGAGGTGATCTGACTGACTCGCTAGGTCTGCCGGAGGGGTAAGGACTTCGCACACCACGAGCGAGGAAAGGAGAAAGTCAGGGAGATACGTCCGATCTAATCGACTGGCTGTGAGATGAGAGGCTCGAGTTGCGACAAAAAGGTCGCCATGGGCGATGAGCCACGCGTCGGATAACCGAAGGTGACGAAGAGTCTTCACGAGCTCCCTAGCATAGTACGTGGACCCCCCTCGGCCCGGTCCCCTGACGTCGCGCTGCGAGTCCACGACGCAGTTTAAGTCCCCCAGCAGGACGTGCGGGACGGGTTCCGAAAGAAGGTCGTGCACCTGTTGGAAGAAGGTGTTTGTGTTCTTCCGCGTCGCCGGGGCGTACACGTTTACGAACCGAATCCTTCTTTCGCTGATGTAGAGGTCCAACATGAGCGACCTGCCGTCAGCACCGAAGATGCAGAACGCCTTTTGCCGGAAGCGTCACGTAGTAAAGACCACTCCCACTCCGCAGGCCCTTGAGTAAGTTAGGGAGAAGAAAGCGTCCACCTGTAACTCGCGTCTGAAGGTTGAGACCTCTAACAGCGACCGGAAGTTAGTCTCTTGTAAAAAGAGCACCTCAATACCCTGTGCTTGGGCGAAGGTCAGAATGTCTCGCTGTTTCGATTTGTCACGAAACCCGCGGACGTTTCTTGAGAGTTGACATGATCTGCTCTAGTGGGCGTGGGGAGAAGACTTGGGGTGAAGGAAGGGGTGGGGGGCGACCGCCTGGGCAGGGGCGGCCCGCTCGAAGGAGCCGAGCTTACGTAAAGGCGCGGGTGGCGCGGTTGTTAGTTGGGCTAAAGCCCTCCGTGGTTTAAGTGATGCGTCACAGGAGCCATGGTGCCGAATAATCGCAAGCGCCGCAGACAGCTGTACAACAGATACGCATAAACAAAACCATTGCCGTGGCTTCGGCTGGCGAAAGGAGCCGAGGGGGAAAGGAAGTAGGCGGCGCAGCCACCGCTGATAGCAGAAACAAGCGTGGGGGGAGGGCTGTGTTGCGTCATGTTAGAAAGAGCGGAGCATGCGCAAGGAGGCGGGGGGGAGGAAAGACCGTGTTGCCGTGTCGGGGCGCCCGCTCTTGTTTTCGCCTTGAAGCAGACACGAAAAGGAAAAGAAAGGGGGGGGGGGGTGCTTTGACGAAGAGCCCATCTTTTTTCGCTTGCGCTTGAGGGCAAGTGCCCTTTCCCTGTCGGTAGTGCGTCCAATTTTGGCGACTTCGCAATGGGAGGGGAATCGCTGTCGCTGGGTGCTTTAGAGCGCCGACGCTTGTTTTCAAGGTTCGCGGGTAGGCTCGACGGCACGCCGGTGGACTTGTTCTCGCCTCTTAAACGGGACCTTTATCTCGAACGCTCGCGCCTATCGGTCGGGGCTGCGCCGGTAGTTTGCATCTCGATGGAGGTGCATTGGTCCGTGCTCAAGTGGCCAGTATCCGGCAAGACGTAGCGGCCAGAGCTTACGATGGGCACCTCCTCAGGGTTAGGGGGGAGAGCCGTCGGGGGTGGAAGTGGTGGGAAACTAATCTCGTCAAAACCAGAGAATGCAGGCTCGTCGTTCTCGGGGCTCGGCACCTGTGTTCGCACTTCTCGTTCCTCGCTTGCAGGTTGCGACAAATCCCAGGAGTCGCGGGTGGATTCCGGAGAGCCAGATTCATGGCTGCTCGACTCGTCCAGGTCACCATCTGAACTAGTATTGCTCGTGTCGTTCCCCGCTTCGGAGCCTGCGTTCAAGGGAGCGGGGGTCGCTGATACGGTGCGGGCGTCTTCCGTCTCTTGGGGTTCTTCGAACTGCCAGTGGTCCGGGACATTCGTTGTCTTGTGGGGCCGAGATTTGGGTCTTAGGACCTGAAGCCCTGATGTCGGTTCAGTCCCGGTAGGCGGGCGAGAGGTGCTGGGGTGGTCATTACCAGTAACTAGCCGCGTCTCGGGTAGAAGGCGGCACGCTGCCGCAAAGTACGAGCGTTTGCAGAAACACTCGCGTGTGCCGTGCCGCCCGCCGCATCTCTTACACTCCTCAACACACCCTTCGGTGTCATGCCCAATTACACCACATCTCTTGCAATAAGCGGCTGCGCACGCCGTGGTCATGTGCCCCGGTTCGTTACACCGTGCGCACACCCTGCGGATACCGCGGTATTCACACATGACAGGGTGCCCCGCAATGGTTGTGAAGTTTGGGACTAGCCTACTCATTTCCATGCGCACTACTCTAACCCCATTAAGCTTGTTTTGTCGGTTTGGAACTGATGCAAAGGAAACACTTCTTATCTTGCCGTACTGGGAAAGAGTGTTAATCAAGACCTCGTCTGGTATATATGCTGGAAAGCGGTATACGTTAAGAAACGTAGCTGGGGGTCCTACCGCTTCCACTGTAACGTGCTCCCGGTTAACCTTGAAGCCCTCTGCGACCATAAGCTTTGTGGTCTGACTCGCATGTCGGGTACACACAAGGAACTTCGCGCCCCCCATGTGTTGCAAGACTAACACACTAACAGGTCCGGCTGTCTCTTCAACTGCATCTATAAGGTCGTCAACAGACACGTCCTCATCGGGGGCGGTGAGCAGAAAACAGTTCTCCCTCACCGGGAGGTTGCTTGGGCTTGCCATGTCTGAAGGGGGCGTGTCCGCTGGTCTCGCGGGCGTTCAGCCGGCGGGACTAGGGAGGGCAACTTGTTGGTCTGGTAATGTGCAGATTTCTCTGCACTTTAGTGCACAGGGCGGCTCAGAGACCGCTCAGCGTCCGGTGGCACCAGGGCAGAAGGCTTTCGGGGCAGCAGACGGCGTCTGGAGGCCTTGCGATGCCTGGCATGGGGGTGGGAGGGGGGCTCTGGGCGGGAGGCCCGAGTCGAGGGGGTGGCGGCCACTCGTGGTAAGGCGCGACGACTCTGCCACAGGTTGCTTCCTTTTTCTTCGATGGGGACCGTAGGGCAACGTCAGCGTGACGTGGCCCCGGGTCCAGCTGTGCGACTGGCGCGGCGAAACAGGTTGCTCGGACTTTGATCTTAGCGGCACCCGCTCGTCCCTCGTAGTCGTAGTAGTCGTGTGCAACCAGTTATACATTTTGACCTCTAAGGTGGTGCCGGTGGGAGATTTCTTCTGTGCGTTGCTGACCAATAAAGAATTGGCAGTGTGTGCGTTAACTAAGAGCCGAATTCTGCTGTCTCTCATTTCACCTTAGCAGTCATTGGCATGTACATTGAGCACTACCTGACAAGAAAGGGTTGCTACGTTATACTCGCTGGGCGTAACCTCCTTAGTTTTAGAAAGGTTTAGCGAGCGTTCGGCCGCAGTGCCATGAATACATTGAACTAATATATACCATAAACTCGAGGTGGTTAAAGGTGAAAATTAGACACGAAGCGTTAGCAGTAAGAAAGTGTGCGTGTGCCTCTTCTCGTTCAGTCCTTGAAATGTCCGCTGGATGGCGGTGCTTCTATATGGAAAATAGATGATGAAAAGATGCGAGATGGTGGTACTTGCAGTGTTGAATAGGTAGACGAACGGACACACAGACAGATGCATGGACGGACGCATGGATGGCTGCATGGACAGATTGACGTATGGACGGACGCAGGAGCGGATTCATGGACGAACGCAGGGATGAACGCACAGATAGACGTGTGGATGCACGAACAGACGCACGCACGGACGGGCGGATGGACACACGGGCGGCCACACAGACGCACGCATAGACGGACGAAAGCAAGAACGATAGGGCGGACAGATGCTTCACCCCACTTTCCATCACTCACTCCGTGGATATGCTGCCATTTTTTTCCGCCCTACCCCTTTTGTTGCGTCGCCTCATGACCACTCTCTGAACTAAGGTGGACGAACGGCTCCCGTTGAAGACCACGCATTTCCATTGGCATTGAATGAAATAAAAGCAGGAGTTCCCACTGTGCTCTCACCGCGGGCAGCTGTGTGTTTGGTCTGTCGTCAAGCAATTACCGTCATCACAATGCCTCCTATAAAAACTATGCCTGGAACGTCACTCTCTTTTCATTTGGGAGCCTCCTGCCAGCATGCCATCTCGGAGGCCGTGCCTCCTGCCTTGTGTTGTGACTGGCCGCCGCGTGAGACCTCTCGCCTCCGTGCCGCTCCGTCACGTGACATTACCGTACCGCTTTGTCACGTGACATGACGGCTGCTCGGAGGCAACTGTGAGAGCATGTGTGAGAGCAATGCTGTGTTCGCAGGGGGAACACAGCTGTGTTCGCAGGGGAACACAGTACGAAAGCGAGCGTCAGAGACGCTCGCTTTCGTACCGAAGGAGGAGGGTAAAATCAGAGGGTTGGGCAGCGCGTTCGCGGCTCACGTTTTAGGCATAATTTTTTAGGAGGCAATGGTCATCATTATCGGCAGTGGTGGCAGCAGCAGCTGCACACGCCGGCGAGCTTGACGGCATGCACTGCGGGGCAAAACCATCCCAGTCCTGTGCTTGCTGCGGCGGCATCATTTTATCA
This sequence comes from Rhipicephalus microplus, assembly GCF_043290135.1. Classification (NCBI taxonomy): domain Eukaryota; kingdom Metazoa; phylum Arthropoda; class Arachnida; order Ixodida; family Ixodidae; genus Rhipicephalus; species Rhipicephalus microplus. The sequence continues at coordinate 10,548,510 of NW_027464590.1, read as the reverse complement.
AACTCTTTCATCTGACCTGCACACATTTCCTTTTCGCGCGCTTGCTTTCTCTTGGCCTCCAGTTTCTTGCGCTTAATGACGGATAGTTATACCACTATGCGCTACGTGTCCTCCCCATAAATATTTGTTCTCGATTTCGACTACGACGTCCTTCAAACCCCTCTGTTCCCCCACGCACCCTACTCGAGTCTCTTGTCCTTTGGATTACACCTGTTACTTTCCCATGCAAGACTCTGTGGTGTGTTATTCTCAATATTAGTTCAGACGGCATCGTAAGCCTCCATATCTCTTACTGTTGGATGAGTTGGACTGTTATTCGAGTCAGTATTTTATTATCAAGAAAACTACCCAAACTGTTTTCTTTTCTCCCTTCGTGCATGCTTTTGGCTCAGTTTCCTTGATAAATCATACTTTCTCTCCGTGCGTAAGTACCTGTAATAGGAAAACTGTTACATGCTTTCCTCTTTGGGGATAACAATAAACTACAATCAATATTTGCGCTTCCCTGCCGAATGCACTACATAACATTCTTATTTTTTCAAGTTATTTCACTCTCAGGGATTGTACTCGCGACCATTCAGTCACCAGCCAATGCACCATGACTATTGTTCCACCGAGGCGGACGTACTACCATTCTTCTTTGCTTGTCCAGTTAATCATGACTTGCAATGCGTCCCTTGAGTTACTCATCAAGGCAATGTCATCAGTGAATGGCCGGTTACTAAGATAATCTCAATTATTTCATATTCCTGACTGATCCCAGTTTGAAACCAGCCCCGCCGCGGTGGTCTAGTGGCTAAGGCACTCGGCTGCTGACCCGCAGGTAGCGGGATTAAATCCCAGCTGTGGCGAATGCATTTTTTATGGAGCCAAAATTGTTGTATGCTCGTGTGATCAGATTCGGGTGGACGCTCAAAAACTCCAGTCTGTCGAAATTTCCGGAGGCCTTCACCACGGCGTCTTTCATAATCATATGGTGGTTTTGGGACGTCAAACCCTACACATAATTCAATTAGTTTTAAAGCTGAAATATTTCGGTGAGCATGCGGTGAATAAGCAGCCTTGGAGAGTTCATGCATCCTTCTTTTTTTTAGGATTTTGTCCCTTTCTCAGCTGGAGCCTGTTCATGAGAAAATGTGCTCTCGATTGCTTCATATACGAGGGATATTAGTTCTGAATTGTCACCATGCTTTGCGTGCAGTCACAGCCTGTTTTCCTTCGTTTCTATTGACTATCAAGCGCTTTTAACTGATTACATTTCTTTTTTGCGCGTTCTTGATGGCGCCAGCAAAAATGACAGCGTGTTTCCAAAAAGAATGAACTCTTGATATACCAAAGGCTCAGCCATGATATAATGCACGTGTTTCATGAAGAAATAAGTAACGAGAAGAAGACAGCGTCTGTAAGAAGATTATAGTGTTGGTGAGAAAGAAACCTATCTCTCGTCTTTGAACTTTGAGAGCTTTTGGGGCCCTCTGATATAAGCACACGATACGATTACTCTACGCATATCTTCTAAGGTGCGCGCACTAGGCTCACCAACAAAGTTGTGCTGAGATCAGAATGATTATCTGAAACGCACCTGGTTTGCCGGGGCTGGCACAGGGACTGAAACTAGCTCCAATGCGCTGGCCGTATTCAAACCGCGGGCCGCCGCATCGGCAGCACGACATGCGGCAGCCTGCATCGGGCGTTCTTCGCGAAGTTCGTGCTGCTCGAGGCACTGGAAGCCCAGCAGTCTCGCATTGTGTGTGATGCGCCTGCAGCCGCCGAACTCGATTGCACCAAAATCCGACGAACTGGAACTGCTGCTACTGCTGATGTAATTGCTCTCCCACGCATGTGAGATCAACCCGTTAAAGTTGACCTGGACTCCGGTGCGGCTGAACATTGTTCTGCTGAGAAAGCGTGCTTTAGAAAGAACAACTTGCTCTGGAAGACGTCAACCGGTTCATCAAGGTAAATTTCTGCTCGGCGCTGGCGGCGCCGTTGCTGAAGATGGTGCGCTGCGTGGCACGCTCGAAAAGCTGTGCGCGACAATTCGTCTTTTTCTTCTTTCTCATGTGACCTTTCTTCTTCTCATGTGACCTTTCTTCTTTCTGATGTGGCTTGCTTGTTCCTTTCTTTTGTGGCTCTCACCCACTAAGGGGGATTGGCCAAGAAGCCGGTGGTTAATACAAGTCAATACCTTTAGATTTTCTAGACTAGGGGAATATGATTACTGTGTTTTGACTGTGAAATTGATTTGACGCAATGTAAAAAAAGAAAAAAAGGGGGAGGAGAAATAATAGATTTTGTTGAATATCTGAGGTGGAATCATTATATGAAGTTCTCCTGAAAGTTAAATTATTGCAGTGTATCAGCTAAATAATAAGTGGTAGTGTGGCTAGTAAAATTCGAGAGCTGATCGCTGACTCAGCAAGGTAATCTTCTTGCGTTATATACGAATTCGCAGAGAGCCCCGCAGATGTTCCGGTTGCTGTGTCCCAATGAAGTGGCCCCAAAAGACAAAATATTGCGAGTATTAAGTGATATTGGTAGTTTTTTGAATGAAATTTCGAAGCAGTTTTTTCTTTGATTTTTGAAACGGTGACATGTGATAAGAAAATGGTCGATATGTTCAGGTTCGTTACAGTAGAAGTTTAAGTAGAAATTAAGAGGTGGTACACGGCAACGTAATTTTGTTATCAAGACTTCCAATTTACGCGTGGAACACCATTTATTATTCCATGTGAAGTGCAGGTGCGAGAAATCTGGATTTGTTATCACGATTTTTGATGAGTCTTCAAGAAGGGAAAGTTTTCTAAGCCTCGCTGCTGTTGCATAAGCTGTAGGAGGCATGATTGGCACAATTGGAAGATCAAGAGATGTTCGCGCATGTGTGTCAGCCATCTCGTTTATAAATATACTACGATCGCCTGGCACCCATATCATTCGCACTAGACGAATGTTTGCTGGTATAATGATTTAAAAGTTTCCAGTACTGCTGATGTCAATGACGATGATAAAAATGAACACTTGGAATACGAGTCAGACACTATCACAGCTGTCAAATGAGTCGCAGGAAGTTTACGAATAGCTAGTATAACGGCCATTAATTCCACTTCAAATATTGGCGTATAATCTGGGAGGCGTAATGAAAATGACCAGAATAATGAGAGAGAAAAAATACCCACACCTGCCTTCTCGCCACTCATAGATGCATTCGTTGCAATTACTATATTAGTACCTGATTGAGACAGGTGTTGTTCTGATAAACCAATAAAATATTTAGAGGGCAAGTGTTTAGCGTTCATGGGGAAGATATCGTCAAATTTTTTTTGCACTTGGCCGATTGGTTTGACGGATGGTGTGATGGAATGGAATGAAAAAACTTTATTTCGGTCCTGCAGGACGCGCTTAGCGCGTAGTGGGCGTCTCCCACGTAGGGACCGACAGGGAGTACCTGGCGGCCGCTTCGTGGGCCTGCTGGACGGCCCATCGCTGGTCGGCGAGAAGTGAGCTCCTGAGGGACCTCTCCCACTTGCTTGAGGTAGAGTCGAGAGGAGTTGTTCTACACTCCCAGAGCATGTGTTCGAGTGTCGCTGTGTGTCCACATGATGGGCATGTGTCGCTGGGGTATGCATCGGGATAACAAACGTGAAGCGTGGCAAGGTTTGGGTACGTGTGTGTCTGTAATAGACGTAGGGTTAATGCCTGCGGTCGGTTAAGTTTCGGATGTGGGGGTGGAAAAATGCGGCGTTCCAAGTAAAAGTGCTTTGTAATTTCATTGTACGTAATTGGTGCATCCCGATTGGTATCCAACCCAGCAAGATGACGTTGCCCTGTGGCAGTGCGGTCGGTAAGTGCGCGCGCTGCATCATGGGCGATCTCGTTGAGGTTGGATAGGGCACCCGGCACCTGACCGAGATGGGCGGGGAACCAGATGACAGTGTGGTGCTTCAGAGCACTCGGGTCCACATTGCGCAGGATACGTAACGCCTGGCCGGAGATGACTCCGCGTTCGAAGTCTTTGATGGCCGGCCTGGAGTCGCTGTAGATGAATTCCCGTTTCCTGTCGAGCATAGCTATAGCTATAGCTACTTGCTCCGCTACTTCGGGGTTTCGGGTGAGGATTGTGGCTGAGTTAAGAGTCTGCTGCGCGGATGATACCGCGACCGCGGCGAAGGCTTGGTTGTTGCGATAGGCAGCGGCGTCCACGAACGAGACGTTGTCCGCTTCCATGTCTATGCGCTTGAGAATGGCGGTCGCCCGCGCAAGGCGCCTGCCTCTGTTGTATTCGGGGTGTACATTTCGTGGTATGGGAGCGATCGTAATAAGGTCGCGGATTTCACGGGGAATTAGAGTCAACTCTGGGGGGTCCCTGGCCCTCGAGGAGAAGAAGCCGAGCTCGCGCAGAATATGGCGGCCCGCCTTGGTTGTAGTGAGTCGGGTCAATTGCACACGTTCCTGAGCTTCGGCGATCTCTTCTAGCGTGTTATGTACGCCAAGCTCGAGGAGTTTGTACGTTGGGGTGGTGATAGGGAGGCCAAGGGCTCGTTTGACCACCTTGCGAATAAGCGCATAGAGTTGATCGCGCTCAGCACGTAGCCACTTGTGTATAGCGGCAACGTACGTAAAATGGCACAAAACAAACGCGTGTACGAGACGCAGCAGGTTGTCTTCTTTGAGGCCATGGTGCCTGTTGGCTACTCTACGTACGAGTCGTATGGCATTCTCAGTCTTAGTCCTGAGCTTGTGTACTGTTTGGGTGTTGGTTCCGCGGGACTCGATGATCATGCCGAGGACCTTGATGGTGTCTACCCTGGGTATGGTACGACCATCTCTGGTGTGGAGGGTGATATTGCGTTCCGCCGGAGGTTTCCACCCTTTGGGCTTGGCACCCCGGCGTTTGGGCAAATATATCAACAGCTCCGACTTCGAAGGTGAGCACCTGAGACCGGTGTGGTCGAGGTAAGACTCGGTGGTGTCGATAGCCTCTTGAAGGGCGGACTCAATGAAGCCATCCGACCCTGTGGAGCACCATATGGTTACATCATCCGCATAGATAGTGTGGTTTAGCCCGTCTATTTTTGAAAGTCGTTCGGAAACGGATGGTGTGATCTCAAATATATTAACATTTAAAGCATCTAGAAGTGTTTGAACAAATAGCACTTGGAGTTTATATACACGGGACCAATGCTCATTGAAAAAGACACCAGGCTCGGCAAAGAATACAAACTGTCACCTTTTTAAAGTGGACACAGATAATTTTAAATAGGTTTTACTCTTAAAATACGAAATCTGCAAGCAAGGGTGGGTATCCGAGCTTCTTGATACAAAACATTGTTAGCTGTGAATTTTGGCACACCTAAACAACTACGTAGAGCTTCCCGCTATAAGAGAATCAGGGGGTTTATTTTGTATGCTGGTCCACCAGAGAATTGTACACATCCGAATTCAACAATCGGGCGAACGTACATGCGATAAATCATGATCAGCGTATCTCTACGAAGACCGGAACGGAGGCAGCCAAGCCTACCTATCATTCCAACAGCGCGTGTAGCCTTAATTTTAATATATTATATGTGGTCATGCCAGCTCAGTTTTTGATCGTACAGTACACCCAGATATTTATTACAGTTAACCTGGGGAACTATTTCTTGATGGTACCGAAGAGAAATAGTAACTGGCGCGTCTAATGGAAAAACTATTATAGCACTTTTAGTTACGTTCAGGTTCATGTGAATTTTCTGAAACCAGGTTTCTAATGTTGCCAAATAACATTGTAAAATCGAATGTAGTAAATAAATATCGCTTTCGGATGCAAAGAACGCGATATCGTCTGAATATACATATACTTGTACCTTATCACTCAGTGGTATTGAACTTAACAAAATGTTGAATAGCACAGGCGATAGAACAGAGCATTGAGGAACACCTCTTGTTTGGCTATAGTTCGGCGTGAAAACACCTTGTTGGAAGCAATAAAATTTTCTGTCTTTTAAAAATTCGTATATACAATTTGTTATGTACTGCAGGAACGTAAGTTCTTTTAAGACATTGATAAGAATAGGATGATCAACACTGTCATATGCCTTGGCTAAATCAAGGGTTACTAGGGCCGCAAATTGTCGTCTGAGCCGAGCAAGCTTTATACGAGCCTCTAAATCAACATGCGCCCACCATATAGAGTAACTTGGTCTAAATCCATTCTCGCACGCACTGAGTATCGCATTATCTGTTATGAACTTCGTAACTCTAATGTAAAGTATTCATTCTATTAACTTAACTACCTGTGATGTTAAAGCGATTGGCCTAATGTTATCTATCTGTATTCCTAGTCCCTGTTTTTTAAGAAGCGGTACTATTTTTGCAAGTCTCCAGTCAGGAGGTATCCAACTATTTTCAAGTGAATAGTTGACAACGTTAAGGAGGTCTTCAGGAGAGATGACGAATAATATTTTTAACATTTCTGAATTGACGCCATCTGGTCCAGGACCTGTCTTTGGCAGAATACGAACGACGTGCGCAAGTTCATTCCTACATACTTCAATAAAATCATTTCCGATTGACGGTTTTGCACACTTTATTTTGATTTGTGATGTAAATCTCTTCTCCAATCCAAATGCAATTTCAGTTACTGTATCTTCCAACTCAGTTGGAGAAAAAATAACTGAGTCAATATTTACGTGTGCTGTAATAGCTTTACGATTACGGAGAAATCTAAATAGAGCTTTCTTGTTGCCGCTCTTGGATAGATAGCTGTACCGTTTTTCTTCATAAACGTCTTTCGCTAATGAAACTGTTCTCTTAAGGGTAGCTTTAGCAAATAAATAATTTCTCCAATTAGTCGGACATTGGTTGGTAAGGATTTTTTTCCATGCAGCGTTGCGGCGTCTATAATCTCTGGCGCAATCCACATTCCACTAGGCAGATCTGAATTTTCCCTTTGTTGAAGATATAGTGAACTGTGATTTTTTGATTGTACACTTTAGGGTGGAACAAAGGCTCATAGCTTTTATATTTGCTTCCATATTAGGCAAGGAAGACAGCGTTGACTGTAAGTTCTTTTTAAATTTAGAGTAGTTTACAAAACTTTGCACCTGGCGATGTACCGTCACTAAAGGAATGCTGACTTCAAATACCAGGGGGCAGTGATCACTACTTGTAGCGGTATCAAGAACAGTCCAAGATGATATTTTCACACTTGAGCTAGCAAATGTCAAATCTAAGACGTACCTCGAATTACATCGGACGAATGTCGGAACTCTGGAGTTCCAACAAATAAGGTTATTCCGATTAGTTCAGTCCCACAACCGTTTTTCTGATGAATCAGTGCGGAATCACCATGAAACGTGATGGGAATTGAAGTCTCCCGCAAATAGTATACTGTATCTGCAAACACTCACAGTCATGTCAAGGGCTCTTTCACCTTGTATTCCAGCCGGAAAGTACTTGTTGACTATAGATAGTGGCGCGCATCCGGGAAAGTTAATTTCCAGAACCAACACTTCATAATCGTCTGATATTTGTTGGTAAACTAAGTGTGCTTTATGACGAATTTCGGATGAAATGAAAAACATTAATCCTCCACCACGTGAGTCTCGGTCCAGTCGAAAGCACTGATAGTTTTTTAGATAGAAGTTTTGATCAGCAGACAGCCAAGTTTCTTGTAAAATTATGACGTCTCGAGATTATTGAGAAATTAGGTATAATAAGTCTGTAGTTGCAGAAAGAATTCAACGGCAGTTCCACTGAAGTACTCTAAGGCACCCTATGATGATAAGCAAGCAGTAGCAACTGCTTGATCTAAGATAATATCTTTTAAGAAGTCCGCTTTAGTCCTAGGTTCCTTCACACTCTTTTTTTGTTTGGATGAGAAGAAATATTAGGCTTGCTAATGGGTGATCTGGTGCGTTTCAAAAGGCGAGCATCCATATCTACATCCCTTATTGAATCTGAACCAGATATACCTTCCTGCTCAGTTGTGTTAGATCTGGAAGGCATTGCCTCATTATCGATAGAGACATCTGACTGATGTTCGGCAGGTTTATTAATTGAGGCACTAGGAGGTTGGATACGTTTAGTTATTCGATCAGATGCGCCCGCCATCTGTGAATCCATAATATTATTGAGTGAGTCAGACAGATTGAGTGAAAATTTTTCTCATGCTTTTTCTATTGCCTTTTCTGCCATGGCAGAAATGGACTGAGAAAGTGATGCATCCATAGAAAGAGGTGGACGAGCTGCTATATGCCGGCATAACCCTGATTCCCGCTTTGAATTTCTGCAATTGGTTCTCTACGAGAGCATCGTCTCCTTCCAATGATTTCAATCACCTGAAGTTCCTTTGATCTTGCAGGACAGTTAGGATTGTCTGCAGCGTGATTTGCCTTGAACAAACAGCATGTCTTATAGTCTGACTGACACTCAGCAGTACTATGACCAGCCCCGTATGTGGCCCCGCATATGCGGCATCGAGTCTCTGATCGACAACCTTTAGTACTGTGCCCAAAGTGTCAACATTTAGCACTTTGCAGTGAAAGGAGAGCCAAAGCTTCGACCTTATAGATAAGCGGTCATGCCTTCATCTCCGAAGGGCGATCTGTTCCAGCGAAGGTGGCATATACAGTTTCAGTGGGAACTTTCTGTTGGTTTTCCTGTTTGGTACAGCGGTAAACAGAAATAACACCTGCTGGGGAAAATATGTCCAAGACTTCTGCTGGGCTTAGACTTGCGTCTACCCCCCGAACCAATCCTTTGCAGCAAGCTAGATGAGGTGGGAGAAAAGAGCTCACCAGATGTGATGCAAAAGTAGTGCACTTCAGAAGGTCTTGGATGCAAGCCTTGTCTCTTGAGCAGCATAGTATCCCCCCGCGTCCAAAGTAACGAACCTCTGTTATCAGTAGAGAGTGGGAAGTGATCGCACGAAGCTCCGTTAGGATTGCCTTGGGATTTTTCATGCGGGTGAACCCACTGGTGGTCGGCACCAAAGCGACAGAAACGCTACGGGTTCCATTGTGGAAAAACAAATTCAGGGGAAGATCTCGAGGGGGAACAGAGGCTGACCAGAGGGCAGGCCTCTGGCCCGGAGAAGAAACAGACATGAAATAAAAAGAAGTTACACTTATCAATGCACTAAAACAGTTGCGGAACAAAAGGTAGATCTAATAAAATAAAAGTAACCGCCGGCTACTTGACCGCAACCCTGAGAATGGAACAAGGAACGCAGGCGCAGGCACGAACGAACGCGGTGGTTGCTGCGCTACCTCATCATCTTCTTCCAGCTGCGTTTAGTTTTCTTCAACTTATTTTTTATTCATTACTTCTTTTGCTTTTGCTACGTGATCTTTTTCTGAATAAACATTTGCGGAATTTATAATAACAGCATTTTCACCTTATTAAGGGTTAGCTGGAAGCCACTACATCTAGTGAAAAACACCGAAGACTACACCTTGTAGATAAAATTCTAGAAGTATAAGAAAGTAATCATTCTGATAATTTTTCTCGGTAAGCTGGCACCGATTTATTGGCCAGCCCCCGTAGTGGGTATGATAGGCACAATCAAGCAAGCAAGATGACGACAGTGATGCTTGTGGTGCAGCTGTATGAAGTTTTATGTAATGCGTAGAAGTCAGAGATTAGGTTGTGCAAAACTCAGTAGCTTGTCGGCTCTATGGAATCTGGTCATTCGTCATCAATTTTTCGCCAGACAAGAAGAAATGCTCCAAAGAAAGATATTGAGGCCCTGCCTGATTACAATCGTAGTTGATAGGCAGATTTGACCTTGCTTATACTCAGATTGATTTCCATAGTACCTTGAGTGACACAAGAATGTATCGCATAATCTTGGGGTATTTGCTTAAAAACCTGGTAAAGATGAAAGCGCAAAATATTGTTATATATAAAAAACAAAATTATTCAAGGGATTCGTTTTTTTGAAAAATGTAGGTATACCTTATCTAGCTAAGGGCAATTCAGATTCACAAGGAGACCTGACGCATTACCTATCGAACCATGCCAGAATGCTAGTAACTCACAGAAGAACAAAATTTGATATTGTCACGCGCTAAGAGCTCGAAGAAACGTATAAAGGGACGCGACTGTCAAAAATCTCAGAGACAAAGAAGGACGTCTCCGCTGCCACGGGTTGCTCGTCTTCGTCTTCCTCATTCACCGGCACAGAACTGACCCACTGTTCACTGGCACAGAACACCAGGTGGCATTACTCGTCCTCCCAAGAGTGCATCGACCCGATGCTCAAACAAAAGTGTGTACAGCAGTGGGTCGAAGTAGGTAACATGAAAAACAATAAACAAATTAGTGCACGAGAGAAAATGCGTCCTGGGCCCGGCAATCAGAAATAAACAGCATTCACTGTTCACCATAAGAGTTTACTGGCACAAGAAGAAAATTCGCATCACCGCGTAAAGTATGGTTTTAGGCGGACTACGTGTACAGTCTCTGGGTGTTGTAACCTGCGCTGGGATGATGGTGAGCCTCCGTCTGGAACCACTTCGTAGTTCACGTCGCTCACACGTCTGAGTACTTTGTGAGGTCCAAAGTACTTCCCAAGAGTTTCTCACTGAGACCTCGCCGCCTAATGGGTGTCCAAACCCAAACTTGGTCACCAGGTTCATAATTAACTTCTCGATGGTGGATGTTGTACCGCCGTGCATCAGCGCACTGTTGAGTTCGGATGTGCACACGGGCCAGTTGACGTGCTTCCTCAGTGCGCTGAATGTACTCATTGATGTCGGGGGCTAATTGGTCGAGCTTGTCGATGTCCTCGTATGGAATCATGGCTTCCTGCATAGTTCTAACATCTCGACAATAAACGAGTCGGAATGGCGAGAAGCGTGTGGTGTCCTGCGTTGCAGTGTTATACGCAAATGTTACGTACGGCAGGATGTCGTCCCACGTTTTGTGCTGCACATCCACGTACATAGAGATAATGTCGGCTAGCGTTTTGTTTAGCCTTTCTGTTAAACCATTACTCTGAGGGTTATACGCAGTGGTCTTTCGATGGGTTGTGTAACTCAACCTGAAGGTATCATCCAAGAGTTTCGCTGTGAATGATGTCCCTCGATCAGTGATGACATATGATGGGGCGCCATGCCGTAGCACAATTTGATGCATAAAAAAACTTGCAACTTCATATGCGGTCCCTCGTGGCAACGACTTAGTCTCAGCGTAACGCGTCTAATAATCGGTTGCAATAATAATCTATTTGTTGCCAGAAGAAGACAAAGCAAACGGGCCTAGGAGGTCTATCCCCACTCTTTCAAACGGTGTATGTGGTGGATCGATCGGTTGCAGATGACCTGCAGGCTTTAAATGTGGTGTCTTGCGACGCTGGCATTCACGGCATCCCTTCACGTAGCGTTTGACACAGGCAGACATTTTAGGCCAGTAGAAGAGTTGTCGTACCCGATCCATAGTTCTCGAGTAGCCCAGATGGCCAGATGTGGGCTCGTCGTGGCAAGCTAATAAGACGTCATCGCGGAGGGATTTAGGCACGACGAGAAGATGAGATCTGTCACCAGCACCGGCGTTCTTTTTGTATAAGACGCCATTTCGTAGGCAAAATGATGGCAACGTTCGCGACAATGGACGAGGAGCGAGCGCGGTGCCACCTTCTGAATGATCTAAAATCATTCTTAGATCGGCGTCACTTCGTTGATGAGACATCAGATCCGGTCCGCTGACAACGAAGGCGCCGACCTCTTCTGCGCTAGTACTGGTGGATTGAAGATGTGCTCGTGATAGCGTGTCGGCGTCTTCGTGCTTTTTGCCTGACTTGTACACGATGGTGACGTGAAATTCCTGTAGGCGCAGACTCCATTGTGCTAATTGTCCTGAAGGGTCTCGTAGATTGGTCAACCAGCACAAATCATGATAGTCAGTCACCACTTTAAATGGTCTTCCATAGAGATATAGCCTAAACTTTGTGATTGGCCAAATGACCACGAGACATTCTTTTTCGGATGTGGAATAGTCAGATTCGGCGCGAGACAGTGTGTGACTTGCGTAGGCTATTACCCGTTCAATGTCATCTTGTCTTTGTACCAAAATAGCTCCAAGACCAATATTGCTGGCATCAGTGCGTACTTCAGTGTCAGCATCTTCATCGAAGTGGCCGAGCACGGGAGGGGAAGAGAGCCGGTGCTGTAGTTCGGCAAAGGCATCTGCTGGTCGTCAGCCCAGACAAATGGTGTGTCATCACGCGTGAGGCGTAATATGGCTCCGCAATGTTAGAGAAATTTTCAATATAGCGCCGGTAATACGCGCACAGACCCAGAAACCGTCGAACACTTTTCTTGTCAGTTGGAGGTGGAAAAGCGGTGACGGCAGCAGTTTTGTCAGGATCAGGCCGAACACCAACGGTGCTCACGACGTGACCAAGAAACTTTAATTCTTCGAAACCGAAATGACATTTCTCAGGCTTGAGTGTAAGATCGGCCAATCTAATGGCTTCGAGCACATTCCGAAGGCGACGAAGATAATCGTCAAACGTTTCTGAAAACACAACTACAACATTGAGGTAGACGAGACAGCTTTTCCACTTGAGGTCTGCCAGGACGGTGTCCATCATTCACTGGAATGTGGCTGGAGCGGAACAGAGGCCGAAAGGGAGCACTTTGAATTCATAAAGTCCATCCGGCGTTACAAAAGCGGTCTTTTCCCGGTCACGTTCATCGACCTCTATTTGCCAATAACCGCTTTTCAAGTCGACCTACGAAAAATACTTCGCGCGTCGCAGCTTGTCCAGAGAATCATCGACTCTGGGAAACGGGTACACGCCTTTCTTTGTGACATTGTTCAACTTTCTGTAGTTGACGAAAAATCGAAGCATGCCATCTTTCTTCTTCACAAGAACGACTGGTGATGACCAAGGGCTGCTTGAAGGCTGTATGACGCCATCCTGAAGCATTTCCTTAACCTGCGTTTGAATCGCGTGCCGTTCGGTTGGCGAAACACGATAAGGCTGCGGCCGTATGGAATGCGCGTCGTCGTAAGTGATAATACGGTGTTTCGTTATCGGTGTTTGACTTATCTTCGAAGAACGTGCAAAGCATGTGTGGAACTCCAGCAACAGCTCGCTCAAACGATGCTTAATTGTTTGCTTTAGAAAGCGTTGGATTGATGTTGACGCTGCGGAAAGGCGTTTCAGCAGTGCCGATGGCCTCGGAAGCAAAACACTCGGTGACATTGGCGACTGGGTCGGCGTAGGCGATGACAGTTCCAGGAGAAAGGTGCCGGTGCTCGTAGCTGAAGTTTGTGACAAAAACGTTGCAGTGATTATCACGAAGGTCAACAAGGCTTCTCGCTACGCAGACACCCCGATACAGCAAAAGCAAGTGATTGCTTTCTACGACTGCTTCACCGTGCATCACTCCGTCCCACGCAACCTGAACCACAACAGTTGCACGGGGTGGTAACGTGACAGCGTCGTCGACGATGCGAAGAGACACTCGGGAGTGGCTGGGGTCGGCGTAAGCTGTTGTGGCGTTCGTGGTCGTGAAAGTGACTAGACGTCGTCGAATGTCAATTATAGCACCATGCTCACTGAGAAAATCCATGCCAATGATCAGGTCTCGAGAACACTGCCGGAGAACGCTCTAACTAGCAACAAATGTACAACCGCAGATTAGCAGTCTTGCCGTGCACATGCCGAGTGGCGTGACGATATGCCCGCCAGCTGTACGAATTGGCGTTTGGTTCCAAGGCGTCGTTACTTTCTTGAGATGGGCGGCCAGCTTTTCGATAATTATAGAATCGTCCGCACCAGTGTACACCAAAGCGCTGACTTCGCGACCATCTAGCAGAACAGGAATATCTAAGGAAACTCCTCCTCAATCAGCCGGTAGTGTCGTTGTCGATGTATTGTCGGTATCTTCAGTCCGCGTCGATAGGGGGCCTTGAGCATGACCAGTCTGAGCGGCCTTGGCCCTGAAGGTCACTGAGGCTAGTTTTCCCGACGCGGGCTAGGTGACCGGCCCTGCGCCACGCCCGCATAGGTGCGTTTATTCGGCGAAAACTGCCGCAGTGATGGAGAGCGTGAGTGGTGCCGAGATGTCGATCCGCGCTGTTGAGCAACGTAGTCAGCGATTTCCGGAGGCCGCTGGCCGAACCTAGGAGGTGGGGAGTTGGCCGAAAAACCACGAAGTCCCAGCTGTCGATAATTGCACTGTCGGTAGATGTGCCCAGGTTTGCCACAGTGATAGCAAAGGGGACATCGATCGGGAGCCCGTCACACGTCTGATTTTCATGGAATCGGTCGGCGGTCACTGAGGTACGGGCCCGCTTGGACTGCCTGAAGCATGGCAGGGGCTGTGGTATAAGGCGGAGTAAAATGTGGTGCTGGTTGGCGCAGAGTTTGGTCTGCCGGAAGAATGGCAGGGGCCACGGTGGGAAGCGGAGCCAAAGGTGGTGCTGGCTGGAGCAGAGTTTGCGCATACGACATGCGAGGGAAGTCATTCAGGGGCCGAGGCTCTGTCTGACAGGACGGTCCTCGTAGTGCCTGCTGAACTTCATCTCGGACGATGCTGGACGAAGAACTGACAGTAGGCGCTGAAGGTACAGATAACTTCTGCTGTTCTTCGCGAATTACAGAGCGTATGAGCTCTCGGAAGAAGTCGACCTGGGCGCCAAGACCACCCATGTAGTCCGTAGTTGAAGCAAAGTTCACTTGTCGCTCGTACGTCTGGGTCCGTTGCCGAAGCGTGCTTTCAATCAGTACGGCTTCAGCAAGAAACTCTGACGTAGTCTTGGGGGGGGGGGCTGCGCACAAGACCACTGAACAACTGCTCCTTCACTTCACGCATCAGGTATCACACCTTCTTCTCTTCCGGCATGTGAGGGTCGGCTCGTCGAAAAAGATGCGTCATGTCCTCAACATACATTGCTACGCCTTCATTTGGCATTTGCATACGGCACTGGAGTTCACGTTCAGCTCGCTCTCTGCGATCGGGACTTGCATACGTTTCAAGAAGCCGGCGTTTGAAGTCCACCCATGACGTGAACACACCTGCCCGGTTTTTGTACCAAACACGTGCCCCGTCATTCAAACTGAAGTAGACATGTCGGAGCTTGTCTGTGTCTTCCCACATGTTATGAGCGGCAACGAAGTCGTAGTGCACTAGCCAATCTTCAACATCCTCATGGACAGCACAATGAAAGAGATTAGGCGTTTTTGGTTTGAAAAGTGTATATTGCATTGGCGTTGCGCCTTCCATACCGACTGGTTTGGAGCCGCTTGGGATGGCGCTGCCTGGAATAGTTGGGGCCATCATCTCCTCTGAGAGAAGTCCGAACTCATGGTCCAGTCCACGGATCCTGCGGCTAGCACGGTGAACAGGCGTAACCCCCGGTATGGGGCTGTAGCTTCTTGTACTAGGAGGGGTTCGGTGCATAGGATACCCAGCACCTCCACCAGTTGTCACGCGCTAAGAGCTCGAAGGAACATATAAACGGACGTGACTGTCAAAAATCTCAGAGACAAAGAAGATGATGATGATGATCAACCTTCAGCTTTGCTGGCACTCGCCCACAAAGGGGGATCGGCCAAGAACCGGGCGGCAGGATCATCAAGTGTACTAATTCAGGCATTCAGGTAGTCTCGTAGCCGTAGACATAACAATAGACATAACAATAGGCTAACAGGGTAATCTCTTTGTTGCCCTTATGTACTTGCACACAGCAGAGAAAACTTCCCTGTGGCTATAACCTAATGTAATCCCTCCGGAGGATAAAATTAGTTCCACGGTTATTTTGAAACCTAGCTAGACAAAGAAGGACGTCTCCGCTGGCACGGGTTGCTCGTCTTCGTCTTCCTCGTTCACCGGCACAGAACTGACCCACCGTTCACTGGCGCAGAACACCAGGTGGCAATATTAAAAGAGGGGATAGAAAAGGAAGTACTCAGGAGCATGTTCATAGGGGCCGCCAAGTCCAGGGTCCCACTGGCTTTGACCGCTCACCCAACTAGACTTAGAAGCGCAAATTGTCCCTAAGTTGTTTACTTAGGGGTACGAGAACATATCAGGATGAGCTCTGCACCACCACGGTGGTCTAGTGGCTAAGGTACTCGGCTGCTGACCCACAGGTCGCGGGATCGCGTCCCGGCTGCGGTGGCTGCATTTCTGATGGAGGCAGAAATGTTGTAGGCCCGTGTGCTCAGATTTGGGCGCACGTTAAAGAACTCCAGGTGGTCTAAATTTCCGGAGCCCTCCACTACGGCGTCTTTCATAATCATATGGTGGTTTTGTGACGTTAAACCTTATATATCAATTAGGATGAGCTCTTTAGATTTCCGGCAGGCGTGACTTCGGCACCTGGGCATGGCTATTTATGAATAATTCGCGCAGTATTGTTAGCGCGAAGTATCGTAGGATCTGAGCAATTCGATGTCTAATGTTGTCGCGGTGTGTTATGCACTGTTCCTCATAAACGCGTATAAACGAGTATTCGCGACGAATATTGGGTAAACACTGCTTGACACCAGTCACCTCAAAATAGAGGAGGCAACAATTATCTCAACAAAAATCCTCATGACGTTAGGAGAGCTTAAACACACTTTCCTAAATGCCGTAAGTAAGTGAAACCAGGTATGTATGGAGAAAGAAGAGGAAAAAGAAGGCCTTATAATAATCTGCCTTACAAAGCAGTTTTCAACGACGGTAGTGGAGCAAACCTCCATACCTACATGGCCCGTTTCAGGCGTGCCACCACCACATGTGCCATCTTGAAGAAATCTCTTTTAAAACGCTACACGCATCAACTCTTTTAAGATTTAACGTTCATGAAGCTGTAGAAACGTTTCCTAAATGCTTTGCTCCATTTTTTCCAATACGTCGATCCCGCCAGACAATGGTGCGCCACCTGCGCAAGTAGACCTGTTTTGTGTAGTTTTAGCTTAACAACAGCGTTCAGACAATTTTGATACGACAGAGTTTTAATAAGACAGGATTTCAATAAGACACGTCAACGGCGAGCAATAGCTTTCGTGCCAAACTTAATCCGGGGATGTGGATTTGAACGCTGCCGCGAACTCGGGAAGTGCTTTCACGGGATTATTGCAGTGATGGCTCAACAAGACCACATGATACGCTCATGATGCACTCGCGGCTCTTTCGCTAGCTCCACATATACCAAATTTCGTGTTGCATGACGTCAATGAACGACACAGGTAAATGACACATCCAAATATGATAATCAAGGCATGCGTTTCATGTAAATGTGGACTACATGCTACGCTCATAGTACGCTCGCAGCCGTTTCGCTAGCTCCGCATATACCAAATTGGGTATCAGGGGAAGTGAATAGGAGACCAAGGTAAACAACATGTCGAAACGAGATAAACTTGAACTGAAAAAAAATACGGCTTAAGTTAGCCCCGCATCGTAATGTTCTGCTAATTTTAAAGTGACATTTCAACCTTCCGCATTTATGCTTCACATATCATCGATTCCCACGGTACGTGGGATCTGCCCTTTTTTTATTTCTGATTGTCAAGGAGGATCGTGTCATATTCACGCTTGTGGAACAATCTTCTGAGTATTTCGTCTTCGGAGTGGCGTCCGGCACCACCATAGTACATGGCCGCTGGGAAGACGGGGTGGAACAAAGGGAACACAAAATAGTCTTCCGAAATATCCACGTCAAACAGACGTTGCTGTCGGGGCTTCCAACCGTCACAGAAGAAGCGATAGAAATTGCGACACGGGTATTGAGAGATATTTAGCGAAAGCTCGATAGCACTTATGTAATTTTGGCCTGCTAATTTTGTTACAGCCAGAAAAAAGCGGTTGGTCCGTATGTTCCGCGTGCAACGTCTGGAAGCTCGAGCTGAACACGATGCTGTGCTTGGTGGCAATCCACAACGCGCCTCTTAGGCAGAGTAAAAAAGCGAAGGTTCTGTAGAAGGCCGTTGCTTTCATGACGGTCTTACATTTGGGGCTCATGTACCAGTGTGCTCGCATGATAAGTATGTGAAGTCCACCGTGTGTCTGCGAAGGGAAAATGCAAAATGCATATCGATGGAACCTCCTGCAATGGCAATCAGCCAAGACACTCCGACATGCCTGAGCATGGTGTTGTGCGGAAAAACTTTCTATAAAAAATAAGAAGGTGTGAGGCCTGCAAGCTTCCAATAGTTCTTCTCCTCCTCGTTTCATGACTCATACCCAATGCAGAGGATCGGCCGAGTGTTGGGCGATTTTTTTCAGTGTTTCTTCGCACTACCTCTCGTAAAAGGAAGAAATATTCAGTATAAAAGCTTTAATTACGGAAGATTAGTATTGAAATGGTTAAAGGAATGAAAAACTTAGCTGAATATTCTTTTAGTCGTATTGATAAATTAATATATGACGTAGTATATATCCCTGTGACTGTAGCCCTGCAGAGCAGAGGTGTGAAAAGAAAAAAAACAACTGATTCAGATATTTGTGAATCCAGATCTCGAAGAGGTATTGCACTAGAGATTCGCACAAGTGCCTAGAGGGAAGTGTGGTGCCACCGTCTAAGCGAATTCCTAGAGGGTGATGTGGGAGCGCTGGGAATGACGGTATATGTGTCTGTGAGGCTTGTGTTGGCTGGCGTTGAGTGAGGCTGCGGCTCAAAGGTGAATACGGCTGCGTATATAAAGTTTCTGTGAAACAAAACTTTTATAAGTAGATTGCACTCACGCGTATTATATTTTAAACTAAAATTCCACTCAACTGGACGGCAAAACCAAATGGCGAAGGAAAAAGACAGACGACGTAAAGGTGGTGGAAAGCACGCTCTTGGTCGTCTGCCTGCCTAGTTTAGCGGCCATTAGTTAGTTTTTACGATAAGTAAAATTTACATCCCCGCAGAAGGATCCAGTGCTAAATAAAACACGTTTCAGTGCAATGACAAAAATATATAGCTTACTACGAGCTCTTTCCGTAAGAAATCAATCAATTTAACTTGAAGCCAGACGCGTCTTCGAGGTATACAAATCTGAGTAATGTTGGAAGCTAACATATTCCGTCATTTTCTTGCATTCAGCAGCTCACTAGTGCCAGATTTTCCTCTAGGTATGATTGTGAGAAACTCTATGGGCAGTGCTTTGAATATTCTCCTCAATGATGAGTACCGGAGACAACGTAGAATGTAATGAATAATTGTTTCCTGCTCCTTACAGAAGAGACACCAAGGAGAAAGTGCTTGACGTGTACTATAAAAGTAAAATTTGATTGAGGTAATCCGGCAGGGAAGTTTGGTTATAGCCACTTCCATTATTCTCGACTGCAATAACTCACTGTTCCAGGGAAATAACAAGTGATTATATTCTGGAGAAGCTGTCAATGCAAGGTCTAATAAGCATTTTTTTATGTTAGCGTGCTGAATCTAGCAATTGTAAAGTACACTGACACTAACA
Source organism: Rhipicephalus microplus (assembly GCF_043290135.1). Lineage (NCBI taxonomy): Eukaryota > Metazoa > Arthropoda > Arachnida > Ixodida > Ixodidae > Rhipicephalus > Rhipicephalus microplus. The sequence goes on along the minus strand of NW_027464590.1, from coordinate 10,529,120 downwards.
AAAATCTGATTGAATGGCACGAACATCGCCACCTTTGCATCAGCATTTTGATCTAAAAACAAATCCTTGTGTCCCGATAACAAAATTAAGTGGAGACATGAAGGTATGCGGGAACTAATATTTTGAAAAGCTGTAGGAGAGCGTTTCACAGATGCAGAGAGAAAACACACAGATAATGAGTCAGTAATTATTGGTATTACTGTAATTGCACTAATTTACTTTTGGAGGGTTATAATATGATGCCCATAAATTTAGCTATAAAACTGGGATAGATTCAGGCAGTCGTAAAGCAAGAAACCACTCAAATTTAGGGCAGATTACTGCTATTCCAGCTTTTTCTTCAGTTTGCGATGCATCCGTTGCAATAAGAACATTCGTTGGCAGATAATTATGATGCTCTTGTAACCGTCGTTTGGAATTCCGTGAGGTAATATTTTTCCTATTGCGAAAAACAGCGTCTCCAGCGTGACACCAGTAGATGTTTTGGCACTGGTACACGCTGGAGACACTGGTACACGCTTGTATTCACAGGCACTTCACTGGGCGCACTGGTAAAAAGCTGTGCCGCACTGCTAGAGACTCAGCCTTAATAGCTGTGATGCTGGTACACACTGGGAAGTGCTGGAAGCGCTAGAATTTTCACTGGCAAGCGATGGTGAATACTGGACCACGCTATGTTTCTGCCAGTACAGCGTGCACATTATTTTAGCATGTGCCGTGGTATGTTTTGTTGTCGTTGAATATGAAACTCTCTAAATAGGAAAGTGGCGAGTTTGACACCAGACAAGAGAAGTCTTATTTTGTAAATTTATTTTTATATTTTTTCTGTGACTGCACGCTATTTGCTTATATATTTATTTATGGCGAATGGGCACCCCTGTTTTGACCCTGTGAAGCCATTTTGCGCAGAGTACTGTGAGGCTGCCGCTCCAGCGTCCCAGTACCCTCGCTAAGGATGGATGGATAGATGGATGGATGAATGAATATGGCTGTACCCTTTAGACCGGACGGGGGCTAGCGCCACGACGCCGTAATACTTAATGAACCAGAAACTAGACTTATTTTTTGTCCTTTAAAAAAGTGAGGTTGAGGATTCTCTTTTTGCAGTGAAGCGTATATATTTCACTTGTGCCTTGACTTTAGCCACCAATCATATTACCTCCTTCTAGTTAATTTTACCCGCTTAAAGTCTATTTTGCCCTCTCTGTCCCTAAACCGAACTGCATTGAAAAACTGTGCGCCATCATCCTGAACTATAGGGCGAAGCCCTTTACAAAACATTATAAAGTGTTCGGCAGTTTCTTCTTCCTCTCCAGACGCACTGCATACCGTGCCTACCCCTTCGTACTTGGCCCGATATGTCTTGGTTCGCAATACTCCCGTCCTGGCCTCAAACAGTAGAGAGCTACCCTGAGTATTATCATAGATCCTTTGCTTGGAAATTTCCTGCTCAAAAGTTCGATAGACCTCTAGTGCGGATTCTTAATCATGCCGATTCTCCACATATCGGTCTGAGCTTCCTTCACCTTATTCTTAACCTATAATTCTTTTTGGTTTGGCCCCCTGCTGTTTTCTAAGTATTTACCAGTCAATGTTCTGGTTCGCTTTCTGCATTTTGTATTCACATTCTTCATGTACAAGTAGCTGAATACCTTTTTAGCCCAACGCTCCTTCCCCATTTCTCTGAATCGCTTCTCAAGTTTTATCTTGGTGCTAGCTTCCTTGCCCTCAAATGATATCCATCCCATATCACCTTGTACTCCCTAATTTGGTGTATTCCCGTGAGCGCCTAAGGCAAGCCTACTTATTCCACGTTGCTCAACTTCTAATCTTGCGTGAACGTCTGATGTCATGCACAAGACCGCATTGCCGAACGTCAGACCAGGAACCATGACCCCTTTCCGTATTGCTCTAACAACATCATACCTATTTTATTTCCACAGTGTCCTGTTTTTCATTACCGCTACATTCCTGTTACCTTTAGTCGTCACGTATATTTCGTGTTCCCTTAGGTACTCGGCCCCATTGCTTATGCATACGCCTAGATATTTGTATTTATCTGTTATCTCTAGCAATACCTCCTGTATTCTAAGCTCACTACCTTCATTGTCATTAAAAATCATGACTGCTGATTTTCCCTTACTGAATCTGAAAGCTAACCTATGTCCCTCTTTACCGCAGATATTCACCATTCTCACCAAATCTTCCTTGTTATCGGCCACTAGCACTATATCATCTGCGTGCATCAATGCTGGTAGTGCCTGTTCAATGTGTTTTCCTTGTTTGACGAAAGAAAGGTGTAAGCCCAGTCTACTTCCCTCTAACGTGGCCTCTAATACTTGTAGGTACATCTTTAATAATAAGGGTGACAGGAGACACCCCTGCCTAAGCCCCCGTTTGACCTCTGCAGGCTTAGATACCTGTTTTTCCCACTTTATAACTACCTTGTTACCTTTATAAATATCCTTTAAAGATTATTGACCACATCTTCTACGCCTAGTGTGTCCAGTATTTCCCACAATTCCTCTTGAACCACGCTATCGTACGCTCCCTTGATATCCAAAAATGCTAGCCACAGGGGCCTGTGTTCCTTTTCTGATATTTCGATGCACTGCGTCAGTGAGAACAGATTGTCTTTCAACCTCGTGTGTTTCCGAAACCCATTCTGCAGTTCCCCCAGCACACGCTCATTCTCTCTGCATGCCTGCAGTCTTTCCTTTATAACCTGCATGGCCAGCTTGTAGGCCACTGATGTCACTGTTATAAGACGGTAGTTGTTTATGTCAGCTTTATCCCCCTTTCCTTTATAGATCATGCTCATCCTGCTAAGTTTCCATCTATCGGGAACTTTACCATCGTTTATTGGTTTGCTTACTGCCTCTCTCAAATCCTGCTTAGACTTCGGACCTAATGTCTTTATCAGCATAATTGGAATGCCATCTGGGCCTGTTGATGTACTACTGGGAACCCTTTTCTCAGCCCTTTCCCACTCTCGTTGTGAAAATGGAGCCATTCCGCTACTTGATGCATCCTTGTCTACTGTGGTGAATAAAGCAGTTTTTTGTTGAAATTTTTCTGTCACCCTTGTTCTTATATTTTCAATAGCTTCGTCCCTTTCTAGCCTAGCACCTTGGGCTGTAGTTATAAACCTCTGCTCTAGGCTCGTCTCATTTCTTATGGAGTTTAGATGGTTCCAAAATTTCACAGCTGCCTTTCTATCTTATGCACTTCTGCCAGCCACTGAGCTTCCTTTCTTCTGATCTTTTCATTAATCAGAAGGGATGCATCCCTTCTACAGCTTAGAAAGGTTTCCCATTTTCTTTCAACATTATCTGTCGGTTCACCCGGCTGCTTAGCATGTCTGTGTTTCTTAAAGGCTTCCTGACGTTTTGCTAAGGCTCGCTTAACTTCCTCATCCCACCAACTTTTGGGTTTGTGTCTTCTTTTCCATAGCAAGCTCTAGCTCAAACAGTCTAAATAAATTCCTGTATGTCCACACTGTTTTATTATCATACGTGATTATTTCTCAATTTGTTTAGTGGCTATTTCAATTTTCCTTTCCGGATAAAGATTTTCCTGTAGTTGCTCATCTTGTCTCCTTCCCACTTTCACTGCTCTTCCAAAACTTAGCTTGATACGTTTGTGATCACTACCCAGACTTCTAGAGCCACCTTCATCTATGTACATTCCCCTGAGCTTATCATACATCCTAAGTGACATCAGTGCATAATCAAGCGTCGATTGCAGCCTTCCTACCTCCCATGTTATTTACCCTTCACATTTCTCGGTACTGTTGCAAATGATCAAATCATGCCTTTCACACATATCCATGATCATTTTGCCAGTCGGGTTGGTATACCCATCTATATCTTCTATGTGCGCATTCATATCTCCTAGTATAGTTATCTCGCACTCTCTTCCTAACTCCTGAATGTCCTTTGATAGACACTCTACCATTGCCTGGTTTTCCTCTACGACCTTTGCTCCCATCCACAAGTACACGAAACAAAGGAGTGTCATTTGACCTGCCACTTTCCCTTTTAGCCATAAATGTTCCTTGCACTCCTGCTTGACCCTTTGACAGTCTGTGCTTTTATGAATAAATGCCGCAATACCACCCCCCTTTCTGCTGCTTTCTGTTCTATTACAATATTGCCACGCGTAGTTCGGATTGTTCGGAGGCTGTTCTATGTCCTTGAGTATACAGAAACTGTATACCATCGGCCTCTCTTCCCTTAGCTGTTCTTCTATCTCTTCCCTCTTCAGCCTGTTCCTAGCACTCTGCATGTGTGACGTTTGGAGTTAATGTTTCCTGAAGCAGAATGACGAGGGGTTTTTCGCTAGAGCATCGAATGTACTGCGTTAAGGACGCCTTTTTACAAGGGAAGCCCCTGCAGTTCTATTGCCAAATAAGAAACGTCTCACTTGGCTTGGACATCTTGGTGCTTTGTGGGCTGGTACTGCCCCCAGATTGGCTAAGAATAGCGTGGAAGATGGGGCCCGTAGCGCCGGACTGGGGTTGTACGACGGCGGTTGAGGTCAGAGCTGGTTTCAGTACGCTTTCGAGAAACGACTCTACCTTGGATGCTCGGTCGTTTTGCGTGGCCAGGGTGATCTGCAGTTGGGCGAAATTCTCCCGGAGCTTATTGATGCTTTCACTGAGCGCGGATAGCGTGTCTCGAAGCTCAGACCTGACTCGAATCGCTACACCTTCCTGTTCGTAGGCGACACCCCTCTTCTTAGGAGCACTTTGACCCTCACTGCTGCTGTCGCCGGCTTTAGTGCTGTGCACCTTCATGGGTAGGGGCATCGTATCGGCGACGCATGTGGCGGCGGGTTGCGGTGGTGGGTTTCTCGCGTTCATAATCTCAGCAATTTCGGACATAAGCCTATTTATGGTTTCCTTCATCGCCGCGTACTCGCATTTCAGCTGGGAAATCTCGCGCGCGCTCTCCGCATGCTCTGGGAGTGACCTCGACAGTACCTCAGCTGGCCCTCCTCGGACCGTGTCGGCCCAGGTTATAGAGCCCGACTTCTTGTTTCTCGCTGACACCCCGCTAGGCTGCTGTTGACGCCCAGTAGACCTGGATCGAGACCTGGAGTGGCACTCAGACTTGTAGCGCCGGGCTCCTCCTCGGGACCGGGAGCGGCCTCTGGACCGGGAACGGCCCCTGGAATGGGACCGAGAACGTCGCCTGGAACGACCCCCGGAACCGCATGACTGCTGGAAGTCCTGCCCGTCCGTGGGGCGTGATGGTGGTGCCGTGGCTTGGCCTTGATCGGTGGCGCGAGACTTTTCCGAGCGCCTTCGTCGCACGACATACGGGATCTGGAATCTTTGCCTACAGTCATTGTCAGCCGTGAGGTGTTGCCCGCCACACAGCCTGTACTTGGGGGTAAACTTGTGTTGTGCGTCAGGATTTGAATCCCCACAGCCCCGACATACGACATCGCCTGGGCTGGGACACACATCAGCACGGTGACCGAGCCGACCACAGGCGTAGCAAATGTCTATTTTCTTGCGGTAAAGCGAACATTGCACAAGGGTGGGTTCATAGCGTACAAAGTTTGGGACTCTATGACCGTCGAAGGCGACAATTACCGTACCGGTGCTGCCTATGCACTTGGCTGCTAGGGCGAGCGGATTCCTTTCATTTACGATCTTGTTGTCAATATTGCCACGTTCCATTTCACAAGTTTTTGTTATCGTTCCGGAACACCACACGATTCTCAGCGCAAACCGCGCCTGCAGGTTTCGAGAAAGTTCCGGACTGTAGTAAATCATTTCGATAAGATCACGCCCACTGTGCGAACGGTACAGATTGTTCTGGAACCTACGCCACCGCCAGCGATAACGCTAGAACATTCGACGGCAAGGGTATAAATGCCGACGCGCTTCGCCGCTTGTCAGTTGTTGATCGAAGGCCGACGCTGCGTTCGCCGCTATCAGTCCGAGACTGCTATCTGTGCAAGACTGCTGCTGTAATTAGACTTTCCCTTTACCGGGCACAGGTTCGCCCAAATAAACAGTTAAATCCCAACACGAAGTTTCCTGTCTTTGGCCACGTCACGACCCCGTGACATCTGGTGGAGGTGCTGCTTCGTTCATGTACCGGACGCCCCCGTCAAGCCGTGAACCCAGCCCCCGTCGCGGAGAAGACACCGACGCCAACAAAGAGCAGCGAACGAACCGCCGACAGCAAGGTCTCCCACCGGAGTACGGCCTTCTACAAGACAAGGCTGGAAGACCAAGACCATGACCTCGACTGCAGCGACAATGACAACCCAGCCCGTGATCGTCATTCATCAACCCAGGGAATTACCAACGTTCCATGGCTCATCGTTTGAAGACCCGGAAACCTGGCTAGAAACATACGACCGTGTGGCCGCCCTCAACCACTGGGACAACGAAGAAAAGCTCCGTCGTGTGTACTTCTACCTGGAAGACACCGCAAGGACCTGGCTAGAGAATCGGGAGTCCACGCTCCGAACGTGGGATGTCTTCTGCGGCGCATTTCTGCAAACGTTCGCAAGCGTCGCTCGCAAAGAGAGGGCCGCTGCTCTACTCGAGACCCGGGTTCAGCTACCAAATGAAAAGATTGAAATTTTCACAGAGGAGATGACCCGCCTATTCCGTCACGCTGACCCAGACATGCCTGAGGAAAAGAAAGTTAGTTTCCTTAGCGAGGGGTCAAACAGGAGCTCTTCGCGGGACTAATGAGGAATCCACCGAACACCGTCCAAGAATTTGTATCCGAGGCGACCACCATCGAAAAAACGCTGGACATGCGCACCAGACAGTATAATCGTCGCCTGACTCCAGAATGCGCTGCTGCTCAAGCCAGTGACTCCGACGACCTGCGTGAAAGTATCCGAGCGATCTTGCGGGAAGAGCTGCGCAAACTGTTGCCTTCGGCACAGCCTCAAGTGGATTCGATCGCCGACATTGTGCGAGAAGAAGTCCGGCAATCGCTTCGAATTCCCGAAACACCGCCGCCCGAGCCAGAAACTATGAGCTACGCCGCTGCAGTGCGCCACAACGCTCCTCCCCGTCCACGCCAAAACGCCGCCCCGTCACACTTCCGTCGCCAGACGCCACCGCCGCCACCACCCCAACCGACGTCCTACCGTTCCCCAGCGGGCCAGCGCAGTGCACCGAGGAAAACGGACGTTTGGCGTGCACCTGACAACCGCCCGCTCTGCTACCACTGGGGCGAGGCCGGGCACACATACCGCCGTTGCCAGTACCGACAGGTGGGACTGCGTGGCTTCGCCGTCAATGCACCGCGTCCGCAGCCAGGAGATCGGCCACGTGACATCGCCGACTACCTGGCAGGAACTCAATGGACACCACGAAGTCCTTCCCGTTCGCCGTCGCCCAGCCGCCGCATGTCACCGCACCCCCGGCAGTACTCTGGCCCAACGCGGGGCCGGTCTCCTAGCCCGTATCCGGGAAACTAAGGGCAGCAACCGATGGAGGTGCGGTTGCTGTGCGACGAACTACCGAAGATCCTCCGACGACGACGCAGACGCGACGGAGCTTTTTGAACACAACACCAACCAGGCAAAGCCCTGAAGGCAAAAGCTCACTTACCGAAGGGGGCCGGACGACGCAACATGGAAGCAGCGGAACAAGCCGACGCAGCCGTGACCCGACGCCACGCCCTAACTGTAATGCGAGACGGCGAACTAGCGACCTCGACGTTCTTATCGACGGCCACAGTGTGACTGCTCTCGTCGATACTGGAGCCGACTATCCTGTCATCAGTGGGTCGTTCGCCGCGAAGTTAAAGAAAGTTAGGACAGCTTGGAAAGGCCCTGAAATCCGCACAGCCGGAGGTCATCTCGTAACGCCTGCAGGAATCTGCACAGCGAGAGTCACCATTAACGGCCGTATTTATCCTACAGACTTCGTAGTCCTACAGCGTTGCTCAAGAGATGCCATCTTTGGCATGGACTTCTTATGCCTCTATGGTGCTGTCATCAACCTAAAAACAAGGTCGATAACGTTATCCACAGAAGAAGCACTACTGCCCCGCACGCCGTAAGGACACCATGCCTTGAATGTGCTGGAAGAACTAGTCACCATTCCGCCTCGCTCAAACGTCATTATTTCAGTCGGCACTCCTAAATCACCTGACTTGGAAGGCGTTGTTGAAGGCAGTCAGCATCTGTTGGTTACCCGAAATATTTGCGTCGCAAGAGGAATTGCAGAGCTGCGGGGAGGCAAAGCAACGGTTATGCTCACGAATTTCAGCAATGAGTACAAACATGTGAACAAAGGAACAACGGTCGCATACATTGAAGAAATTGTCGAAGCCACCAGTGCTTTCGCCCTCGCCGATTCTGCGGAACCTGCTCAGAGGAACCAAGCCCCTCCCATAGCTTTCGACGTCAATCCCAGACTTCCGAACGATAAGCAAGAACAGCTCAAGGCCCTGCTCCTGCAATACGAAGATTGCTTTTCGTCGTCATCGAAAATTCGGCAGACCCCAATCACGAAACATCGAATCATAACCGAAGAAAATGCCAGACCACTCCGCCAGAGTCCGTACAGGGTTTCGACGCGAGAACGTGAAGCCATGAAGAGACAATATGATGAAATGCTGCGGGATGACATTATCCAGCCGTCCAAGAGTCCATGGGCATCCCCCGTGGTGTTAGTGAAGAAAAAGGATGGGACCCTACGTTTCTGCGTCGATAATCGCCGCCTGAACAAAATCACAAGAAAGGACGTGTATCCTCTCCCACGAATAGACGACGCCCTTGATCGGCTCCATAACGCCAAGTACTTTTCGTCAATGGACCTCAAGACTGGCTATTGGCAAATAAAAGTCGACGAAAGAGACCGAGAGAAGACGGCGTTTATAACACTGGACGGCCTCTTCGAGTTTAAGGTGATGCCCTTCGGCCTTTGCTCAGCGCCTGCAACTTTTCAACGCGTTATGGATACAGTACTGGCAGGATTGAAGTGGCAGACTTGCCTTGTGTACTTGGACGACGTCGTCGTGTTTTCCTCGAGTTTCGACGAGCATTTTCGGCGCCTTGAAGCTGTACTTCAAGCCATCAAGACGTCCGGACTCGCACTGAAGCCAGAAAAGTGCAGATTTGCGTATGAGGAGCTCTTGTTTCTGGGGCACGTTATCAGCAAGTCTGGAGTTCGTCCCGATCCACGGAAAACAGCCGCCATCGCCGACTTCCCGCCGCCCACTGACAAGAAGGCCGTGCGCCGATTTCTGGGCCTGTGCGCCTATTATAGGCGGTTCGTGAAAAACTTCGCCCGCATCGCCGACCCTCTCACTAACCTTACCAAGGCCGACTCGGAGTTCAAGTGGGAAACGCCCCAGGAACATGTTTTTCGGGAGCTTAAACATAGCCTCCAGACGCCTCCGTTACTTGACCATTTCAACGAATTCGCCGAGACAGAAATACATACTGACGCAAGCAGCGTAGGTCTTGGCGCCGTTCTTGTGCAGAGGGCTGACGGACTTGAAAGGGTTATTAGTTACGCCAGCCGATCGCTATCCAAAGCAGAAGCAAATTATTCCACAACAGAAAAGGAGTGCCTCGCCATCATCTGGGCTACGTCGAAATTTCGCCCCTACCTCTACGGCAGGCCCTTCAAAGTTGTGAGCGACCACCAAGCCTTGTGTTGGCTAGCCACCTTGAAGGACCCTTCAGGTCGCCTCGCACGATGGAGCCTGACACTTCAAGAATATGACATTACTGTCATTTACAAGTCCGGCAAAAAACATTCCGACACTGACTGTCTCTCTCGTGCGCCTGTCGACCAACCGCTACCCGACGACGCGGATGACGACTACTTCTTGGGAACGATAACTACCGACGACTTCGCTGAACGACAGCGGGCCGACCCGGAACTTAAAGCCCTAATAGAATACCTCGAAGGCAGGACCGCCGAAGTCCCGAAGGTATTCAAGCGCGCACTTGCGTCGTTCTTTCTACGAAACGGTCTTCTACAAAAGAAAAACTTTTCACCGCTTCGAGCTAAGTACCTCCTTGTGGTGCCTTCAGCTCTGCGACCAGAACTCCTGCAGGCCCTGCACGACGATCCGACGGCAGGGCACCTCGGTGTTTCCCGCACGCTCGCGAGGATACAAGAAAGGTACTACTGGCCACGTCTTACCACCGACGTCACTCGTTATGTGAGGACATGCCGGGACTGTCAGCGACGCAAGACACCGCCGACAAGGCCAGCGGGACATCTGCAGCCAATTGATTCACCTTGCCGACCTTTCCAGCAGATCGGTATGGACCTACTGGGGCCGTTCCCGACGTCTGCTTTCGGAAACAAGTGGATCGTGGTAGCTAACGACTACCTCACCCGCTACGCCGAGACAAAAGCCCTGCCAAAAGGCAGTGCATCCGAGGTAGCTAAGTTCTTCGTCTAAAATATCGTCCTACGTCACGGCGCCCCGGAGGTTCTTATCACCGACAGAGGAACGGCATTCACTGCCGACTTAACTCAAGCGTTCTTGGCATACAGCTAAACAAACCACCGCCAGACGACAGCGTACCACCCACAGACCAACGGCCTCACCGAGCGGCTTAACAAGACGATCGCCGACATGCTGTCAATGTACGTCGATGTCGAACACAAGACGTGGGACGCCATTCTTCCGTATGTGACCTTCGCATACAACACGGCGGTGCAGGAGACGACGCAGATATCTCCGTACAAATTGGTCTACGGAAGGAGCCCAGCAACGACGCACGATGCCATGTTACCCAACGTTACCGACGAAGAAAACCTCGATGTGAGCGAGTACCTTCAACGCGCCGAAGAAGCCCGACAGCTTGTGCGTCTCCGTATCAAGAATCAACAGACGACCGCCAGCCACCGTTACAATCTTCGACGACGCTTCGTGGAATACCAGCCCGGTGAACGTGTTTGGGTGTGGAAGCCGATACGCCGACGTGGACTAAGTGAAAAGCTTCTGGGACGGTACTTCGGACCGTACAAGGTGGTTCGACGTCTCGGCCAACTTGATTACGAGGTTGTCCTCGACGGCATCACGAACTCTCAACGACGCCGATCGCGACCTGAAGTCGTCCATGTCGCGTGCCTCAAGCCAATTCATGCACGTTAACAAACTGAAACAGTGTTTTTTGTATTATTGTTCTATTGTAATTTATTCATTGTACATTCTTGCATTATTATTGTGCCTTCATCTTTAGTTAAAGCATCGGGACGATGCCTTTTTTCAGAGGGAGGCAATGCCACGTTCCATTTCACAAGTTTTTGTTATCGTTCCAAAACACCACACGATTCTCAGCGCAAACCGCGCCTGCAGGTTTCGAGAAAGTTCCGGACTGTAGTAGATCATTTCGATAAGATCACGCCCACTGTGCGAACGGTACAGATTGTTCTGGAACCTACGCCACCACCAGCGATAACGCTAGAACATTCGACGGCAAGGGTATAAATGCCGACGCGCTTCGCCGCTTGTCAGTTGTTGATCGAAGGCCGACGCTGCGTTCGCCGCTATCAGTCCGAGACTGCTATCTCTGCAAGACTGCTGCTGTAATTAGACTTTCCCTTTACCGGGCACAGGTTCACCCAAATAAACAGTTAAATCCCAACACGAAGTTTCCTGTCTTTGGCCACGTCACGACCCCGTGACAATATCATTCGGGCCGTCTACGACTGGAATACCTCGGACCACGCCCTTGCACGTGGAATGAGGGGCTGCCTCGTAGGCACTGACCTCGTATGTTCAGCCCATGACGACGATCTGCTGAACTTTGACGTAGTGGTTGGCATTTTCCCTTCTAGGTGTGCTGACAACCATAACATTCTGCTGCACGTTGGGGCATAGCGCGTCGCCCCTCAAATCTTCGGCGCAGATGCTTGTGGCTGCCAGCATTGCATCAGCCACCACCGTGCAGCCGGTCTTGACAATATTGAGGCCTCCGCGGGGCCGAATCACGATCTTCGTATCCTCCCTGGGGAGCTCGGGCATCCGGCCAGCGCGGATGATTCTAGCCTTGATGTTATTGCCACTGTTGCGGCCTCGCGGGGCTTCGGCCGTTGTCGACTTCGTCTTGTTGAGAGCAGCACCATTAAGATTGGCGCCTGCCGAGCGTGCGCCAGCTCTTCTGGCGCCTGCAGACTGCCAACCTCGGTCTTCTGTCACCTCTTCGGGGGTTATGTCCTCCCTCACCACCTGATATTCCATTCTCTTCTTAAAGTAAGCCCTGAGAAGTGCGAAAAGGGCACCCGGGAACGGCGACGCGGCTGGCTTCGCGCTAGCGTGGGATTATTTCGTTAGGCTTAGCCCAGGCGGTGGCCGGCTTCGGAGAAAAACGTTTCAAAACGGGAAAATAGTCCACTCACGCAGCAGGTTTTGGCATCAAAATAGTCCTGGCACTTTCACTGATGTGACACAAACAAAGCTGAACGCTCACTTGAAAAATTCACTTGAAGATCATTGTAGGAAGCAGGAGCCACTCGAAGGTCGTATGAACAACACAGACGCCGCGCCGCGTCTCCTCCATAGCTCTCAGCCCAAAGAAAAAAGCGAAACGCCGCTCCCGGGAGGGCTCCAACCTCCAACCTTTCGGTAAACAGCCGATCGCGCTAGCCAAATGCGCCACGTAGACAGTCGTGCTCTACTCTCACCACCGTCAGAACGTTTCTCTACAGCTGTCAGCGCAAAGAAAAAAGAGACGCACCGCTCTCGGGAGGGCTCGAACCTCCAACCTTTTGGTTACCAGCTGAACGCGCTAGCCAATTGCGCCAAAGAGATAGTCGAGCTCTACTCTCACCACCGTCAGAACATTTCTCCAATGCAATCAGCGCAAAGAAAAAAAGTGGCATACTACTCCCGGGAGTGCTTGAACCTCAAACCTTTCAGTTAACAGTTGATCGCGCTAGCCGATTCTGCCACGGAAACAGTCGTGCTCCACTCTCACCACCGTCAGAACGTTTCTCTCAAACTATCAGCGCAAAGAAAAAAACCGACACACTGCTGCTCCCGGGAGGGCTCGAACCTCCAACCTTTTGCTTAACTGCCGACGCACTAGCAGATTGCGCCACGAAGACAGTCGTGCTCCACTCTCACCACCGTAAGAAAATTTCTCCAAAGCTATCAGCGCAAAGAAAAAAAAGAGACACGCCGCTCTCGGGAGGGCTCGAACCTCCAACCTTTTGGTTAACAGCCGAACGCGCTAGCCAATTGCGTCACGGAGGTAGTCGTGCTCTACTCTCACCACCATCAGAACATTTTTCCAAAGGTATCAGCGCAAAGAAAAAAAGAGACACACCGCTCATGGGAGGGTTCGAACCTCCAACCTTTTGGTTAACAGCCCAACGCACTAGCCAAATGCGCCACGAAGACAGTCGTGCTCCACTCTCACCACGGTCAGAACACTTCTCAAAGCTATCAGCGCGAAGAAAAAAAAGAGACACACCGCTCTCGGGAGGGCTCGAACCTCCAAACTTTTGGTTAACAGCCGAACACGCTAGCCAATTGCGTCACGGAGGTAGTCGTACTCCACTCTCACCACCATCAAAACATTTTTACCCAAAAGTATCAGCGCAAAGAATAAATGAGACACACCGCTCATGGGAGGGTTCGAACCTCCAACATTTTGGCTAACAGCCCGACGTGGTAGCCAAATGCGTCACGGAGACAGTCGTGCTCCACACTCACCACGGTCAGAAGACTTCTCCAAAGTTATCAGTGCAAAGAAAAAAAAGCGACACACCGCTCATTAGAGGGCTCGAACCTCCAACCTTTTGGTTACAGCTGATCGCGCTAGCCAATTGCGCCAAGGAGATAGTCGTGCTCTACTCTCACCACCATCAGAACATTTCTCCAAAGCTATCAGCGCAAAGAAAAAAAAGAGAGACACCGCTCTCGATGGGCTCAAACCTCCAACCTTTTGGTTAACAGCCAAACGCGCTAGCCAATTGCGTCACGGAGGTAGTCCTGCTCCACTCTCACCACCATCAGAACATTTTTCCAAAAGAATCAGCGCAAAGAAAAAAAGAGACACACCGCTCATGGGAGGCTTCGAACCTCCAACCTTTTGGTTAACAGCGCAACGCGCTAGCCAATTGTGCCACGGAGACAGTCGCGCTCCACTCTCACCACGGTCAGAACACTTCTCCAAAAATATCAGTGCAAAGAAAAAAAAGCGACACACCGCTCATGGAAGGGCTCGAACCTCCAATGTTTTTCTTAACAGCCGACGCGCTAGCACATTGCGCAACGGAGACAGTCGTGCTCCACTCTCGCCACCGTCAGAACATTTCTCCATAGCTGTCAGCACAAAAAAAAAGCGAAACGCCGCTCCCGGGAGGGCTCCAACCTTTCGGTAAACAGCCGATCGCGGAAGTTTTCTCTACAGCTGTCAGCGCAAAGGAAAAAGAGACACACCGCTTTCGGGAGGGCTCGAACCTCCAACCTTTTGGTTAACAGCCGAACTCACTAGCCAATTGCGTCACAAAGGTAGTCGTGCTCCACTCTCACCACCATCAGAACATTTTTCCAAGGGTATCAGCGCAAAGTAAAAAAGAGACACACCGGTCATGGGAGGGTTCGAACCTCCAATCTTTTGGTTAACAGCCCAACGCGCTAGCCGATTGCGCCAAAGAGATAGTCGTGCTCTACTCTCACCACCGGAAGAACATTTCTCCAAAGCTATCAGCGCAAAGAAAAAAAAGAGACACACCGCTCTCGATGGGCTCAAACTTCCAACCTTTTGGTTATCAGCCGATCGCGCTAGCCGATTGTGCCAAGGAGATAGTCGTGCTCTACTCTCACCACCGGCAGAACATTTCTCCAAAGCTATCAGCGCAAAGAAAAAAAAGCCACACCGCTCTCGATGGGCTCAAACCTCCAACCTTTTGGTTAACAGCGCAACGCGCTAGCCAATTGTGCCACGGAGACAGTCGCGCTCCACTCTCACCACGGTCAGAACACTTCTCCAAAAATATCAGTGCAAGGAAAAAAAAGCGACACACCACTCATGAAAGGGCTCGAACCTCCAACCTTTTGCTTAACAGCCGACATACTAGCAGATTGCGCGACGGAGACAGTCGTGCTCCCCTCTCACCACCGTCAGAACATTTCTCCATAGCTGTCAGCGCAAAGAAAAAAGTGAAACGCCGCTCCCGGGAGGGCTCCAACCTTTCGGTAAACAGCCGATCGCGCTAGCCAAATGCGCCACGTAGACAGTCGTGCTCTACTCTCACCACAGTCAGAACATTTCTCCACAGCTGTCAGCGCAAAGAAAAAAGAGACACACCGCTCTCTGGAAGGCTTGAACCTCCAACCTTTCAGTTAACAGTTGATCGCGCTTGCCGATTAGGCCACGGAAACAGTCGTGCTCCACTCTCACCACCATCAGAACATTTTTCCTAAGGTATCAGCGCAAAGAAAAAAAGAGACACACCGCTCATGGGAGGGTTTCAACCTCCAACCTTTTGGCTAACAGCCCAACGCGCTAGCCAATTGCGCCAGGGAGACAGTCGTGCTCCATTCTCATCACGGTCAGAACACTTCTCAAAAGATATCAGTGCAAAGAAAAAAAAGCGACACACCACTCATGGGAGCGCTCGAACCTGCAATCTTTTGGTTAACAGCCGATCGAGCTAGCCATTGCACCACCGACCCAACCGCGCTCCACTCTCACCACCATCAGAACGTTTCTTCAAAGCTATCAGCGCAAAGAAAAAAAAGACACACCGCTCTCGGGAGAGCTTGAAGCTCCAAACTTTTGGTTAACAGCCCAACGCGCTAGCTAATTGCGCCACGGAGACAGTCGTGCTGCACTCTCACCACGGTCAGAACACTTCTCCAAAGTTATCAGTGCAAAGAAAAAAAAGCGACACACCGCTCATGGGAGGGCTCAAACCTCCAACCTTTTGGTTAACAGCCAATCGCGCTAGCCAATTGCGCCAAGGGGATAGTCGTGCTCTACTCTCACCACCGTCAGAACATTTCTACAAAGGTATCAGCGCAAAGAAAAAAAGAGACACACCGCTCATGGGAGGGTTCGAACCTCCAACCTTTTGGTTAAGAGCGCAACGCGCTGGACAATTGCGCCACAGAGAAAGTCGTGCTCCACTCTCACCACGGTCAGAACACTTCTCCAAAGATATCAGTGCAAAGAAAAAAAAGTGACACACCACTCATGGGAGGGCTCGAACCTCCAACCTTTTGCTTAACAGCCGACGCACTAGCAGATTGCGCCACGGAGACAGTCGTGCTCCACTCTCACCACTGTCGGAACATTTCTCCATAGCTGTCACCCCAAAGAAAAAAAAGAGACACACCGCTCTCGGGAGGGCTCGAACCTCCAACCTTTTCGTTAACAGCCGAACGCGCTAGCCAATTGCGTCATGGAGGTAGTCGTGCTCCACTCTCACCACCATCAGAACACTTCTCCAAACATATCAGCGCAAAGAAAAAAAAAGAGAAACACCGCTCAAGGGGGGGCTCGAACCTCCAACCTTTTGCTTAACAGCCGATCGCGCTAGCCATTGCACCACGGACCGAACCACGCTCCACTCTCACCACCGTCAGAACGTCTCTCCAAAGCTATCAGCGCAAAGAAAAAAAGCGACACACTGCTCCCAACGGGCTCGAACCTCCAAACTTTTGGTTAACAGCCGAACGCGCTAGCCAATTGCATCACGGAGGTAGTCGTGCTCCACACTGTCCACCATCAGAACATTTTTCCAAAGGTATTAGCGCAAAGAAAAAAGCGAAACGCCGCTCCCGGGAGGGCTCCAACCTCCAACCTTTCGGTAAATAGCCGATCGCGCTAGCCAAATGCACCACGGAGACAGTCGTGCTCCACTCTCACCACCGTCGAACATTTCTGGATAGCTATCAGCGCAAAGAAAAAAAGCGACACACCGCTCCCGGGAGGGCTCGAACCTCCATACCTTAGATTAACAGCCAAACGCGCTAGCGAATTGCGCCATGGAGACAGTCGTGCTCCACTCTCACCACCATCAGAACATTTTTCCAAAGCTATCAGCGCAAAGAAAAAAAGCGAAACACCGCTCCCGGGAGCGCTTAAACCTCCAACCTTTCGGTTAACAGCCGATCGCGCTAGCCATTGCACCACGGACCCAACCGCGCTCCACTCTCACCACCGTCAGAACATTTCTACAAAGCTATCAGCGCAAAGAAAAAAAAGAGACACACTGCTCCCGGGAGGGCTTGAACCTCCAAACTTTTGGTTAACAGCCGAACACGCTAGGCAATTGCGTCACGGAGGTAGTCGTGCTCCACTCTCACCACCATCAGAACATTTTTCCAAAGGTATCAGCGCAAAAAAAGAGACATACCGCTCATGGGAGGGTTCGAACCTCCAACCTTTTGGTTAACAGCCCAACGCACTAGCCAAATGCGCCACGAAGACAGTCGTGCTCCACTCTCACCACGGTCAGAACACTTCTCAAAGCTATCAGCGCGAAGAAAAAAAAGAGACACACCGCTCTCGGGAGGGCTCGAACCTCCAACCTTTTGGTTAACAGCCGAACGCGCTAGCCAATTGCGTCACGGAGGTAGTCGTACTCCACTCTCACCACCATCAAAACATTTTTACCCAAAAGTATCAGCGCAAAGAATAAATGAGACACACCGCTCATGGGAGGGTTCGAACCTCCAACATTTTGGCTAACAGCCCGACGTGGTAGCCAAATGCGTCACGGAGACAGTCGTGCTCCACACTCACCACGGTCAGAAGACTTCTCCAAAGTTATCAGTGCAAAGAAAAAAAAGCGACACACCGCTCATTAGAGGGCTCGAACCTCCAACCTTTTGGTTACAGCTGATCGCGCTAGCCAATTGCGCCAAGGAGATAGTCGTGCTCTACTCTCACCACCGTCAGAACATTTCTCCAAAGCTATCAGCGCAAAGAAAAAAATGAGAGACACCGCTCTCGATGGGCTCAAACCTCCAACCTTTTGGTTAACAGCCGAACGCGCTAGCCAATTGCCTCACGGAGGTAGTCCTGCTCCACTCTCACCACCATCAGAACAATTTTCCAAAAGAATCAGCGCAAAGAAAAAAAGAGACACACCGCTCATGGGAGGCTTCGAACCTCCAACCTTTTGGTTAACAGCGCAACGCGCTAGCCAATTGTGCCACGGAGACAGTCGCGCTCCACTCTCACCACGGTCAGAACACTTCTCCAAAAATATCAGTGCAAAGAAAAAAAAGCGACACACCGCTCATGGAAGGGCTCGAACCTCCAATGTTTTTCTTAACAGCCGACGCGCTAGCAGATTGCGCAACGGAGACAGTCGTGCTCCACTCTCGCCACCGTCAGAACATTTCTCCACAGCTGTCAGCACAAAAAAAAAAGCGAAACGCCGCTCCCGGGAGGGCTCCAACCTTTCGGTAAACAGCCGATCGCGGAAGTTTTCTCTACAGCTGTCAGCGCAAAGAAAAAAGAGACACACCGCTTTCTTTTGGTTAACAGCCGAACACGCTAGGCAATTGCGTCACGGAGGTAGTCGTGCTCCACTCTCACCACCATCAGAACATTTTTCCAAAGGTATCAGCGCAAAAAAAGAGACATACCGCTCATGGTAGGGTTCGAACCTCCAACCTTTTGGTTAACAGCCCAACGCACTAGCCAAATGCGCCACGAAGACAGTCGTGCTCCACTCTCACCACGGTCAGAACACTTCTCAAAGCTATCAGCGCGAAGAAAAAAAAGAGACACACCGCTCTCGGGAGGGCTCGAACCTCCAAACTTTTGGTTAACAGCCGAACACGCTAGCCAATTGCGTCACGGAGGTAGTCGTACTCCACTCTCACCACCATCAAAACATTTTTACCCAAAAGTATCAGCGCAAAGAATAAATGAGACACACCGCTCATGGGAGGGTTCGAACCTCCAACATTTTGGCTAACAGCCCGACGTGGTAGCCAAATGCGTCACGGAGACAGCCGTGCTCCACACTCACCACGGTCAGAAGACTTCTCCAAAGTTATCAGTGCAAAGAAAAAAAAGCGACACACCGCTCATTAGAGGGCTCGAACCTCCAACCTTTTGGTTACAGCTGATCGCGCTAGCCAATTGCGCCAAGGAGATAGTCGTGCTCTACTCTCACCACCATCAGAACATTTCTCCAAAGCTATCAGCGCAAAGAAAAAAAAGAGAGACACCGCTCATGGGAGGCTTCGAACCTCCAACCTTTTGGTTAACAGCGCAACGCGCTAGCCAATTGTGCCACGGAGACAGTCGCGCTCCACTCTCACCACGGTCAGAACACTTCTCCAAAAATATCAGTGCAAAGAAAAAAAAGCGACACACCGCTCATGGAAGGGCTCGAACCTCCAATGTTTTTCTTAACAGCCGACGCGCTAGCAGATTGCGCAACGGAGACAGTCGTGCTCCACTCTCGCCACCGTCAGAACATTTCTCCATAGGTGTCAGCACAAAAAAAAAGCGAAACGCCGCTCCCGGGAGGGCTCCAACCTTTCGGTAAACAGCCGATCGCGGAAGTTTTCTCTACAGCTGTCAGCGCAAAGGAAAAAGAGACACACCGCTTTCGGGAGGGCTCGAACCTCCAACCTATTGGTTAACAGCCGAACTCACTAGCCAATTGCGTCACGGAGGTAGTCGTGCTCCACTCTCACCACCATCAGAACATTTTTCCAAGGGTATCAGCGCAAAGTAAAAAAGAGACACACCGGTCATGGGAGGGTTCGAACCTCCAATCTTTTGGTTAACAGCCCAACGCGCTAGCCGATTGCGCCAAAGAGATAGTCGTGCTCTACTCTCACCACCGGAAGAACATTTCTCCAAAGCTATCAGCGCAAAGAAAAAAAAGAGACACACCGCTCTCGATGGGCTCAAACTTCCAACCTTTTGGTTATCAGCCGATCGCGCTAGCCGATTGTGCCAAGGAGATAGTCGTGCTCTACTCTCACCACCGGCAGAACATTTCTCCAAAGCTATCAGCGCAAAGAAAAAAAAGCCACACCGCTCTCGATGGGCTCAAACCTCCAACCTTTTGGTTAACAGCGCAACGCGCTAGCCAATTGTGCCACGGAGACAGTCGCGCTCCACTCTCACCACGGTCAGAAAACTTCTCCAAAAATATCAGTGCAAGGAAAAAAAAGCGAGACACCACTCATGGAAGGGCTCGAACCTCCAACCTTTTGCTTAACAGCCGACATACTAGCAGATTGCGCGACGGAGACAGTCGTGCTCCACTCTCACCACCGTCAGAACATTTCTCCATAGCTGTCAGCGCAAAGAAAAAAGCGAAACGCCGCTCCCGGGAGGGCTCCAACCTTTCGGTAAACAGCCGATCGCGCTAGCCAAATGCGCCACGTAGACAGTCGTGCTCTACTCTCACCACAGTCAGAACACTTCTCCACAGCTGTCAGCGCAAAGAAAAAAGAGACACACCGCTTTCTGGAAGGCTTGAACCTCCAACCTTTCAGTTAACAGTTGATCGCGCTTGCCGATTAGGCCACGGAAACAGTCGTGCTCCACTCTCACCACCATCAGAACATTTTTCCAAAGGTATCAGCGCAAAGAAAAAAAGAGACACACCGCTCATGGGAGGGTTTCAACCTCCAACCTTTTGGCTAACAGCCCAACGCGCTAGCCAATTGCGCCAGGGAGACAGTCGTGCTCCATTCTCACCACGGTCAGAACACTTCTCAAAAGATATCAGTGCAAAGAAAAAAAAGCGACACACCACTCATGGGAGCGCTCGAACCTGCAATCTTTTGGTTAACAGCCGATCAAGCTAGCCATTGCACCACCGACCCAACCGCGCTCCACTCTCACCACCATCAGAACGTTTCTTCAAAGCTATCAGAGCAAAGAAAAAAAAGACACACCGCTCTCGGGAGAGCTTGAAGCTCCAAACTTTTGGTTAACAGCCGAACGCGCTAGCCAATTGCGTCACGGAGGTAGTCGTGCTCCACTTTCACCATCATCAGAACATTTTTCCAAAGCTATCAGCGCAAAGAAAAAAAGCGACACCCTGCTCCCGGGAGGGCTTGAACCTCCAACCTTTCAGTTAACAGTTGATCGCGCTAGCCGATTCTGCCACGGAAACACTCGTGCTCCACTCTCACCACCGTCAGAACATTTCTCCAAAGCTATCAGCGCGAAGAAAAAAAAAGAGACACACCGCTCCCGGGAGGGATCGAACCTCCAAACTTTTGGTTAACAGCCAAACACGCTAGCCAATTGCGTCACGGAGGTAGTCGTGCTCCACTCTCACCACCATCAGAACATTTTTCCAAAGGTATCAGCGCAATGTAAAAAAGAGACACACCGGTCATGGGAGGGTTCGAACCTCCAATCTTTTGGTTAACAGCCCAACGCGCTAGCCAATTGCGCCAAGGAGATAGTCGTGCTCTACTCTCACCACCGGCAGAACATTTCTCCAGAGCTATCAGCGCAAAGAAAAAAAGAGACACACCGCTCTCGATGGGCTCAAACCTCCAACCTTTTGGTTAACAGCGCAACGCGCTAGCCAATTGCGCCACGGAGACAGTCGCGCTCCACTCTCACCACGGCCAGAACACTTCTCCAAAAATATCAGTGCAAAGAAAAAAAAGCGACACACCACTCATGGAAGGGCTCGAACCTCCAACCTTTTGCTTAACAGCCGACATACTGGCAGATTGCGCGACGGAGACCGTCGTGCTCCACTCTCACCACCGTCAGAACATTTCTCCATAGCTGTCAGCGCAAAGAAAAAAGGTAAACGCCGCTCCCGGGAGGGCTCCAACCTTCCGGTAAACCGCTGATCGCGCTAGCCAAATGCGCCACGTAGACAGTCGTGCTCTACTCTCATCACAGTCAGAACATTTCTCCACAGCTGTCAGCGCAAATAAAAAAGAGACACACCACTCTCTGGGTGTGTAGCGACACCACGGACCCGAGCTAACGGGGGAGTTCTACTCCCTCCCACGCCTAGCCGTGCGTGGCTTTGCCGTGTCCGGGGAAAAGGGGATCCTGGGGGTTGAGCCGACGCTGGGTGATTGGACCTTTAAGGCCCCCCGGCAGAGGCAACACACCCCTTTGGCCCCGGCTTCACGTAGACGGCACCTCTGGGCTGACCCACCCAGGGGAAATCGGCAGTCGCCTTTTCCTATCTCTCTCTCCCTATATCTTCGTCTTTTGTTCTCACTTTACATCTTTCCTGTCTTCTCCTCATTTCATTTTACTTCCAATTTTTCCTGGCGGCAAGGGTTAACCTTGTGTGGCTATCCAAACTAGGGTAAACCATATTGGGTTATAGTAACTGCGTACTGCTGGCGTTGCGCAGACATGCCCACATGCTCTGCCACGTCCCCTCGTTGGACTCCGTGGTGGGTGGTAGGCGCCGTTACCGAAAAATACACATTTTCTCATGGGATCCCCGACCCCCTCTTTAACTGATCGTGCTTCGAAAAGGGTACGCACCGATGCAACATTCCTACTTTGGCCCAAAAACAAAGAAACTTTTCCAAAATACCATGTCCTCCACTGCGAACAATCATCTACAAAAGCTAGGGCAATCTCACCCTTCCTTGTAGCCAAGTGCTTGAGAGAGACCATTGGAACCTGTTATAAGGCCACGAAGATGGCAAGTGGAGATCTGCTTCTCGAATTAAAAGACAAGGAACAGTACAATAAACTCTCGCACCTCGTGGCCTTTGGTAACATCCCTGTCTCTGTGAGCGCACACCGTACCATGAATACAGTGAAGGGCGTGGTATCGGACGAAGATTTGTTGACACTGAGTGAAGAAGAGCTCTTTGATGGATGGAAGGATCAAGGTGTAATACAAGTCCAGCGCATCAAAATCAGACGTAACAACAATGAAATAGCAACAAAGCACTTGATACTCACCTTCAACTCAACCACTTTACCCGAGACTCTCGAAACTGGCTATGTAAAACTCCATGTCCGACCCTTCTTTCCAAACCCGAGGCGTTGTTTTAAATGCCAGCGATTTGGTCATGCATCCCAGAGCTGCCGAGGACAGCTGATGTGTGCTAAGTGTGGCACAACCGGCCACACTGCTGATGAATGTAGTCATGACGAGATCCTCTGTGCAAACTGCGAAGGTAGCCTCCCCGCATACTCCAGAGCGTGCCCAGCCTGGAAAAGAGAAAAAGAAATAATAACTATAAAAGTCAAGGAAAATATCACATTCAGGAAAGCAAGACAACGAGTCTCGTTATCATTAGCACTAAAAACACCTTTTGCCGAAGTGGTGCAACGAGGGGCGGCACCACAAAGGCCCTTGGCAGTTGCCCGGACCACGCCTAGCGTGCCGAGGCCAATGCCACACGCCCCTGCGGTGGGAGCAGCCAGCGCTGCCCTGCCCACTTTCAGCCTGTCCACACCAGTGACCTCTACAAGCTCTGGCAGCAGCCAGGGCAATCACGAGGCCAAGGGGGCTCCATCAACCCCCAGCTCGGTGGGGACAAAGACTTCGTCGATCGAGGCGAAGTCTAAGCGACGCACAGATCGCTCTTTAGAGCGGGTGTCCAGTGCCTCGCAAGAGGCTATGGACACCAGTTCAAGCGAAACGGCGCAGGAAGCGCCGAAGGAGCGGCGAGCTTCGCTCGAACGCCCCAAAAAGGACAGAACGCCGAATACAGGGCCTGACAAAGGCCCTGTAAAATGAGTTAATTCCCGTCTTCTTTGCACACAGCACTTTTTTCCTTTTTTTTCCACTATGGACAAAATCATACAGTGGAACGTAAGGGGAATACTTAGAAATTTAGATGACGTCCAAGAACTTCTGTGTAAGTGTAACGCGAAAATGCTATGTGTGTAAGAAACGCACTTAATTCCTAAGCACAAGGACTTCCTACGACAATATATTATTTTCCGAAAAGACCGGGAGGATCCTGTTGTACCATCTAGCGGTGTAGCCATTCTAGTCGATCGTAGTATAGCATGCCAGCATTTGAAGCTCCAAACGGCCCTGGAGGCAGTGGCCATTCGAGCTGTACTTTTTAACAAACTTATTACCATATGTTCTGTGTACATACCACCACATCAACAGCTACACAGACGTGATCTGGAATCACTAATAGATGAACTCCCAGAGCCATTTCTGGTTCTAGGTGATTTTAATGCACACAATGCCCTGTGGGGCGATGCTCACTGTGATGCGCGAGGACGTCTCATTGAGCAGCTCCTTTTCTCTTCTAGTTTATGTCTTTTAAATAGGAAGGAGCCTACGTATTTTAGCCTTGCAAGCAACACATACTCCTCCATAGATCTTAGCATTTCATCACCGTCCCTTTTACCTGTTTTTAAATGGAACGTTCTTAAAAACCCTTATGGGAGTGATCACTTCCCAATCATCCTGAGTGCGCCGAACAAAGATCAACTACCCCCGCAGGTTCCTCGATGGAAGATTGAGTCAGCTGATTGGGAAGGGTATAGAACTCTTACACACATGACATGGACTGAGCTGTCTGCCCTGACCATAGATGACGCTGTCACGTATTTTACAGCTTTTATACTTGATGCCGCATCTAAATGTATTGCTAAAACGAGTGACATGTCTTCTAAACGGCGAGTCCCATGGTGGAACGACGCATGCAGGAAAGCACGGACCACTCGGAACAAAGCAAGGGCGTTGCTTCGCGATTCCCCTACAGCAGAAAACCTGGAAAATTTCAAGCGGGTCAAATCGCAGGCACGGAGAACGCGTCGACAAGCTAGACGAGAGAGCTGGACAAAGTTTATATCGAGTATCAACTCGTACACAGATGAGGGAAAAGTGTGGAATAAGGTAAAGAAAATTGAGGGTCAACAAACGTATTCTCTTCCACTAGTAAATAGCCTCGGGGAAAGCTTGGAGGATCAAGCCAACTTTCTTGGCACACATTTCGAACACATATCGAGCTCCTCACACTACTCCGAATCCTTCCAGAATTACAAGGCACGAATAGAAAAACAAAAGTTAGAAAGAAAATCACCAAGAAATGAGGCATATAATGCACCATTCTGCTTAGCAGAACTGCGAACAGCACTCAACTGCTGTAATACATCTACCCCAGGTTCTGACAACGTAATGTACGCGATGCTGAAGGAACTACCCTCCGAAACTAAAGAAACCCTCCTCTCTCTTTATAATCGCATATGGTTTTCAGGTGTGATCCCCTCCTCCTGGAAGGAGGCTGTTATAATTCCAATTTTGAAGCAGGGAAAGGATCCCTCTACTGTATCAAGTTACAGACCTATAGCGTTAACAAGCTGCCTCTGTAAGCTATTTGAAAAAATGTTAATTGCCGCTTACTCCACTACTTAGAAACAATTTGCTCGACCCATTTCAGTGCGGGTTTCGAGAAAGTAGATCCACCACAGACCACCTTGTTCGTATTGAGGCACAGATCAGCGACGCCTTCGTCCATAAACAATATTTTCTCTCTGTGTTCCTGGATATCGAAAAGGCTTATGATACAACATGGCGTTTTGGAATTCTAAGAGACCTGTCCCACCTTGGTGTGCGCGGAAGAATGTTTCACATAATTGAAAGTTACCTGTCAAACCGAACATTCCGAGTCCGTGTGGGCAGTGTTCTCTCCCGAACATTTGTCCAGGAAACAGGCGTGCCACAAGGTGGTGTACTTAGTTGCACACTTTTTATTATCAAAATGAATTCCTTGCACTTGTCCATCCCCCGCAATATGTTCTATTGTACATATGTCGACGACGTTCAGCTTGGCTTCAAGTCATGCAACTTGGCAATGTGTGAGCGGCAGGTTCAGCTGGGTTTGAACAAGGTTTCCAAATGGGCTGATGATAACGAATTTCGACTTAACCCACAAAAAAGCACCTGTGTCTTGTTCTCTCGAAAGAGAGGCATGCATTCGGAACCTGACATTGAACTGAACGGTCAACATCTGTCTGTCAATGCGGAGCACAAATTCCTAGGCTTAATCTTGGACAACAAGTTGACCTTCGTACCGCATATAAAGTATCTAAAAAAATGCTTAAAAGCCATGAATGTTATAAAAGTGTTGTCACGTACTACGTGGGGTAGTGACAGGCAATGTCTCATCAACCTGTATAGAAGCCTCATTCGCACCCGCTTAGATTATGGGGCCGTTGTTTATCAGTCTGCGACTCAAAGTGCTTTGAAGATGCTGGACCCCGTGCACCATCTGGGCATCCGCCTTTCTACGGGTGCTTTTCGCACCAGCCCCGTAGAAAGTCTTTATGTTGAGTCAAATGAGTGGTCGCTTCATCTGCAGAGAACTTACATGTCCTTTGTATACTTCCTGAAGGTGAAAGCAGACAAGAAGCACCCCTCATACTCTACTATTAATGATCTGTCGAGCTCCATTCTGTTCCAAAACAGGCCTTCAATGAGGTAAGCCCTTCTCAGTACGCCTGAAGGGTCTAGCTGAAGAAACTGAAGTGTCACTTGAGTGCCATAACAACAGTTTAATGGCTCCTGTAGCATACCCGCCACCGTGGCAGTGGCAGATTATAGACTGTGATGTGTCGTTCCTAGAAGTTACAAAACATGCGTCTATTGCCCATATCCGAACATACTTCCTGGAACTTCAACACAAATACACACGTCCTGAGTTTTTTACAGATGCCTCTAAGTCCAACTCCTCTGTGTCCTACGCTGCTGTTGGCCCTTCCTTTTCGGATGCTGGCCCTCTACATCCAGGCACAAGTATCTTCACAGCGGAAGCTTACGCGATACTTGTGGCAGCTAAACACATTAAACAATTACAAATACAAAAAGCAGTAATTTATACAGACTCCCTCAGTGTGGTAACGGCTCTGCACAGTCTTAAAAAACTAAAAAACCCTGTCCTTATCTCACTTTACTCCATATTTTGCACACTCTACACACTCAACCAACATGTTGTCGTGTGCTGGGTGCCAGGGCACGGTGAGATCCAAGGCAACGTGAGGGCGGATCAGCTCGCTGCATCCGTCCACAAAAACACTGCCCCTACACCCATATCAATCCCGGTCCTTGATCTGAAGCCGTCTCTCAAACGAAACCTCAGGGACTACTGGCAGAGCAAATGGGATACACACACACAAAACAAACTACACGTTATCAAGCCACACCTTGGCCATTGGCCACCAGTATCAAAATCGCGTCTAACAGAGGTAACACTAACAAGACTCAGGATAGGACACATATACACGACACACACACATCTTTTGTCGGGTGGTGATCCACCATTGTGTGATAAATGTGGTGAGGCATTAACAGTTCTTCACGTTTTAATTCAATGTAAACATTTAGACACTCTAAGAAGACAACACTTCCCACTATCCTACCGACAACATACACCTTTACACCCTGCAATGTTCGTCGGTAGGGAACCGCTTTTTAGTCACAAATCATTATTAGCGTTTTTAAAGGAAATTCATAATTTTCATATCATATACCCGGGCATACCGTAGCACGACCTCTCTAGAGAGGTTTTTGCTGCGGTGGCTACACAGGAAAGCACTTGCCTCACGGCCCTTGCACGCAAGGGTACTAACGTGTGAGGTACTTGTGCTAATGCCATACATGTCCATCATCGTTTTTCATTATCACCAACTTTTGTCACCTATTCACACCATGCACACCTTTCACGGCATAGTCATGATTTTATTACTTGTATGTTTTTACCCGCTTTTGTGCGAGGAATTTTATGGCCTTTATACAGCCGCTAATCACAACCATTGTCCACATTCCTGTCTCATGAACTGGCGCTCTTTGGCCATCAAATGGCCCTTGCGCCAAAAAACACCATATATCATCATCACACCACTCTCTGGAGGGCTTGAACCTCCAACCTTTCAGTTAACAGTTGATCGCGCTTGCCGATTCAGCCACGGAAACAGTCGTGCTCCACTCTCACCACCGTCAGAACATTTCTCTAAAGCTATCAGCGCGAAGAAAAAAAAAGAGACACACCGCTCTCGGGAGGGCTCGAACCTCCAAACTTTTGGTTAACAGCCGAACACGCTAGCAAATTGCGTCACGGAGGTAGTCGTACTCCACTCTCACCACCATCAAAACATTTTTACCCAAAAGTATCAGCGCAAACAAAAAAGAGACACACCGCTCATGGGAGGGTTCGAACCTCCAACCTTCTGGCTAACAGCCCAACGTGGTAGCCAAATGCGCCACGGAGACAGTCGTGCTCCACACTCACCACGGTAGGAACACTTCTCCAAAGTTATCAGTGCAAAGAAAAAAAAGCGACACACCGCTCATTGGAGGGCTCGAACCTCCAACCTTTTGGTTACAGCCGATCGCGCTAGCCAATTGCGCCAAGGAGATAAACGTGCTCTACTCTCACCACCGTCAGAACATTTCTCCAAAGCTATCAGCGCAAAGAAAAAAAAGCGACACACCGCTCTCGATGGGCTCAAACCTCCAACCTTTTGGTTAACAGCCGAACGCGCTAGCCATATGCGTCACGGAGGTAGTCGTGCTCCACTCTCACCACCATCAGAACATTTTTCCAAAGGAATCAGCGCAAAGAAAAAAAGAGACACACCGCTCATGGGAGGCTTCGAACCTCCAACCTTTTGGTTAACAGCGCAACGCGCTAGCCAATTGTGCCACGGAGACAGTCGCGCTCCACTCTCACCACGGTCAGAACACTTCTCCAAAAATATCAGTGCAAAGAAAAAAAAGCGACACACCGCTCATGGGAGGGCTCGAACCTCCAATCTTTTTCTTAACAGCCGACGCACTAGCAGATTGCGCAACGGAGACAGTCATGCTCCACTCTCACCACCGTCAGAACATTTCTCCATAGCTGTCAGCACAAAAAAAAGCGAAACGCCGCTCCCGGGAGGGCTCCAACCTTTCAGTAAACAGCCGATCGCGGAAGTTTTCTCCACAGCTGTCAGCGCAAAGAAAAAAGAGACACACCGCTTTCGGGAGGGCTCGAACCTCCAACCTTTTGGTTAACAGCCGAACGCGCTAGCCAATTGCGCCACGGAGACAGTCGTGCTCCACTCACACCACCATCAGAACATTTTTCCAAACGTATCAGCGCAAAGTAAAAAAGAGACACACCGCTCTCGGGAGGGCTCGAACCTCCAAACTTTTGGTTAACAGCCGAACACGCTAGCAAATTGCGTCACGGAGGTAGTCGTACTCCACTCTCACCACCATCGAAACATTTTTACCCAAACGTATCAGCGCAAACAGAAAAAGAGACACACCGCTCATGGGAGGGTTCGAACCTCCAACCTTCTGGCTAACAACCCAACGTGGTAGCCAAATGCGCCACGGAGACAGTCGTGCTCCAAACTCACCACGGTAGGAACACTTCTCCAAAGTTATCAGTGCAAAGAAAAAAAGCGACACACCACTTATTGGAGGGCTCGAACCTCCAACCTTTTGGTTAACAGCCGATCGCGCTAGCCGATTGCGCCAAGGAGATAGTCGTGCTCTACTCTCACCACCGGCAGAACATTTCTCCAAAGCTATCAGCGCAAAGAAAAAAAAGACACACCGCTCTCGATGGGCTCAAACCTCCAACCTTTTGGTTAACAGCGCAACGCGCTAGCCAATTGTGCCACGGAGACAGTCGCGCTCCACTCTCACCACTGTCAGAACACTTCTGCAAAAATATCACTGCAAGGAAAAAAAAAGCGACACACCACTCATTGAAGGGCTCGAACCTCCAACCTTTTGCTTAACAGTCGACATACTAGCAGATTGCGCCACGTAAACAGTCGTGCTCTACTCTCACCACAGTCAGAAGATTTCTCCACAGCTGTCAGCGCAAAGAAAAAAGAGACACACCGCTCTCTGGAGGGCTTGAACCTCAAACCTTTCAGTTAACACTTGATCGCGCTTGCCGATTCGGCGACGGAAACAGTCGTGCCCCACCCTCACCACCATGAGAACATTTTTCCAAAGGTATCAGCGCAAAGAAAAAAAGAGACACACCGCTCATGGGAGGGTTTCAACCTCCAACCTTTTGGCTAACAGCCCAACGCGCTAGCCAATTGCGCCACGGAGACAGTCGTGCTCCATTCTCACCACGGTCAGAACACTTCTCAAAAGATATCAGTGCAAAGAAAAAAAAGCGACACACCACTCATGGGAGCGCTCGAACCTCCAATCTATTGGTTAACAGCCAATCGCGCTAGCCATTGCACCACGGACCCAACCGCGCTCCACTCTCACCACCATCAGAACGTTTCTTCAAAGCTATCAGCGCAAAGAAAAAAAGACACACCGCTCTCGGGAGAGCTTGAAGCTCCAATCTTATGGTTAACAGCCGAACGCGCTAGCCAATTGCGTCACGGAGGTAGTCGTGCTTCACTTTCACCATCATCAGAACATTTTTCCAAAGCTATCAGCGCAAAGAAAAAAAGCGACACCCTGCTCCCGGGAGGGCTTGAACCTCCAACCTTTCAGTTAACAGTTGATCGCGCTAGCCGATTCTGCCACGGAAACACTCGTGCTCCACTCTCACCACCGTCAGAACATTTCTCTAAAGCTATCAGCGCGAAGAAAAAAAGAGACACACCGCTCTCGGGAGGGCTCGAACCTCCAAACTTTTGGTTAACAGCCGAACACGCTAGCCAATTGCGTCACGTAGGTAGTCGTTCTCCACACTCACCACCATCAAAACATTTTTACCCAAAAGTATCAGCGCAAACTAAAAAAGAGACACACCGGTCATGGTAGGGTTCGAACCTCCAATCTTTTGGTTAACAGCCCAACGCGCTAGCCAATTGCGCCAAGGAGACAGTCGTGCTCCACACTCACCACAGTCAGAACACTTCTCCAAAGTTATCAGTGCAAAGAAAAAAAGCGACACACCACTCATTGGAGGGCTCGAACCTCCAACCTTTTGGTTAACAGCCGATCGCGCTAGCCGATTGCGCCAAGGAGATAGTCCTGCTCTACTCTCACCACCGGCAGAACATTTCTCCAAAGCTATCAGCGGAAAAGAAAAAAAAGAGACACACCGCTCTCGATGGGCTCAAACCTCCAACCTTTTGGTTAACAGCCGAACGCGCTAGTCAATTGCGTCACGGAGGTAGTCGTGCTCCACTCTCACCACCATCAGAACATTTTTCCAAAGGATTCAGCGCAAAGAAAAAAAGAGACACACCGCTCATGGGAGGCTTCGAACCTCCAACCTTTTGGTTAACAGCGCAACGCGCTAGCCAATTGTGCCACGGAGACAGTCGCGCTCCACTCTCACCACGGTCAGAACACTTCTCCAAAAATATCAGTGCAAAGAAAAAAAAAGCGACACACCACTCATGGAAGGGCTCGAACCTCCAACCTTTTGCTTAACAGCCGACCTACTAGCAGATTGCGCGACGGAGACAGTCGTGCTCCACTCTCACCACCGTCAGAACATTTCTCCATAGCTGTCAGCGCAAAGAAAAAAGCGAAACGCCGCTCCCGGGAGGGCTCCAACCTTTCGGTAAACAGCTGATCGCGCTAGCCAAATGCGCCACGTAGACAGTCGTGCTCTACTCTCATCACAGTCAGAACATTTCTCCACAGCTGTCAGCGCAAATAAAAAAGAGACACACCACTCTCTGGAGGGCTTGAAACTCCAACATTTCAGTTAACAGTTGATCGCGCTTGCCGATTCGGCCACGGAAAATGTCATGCTCCACTCTCACCACCGTCAGAACATTTCTCCAAAGCTATCAGCGCGAAGAAAAAAAAACAGACACACCGCTCTCGGGAGGGCTCGAACCTCCAAACTTTTGGTTAACAGCCGAACACGCTAGCAAATTGCGTCACGGAGGTAGTCGTACTCCACTCTCACCACCATCAAAACATTTTTACCCAAACGTATCAGCGCAATCAAAAAAAGAGACACACCGCTCATGGGAGGGTTCGAACCTCCAACCTTCTGGCTAACAACCCAACGTGGTAGCCAAATGCGCCACGGAGACAGTCGTGCTCCACACTCACCACGGTAGGAACACTTCTCCAAAGTTATCAGTGCAAAGAAAAAAAAGCGACACACCGCTCATTGAAGGGCTCGAACCTCCAACCTTTTGGTTACAGCCGATCGCGCTAGCCAATTGTGCCAAGGAGATAAACGTGCTCTACTCTCACCACAGTCAGAACATTTCTCCAAAGCTATCAGCGCAAAAGAAAAAAAAGAGACACACCGCTCTCGATGGGCTCAAACCTCCAACCTTTTGGTTAACAGCCGAACGCGCTAGTCAATTGCGTCACGGAGGTAGTCGTGCTCCACTCTCACCACCATCAGAACATTTTTCCAAAGGATTCAGCGCAAAGAAAAAAAGAGACACCCCACTCATGAGAGGCTTCGAACCTCCAACCTTTTGGTTAACAGCGCAACGCACTAGCCAATTGTGCCACGGAGACAGTCGCGCTCCACTCTCACCACGGTCAGAACACTTCTCGAAAAATATCAGTGCAAGGAAAAAAAAGCGACACACCACTCATGGAAGGGCTCGAACCTCCAACCTTTTGCTTAACAGCCGACATACTAGCAGATTGCGCGACGGAGACAGTCGTGCTTCACTCTCACCACCGTCAGAACATTTCTCCATAGCTGTCAGCGCAAAGAAAAAAGCGAAACGCCGCTCCCGGGAGGGCTCCAACCTTTCGGTAAACAGCCGATCGCGCTAGCCAAATGCGCCACGTAGACAGTCGTGTTCTACTCTCACCACAGTCAGAACATTTCAACACAGCTGTCAGCGCAAAGAAAAAAGAGACACACCGCTCTCTGGAGGGCTTGAACCTCCAACCTTTCAGTTAACAGTTGATCGCGCTTGCCGATTCGGCCTCGGAAACAGTCGTGCTCCACTCTCACCACCATCAGAACATTTTTCCAAAGGTATCAGCGCAAAGAAAAAAACAGACACACCGCTCATGGGAGGGTTTCAACCTCCAACCTTTTGGCTAACAGCCGATCGCGCTAGTCATTGCACCACCGACCCAACCGCGCTCCACTCTCACCACCATCAGAACGTTTCTTCAAAGCTATCAGCGCAAAGAAAAAAAAGAGACACACCGCTCTCGGGAGAGCTTGAAGCTCCAAACTTTTGGTTAACAGCCGAACGCGCTAGCCAATTGCGTCACGGAGGTAGTCGTGCTCCACTTTCACCATCATCAGAACATTTTTTCAAAGCTATCAGCGCAAAGAAAAAAAGCGACACCCTGCTCCCGGGAGGGCTTGAACCTCCAACCTTTCAGTTAACAGTTGATCGCGCTAGCCGATTCTGCCACGGAAACACTCGTGCTCCACTCTCACCACCGTCAGAACATTTCTCCAAAGCTATCAGCGCGAATAAAAAAAAGAGACACACCGCTCTCGGGAGGACTCGAACCTCCAAACTTTTGGTTAACAGCCGAACATGCTAGCCAATTGCGTCACGGAGGTAGTCGTGCTCCACTCTCATCACCATCAGAAAATTTTTACAAAGGTATCAGCGCAATGTAAAAAAGAGACACACCGGTCATGGGAGGGTTCGAACCTCCAATCTTTTGGTTAACAGCCAAACGCGCTAGCCAATTGCGCCAAGAAGACAGTCGTGCTCCACACTCACCACGGTCAGAACACTTCCCCAAAGTTATCAGTGCAAAGAAAAAAAGCGACACACCACTCATTGGAGGGCTCGAACCTCCAACCTTTTGGTTAACAGCCGATCGCGCTAGCCGATTGCGCCAAGGAGATAGTCGTGCTCTACTCTCACCACCGGCAGAACATTTCTCCAAAGCTATCAGCGCAAAGGAACAAAGAGACACACCGCTCTCGATGGACTCAAACCTCCAACCTTTTGGTTAACAGCGCAACGCGCTAGCCAATTGTGCCATGGAGACAGTCGCGCTCCACTCTCACCACGGCCAGAACACTTCTCCAAAAATATCAGTGCAAAGAAAAAAAGCGACACACCACTCATGGAAGGGCTCGAACCTCCAACCTTTTGCTTAACAGCCGACATACTAGCAGATTGCGCGACGGAGACAGTCGTGCTCCACTCTCACCACCGTCAGAACATTTCTCCATAGCTGGCAGCGCAAAGAAAAAAGCGAAACGCCGCTCCCGGGAGGGCTCCAACCTTTCGGTAAACAGCTGATCGCGCTAGCCAAATGCGCCACGTAGACAGTCGTGCTCTACTCTCATCACAGTCAGAACATTTCTCCACAGCTGTCAGCGCAAATAAAAAAGAGACACACCACTCTCTGGAGGGCTTGAACCTCCAACCTTTCAGTTAACAGTTGATCGCGCTTGCCGATTCGGCCACGGAAACAGTCGTGCTCCACTCTCACCACGGTCAGAACATTTCTCCAAAGCTATCAGCGCGAAGAAAAAAAAGAGACACACCGCTCTCGGGAGGGCTCGAACCTCCAAACTTTTGGTTAACAGCCGAACACGCTAGCAAATTGCGTCACGGAGGTAGTCGTGCTCCACTCTCACCACCATCAGAACATTTTTCCAAAGGAATCAGCGCAAAGAAAAAAAGAGACACACCGCTCATGGGAGGGTTCGAACCTCCAACCTTCTGGCTAACAGCCCAACGTGGTAGCCAAATGCGCCACGGAGACAGTCGTGCTACACACTCACCACGGTAGGAACACTTCTCCAAAGTTATCAGTGCAAAGAAAAAAAAGCGACACACTGCTCATTGGAGGGCTCGAACCTCCAACGTTTTGGTTACAGCCGATCGCGCTAGCCAATTGCGCCAAGGAGATAAACGTGCTCTACTCTCACCACCGTCAGAACATTTCTCCAAAGCTATCAGCGCAAAGAAAAAAAACGACACACTGCTCTCGATGGGCTCAAACCTCCAACCTTTTGGTTAACAGCCGAACGCGCTAGCCATATGCGTCACGGAGGTAGTCGTGCTCCACTCTCACCACCATCAGAACATTTTTCCAAAGGAATCAGCGCAAAGAAAAAAAGAGACACACCGCTCATGGGAGGCTTCGAACCTCCAACCTTTTGGTTAACAGCGCAACGCGCTAGCCAATTGTGCCGCGGAGACAGTCGCGCTCCACTCTCACCAAGGTCAAAACACTTCTCCGAAAATATCAGTGCAAAGAAAAAAAAGCGACACACCGCTCATGGGAGGGCTCGAACCTCCAATCTTTTTCTTACCAGCCGACGCACTAGCAGATTGCGCAACGGAGACAGTCGTGCTCCACTCTCACCACCGTCAGAACATTTCTCCATAGCTGTCAGCACAAAAAAAAAGCGAAACGCCGCTCCCGGGAGGGCTCCAACCTTTCAGTAAACAGCCGATCGCGGAAGTTTTCTCCACAGCTGTCAGCGCAAAGAAAAAAGAGACACACCGCTTTAGGGAGGGCTCGAACCTCCAACCTTTTGGTTAACAGCCGAACGCGCTAGCCAATTGCGCCACGGAGACAGTCGTGCTCCACTCACACCACCATCAGAACATTTTTCCAAACGTATCAGCGCAAAGTAAAAAAATTGCCCGCAGCTTCCCTCGGGGGAACACTGAGGAGGATGCGGAACATATAATTGGTTAACGGGGTGTTAAAGTGCGACTTACTTGGGTCGATGGCTAAATTGGTTAACGTGGTTGTGAAATGTGGTGTTAAATTGCGACTTACTTGGGTCGATGGCTAAATTGGTTAATGTGGTTGTAGGAGGGGGTGTTAAATGAGTGAACACGTACACACGTATGCGAAAGGGCGGCGCTGGTCGAAGGGACGTCGATCATTGTGTTTGTGGATTCGTTGGAATTCATTTCACCGCGACCTTGGACGTCGACGCGCCGTACAAACCAACCGACGAGCGGCAACTGAGCGAGCGAGCGCCGACCTTGAGTATATATACAGCACGACGGCGCATGCACTGTCAGCTGTTGAATGTTCTCGAAGCACGACGCCACATGCGCGTCCACTGGAGAATCAGGAGAATTGTAGATGTCGAACGCGGTGTGTAGAGGAGGAAGGGTGCACAGATGGCGGAGGAGTGAAGCGCGCGCGGTGTGTAGAGGACGAAGGGATGCACAGATGGTGGAAGAGTGGGCGACGGTGCGACGGCGCATGCGCGCGCGTCAGCTGTCGAATGTTCGAGAAGCGGTGCGGACGGCGCGCACGGCGCACTACAAGGCGCGAGTATAAGATGCTTCCGCATCTAAAAGAGACACACCGGTCATGGGAGGGTTCGAACCTCCAATCTTTTGGTTAACAGTCCAACGCGCTAGCTAATTGCGCCACGGAGACATTCGTGCTCCACACTCACCACGGTCAGAACACTTCTCCAAAGTTATCAGTGCAAAGAAAAAAAGCGACACACCACTCATTGGAGGGCTCGAACCTCCAACCTTTTGGTTAACAGCGCAACGCGCTAGCCAATTGTGCCACGGAGACAGTCGCGCTCCACTCTCACCACGGTCAGAACACTTCTCCAAAAATATCAGTGCAAGGAAAAAAAAGCGACACACCACTCATGGAAGGGCTCGAACCTCCAACCTTTTGCTTAACAGCCGACATACTAGCAGATTGCGCCACGTAGACAGTCGTGCTCTACTCTCACCACCGTCAGAAAATTTCTCCAAAGCTATCAGCGCAAAGAAAAAAAAAGAGACACACCACTCTCGGGAGGGCTCGAACTTCCAACCTTTTGGTTAACAGCGAAACGCGCTAGCCAATTGCGCCACGGAGACAGTCGTGCTCCACTCTCACCACCATCAGAACATTTTTCCAAAGGTATCAGCGCAAAGAAAAAAAGAGACACACCGCACATGGGAGGGTTCGAACCTCCAACCTTTTGGTTAACAGCCCAACGCGCTAGCCAATTGCGCCACGGAGACAGTCGTGCTCCACACTCACCATGGTCAGAACACTTCTCCAAAGTTATCAGTGCGAAGAAAAAAAAGCGACACACCGCTCATGGGAGGGCTCGAACCTCCAACCTTTTGGTTAACAGCCGATCGCGCTAGCCAATTGCGCCAAGGAGGTAGTCGTGCTCCACTTTCACCATCATCAGAACATTTTTCCAAAGCTATCAGCGCAAAGAAAAAAAGAGACACACCGCTCATGGGAGGGTTCGAACCTCCAACCTTTTGGTTGACAGCCCAACGCGCTAGCCAAATGCGCCACGGAGACAGTCGTGCTCTACACTCACCATGGTCAGAACACTTCTCCAAAGTTATCAGTGCGAAGAAAAAAAAGCGACACACCGCTCATGGGAGGGCTCGAACCTCCAACCTTTTGGTTAACAGCCGATCGCGCTAGCCAATTGCGCCAAGGAGGTAGTCGTGCTCCACTTTCACCATCATCAGAACATTTTTCCAAAGCTATCAGCGCAAAGAAAAAAAGAGACACACCGCTCATGGGAGGCTTCGAACCTCCAACGTTTTGGTTAACAGCGCAACGCGCTAGCCAATTGCGCCGCGGAGACAGTCGCGCTCCACTCTCACCAAGGTCAGAACACTTCTCCAAAAATATCAGTGCAAAAAAAAAAAAGCGACACACCGCTCATGGGAGGGCTCGAACCTCCAATCTTTTTCTTAACAGCCGACGCACTAGCAGATTGCGCAACGGAGACAGTCGTGCTCCACTCTCACCACCGTCAGAACATTTCTCCATAGCTGTCAGCACAAAAAAAAAAGCGAAACGCCGCTCCCGGGAGGGCTCCAACCTTTCAGTAAACAGCCGATCGCGGAAGTTTTCTACACAGCTGTCAGCGCAAAGAAAAAAGAGACACACCGCTTTCGGGAGGGCTCGAATCTCCAACCTTTTGGTTAACAGCCGAACGCGCTAGCCAATTGCGCCACGGAGACAGTCGTGCTCCACTCACAACACCATCAGAACATTTTTCCAAACGTATCAGCGCAAAGTAAAAAAATTGCCCGCAGCTTCCCTCGGGGGAACACTGAGGAGGATGCGGAACATATAATTGGTTAACGGGGTGTTAAAGTGCGACTTACTTGGGTCGATGGCTAAATTGGTTAACGTGGTTGTGAAATGTGGTGTTAAATTGCGACTTACTTGGGTCGATGGCTAAATTGGTTAATGTGGTTGTAGGAGGGGGTGTTAAATGAGTGAACACGTACACACGTATGCGAAAGGGCGGCGCTGGTCGAAGGGACGTCGATCATTGTGTTTGTGGATTCGTTGGAATTCATTTCACCGCGACCTTGGACGTCGACACGCCGTACAAACCAACCGACGAGCGGCAACTGAGCGAGCGAGCGCCGACCTTGAGTATATATACAGCACGACGGCGCATGCACTGTCAGCTGTTGAATGTTCTCGAAGCGCGACGCCACATGCGCGTCCACTGGAGAATCAGGAGAATTGTAGATGTCGAACGCGGTGTGTAGAGGAGGAAGGGTGCACAGATGGCGGAGGAGTGAAGCGCGCGCGGTGGGTAGAGGACGAAGGGATGCACAGATGGTGGAAGAGCGGGCGACGGTGCGACGGCGCATGCGCGCGCGTCAGCTGTCGAATGTTCGAGAAGCGGTGCGGATGGCGCGCACGGCGCACTACAAGGCGCGAGTATAAGATGCTTCCGCATCTAAAAGAGACACACCGGTCATGGGAGGGTTCGAACCTCCAATCTTTTGGTTAACAGCCCAACGCGCTAGCTAATTGCGCCAGGGAGACAGTCGTGCTCCACACTCACCACGGTCAGAACACTTCTCCAAAGTTATCAGTGCAAAGAAAAAAAGCGACACACCACTCATTGGAGGGCTCGAACCTCCAACCTTTTGGTTAACAGCCGATCGCGCTAGCCGATTGCGCCAAGGAGATAGTCGTGCTCTACTCTCACCACCGGCAGAACATTTCTCCAAAGCTATCAGCGCAAAGAAAAAAAAAGACACACCGCTCTCGATGGGCTCAAACCTCCAACCTTTTGGTTAACAGCGCAATGCGCTAGCCAATTGTGCCACGGAGACAGTCACGCTCCACTCTCACCACGGTCAGAACACTTTTCCAAAAATATCAGTGCAAGGAAAAAAAAGCGACACACCACTCATGGAAGGGCTCGAACCTCCAACCTTTTGCTTAACAGCCGACATAATAGCAGATTGCGCCACGTAGACAGTCGTGCTCTACTCTCACCACCGTCAGAAAATTTCTCCAAAGCTATCAGCGCAAAGAAAAAAAAAGAGACACACCACTCTCGGGAGGGCTCGAACTTCCAACCTTTTGGTGAAAAAGCCACTCGTCGCGCACGCAGGAGAAAAATACGGTGCGATGTTGCGGTGCAGGCGGCATTCCGGAGACTTGTTCACGCAATAACAGCCAAACGCGCTAGCCAATTGCGCCACGGAGACAGTCGTGCTCCACTCTCACCACCATCAGTACATTTTTCCAAAGGTATCAGCGCAAAGAAAAAAAGAGACACACCGCACATAGGAGGGTTCGAACCTCCAACCTTTTGGTTAACAGCCCAACGCGCTAGCCAATTGCGCCACGGAGACAGTCGTGCTCTACACTCACCATGGTCAGAACACTTCTCCAAAGTTATCAGTGCGAAGAAAAAAAAGCGACACACCGCTCATGGGAGGGCTCGAACCTCCAACCTTTTGGTTAACAGCCGATCGCGCTAGCCAATTGCGCCAAGGAGGTAGTCTTGCTCCACTTTCACCATCATCAGAACATTTTTCCAAAGCTATCACCGCAAAGAAAAAAAGAGACACACCGCTCATGGGAGGGTTCGAACCTCCAACCTTTTGGTTGACAGCCCAACGCGCTAGCCAAATGCGCCACGGAGACAGTCGTGCTCCACTCTCACCACGGTCAGAACACTTCTCCAAAGATATCAGCGCAAAGAAAAAAAAGCGACACACCGGTCATGGGAGGGCTCAAACCTCCAACCCTTTGGGTAACAGCCGATCGCGCTAGCCAATTGCGCCAAGGAGATAGTCATGGTCTACTCTCACCGCCGTCAGAACACTTCTCCAAAAATATCAGTGCAAGGAAAAAAAAAGCGACACACCACTCATGGAAGGGCTCGAACCTCCAACCTTTTGCTTAACAGCCGACATACTAGCAGATTGCGCCACGTAGACAGTCGTGCTCTACTCTCACCACCGTCAGAAAATTTCTCCAAAGCTATCAGCGCAAAGAAAAAAAAAGAGACACACCACTCTCGGGAGGGCTCGAACTTCCAACCTTTTGGTTAACAGCCAAACGCGCTAGCCAATTGCGCCACGGAGACAGTCGTGCTCCACTCTCACCACCATCAGAACATTTTTCCAAAGGTATCAGCGCAAAGAAAAAAAGAGACACACCGCACATGGGAGGGTTCGAACCTCCAACCTTTTGGTTAACAGCCCAACGCGCTAGCCAATTGCGCCACGGAGACAGTCGTGCTCCACACTCACCATGGTCAGAACACTTCTCCAAAGTTATCAGTGCGAAGAAAAAAAAGCGACACACCGCTCATGGCAGGGCTCGAACATCCAACCTTTTGGTTAACAGCCGATCGCGCAAGCCAATTGCGCCAAGGAGGTAGTCGTGCTCCACTTTCACCATCATCAGAACATTTTTCCAAAGCTATCAGCGCAAAGAAAAAAAGAGACACACCGCTCATGGGAGGGTTCGAACCTCCAACCTTTTGGTTGACAGCCCAACGCGCTAGCCAAATGCGCCACGGAGACAGTCGTGCTCTACACTCACCATGGTCAGAACACTTCTCCAAAGTTATCAGTGCGAAGAAAAAAAAGCGACACACCGCTCATGGGAGGGCTCGAACCTCCAACCTTTTGGTTAACAGCCGATCGCGCTAGCCAATTGCGCCAAGGAGGTAGTCGTGCTCCACTTTCACCATCATCAGAACATTTTTCCAAAGCTATCAGCGCAAAGAAAAAAAGAGACACACCGCTCATGGGAGGCTTCGAACCTCCAACCTTTTGGTTAACAGCGCAACGCGCTAGCCAATTGCGCCGCGGAGACAGTCGCGCTCCACTCTCACCAAGGTCAGAACACTTCTCCAAAAATATCAGTGCAAAGAAAAAAAAGCGACACACCGCTCAAGGGAGGGCTCGAACCTCCAATCTTTTTCTTAACAGCCGACGCACTAGCAGATTGCGCAACGGAGACAGTCGTGCTCCACTCTCACCACCGTCAGAACATTTCTCCATAGCTGTCAGCACAAAAAAAAAGCGAAACGCCGCTCCCGGGAGGGCTCCAACCTTTCAGTAAACAGCCGATCGCGGAAGTTTTCTACACAGCTGTCAGCGCAAAGAAAAAAGAGACACACCGCTTTCGGGAGGGCTCGAATCTCCAACCTTTTGGTTAACAGCCGAACGCGCTAGCCAATTGCGCCACGGAGACAGTCGTGCTCCACTCACACCACCATCAGAACATTTTTCCAAACGTATCAGCGCAAAGTAAAAAAATTGCCCGCAGCTTCCCTCGGGGGAACACTGAGGAGGATGCGGAACATATAATTGGTTAACGGGGTGTTAAAGTGCGACTTACTTGGGTCGATGGCTAAATTGGTTAACGTGGTTGTGAAATGTGGTGTTAAATTGCGACTTACTTGGGTCGATGGCTAAATTGGTTAATGTGGTTGTAGGAGGGGGTGTTAAATGAGTGAACACGTACACACGTATGCGAAAGGGCGGCGCTGGTCGAAGGGACGTCGATCATTGTGTTTGTGGATTCGTTGGAATTCATTTCACCGCGACCTTGGACGTCGACGCGCCGTACAAACCAACCGACGAGCGGCAACTGAGCGAGCGAGCGCCGACCTTGAGTATATATACAGCACGACGGCGCATGCACTGTCAGCTGTTGAATGTTCTCGAAGCGCGACGCCACATGCGCGTCCACTGGAGAATCAGGAGAATTGTAGATGTCGAACGCGGTGTGTAGAGGAGGAAGGGTGCACAGATGGCGGAGGAGTGAAGCGCGCGCGGTGTGTAGAGGACGAAGGGATGCACAGATGGTGGAAGAGTGGGCGACGGTGCGACGGCGCATGCGCGCGCGTCAGCTGTCGAATGTTCGAGAAGCGGTGCGGATGGCGCGCACGGCGCACTACAAGGCGCGAGTATAAGATGCTTCCGCATCTAAAAGAGACACACCGGTCATGGGAGGGTTCGAACCTCCAATCTTTTGGTTAACAGCCCAACGCGCTAGCTAATTGCGCCAGGGAGACAGTCGTGCTCCACACTCACCACGGTCAGAACACTTCTCCAAATTTATCAGTGCAAAGAAAAAAAGCGACACACCACTCATTGGAGGGCTCGAACCTCCAACCTTTTGGTTAACAGCCGATCGCGCTAGCCGATTGCACCAAGGAGATAGTCGTGCTCTACTCTCACCACCGGCAGAACATTTCTCCAAAGCTATCAGCGCAAAGAAAAAAAAGACACACCGCTCTCGATGGGCTCAAACCTCCAACCTTTTGGTTAACAGCGCAACGCGCTAGCCAATTGTGCCACGGAGACAGTCACGCTCCACTCTCACCACGGTCAGAACACTTTTCCAAAAATATCAGTGCAAGGAAAAAAAAGCGACACACCACTCATGGAAGGGCTCGAACCTCCAACCTTTTGCTTAACAGCCGACATAATAGCAGATTGCGCCACGTAGACAGTCGTGCTCTACTCTCACCACCGTCAGAAAATTTCTCCAAAGCTATCAGCGCAAAGAAAAAAAAAGAGACACACCACTCTCGGGAGGGCTCGAACTTCCGACCTTTTGGTGAAAAAGCCACTCGTCGCGCACGCAGGAGAAAAATACGGTGCGATGTTGCGGTGCAGGCGGCATTCCGGAGACTTGTTCACGCAATAACAGCCAAACGCGCTAGCCAATTGCGCCACGGAGACAGTCGTGCTCCACTCTCACCACCATCAGAACATTTTTCCAAAGGTATCAGCGCAAAGAAAAAAAGAGACACACCGCACATGGGAGGGTTCGAACCTTCAACCTTTTGGTTAACAGCCCAACGCGCTAGCCAATTGCGCCACGGAGACAGTCGTGCTCCACACTCACCATGGTCAGAACACTTCTCCAAAGTTATCAGTGCGAAGAAAAAAAAGCGACACACCGCTCATGGGAGGGCTCGAACCTCCAACCTTTTGGTTAACAGCCGATCGCGCTAGCCAATTGCGCCAAGGAGGTAGTCGTGCTCCACTTTCACCATCATCAGAACATTTTTGCAAAGCTATCAGCGCAAAGAAAAAAAGAGACACACCGCTCATGGGAGGGTTCGAACCTCCAACCTTTTGGTTGACAGCCCAACGCGCTAGCCAAATGCGCCACGGAGACAGTCGTGCTCCACTCTCACCACGGTCAGAACACTTCTCCAAAGATATCAGCGCAAAGAAAAAAAAGCGACACACCGGTCATGGGAGGGCTCAAACCTCCAACCTTTTGGGTAACAGCCGATCGCGCTAGCCAATTGCGCCAAGGAGATAGTCATGGTCTACTCTCACCGCCGTCAGAACATTTCTCCAAAGCTATCAGCGCAAAGAGAAAAAAGAGACACACCACACTCGGGAGGGCTCGAACCTCCAACCTTTTGGTTAACAGCTGAACGCCCTAGCCAATTGCGCCACGGAGACAGTCATGCTCCACTCTCACCACCATCAGAACATTTTTCCAAAGGTATCAGCGCAAAGAAAAGAAGAGACACACCGCTGATGGGAGAGTTCGAACCTCCAACCTTTTGGTTAACAGCCCAACGCGCTAGCCGATTGCGCCACGGAGACAGTCGTGCTCCACACTCACCACGGTAGGAACACTTCTCCAAAGTTATCAGTGCAAAGAAAAAAAAGCGACACACCGCTCATTGGAGGGCTCGAACCTCCAACGTTTTGGTTACAGCCGATCGCGCTAGCCAATTGCGCCAAGGAGATAAACGTGCTCTACTCTCACCACCGTCAGAACATTTCTCCAAAGCTATCAGCGCAAAGAAAAAAAAACGACACACCGCTCTCGATGGGCTCAAACCTCCAACCTTTTGGTTAACAGCCGAACGCGCTAGCCA
This sequence comes from Rhipicephalus microplus, assembly GCF_043290135.1. Lineage (NCBI taxonomy): Eukaryota > Metazoa > Arthropoda > Arachnida > Ixodida > Ixodidae > Rhipicephalus > Rhipicephalus microplus. The sequence goes on along the minus strand of NW_027464590.1, from coordinate 10,485,219 downwards.
TATGCGTCACGGAGGTAGTCGTGCTCCACTCTCACCACCATCAGAACATTTTTCCAAAGGAATCAGTGCAAAGAAAAAAAGAGACACACCGCTCATGGGAGGCTTCGAACCTCCAACCTTTTGGTTAACAGCGCAACGCGCTAGCCAATTGTGCCGCGGAGACAGTCGCGCTCCACTCTCACCACGGTCAGAACACTTCTCCAAAAATATCAGTGCAAAGAAAAAAAAGCGACACACCGCTCATGGGAGGGCTCGAACCTCCAATCTTTTTCTTAACAGCCGACGCACTAGCAGATTGCGCAACGGAGACAGTCGTGCTCCACTCTCACCACCGTCAGAACATTTCTCCATAGCTGTCAGCACAAAAAAAAGCAAAACGCCGCTCCCGGGAGGGCTCCAACCTTTCAGTAAACAGCCGATCGCGGAAGTTTTCTCCACAGCTGTCAGCGCAAAGAAAAAAGAGACACACCGCTTTCGGGAGGGCTCGAACCTCCAACCTTTTGGTTAACAGCCGAACGCGCTAGCCAATTGCGCCACGGAGACAGTCGTGCTCCACTCACACCACCATCAGAACATTTTTCCAAACGTATCAGCGCAAAGTAAAAAAATTGCCCGCAGCTTCCCTCGGGGGAACACTGAGGAGGATGCGGAACATATAATTGGTTAACGGGGTGTTAAAGTGCGACTTACTTGGGTCGATGGCTAAATTGGTTAACGTGGTTGTGAAATGGGGTGTTAAATTGCGACTTACTTGGGTCGATGGCTAAATTGGTTAATGTGGTTGTAGGAGGGGGTGTTAAATGAGTGAACACGTACACACGTATGCGAAAGGGCGGCGCTGGTCGAAGGGACGTCGATCATTGTGTTTGTGGATTCGTTGGAATTCATTTCACCGCGACCTTGGACGTCGACGCGCCGTAGAAACCAACCGACGAGCGGCAACTGAGCGAGCGAGCGCCGACCTTGAGTATATATACAGCACGACGGCGCATGCACTGTCAGCTGTTGAATGTTCTCGAAGCGCGACGCCACATGCGCGTCCACTGGAGAATCAGGAGAATTGTAGATGTCGAACGCGGTGTGTAGAGGAGGAAGGGTGCACAGATGGTGGAGGAGTGAAGCGCGCGCGGTGTGTAGAGGACGAAGGGATGCACAGATGGTGGAAGAGTGGGCGACGGTGCGACGGCGCATGCGCGCGCGTCAGCTGTCGAATGTTCGAGAAGCGGTGCGGACGGCGCGCACGGCGCACTACAAGGCGCGAGTATAAGATGCTTCCGCATCTAAAAGAGACACACCGGTCATGGGAGGGTTCGAACCTCCAATCTTTTGGTTAACAGCCCAACGCGCTAGCTAATTGCGCCACGGAGACAGTCGTGCTCCACACTCACCACGGTCAGAACACTTCTCCAAAGTTATCAGTGCAAAGAAAAAAAGCGACACACCACTCATTGGAGGGCTCGAACCTCCAACCTTTTGGTTAACAGCGCAACGCGCTAGCCAATTGTGCCACGGAGACAGTCGCGCTCCACTCTCACCACGGTCAGAACACTTCTCCAAAAATATCAGTGCAAGGAAAAAAAAGCGACACACCACTCATGGAAGGGCTCGAACCTCCAACCTTTTGCTTAACAGCCGACATACTAGCAGATTGCGCCACGTAGACAGTCGTGCTCTACTCTCACCACCGTCAGAAAATTTCTCCAAAGCTATCAGCGCAAAGAAAAAAAAAGAGACACACCACTCTCGGGAGGGCTCGAACTTCCAACCTTTTGGTTAACAGCCAAACGCGCTAGCCAATTGCGCCACGGAGACAGTCGTGCTCCACTCTCACCACCATCAGAACATTTTTCCAAAGGTATCAGCGCAAAGAAAAAAAGAGACACACCGCACATGGGAGGGTTCGAACCTCCAACCTTTTGGTTAACAGCCCAACGCGCTAGCCAATTGCGCCAAGGAGACAGTCGTGCTCCACACTCACCATGGTCAGAACACTTCTCCAAAGTTATCAGTGCGAAGAAAAAAAAGCGACACACCGCTCATGGGAGGGCTCGAACCTCCAACCTTTTGGTTAACAGCCGATCGCGCTAGCCAATTGCGCCAAGGAGGTAGTCGTGCTCCACTTTCAACATCATCAGAACATTTTTCCAAAGCTATCAGCGCAAAGAAAAAAAGAGACACACCGGTCATGGGAGGGTTCGAACCTCCAACCTTTTGGTTGACAGCCCAACGCGCTAGCCAAATGCGCCACGGAGACAGTCGTGCTCCACACTCACCATGGTCAGAACACTTCTCCAAAGTTATCAGTGCGAAGAAAAAAAAGCGACACACCGCTCATGGGAGGGCTCGAACCTCCAACCTTTTGGTTAACAGCCGATCGCGCTAGCCAATTGCGCCAAGGAGGTAGTCGTGCTCCACTTTCACCACTGTCAGAACATTTCTCCAAAGCTATCAGCGCAAAGAAAAAAAAGAGACACACCTCTCATGGGAGGGTTTGAACCTCCAACCTTTTGATTAACAGCCCAACGCGCTAGCCAAATGCGCCACGGAGACAGTCGTGCTCCACTCTCACCACGGTCAGAACACTTCTCCAAAGATATCAGCGCAAAGAAAAAAAAGCGACACACCGGTCATGGGAGGGCTCGAACCTCCAACCTTTTGGGTAACAGCCGATCGCGCTAGCCAATTGCGCCAAGGAGATAGTCATGGTCTACTCTCACCGCCGTCAGAACATTTCTCCAAAGCTATCAGCGCGAAGAAAAAAAAAGAGACACACCGCTCTCGATGGGCTCAAACCTCCAACCTTTTGGTTAACAGCTGAACGCGCTAGCCAATTGCGTCACAGAGGTAGTCGTGCTCCACTCTCACCACCATCAGAACATTTTTCCAAAGGAATCAGCGCAAAGAAAAAAAGAGACACACCGCTCATGGGAGGCTTCGAACCTCCAACCTTTTGGTTAACAGCGCAACGCGCTAGCCAATTGTGCCACGGAGACAGTCGCGCTCCACTCTCACCACGGTCAGAACACTTCTCCAAAAATATCAGTGCAAAGAAAAAAAAGCGACACACCGCTCATGGAAGGGCTCGAACCTCCACCTTTTTGCTTAACAGCCGACATACTAGCAGATTGCGCAACGGAGACAGTCGTGCTCTACCCTCACGACAGTCAGAACATTTCTCCACAGCTGTCAGCGCAAAGAAAAAAGAGACACACCGCTCTCTGGAGGGCTTGAACCTCCAACCTTTCAGTTAACAGTTGATGGCGCTAGCCGATTCGGCCACGGAAACAGTCGTGCTCTTCTCTCACCACTGTCAGAACATTTCTCCAAAGCTATCAGCGCAAAGAAAAAAAAGAGACACACCGCTCATGGGAGGGTTTGAACCTCCAACCTTTTGGTTAAAAGCGCAACGCGCTAGCCATTTGCGCCACGGAGACAGTCGTGCTCCACTCTCACGACGGTCAGAACACTTCTCCAAAAATATCAGTCCAAAGAAAAAAAGCGACACACCACTCATTGGAGGGCTCGAACCTCCTACCTTTTGGTTAACAGCCGATCGCGCTAGCCGATTGTGCCAAAGAGATAGTCGTGCTCTACTCTCACCACCGGCAGAACATTTCTCCAAAGCTATCAGCGCAAAGAAAAAAAAGACACACCGCTCTCGATGGGCTCAAACCTCCAACCTTTTGGCTAACAGCCCAACGCGCTAGCCAATTGAGCCACGGAGACAGTCGTGCTCCATTCTCACCACGGTCAGAACACTTCTGAAAAGATATCAGTGCAAAGAAAAAAAAAGCGACACACCACTCATGAGAGCTCTCGAACCTCCAACCTTTTGGTTAACAGCCGATCGCGCTAGCCATTGCACCACGGACCCAACCTCGCTCCACTCTCACCACCATCAGAACGTTTCTCCAAAGCTATCAGCGCAAAGAAAAAAAAGAGACACACCGCTCTCGGGAGAGCTCGAAGCTCCAAACTTTTGGTTAACAGCCGAACGCGCTAGCCAATTGCATCACGGAGGTAGTCGTGCTCCACTTTCACCATCATCAGAACATTTTTCAAAAGCTATCAGCGCAAAGAAAAAAAGCGACACCCTGCTCCCGGGAGGGCTTGAACCTCCAACCTTTCAGTTAACAGTTGATGGCGCTAGCTGATTCTGCCATGGAAACACTCGTGCTCCACTCTCACCACCGTCAGAACATTTCTCCAAAGCTATCAGCGCGAAGAAAAAAAAGAGACACACCGCTCTCGGGAGAGCTCGAACTTCCAACCTTTTAGTTAACAGCCGAACGCACTAGCCAATTGCGTCTTGGAGGTAGTCGTGCTCCACTCTCACCACCAATTGAACATTTTTCCAAAGGTATCAGCGCAAAGAAAAAAAAGAGACACACCGCTCATGGGAGGGTTCGAACCTCCAACCTTTTGGTTAACAGCCCAACGCGCTAGCCAAATGCGCCACGGAGACAGTCGTGCTCCACTCTCACCACGGTCAGAACACTTCTCCAAAGATATCAGCGCAAAGAAAAAAAAGCGACACACCGGTCATGGGAGGGCTCGAACCTGAAACCTTTTGGGTAACAGCCGATCGCGCTAGCCAATTGCGCCAAGGAGATAGTCATGCTCTACTCTCACCACCGTCAGAACATTTCTCCAAATGTATCAGCGCAAAGAAAAAAAAGACACCACTCTCGGGAGGGCTCGAACCTCGAATCTTTTGGTTAACAGCCGAACGCGCTAGCCAATTGCGCCACTGAGACAGTCGTGCTCCACTTTCACCACCATCAGAACATTTTTCCAAAGGTATCAGCGCAAAGAAAAAATAGAGACACACCGCTCATGGGAGGGTTCGAACCTCCAACCTTTTGGTCAACAGCCCAACGCGCCATCCAATTGCGCCACGGAGACAGTCGTGCTCCACACTCACCACGGTCAGAACACTTCTCCAAAGTTATCAGTGCAAAGAAAAAAAGCGACACACCGCTCATGGGAGGGCTCGAACCTCCAACCTTTTGGTTAACAGCCGATCGCGCTAGCCAATTGCGCCAAGGAGATAGTCGTGCTATACTCTCACCACCGTCAGAACATTTTTTCAAAGGTATCAGTGCAAAAAAAAGAGACACACCGCTCATGGGAGTGTTTGAACCTCCAACCTTTTGGTTAAAAGCGCAACGCGCTAGCCAATTGCGCCACGGAGACAGTCGTGCTCCACTCTCACGACGGTCAGAACACTTCTCCAAATATATCAGTGCAAAGAACAAGCGACACACCGCTCATTGTATGCTTCCAACCTCCAACCTTTTGGTTAACAGCCGATCGCGCTAGCCGATTGCGCCAAGAAGATGGTCTTGCTCTACTCTCACTACCGGCAGAACATTTCTCCAAAGCTATCAGCGCGACGAAAAAAAAGAGTCAAACCGCTCTCGATGGGCTCAAACCTCCAACCTTTTGGTTAACAGCTGAACGCGCTAGCTAATTGCGTCACAAAGGTAGTCGTGCTCCACTCTCACCACCATCAGAACATTTTTCCAAAGGAATCAGCGCAAAGAAAAAAAGAGACACACCGCTCATGGGAGGCTTCGAACCTCCAACCTTTTGGTTAACAGCGAAACGCGCTAGCCAATTGTGCCACGGAGACAGTCGCGCTCCACTCTCACCACGGTCAGACCACTTCTCCAAAAATATCAGTGCAAAGAAAAAAAAGCGACACACCGGTCATGGGAGGGCTCGAACCTCCAACCTTTTGGGTAACAGCCGATCGCGCTAGCCAATTGCGCCAAGGAGATAGTCGCGCTCCGCGCTCACCAAGGTCTGAACACTTCTCCAAACATATCAGTGCAAAGAAAAAAAAGCGACACACCACTCATGGGAGGACTCGAACTTCCAACCTTTTGGATAACAGCCGATCGCGCTAGCCAATTGCGCCAAGGAGATAGTCGTGCTCTACTCTCACCACCGTCAGAACATTTCTCCAAAGCTGTCAGCGCAAAGAAAAAAGAGACACACCGCTCTCTGGAGGGCTCGAACCTCCAACCATTTGGTTAACAGCTGAACGCGCTAGCCAATTGCACCAAGGAGGTAGTCGTGCTCTACTCTCACCACCGTCAGAACATTTCTCCAAAGCTATCAGCGCAAAGAAATAAAGCGACACACTGCTCCTGGGAGGGCTTGAACCTCCAGCCTTTCAGTCAACAGTTGATCGCGCTAGTCGATTCTGCCACGGAAATAGTCGTGCTCTACTCTCACCACCGTCAGAACATTTCTCCAAAGCTATCAGTGCAAAGAAAAAAAAGAGACACAACGCTCTCGGGAGGGCTCAAACCTCCAACTTTTTCGGTAACAGCCGAATGCGCTAGCCAATTGCGTCACGGAAGAAGTCGTGCTTCACTCTCACCACCATCAGAACAATTTTCCAAAGGTATCAGCGCAAAGAAAAAAAGCGAAACGCCACTCCCGGGAGGGCTCCAACCTTTCGGTAAACAGCCGATCACGCTAGCCAAATGCGCCACGTAGACAGTCGTGCTCTACTCTCACCACAGTCAGAACATTACTCCACAGCTGTCAGCGCAAAGAAAAAAGAGACACACCGCTCTCGGGAGGACTTGAACCTCCAACCTTTTGGTTAACAGCTGAACGCGCTAGCCAATTGCACCAAGTAGATAGTCGTGGTCTACTCTCGCAACCGTCAGAACATTTCTCCAAAGCTATCAGAACAAAGAAAGAAAGTGACACACTGCTCCCGGGAGGGCTTGAACCTCCAACTTTTCAGTTAACAGTTGATCGCGCTAGCCATTGCACCACGAACCCAACCACGCTCCACTCTCACCACCGTCAGAACGTTTCTCCAAACCTATCAGCGCAAAGAAAAAAAGCGACACACTGCTCCCAGGAGGGCTCGAACCTCCAACCTTTTGTTTATCAGCCGAACGCGCTAGCCAATGGTGTCACGGAGGTAGTCGTGCTCCACTTTCACCACCATCAGAACATTTTTCGAAAGGAATCAGCGCAAAGAAAAATAGAGACACAGTGCTCATGGGAGGCTTCGAACCTCCAACCTTTTGGTTAACAGCGCAACGCGCTAGCCAATTGTGCCACGTAGACAGTCGCGCTCCACTCTCACCAAGGTCAGAACACTTCTCCAAAAATATCAGTGCATAGAAAAAAAGCGACACACCGCTCATGGGGGGGCTTGAACCTCCAATATTTTTCTTAACAGCCGACGCACTAGCAGATTGCGCAACGGAGACAGTCGTGCTCCACTCTCACCACCGTCAGAACACTTCTCCATAGCTGTCAGCGCAAGAAAAAAGCGAAACGCCGCTCCCGGGAGGGCTCCAACCTTTCGGTAAATAGCCGATCGCGCTAGCCAAATGCGCCACGTAGACAGTCGTGCTCTACTCTCACCACAGTCAGAACTTTTCTCCACAGCTGTCAGCGCAAAGAAAAAAAAGACACACCGCTCTCGGGAGGGCTCGAACCTCCAACCTTTTGGTTAACAGCCCAACGCGCTAGTCAATTGCACCAAGGAGGTAGTCGTGCTCTATTCTCACCATCATCAGAACATTTTTCCAAAGGTATCAGCGCAAAGAAAAAAAAGACACACCGCTCATGGGAGGGTTCGAACCTCCAACCTTTCAGTCAACAGTTGATCGCGCTTGTCGATTCTGCCACGAAAACAGTCGTGCTCCACTCTCACCACCATCAGAACTTTTCGCCAAAGCTATCAGCGCAAAGAAAAAAAAGAGACACACCGCTCTCGGGAGGGCTCGAACCTCCAACCTTTTGGTTAACAGCCGAACGCGCTAGCCAGTTGCGTCACGGAGGTAGTCGTGCTTCACTTTCCCCACCATCAGAACATTTTTCCAAAGGTATCAGCGCAAAGAAAAAAAGGGAAACGTCGCTCCCGGGAGGGCTCCAACCTCCAACCTTTTGGTAAACAGCCGATCACGCTAGCCAGATGCGCCACGGAGACAGTCGTGCTCTACTCTCACCACAGTCAGAACATTTCTCCACAGCTGTCAGCGCAAAGAAAAAACAGACACACCGCTCTCGGGAGGGCTTGAACCTTCAACGTTTTGGTTAACAGCTGAACGCGCTAGCCATTTGCACCAAGTAGATAGTCGTGGTCTACTCTCACAACCGTCAGAACATTTCTCCAAAGCTATCAGCGCAAAGAATGAAAGCGACACAGTGCTCCCGCGAGGGCTTGAACCTCCAACCTTTCAGTTAACAGTTTATCGCGCTAGCCAGTGCACCACGAACCCAACCATGCTCCTCTCTCACCACCGTCAGAACGTCTCTCCAAACCTATCAGCGTAAAGAAAAAAAGCGACACAAAGCTCCCGGGAGGGCTCGAACCTCCAACCTTTTGCTTAACAGCCGACGCACTAGCAGATTGCGCCACGGAGACAGTCGTGCTCTACTCTCACCACCATCAGAACATTTTTCCAAAGGTATCAGCGCAAAGAAAAAAAGACACACCGCTCATGGGAGGGTTCGAACCTCCAACCTTTTGGTTAACAGCGCAACGCGCTAGCCAATTGTGCCACGGAGACAGTCGCGCTCCACTCTCACCAAGGTCAGAACACTTCTCCAAAATTATCAGTGCAAAGAAAAAAAAGCGACACACCACTCATAGGAGGGCTCAAACCTCCAACGTTTTGCTTAATAGCTGACGCACTAGCAGATTGCGCAACGGATACAGTCGTGCTCCACTCTCACCACGGTCAGCACACTTCTCCAAAGTTATCAGTGCAAAGAAAAAAAAGCGTAACACCGCTCACGGGAGGGCTCGAACCTCCAACCTTTTGGTTAACAGCCGATCGCGCTAGCCATTGCACCACGGACCCAACCGCGCTCCACTCTCACCACCGTCAGAACATTTTTCCAAAGGTATCAGCGCAAAGAAAAAAAGAGACACACCACTAATGGGAGGGTTCGAACCTCTAACCTTTTGGTTAACAGCCCAACACGCTAGCCAATTGCGCCACGGAGACAGTCGTGCTCAACACTCACCACGGTCAGAAAACTTCTACAAAGTTATCAGTGCAAAAAAAAGCGTAACAGCACTCATTGGAGGGCTCGAACCTCCAACCTTTTGGTTAACAGCCGATCGCGCTAGCCGATTGCGCATCGGAGACAGTCGTGCTCTACTCTCACCACCGTCAGAACATTTCTCCAAAGCTATCAGCGCAAAGAAATAAAGCGACACACTGCTCCTTGGAGGGCTTGAACCTCCAGCCTTTCAGTCAACAGTTGATCGCGCTAGTCGATTCTGCCACGGAAAAAGTCGTGCTCCACTCTCACCACCGTCAGAACATTTCTACAAAGCTATCAGTGCAAAGAAAAAAAAGAGACACAACGCTCTCGGGAGGGCTCAAACCTTCAACCTTTTCGTTAACAGCCGAATGCGCTAGCCAATTGCGTCACGGAGGAAGTCGTGCTTCACTCTCACCACCATCAGAACATTTTTCCAAATGTATCAGCGCAAAGAAAAAAAGCGAAACGCCACTACCGGGAGGGCTCCAACCTCCAACCTTTCGGTAAACAGCCGATCACGCTAGCCAAATGCGCCACGTAGACAGTCGTGCTCTACTCTCACCACAGTCAGAACATTACTCCACAGCTGTCAGCGCAAAGAAAAAAGAGACACACCGCTCTCGGGAGGACTTGAACCTCCAACCTTTTGGTTAACAGCTGAACGCGCTAGCCAATTGCACCTAAGTAGATAGTCGTGGTCTACTCTCACAACCGTCAGAACATTTTTCCAAAGCTATCAGAACAAAGAAAGAAAGCGACACACTGCTCCCGGGAGGGCTTGAACCTCCAACTTTTCAGTTAACAGTTGATCGCGCTAGCCATTGCACCACAAACCCAACCACGCTCCACTCTCACCACCGTCAGAACGTTTCTCCAAACCTATCAGCGCAAAGAAAAAAAGCAACACACTGCTCCCGGGAGGGCTCGAACCTCCAACCTTTTGTTGAACAGCCGAACGCGCTAGCCAATTGCGTCAAGGAGGTAATCGTGCTCCACTCTCACCACCATCAGAACATTTTTCCAAAGGAATCAGCGCAAAGAAAAATAGAGACACAGCGCTCATGGGAGGCTTCGAACCTCCAACCTTTTGGTTAACAGCGCAACGCGCTAGCCAATTGTGCCACGGAGACAGTCGCGCTCCACTCTCACCAAGGTCAGAACACTTCTCCAAAAATATCAGTGCAAAGAAAAAAAAGCGACACACCACTCATAGGAGGGCTCGAACCTCCAACGTTTTGCTTAATAGCTGACGCACTAGCAGATTGCGCAACGGATACAGTCGTGCTCCACTCTCACCACGGTCAGCACACTTCTCCAAAGTTATCAGTGCAAAGAAAAAAAAGCGTAACACCGCTTATGGGAGGGCTCGAACCTCCAACCTTTTGGTTAACAGCCGATCGCGCTAGCCATTGCACCACGGACCCAACCGCGCTCCCCTCTCACCACCGTCAGAACATTTTTCCAAAGGTATCAGCGCAAAGAAAAAAAGAGACACACCGCTAATGGGAGGGTTTGAACCTCCAACCTTTTGGTTAACAGCCCAACGTGGTAGCCAAATGCGCACCGGAGACAGCCGTGCTCCACACTCACCACGGTCAGAACACTTCTCCAAAGTTATCAGTGCACAGAAAAAAAAGCGACACACCGCTCATTGGAGGGCTCGAACCTGCAACCTTTTGGTTAACAGCCGCCGCGCTAGCCAATTGCGCCAAGGAGATAGTCGTGCTCTACTCTCACCACCGTCAGAACATTTCTCCAAAGCTATCAGCGCAAAGAGGAAAAAAGAGACACACCGCTCTCGATGGGCTCAAACCTCCAACCTTTTGCTTAACAGCCGACGCACTAGCAGATTGCGCCACGGAGACAGTCGTGCTCCACTCTCACCACCGTCAGAACATTTCTCGAAAGCTATCAGCGCAAAGAAAAAAAAAAGAGACACACCGCTCTCGATGGGCTCAAACCTCCAACCTTTTGGTTAACAGCCGAACGGGCTAGCCAATTGCGTCACGGAGGTAGTCGTGCTCCACTCTCACCACCATCAGAACATTTTTCCAAAGGAATCAGCGCAAAGAAAAAAAATAGACCCACCGCTCATAAGAGGCTTCGAACCTCCAACCTTTTGGTTAACAGCCCAACGCACTAGCCAATTGCGCCACAAAGACAGTCGTGCTCCACTCTCACCATGGTCAGAACACTTCTCCAAAGTTATCAGTGCCAAGAAAAAAAAGCGACACACCGCTCATAGGAGGGCTCGAACCTCCAATCTTTTGGTTAACAGCCGATCGCGCTAGCCAATTGCGCCAAGGCGATAGTCGTGCTCTACTCTCACCACCGTCAGAACAATTCTCCAAAGCTATCAGCTCAAAGAAAAAAAAAAGAGACACACCGCTCTCGGAAGGGCTCGAACCTCCAACCTTTTGGTTAACAATTGATCGCGCTAGCCGATTCTGCCACGGAAACAGTCGTGCTCCACTCTCACCACCATCAGAACATTTTTCTAAAGGTATCAGCGCAAAGAAAAAAAGAGACACACCGCTCATGGGAGGGTTCGAACCTCCAACCTTTTGGTTACCAGCCCAACGCACTAGCCAATTGCGCCACAAAGACAGTCGTGCTCCACTCTCACCATGGTCAGAACACTTCTCCAAAGATATCAGTGCAAAGAAAAAAAAGCGACTCACCACTCATGGGAGGGCTCGAACCTCCAATCTTTTGCTTAACAGCCGACGCACTAGCAGATTGCGCCACGGAGAAAGTCGTGCTCCACTCTCACCACCGTCAAAACATTTCTCCAAAGCTACCAGCGGAAAGAAAAAAAAGAGGCACACCGTTCTCGGGAGGGCTCGAACCTCCAACCTTTTGGTTAGCAGCCGACGCACTAGCCAATTGCGTCACGGAGACAGTCGTGCTCCACTCTCACCACGGTCAGAACACTTCTGCAAAGATATCAGTGCAAAGAAAAAAAAGCGACACACTGCTCCCGGGACGGCTTGAACCTCCAACCTTTCAGTTAACAGTTGATCGCGCTATACATCTGCAAGGGAAACAGTGGTGCTCCACTCTCACCACTGTCGGAACATTTCTCCAAAGCTATCAGCACAAAGAAAAAAAGAGACACACCGCTCTCGGGAGGGCTCGAACCTCCAAATTTTGGCTAACAGCCGACCGCGCTAGCCAATTGCTTCACGGAGGTAGTCGTGCTGCACTCTCACCACCAACAGAACATTTTTCAAAGCTATCAGTGCAAAGAAAAACGTGACACACTGCTCCCGGGAGGGCTTGAACCTCCAACCTTTTGCTTAACAGCCGACGCACTAGCAGATTGCGCCACGGAGACAGTCGTGCTCCACTCTCACCACCATCAGAACATTTCTCCAAAGCTATCAGCGCAAAGAAAAAAAAGAGACACACCGCTCTCGGGAGGGCTCGAACCTCCAAACTTTTGGGTAAAAGTTGATCGCGCAAGTCAATTCTGCCACGGAAACAGTCGCGCTCCACTCTCACCACCGTCAGAACATTTCTCCAAAGCTATCAGTGCAAAGAAAAAAAGAGATACACCGCTCTCGGGAGGGCTCGAACCTTCAACCTTTTGGTTAACAGCCGAACGCGCTAGCCAATTGCGTCACGGAGGTAGTCGTGCTCCATTCTCACCACCATCAGAACATGTTTCCAATGGTATCAGCGCAAAGAAAAAAAGAGACTCACCGCTCAAGGGAGGGTTCGAACCTCCAACCTTTTGGTTAACAGCGCTAGCCAATTGCGCCACGGAGACAGTCGTGCTCCACTCACACCACGGTCAGAACACTTCTCCAAAGATATCAGTGCAAAGAAAAAAAGCGACACACCGCTCATGGGAGGGCTCAAATTTCCAACCTTTTGGTTAACAGCCGATTGCAATAGCCACTTGCGCCAAGGAGATAGTCGTGCTCTACTTTCAGCCCCGTCAGAACAATTCTCCTAAGCTATCAGCGCAAAGAAAAAAAAAGAGACACAGCGCTCTCGGGAGGGGTCAAACCTCTAACCTTTTACTTAACAGCCGACCGCGCTAGTCAATTGCGTCACGGAGGTAGTCGTGCTGCACTCTCACCACCATCAGAACAGTTTTCCAAAGGTATCAGCGCAAAGAAAAAAAGAGACACACCGCTCATGGGAGGGTTCGAACCTCCAACCTTTTGGTTAACAGCCCAACGCGCTAGCCAATTGCGCCACGGAGACAGTCGTGCTACACTCTCACCACGATCAGAACACTCCTCCAAAGATATCAGTGCAAAGAAAAGAAAGCGACACACCGCTCATGGGAGGGCTCGAGCCTCCAACCTTTTGGTTAACAGGCGATCGCGCTAGCCATTGCACCAAGGACCCAACCGCACTCCCCTCTCACCACCAACAGAACGTTTCTCCAAAGCTATCAGGGCAAAGAAAAAAAGTGACACACTGCTCCCGGGAGGGCTTGAACATCCAACCTTTTGCTTAACAGCCGACGCACTAGCAGATTGCGCCACAAAGACAGTCGTGCTCCACTCTCACCATGGTCAGAACACTTCTCCAAAGATATCAGTGCAAAGAAAAAAAAGCGACTCACCACTCATGGGAGGGCTCGAACCTCCAATCTTTTGCTTAACATCCGACGCACCAGCAGATTGCGCCACGGAGAAAGTCGTGCTCCACTCTCACCACCGTCAAAACATTTCTCCAAAGCTACCAGCGGAAAGAAAAAAAAGAGGCACACCGTTCTCGGGAGGGCTCGAACCTCCAACCTTTTGGTTAGCAGCCGACGCACTAGCCAATTGCGTCACGGAGACAGTCGTGCTCCACTCTCACCACGGTCAGAACACTTCTGCAAAGATATCAGTGCAAAGAAAAAAAAGCGACACACTGCTCCCGGGACGGCTTGAACCTCCAACCTTTCAGTTAACAGTTGATCGCGCTATACATCTGCAAGGGAAACAGTGGTGCTCCACTCTCACCACTGTCGGAACATTTCTCCAAAGCTATCAGCACAAAGAAAAAAAGAGACACACCGCTCTCGGGAGGGCTCGAACCTCCAAATTTTGGCTAACAGCCGACCGCGCTAGCCAATTGCTTCACGGAGGTAGCCGTGCTGCACTCTCACCACCAACAGAACATTTTTCAAAGCTATCAGTGCAAAGAAAAACGTGACACACTGCTCCCGGGAGGGCTTGAACCTCCAACCTTTTGCTTAACAGCCGACGCACTAGCAGATTGCGCCACGGAGACAGTCGTGCTCCACTCTCACCACCATCAGAACATTTCTCCAAAGCTATCAGCGCAAAGAAAAAAAAGAGACACACCGCTCTCGGGAGGGCTCGAACCTCCAAACTTTTGGGTAAAAGTTGATCGCGCAAGTCAATTCTGCCACGGAAACAGTCGCGCTCCACTCTCACCACCGTCAGAACATTTCTCCAAAGCTATCAGTGCAAAGAAAAAAAGAGATACACCGCTCTCGGGAGGGCTCGAACCTTCAACCTTTTGGTTAACAGCCGAACGCGCTAGCCAATTGCGTCACGGAGGTAGTCGTGCTCCATTCTCACCACCATCAGAACATGTTTCCAATGGTATCAGCGCAAAGAAAAAAAGAGACTCACCGCTCAAGGGAGGGTTCGAACCTCCAACCTTTTGGTTAACAGCGCTAGCCAATTGCGCCACGGAGACAGTCGTGCTCCACTCACACCACGGTCAGAACACTTCTCCAAAGATATCAGTGCAAAGAAAAAAAGCGACACACCGCTCATGGGAGGGCTCAAACCTCCAACCTTTTGGTTAACAGCCGATTGCAATAGCCACTTGCGCCAAGGAGATAGTCGTGCTCTACTTTCAGCCCCGTCAGAACAATTCTCCTAAGCTATCAGCGCAAAGAAAAAAAAAGAGACACAGCGCTCTCGGGAGGGGTCAAACCTCTAACCTTTTACTTAACAGCCGACCGCGCTAGTCAATTGCGTCACGGAGGTAGTCGTGCTGCACTCTCACCACCATCAGAACAGTTTTCCAAAGGTATCAGCGCAAAGAAAAAAAGAGACACACCGCTCATGGGAGGGTTCGAACCTCCAACCTTTTGGTTAACAGCCCAACGCGCTAGCCAATTGCGCCACGGAGACAGTCGTGCTACACTCTCACCACGATCAGAACACTCCTCCAAAGATATCAGTGCAAAGAAAAGAAAGCGACACACCGCTCATGGGAGGGCTCGAGCCTCCAACCTTTTGGTTAACAGGCGATCGCGCTAGCCATTGCACCAAGGACCCAACCGCACTCCCCTCTCACCACCAACAGAACGTTTCTCCAAAGCTATCAGGGCAAAGAAAAAAAGTGACACACTGCTCCCGGGAGGGCTTGAACATCCAACCTTTTGCTTAACAGCCGACGCACTAGCAGATTGCGCCATGGAGACAGTCGTGCTCCACTCTCACCACCGCCACAACATTTTTCCAAAGCTATCAGCGCAAAGAAAAAAAACCCACCGCTCTCGGGAGGGCTCGAACCTCTACCTTTTGGTTAACAGCCGAACGCGCTAGCCAATTGCGTCACGGAGGTAGTCGGGCTCCACTCTCACCACCATCAGAACATGTTTCGAATGGTATCAGCGCAAAGAAAAAAAGAGACACACCGCTCATGGAAGGGTTCGATTCTCCAACCTTTTGGTTAACAGGGCTAGCCAATTGCGCCACAAAGACAGTCATGCTCCACTCTCACCACGGTCAGAAAACTTCTCCAAAAATATCAGTGCAAAGAAAAAAAGAGACACACCGCTCATGGGAGGGCTCGAACCTCCAATCTTTTGGTTGACAGCCGATTGCGCTAGCCAATTTCGCCAAGGAGATAGTCGTGCTCTACTCTCTCCCCCGTCAGAACAATTCTCCAAAGCTAGCAGCGCAAAGAAAAAAAAGAGACACACCGCTCTCGGGAGGGGTCAAACCTCCAACCTTTTGGTTAACAGCTGAACACGCTAGCCAATTGCGCCTCGGAGACAGTCGTGCTCCACTCTCACCACTGTCGGAACATTTCTCCAAAGCTATCAGCGCAAAGAAAAAAAAGAGACACACTGCTCCCGGGAGGGCTCGAACCTCCAACCTTTAGCTTAACAGCCGACGCACTAGCAGATTGCGCAACGGAGACAGTCGTTCTCCACTCTCACCACTGTCAGAACATTTCTCTATAGCTGTCAGCGCAAAGAAAAAAGCGAAACGCCGCTCCTGGGAGGGCTCCAACCTCCAAACTCTCGGTAAACAGCCGATCGCGCTAGCCAAATGCGCCACGTAGACAGTCGTGCTCTACTCTCACCACCGTCAGAATATTTCTCCACAGCTGTCAGCGCAAAGAAAAAAGAGACACACCGCTCTCGGGAGGGCTCGAACCTCCAACCTTTTGGTTAACAGCTGAACGCGCTAGCCAATTGCGCCAAGGAGATAGTCGTGCTCTACTCTCACCACCGTCAGAACATTTCTCCAAAGCTATCAGCGCAAAGAAAAAAAGCGACACACTGCTCCCGGGACGGCTTGAACCTCCAACCTTTCAGTTAACAGTTGATCGCGCTATACATCTGCAACGGAAACAGTCGTGCTCCACTCTCACCACTGTCAGAACATTTCTCCAATGCTATCGGCGCAAAGAAAAAAAGAGACACACCGCTCTCGGGAGGGCTCGAACCTCCAACCTTTTGGTTAACAGTTGAACGCTCTAGCCGATTCTGCCACGGAAACAGTCGTGCTCCACTCTCACTACCGTCAGAACATTTCTATAAAGCTATCCGCGCAAAGAAAAAAAGAGACACACAGCTCTCGGGAGGGCTCGAACCTCCAACTTTTTGGTTAACAGCCCATCGCGCTAGCCATTGCACCACGGACACAACCGCGCTCCACACTCACCACCATCAGAACGTTTCTCCAAAGCTATCAGCGCAAAGAAAAAAAAGAGACACACCGCTCTCGGGAGGGCTCAAACCTTCAACCTTTTGGTTAACAGCCGAACGCGCTAGCCAATTGCGTCACGGAGGTAGTCATGCTCCATTCTCACCACCGTCAAAACATTTCTCCAAAGCTATCAGCGCAAAGAAAAAAAGCGACACACTGCTCCCGGGAGGGCTCGAACCTCCAACATTTTGCTTAACAGCCGACGCACTAGAAGATTGCGCC
Organism: Rhipicephalus microplus; assembly: GCF_043290135.1. NCBI lineage: Eukaryota > Metazoa > Arthropoda > Arachnida > Ixodida > Ixodidae > Rhipicephalus > Rhipicephalus microplus. The sequence goes on along the minus strand of NW_027464590.1, from coordinate 10,468,033 downwards.
ACGGAGACAGTCATGCTCCACTCTCACCACCGTCAGAACATTTCTCCAAAGCTATCAGCGCAAAGAAAAAAAAAGAGACACACCGCTCTCGGCAGGGCTCGATCCTCCAACCTTTTGGTTAACAGTTGATCGCGCTAGCCGATTCTGCCAAGGAAATAACCGTGCTCTACTCTCGCCACCATCAGAACATTTCTCCAAAGCTGTCAGCGCAAAGAAAAAAAAGAGACACACCGCTCTTGGGAGGGCTCGAACCTCCAACGTTTTGGTTAACAGCCGAACGCGCTAGCCAATTGCGTAACGGAGGTAGTCGTGCTCCACTCTCACAACCATCAGAACATTTTTTCAAAGGTATCAGCGCAAAGAAAAAAATTGACACACTGTTCATGGGAGGGCTCGAACCTCCAACTTGTTGGTTAACAGCCGATCGCGCTAGCCATTGCACCACGGACCCAACCGCGCTCCACACTCACCACCGTCAGAACGTTTCTCCAAAGCTATCAGCGCAAAGAAAAAAAAGAGACACACCGCTCCCGGGAGGGCTCGAACCTTCAACCTTTTGGTTAACAGCCGAACGCGCTAGCCAATTGCGTCACGGAGGTAGTCGTGCTCCACTCTCAACACCGTCACAACATTTCTCCAAAGCAATCAGCGCAAAGAAAAAAAAGAGACACACCGCTCTCGGGAGGGCTCGAACCTCTAACCTTTTGCTTAACAGCCGACGCGCTAGCAGATTGCGCCACGGGGACAGTCGTGCTCCATTCTCACCACCGTCAAAACATTTCTCCAAAGCTATCAGCGCAAAGAAAAAAAAGAGGCACACCGTTCTCGGGAGGGCTTGAACCACCACCCTTTTGGTTAGCAGCCGAACGCGCTAGCCAGTTGCGTCACGGAGGTAGTCGTGCTCCACTCTCACCACCATCAGAACATTTTTCCAAAGGTATCAGCGCAAAGAAAAAAAGAGACACAGCGCTGATCGGTGGGTTCGAACCTCCAAACTTTTGGTTAACAGCCCAACGCGCTAGCCAATTGCGTCACGGACACAGTCGTGCTCCACTCTCACCACGGTCAGAACACTTCTCCAAAGTTATCAGTGCAAAGAAAAAAAGCGACACACTGCTCATGGAAGGCTCGAACCTCCAACCTTTTGGTTAACAGCCGATCGCGCTAGCCAATTGCGCCACGGAAACAGTCGCGCTCCACTATCTACACCGTCAGAACATTTGTCCAAAGTTATCAGCGCAAAGAAAAAAGAGACATACCGCTCATTGGAGGGTTCGAACCTCCAACCTTTTGGTTAACAGCGCTAGCCAATTGCGCCACGGAGACAGTCGTGCTCCACTGTCACCACGGTCAGAACACTTCTTTAAAGATATTGATACGTGTATGGAACTGTCGCACCGACACAGCTGAATTGGCACCCAAATGAAGAAGACGACAACGTGGTTGTAGTGGGTTGGACTCTGACGCTTCTCCCGTTGGCCTGCTTGACTGGGCGCTCTCTAAGCTGTTAGCAAGACCAGCTCTCGGTGAATAAATTTTTCCCGTAACATCTTTTGGTGGAAGGTGCTGGGTCTTCACACAACCCGGCTCTGGAACTCCGCAGTGGACGCCAGCTTTGTCCAGCCGCGATGCCTGAAACTGGCACTCAGGCCTCACCATCCGCGCCGTCTCCAACATTTGTGATTCCCCCCCATCTTCTCGACCCTGGCACGTTTTCCGGGACGGACAGCACGGACGTTGAAGAATGGCTCGCATTATTCGAGCGCATCAGCAAGCACTACAGGTGGGACGAAACGCTTATGCTGGCAAATATTCTATTCTACCTACTTGGTACGGCACGCTCCTGGTATGAGACGCATGAAGAAGAATTAACCAGCTGGGACACATGCAAGCAAAAGCTTCGCGATTTGTTCGGTCGGTCAGTTGCTCGTCAGATGGCAGCCAGGCAGGAACTCGCGTCGCGTGTTCAATCATCGACGGAGTCGTACGTCACGTACATCCAAGACGTACTGGCACTGTGCCGGAAGACGGACAAAAACATGTCCGAGGCGGACAAGATCAGCAACGTGTTGAAAGGCATTGCTGATGATGCTTTCAACATACTAATGTGCAAGAACTGCACCACTGTCCACTCCATCATATCTGAATGCCGGCGATTTGAGCAAGCTAAAAGCAGGCGAATCACCCACCAAATCGCGAGACTACCAAACACTGCAGCGACTTCGTTTGCGAGGATTCTGCAGCACCCCGTTCACTTGCCCCTCCTGCCAATATCGCAAGGATTGTTCGCCAGGAGCTGGAAGCCATGGCACCCGCTTCCTATCAGCCCCCTGCACAAGACAACTGGGCAACAGTCTCGCTTATTAAAGCCGTCATACGTCAGGAGTTTGCTAACCTGGGCGTCCAGGTTCCCCAGCCCGCCCGACTTATGCCGCAGCCCACGAGCACTCCCGTCCACAGCGCTGACCACCACTCTGCTCCACTTGTCGCTGCGGCAGCTTCGACTCCTCGGTTTCCACCACGCTACCGAAATCCTTCTGAGTGGCGCACGCATGATGATCGACCAATCTGCTTTTCTTGCTCTCGAGTTGGGCACATCTCCCGCCATTGCCGCAACAGGTCGTATTTCCGGCCAAGCTTTCGTAATGTAGATCGCCGTCAGGACCGCGGACACTATTCGCAACCCGGTTTTCCGGATGACCATATTCTGGACCCTTCAGCTCGCCGTTCATTTCCACGCTCCGAACCATCCTACGCTGACGTCGTCGCGCAGAGAAACTGGTCCAGCCGCTCGCCGTCACCTCAGGGTCGGCCGTCACGCTCCCCTCAACGCCGCCGCTCTCCATCACCGGCTTATTCTGCCCATTCCCCGGGAAACTGACGAGTGCAGCTCCTGGAGGTGGCGCTGCGTTGACGACTCGGAACGAAAACCCTCAACCGGCTACAAATTCAAGACGCAATTTACTTCGGGTGTTCAGAAGAATGGTAAGTTGGGCTAGTTGGTACTGATCCATAAGGTATGTAACTGCGCAAAAAACTGACGGAAACAAGAAGGAGAGAAAAAGGACAGACAAGCGCAGACTATCAACTGACGCTTTATTGCAAGAACGAGGCAATATATATAATAGGCAGAAAAAAGCAAGAGGGGGCAAAGGGGGAGGAGAAAAAAAACCCGAGGGACCAAATCACCAAACTTAGGCACATCAAGCATAGCACACCCGTCATACAAAACCAAGATAGCTTAACTCCTTATCATGTATGGCCACAGAGGGAACACTAACACAAGACACAGATTTCTTGTGAATATGCGCAGCCTCAATAAGTTCGCGCACTCTTTGGTTCTTATGCCGGAACAACACAGAAGTATCACCGAACAGCGGAGCGCAGCCGCATTTCTTACAGTGGGCTGCCAGATGAAGGCCGGAGTGGCCTTTTAAAGAATTAAAATGTTCTCGAAGTCTAACATTTAGACAGCGACCTGTTTGTCCCACGTACACACGACCGCATGACAAGGGTATGGAGTAGACAACACCGGTGATACAAGATACATAATTATGAATATGACTAACATTGCATGTGTGTTGCTGGACATTTCGCTGATTCGCGACTCGTCTATCTACTTTGGCACATAAAGTGGATAACTTGTTCCTGGCAGAAATAACCACTTGGACATCATATCTTGATGCAACCTTTTTCAGGCGGTGGGTAAAACCATGAATATAAGGAAGAACAGCAAAAATTTTATGCTGCGCCTTCTCATCCAGGTCACAACCATTACCTGGACCTCCTTTATACTTCTTAATCAACTTCTCGCAGACCTTTACCAATAAGTCCCGTGGATATCCTGCCTGTCTCAGTTTTTGCACCTGCCCAGAAAAACTGTTACCGACTAAATGAGTGCAGGATTTCTTCAGTGCAGAGCTAAAACATGAGAGTGCAATGGCATTTTTAACCAGTTTCGTATGGCCGGATTTGTAGTTCAGCACAGGTTTTACGGACCTAGGGGCATAGCACCAACACACATGGGTGGGCGAGAACTTCAGCTGCAGATCCAAAAATTGGATACACTGGTCCTTTAGGTATTCTGAAGTAAACTTCAGGCCAAGACCACACTGCTCAAACCTCTTTAGAATACCTGCCGACATATCTTCAGTTCCCTTACGGAAAAACACAATGTAGTCATCGACATAACGAAAAACTCTGATTACAGAAGCCTGCAAGACCGGTTGGAGCGCCCGATCAACTCTACTTAGAAAAATATCACTTAAAACCGGTGCCACCCTAGACCCTATACAAACACCCTTCCTCTGCAGGTACACCTCACCTTGGAAAAAAATGAATAAAGACCCCAGGTAAAAGAACAAAAGTTCCGTGAAAGATTCAACTGACATACCACTTAAACCTATGAAGGCAGGTTCATCATTGTGATACGTAATGCATTCTTTCACTGCGGTCAAAAGGTGATTATGGGGTAGAGAATAAAAAAGGTCCTCTACGTCAATGCTCACAGCGTCACAATCAACGGGGTTGTCATCACGTAGGAACTGGACAATCGTTTCCGAGTTAGGTGCAATGTACGGGTCGTCTATATATAGAGACGTTAAGCATGTTTGCAAGAAACCAGACACACAATACTGCCACGTGTCGCGTTCCGTGATTATTGCGCGAAAAGGCATCCCAATCTTATGCGTTTTTGCAGTGTAAAAAACTTCAAGCTGCAATTTATCCGCCTTTTTTACAGACTGCGCAAGTTTCTGCAGGTTCATATCGAGCAACAAGGCTACAGCTTGTTTTTTCCTTTCCGCTGGCTTGACTGACGTGGTCCGGAAATTCTTTTGCACAGCTTGTAATGCCTTCTCGCAATACATGCCTTCCGGCAGAACAACGAACTGACCTTCTTTGTCAGAAACAAGTAATCTAAGTTCGTTGTTAGCTATAAAATCAACCATTCCTTTCCAGTTGAAAGTCGGCCCTATAGGCCTGCCTGGCGGCACACCCATAGCATCCATGCAGTCTCCAATACAACGTTGTTTTTCACACTCCGGTACATGGCGGGAAATATCGTGCACCAGACTGACCTTTTCAACATTCGACAGACGAGGCTCGAAAGCAAACTTAGGACCTAGTTCAAGAACCTGCCTGTGTTGGTCCGGAAGATGCACATTCCCCAACGTAACAACGTGTCCTTTTGAAGCAGAAGTCCTTTCACGAGGAGGCAATGTCGGGCGGACTAAATTCCAGAGCGCCTCAGTAGCAAGGTCGGCGGTAGCACACCAATGTCTGTGGAGTCGATTCCTGTAGAACTGGTGGGTCGGCGTACCACTCCTTACTCTACACCATACACTCAGGCAATCCTTGTAGTACCGGACCTGACGCCACCACTCCGAGCGCAAGATGCGGCAAAGCCGCCTCGAGTGGCCTGGGGACGGCTGCATCCACCCACACCAGGCTTGAAGCTCGGTAGGGCACGTGCCATGTCTTATGTGCCAAGAAGCCGTGCGAGCCTTCACAACACCGACGGCGATGAGCGAGGTCAGAACGGCCGGGTCATTAACAGGAAAATTAACACAAGGAAAAGAGCCCGATGTACAAGAAATGAACTTCAGAAGAATGGTAAGTTGGGCTAGTTGGTACTGATCCATAAGGTATGTAACTGCGCAAAAAACTGACGGAAACAAGAAGGAGAGAAAAAGGACAGACAAGCGCAGACTATCAACTGACGCTTTATTGCAAGAACGAGGCAATATATATAATAGGCAGAAAAAAGCAAGAGGGGGCAAAGGGGGAGGAGAAAAAAAACCCGAGGGACCAAATCACCAAACTTAGGCACATCAAGCATAGCACACCCGTCATACAAAACCAAGATAGCTTAACTCCTTATCATGTATGGCCACAGAGGGAACACTAACACAAGACACAGATTTCTTGTGAATATGCGCAGCCTCAATAAGTTCGCGCACTCTTTGGTTCTTATGCCGGAACAACACAGAAGTATCACCGAACAGCGGAGCGCAGCCGCATTTCTTACAGTGGGCTGCCAGATGAAGGCCGGAGTGGCCTTTTAAAGAATTAAAATGTTCTCGAAGTCTAACATTTAGACAGCGACCTGTTTGTCCCACGTACACACGACCGCATGACAAGGGTATGGAGTAGACAACACCGGTGATACAAGATACATAATTATGAATATGACTAACATTGCATGTGTGTTGCTGGACATTTCGCTGATTCGCGACTCGTCTATCTACTTTGGCACATAAAGTGGATAACTTGTTCCTGGCAGAAATAACCACTTGGACATCATATCTTGATGCAACCTTTTTCAGGCGGTGGGTAAAACCATGAATATAAGGAAGAACAGCAAAAATTTTATGCTGCGCCTTCTCATCCAGGTCACAACCATTACCTGGACCTCCTTTATACTTCTTAATCAACTTCTCGCAGACCTTTACCAATAAGTCCCGTGGATATCCTGCCTGTCTCAGTTTTTGCACCTGCCCAGAAAAACTGTTACCGACTAAATGAGTGCAGGATTTCTTCAGTGCAGAGCTAAAACATGAGAGTGCAATGGCATTTTTAACCAGTTTCGTATGGCCGGATTTGTAGTTCAGCACAGGTTTTACGGACCTAGGGGCATAGCACCAACACACATGGGTGGGCGAGAACTTCAGCTGCAGATCCAAAAATTGGATACACTGGTCCTTTAGGTATTCTGAAGTAAACTTCAGGCCAAGACCACACTGCTCAAACCTCTTTAGAATACCTGCCGACATATCTTCAGTTCCCTTACGGAAAAACACAATGTAGTCATCGACATAACGAAAAACTCTGATTACAGAAGCCTGCAAGACCGGTTGGAGCGCCCGATCAACTCTACTTAGAAAAATATCACTTAAAACCGGTGCCACCCTAGACCCTATACAAACACCCTTCCTCTGCAGGTACACCTCACCTTGGAAAAAAATGAATAAAGACCCCAGGTAAAAGAACAAAAGTTCCGTGAAAGATTCAACTGACATACCACTTAAACCTATGAAGGCAGGTTCATCATTGTGATACGTAATGCATTCTTTCACTGCGGTCAAAAGGTGATTATGGGGTAGAGAATAAAAAAGGTCCTCTACGTCAATGCTCACAGCGTCACAATCAACGGGGTTGTCATCACGTAGGAACTGGACAATCGTTTCCGAGTTAGGTGCAATGTACGGGTCGTCTATATATAGAGACGTTAAGCATGTTTGCAAGAAACCAGACACACAATACTGCCACGTGTCGCGTTCCGTGATTATTGCGCGAAAAGGCATCCCAATCTTATGAACTGGACGATTGTCCAGTTCCTACGTGATGACAACCCCGTTGATTGTGACGCTGTGAGCATTGACGTAGAGGACCTTTTTTATTCTCTACCCCATAATCACCTTTTGACCGCAGTGAAAGAATGCATTACGTATCACAATGATGAACCTGCCTTCATAGGTTTAAGTGGTATGTCAGTTGAATCTTTCACGGAACTTTTGTTCTTTTACCTGGGGTCTTTATTCTTTTTTTTCCAAGGTGAGGTGTACCTGCAGAGGAAGGGTGTTTGTATAGGGTCTAGGGTGGCACCGGTTTTAAGTGATATTTTTCTAAGTAGAGTTGATCGGGCGCTCCAACCGGTCTTGCAGGCTTCTGTAATCAGAGTTTTTCGTTATGTCGATGACTACATTGTGTTTTTCCGTAAGGGAACTGAAGATATGTCGGCAGGTATTCTAAAGAGGTTTGAGCAGTGTGGTCTTGGCCTGAAGTTTACTTCAGAATACCTAAAGGACCAGTGTATCCAATTTTTGGATCTGCAGCTGAAGTTCTCGCCCACCCATGTGTGTTGGTGCTATGCCCCTAGGTCCGTAAAACCTGTGCTGAACTACAAATCCGGCCATACGAAACTGGTTAAAAATGCCATTGCACTCTCATGTTTTAGCTCTGCACTGAAGAAATCCTGCACTCATTTAGTCGGTAACAGTTTTTCTGGGCAGGTGCAAAAACTGAGACAGGCAGGATATCCACGGGACTTATTGGTAAAGGTCTGCGAGAAGTTGATTAAGAAGTATAAAGGAGGTCCAGGTAATGGTTGTGACCTGGATGAGAAGGCGCAGCATAAAATTTTTGCTGTTCTTCCTTATATTCATGGTTTTACCCACCGCCTGAAAAAGGTTGCATCAAGATATGATGTCCAAGTGGTTATTTCTGCCAGGAACAAGTTATCCACTTTATGTGCCAAAGTAGATAGACGAGTCGCGAATCAGCGAAATGTCCAGCAACACACATGCAATGTTAGTCATATTCATAATTATGTATCTTGTATCACCGGTGTTGTCTACTCCATACCCTTGTCATGCGGTCGTGTGTACGTGGGACAAACAGGTCGCTGTCTAAATGTTAGACTTCGAGAACATTTTAATTCTTTAAAAGGCCACTCCGGCCTTCATCTGGCAGCCCACTGTAAGAAATGCGGCTGCGCTCCGCTGTTCGGTGATACTTCTGTGTTGTTCCGGCATAAGAACCAAAGAGTGCGCGAACTTATTGAGGCTGCGCATATTCACAAGAAATCTGTGTCTTGTGTTAGTGTTCCCTCTGTGGCCATACATGATAAGGAGTTAAGCTATCTTGGTTTTGTATGACGGGTGTGCTATGCTTGATGTGCCTAAGTTTGGTGATTTGGTCCCTCGGGTTTTTTTTCTCCTCCCCCTTTGCCCCCTCTTGCTTTTTTCTGCCTATTATATATATTGCCTCGTTCTTGCAATAAAGCGTCAGTTGATAGTCTGCGCTTGTCTGTCCTTTTTCTCTCCTTCTTGTTTCCGTCAGTTTTTTGCGCAGTTACATACCTTATGGTTCGGGTGTTCGTTGATGGACACGCCGTTACTGCTCTAATAGACACTGGTGCCCAAGTATCTGTTATGAGTTCTACACTTCAATCTCGCCTGAAAAAGGTTCTCACACCAGCTATGTTCTCTACTGTTCGAGTTGCCAACGGAAGTCGAACATCGGTGCTTGGTATGTGCACTGCCCGCGTTACTGTTGCTGGCCACCACACTTCCGTTCTCTTCGCAGTCCTCGATGCTTGCCCACACGACGTCATCCTTGGAATTGACTTCTTAACCGCCCACTCCGCCCTCATCGATTGTTCTACCGGTATCTTACGGCTCGAATTGCCTTTATGCTCCCATTTCACTCCTCCAAGTCGCACTCGGCTACGATCCGTGGAGTCTCTACGGCTACCGCCCCAGGCTGCTATGTACATTCCTCTGTCGCCCTTCCCGTCCGTTCCTGATGGAGACTATCTGGTAGCTCCCCTCATTGATTTGACTCTTACGCACCACATCGCACTACCACATACTATAGTGGTTGTTGCTAACAACACAGTGCTACTTCCAGTTCTGAACTTCTCTACGTCGAGCCAAGTTCTTTCCCAAGGCATCACTTTAGCCGATCTTTCAACCCTTGATGAATGTTCGATTTGTTCTTTTACACCTGACACTAAGACCATGACGAAACCTGTCATCACGTCGCAAAATAAGGCGTTCCTCGACAAAATGGTATCCAGTGACCTCTTACCTTCCCAAGTTGCGGCGCTCCGGGGTGTTCTATTTTCTTACCTGGATATCTTTGACGTTGACGACCGTCCCCTGGGCCGCACAAGTGCCGTAACCCACCGCATCGACACCGGCGACGCCAGTCCACTTCACAAACGCCCTTCTCGCGTGTCACGTGTTGAGCGCCAAGTAATACAGACGGAGGTCGAGAAAATGCTCAGTAAAGACGTCATTGAGCCTTCATCGAGTCCTTGGGCCTCCCTGTGGTCTTAGTTAAAAAGAAGGACAACACCTGGCGTTTTTGCGTTGACTATCGCCACCTGAATCGGATCACCAAGACGGACGTTTATCCTTTACCTCGAATCGATGATGCGCTCGACTGCCTCTACGGCGCCAACTATTTCTCGTCCCTTGACCTTCGATCCGGATACTTGCAAATTTCGGTCGACGACCGCGACCGCGAGAAGACGGAATTCATCACACCCGACGGCGTTTACAAATTCAAGGTCATGCCTTTTGGTTTGTGCAATGCCCCGGCTACTTTTGAACGTATGATGGACTCTCTTCTTCGCGGTTTCAAATGGTCGACCTGCCTCTGCTATCTGGATGATGTAATATTTTTCTCGCCCACCTTCGAAAGCCACCTGTCTCGTCTCTCGGCAATTCTTCACGTTTTTCGTTGCGCTGGTCTCAGCCTCAATTCATCGAAATACTCATTTGGACGTCGGCAGATTAAACTACTTGGCCACCTTGTTGACGCCACTGGTGTTCAACCCGACCCTGACAGAGTCCGTGCGGTCCGAGAATTCCCGGTTTCGCGTTCCACACAAGAAGTTCGCAGTTTTATTTTGCTCTGCTCATACTTCCGCAGCTTTGTCTTCAATTTCGCGGATATTGCTAGGCCCCTCACGGATCTCCTCAAAAAGAATGTGGCATTTTCTTGGGGAAGGGACCAAGAACATTCCTTCGCGTCGCTAATTACCGCCCTCACATCACCACCTGTGTTGGCTCATTTTGATGCAGCGGCTCGAACAGAGCTTCGCACCGATGCAAGCGGCCATGGCATTGGTGCTATACTCGCTCAGATACAGAATGGCACCAACCGTGTGATAGCCTACGTTAGCCGTCTTTTGTCGCAAGCGGAACAAATTTATTCCATCACTGAGCGGGAATGCTTAGCCCTCGTTTGGGCTATTGCGAAATTCCATCCGTACTTATACGGACGTCCGTTCGCAGTCATCACGGACCATCATGCGCTTTGCTGGCGGTCGACGCTTAAGGACCCTACAGGGAGACTCGGCCGATGGGCATTTCGATTACAGGAGTACACGTTCTCGGTTATTTACAAATCTGGAAAGCTGCACAGCGATGCTGACTGCTTATCCCGGCACCCTGTTGATCCACCTAGCTCCACTGATTTGGAATTCGATGCCTGCGTTTTAGCCATCACTGACTTTCTTAACGTGGCTGACGAACAGCGCCAAGATCCATCGCTGCTCACCATCATTGACTGCCTTCAATCGCGTTACACTGACTCTTCTCTTAGCAGATACCTGCTTCAAGACAACGTTTTGTACCGCCGCAACTTACACCCCGACGGCGCCGAACTTTTACTCGCCGTACCGCATCACCTGCGAAAGGATGTTCTGCGACAATTCCACGACGCTCCAACTCCTGGACATCTAGGAGCGCTAGCCAATTGCAAAACGGAAACAGTCGTGCTCCACTGTCACCACGGTCAGAATACTTCTCCGAAGATATCAGTGCAAAGAAAAAAAAGCGACACACCGCTCATGGGAGGGCTCGAACCTCCAATCTTTTGGTTAACAGCCGATCGCGCTAGCCAATTGCGCCAAGGAGATAGTAGTGCTCTACTCTCACCACTGTCAGAACAATTCTCCAAAGCTATCAGCGCAAAAGAAGACACATCGCTCTGGGTCGGGCTCGAACCTCCCACCTTTTGGTTAACCGCTGAACACGCTAGCCAATTGCGCCACGGAGACAGTCGTGCTCCACTCTCACCAATGTCGGAACTTTTCTCCATACCTGTTAGCGCAAAGAAAAAAGCGAAACGCCGCTCCCGTGAGGGCTCGAAACTCCAACTTTTCGGTAAACAGCCGATCGCGCTAGCCAAATGCGCCAAGTAGACAGTCGTGCTCTACTCTCACCACCGTCAGAACATTTCTCCACAGCTGTCAGCGCAAAGAAAAAAGGGACACACCTCTCTCGGAAGGGCTCGAACCTCAAACCTTTTGGTTAACAACTGAACGCGCTAGCCAATTGCGCCAAGGAGATAGTCATGCTCTACTCCCACCAACGTCAGAACATTTCTTCAAAGCTATCAGCGCAAAGAAAAACAAGAGACACACCACTCTCGGGAGGGCTCGAACCTCCAACCTTTTGGTTAACAGCCGAACGCGCTAGCCAATTGCGTCACGGAGGTAGTCGTGCTCCACCCTCACCACCATCAGAAAATTTTTCTAAATGTATCAGCGCAAAGAAAAAAAAGCGACACACCGCTCATGGGAGGGCTCGAACCTCCAACCTTTTGGTTAATAGCTGAACGTGCTAGCCAATGGCGCCAAGGAGATAGTCGTGCTCCACTCTCACCACCGTCAGAACATTTCTCCAAAGCTATCAGCGCAAAGAAAAACAAGAGACACACCGCTCATGGGAGGGTTCGAACCACCAAACATTTGGTTAACAGCCCAATGCGCTAGCCAATTGTGCCACAAAGACAGTCGTGCTCCGCTCTCACCACGGTCAGAACACTTCTCCAAAGATATCAGTGCAAAGAAAAAAAAGCGACACACCGCTTATGGGAGGGCTCGAACCTCCAACCTTTTGGTTAACAGCCGATCGCGCTAGCCGATTGCGCCACGGAGACAGTCGTGCTCCGCTCTCACCACGGTCAGAACACTTCTCCAAAGATATCAGTGCAAAGAAAAAAAATCGACACACCGCTCATGGGAGGCCTCGAACCTCCAATCATTTGGTTAACAGCTGAACGCGCTAGCCAATTGCGCCAAGGAGATAGTCGTGCTCCACCCTCACCACCGTCAGAACATTTCTCCAAAGCTATCAGCGCAAAGAAAAAAAAAGACACACTGCTCTCGGGAGAGCTGGAACCTCCAACCTTTTGGTTAACAGCCGAATGCGCTAGCCAATTACATCACGGAGGTAGTCGTGCTCCACTCTCACCACCATCAGAACATTTTTCTAAAGGTATAAGCGCAAAGAAAAAAAGAGACACACCGCTCATGGGAGGGTTCGAACCTCCAACCTTTTGGTTAACAGCCACGCGCTTGCCGATGGCGCAACGGAGACAGTCGTGCTCCGCTCTCACCACGGTCAGAACACTTCTCCAAAAACATCAGTGAAAGAAAAAAAAGCGACACACCGCTCATGAGAGGGCTCGAACCTCCAACCTTTTGGTTAACAGCCGATCGCGCTAGCAATTACACCACGGAAACAGTCATGCTCCACTCTCACTACCGTCAGAACATTTTTCCAAAGCTATCAGCGCAAAGAAAAAAAAGAGACACACTGCTCCTGGGAGGGCTCGAACCTCAAACCTTTTGGTTAGCAGCTGAACGCGCTAGCCAATTGCGCCAAGGAGATAGTCGTGCTCTGCTCTCAACACCATCAGAACATTTCTCCAAAGCTATCAGCGCAAAGAAAAAAAAAGAGACACACCGCTCTCGGGAGGGCTCGGACCTCAAAACTTTTGGTTATCAGTTAAACGCGCTAGCCGATTCTGCCACAGAAACAGTCGTGCTCTACTCTCACTAACGTCAGAACATTTTTCTAAAGGTATCAGCGCAAAGAAAAAGAGAAAAACACCGCTCATGGGAGGGTTCGAACCTCCAACCTTTTGGTTAACAGCCCAACGAGCTAGCCAATTGCGCCACGGAGACAGTCGTGCTCCGCTCTCAACACGGTCAGAACACTTCTCCAAAGATATCAGCGCAAAGAAAAACAAGAGACACAGCACTCTCGGGAGGGATCGAACCTCCAACCTTTTGGTTAACAGCCGAACGCGCTAGCCAATTGCGTCACGGAGGTAGTCGTGCTCCACTCTAACCACCATCAGAACATTTTTCCAAAGGTATCAGCGCAAAGAAAAAAAGAGACACACCGCTCTCGGGAGGGTTGGAACCTCCAACCTTTTGGTTAACAGCCCAGCGCGCAAGCCAATTGTGCCACGGAGACAGTCATGCTCCACTCTCACCACGGTCAGAACACTTCTCCAAAGGTATCAGTGCAAAGAAAGAAAAAGCGACACACCGCTCATGGGAGGGCTCGAACCTCAAACCTTTTGGTTAACAGCGCTAGCCGATTGTGCCATGGAGACAGTCGTGCTCCACTCTCCCAACGGTCAGAACACTTCCCCAAAGGTATCAGTGCAAAGAAAAAAAAGACACACCCCTCTTGGGAGGGCTCGAACCTCCAACCTTTTGCTTTACAGCGGACGCACTAGCAGATTGCGCCACTGAGACAGTCATGCTCCACTCTCACCACCGTCAGAACATTTCTCCAAAGCTATCAGCGCAAAGAAAAAAATGAGACACACCGCTCTCGGGAGGGCTCGAACCTCCAACCTTTTGGTTAACAGTTGATCGCGCTAGCCGATTCTGCCACGGAAACAGTCGTGCTCCACTCTCGCCACCGTCTCAACATTTCTCCAAAGCTATCAGCGCAAAGAAAAAAAAAGAGACACACCGCTCTCGGGAGGGCTCGAACCTCTAACCTTTTGGTTAACAGCCGAACGCGCTAGCCAATTGCGTCACGGAGGTAGTCGTGCTCCACTCTCACCACCATCAGAACATTTTTCCAAAGGTATCAGTGCAAAGAAAAAAAGAGACACACCGCTCTCGGGAGGGTTGGAACCTCCAACCATTTGGTTAACAGCCCAACGCGCAAGCGAATTGCGCCACGGAGACAGTCATGCTCCACTCTCACGACGGTCAGAACACTTCTCCAAAGATATCAGTGCAAAGAAAAAAAAGCGACACACCGCTCATGGAAGGGCTCGAACCTCAAACCTTTTGGTTAACAGCGCTAGCCGATTGCGCCATGGAGACAGTCGTGCTCCACTCTCACCACGGTCAGAACTCTTCTCCAAAGATATCAGTGCAAAGAAAAAAAAAGACACACCCCTCTAGGGAGGGCTCGAACCTCCAACCTTTTGGTTAACAGCTGAACACGCTAGCCAACTGCGCCACGGAGACAGTCGTGCTCCATTCTCATCACTGTCGGAACATTTCTCCATAGCTGTCAGCGCAAAAAAAAGCGACACAGCGCTCATGGGAGGGTTCGAACCTCCAACCTTTTGGTTAACAGCGCTAGCCAATTGCGCCACGGAGGTTGTCGTGCTCCACTCTCACCACCATCAGAACACTTTACCAAAGATATCAGTGAAAGAATAAAAAGCGACACACCGCTTATGGGAGGCCTCGAACCTCCAATCTTTTGGTTAACAGCTGAACGCGCTAGCCGATTGCGCCAAGGAGATAGTCGTGCTCCACCCTCACCACCGTCAGAACGTTTCTCCAAAGCTATCAGCGCAAAAAAAGGGACACTCTGATCCCGGGAGGGCTCGAACCTCCAACCTTTTGCTTAACAGCCGACGCACTAGCAGATTGCGCCACGGAGACAGTCATGCTCCACTCTCACCACCGTCAGAACATTTCTCCAAAGCTATCAGCGCAAAGAAAAAAATGAGACACACCGCTCTCGGGAGGGCTCGAACCTCCAACCTTTTGGTTAATAGTTGATCGCGCTAGCCGATTCTGCCACGGAAACAGTCGTGCTCCACTCTCGCCACCGTCAGAACACTTCTCCAAAGATATCAGTGTAAAGAAAAAAAAGACACACCCCTCTTGGGAGGGCTCGAACCTCCAACCTTTTGGTTAACAGCTGAACACGCTAGCCAACTGCGCCACGGAGACAGTCGTGCTCCACTCTCACCACTGTCAGAACATTTCTCCATAGCTGTCAGCGCAAAGAAAAAAAGCGACACAGCGCTCATGGGAGGGCTCAAACCTCCAACTTTTTGTTAACAGCCGATCGCGCAAGCCATTGCACCACGGACCCAACCGCGCTCCACTCTCACCACCGTCAGAACGTTTCTCCAAATCTATCAGCGCAAAAAAAAGCGACAAACTGCTTCCGGGAGGCCTCGAACCTCCAGCCTTTTGCTTAAGAGCCGACGCACTAGCACATTGTGCCACGGAGACAGTCGTGCTCCACTCTCACCACCGTCAGAACATTTCTTCAAAGCTATCAGCGCAAAGAAAAAAAAGAGACACACTGCTCCCGGGAGGGCTCGAACCTCCAACCTTTTGGTTAACAGTTGATCGCGCTCGCCGATTCTGCCACGGAAACAGTCGCGCTCCACTCTCTCCACCATCACAACATTTTTCCAAAGCTATCAGCGCAAAGAAAAAAAAAGACACACCACTCTCGGGAGGGCTCGAACCTCCAACCTTTTGGTTAACAGCCGAACACGCTAGCCAATTGCGTCACGGAGGTAGCCGTGCTCCACTCTCACCACCATCAGAACATTTTTTCAAAGGTATCAGCGCAAAGAAAAAAAGAGACACACCGCTCATGGGAGGGTTCGAACATCCAACCTTTTGGTTAACAGCGCTAGCCAATTGCGCCACGGAGGTAGTCGTGCTCCACTCTCCCCACCATCAGAACACTTTACCAAAGATATCAGTGAAAGAAAAAAAAGCGATACACCACTTATGGGAGGCCTCGAACCTCCAATCTTTTGGTTAACAGCTGAACGCGCTTGCCAATTGCGCCAAGGAGATAGTCGTGCTCCACCCTCACCACCGTCAGAACGTTTCTCCAAAGTTATCAGCGCAAAAAAAAGGGACACTGCTCCCGGGAGGGCTCGAACCTCCAACCTTTTGCTTAAAAGCCGACGCACTAGCAGATTGCGCCACGGAGACAGTCATGCTCCACTCTCACCACCGTCAGAACATTTCTCCAAAGCTATCAGCGCAAAGAAAAAAATGAGACACACCGCTCTCGGGAGGGCTCGAACCTCCAACCTTTAGGTTAACAGTTGATCGCGCTAGCCGATTCTGCCACGGAAACAGTCGTGCTCCACTCTCGCCACCGTCAGAACATTTCTCCAAAGCTATCAGCGCAAAGAAAAAAAAAGAGACACACCGCTCTCGGGAGGGCTCGAACCTCTAACCTTTTGGGTAACAGCCGAACGCGCTAGCCAATTGCGTCACGGAGGTAGTCGTGCTCCACTCTCACCACCATCAGAACATTTTTCCAAAGGTATCAGCGCAAAGAAAAAAAGAGACATACCGCTCTCGGGAGGGTTGGAACCTCCAACCATTTGGTTAACAGCCCAACGCGCAAGCCAATTGCGCCACGGAGACAGTCATGCTCAACTCTCACCACGGTCAGAACACTTCTCCAAAGATATCAGTGCAAAGAAAAAAAAGCGACACACCGCTCATGGGAGGGCTCGAACCTCAAACCTTTTGGTTAACAGCACTAGCCGATTTCGCCATGGAGACAGTCGTGCTCCACTCTCACCACGGTCAGAACACTTCTCCAAAGATATCAGTGCAAAGAAAAAAAAGACACACCCCTCTTGGGAGGGCTCGAACCTCCAACCTTTTGGTTAACAGCTGAACACGCTAGCCAACTGCGCCACGGAGACAGTCGTGCTCCACTCTCACCACTGTCGGAACATTTCTCCATAGCTGTCAGCGCAAAGAAAAAAAGCGACACAGCGCTCATGGGAGGGCTCAAACCTCCAACTTTTGGTTAACAGCCGATCGCGAAAGCCATTGCACCACGGACCCAACCGCGCTCCACTCTCCCCACCGTCAGAACGTTTCTCCAAATCTATCAGCGCAAAAAAAGCGACACACTGCTCCCGGTAGGGATCGAACCTCCAGCCTTTTGCTTAAGAGCCGACGCACTAGCACATTGTGCCACGGAGACAGTCGTGCTCCACTCTCACCACCGTCAGAACATTTCTTCAAAGCTATCAGCGCAAAGAAATAAAAAGAGACACACTGCTCCCGGGAGGGCTCGAACCTCCAACCTTTTGGTTAACAGTTGATCGCGCTAGCCGATTCTGCCACGGAAACAGTCGCGCTCCACTCTCTCCACCGTCACAACATTTTTCCAAAGCTCTCAGCGCAAAGAAAAAAAAAGAGACACTCCGCTCTCGGGAGGGCTCGAACCTCCAACCTTTTGGTTAACAGCCGAACGCGCTAGTTAATTGCGCCTCGGAGGTAGTCGTGCTCCACTCTCACCACCATCAGAACATTTTTCCAAAGGTATCAGCGCAAAGAAAAAAAGAGACACACCGCTCTCGGGAGGGTTGGAACCTCCAACCTTTTGGTTAACAGCCCAGCGCGCAAGCCAATTGCGCCACGGAGACAGTCATGCTCCACTCTCACCACGGTCAGAACACTTCTCCAAAGATATCAGTGCAAAGAAAAAAAAGCGACACACCGCTCATGGGAGGGCTCGAACCTCAAACCTTTTGGTTAACAGCACTAGCCGATTGCGCCATGGAGACAGTCGTGCTCCACTCTCACCACGGTCAGAACACTTCTCCAAAGATATCAGTGCAAAGAAAAAAAAGACACACCCCTCTTGTGAGGGCTCGAACCTCCAACCTTTTGGTTAACAGCTGAACACGCTAGCCAACTGCGCCACGGAGACAGTCATGCTCCACTCTCACCACCGTCGGAACATTTCTCCATAGCTGTCAGCGCAAAGAAAAAAAGAGACACACCGGTCATGGGAGGGTTCGAACCTCCAACCTTTTGGTTAACAGCGCTAGCCAATTGCGCCACGGAGGTTGTCGTGCTCCACTCTCACCACCATCAGAACACTTTACCAAAGATATCAGTGAAAGAATAAAAAGCGACACACCGCTTATGGGAGGCCTCGAACCTCCAATCTTTTGGTTAACAGCTGAACGCGCTAGCCAATTGCGCCAAGGAGATAGTCGTGCTCCACCCTCACCACCGTCAGAACGTTTCTCCAAAGCTATCAGCGCAAAAAAAAGGGACACTGCTCCCGGGAGGGCTCGAACCTCCAACCTTTTGCTTAACAGCCGACGCACTAGCAGATTGCGCCACGTAGACAGTCATGCTCCACTCTCACCACCGTCAGAACATTTCTCCAAAGCTATCAGCGCAAAGAAAAAAATGAGACACACCGCTCTCGGGAGGGCTCAAACCTCCAACCTTTTGGTTAATAGTTGATCGCGCTAGCCGATTCTGCCACGGAAACAGTCGTGCTCCACTCTCGCCACCGTCAGAACACTTCTCCAAAGATATCAGTGCAAAGAAAAAAAAGACACACCCCTCTTGGGAGGGCTCGAACCTCCAACTTTTGGTTAACAGCTGAACACGCTAGCCAACTGCGCCACGGAGACAGTCGTGCTCCACTCTCACCACTGTCGGAACATTTCTCCATAGCTGTCAGCGCAAAGAAAAAAAGCGACACAGCGCTCATGGGAGGGCTCAAACCTCCAACTTTTGGTTAACAGGCGATCGCGCAAGCCATTGCACCACGGACCCAACCGCGCTCCACTCTCACCACCGTCAGAACGTTTCTCCAAATCTATCAGCGCAAAAAAAAGCGACAAACTGCTTCCGGGAGGCCTCGAACCTCCAGCCTTTTGTTTAAGAGCCGACGCACTAGCCGATTCTGCCACGGAAACAGTCGCGCTCCACTCTCTCCACCGTCACAACATTTTTCCAAAGCTATCAGCGCAAAGAAAAAAAAAGAGACACTCCGCTCTCGGGAGGGCTCGAACCTCCAACCTTTTGGTTAACAGCCGAACGCGCTAGTTAATTGCGCCACGGAGGTAGTCGTGCTCCACTCTCACCACCATCAGAACATTTTTCCAAAGGTATCAGCGCAAAGAAAAAAAGAGACACACCGCTCTCGGGAGGGTTGGAACCTCCAACATTTTGGTTAACAGCCCAGCGCGCAAGCCAATTGCGCCACGGAGACAGTCATGCTCCACTCTCACCACGGTCAGAACACTTCTCCAAAGATATCAGTGCAAAGAAAAAAAAGCGACACACCGCTCATGGGAGGGCTCGAACCTCAAACCTTTGGTTAACAGCACTAGCCGATTGCGCCATGGAGACAGTCGTGCTCCACTCTCACCACGGTCAGAACACTTCTCCAAAGATATCAGTGCAAAGAAAAAAAAAGACACACCCCTCTTGTGAGGGCTCGAACCTCCAACTTTTTGGTTAACAGCTGAACACGCTAGCCAACTGCGCCACGGAGACAGTCATGCTCCACTCTCGCCACCGTCGGAACATTTCTCCTTAGCTGTCAGCGCAAAGAAAAAAAGAGACACACCGCTCATGGGAGGGTTCGAACCTCCAACCTTTTGGTTAACAGCGCTAGCCAATTGCGCCACGGAGGTTGTCGTGCTCCACTCTCACCACCATCAGAACACTTTACCAAAGATATCAGTGAAAGAATAAAAAGCGACACACCGCTTATGGGAGGCCTCGAACCTCCAATCTTTTGGTTAACAGCTGAACGCGCTAGCCAATTGCGCCAAGGAGATAGTCGTGCTCCACCCTTACCACCGTCAGAACGTTTCTCCAAAGCTATCAGCGCAAAAAAAAGGGACACTCTGCTCCCGGGAGGGCTCGAACCTCCAACCTTTTGCTTAACAGCCGACGCACCTGCAGATTGCGCCACGGAGACAGTCATGCTCCACTCTCACCACCGTCAGAACATTTCTCCAAAGCTATCAGCGCAAAGAAAAAAATGAGACACACCGCTCTCGGGAGGGCTCGAACCTCCAACCTTTTGGTTAATAGTTGATCGCGCTAGCCGATTCTGCCACGGAAACAGTCGTGCTCCACTCTCGCCACCGTCAGAACACTTCTCCAAAGATATCAGTGCAAAGAAAAAAAAGACACACCCCTCTTTGGAGGGCTCGAACCTCCAACCTTTTGGTTAACAGCTGAACACGCTAGCCAACTGCGCCACGGAGACAGTCGTGCTCCACTCTCACCACTGTCGGAACATTTCTCCATAGCTGTCAGCGCAAAGAAAAAAAGCGACACAGCGCTCATGGGAGGGCTCAAACCTACAACTTTTGGTTAACAGGCGATCGCGCAAGCCATTGCACCACGGACCCAACCGCGCTCCACTCTCACCACCGTCAGAACGTTTCTCCAAATCTATCAGCGCAAAAAAAAGCGACAAACTGCTTCCGGGAGGCCTCGAACCTCCAGCCTTTTGCTTAAGAGCCGACGCACTAGCACATTGTGCCACGGAGACAGTCGTGCTCCACTCTCACCACCGTCAGAACATTTCTTCAAAGCTATCAGCGCAAAGAAAAAAAAGAGACACACTGCTCCCGGGAGGGCTCGAACCTCCAACCTTTTGGTTAGCAGTTGATCGCGCTAGCTGATTCTGCCACGGAAACAGTCGCGCTCCACTCTCTCCACCATCACAACATTTTTCCAAAGCTATCAGCGCAAAGAGAAAAAAGAGACACACCACTCTCGGGAGGGCTCGAACCTCCAACCTTTTGGTTAACAGCCGAACACGCTAGCCAATTGCGTCACGGAGGTAGTCGTGCTCCACTCTCACCACCATCAGAACATTTTTTCAAAGGTATCAGCGCAAAGAAAAAAAGAGACACACCGCTCATGGGAGGGTTCGAACATCCAACCTTTTGGTTAACCGCGCTAGCCAATTGCGCCACGGAGGTAGTCGTGCTCCACTCTCACCACCATCAGAACACTTTACCAAAGATATCAGTGAAAGAAAAAAAAGCGACACACCGCTTATGGGAGGCCTCGAACCTCAAATCTTTTGGTTAACAGCTGAACGCGCTTGCCAATTGCGCCAAGGAGATAGTCGTGCTCCACCCTCACCACCGTCAGAACGTTTCTCCAAAGCTATCAGCGCATAAAAAAGGGACACTCTGCTCCCGCGAGGGCTCGAACCTCCAACCTTTTGCTTAACAGCCGACGCACTAGCAGATTGCGCCACAGAGACAGTCATGCTCCACTCTCACCACCGTCAGAACATTTCTTCAAAGCTATCAGCGCAAAGAAAAAAATGAGACACACCGCTCACGGGAGGGCTCGAACCTCCAACCTTTTGGTTAACAGTTGATCGCGCTAGCCGATTCTGCCACGGAAACAGTCGTGCTCCACTCTCGCCACCGTCAGAACATTTCTCCAAAGCTATCAGCGCAAAGAAAAAAAAGGAGACACACCGCTCTCGGGAGGGCTCGAACCTCTAACCTTTTGGTTAACAGCTGAACGCGCTAGCCAATTGCGTCACGGAGGTAGTCGTGCTCCACTCTAACCCCCATCAGAACATTTTTCCAAAGGTATCAGCGCAAAGAAAAAAAGAGACACACCGCTCTCGGGAGGGTTGGAACCTCCAACCATTTGGTTAACAGCCCAACGCGCAAGCCAATTGCGCCACGGAGACAGTCATGCTCCACTCTCACCACGGTCAGAACACTTCTCCAAAGATATCAGTGCAAAGAAAAAAAAGCGACACACCGCTCATGGGAGGGCTCGAACCTCAAACCTTTTGGTTAACAGCGCTAGCCGACTGCGCCATGGAGACAGTCATGCTCCACTCTCACCACGGTCAGAACACTTCTCCAAAGATATCAGTACAAAGAAAAAAAAAAGACACACCCCTCTTGGGAGGGCTCGAACCTCCAACCTTTTGGTTAACAGCTGAACACGCTAGCCAACTGCCCCACGGAGACAGTCGTGCTCCACTCTCACCACTGTCGGAACATTTCTCCATAGCTGTCAGCGCAAAGAAAAAAAGCGACACAGCGCTCATGGGAGGGCTCAAACCTCCAACTTTTGGTTAACAGCCGATCGCGAAAGCCATTGCACCACGGACCCAACCGCGCTCCACTCTCACCACCGTCAGAACGTTTCTCCAAATCTATCAGCGCAAAAAAAGCGACACACTGCTCCCGGGAGGGCTTGAACCTCAAGCCTTTTGCTTAAGAGCCGACGCACTAGCACATTGTGCCACGGAGACAGTCGTGCTCCACTCTCACCACCGTCAGAACATTTCTTCAAAGCTATCAGCGCAAAGAAAAAAAAGAGACACACTGCTCCCGCGAGGGCTCGAACCTCCAACCTTTTGGCTAACAGCCGAACGCGCTAGTTAATTGCGTCACGGAGGTAGTCGTGCTCCACTCTCACCACCATCAGAACATTTTTCCAAAGGTATCAGCGCAAAGAAAAAAAGAGACACACCGCTCTCGGGAGGGTTGGAACCTCCAACCTTTTGGTTAACAGCCCAGCTCGCAAGCCAATTGCGCCACGGAGACAGTCATGCTCCACTCTCACCATGGTCAGAACACTTCTCCAAAGATATCAGTGCACAGAAAAAAAAGCGACACACCGCTCATGGGAGGGCTCGAACCTCAAACCTTTTGGTTAACAGCACTAGCCGATTGCGCCATGGAGACAGTCGTGCTCCACTCTCACCACGGTCAGAACACTTCTCCAAAGATATCAGTGCAAAGAAAAAAAAAGACACACCCCTCTTGGGAGGGCTCGAACCTCCAACCTTTTGGATAACAGCTGAACACGCTAGCCAACTGCGCCACGGAGACAGTCGTGCTCCACTCTCACCACAGTCGGAACGTTTCTCCATAGCTGTCAGCGCAAAAAAAAAAAACAGACACACCGCTCATGGGAGGGTTCGAACCTCCAACCTTTTGGTTAACAGCGCTAGCCAATTGCGCCATGGAGGTTGTCGTGCTCCACTCTCACCACCATCAGAACACTTTACCAAAGATATCAGTGAAAGAAAAAAAAGCGACACACCGCTTATGGGAGGCCGCGAACCTCCAATCTTTTGGTTAACAGCTGAACGCGCTAGCCAATTGCGCCAAGGAGATAGTCGTGCTCCACCCTCACCACCGTCAGAACGTGTCTCCAAAGCTATCGGCGCAAAAAAAGGGACACTCTGCTCCCGGGAGGGCTCGAACCTCCAACCTTTTGCTTAACAGCCGACGCACTAGCAGATTGCGCCACGGAGACCGTCATGCTCCACTCTCACCACCGTCAGAACATTTCTCCAAAGCTATTAGCGCAAAGAAAAAAATGAGACACGCCGCTCTCGGGAGGGCTCGAACCTCCAACCTTTTGGTTAATAGTTGATCGCGCTAGCCGATTCTGCCACGGAAACAGTCGTGCTCCACTCTCGCCACCGTCAGAACACTTCTCCAAAGATATCAGTGCAAAGAAAAAAAAAAGACACACCCCTCTTGGGAGGGCTCGAACCTCCAACCTTTTGGTTAACAGCTGAACACGCTAGCCAACTGCGCCACGGAGACAGTCGTGCTCCACTCTCACCACTGTCGGAACATTTCTCCATAGCTGTCAGCGCAAAGAAAAAAAGCGACACAGCGCTCATGGGAGGGCTCAAACCTCCAACTTTTGGTTAACAGGCGATCGCGCAAGCCATTGCACCACGGACCCAACCGCGCTCCACTCTCACCACCGTCAGAACGTTTCTCCAAATCTATCAGCGCAAAAAAAGCGACAAACTGCTTCCGGGAGGCCTCGAACCTCCAGCCTTTTGCTTAAGAGCCGACGCACTAGCCGATTCTGCCAGGAAACAGTCGCGCTCCACTCTCTCCACCGTCACAACATTTTTCCAAAGCTATCAGCGCAAAGAAAAAAAAAAGAGACACTCCGCTCTCGGGAGGGCTCGAACCTCCAACCTTTTGGTTAACAGCCGAACGCGCTAGTTAATTGCGCCACGGAGGTAGTCGTGCTCCACTCTCACCACCATCAGAACATTTTTCCAAAGGTATCAGCGCAAAGAAAAAAAGAGACACACCGCTCTCGGGAGGGTTGGAACCTCCAACCTTTTGGTTAACAGCCCAGCGCGCAAGCCAATTGCGCCACGGAGACAGTCATGCTCCACTCTCACCACGGTCAGAACACTTCTCCAAAGATATCAGTGCAAAGAAAAAAAAGCGACACACCGCTCATGGGAGGGCTCGAACCTCAAACATTTTGGTTAACAGCACTAGCCGATTGCGCCATGGAGACAGTCGTGCTCCACTCTCACCACGGTCAGAACACTTCTCCAAAGATATCAGTGCAAAGAAAAAAAAGACACACCCCTCTTGTGAGGGCTCGAACCTCCAACCTTTTGGTTAACAGCTGAACACGCTAGCCAACTGCGCCACGGAGACAGTCATGCTCCACTCTCGCCACCGTCGGAACATTTCTCCATAGCTGTCAGCGCAAAGAAAAAAAGAGACACACCGCTCATGGGAGGGTTCGAACCTCCAACCTTTTGGTTAACAGCGCTAGCCAATTGCGCCACGGAGGTTGTCGTGCTCCACTCTCACCACCATCAGAACACTTTACCAAAGATATCAGTGAAAGAATAAAAAGCGACACACCGCTTATGGGAGGCCTCGAACCTCCAATCTTTTGGTTAACAGCTGAACGCGCTAGCCAATTGCGCCAAGGAGATAGTCGTGCTCCACCCTCACCACCGTCAGAACGTTTCTCCAAAGCTATCAGCGCAAAAAAAAGGGACACTCTGCTCCCGGGAGGGCTCGAACCTCCAACCTTTTGCTTAACAGCCGACGCACCTGCAGATTGCGCCACGGAGACAGTCATGCTCCACTCTCACCACCGTCAGAACATTTCTCCAAAGCTATCAGCGCAAAGAAAAAAATGAGACACACCGCTCTCGGGAGGGCTCGAACCTCCAACCTTTTGGTTAATACTTGATCGCGCTAGGCGATTCTGCGACGGAAACAGTCGTGCTCCACTCTCGCCACCGTCAGAACACTTCTCCAAAGATATCAGTGCAAAGAAAAAAAAAGACACACCCCTCTTGGGAGGGCTCGAACCTCCAACCTTTTGGTTAACAGCTGAACACGCTAGCCAACTGCGCCACGGAGACAGTCGTGCTCCACTCTCACCACTGTCGGAACATTTCTCCATAGCTGTCAGCGCAAAGAAAAAAAGCGACACAGCGCTCATGGGACGGCTCAGACCTCCAACTTTTGGTTAACAGGCGATCGCGCAAGCCATTGCACCACGGACCCAACCGCGCTCCACTCTCACCACCGTCAGAACGTTTCTCCAAATCTATCAGCGCAAAAAAAAGCGACAAACTGCTTCCGGGAGGCCTCGAACCTCCAGCCTTTTGCTTAAGAGCCGACGCACTAGCACATTGTGCCACGGAGACAGTCGTGCTCCACTCTCACCACCATCACAACATTTTTCCAAAGCTATCAGCGCAAAGAGAAAAAAGAGACACACCACTCCCGGGAGGGCTCGAACCTCCAACGTTTTGGTTAACAGCCGAACACGCTAGCCAATTGCGTCACGGAGGTAGTCGTGCTCCACTCTCACCACCATCAGAACATTTTTTCAAAGGTATCAGCGCAAAGAAAAAAAGAGACACACCGCTCATGGGAGGGTTCGAACATCCAACCTTTTGGTTAACAGCGCTAGCCAATTGCGCCACGGAGGTAGTCGTGCTCCACTCTCACCACCATCAGAACAC
This sequence comes from Rhipicephalus microplus, assembly GCF_043290135.1. NCBI lineage: Eukaryota > Metazoa > Arthropoda > Arachnida > Ixodida > Ixodidae > Rhipicephalus > Rhipicephalus microplus. The sequence continues at coordinate 10,441,889 of NW_027464590.1, read as the reverse complement.
TTTACCAAAGATATCAGTGAAAGAAAAAAAAGCGACACACCGCTTATGGGAGGCCTCGAACCTCCAATCTTTTGGTTAACAGCTGAACGCGCTTGCCAACTGCGCCAAGGAGATAGTCGTGCTCCACCCTCACCACCGTCAGAACGTTTCTCCAAAGCTATCAGCGCATAAAAAAGGGACACTCTGCTCCCGGGAGGGCTCTAACCTCCAACCTTTTGCTTAACAGCCGACGCACTAGCAGATTGCGCCACAGAGACAGTCATGCTCCACTCTCACCACCGTCAGAACATTTCTTCAAAGCTATCAGCGCAAAGAAAAAAATGAGACACACCGCTCACGGGAGGGCTCGAACCTCCAACCTTTTGGTTAACAGTTGATCGCGCTAGCCGATTCTGCCACGGAAACAGTCGTGCTCCACTCTCGCCACCGTCAGAACATTTCTCCAAAGCTATCAGCGCAAAGAAAAAAAAGGAGACACACCGCTCTCGGGAGGGCTCGAACCTCTAACCTTTTGGTTAACAGCTGAACGCGCTAGCCAATTGCGTCACGGAGGTAGTCGTGCTCCACTCTAACCCCCATCAGAACATTTTTCCAAAGGTATCAGCGCAAAGAAAAAAAGAGACACACCGCTCTCGGGAGGGTTGGAACCTCCAACCATTTGGTTAACAGCCCAACGCGCAAGCCAATTGCGCCACGGAGACAGTCATGCTCCACTCTCACCACGGTCAGAACACTTCTCCAAAGATATCAGTGCAAAGAAAAAAAAGCGACACACCGCTCATGGGAGGGCTCGAACCTCAAACCTTTTGGTTAACAGCGCTAGCCGACTGCGCCATGGAGACAGTCATGCTCCACTCTCACCACGGTCAGAACACTTCTCCAAAGATATCAGTACAAAGAAAAAAAAAAGACACACCCCTCTTGGGAGGGCTCGAACCTCCAACCTTTTGGTTAACAGCTGAACACGCTAGCCAACTGCCCCACGGAGACAGTCGTGCTCCACTCTCACCACTGTCGGAACATTTCTCCATAGCTGTCAGCGCAAAGAAAAAAAGCGACACAGCGCTCATGGGAGGGCTCAAACCTCCAACTTTTGGTTAACAGCCGATCGCGAAAGCCATTGCACCACGGACCCAACCGCGCTCCACTCTCACCACCGTCAGAACGTTTCTCCAAATCTATCAGCGCAAAAAAAGCGACACACTGCTCCCGGGAGGGCTTGAACCTCAAGCCTTTTGCTTAAGAGCCGACGCACTAGCACATTGTGCCACGGAGACAGTCGTGCTCCACTCTCACCACCGTCAGAACATTTCTTCAAAGCTATCAGCGCAAAGAAAAAAAAGAGACACACTGCTCCCGCGAGGGCTCGAACCTCCAACCTTTTGGCTAACAGCCGAACGCGCTAGTTAATTGCGTCACGGAGGTAGTCGTGCTCCACTCTCACCACCATCAGAACATTTTTCCAAAGGTATCAGCGCAAAGAAAAAAAGAGACACACCGCTCTCGGGAGGGTTGGAACCTCCAACCTTTTGGTTAACAGCCCAGCTCGCAAGCCAATTGCGCCACGGAGACAGTCATGCTCCACTCTCACCATGGTCAGAACACTTCTCCAAAGATATCAGTGCACAGAAAAAAAAGCGACACACCGCTCATGGGAGGGCTCGAACCTCAAACCTTTTGGTTAACAGCACTAGCCGATTGCGCCATGGAGACAGTCGTGCTCCACTCTCACCACGGTCAGAACACTTCTCCAAAGATATCAGTGCAAAGAAAAAAAAAGACACACCCCTCTTGGGAGGGCTCGAACCTCCAACCTTTTGGATAACAGCTGAACACGCTAGCCAACTGCGCCACGGAGACAGTCGTGCTCCACTCTCACCACAGTCGGAACGTTTCTCCATAGCTGTCAGCGCAAAAAAAAAAAACAGACACACCGCTCATGGGAGGGTTCGAACCTCCAACCTTTTGGTTAACAGCGCTAGCCAATTGCGCCATGGAGGTTGTCGTGCTCCACTCTCACCACCATCAGAACACTTTACCAAAGATATCAGTGAAAGAAAAAAAAGCGACACACCGCTTATGGGAGGCCGCGAACCTCCAATCTTTTGGTTAACAGCTGAACGCGCTAGCCAATTGCGCCAAGGAGATAGTCGTGCTCCACCCTCACCACCGTCAGAACGTGTCTCCAAAGCTATCGGCGCAAAAAAAGGGACACTCTGCTCCCGGGAGGGCTCGAACCTCCAACCTTTTGCTTAACAGCCGACGCACTAGCAGATTGCGCCACGGAGACCGTCATGCTCCACTCTCACCACCGTCAGAACATTTCTCCAAAGCTATTAGCGCAAAGAAAAAAATGAGACACGCCGCTCTCGGGAGGGCTCGAACCTCCAACCTTTTGGTTAATAGTTGATCGCGCTAGCCGATTCTGCCACGGAAACAGTCGTGCTCCACTCTCGCCACCGTCAGAACACTTCTCCAAAGATATCAGTGCAAAGAAAAAAAAAAGACACACCCCTCTTGGGAGGGCTCGAACCTCCAACCTTTTGGTTAACAGCTGAACACGCTAGCCAACTGCGCCACGGAGACAGTCGTGCTCCACTCTCACCACTGTCGGAACATTTCTCCATAGCTGTCAGCGCAAAGAAAAAAAGCGACACAGCGCTCATGGGAGGGCTCAAACCTCCAACTTTTGGTTAACAGGCGATCGCGCAAGCCATTGCACCACGGACCCAACCGCGCTCCACTCTCACCACCGTCAGAACGTTTCTCCAAATCTATCAGCGCAAAAAAAGCGACAAACTGCTTCCGGGAGGCCTCGAACCTCCAGCCTTTTGCTTAAGAGCCGACGCACTAGCCGATTCTGCCAGGAAACAGTCGCGCTCCACTCTCTCCACCGTCACAACATTTTTCCAAAGCTATCAGCGCAAAGAAAAAAAAAAGAGACACTCCGCTCTCGGGAGGGCTCGAACCTCCAACCTTTTGGTTAACAGCCGAACGCGCTAGTTAATTGCGCCACGGAGGTAGTCGTGCTCCACTCTCACCACCATCAGAACATTTTTCCAAAGGTATCAGCGCAAAGAAAAAAAGAGACACACCGCTCTCGGGAGGGTTGGAACCTCCAACCTTTTGGTTAACAGCCCAGCGCGCAAGCCAATTGCGCCACGGAGACAGTCATGCTCCACTCTCACCACGGTCAGAACACTTCTCCAAAGATATCAGTGCAAAGAAAAAAAAGCGACACACCGCTCATGGGAGGGCTCGAACCTCAAACCTTTTGGTTAACAGCACTAGCCGATTGCGCCATGGAGACAGTCGTGCTCCACTCTCACCACGGTCAGAACACTTCTCCAAAGATATCAGTGCAAAGAAAAAAAAGACACACCCCTCTTGTGAGGGCTCGAACCTCCAACCTTTTGGTTAACAGCTGAACACGCTAGCCAACTGCGCCACGGAGACAGTCATGCTCCACTCTCGCCACCGTCGGAACATTTCTCCATAGCTGTCAGCGCAAAGAAAAAAAGAGACACACCGCTCATGGGAGGGTTCGAACCTCCAACCTTTTGGTTAACAGCGCTAGCCAATTGCGCCACGGAGGTTGTCGTGCTCCACTCTCACCACCATCAGAACACTTTACCAAAGATATCAGTGAAAGAATAAAAAGCGACACACCGCTTATGGGAGGCCTCGAACCTCCAATCTTTTGGTTAACAGCTGAACGCGCTAGCCAATTGCGCCAAGGAGATAGTCGTGCTCCACCCTCACCACCGTCAGAACGTTTCTCCAAAGCTATCAGCGCAAAAAAAAGGGACACTCTGCTCCCGGGAGGGCTCGAACCTCCAACCTTTTGCTTAACAGCCGACGCACCTGCAGATTGCGCCACGGAGACAGTCATGCTCCACTCTCACCACCGTCAGAACATTTCTCCAAAGCTATCAGCGCAAAGAAAAAAATGAGACACACCGCTCTCGGGAGGGCTCGAACCTCCAACCTTTTGGTTAATACTTGATCGCGCTAGGCGATTCTGCGACGGAAACAGTCGTGCTCCACTCTCGCCACCGTCAGAACACTTCTCCAAAGATATCAGTGCAAAGAAAAAAAAAGACACACCCCTCTTGGGAGGGCTCGAACCTCCAACCTTTTGGTTAACAGCTGAACACGCTAGCCAACTGCGCCACGGAGACAGTCGTGCTCCACTCTCACCACTGTCGGAACATTTCTCCATAGCTGTCAGCGCAAAGAAAAAAAGCGACACAGCGCTCATGGGACGGCTCAGACCTCCAACTTTTGGTTAACAGGCGATCGCGCAAGCCATTGCACCACGGACCCAACCGCGCTCCACTCTCACCACCGTCAGAACGTTTCTCCAAATCTATCAGCGCAAAAAAAAGCGACAAACTGCTTCCGGGAGGCCTCGAACCTCCAGCCTTTTGCTTAAGAGCCGACGCACTAGCACATTGTGCCACGGAGACAGTCGTGCTCCACTCTCACCACCATCACAACATTTTTCCAAAGCTATCAGCGCAAAGAGAAAAAAGAGACACACCACTCCCGGGAGGGCTCGAACCTCCAACGTTTTGGTTAACAGCCGAACACGCTAGCCAATTGCGTCACGGAGGTAGTCGTGCTCCACTCTCACCACCATCAGAACATTTTTTCAAAGGTATCAGCGCAAAGAAAAAAAGAGACACACCGCTCATGGGAGGGTTCGAACATCCAACCTTTTGGTTAACAGCGCTAGCCAATTGCGCCACGGAGGTAGTCGTGCTCCACTCTCACCACCATCAGAACACTTTACCAAAGATATCAGTGAAAGAAAAAAAAGCGACACACCGCTTATGGGAGGCCTCGAACCTCCAATCTTTTGGTTAACAGCTGAACGCGCTTGCCAACTGCGCCAAGGAGATAGTCGTGCTCCACCCTCACCACCGTCAGAACGTTTCTCCAAAGCTATCAGCGCATAAAAAAGGGACACTCTGCTCCCGGGAGGGCTCTAACCTCCAACCTTTTGCTTAACAGCTGACGCACTAGCAGATTGCGCCACAGAGACAGTCATGCTCCACTCTCACCACCGTCAGAACATTTCTTCAAAGCTATCAGCGCAAAGAAAAAAATGAGACACACCGCTCTCGGGAGGGCTCGAACCTCCAACCTTTTGGTTAACAGCCGAACGCGTTAGCCAATTGCATCACGGAGGTACTCGTGCTCCACTCTCACCACCATACGAACATTTTTCCAAAGGTATCAGCGCAAAGAAAAAAAGAGACACACCGCTCTCGGGAGGGTTGGAACCTCCAACCTTTTGGTTAACAGCCCAGCGCGCAAGCCAATTGCGCCACGGAGACAGTCATGCTCCACTCTCACCACGGTCAGAACACTTCTCCAAAGATATCAGTGCAAAGAAAAAAAAGCGACACACCGCTCATGGGAGGGCTCGAACCTCAAACCTTTTGGTTAACAGCACTAGCCGATTGCGCCATGGAGACAGTCGTGCTCCACTCTCACCACGGTCAGAACACTTCTCCAAAGATATCAGTGCAAAGAAAAAAAAGACACACCCCTCTTGTGAGGGCTCGAACCTCCAACCTTTTGGTTAACAGCTGAACACGCTAGCCAACTGCGCCACGGAGACAGTCATGCTCCACTCTCGCCACCGTCGGAACATTTCTCCATAGCTGTCAGCGCAAAGAAAAAAAGAGACACACCGCTCATGGGAGGGTTCGAACCTCCAACCTTTTGGTTAACAGCGCTAGCCAATTGCGCCACGGAGGTTGTCGTGCTCCACTCTCACCACCATCAGAACACTTTACCAAAGATATCAGTGAAAGAATAAAAAGCGACACACCGCTTATGGGAGGCCTCGAACCTCCAATCTTTTGGTTAACAGCTGAACGCGCTAGCCAATTGCGCCAAGGAGATAGTCGTGCTCCACCCTCACCACCGTCAGAACGTTTCTCCAAAGCTATCAGCGCAAAAAAAAGGGACACTCTGCTCCCGGGAGGGCTCGAACCTCCAACCTTTTGCTTAACAGCCGACGCACCTGCAGATTGCGCCACGGAGACAGTCATGCTCCACTCTCACCACCGTCAGAACATTTCTCCAAAGCTATCAGCGCAAAGAAAAAAATGAGACACACCGCTCTCGGGAGGGCTCGAACCTCCAACCTTTTGGTTAATACTTGATCGCGCTAGGCGATTCTGCGACGGAAACAGTCGTGCTCCACTCTCGCCACCGTCAGAACACTTCTCCAAAGATATCAGTGCAAAGAAAAAAAAAGACACACCCCTCTTGGGAGGGCTCGAACCTCCAACCTTTTGGTTAACAGCTGAACACGCTAGCCAACTGCGCCACGGAGACAGTCGTGCTCCACTCTCACCACTGTCGGAACATTTCTCCATAGCTGTCAGCGCAAAGAAAAAAAGCGACACAGCGCTCATGGGACGGCTCAGACCTCCAACTTTTGGTTAACAGGCGATCGCGCAAGCCATTGCACCACGGACCCAACCGCGCTCCACTCTCACCACCGTCAGAACGTTTCTCCAAATCTATCAGCGCAAAAAAAAGCGACAAACTGCTTCCGGGAGGCCTCGAACCTCCAGCCTTTTGCTTAAGAGCCGACGCACTAGCACATTGTGCCACGGAGACAGTCGTGCTCCACTCTCACCACCATCACAACATTTTTCCAAAGCTATCAGCGCAAAGAGAAAAAAGAGACACACCACTCCCGGGAGGGCTCGAACCTCCAACGTTTTGGTTAACAGCCGAACACGCTAGCCAATTGCGTCACGGAGGTAGTCGTGCTCCACTCTCACCACCATCAGAACATTTTTTCAAAGGTATCAGCGCAAAGAAAAAAAGAGACACACCGCTCATGGGAGGGTTCGAACATCCAACCTTTTGGTTAACAGCGCTAGCCAATTGCGCCACGGAGGTAGTCGTGCTCCACTCTCACCACCATCAGAACACTTTACCAAAGATATCAGTGAAAGAAAAAAAAGCGACACACCGCTTATGGGAGGCCTCGAACCTCCAATCTTTTGGTTAACAGCTGAACGCGCTTGCCAACTGCGCCAAGGAGATAGTCGTGCTCCACCCTCACCACCGTCAGAACGTTTCTCCAAAGCTATCAGCGCATAAAAAAGGGACACTCTGCTCCCGGGAGGGCTCTAACCTCCAACCTTTTGCTTAACAGCTGACGCACTAGCAGATTGCGCCACAGAGACAGTCATGCTCCACTCTCACCACCGTCAGAACATTTCTTCAAAGCTATCAGCGCAAAGAAAAAAATGAGACACACCGCTCTCGGGAGGGCTCGAACCTCTAACCTTTTGGTTAACAGCTGAACGCGCTAGCCAATTGCGTCACGGAGGTAGTCGTGCTCCACTCTCACCCCCATCAGAACATTTTTCCAAAGGTATTAGCGCAAAGAAAAAAAGAGACACACCGCTCTCGGGAGGGTTGGAACCTCCAACCATTTGGTTAACAGCCCAACGCGCAAGCCAATTGCGCCACGGAGACAGTCATGCTCCACTCTCACCACGGTCAGAACACTTCTCCAAAGATATCAGTGCAAAGAAAAAAAAGCGACACACCGCTCATGGGAGGGCTCGAACCTCAAACCTTTTGGTTAACAGCGCTAGCCGACTGCGCCATGGAGACAGTCATGCTCCACTCTCACCACGGTCAGAACACTTCTCCAAAGATATCAGTACAAAGAAAAAAAAAAGGCACACCCCTCTTGGGAGGGCTCGAACCTCCAACCTTTTGGTTAACAGCTGAACACGCTAGCCAACTGCGCCACGGAGACAGTCGTGCTCCACTCTCACCACTGTCGGAACATTTCTCCATAGCTGTCAGCGCAAAGAAAAAAAGCGACACAGCGCTCATGGGAGGGCTCAAACCTCCAACTTTTGGTTAACAGCCAATCGCGAAAGCCATTGCACCACGGACCCAACCGCGCTCCACTCTCACCACCGTCAGAACGTTTCTCCAAATCTATCAGCGCAAAAAAAGCGACACACTGCTCCCGGGAGGGCTCGAACCTCAAGCCTTTTGCTTAAGAGCCGACGCACTAGCACATTGTGCCACGGAGACAGTCGTGCTCCACTCTCACCACCATCAGAACACTTTACCAAAGATATCAGTGAAAGAAAAAAAAGCGACACACCGCTTATGGGAGGCCTCGAACCTCCAATCTTTTGGTTAACAGCTGAACGCGCTTGCCAACTGCGCCAAGGAGATAGTCGTGCTCCACCCTCACCACCGTCAGAACGTTTCTCCAAAGCTATCAGCGCATAAAAAAGGGACACTCTGCTCCCGGGAGGGCTCGAACCTCCAACCTTTTGGTTAACAGTTGATCGCGCTAGCCGATTCTGCCACGGAAACAGTCGTGCTCCACTCTCGCCACCGTCAGAACATTTCTCCAAAGCTATCAGCGCAAAGAAAAAAAAGGAGACACACCGCTCTCGGGAGGGCTCGAACCTCTAACCTTTTGGTTAACAGCTGAACGCGCTAGCCAATTGCCTCACGGAGGTAGTCGTGCTCCACTCTCACCCCCATCAGAACATTTTTCCAAAGGTATTAGCGCAAAGAAAAAAAGAGACACACCGCTCTCGGGAGGGTTGGAACCTCCAACCATTTGGTTAGCAGCCCAACGCGCAAGCCAATTGCGCCACGGAGACAGTCATGCTCCACTCTCACCACGGTCAGAACACTTCTCCAAAGATATCAGTGCAAAGAAAAAAAAGCGACACACCGCTCATGGGAGGGCTCGAACCTCAAACCTTTTGGTTAACAGCGCTAGCCGACTGCGCCATGGAGACAGTCATGCTCCACTCTCACCACGGTCAGAACACTTCTCCAAAGATATCAGTACAAAGAAAAAAAAAAGGCACACCCCTCTTGGGAGGGCTCGAACCTCCAACCTTTTGGTTAACAGCTGAACACGCTAGCCAACTGCGCCACGGAGACAGTCGTGCTCCACTCTCACCACTGTCGGAACATTTCTCCATAGCTGTCAGCGCAAAGAAAAAAAGCGACACAGCGCTCATGGGAGGGCTCAAACCTCCAACTTTTGGTTAACAGCCAATCGCGAAAGCCATTGCACCACAGACCCAACCGCGCTCCACTCTCACCACCGTCAGAACGTTTCTCCAAATCTATCAGCGCAAAAAAAGCGACACACTGCTCCCGGGAGGGCTCGAACCTCAAGCCTTTTGCTTAAGAGCCGACGCACTAGCACATTGTGCCACGGAGACAGTCGTGCTCCACTCTCACCACCGTCAGAACATTTCTTCAAAGCTATCAGCGCAAAGAAAAAAAAGAGACACACTGCTCCCGGGAGGGCTCGAACCTCCAACCTTTTGGTTAACAGCGCTAGCCAATTGCGCCAAGGAGACAGTCATGCTCCACTCTCACCACAGTCAGAACACTTCTCCAAAGATATCAGTGCAAAGAAAAAAAAAGACACACCCCTCTCGGGAGGGCTCGAACCTCCAACCTTTTGCTCAACAGCCGACGCACTAGCAGATTGCGCCACGGAGGCGGTCGTGCTCCACTCTCACCACCATCAGAACATTTTTCCAAAGGTATCAGTGCAAAGAAAAAAAGAGACACACCGCTCATGGGAGGGTTCGAACCTCCAACCTTTTGGTTAACAGCGCTAGCCAATTGCGCCACGGAGACAGTCGTGCTCCACTCCCACCACGGTCAGAATACTTCTCCAAAGATATCAGTGCAAATAAAAAAAACGACACACCGCTCATGGGAGGGCTCGAGCCTCCAACCTTTTGGTTAACAGCCGATCGCGCTAGCCAATTGCGCCAAGGAGATAGTAGTGCTCTACTCTCACCACAGTCAGAACAATTCTCCAAAGCTATCAGCGCAAAAGAAGACACATCGCTCTGGGTAGGGCTCGAACCTCCCACCTTTTGGTTAATCGCTGAACACGCTAGCCAATTGCGCCACGGAGACGGTCGTGCTCCACTCTCACCAATTTTGGAACATTTCTCCATAGCTGTTAGCGCAAAGAAAAAAGCGAAACGCCGCTCCCGTGAGGGCTCGAAACTCCAACCTTTCGGTAAACAGCCGATCGCGCTAGCCAAATGCGCCAAGTAAACTGTCGTGCTCTACTCCCACCACCGTCAGAACAATTCTCCAAAGCTATCAGCGCAAAGAAAAACAAGAGACACACCACTCTCGGGAGGGCTCTAACCTCCAACCTTTTGGTTAACAGCCGAACGGGCTAGCCAATTGCGTCACGGAGGTAGTCGTGCTCCACTCTCACCACCATCAGAACATTTTTCTAAATGTATCAGCGCAAACAAAAAAAGCGACACACCACTCATGGGAGGGCTCGAACCTCCAACCTTTTGGTTAACAGCCGATCGCGCTAGTCATTACACCACAGAAACAGTCATGCTCCACACTCACTACCGTCAGAACATTTCTCCAAAGCTATCAGCGCAAACAAAAAAAAAGAGACACACTGCTCCTGGGAGGGCTCGAACCTCCAACCTTTTGCTTAACAGCTGACGCACTAGATGATTGCGCCACGGAGACCGTCGCGCCCCACTCTCACCACCGTCCGAACAATTTTCCACAGCTGTCAGCGCAAAGTAAAAGAGACACACCGCTCTCGAGAGGGCTCGAACCTCCAACCTTTTGGTTAACAGCTGAACGCGCTAGCCATTGCTCTAATGAGACAGTCATGCTCCACTCTCACCACCGTCAGAACATTTCTCCAAAGATATCAGCGCAAAAAAAAGAGACAGCGCTCTCGGGAGGGCTCGAACCTCCAACCTTCTGGTTAACAGTTGATCGCGCTAGCCAAGTGCGTCACGGAAGTAGTCGTGCTCTACTCTCACCACCATCAGAACATTATTCCAAAGGTATCAGCGCAAAGAAAAAAAGACACACCGCTCAATGGAAGGCCCGAACCTCCAACCTTTTGGTTAACAGACGATCGCGCTAGCCATTGCACCACGGAACCAACCGCGCTCCATTCTCACCATCGTCAGAACGTTTCTCCAAAGCTATCAGCGCAAAGAAAAAAAGCGACACACTGCTCCCGGGAGGGCTCGAACCTCCAACCTTTTTCTTAACAGCCAACGCACTAGCAGATTGCGCCACGGAGACAGTCGTGCTCCACTCTCACCACTGTCGGAACATTCCTCTATAGCTGTAAGCGCAAAAAAAGCGACACACCGCTCATCGGAGAGCTCGAACCTCCAACCTTTTGGTTAACAGCCGATCGCGCTAGCCATTGCACCACGGACCCAACCGCGCTCCACTCTCCCCACTGTCAGAACGTTTCTCCAAAGCTATCAGCGCAAAGAAAAAAAAGCGACACACTGCTCCCGGGAGGGCTCGAACCTCCAACCTTTTGCTTAACAGCCGACGCACTAGCAGATTGCGCTACGGAGATAGTAGTGCTCCACTCTCACCACCATAACAACATTTTTCCAAAGCTATCAGCGCAAATAAAAAAAAAGGGACACAGCACTCTTGGGAGGGCTCGAACCTCCAACTTTTTGGTTAACCACTGAACACGCTAGGCAATTGCGCCACGGATACAGTCGTGCTCCACTCTCACCACTGTCGGAACATTTCTCCATAGCTAGCAGCGCAAAGAAAAAAGCGAAACGCCGCTCCCTAGAGGGCTCGAAACTCCAACCTTGCGGTAAACAGCTGATCGCGCTAGCCAAATTGCGCCAAGGAGATAGTCGTGCTCTACTCTCACCACCGTCAGAACATTTCTCCAAAGCTATCAGCGCAAAGAAAAAAAAGAGACACACCGCTCTCGGGAGGTCTCGAACCTCCAACCTTTTGGTTAACAGCCGACGCACTAACAGATTGCGCCACGGAGACAGTCGTGCTCCACTCTCACCACCGTCAGAACATTTCTCCAAAGATATCAGTGCAAAGAAAAAAAGCGACACACCTCTAATGGGAGGGCTCGAACCTCCAACTTTTTGGTTAACAGCCGATCGCGCTAGCCATTGCACCACGGACCCAACCGCGCTCCACTCTCACCACCATCAGAACGTTTCGCCAAAGCTATCAGCGCAAAGAAAAAAAGCGACACACTGCTCCCGGGAGGGCTCGAACCTCCAACCTTTTGCTTAACAGCCGACGCACTAGCACATTTCGCCACGGAGACAGTCGTGCTCCACTCTCACCACCGTCAGAACATTTCTCCAAAGTTATCAGCGCAAAGAAAAAAAAGAGACACACCGCTCTTGGGAGGGCTCGAACCTCCAACGTTTTGCTCAACAGCCGACGCACCAGCAGATTGCGCCACGGAGGCGGTCGTGCTCCACTCTCACCACCATCAGAACATTTTTCCAAAGGTATCAGTGCAAAGAAAAAAAGAGACACACCGCTCATGGGAGGGTTCGAACCTCCAACCTTTTGGTTAACAGCGCTAGCCAATTGCGCCACGGAGACAGTCGTGCTCCACTCTCACCACGGTCAGAACACTTCTTCAAAGATATCAGTGCAAATAAAAAAAGCGACACACCGCTCATGGGAGGGCTCGAACCTCCAACCTTTTGGTTAACAGCCGAACGCGCTAGCCAATTGCCTCACGGAGGAAGTCGTGCTCCACTCTCACCACCATCAGAACATTTTTCCAAAGGTATCAGCGCAAAGAAAAAAGAGACACACCGCTCATGGGAGGGTTCTAACCTCCAACCTTTTGGTTAACAGCGCTAGCCAATTGCGCCACGGAGACAGTCGTGCTCCACTCTCACCACGGTCAGAACACTTCTCCAAAGCTATCAGCGCAAAGAAAAAAAAGAGACACACCACTCTCGGGAGGGCTCGAACCTCTAAACATTTGGTTAACAGCCGAACACGCTAGCCAATTGCGTCACGGAGGTAGTCGTGCTCCACTGTCACCACGGTCAGTATACTTCTCCAAAGATATCAGTGCAAAGAAAAAAAAGCGACACACCGCTCATGGGAGGGCTCGAACCTCCAACCTTTTGGTTAACAGCCGATCGCGCTAGCCAATTGCGCCAAGGAGATAGTAGTGCTCTGCTCTCACCACTGTCAGAACAATTCTCCAAAGCTATCAGCGCAAAAGAAGACACATCGCTCTGGGTAGTGCTCGAACCTCCCACCTTTTGGTTAACCGCTGAACACGCTAGCCAATTGCGCCACGGAGACGGTCGTGCTCCACTATCACCAATGTCGGAACATTTCTCCATAGCTGTTAGCGCAAAGAAAAAAGCGAAACGCCGCTCCCGTTAGGGCTCGAAACTCCAACCTTTCGGTAAACAGCCGATCGCGCTAGCCAAATGCGCCAAGTAGACTGTCGTGCTCTACTCCCACCACCGTCAGAACAATTCTCCAAAGCTATCATCGCAAAGAAAAACAAGAGACACACCACTCTCGGGAGGGCTCTAACCTCCAACCTTTTGGTTAACAGCCGAACGCGCTAGCCAATTGCGTCACGGAGGTAGTCGTGCTCCACTCTCACCACCATCAGAACATTTTTCTAAATGTATCAGCGCAAACAAAAAAAGCGACACACCACTCATGGGAGGGCTCGAACCTCCAACCTTTTGGCTAACAGCTGAACGCGCTAGCCAATTGCGCCAGAGAGATAGTCGTGCTCCACTCTCACCACCGTCAGAACATTTCTCCAAAGCTATCAGCGCAAAGAAAAACAAGAGACACACCGCTCAGGGAGGGTTCGAACCTCCAAACTCTTGGTTAACAGCCCATCGCGCTAGCCAATTGTGCCACGGAGACAGTCGTGCTCCGCTCTCACCACGGTCAGAAGACTTCTCCAAAGATATCAGTGCAAAGAAAAAAAAGCGACACACCGCTTATGGGAGGGCTCGAACCTCCAACCTTTTGGTTAACAGCCGATCGCGCTAGTCATTACACCACAGAAACAGTCATGCTCCACTCTCACTACCGTCAGAACATTTCTCCAAAGCTATCAGCGCAAAGAAAAAAAAGAGACACACTGCTCCTGGGAGGGCTCGAACCTCCAACCTTTTGCTTAACAGCTGACGCACTAGATGATTGCGCCACGGAGACCGTCGCGCCCCACTCTCACCACCGTCAGAACATTTTTCCACAGCTGTCAGCGCAAAGTCAAAAGAGACACACCGCTCTCGAGAGGGCTCGAACCTCCCACCTTTTGGTTAACCGCTGAACACGCTAGCCAATTGCGCCACGGAGACGGTCGTGCTTCACTCTCACCAATGTCGGAACATTTCTCCATAGCTGTTAGCGCAAAGAAAAAAGCGAAACGCCGCTCCCGTTAGGGCTCGAAACTCCAACCTTTCGGTAAACAGCCGATCGCGCTAGCCAAATGCGCCAAGTAGACTGTCGTGCTCTACTCCCACCACCGTCAGAACAATTCTCCAAAGCTATCAGCGCAAAGAAAAACAAGAGACACACCACTCTCGGGAGGGCTCTAACCTCCAACTTTTTGGTTAACAGCCGAACGCGCTAGCCAATTGCGTCACGGAGGTAGTCGTGCTCTGCTCTCACCACCGTCAGAACATTTCTCCACAGCTGTCAGCGCAAAGAAAAAATCGACACACTGCTCCCGGGACGGCTTGAACCTCCAACCTTTCAGTTAACAGTTGATCGCGCTAGCCGATTCTGCCACGGAAACAGTCGTGCTCCTCTCTCACCACCGTCAGAACTTTTCTCCAAAACTATCAGCGCAAAGAAAAAAAAGAGACACACCGCTCCCGGGAGGGCTCGAGCCTCCAACCTTTTGGTTAACAGTTGAACGCGCTAGCCGATTCTTCCACGGAAACAGTCGTGCTCACTCTCACCACCGTCATAACATTTCTACAAAGCTATCAGCGCAAACAAAAAAAAGAGACACACTGCTCCCGGGAGGGCTCGAACCTCCAAGCTTTTGCTTAACAGCCGACGCACTAGCAGACTACGCCACGGAGACAATCGTGTTCCACTTTCACCACCGTAAGAACATTTCTTCAAAGCTATCAGCGCAAAGAAAAAAGCGACAGACTGCTCCCGGGAGGGCTCGAACCTCCAACAATTTGCTTAACAGCCGACGAACTAGCAGATTGTGCCACGGAGACAGTCATGCTCCACTCTCACCACTGTCAGAACATTTCTCCAAAGCTATCAGCGCAAAGAAAAAATATACACACCGCCCTCGGGAGGGCTCGAAACTCCAACCTTTTGGTACACAGTTGATTGCGCTAGCCGATTCTGCCACGGAAACAGTCGTGCTTTACTCTCACCACCAACAGAACATTTCTCCAAAGCTATCAGCGCAATGAAAAAAAAGAGACACACTGCTCCCGGGAGGGCTCGAACTTCCAACCTCTTGCTTAACAGCTGACGCACTAACAGATTGCGCCATGGAGACAGTCGTGCTCCACTCTCACCACCGTCAGAACATTTGTCCAAAGCTATCAGCGCAAAGAAAAAAAAGAGACACACCCCTCTCGGGAGGGCTCGAACTTCCAACCTTTTGGTTAACAGCCGAACACGCTAGCCCATTGCGTCAAGGAGGTAGTCGTGCTCCACTCTCACCACCATCACAACATTTTTCCAAAGCTATCAGCGCAAAGAAAAAAAAAGGCACACACCACTCTCGGGAGGGCTCGAACCTCCAACTTTTTGGTTAACCACTGAACACGCTAGCCAATTGCGCCACGGATACAGTCGTGCTCCACTCTCACCATTGTCGGAACATTTCTCCATAGCTAGCAGCGCAAAGAAAAAAGCGAAACGCCGCTCCCTAGAGGGCTCGAAACTCAAACCTTGCGGTAAACAGCTTATCGCGCTAGCCAAATTGCGCCAAGGAGACAGTCGTGCTCCACTCTCACCACCGTCAGAACATTTGTCCAAAGCTATCAGCGCAAAGAAAAAAAAGAGACACACCCCTCTCGGGAGGGCTCGAACTTCCAACCTTTTGGTTAACAGCCGAACACGCTAGCCCATTGCGTCAAGGAGGTAGTCGTGCTCCACTCTCACCACCATCACAACATTTTTCCAAAGATATCAGCGCAAAGAAAAAAAAGAGACACACCGCTCTCGGGAGGGCTCGAACGTCCAACCTTTTGGTTAACAGTTGAACGTGCTAGCCGATTCTTCCACGGAAACAGTCGTGCTTCACTCTCACCACCGTCATAACATTTCTACAAAGCCATCAGCGCAAAGAAAAAAAAGAGACACACTGCTCCCGGGAGGGCTCGAACCTCCAATCTTTTGCTTAACAGCCGACGCACTAGCAGACTACGCCACGGAGACAGTCGTGTTCCACTTTCACCACCGTAAGGACATTTCTTCAAAGCTATCAGCGCAAAGAAAAAAAGCGACAGACTGCTCCCGGGAGGGCTCGAACCTCCAACATTTTGCTTAACAGCCGACGAACTAGCAGATTGTGCCACGGAGACAGTCATGCTCCACTCTCACCACTGTCAGAACATTTCTCCAAAGCTATCAGCGCAAAGAAAAAAATACACACCGCCCTGGGGAGGGCTCGAAACTCCAACATTTTGGTTTACAGTTGATTGCGCTAGCCGATTCTGCCACGGAAACAGTCGTGCTTTACTCTCACCTCCAACAGAACATTTCTCCAAAGCCAACAGCGCAATGAAAAAAAGAGACACACTGCTCCCGGGAGGGCTCGAACTTCCAACCTCTTGCTTACAGCTGACGCACTAACAGATTGCGCCACGGAGACAGTCGTGCTCCACTCTCACCACGGTCAGAACATTTCTCCAAAGCTATCAGCGCAAAGAAAAAAAAGACACACCGCTCTCGGGAGGGCACGAACCTCCAGCCTTTTGGTTAACAGCCGAACACGCTAGCCAATTGCGTCACGGAGGTAGTCGTGCTCCACTCTCACCACCATAAGAACATTTTTCTAAAGGTATAAGCGCAAAAAAAAGAGACACACCGCTCTAGGTAGGGTTCGAACCTCCAACCTTTTAGTTAACAGCCCAACGCGCTAGCCAATTGCGCCACGGAGACAGTCGTGCTCTCCTCTCACCACGGTCAGAACACTTCTCTAAAGATATCAGTGCAAAAAAAGCGACACAGCGCTTATGGGAGGGCTCGAACCTCCAACCTTTTGGTTAACAGCCGATAGCGCTAGCCATTACACCACGGAAACAGTCATGCTCCACTCTCACTACCGTCAGAACATTTCTCCAAAGCTATAAGCGCAAAGAAAAAAAAGAGACACACTGCTCCTGGGAGGGCTCGAACCTCCAACCTTTTGCTTAACAGCTGACGCACTAGATGATTGCGCCACGGAGACAGTCGCGCCCCACTCTCACCACCGTCAGAACATTTCTCCACAGCTGTCAGCGCAAAGTAAAAAAACACACCGCTCTCGGGAGGGCTCAAACCTCCAACCTTTTAGTTAACAGCTGAACGCGCTAGCCATTGCTCCACAGAGACAGTCATGCTCCACTCTCACCACCGTCAGAAAATTTCTCCAAATCTATCAGCGCAAAGAAAAAAAAAGACACACCGCTCTCGGGAGGGCTCGAACCTCCAACCTTCTGGTTAACAGTTGATCGCGCTAGCCAAGTGCGTCGCGGAGGTAGTCGTGCTCTACTCTCACCACAATCAGAACATTTTTTCAAAGCTATCAGCGCAAAGAAAAAAAGCGACACACTGCTCCCGGGAGGGCTCGAACCTCCAACCTTTTGCTTAACAGCCAACGCACTAGCAGATTGCGCCACGGAGACAGTCGTGCTCCACATTCACCACTGGCGGAACATTCCTCTATAGCTGTAAGCGCAAAGAAAAAAGCGACACACCGCTCATGGGAGGGCTCGAACCTCCAACCTTTCGGTTAACAGCCGATCGCGCTAGCCATTGCACCACATACCCAACCGCGCTCCACTCTCACCACTGTCAGAACGTTTCTCCAAAGCAATCAGCGCAAAGAAAAAAAAGCGACACTCTGCTCCCGGGAGGGCTCGAACCTCCAACCTTTTGCTTAACAGCCGACGCACTAGCAGATTGCGCCACGGAGACAGTAGTGCTCCACTCTCACCACCGTCACAACATTTCTCCAAACCTATCAGCGCAAAGAAAAAAAAGAGACACACCACTCTCAGGGGGGCTCGAACCCCCAAGCTTTTGGTTAACAGCCGAACGCGCTAGCCAATTGCGTCACGGAGGAAGTCGTGCTCCACTCTCACCACCATCAGAACATTTTTCCAAAGGTATCAGCGCAAAGAAAAAAGAGGCACACCGCTCATGGGAGGGTTCAAACCTCCAACCTTTTGGTTAACAGCGCTAGCCAGTTGCGCCACGGAGACAGTCGTGCTCCACTCTCACCACGGTCAGAACACTTCTCAAAAGCTATCAGCGCAAAGAAAAAAAAAGAGACACACCACTCTCGGGAGGGCTCGAACCTCCAAACGTTTGGTTAACAGCCGAACACGCTAGCCAATTGCGTCACGGAGGTAGTCGTGCTCCACTGTCACCACGGTCAGAATACTTCTCCAAAACTATCAGCGCAAAAGAAGACACATCGCTCTGGGTAGGGCTCGAACCTCCCACCTTTTGAATAACCGCTGAAAACGCTAGCCAATTGCGCCACGGAGACGGTCGTGCTCCACTCTCACCAAAGTCGCAACATTTCTCCATAGCTGTTAGCGCAAAGAAAAAAGCAAAACGCCGCTCCCATGAGGGCTCGAAACTCCAACCTTTCGGTAAACAGCCGATTGCGCTAGCCAAATGCGCCAAGTAGACTGTCGTGCTCTACTCTCACCACCGTCAGAACAATTCTCCACAGCTGTCAGCGCAAAGAAAAAAGGGACACACCTCTCTCGGAAGGGCTCGAACATCACACCTTTTGGTTAACAGCTGAACGCGCTAGCCAATTGCGCCAAGGAGATAGTCGTGCTGCGCTCTCACCACCGTCACAACATTTTTCCAAAGCTATCAGCGCAAAGAAAAAAAAAGAGACACACTGCTCTCGGGAGGGCTCGAACCTCCAAACTTTTGGTTATCAGTTCAACGCGCTAGCCGATTCTGCCACGGAAACAGTCTTGCTCCACTCTCCCTACCGTCAGAAATTTTTCTAAAGGTATCAGCGCAAAAAAAGAGACACACCCCTCATGGGACGGTTCGAACCTCCAACCTTTTGGTAAACAGCCCAACGCACTAGCCAATTGCGCCACGGAGACAGTCGTGCTCCGCTCTCACCACGGTCATAACACTTCTCCAAAGATATCAGTGCAAAGAAAAAAAGCGACACACCGCTCATGGGGGGGCTCGAACCTCCAACCTTTTGGTTGACAGCTGAACGCGCTAGCCAATGGCGCCAAGGAGATAGTCGTGCTCCACTCTCACCACCGTCGGAACATTTCTCCAAAGCTATCAGCGCAAAAAGAAAAAAGAGACACACCGCTCTCGGGAGGGCTCGAACCTCCAACCTTTTGGTTAACAGCCGAACGCGCTAGCCAATTTCATCACGGAGGTAGTCGTGCTCCACTCTCACCACCATACGAACATTTTTCTTAAGGTATAAGCGCAAAAAAAGAGACACACCGCTCATGGTAGGGTTCGAACCTCCAACCTTTTAGTTAACAGCCCAACGCGCTAGCCAATTGCGCCACGGAGACAGTCGTGCTCCGCTCTCACCACGGTCAGAACACTTCTCTAAAGATATCAGTGCAAAAAAAAGCGACACAGCGCTTATGGGAGGGCTCGAACCTCCAACCTTTTGGTTAACAGCCGATAGCGCTAGCCATTACACCACGGAAACAGTCATGCTCCACTCTCACTACCGTCAGAACATTTCTCCAAAGCTATCAGCGCAAAGAAAAAAAAGAGACACACTGCTCCTGGGAGGGCTCGAACCTCCAACCTTTTGCTTAACAGCTGACGCACTAGATGATTGCGCCACGGAGACAGTCGCGCCCCACTCTCACCACCGTCAGAACATTTCTCCACAGCTGTCAGCGCAAAGTAAAAGAGACACACCGCTCTCGGGAGGGCTCAAACCTCCAACCTTTTAGTTAACAGCTGAACGCGCTAGCCATTGCTCCACAGAGACAGTCATGCTCCACTCTCACCACCGTCAGAACATTTCTCCAAATCTATCAGCGCAAAGAAAAAAAAAGACACACCGCTCTCGGGAGGGCTCGAACCTCCAACCTTCTGGTTAACAGTTGATCGCGCTAGCCAAGTGCGTCGCGGAGGTAGTCGTGCTCTACTCTCACCACAATCAGAACATTTTTTCAAAGCTATCAGCGCAAAGAAAAAAAGCGACACACTGCTCCCGGGAGGGCTCGAACCTCCAACCTTTTGCTTAACAGCCAACGCACTAGCAGATTGCGCCACGGAGACAGTCGTGCTCCACTTTCACCACTGTCGGAACATTCCTCTATAGCTGTAAGCGCAAAGAAAAAAGCGACACACCGCTCATGGGAGGGCTCGAACCTCCAACCTTTCGGTTACCAGCCGATCGCGCTAGCCATTGCACCACAGACCCAACCGCGCTCCACTCTCACCACTGTCAGAACGTTTCTCCAAAGCAATCAGCGCGAAGAAAAAAAAGCGACACTCTGCTCCCGGGAGGGCTCGAACCTCCAACCTTTTGCTTAACAGCCGACGCACTAGCAGATTGCGCCACGGAGACAGTAGTGCTCCACTCTCACCACCGTCACAACATTTCTCTCCAAACCTATCAGCGCAAAGAAAAAAAAGAGACACACCACTCTCAGGGGGGCTCGAACCCCCAACCTTTTGGTTAACAGCCGAACGCGCTAGCCAATTGCGTCACGGAGGAAGTCGTGCTCCACTCTCACCACCATCAGAACATTTTTCCAAAGGTATCAGCGCAAAGAAAAAAGAGGCACACCGCTCATGGGAGGGTTCAAACCTCCAACCTTTTGGTTAACAGCGCTAGCCAATTGCGCCACGGAGACAGTCGTGCTCCACTCTCACCACGGTCAGAACACTTCTCCAAAGCTATCAGCGCAAAGAAAAAAAAGAGACACACCACTCTCGGGAGGGCTCGAACCTCCAAACGTTTGGTTAACAGCCGAACACGCTAGCCAATTGCGTCACGGAGGTAGTCGTGCTCCACTGTCACCACGGTCAGAATACTTCTCCAAAGATATCAGTGCAAAGAAAAAAAAGCGACACACCGCTCATGGGAGGGCTCGAACCTCCAACCTTTTGGTTAACAGCCGATCGCGCTAGCCAATTGCGCCAAGGAGATAGTAGTGCTCTACTCTCACCACTGTCAGAACAATTCTCCAAAGCTATCAGCGCAAAAGAAGACACATCGCTCTGGGTAGGGCTCGAACCTCCCACCTTTTGAATAACCGCTGAACACGCTAGCCAATTGCGCCACGAAGACGGTCGTGCTCCACTCTCACCAATGTCGCAACATTTCTCCATAGCTGTTAGCGCAAAGAAAAAAGTGAAACGCCGCTTCCATGAGGGCTCGAAACTCCAACCTTTCGGTAAACAGCCGATTGCGCTAGCCAAATGCGCCAAGTAGACTGTCGTGCTCTACTCTCACCACCGTCAGAACAATTCTCCACAGCTGTCAGCGCAAAGAAAAAAGGGACACACCTCTCTCGGAAGGGCTCGAACCTCACACCTTTTGGTCAACAGCTGAACGCGCTAGCCAATTGCGCCAAGGAGATAGTCGTGCTCCGCTCTCACCACCGTCACAACATTTTTCCAAAGGTATCAGCGCAAAGAAAAAAAAGAGACACACTGCTCTCGGGAGGGCTCCAACCTCCAAACTTTTGGTTATCAGTTCAACGCGCTAGCCGATTCTGCCACGGAAAGAGTCTTGCTCCACTCTCCCTACCATCAGAACATTTTTCTAAAAGTATCAGCGCAAAAAAAAGAGACACACCCCTCATGGGACGGTTCGAACCTCCAACCTTTTGGTAAACAGCCCAACGCACTAGCCAATTGTGCCACGGAGACAGTCGCGCTCCGCTCTCACCACGGTCATAACACTTCTCCAAAGATATCAGTGCAAAGAAAAAAAGCGACACACCGCTCCTGGGGGGGCTCGAACCTCCAACCTTTTGGTTGACAGCTGAACGCGCTAGCCAATTGCGCCAAGGAGATAGTCGTGCTCCACTCTCACCACCGTCAAACGTTTCTCCAAAGCTATCAGCGCAAAGAGAAAAAAGAGACACACCGCTCTCGGGAGGGCTCGAACCTCAAACCTTTTGGTTAACAGCCGAACGCGCTAGCCAATTGCATCACGGAGGTAGTCGTGCTCCACTCTCACCACCATACGAACATTTTTCTAAAGGTATCAGCGCAAAGAAAAAGAGAGACACACCGCTCATGGGAGGGTTCGAACCTCCAACCTGTTGGTTAACAGCCCTACGCGCTAGCCAATTGCGCCACGGAGACATTCGTGCTCCGCTCTCACCACGGTCAGAACACTTCTCCAAAGATATCAGTGCAAAGAAAAAAAAGCGACACACTGCTTATGGGAGGGCTCGAACCTCCAGCCTTCTGGTTAACAGCCGAACGCGCTAGCCAAGTGCGTAACGGAGGTAGTCGTGCTCTACTCTCACCACCATCAGAACATTTTTCCAAAGGTATCAGCGCAAAGAAAAAAAGAGACACATTGCTCCCGGGAGGGCTCAAACCTCCAACATTTTGCTTAACAGCCGAAGCACTAGCACATTGCGCCACGGAGACAGTCATGCTCCACTCTCACCACCGTCCGAACATTTCTTCAAAGCTATCAGCGCAAAGAAAAAAAAGAGACACACTGCTCCCTGAAGGGCTCGAATTCCTCCAACTTTTGCTTAACAGCCAACGCACTAACAGATTGCGCCACGAAGACAGTCGTGCTCCACTCTCACCACCATCACAACATTTCTCCAAAGCTATCAGCGCAAAGAAAAAGAGACACACCGCTCTCGGGAGAGCTCGAACCTCCAACCTTCTAGTTAACAGCCGAACGGGCTAGCCAAGTGCGTCACGGAGGTAGTCGTGCTCCAGTCTCACCACCATACGAACATTTTTCTAAAAGTATCAGCGCAAAGAAAAAAAGAGACACGCCGCTCATGGGAGGGTTCGAACCTCCAACCTTTTGGTTAACAGCCCAACGCGCTAGCCAATTGCGCCACGGAGACAGTCATGCTCCGCTCTCACCACGATCAGAACGTTTTTCCAAAGGTATCAGCGCAAAGAAAAAAAGAGACACACTGCTCCCGGGAGGGCTCAAACCTCCAACCTTTTGCTTAACAGCCGACGCACTAGCACATTGCGCCACGGAGACAGTCGTGCTCCACTCTCACCACCGTCCGAACATTTATTCAAAGCTATCAGCGCAAAGAAAAAAAGAGACACACTGCTCCCGGGAGGGCTCGAAATCCTCCAACTTTTGCTTAACAACCGACGCACTAACAGATTGCGCCACGAAGACAGTCGTGCTCCACTCTCACCACCGTCAGGACATTTCTCCAAAGCTATCAGCGCAAAGAAAAAGAAAGAGACACACCGCTCTCGGGAGAGCTCGAACCTCCAACCTTCTGGTTACCAGCCGAACGCGCTAGCCAAGTGCGTAACCGAGGTAGTCGTGCTCTACTCTCACCACGGTCAGAACACTTCTCCAAAGATATCACTGCAAAGAAAAAAAGCGACACACCGCTAATGGGAGGGCTCGAACCTCCAACTTTTTGGTTAGCAGCCGATCGCGCTAGCCATTGCACCACGGACCCAACCGCGCTCCACTCTCACCACCGTCAGAATGTTTCTCCAAAGCTATCAGCGCAAAGAAAAAAAGCGAAACACTGCTCCCGGGAGGGCTCAAACCTCCAACCTTTTGCTTAACAGCCGACGCACTAGCACATTGCGCCACGGAGACAGTCGTGCTCCACTCTCACCACCGTCCGAACATTTCTTCAAAGCTATCAGCGTAAAGAAAAAAAAGAGACACACTGCTCCCGGGAGGGCTCGAACCCCCAACCTTTTGGTTAACAGTTGATCGCGCTAGCCGATTCTGCCACGGAAACAGTCGCGCTCCACTCTCTCCACCGTCAGAACATTTCTCCAAAGTTATCAGCGCAAAGAAAAAAAAGAGACACACCGCTCTTGGGAGGGCTCGAACCTCCAACCTTTTGCTTAACAGCCGACGCACTAGCAGATTGCGCCACGGAGACGGTCCTGCTCCACTCTCACCGCTGTCACAACATTTTTCCAAAGCTATCAGCGCAAAGAAAAAAAAGAGACACACCACTCTCGGGAGGGCTCGAACCTCCAACCTTTTGGTTAACAGCTGAACACGCTAGCCAATTGCGTCACGGAGGTAGTCGTGCTTCACTTTTATCACCATCAGAACATTTTTCAAAGGTATCAGTGTAAAGAAAAAAAGAGACACACCGCTCAAGGGAGGGTTCGAACCTCCAATCTTTTGGTTAACAGCGCTAGCCAATTGTGCCACGGAGACAGTCGTGCTCCGCTCTCACCACGGTCAGAACACTTCTCCAAAGATATCAGTGCGAAGAAAAAAAGCGACACACTGCTTACGGGAGGGCTCGAACCTCCAACCTTCTGGTTAACAGCCGAACGCGCTAGCCAAGTGCGTAACGGAGGTAGTCGTGCTCTACTCTCACCACCATCAGAACATTTTTCCAAAGGTATCAGCGCAAAGAAAAAAAGAGACACACTGCTCCCGGGAGGGCTCAAACCTCCAACCTTTTGCTTAACAGCCGACGCACTAGCACATTGCGCCACGGAGACAGTCGTGCTCCACTCTCACCACCGTCCGAACATTTCTTCAAAGCTATCAGCGCAAAGAAAAAAAAGAGACACGCTGCTCCCGGGAGGGCTCGAACTCCTTCAACTTTTGCTTAACAGCCGACGCACTAACAGATCGCGCCACGAAGACAGTCGTGCTCCACTCTCACCACCGTCAGAACATTTCTCCAAAGCTATCAGCGCAAAGAAAAAGAAAGAGACACACCGCTCTCGGGAGAGCTCGAACCTCCAACCTTCTGGTTAACAGCCGAACGCGCTAGCCAAGTGCGTAACCGAGGTAGTCGTGCTCTACTCTCACCACGGTCAGAACACTTCTCCAAAGATATCACTGCAAAGAAAAAAAGCGACACACCGCTAATGGGAGGGCTCGAACCTCCAACTTTTTGGTTAACAGCCGATCGCGCTAGCCATTGCACCACGGACCCAACCGCGCTCCACTCTCACCACCGTCAGAACGTTTCTTCAAAGCTATCAGCGCAAAGAAAAAAAGCGAAACACTGCTCCCGGGAGGACTCAAACCTCCAACCTTTTGCTTAACAGCCGACGCACTAGCACATTGCGCCACGGAGACAGTCGTGCTCCACTCTCACCACCGTCCGAACATTTTTTCAAAGCTATCAGCGCAAAGAAAAAAAAGAGACACACTGCTCCCGGGAGGGCTCGAACCACCAACGTTTTGGTTAACAGTTGATCGCGCTAGCGGATTCTGCCACGGAAACAGTCGCGCTCCACTCTCTCCACCGTCAGAACATTTGTCCAAAGTTATCAGCGCAAAGAAAAAAAAGAGATACACCGCTCGTGGGAGGGCTCGAACCTCGAACCTTTTGCTTAACAACCGACGCACTAGCAGATTGCGCCACGGAGACGGTCGTGCTCCACTCTCACCACTGTCACAACATTTTTCCAAAGCTATCAGCGCAAAGAAAAAAAAGAGACACACCACTCTCGGGAGGGCTCGAACCTCCAACCTTTTGGTTAACAGCTGAACACGCTAGCCAATTGCGTCACGGAGGTAGTCGTGCTTCACTTTTATCACCATCAGAACATTTTTCAAAGGTATCAGTGTAAAGAAAAAAAGAGACGCACCGCTCAAGGGAGGGTTCGAACCTCCAACCTTTTGGTTAACAGCGCTAGCCAATTGCGCCACGGAGACAGTCGTGCTCCACTCTCACCACGGTCAGAACACTTCTCCAAAGATATCAGTGCAAAGAAAAAAAAGCGACACACCGCTCATGGCAGGGCTCGAACCTTCAACCTTTTGGTTAACAGCCGATCGCGCTAGGCAATTGCGCCAAGGAGATAGTAGTGCTCTACTCTCACCACTGTCAGAACAATTCTCCAAAGCTATCAGCGCAAAGAAAAAAAGACACACCGCTCTGGGGAGGGCTCGAACCTCCAACTTTTTGGTTAACCACTGAACACGCTAGCCAATTGCGCCACGAAGACAGTCGTGCTCCACTCTCACCACTGTCGGAACATTTCTCCATAGCTGTCAGCGCAAAGAAAAAAGCAAAACGCCGCTCCCGTGAGGGCTCGAAACTCCAACCTTGCGGTAAACAGCTGATCGCGCTAGCCAAATGCGCCAAGTAGACAGTCGTGCTCTACTCTCACCACCGTCAGAACATTTCTCCACAGCTGTCAGCGCAAAGAAAAAGAGACACACCTCTCTCGGAAGGGCTCGAACTTCAAACCTTTCGGGTAACAGCTAAATGCGCTAGCCAATTGCGCCAAGGAGATATTCGTGCTCTTCTCTCACCACCGTCAGAACATTTCTCCAAAGCTATCAGCGCAAAGAAAAAAGAAGAGACACACCGCGCTCGGGAGGGCTCGAACCTCCAAACTTTTGGTTATCAGTTGAACGCGCTAGCCGATTCTGCCACGGAAACAGTCTTGCTCCACATTCCCTACCGTCAGAACATTTTTCTAAAGGTATCAGCGCAAAAAAAAGAGACACACCCCTCATGGGATGGTTCGAACCTCCAACCTTTTGGTAAACAGCCCAATGCGCTAGCCAGTTGCGCCACGGAGACAGTCGTGCTCCGCTCTCACCACGGTCAGAACACTTCTCCAAAGATATCAGTGCAAAGAAAACAAGTGACACACCGCTCATTGGGGGGCTCGAACCTCCAACCTTTTGGTTGACAGCTGAACGCGCTAGCCAATTGCGTCAAGGAGATAGTCATGCTCCACTCTCACCACCGTCAGAACATTTCTCCAAAGCTATCAGCACAAAGAAAAAAAAGAGACACACCGCTCTATGGAGGGCTCGAACCTCCAACCTTTTGGTTAACAGCCGAACGCGCTAGCGAATTGCGCCACGGAGACAGTCGTGCTCCACTCTCACCACGGTCAGAACACTTCTCCAAAGCTATCAGCGCAAAGAAAAAAAAGAGACACACCACTCTCGGGAGGGCTCGAACCTCTAAACTTTTGGTTAACAGCCGAACACGCTTGCCAATTGCGTCACGGAGGTAGTCGTGCTCCACTGTCACCACGGTCAGAATACTTCTCCAAAGATATCAGTGCAAAGAAAAAAAAGCGACACACCGCTCATGGGAGGGCTCGAACCTCCAACCTTTTGGTTAACAGCCGATCGCGCTAGCCAATTGCGCCAAGGAGATAGTAGTGCTCTACTCTCACCACTGTCAGAACAATTCTCCAAAGCTATCAGCGCAAAAGAAGACACATCGCTCTGGGTAGGGCTCGAACCTCCCACCTTTTGAATAACCGCTGAACACGCTAGCCAATTGCGCCACGAAGACGGTCGTGCTCCACTCTCACCAATGTCGCAACATTTCTCCATAGCTGTTAGCGCAAAGAAAAAAGCGAAACGCCGCTTCCATGAGGGCTCGAAACTCCAACCTTTCGGTAAACAGCCGATTGCGCTAGCCAAATGCGCCAAGTAGACTGTCGTGCTCTACTCTCACCACCGTCAGAACAATTCTCCACAGCTGTCAGCGCAAAGAAAAAAGGGACACACCTCTCTCGGAAGGGCTCGAACCTCACACCTTTTGGTCAACAGCTGAACGCGCTAGCCAATTGCGCCAAGGAGATAGTCGTGCTCCGCTCTCACCACCGTCACAACATTTTTCCAAAGCTATCAGCGCAAAGAAAAAAAAGAGACACACTGCTCTCGGGAGGGCTCCAACCTCCAAACTTTTGGTTATCAGTTCAGCGCGCTAGCCGATTCTGCCACGGAAACAGTCTTGCTCCACTCTCCCTACCATCAGAACATTTTTCTAAAAGTATCAGCGCAAAAAAAAGAGACACACCCCTCATGGGACGGTTCGAACCTCCAACCTTTTGGTAAACAGCCCAACGCACTAGCCAATTGCGCCACGGAGACAGTCGCGCTCCGCTCTCACCACGGTCATAACACTTCTCCAAAGATATCAGTGCAAAGAAAAAAGCGACACACCGCTCCTGGGGGGGCTCGAACCTCCAACCTTTTGGCTGACAGCTGAACGCGCTAGCCAATTGCGCCACTGAGATAGTCGTGCTCCACTCTCACCACCGTCAGAACGTTTCTAAAGCTATCAGCGCAAAGAGAAAAAAGAGACACACCGCTCTCGGGAGGGCTCGAACCTCCAACCTTTTGGTTAACAGCCGAACGCGCTAGCCAATTGCATCACGGAGGTAGTCGTGCTCCACTCTCACCACCATACGAACATTTTTCTAAAGGTATCAGCGCAAAGAAAAAGAGAGACACACCGCTCATGGGAGGGTTCGAACCTCCAACCTGTTGGTTAACAGCCCTACGCGCTAGCCAATTGCGCCACGGAGACATTCGTGCTCCGCTCTCACCACGGTCAGAACACTTCTCCAAAGATATCAGTGCAAAGAAAAAAAAGCGACACACTGCTTATGGGAGGGCTCGAACCTCCAGCCTTCTGGTTAACAGCCGAACGCGCTAGCCAAGTGCGTAACCGAGGTAGTCGTGCTCTACTCTCACCACGGTCAGAACACTTCTCCAAAGATATCACTGCAAAGAAAAAAAGCGACACACCGCTAATGGGAGGGCTCGAACCTCCAACTTTTTGGTTAGCAGCCGATCGCGCTAGCCATTGCACCACGGACCCAACCGCGCTCCACTCTCACCACCGTCAGAATGTTTCTCCAAAGCTATCAGCGCAAAGAAAAAAAGCGAAACACTGCTCCCGGGAGGGCTCAAACCTCCAACCTTTTGCTTAACAGCCGACGCACTAGCACATTGCGCCACGGAGACAGTCGTGCTCCACTCTCACCACCGTCCGAACATTTCTTCAAAGCTATCAGCGTAAAGAAAAAAAAGAGACACACTGCTCCCGGGAGGGCTCGAACCCCCAACCTTTTGGTTAACAGTTGATCGCGCTAGCCGATTCTGCCACGGAAACAGTCGCGCTCCACTCTCTCCACCGTCAGAACATTTCTCCAAAGTTATCAGCGCAAAGAAAAAAAAGAGACACACCGCTCTTGGGAGGGCTCGAACCTCCAACCTTTTGCTTAACAGCCGACGCACTAGCAGATTGCGCCACGGAGACGGTCCTGCTCCACTCTCACCGCTGTCACAACATTTTTCCAAAGCTATCAGCGCAAAGAAAAAAAAGAGACACACCACTCTCGGGAGGGCTCGAACCTCCAACCTTTTGGTTAACAGCTGAACACGCTAGCCAATTGCGTCACGGAGGTAGTCGTGCTTCACTTTTATCACCATCAGAACATTTTTCAAAGGTATCAGTGTAAAGAAAAAAAGAGACACACCGCTCAAGGGAGGGTTCGAACCTCCAATCTTTTGGTTAACAGCGCTAGCCAATTGTGCCACGGAGACAGTCGTGCTCCGCTCTCACCACGGTCAGAACACTTCTCCAAAGATATCAGTGCAAAGAAAAAAAAGCGACACACCGCTCATGGCAGGGCTCGAACCTTCAACCTTTTGGTTAACAGCCGATCGCGCTAGGCAATTGCGCCAAGGAGATAGTAGTGCTCTACTCTCACCACTGTCAGAACAATTCTCCAAAGCTATCAGCGCAAAGAAAAAAAGACACACCGCTCTGGGGAGGGCTCGAACCTCCAACTTTTTGGTTAACCACTGAACACGCTAGCCAATTGCGCCACGAAGACAGTCGTGCTCCACTCTCACCACTGTCGGAACATTTCTCCATAGCTGTCAGCGCAAAGAAAAAAGCAAAACGCCGCTCCCGTGAGGGCTCGAAACTCCAACCTTGCGGTAAACAGCTGATCGCGCTAGCCAAATGCGCCAAGTAGACAGTCGTGCTCTACTCTCACCACCGTCAGAACATTTCTCCACAGCTGTCAGCGCAAAGAAAAAGAGACACACCTCTCTCGGAAGGGCTCGAACTTCAAACCTTTCGGGTAACAGCTAAATGCGCTAGCCAATTGCGCCAAGGAGATATTCGTGCTCTTCTCTCACCACCGTCAGAACATTTCTCCAAAGCTATCAGCGCAAAGAAAAAAGAAGAGACACACCGCGCTCGGGAGGGCTCGAACCTCCAAACTTTTGGTTATCAGTTGAACGCGCTAGCCGATTCTGCCACGGAAACAGTCTTGCTCCACATTCCCTACCGTCAGAACATTTTTCTAAAGGTATCAGCGCAAAAAAAAGAGACACACCCCTCATGGGATGGTTCGAACCTCCAACCTTTTGGTAAACAGCCCAATGCGCTAGCCAGTTGCGCCACGGAGACAGTCGTGCTCCGCTCTCACCACGGTCAGAACACTTCTCCAAAGATATCAGTGCAAAGAAAACAAGTGACACACCGCTCATTGGGGGGCTCGAACCTCCAACCTTTTGGTTGACAGCTGAACGCGCTAGCCAATTGCGTCAAGGAGATAGTCATGCTCCACTCTCACCACCGTCAGAACATTTCTCCAAAGCTATCAGCACAAAGAAAAAAAAGAGACACACCGCTCTAGGGAGGGCTCGAACCTCCAACCTTTTGGTTAACAGCCGAACGCGCTAGCGAATTGCGCCACGGAGACAGTCGTGCTCCACTCTCACCACGGTCAGAACACTTCTCCAAAGCTATCAGCGCAAAGAAAAAAAAGAGACACACCACTCTCGGGAGGGCTCGAACCTCTAAACTTTTGGTTAACAGCCGAACACGCTTGCCAATTGCGTCACGGAGGTAGTCGTGCTCCACTGTCACCACGGTCAGAATACTTCTCCAAAGATATCAGTGCAAAGAAAAAAAAGCGACACACCGCTCATGGGAGGGCTCGAACCTCCAACCTTTTGGTTAACAGCCGATCGCGCTAGCCAATTGCGCCAAGGAGATAGTAGTGCTCTACTCTCACCACTGTCAGAACAATTCTCCAAAGCTATCAGCGCAAAAGAAGACACATCGCTCTGGGTAGGGCTCGAACCTCCCACCTTTTGAATAACCGCTGAACACGCTAGCCAATTGCGCCACGAAGACGGTCGTGCTCCACTCTCACCAATGTCGCAACATTTCTCCATAGCTGTTAGCGCAAAGAAAAAAGCGAAACGCCGCTTCCATGAGGGCTCGAAACTCCAACCTTTCGGTAAACAGCCGATTGCGCTAGCCAAATGCGCCAAGTAGACTGTCGTGCTCTACTCTCACCACCGTCAGAACAATTCTCCACAGCTGTCAGCGCAAAGAAAAAAGGGACACACCTCTCTCGGAAGGGCTCGAACCTCACACCTTTTGGTCAACAGCTGAACGCGCTAGCCAATTGCGCCAAGGAGATAGTCGTGCTCCGCTCTCACCACCGTCACAACATTTTTCCAAAGCTATCAGCGCAAAGAAAAAAAAGAGACACACTGCTCTCGGGAGGGCTCCAACCTCCAAACTTTTGGTTATCAGTTCAGCGCGCTAGCCGATTCTGCCACGGAAACAGTCTTGCTCCACTCTCCCTACCATCAGAACATTTTTCTAAAAGTATCAGCGCAAAAAAAGAGACACACCCCTCATGGGACGGTTCGAACCTCCAACCTTTTGGTAAACAGCCCAACGCACTAGCCAATTGCGCCACGGAGACAGTCGCGCTCCGCTCTCACCACGGTCATAACACTTCTCCAAAGATATCAGTGCAAAGAAAAAAGCGACACACCGCTCCTGGGGGGGCTCGAACCTCCAACCTTTTGGCTGACAGCTGAACGCGCTAGCCAATTGCGCCACTGAGATAGTCGTGCTCCACTCTCACCACCGTCAGAACGTTTCTAAAGCTATCAGCGCAAAGAGAAAAAAGAGACACACCGCTCTCGGGAGGGCTCGAACCTCCAACCTTTTGGTTAACAGCCGAACGCGCTAGCCAATTGCATCACGGAGGTAGTCGTGCTCCACTCTCACCACCATACGAACATTTTTCTAAAGGTATCAGCGCAAAGAAAAAGAGAGACACACCGCTCATGGGAGGGTTCGAACCTCCAACCTGTTGGTTAACAGCCCTACGCGCTAGCCAATTGCGCCACGGAGACATTCGTGCTCCGCTCTCACCACGGTCAGAACACTTCTCCAAAGATATCAGTGCAAAGAAAAAAAAGCGACACACTGCTTATGGGAGGGCTCGAACCTCCAGCCTTCTGGTTAACAGCCGAACGCGCTAGCCAAGTGCGTAACGGAGGTAGTCGTGCTCTACTCTCACCACCATCAGAACATTTTTCCAAAGGTATCAGCGCGAAGAAAAAAAGAGACACACTGCTACCGGGAGGGCTCAAACCTCCAACATTTTGCTTAACAGCCGAAGCACTAGCACATTGCGCCACGGAGACAGTCATGCTCCACTCTCACCACCGTCCGAACATTTCTTCAAAGCTATCAGCGCAAAGAAAAAAAAGAGACACACTGCTCCCTGAAGGGCTCGAATTCCTCCAACTTTTGCTTAACAGCCAACGCACTAACAGATTGCGCCACGAAGACAGTCGTGCTCCACTCTCACCACCATCACAACATTTCTCCAAAGCTATCAGCACAAATAAAAAGAGACACACCGCTCTCGGGAGAGCTCGAACCTCCAACCTTCTAGTTAACAGCCGAACGGGCTAGCCAAGTGCGTCACGGAGGTAGTCGTGCTCCAGTCTCACCACCATACGAACATTTTTCTAAAAGTATCAGCGCAAAGAAAAAAAGAGACACGCCGCTCATGGGAGGGTTCGAACCTCCAACCTTTTGGTTAACAGCCCAACGCGCTAGCCAATTGCGCCACGGAGACTTTTTTTTTTTTTTCTTTATTGCCGGCTTCGCACAAAAGAAATACAATTTACGATCACTTTTAAACAAGTTTAAAAAAAAACACCAGCCTGGCTGTGACATTGCGCCACGGAGACAGTCATACTCCGCTCTCACCATGGTCAGAACACTTCTCCAAAGATATCAGTGCGAAGAAAAAAAGAGACACACTGCTCTCGGGAGGGCTCAAACCTCCAACATTTTGCTTAACAGCCGAAGCACTAGCACATTGCGCCACGGAGACAGTCATGCTCCACTCTCACCACCGTCCGAACATTTCTTCAAAGCTATCAGCGCAAAGAAAAAAAGAGACACACTGCTCCCTGGAGGGCTCGAATTCCTCCAACTTTTGCTTAACAGCCAACGCACTAACAGATTGCGCCACGAAGACAGTCGTGCTCCACTCTCACCACCATCACAACATTTCTCCAAAGCTATCAGCGCAAAGAAAAAGAGACACACCGCTCTCGGGAGAGCTCGAACCTCCAACCTTCTAGTTAACAGCCGAACGGGCTAGCGAAGTGCGTCACGGAGGTAGTCGTGCTCCAGTCTCACCACCATACGAACATTTTTCTAAAAGTATCAGCGCAAAGAAAAAAAGAGACACGCCGCTCATGGGAGGGTTCGAACCTCCAACCTTTTGGTTAACAGCCCAACGCGCTAGCCAATTGCGCCACGGAGACAGTCATGCTCCGGTCTCACCACGGTCAGAACACTTCTCCAAAGATATCAGTGCGAAGAAAAAAAGCGACACACTGCCTAAGGGAGGGCTCGAACCTCCAACCTTCTGGTTAACAGCCGAACGCGCTAGCCAAGTGCGTAACGGAGGTAGTCGTGCTCTACTCTCACCACCATCAGAACATTTTTCCAAAGGTATCAGCGCAAAGAAAAAAAGAGACACACTGCTCCCGGGAGGGCTCAAACCTCCAACCTTTTGCTTAACAGCCGACGCACTAGCACATTGCGCCACGGAGACAGTCGTGCTCCACTCTCACCACCGTCCGAACATTTCTTCAAAGCTATCAGCGCAAAGAAAAAAAAGAGACACGCTGCTCCCGGGAGGGCTCGAACTCCTTCAACTTTTGCTTAACAGCCGACGCACTAACAGATCTCGCCACGAAGACAGTCGTGCTCCACTCTCACCACCGTCAGAACATTTTTCCAAAGCTATCAGCGCAAAGAAAAATAAGAGACACACCACTCTCGGGAGGGCTCGAACCTCCAACCTTTTGGTTAACAGCTGAACACGCTAGCCAATTGCGTCACGGAGGTAGTCGTGCTCCACTCTCACCACGGTCAGAACACTTTTCAAAGATATCAGTGCAAAGAAAAAAAGCGACACACCGCTCATGGGGTCCTCGAACCTCCAACCTTTTGGTTGACAGCTGAACGCGCTAGCCAATTGCGCCAAGGAGATAGTCGTGCTCCACTCTCACCACCGTCAGAACATTTCTCCAAAGCTATCAGCGCAAAGAAAAAAAAGAGGCACACCGCTCTCGGGAGGGCTCGAACCTCCAACCTTTTGGTTAACAGCCGAACGCGCTAGCCAATTGCATCACGGAGGTAGTCGTGCTCCACTCTCACCACCATACGAACATTTTTCTAAAGGTATCAGCGCAAAGAAAAAAAGAGACACACCGCTCATGGGAGGATTCGAACCTCCAACCTGTTGGTTAACAGCCCTACGCGCTAGCCAATTGCGCCACGGAGACAGTCGTGCTCCGCTCTCACCACGGTCAGAACACTTCTCCAAAGATATCAGTGCAAAGAAAAAAAAGCGACACACTGCTTATGGGACGGCTCGAACCTCCAACCTTCTGGTTAACAGCCGAACGCGCTAGCCAAGTGCGTAACGGAGGTAGTCGTGCTCTACTCTCACCACCATCAGAACATTTTTCCAAAGGTATCAGCGCAAAGAAAAAAAGAGACACACTGCTCCCGGGAGGGCTCAAGCCTCCAACCTTTTGCTTAACAGCCGAAGCACTAGCACATTGCGCCACGGAGACAGTCATGCTCCACTCTCACCACCGTCAGAACGTTTCTCTAAAGCTATCAGCGCTAAGAAAAAAAGCGACACACTGCTCCCGGGAGGGCTCAAACCTCCAACCTTTTGCTTAACAGCCGACGCACTAGCACATTGCGCCACGGAAACAGTCGTGCTCCACTCTCACCACCGTCCGAACATTTCTTCAAAGCTATCAGCGCACAGAAAAAAAAGAGACACACTGCTCCCGGGAGGGCTCGAACCACCAATCTTTTGGTTAGCAGTTGATCGCGCTAGCCGATTCTGAAACGGAAACAGTCGCGCTCCACTCTCTCCACCGTCAGAACATTTCTCCAAAGTTGTCAGCGCAAAGAAAAAAAAAAGAGACACACCGCTCTTGGGAGGGCTTGAACCTCCAACCTTTTGCTTAACAGCCGACGCATTAGCAGATTGTGCCACGGAGACGGTCATGCTCCGCTCTCACCACCGTCACAACATTTTTCCAAAGCTATCAGCGCAAAGAAAAAAAAGAGACACACTGTTCTCGGGAGGGCTCGAACCTCCAAACTTTTGGTTATCAGTCGAACGCGCAAGCCGATTCTGCCACGGAAACAGTCTTGCTCCACTCTCCCTACCGTCAGAACATTTTTCTAAAGGTATCAGCGCAAAAAAAGAGACACACCTCTCATGCGACGGTTCGAACCTCCAACCTTTTGGTAAACAGCCCAACGCACTAGCCAATTGAGCCACGGAGACAGTCGTGCTCCGCTCTCACCACGGTCATAACACTTCTCCAAAGATATCAGTGCAAAGAAAAAAAGCGACACACCGCTCATGGGGCGGCTCGAACCTCCAACCTTTTGGTTGACAGCTGAACGCGCTAGCCAATTGCGCCAAGGAGATAGTCGTGCTCCACTCTCACCACCGTCAGAACATTTCTCAAAAGCTATCAGTGCAAAGAAAAAAAAGAGACACACCGCTCTCGGGAGGGCTCGAACCTCCAACCTTTTGGTTAACAGCCGAACGCGTTAGCCAATTGCATCACGGAGGTACTCGTGCTCCACTCTCACCACCATACGAACATTTTTCTAAAGGTATCAGCGCAAAGAAAAAGAGAGACACACCGCTCATGGGAGGGTTCGAACCTCCAACCTGTTGGTTAACAGCCCTACGCGCTAGCCAATTGCGCCACGGAGACATTCGTGCTCCGCTCTCACCACGGTCAGAACACTTCTCCAAAGATATCAGTGCAAAGAAAAAAAAGCGACACACTGTTTATGGGAGGGCTCGAACCTCCAACCTTCTGGTTAACAGCCGAACGCGCTAGCCAAGTGCATAACGGAGGTAGTCGTGCTCTACTCTCACCACCATCAGAACATTTTTCCAAAGCTATCAGCGCAAAGAAAAAAAAGAGACACACTGCTCCCGGGAGGGCTCGAATTCCTCCAACTTTTGCTTAACAGCCAACGCACTAACAGATTGCGCCACGAAGACAGTCGTGCTCCACTCTCACCACCATCAGAACATTTCTCCAAAGCTATCAGCGCAAAGAAAAAGAAAGAGACACACCGCTCTCGGGAGGGCTCGAACCACCAATCTTTTGGTTAGCAGTTGATCGCGCTAGCCGATTCTGAAACGGAAACAGTCGCGCTCCACTCTCTCCACCGTCAGAACATTTCTCCAAAGTTATCAGCGCAAAGAAAAAGAGACACACCTCTCTCGGAAGGGCTCGAACTTCAAACCTTTCGGGTAACAGCTAAATGCGCTAGCCAATTGCGCCAAGGAGATAGTCGTGCTCTTCTCTCACCACCGTCAGAACATTTCTCCAAAGCTATCAGCGCAAAGAAAAAAGAAGAGACACACCGCGCTAGGGAGGGCTCGAACCTCCAAACTTTTGGTTATCAGTTGAACGCGCTAGCCGATTCTGCCACGGAAACAGTCTTGCTCCACATTCCCTACCGTCAGAACAATTTTTCTAAAGGTATCAGCGCAAAAAAAGAGACAAACCCCTCATGGGATGGTTCGAACCTCCAACCTTTTGGTAAACAGCCCAATGCGCTAGCCAGTTGCGCCACGGAGACAGTCGTGCTCCGCTCTCACCACGGTCAGAACACTTCTCCAAAGATATCAGTGCAAAGAAAACAAGTGACACACCGCTCATTGGGGGGCTCGAACCTCCAACCTTTTGGTTGACAGCTGAACGCGCTAGCCAATTGCGCCAAGGAGATAGTCATGCTCCACTCTCACCACCGTCAGAACATTTCTCCAAAGCTATCAGCGCAAAGAAAAAAAAGAGACACACCGCTCTAGGGAGGGCTCGAACCTCCAACCTTTTGGTTAACAGCCGAACGCGCTAGCCGATTGCATCACGGAGGTAGTCGTGCTCCACTCTCACCACCATACGAACATTTTTCTAAAGGTATCAGCGCAAAGAAAAAAAAGAGACACACCGCTCATGGGAGGGTTCGAACCTCCAACCTGTTGGTTAACAGCCCAACGCGCTAGCCAATTGCGCCACAGAGACAGTCGTGCTCCGCTCTCACCACGGTCAGAACACTTCTACAAAGATATCAGTGCAAAGAAAAAAAGCGACACACTGCTTATGGGACGGCTCGAACCTCCAACCTTCTGGTTAACAGCCGAAAGCGCTAGCCAAGTGCGTAACGGAGGTAGTCGAGCTCTACTCTCACCACCATCAGAACATTTTTCCAAAGGTATCCGCGCAAAGAAAAAAAGAGACACACTGCTCCCGGGAGAGCTCAAACCTCCAACCTTTTGCTTAACAGCCGAAGCACTAGCACATTGCGCCACGGAGACAGTCATGCTCTACTCTCACCACCGTCCGAACATTTCTTCAAAGCTATCAGCGCAAAGAAAAAAAAGAGACACACTGCTCCCGGGAGGGTTCGAACTCCTCCAACTTTTGCTTAACAGCCAACACACTAACAGATTGCGCCACGAAGACAGTCGTGCTCCACTCTCACCACCATCAGAACATTTCTCCAAGCTATCAGCGCAATAAAAAAGAAAGAGACACACCGCTCTCGGGAGAGCTCGAACCTCCAACCTTCTGGTTAACAGCCGAACGCGCTAGCCAAGTGCGTAACGGAGGTAGTCGTGCTCTACTCTCACCACGGTCAGAACACTTCTCCAATGATATCAGTGCAAAGAAAAAAAGCGACACACCGCTAATGGGAGGGCTCGAACCTCCAACTTTTTGGTTAACAGCCGATCGTGCTAGCCATTGCACAACGGACCCAACCGCGCTCCACTCTCCCCAC
Source organism: Rhipicephalus microplus (assembly GCF_043290135.1). Taxonomy (NCBI): domain Eukaryota; kingdom Metazoa; phylum Arthropoda; class Arachnida; order Ixodida; family Ixodidae; genus Rhipicephalus; species Rhipicephalus microplus. Next base: position 10,403,709 of record NW_027464590.1, on the reverse strand, counting down.
TGTCAGAACGTTTCTCCAAAGCTATCAGCGCAAAGAAAAAAAGCGACACACTGCTCCCGGGAGGGCTCAAACCTCCAACCTTTTGCTTAACAGCCGACGCACTAGCACATTGCGCCACGGAGACAGTCGTGCTCCACTCTCACCACCGTCCGAACATTTTTCAAAGCTATCAGCGAAAAGAAAAAAAAGAGACACACTGCTCCCGGGAGGGCTCGAACCACCAACCTTTTGGTTAACAGTTGATCGCGCCAGCTAATTTTGCCACGGAAACAGTCGCGCTCCACTCTCTCCACCGTCAGAACATTTCTCCAAAGTTATCACCGCAAAGAAAAAAAAGAGACACACCGCTCTTGGGAGGGCTCGAACCTCCAACCTTTTGCTTAACAGCCGACGCACTAGCAGATTGCGCCACGGAGACGGTCGTGCTCCACTCTCACCACTGTCACAACATTTTTCCAAAGCTATCAGCGCAAAGAAAAATAAGAGACACACCACTCTCGGGAGGGCTCGAACCTCCAACCTTTTGGTTAACAGCTGAACACGCTAGCCAATTGCGTCACGGAGGTAGTCGTGCTCCACTCTCACCACGGTCAGAACACTTCTCCAAAGATATCAGTGCAAAGAAAAAAAGCGACACACCGCTCATGGGGGGCTCGAACCTCCAACCTTTTGGTTGACAGCTGAACGCGCTAGCCAATTGCGCCAAGGAGATAGTCGTTCTCCACTCTCACCACCGTCAGAACATTTCTCCAAAGCTATCAGCGCAAAGAAAAAAAAGAGGCACACCGCTCGCGGGAGTGCTCGAACCTCCAACCTTTTGGTTAACAGCCGAACGCGCTAGCCAATTGCATCACGGAGGTAGTCGTGCTCCACTCTCACCACCACACGAACATTTTTCTAAAGGTATCAGCGCAAAGAAAAAAAGAGACACACCGCTCATGGGAGGATTCGAACCTCCAACCTGTTGGTTAACAGCCCTACGCGCTAGCCAATTGCGCCACGGAGACAGTCGTGCTCCGCTCTCACCACGGTCAGAACACTTCTCCAAAGATATCAGTGCAAAGAAAAAAAAGCGACACACTGCTTATGGGACGGCTCGAACCTCCAACCTTCTGGTTAACAGCCGAACGCGCTAGCCAAGTGCGTAACGGAGGTAGTCGTGCTCTACTCTCACCACCATCAGAACATTTTTCCAAAGGTATCAGCGCAAAGAAAAAAAGAGACACACTGCTCCCGGGGGGGCTCAAACCTCCAACCTTTTGCTTAACAGCCGAAGCACTAGCACATTGCGCCACGGAGACAGTCATGCTCCACTCTCACCACCGTCAGAACGTTTCTCTAAAGCTATCAGCGCTAAGAAAAAAAGCGACACACTGCTCCCGGGAGGGCTCAAACCTTCAACCTTTTGCTTAACAGCCGACGCACTAGCACATTGCGCCACGGAAACAGTCGTGCTCCACTCTCACCACCGTCCGAACATTTCTTCAAAGCTATCAGCGCACAGAAAAAAAAGAGACACACTGCTCCCGGGAGGGCTCGAACCACCAATCTTTTGGTTAGCAGTTGATCGCGCTAGCCGATTCTGAAACGGAAACAGTCGCGCTCCACTCTCTCCACCGTCAGAACATTTCTCTAAAGTTGTCAGCGCAAAGAAAAAAAAAGAGACACACCGCTCTTGGGAGGGCTTGAACCTCCAACCTTTTGCTTAACAGCCGACGCATTAGCAGATTGCGCCACGGAGACGGTCGTGCTCCGCTCTCACCACCGTCACAACATTTTTCCAAAGCTATCAGCGCAAAGAAAAAAAAGAGACACACTGTTCTCGGGAGGGCTCGAACCTCCAAACTTTTGGTTATCAGTCGAACGCGCAAGCCGATTCTGCCACGGAAACAGTCTTGCTCCACTCTCCCTACCGTCAGAACATTTTTCTAAAGGTATCAGCGCAAAAAAAGAGACACACCTCTCATGCGACGGTTCGAACCTCCAACCTTTTGGTAAACAGCCCAACGCACTAGCCAATTGAGCCACGGAGACAGTCGTGCTTCGCTCTCACCACGGTCATAACACTTCTCCAAAGATATCAGTGCAAAGAAAAAAAGCGACACACCGCTCATGGGGCGGCTCGAACCTCCAACCTTTTGGTTGACAGCTGAACGCGCTAGCCAATTGCGCCAAGGAGATAGTCGTGCTCCACTCTCACCACCGTCAGAACATTTCTCAAAAGCTATCAGTGCAAAGAAAAAAAAGAGACACACCGCTCTCGGGAGGGCTCGAACCTCCAACCTTTTGGTTAACAGCCGAACGCGTTAGCCAATTGCATCACGGAGGTACTCGTGCTCCACTCTCACCACCATACGAACATTTTTCTAAAGGTATCAGCGCAAAGAAAAAGAGAGACACACCGCTCATGGGAGGGTTCGAACCTCCAACCTGTTGGTTAACAGCCCTACGCGCTAGCCAATTGCGCCACGGAGACATTCGTGCTCCGCTCTCACCACGGTCAGAACACTTCTCCAAAGATATCAGTGCAAAGAAAAAAAAGCGACACACTGTTTATGGGAGGGCTCGAACCTCCAACCTTCTGGTTAACAGCCGAACGCGCTAGCCAAGTGCATAACGGAGGTAGTCGTGCTCTACTCTCACCACCATCAGAACATTTTTCCAAAGCTATCAGCGCAAAGAAAAAAAAGAGACACACTGCTCCCGGGAGGGCTCAAACCTCCAACCTTTTGCTTAACAGCCGAAGCACTAGCACATTGCGCCACGGAGACAGTCATGCTCCACTCTCACCACCGTCAGAACGTTTCTCTAAAGCTATCAGCGCTAAGAAAAAAAGCGACACACTGCTCCCGGGAGGGCTCAAACCTCCAACCTTTTGCTTAACAGCCGACGCACTAGCACATTGCGCCACGGAAACAGTCGTGCTCCACTCTCACCACCGTCCGAACATTTCTTCAAAGCTATCAGCACAAATAAAAAGAGACACACTGCTCCCGGGAGGGTTCGAACTCCTCCAACTTTTGCTTAACAGCCAACGCACTAACAGATTGCGCCACGAAGACAGTCGTGCTCCACTCTCACCACCATCAGAACATTTCTCCAAAGCTATCAGCGCAAAGAAAAAGAAAGAGACACACCGCTCTCGGGAGGGCTCGAACCACCAATCTTTTGGTTAGCAGTTGATCGCGCTAGCCGATTCTGAAACGGAAACAGTCGCGCTCCACTCTCTCCACCGTCAGAACATTTCTCCAAAGTTATCAGCGCAAAGAAAAAGAGACACACCTCTCTCGGAAGGGCTCGAACTTCAAACCTTTCGGGTAACAGATAAATGCGCTAGCCAATTGCGCCAAGGAGATAGTCGTGCTCTTCTCTCACCACCGTCAGAACATTTCTCCAAAGCTATCAGCGCAAAGAAAAAAGAAGAGACACACCGCGCTAGGGAGGGCTCGAACCTCCAAACTTTTGGTTATCAGTTGAACGCGCTAGCCGATTCTGCCACGGAAACAGTCTTGCTCCACATTCCCTACCGTCAGAACATTTTTCTAAAGGTATCAGCGCAAAAAAAGAGACAAACCCCTCATGGTATGGTTCGAACCTCCAACCTTTTGGTAAACAGCCCAATGCGCTAGCCAGTTGCGCCACGGAGACAGTCGTGCTCCGCTCTCACCACGGTCAGAACACTTCTCCAAAGATATCAGTGCAAAGAAAACAAGTGACACACCGCTCATTGGGGGGCTCGAACCTCCAACCTTTTGGTTGACAGCTGAACGCGCTAGCCAATTGCGCCAAGGAGATAGTCATGCTCCACTCTCACCACCGTCAGAACATTTCTCCAAAGCTATCAGCGCAAAGAAAAAAAAGAGACACACCGCTCTAGGGAGGGCTCGAACCTCCAACCTTTTGGTTAACAGCCGAACGCGCTAGCCGATTGCATCACGGAGGTAGTCGTGCTCCACTCTCACCACCATACGAACATTTTTCTAAAGGTATCAGCGCAAAGAAAAAAAAGAGACACACCGCTCATGGGAGGGTTCGAACCTCCAACCTGTTGGTTAACAGCCCAACGCGCTAGCCAATTGCGCCACAGAGACAGTCGTGCTCCGCTCTCACCACGGTCAGAACACTTCTACAAAGATATCAGTGCAAAGAAAAAAAGCGACACACTGCTTATGGGACGGCTCGAACCTCCAACCTTCTGGTTAACAGCCGAAAGCGCTAGCCAAGTGCGTAACGGAGGTAGTCGAGCTCTACTCTCACCACCATCAGAACATTTTTCCAAAGGTATCCGCGCAAAGAAAAAAAGAGACACACTGCTCCCGGGAGAGCTCAAACCTCCAACCTTTTGCTTAACAGCCGAAGCACTAGCACATTGCGCCACGGAGACAGTCATGCTCTACTCTCACCACCGTCCGAACATTTCTTCAAAGCTATCAGCGCAAAGAAAAAAAAGAGACACACTGCTCCCGGGAGGGTTCGAACTCCTCCAACTTTTGCTTAACAGCCAACACACTAACAGATTGCGCCACGAAGACAGTCGTGCTCCACTCTCACCACCATCAGAACATTTCTCCAAGCTATCAGCGCAATAAAAAAGAAAGAGACACACCGCTCTCGGGAGAGCTCGAACCTCCAACCTTCTGGTTAACAGCCGAACGCGCTAGCCAAGTGCGTAACGGAGGTAGTCGTGCTCTACTCTCACCACGGTCAGAACACTTCTCCAATGATATCAGTGCAAAGAAAAAAAGCGACACACCGCTAATGGGAGGGCTCGAACCTCCAACTTTTTGGTTAACAGCCGATCGTGCTAGCCATTGCACAACGGACCCAACCGCGCTCCACTCTCCCCACTGTCAGAACGTTTCTCCAAAGCTATCAGCGCAAAGAAAAAAAGCGACACACTGCTCCCGGGAGGGCTCAAACCTCCAACCTTTTGCTTAACAGCCGACGCACTAGCACATTGCGCCACGGAGACAGTCGTGCTCCACTCTCACCACCGTCCGAACATTTTTCAAAGCTATCAGCGAAAAGAAAAAAAAGAGACACACTGCTCCCGGGAGGGCTCGAACCACCAACCTTTTGGTTAACAGTTGATCGCGCCAGCTAATTTTGCCACGGAAACAGTCGCGCTCCACTCTCTCCACCGTCAGAACATTTCTCCAAAGTTATCACCGCAAAGAAAAAAAAGAGACACACCGCTCTTGGGAGGGCTCGAACCTCCAACCTTTTGCTTAACAGCCGACGCACTAGCAGATTGCGCCACGGAGACGGTCGTGCTCCACTCTCACCACTGTCACAACATTTTTCCAAAGCTATCAGCGCAAAGAAAAATAAGAGACACACCACTCTCGGGAGGGCTCGAACCTCCAACCTTTTGGTTAACAGCTGAACACGCTAGCCAATTGCGTCACGGAGGTAGTCGTGCTCCACTCTCACCACGGTCAGAACACTTCTCCAAAGATATCAGTGCAAAGAAAAAAAGCGACACACCGCTCATGGGGGGCTCGAACCTCCAACCTTTTGGTTGACAGCTGAACGCGCTAGCCAATTGCGCCAAGGAGATAGTCGTTCTCCACTCTCACCACCGTCAGAACATTTCTCCAAAGCTATCAGCGCAAAGAAAAAAAAGAGGCACACCGCTCGCGGGAGTGCTCGAACCTCCAACCTTTTGGTTAACAGCCGAACGCGCTAGCCAATTGCATCACGGAGGTAGTCGTGCTCCACTCTCACCACCACACGAACATTTTTCTAAAGGTATCAGCGCAAAGAAAAAAAGAGACACACCGCTCATGGGAGGATTCGAACCTCCAACCTGTTGGTTAACAGCCCTACGCGCTAGCCAATTGCGCCACGGAGACAGTCGTGCTCCGCTCTCACCACGGTCAGAACACTTCTCCAAAGATATCAGTGCAAAGAAAAAAAAGCGACACACTGCTTATGGGACGGCTCGAACCTCCAACCTTCTGGTTAACAGCCGAACGCGCTAGCCAAGTGCGTAACGGAGGTAGTCGTGCTCTACTCTCACCACCATCAGAACATTTTTCCAAAGGTATCAGCGCAAAGAAAAAAAGAGACACACTGCTCCCGGGAGGGCTCAAACCTCCAACCTTTTGCTTAACAGCCGAAGCACTAGCACATTGCGCCACGGAGACAGTCATGCTCCACTCTCACCACCGTCAGAACGTTTCTCTAAAGCTATCAGCGCTAAGAAAAAAAGCGACACACTGCTCCCGGGAGGGCTCAAACCTTCAACCTTTTGCTTAACAGCCGACGCACTAGCACATTGCGCCACGGAAACAGTCGTGCTCCAGTCTCACCACCGTCCGAACATTTCTTCAAAGCTATCAGCGCACAGAAAAAAAAGAGACACACTGCTCCCGGGAGGGCTCGAACCACCATTCTTTTGGTTAGCAGTTGATCGCGCTAGCCGATTCTGAAACGGAAACAGTCGCGCTCCACTCTCTCCACCGTCAGAACATTTCTCTAAAGTTGTCAGCGCAAAGAAAAAAAAAGAGACACACCGCTCTTGGGAGGGCTTGAACCTCCAACCTTTTGCTTAACAGCCGACGCATTAGCAGATTGCGCCACGGAGACGGTCGTGCTCCACTCTCACCACCGTCACAACATTTTTCCAAAGCTATCAGCGCAAAGAAAAAAAAGAGACACACTGTTCTCGGGAGGGCTCGAACCTCCAAACTTTTGGTTATCAGTCGAACGCGCAAGCCGATTCTGCCACGGAAACAGTCTTGCTCCACTCTCCCTACCGTCAGAACATTTTTCTAAAGGTATCAGCGCAAAAAAAGAGACACACCTCTCATGCGACGGTTCGAACCTCCAACCTTTTGGTAAACAGCCCAACGCACTAGCCAATTGAGCCACGGAGACAGTCGTGCTTCGCTCTCACCACGGTCATAACACTTCTCCAAAGATATCAGTGCAAAGAAAAAAAGCGACACACCGCTCATGGGGCGGCTCGAACCTCCAACCTTTTGGTTGACAGCTGAACGCGCTAGCCAATTGCGCCAAGGAGATAGTCGTGCTCCACTCTCACCACCGTCAGAACATTTCTCAAAAGCTATCAGTGCAAAGAAAAAAAAGAGACACACCGCTCTCGGGAGGGCTCGAACCTCCAACCTTTTGGTTAACAGCCGAACGCGTTAGCCAATTGCATCACGGAGGTACTCGTGCTCCACTCTCACCACCATACGAACATTTTTCTAAAGGTATCAGCGCAAAGAAAAAGAGAGACACACCGCTCATGGGAGGGTTCGAACCTCCAACCTGTTGGTTAACAGCCCTACGCGCTAGCCAATTGCGCCACGGAGACATTCGTGCTCCGCTCTCACCACGGTCAGAACACTTCTCCAAAGATATCAGTGCAAAGAAAAAAAAGCGACACACTGTTTATGGGAGGGCTCGAACCTCCAACCTTCTGGTTAACAGCCGAACGCGCTAGCCAAGTGCATAACGGAGGTAGTCGTGCTCTACTCTCACCACCATCAGAACATTTTTCCAAAGCTATCAGCGCAAAGAAAAAAAAGAGACACACTGCTCCCGGGAGGGCTCAAACCTCCAACCTTTTGCTTAACAGCCGAAGCACTAGCACATTGCGCCACGGAGACAGTCATGCTCCACTCTCACCACCGTCAGAACGTTTCTCTAAAGCTATCAGCGCTAAGAAAAAAAGCGACACACTGCTCCCGGGAGGGCTCAAACCTCCAACCTTTTGCTTAACAGCCGACGCACTAGCACATTGCGCCACGGAAACAGTCGTGCTCCACTCTCACCACCGTCCGAACATTTCTTCAAAGCTATCAGCACAAATAAAAAGAGACACACTGCTCCCGGGAGGGTTCGAACTCCTCCAACTTTTGCTTAACAGCCAACGCACTAACAGATTGCGCCACGAAGACAGTCGTGCTCCACTCTCACCACCATCAGAACATTTCTCCAAAGCTATCAGCGCAAAGAAAAAGAAAGAGACACACCGCTCTCGGGAGGGCTCGAACCACCAATCTTTTGGTTAGCAGTTGATCGCGCTAGCCGATTCTGAAACGGAAACAGTCGCGCTCCACTCTCTCCACCGTCAGAACATTTCTCCAAAGTTATCAGCGCAAAGAAAAAGAGACACACCTCTCTCGGAAGGGCTCGAACTTCAAACCTTTCGGGTAACAGATAAATGCGCTAGCCAATTGCGCCAAGGAGATAGTCGTGCTCTTCTCTCACCACCGTCAGAACATTTCTCCAAAGCTATCAGCGCAAAGAAAAAAGAAGAGACACACCGCGCTAGGGAGGGCTCGAACCTCCAAACTTTTGGTTATCAGTTGAACGCGCTAGCCGATTCTGCCACGGAAACAGTCTTGCTCCACATTCCCTACCGTCAGAACATTTTTCTAAAGGTATCAGCGCAAAAAAAGAGACAAACCCCTCATGGTATGGTTCGAACCTCCAACCTTTTGGTAAACAGCCCAATGCGCTAGCCAGTTGCGCCACGGAGACAGTCGTGCTCCGCTCTCACCACGGTCAGAACACTTCTCCAAAGATATCAGTGCAAAGAAAACAAGTGACACACCGCTCATTGGGGGGCTCGAACCTCCAACCTTTTGGTTGACAGCTGAACGCGCTAGCCAATTGCGCCAAGGAGATAGTCATGCTCCACTCTCACCACCGTCAGAACATTTCTCCAAAGCTATCAGCGCAAAGAAAAAAAAGAGACACACCGCTCTAGGGAGGGCTCGAACCTCCAACCTTTTGGTTAACAGCCGAACGCGCTAGCCGATTGCATCATGGAGGTAGTCGTGCTCCACTCTCACCACCATACGAACATTTTTCTAAAGGTATCAGCGCAAAGAAAAAAAAGAGACACACCGCTCATGGGAGGGTTCGAACCTCCAACCTGTTGGTTAACAGCCCAACGCGCTAGCCAATTGCGCCACAGAGACAGTCGTGCTCCGCTCTCACCACGGTCAGAACACTTCTACAAAGATATCAGTGCAAAGAAAAAAAGCGACACACTGCTTATGGGACGGCTCGAACCTCCAACCTTCTGGTTAACAGCCGAAAGCGCTAGCCAAGTGCGTAACGGAGGTAGTCGAGCTCTACTCTCACCACCATCAGAACATTTTTCCAAAGGTATCCGCGCAAAGAAAAAAAGAGACACACTGCTCCCGGGAGAGCTCAAACCTCCAACCTTTTGCTTAACAGCCGAAGCACTAGCACATTGCGCCACGGAGACAGTCATGCTCTACTCTCACCACCGTCCGAACATTTCTTCAAAGCTATCAGCGCAAAGAAAAAAAAGAGACACGCTGCTCCCGGGAGGGTTCGAACTCCTCCAACTTTTGCTTAACAGCCAACACACTAACAGATTGCGCCACGAAGACAGTCGTGCTCCACTCTCACCACCATCAGAACATTTCTCCAAGCTATCAGCGCAATAAAAAAGAAAGAGACACACCGCTCTCGGGAGAGCTCGAACCTCCAACCTTCTGGTTAACAGCCGAACGCGCTAGCCAAGTGCGTAACGGAGGTAGTCGTGCTCTACTCTCACCACGGTCAGAACACTTCTCCAATGATATCAGTGCAAAGAAAAAAAGCGACACACCGCTAATGGGAGGGCTCGAACCTCCAACTTTTTGGTTAACAGCCGATCGCGCTAGCCATTGCACAACGGACCCAACCGCGCTCCACTCTCCCCACTGTCAGAACGTTTCTCCAAAGCTATCAGCGCAAAGAAAAAAAGCGACACACTGCTCCCGGGAGGGCTCAAACCTCCAACCTTTTGCTTAACAGCCGACGCACTAGCACATTGCGCCACGGAGACAGTCGTGCTCCACTCTCACCACCGTCCGAACATTTTTCAAAGCTATCAGCGAAAAGAAAAAAAAGAGACACACTGCTCCCGGGAGGGCTCGAACCACCAACCTTTTGGTTAACAGTTGATCGCGCCAGCTAATTTTGCCACGGAAACAGTCGCGCTCCACTCTCTCCACCGTCAGAACATTTCTCCAAAGTTATCACCGCAAAGAAAAAAAAGAGACACACCGCTCTTGGGAGGGCTCGAACCTCCAACCTTTTGCTTAACAGCCGACGCACTAGCAGATTGCGCCACGGAGACGGTCGTGCTCCACTCTCACCACTGTCACAACATTTTTCCAAAGCTATCAGCGCAAAGAAAAATAAGAGACACACCACTCTCGGGAGGGCTCGAACCTCCAACCTTTTGGTTAACAGCTGAACACGCTAGCCAATTGCGTCACGGAGGTAGTCGTGCTCCACTCTCACCACGGTCAGAACACTTCTCCAAAGATATCAGTGCAAAGAAAAAAAGCGACACACCGCTCATGGGGGGCTCGAACCTCCAACCTTTTGGTTGACAGCTGAACGCGCTAGCCAATTGCGCCAAGGAGATAGTCGTGCTCCACTCTCACCACCGTCAGAACATTTCTCCAAAGCTATCAGCGCAAAGAAAAAAAAGAGGCACACCGCTCTCCGGAGTGCTCGAACCTCCAACCTTTTGGTTAACAGCCGAACGCGCTAGCCAATTGCATCACGGAGGTAGTCGTGCTCCACTCTCACCACCACACGAACATTTTTCTAAAGGTATCAGCGCAAAGAAAAAAAGAGACACACCGCTCATGGGAGGATTCGAACCTCCAACCTGTTGGTTAACAGCCCTACGCGCTAGCCAATTGCGCCACGGAGACAGTCGTGCTCCGCTCTCACCACGGTCAGAACACTTCTCCAAAGATATCAGTGCAAAGAAAAAAAGCGACACACTGCTTATGGGACGGCTCGAACCTCCAACCTTCTGGTTAACAGCCGAACGCGCTAGCCAAGTGCGTAACGGAGGTAGTCGTGCTCTACTCTCACCACCATCAGAACATTTTTCCAAAGGTATCAGCGCAAAGAAAAAAAGAGACACACTGCTCCCGGGAGGGCTCAAACCTCCAACCTTTTGCTTAACAGCCGAAGCACTAGCACATTGCGCCACGGAGACAGTCATGCTCCACTCTCACCACCGTCAGAACGTTTCTCTAAAGCTATCAGCGCTAAGAAAAAAAGCGACACACTGCTCCCGGGAGGGCTCAAACCTCCAACCTTTTGCTTAACAGCCGACGCACTAGCACATTGCGCCACGGAAACAGTCGTGCTCCACTCTCACCACCGTCCGAACATTTCTTCAAAGCTATCAGCGCACAGAAAAAAAAGAGACACACTGCTCCCGGGAGGGCTCGAACCACCAATCTTTTGGTTAGCAGTTGATCGCACTAGCCGATTCTGAAACGGAAACAGTCGCGCTCCACTCTCTCCACCGTCAGAACATTTCTCTAAAGTTGTCAGCGCAAAGAAAAAAAAAGAGACACACCGCTCTTGGGAGGGCTTGAACCTCCAACCTTTTGCTTAACAGCCGACGCATTAGCAGATTGCGCCACGGAGACGGTCGTGCTCCGCTCTCACCACCGTCACAACATTTTTCCAAAGCTATCAGCGCAAAGAAAAAAAAAGAGACACACTGTTCTCGGGAGGGCTCGAACCTCCAAACTTTTGGTTATCAGTTGAACGCGCAAGCCGATTCTGCCACGGAAACAGTCTTGCTCCACTCTCCCTACCGTCAGAACATTTTTCTAAAGGTATCAGCGCAAAAAAAGAGACACACCTCTCATGCGACGGTTCGAACCTCCAACCTTTTGGTAAACAGCCCAACGCGCTAGCCAATTGCGCCACGGAGACAGTCGTGCTCCGCTCTCACCACGGTCAGAACACTTCTCCAAAGATATCAGTGCAAAGAAAAAAAAGCGACACACTGTTTATGGGAGGGCTCGAACCTCCAACCTTCTGGTTAACAGCCGAACCCGCTAGCCAAGTGCATAACGGAGGTAGTCGTGCTCTACTCTCACCACCATCAGAATATTTTTCCAAAGCTATCAGCGCAAAGAAAAAAAAGAGACACACTGCTCCCGGGAGGGCTCGAATTCCTCCAACTTTTGCTTAACAGCCAACGCACTAACAGATTGCGCCACGAAGACAGTCGTGCTCCACTCTCACCACCATCAGAACATTTCTCCAAAGCTATCAGTGCAAAGAAAAAGAAAGAGACACACCGCTCTCGGGAGGGCTCGAACCACCAATCTTTTGGTTAGCAGTTGATCGCGCTAGCCGATTCTGAAACGGAAACAGTCGCGCTCCACTCTCTCCACCGTCAGAACATTTCTCCAAAGTTATCAGCGCAAAGAAAAGAGACACACCTCTCTCGGAAGGGCTCGAACTTCAAACCTTTCGGGTAACAGCTAAATGCGCTAGCCAATTGCGCCAAGGAGATAGTCGTGCTCTTCTCTCACCACCGTCAGAACATTTCTCCAAAGCTATCAGCGCAAAGAAAAAAGAAGAGACACACCGCGCTCGGGAGGGCTCGAACCTCCAAACTTTTGGTTATCAGCTGAACGCGCTAGCCTATTCTGCCACGGAAACAGTCTTGCTCCACATTTCCTACCGTCAGAACATTTTTCTAAAGGTATCAGCGCAAAAAAAGAGACACACCGCTCTAGGGAGGGCTCGAACCTCCAACCTTTTGGTTAACAGCCGAACGCGCTAGCCGATTGCATCACGGAGGTAGTCGTGCTCCACTCTCACAACCATACGAACATTTTTCTAAAGGTATCAGCGCAAAGAAAAAAAAGAGACACACGGCTCATGGGAGGGTTCGAACCTCCAACCTGTTGGTTAACAGCCCTACGCGCTAGCCAATCGCGCCACAGAGACAGTCGTGCTCCGCTCTCACCACGGTCAGAACACTTCTCCAAAGATATCAGTGCAAAGAAAAAAAGCGACACACTGCTTATGGGACGGCTCGAACCTCCAACCTTCTGGTTAACAGCCGAAAGCGCTAGCCAAGTGCGTAACGGAGTTAGTCGAGCTCTACTCTCACCACCATCAGAACATTTTTCCAAAGGTATCCGCGCAAAGAAAAAAAGAGACACACTGCTCCCGGGAGAGCTCAAACCTCCAACCTTTGGCTTAACAGCCGAAGCACTAGCACATTGCGCCACGGAGACAGTCATGCTCTACTCTCACCACCGTCCGAACATTTCTTCAAAGCTATCAGCGCAAAGAAAAAAAAGAGACACACTGCTCCCGGGAGGGTTCGAACTCCTCCAACTTTTGCTTAACAGCCAACGCACTAACAGATTGCGCCACGAAGACAGTCGTGCTCCACTCTCATCACCATCAGAACATTTCTCCAAAGCTATCAGCGCAAAGAAAAAGAAAGAGACACACCGCTCTCGGGAGAGCTCGAACCTCCAACCTTCTAGTTAACAGCCGAACGGGCTAGCCAAGTGCGTCACGGAGGTAGTCGTGCTCCACTCTCACCACCATACGAACATTTTTCTAAAGGTATCAGCGCAAAGAAAAAAAGGGACACGCCGCTCATGGGAGGGTTCGAACCTCCAACCTTTTGGTTAACAGCCCAACGCGCTAGCCAATTGCGCCACGGAGACAGTCGTGCTCAGCTCTCACCACGGTCAGAACACTTTTCCAAAGATATCAGTGCGAAGAAAAAAAGCGACACACTGCTTATGGGAGGGCTCGAACCTCCAACCTTCTGGTTAACAGCCGAACGCGCTAGCCAAGTGCGTAACGGAGGTAGTCGTGCTCTACTCTCACCACCATCAGAACATTTTTCTAAAGGTATCAGCGCAAAGAAAAAAAGAGACACACTGCTCCCGGGAGGGCTCAAACCTCCAACCTTTTGCTTAACAGCCGACGCACTAGCACATTGCGCCACGGAGACAGTCGTGCTCCACTCTCACAACCGTCCGAACATTTCTTCAAAGCTATCAGCGCAAAGAAAAAAAAGAGACACACTGCTCCCGGGAGGGCTCGAATTCCTCCAACTTTTGCTTAACAGCCGACGCACTAACAGATTGCGCCACGAAGACAGTCGTGCTCCACTCTCACCACCGTCAGAACATTTCTCCAAGCTATCAGCGCAAAGAAAAAGAAAGAGACACACCGCTCTCGGGAGAGCTCGAACCTCCAACCTTCTGGTTAACAGCCGAACGCGCTAGCCAAGTGCGTAACGGAGGTAGTCGTGCTCTACACTCACCACGGTCAGAACACTTCTCCAAAGATATCAGTGCAAAGAAAGAAAGCGACACACCGCTAATGGGAGGGCTCGAACCTCCAGCTTTTTGGTTAACAGCCGATCGCGCTAGCCATTGCACAACGGACCCAACCGCGCTCCACTCTCACCACCGTCAGAACGTTTCTCCAAAGCTATCAGCGCAAAGAAAAAAAGCGACACACTGCTCCCGGGAGGGCTCAAACCTCCAACCTTTTGCTTAACAGCCGACGCACTAGCACATTGCGCCACGGAGACAGTCATGCTCCACTCTCACCACCGTCCGAACATTTTTCAAAGCTATCAGCGAAAAGAAAAAAAAGAGACACACTGCTCCCGGGAGGGCTCGAACCACCAACCTTTTGGTTAACAGTTGATCGCGCTAGCTAATTCTGCCACGGAAACAGTCGCGCTCCACTCTCTCCACCGTCAGAACATTTCTCCAAAGTTATCACCGCAAAGAAAAAAAAGAGACACACCGCTCTTGGGAGGGCTCGAACCTCCAACCTTTTGCTTAACAGCCGACGCACTAGCAGATTGCGCCACGGAGACGGTCGTGCTCCACTCTCACCACTGTCACAACATTTTTCCAAAGCTATCATCGCAAAGAAAAATAAGAGACACACCACTCTCGGGAGGGCTCGAACCTCCAACCTTTTGGTTAACAGCTGAACACGCTAGCCAATTGCGTCACGGAGGTAGTCGTGCTCCACTCTCACCACGGTCAGAACACTTCTCCAAAGATATCAGTGCAAAGAAAAAAAGCGACACACCGCTCATGGGGGGCTCGAACCTCCAACCTTTTGGTTGACAGCTGAACGCGCTAGCCAATTGCGCCAAGGAGATAGTCGTGCTCCATTCTCACCACCGTCAGAACATTTCTCCAAAGCTATCAGCGCAAAGAAAAAAAAGAGGCACACCGCTCTCGGGAGGGCTCGAACCTCCAACCTTTTGGTTAACAGCCGAACGCGCTAGCCAATTGCATCACGGAGGTAGTCGTGCTCCACTCTCACCACCATACGAACATTTTTCTAAAGGTATCAGCGCAAAGAAAAAAAGAGACACACCGCTCATGGGAGGATTCGAACCTCCAACCTGTTGGTTAACAGCCCTACGCGCTAGCCAATTGCGCCACGGAGACAGTCGTGCTCCGCTCTCACCACGGTCAGAACACTTCTCCAAAGATATCAATGCAAAGAAAAAAAAGCGACACACTGCTTATGGGACGGCTCGAACCTCCAACCTTCTGGTTAACAGCCGAACGCGCTAGCCAAGTGCGTAACGGAGGTAGTCGTGCTCTACTCTCACCACCATCAGAACATTTTTCCAAAGGTATCAGCGCAAAGAAAAAAAGAGACACACTGCTCCCGGGAGGGCTCAAACCTCCAACCTTTTGCTTAACAGCCGAAGCACTAGCACATTGGGCCACGGAGACAGTCATGCTCCACTCCCACCACCGTCAGAACGTTTCTCTAAAGCTATCAGCGCTAAGAAAAAAAGCGACACACTGCTCCCGGGAGGGCTCAAACCTCCAACCTTTTGCTTAACAGCCGACGCACTAGCACATTGCGCCACGGAAACAGTCGTGCTCCACTCTCACCACCGTCCGAACATTTCTTCAAAGCTATCAGCACAAATAAAAAGAGACACACCGCTCTCGGGAGAGCTCGAACCTCCAACCTTCTAGTTAACAGCCGAACGGGCTAGCCAAGTGCGTCACGGAGGTAGTCGTGCTCCAGTCTCACCACCATACGAACATTTTTCTAAAAGTATCAGCGCAAAGAAAAAAAGAGATGCGCCGCTCATGGGAGGGTTCGAACCTCCAACCTTTTGGTTAACAGCCCAACGCGCTAGCCAATTGCGCCACGGAGACAGTCGTGCTCAGCTCTCACCACGGTCAGAACACTTTTCCAAAGATATCAGTGCGAAGAAAAAAAAGAGACACACTGTTCTCGGGAGGGCTCGAACCTCCAAACTTTTGGTTATCAGTTGAACGCGCAAGCCGATTCTGCCACGGAAACAGTCTTGCTCCACTCTCCCTACCGTCAGAACATTTTTCTAAAGGTATCAGCGCAAAAAAAGAGACACACCTCTCATGCGACGGTTCGAACCTCCAACCTTTTGGTAAACAGCCCAACGCGCTAGCCAATTGCGCCACGGAGACAGTCGTGCTCCGCTCTCACCACGGTCAGAACACTTCTCCAAAGATATCAGTGCAAAGAAAAAAAAGCGACACACTGTTTATGGGAGGGCTCGAACCTCCAACCTTCTGGTTAACAGCCGAACCCGCTAGCCAAGTGCATAACGGAGGTAGTCGTGCTCTACTCTCACCACCATCAGAATATTTTTCCAAAGGTATCCGCGCAAAGAAAAAAAGAGACACACTGCTCCCGGGAGAGCTCAAACCTCCAACCTTTTGCTTAACAGCCGAAGCACTAGCACATTGCGCCACGGAGACAGTCATGCTCTACTCTCACCACCGTCCGAACATTTCTTCAAAGCTATCAGCGCAAAGAAAAAAAAGAGACACACTGCTCCCGGGAGGGCTCGAATTCCTCCAACTTTTGCTTAACAGCCAACGCACTAACAGATTGCGCCACGAAGACAGTCGTGCTCCACTCTCACCACCATCAGAACATTTCTCCAAAGCTATCAGCGCAAAGAAAAAGAAAGAGACACACCGCTCTCGGGAGGGCTCGAACCACCAATCTTTTGGTTAGCAGTTGATCGCGCTAGCCGATTCTGAAACGGAAGCAGTCGCGCTCCACTCTCTCCACCGTCAGAACATTTCTCCAAAGTTATCAGCGCAAAGAAAAGAGACACACCTCTCTCGGAAGGGCTCGAACTTCAAACCTTTCGGGTAACAGCTAAATGCGCTAGCCAATTGCGCCAAGGAGATAGTCGTGCTCTTCTCTCACCACCGTCAGAACATTTCTCCAAAGCTATCAGCGCAAAGAAAAAAGAAGAGACACACCGCGCTCGGGAGGGCTCGAACCTCCAAACTTTTGGTTATCAGTTGAACGCGCTAGCCGATTCTGCCACGGAAACAGTCTTGCTCCACATTCCCTACCGTCAGAACATTTTTCTAAAGGTATCAGCGCAAAAAAAGAGACACACCGCTCTAGGGAGGGCTCGAACCTCCAACCTTTTGGTTAACAGCCGAACGCGCTAGCCGATTGCATCACGGAGGTAGTCGTGCTCCACTCTCACCACCATACGAACATTTTTCTAAAGGTATCAGCGCAAAGAAAAAAAAGAGACACACCGCTCATGGGAGGGTTCGAACCTCCAACCTGTTGGTTAACAGCCCTACGCGCTAGCCAATTGCGCCACAGAGACAGTCGTGCTCCGCTCTCACCACGGTCAGAACACTTCTCCAAAGATATCAGTGCAAAGAAAAAAAGCGACACACTGCTTATGGGACGACTCGAACCTCCAACCTTCTGGTTAACAGCCGAAAGCGCTAGCCAAGTGTGTAACGGAGTTAGTCGAGCTCTACTCTCACCACCATCAGAACATTTTTCCAAAGGTATCCGCGCAAAGAAAAAAAGAGACACACTGCTCCCGGGAGAGCTCAAACCTCCAACCTTTTGCTTAACAGCCGAAGCACTAGCACATTGCGCCACGGAGACAGTCATGCTCTACTCTCACCACCGTCCGAACATTTCTTCAAAGCTATCAGCGCAAAGAAAAAAAAGAGACACACTGCTCCCGGGAGGGTTCGAACTCCTCCAACTTTTGCTTAACAGCCAACGCACTAACAGATTGCGCCACGAAGACAGTCGTGCTCCACTCTCACCACCATCAGAACATTTCTCCAAAGCTATCAGCGCAAAGAAAAAGAAAGAGACACACCGCTCTCGGGAGAGCTCGAACCTCCAACCTTCTAGTTAACAGCCGAACGGGCTAGCCAAGTGCGTCACGGAGGTAGTCGTGCTCCTTTCTCACCACCATACGAACATTTTTCTAAAGGTATCAGCGCAAAGAAAAAAAGGGACACGCCGCTCATGGGAGGGTTCGAACCTCCAACCTTTTGGTTAACAGCCCAACGCGCTAGCCAATTGCGCCACGGAGACAGTCGTGCTCAGCTCTCACCACGGTCAGAACACTTTTCCAAAGATATCAGTGCGAAGAAAAAAAGCGACACACTGCTTATGGGAGGGCTCGAACCTCCAACCTTCTGGTTAACAGCCGAACGCGCTAGCCAAGTGCGTAACGGAGGTAGTCGTGCTCTACTCTCACCACCATCAGAACATTTTTCCAAAGGTATCAGCGCAAAGAAAAAAAGAGACACACTGCTCCCGGGAGGGCTCAAACCTCCAACCTTTTGCTTAACAGCCGACGCACTAGCACATTGCGCCACGGAGACAGTCGTGCTCCACTCTCTCCACCGTCAGAACATTTCTCCAAAGTTATCACCGCAAAGAAAAAAAAGAGACACACCGCTCTTGGGAGGGCTCGAACCTCCAACCTTTTGCTTAACAGCCGACGCACTAGCAGATTGCGCCACGGAGACGGTCGTGCTCCACTCTCACCACTGTCACAACATTTTTCCAAAGCTATCAGCGCAAAGAAAAATAAGAGACACACCACTCTCGGGAGGGCTCGAACCTCCAACCTTTTGGTTAACAGCTGAACACGCTAGCCAATTGCGTCACGGAGGTAGTCGTGCTCCACTCTCACCACGGTCAGAACACTTCTCCAAAGATATCAGTGCAAAGAAAAAAAGCGACACACCGCTCATGGGGGGCTCGAACCTCCAAACTTTTGGTTGGCAGCTGAACGCGCTAGCCAATTGCGCCAAGGAGATAGTCGTGCTCCACTCTCACCACCGTCAGAACATTTCTCCAAAGCTATCAGCGCAAAGAAAAAAAAGAAGCACACAGCTCTCGGGAGGGCTCGAACCTCCAACCTTTTGGTTAACAGCCGAACGCGCTAGCCAATTGCATCACGGAGGTAGTCGTGCTCCACTCTCACCACCATACGAACATTTTTCTAAAGGTATCAGCGCAAA
Organism: Rhipicephalus microplus; assembly: GCF_043290135.1. NCBI lineage: Eukaryota > Metazoa > Arthropoda > Arachnida > Ixodida > Ixodidae > Rhipicephalus > Rhipicephalus microplus. The sequence continues at coordinate 10,384,576 of NW_027464590.1, read as the reverse complement.
GAAAAAAAGAGACACACCGCTCATGAAGGATTCGAACCTCCAACCTGTTGGTTAACAGCCCTACGCGCTAGCCAATTGCGCCACGGAGACAGTCGTGCTCCGCTCTCACCACGGTCAGAACACTTCTCCAAAGATATCAATGCAAAGAAAAAAAAGCGACACACTGCTTATGGGACGGCTCGAACCTCCAACCTTCTGGTTAACAGCCGAACGCGCTAGCCAAGTGCGTAACGGAGGTAGTCGTGCTCTACTCTCACCACCATCAGAACATTTTTCCAAAGGTATCAGCGCAAAAAAAAAAGAGACACACTGCTCCCGGGAGGGCTCAAACCTCCAACCTTTTGCTTAACAGCCGAAGCACTAGCACATTGCGCCACGGAGACAGTCATGCTCCACTCTCACCACCGTCAGAACGTTTCTCTAAAGCTATCAGCGCTAAGAAAAAAAGCGACACACTGCTCCCGGGAGGGCTCAAACCTCCAACCTTTTGCTTAACAGCCGACGCACTAGCACATTGCGCCACGGAAACAGTCGTGCTCCACTCTCACCACCGTCCGAACATTTTTTCAAAGCTATCAGCACAAATAAAAAGAGACACACCGCTCTCGGGAGAGCTCGAACCTCCAACCTTCTAGTTAATAGCCGAACGGGCTAGCCAAGTGCGTCACGGAGGTAGTCGTGCTCCAGTCTCACCACCATACGAACATTTTTCTAAAAGTATCAGCGCAAAGAAAAAAAGAGACACGCCGCTCATGGGAGGGTTCGAACCTCCAACCTTTTGGTTAACAGCCCAACGCGCTAGCCAATTGCGCCACGGAGACAGTCATGCTCCGGTCTCACCACGGTCAGAACACTTCTCCAAAGATATCAGTGCGAAGAAAAAAAGCGACACACTGCCTATGGGAGGGCTCGAACCTCCAACCTTCTGGTTAACAGCCGAACGCGCTAGCCATTGCACCACGGACCCAACCGCGCTCCACTCTCACCACCGTCAGAACGTTTCTCCAAAGCTATCAGCGCAAAGAAAAAAAGCGAAACACTGCTCCCGGGAGGACTCAAACCTCCGACCTTTTGCTTAACAGCCGACGCACTAGCACATTGCGCCACGGAGACAGTCGTGTTCCACTCTCACCACCGTCCGAACATTTCTTCAAAGCTATCAGCGCAAAGAAAAAAAAAGAGACACACTGCTCCCGGGAGGGCTCGAACCACCAATCTTTTGGTTAGCAGTTGATCGCGCTAGCCGATTCTGCCACGGAAACAGTCGCTCTCCACTCTCTCCACCATCAGAACATTTGTCCAAAGTTATCAGCGCAAAGAAAAAAAAGAGACACACCGCTCGTGGGAGGGCTCGAACCTCCAACCTTTTGCTTAACAACCGACGCACTAGCAGATTGCGCCACGGAGACGGTCGTGCTCCACTCTCACCACTGTCACAACATTTTTCCAAAGCTATCAGCGCGAAGAAAAAAAGACACACCGCTCTGGGGAGGGCTCGAACCTCCAACTTTTTGGTTAACCACTGAACACGCTAGCCAATTGCGCCACGAAGACAGTCGTGCTCCACTCTCACCACTGTCGGAACATTTCTCCATAGCTGTCAGCGCAAAGAAAAAAGCAAAACGCCGCTCCCGTGAGGGCTCGAAACTCCAACCTTGCGGTAAACAGGTGATCGCGCTAGCCAAATACGCCAAGTAGACAGTCGTGCTCTACTCTCACCACCGTCAGAACATTTCTCCACAGCTGTCAGCGCAAAGAAAAAAAGACACACCGCTCTGGGGAGGGCTCGAACCTCCAACTTTTTGGTTAACCACTGAACACGCTAGCCAATTGCGCCACGAAGACAGTCGTGCTCCACTCTCACCACTGTCGGAACATTTCTCCATAGCTGTCAGCGCAAAGAAAAAAGCAAAACGCCGCTCCCGTGAGGGCTCGAAACTCCAACCTTGCGGTAAACAGGTGATCGCGCTAGCCAAATACGCCAAGTAGACAGTCGTGCTCTACTCTCACCACCGTCAGAACATTTCTCCACAGCTGTCAGCGCAAAGAAAAAGAGACACACCTCTCTCGGAAGGGCTCGAACTTCAAACCTTTCGGGTAACAGCTAAATGCGCTAGCCAATTGCGCCAAAGAGATAGTCGTGCTCTTCTCTCACCACCGTCAGAACATTTCTCCAAAGCTATCAGCGCAAAGAAAAAAGAAGAGACACACCGCGCTCGGGAGGGCTCGAACCTCCAAACTTTTGGTTATCAGTTGAACGCGCTAGCCGATTCTGCCACAGATACAGTCTTGCTCCACATTCCCTACCGTCAGAACATTTTTCTAAAGGTATCAGCGCAAAAAAAGAGACACACCCCTCATGGGATGGTTCGAACCTCCAACCTTTTGGTTAACGGCCCAACGCGCTAGCCAATTGCGCCACGGAGACAGTCGTGCTCAGCTCTCACCACGGTCAGAACACTTTTCCAAAGATATCAGTGCGAAGAAAAAAAGCGACACACTGCTTATGGGAGGGCTCGAACCTCCAACCTTCTGGTTAACAGCCGAACGCGCTAGCCAAGTGCGTAACGGAGGTAGTCGTGCTCTACTCTCACCACCATCAGAACATTTTTCCAAAGGTATCAGCGCAAAGAAAAAAAGAGACACACTGCTCCCGGGAGGGCTCAAACCTCCAACCTTTTGCTTAACAGCCGACGCACTAGCACATTGCGCCACGGAGACAGTCGTGCTCCACTCTCACAACCGTCCGAACATTTCTTCAAAGCTATCAGCGCAAAGAAAAAAAAGAGACACACTGCTCCCGGGAGGGCTCGAATTCCTTCAACTTTTGCTTAACAGCCGACGCACTAACAGATTGCGCCACGAAGACAGTCGTGCTCCACTCTCACCACCGTCAGAACATTTCTCCAAGCTATCAGCGCAAAGAAAAAGAAAGAGACACACCGCTCTCGGGAGAGCTCGAACCTCCAACCTTCTGGTTAACAGCCGAACGCGCTAGCCAAGAGCGTAACGGAGGTAGTCGTGCTCTACTCTCACCACGGTCAGAACACTTCTCCAAAGATATCAGTGCAAAGAAAAAAAGCGACACACCGCTAATGGGAGGGCTCGAACCTCCAACTTTTTGGTTAACAGCCGATCGCGCTAGGCATTGCACAACGGACCCAACCGCGCTCCACTCTCTCCACCGTCAGAACGTTTTTCCAAAGTTATCACCGCAAAGAAAAAAAAGAGACACACCGCTCTTGGGAGGGCTCGAACCTCCAACCTTTTGCTTAACAGCCGACGCACTAGCAGATTGCGCCACGGAGACGGTCGTGCTCCACTCTCACCACTGTCACAACATTTTTCCAAAGCTATCAGCGCAAAGAAAAATAAGAGACACACCACTCTCGGGAGGGCTCGAACCTCCAACCTTTTGGTTAATAGCTGAACACGCTAGCCAATTGCGTCACGGAGGTAGTCGTGCTCCACTCTCACCACGGTCAGAACACTTCTCCAAAGATATCAGTGCAAAGAAAAAAAGCGACACACCGCTCATGGGGGGCTCGAACCTCCAACCTTTTGGTTGACAGCTGAACGCGCTAGCCAATTGCGCCAAGGAGATAGTCGTGCTCCACTCTCACCACCGTCAGAACATTTCTCCAAAGCTATCAGCGCAAAGAAAAAAAAGAGGCACACCGCTCTCGGGAGGGCTCGAACCTCCAACCTTTTGGTTAACAGCCGAACGCGCTAGCCAATTGCATCACGGAGGTAGTCGTGCTCCACTCTCACCACCATACGAACATTTTTCTAAAGGTATCAGCGCAAAGAAAAAAAGAGACACACCGCTCATGGGAGGATTCGAACCTCCAACCTGTTGGTTAACAGCCCTACGCGCTAGCCAATTGCGCCACGGAGACTGTCGTGCTCCGCTCTCACCACGGTCAGAACACTTCTCCAAAGATATCAGTGCAAAGAAAAAAAAGCGACACACTGCGTATGGGACGGCTCGAACCTCCAACCTTCTGGTTAACAGCCGAACGCGCTAGCCAAGTGCGTAACGGAGGTAGTCGTGCCCTACTCTCACCACCATCAGAACATTTTTCCAAAGGTATCAGCGCAAAGAAAAAAAGAGACACACTGCTCCCGGGAGGGCTCAAGCCTCCAACCTTTTGCTTAACAGCCGAAGCACTAGCACATTGCGCCACGGAGACAGTCATGCTCCACTCTCACCACCGTCAGAACGTTTCTCCAAAGTTGTCAGCGCAAAGAAAAAAAAAGAGACACACTGCTCCCGGGAGGGCTCAAGCCTCCAACCTTTTGCTTAACAGCCGACGCATTAGCAGATTGCGCCACGGAGACGGTCGTGCTCCGCTCTCACCACCGTCACAACATTTTTCCAAAGCTATCAGCGCAAAGAAAAAAAAGAGACACACTGTTCTCGGGAGGACTCGAACCTCCAAACTTTTGGTTATCAGTCGAACGCGCAAGCCGATTCTGCCACGGAAACAGTCTTGCTCCACCCTCCCTACCGTCAGAACATTTTTCTAAAGGTATCAGCGCAAAAAAAGAGACACACCTCTCATGCGACGGTTCGAACCTCCAACCTTTTGGTAAACAGCCCAACGCACTAGCCAATTGCGCCACGGAGACAGTCGTGCTCCGCTCTCACCACGGTCATAACACTTCTCCAAAGATATCAGTGCAAAGAAAAAAAGCGACACACCGCTCATGGGGCGGCTCGAACCTCCAACCTTTTGGTTGACAGCTGAACGCGCTAGCCAATTGCGCCAAGGAGATAGTCGTGCTCCACTCTCACCACCGTCAGAACATTTCTCAAAAGCTATCAGTGCAAAGAAAAAAAAGAGACACACCGCTCTCGGGAGGGCTCGAACCTCCAACCTTTTGGTTAACAGCCGAACGCGTTAGCCAATTGCATCACGGAGGTACTCGTGCTCCACTCTCACCACCATACGAACATTTTTCTAAAGGTATCAGCGCAAAGAAAAAGAGAGACACACCGCTCATGGGAGGGTTCGAACCTCCAACCTGTTGGTTAACAGCCCTACGCGCTAGCCAATTGCGCCACGGAGACATTCGTGCTCCGCTCTCACCACGGTCAGAACACTTCTCCAAAGATATCAGTGCAAAGAAAAAAAAGCGACACACAGTTTATGGGAGGGCTCGAACCTCCAACCTTCTGGTTAACAGCCGAACGCGCTAGCCAAGTGCATACCGGAGGTAGTCGTGCTCTACTCTCACCACCATCAGAACATTTTTCCAAAGCTATCAGCGCAAAGAAAAAAAAGAGACACACTGCTCCCGGGAGGGCTCGAATTCCTCCAACTTTTGCTTAACAGCCAACGCACTAACAGATTGCGCCACGAAGACAGTCGTGCTCCACTCTCACCACCATCAGAACATTTCTCCAAAGCTATCAGCGCAAAGAAAAAGAAAGAGACACACCGCTCTCGGGAGGGCTCGAACCACCAATCTTTTGGTTAGCAGTTGATCGCGCTAGCCGATTCTGAAACGGAAACAGTCGCGCTCCACTCTCTCCACCGTCAGAACATTTCTCCAAAGTTATCAGCGCAAAGAAAAAGAGACACACCTCTCTCGGAAGGGCTCGAACTTCAAACCTTTCGGGTAACAGCTAAATGCGCTAGCCAATTGCGCCAAGGAGATAGTCGTGCTCTTCTCTCACCACCGTCAGAACATTTCTCCAAAGCTATCAGCGCAAAGAAAAAAGAAGAGACACACCGCGCTAGGGAGGGCTCGAACCTCCAAACTTTTGGTTATCAGTTGAACACGCTAGCCGATTCTGCCACGGAAACAGTCTTGCTCCACATTCCCTACCGTCAGAACATTTTTCTAAAGGTATCAGCGCAAAAAAAGAGACAAACCCCTCATGGGATGGTTCGAACCTCCAACCTTTTGGTAAACAGCCCAATGCGCTAGCCAGTTGCGCCACGGAGACAGTCGTGCTCCGCTCTCACCACGGTCAGAACACTTCTCCAAAGATATCAGTGCAAAGAAAACAAGTGACACACCGCTCATTGGGGGGCTCGAACCTCCAACCTTTTGGTTGACAGCTGAACGCGCTAGCCAATTGCGCCAAGGAGATAGTCATGCTCCACTCTCACCACCGTCAGAACATTTCTCCAAAGCTATCAGCGCAAAGAAAAAAAAGAGACACACCGCTCTAGGGAGGGCTCGAACCTCCAACCTTTTGGTTAACAGCCGAACGCGCTAGCCGATTGCATCACGGAGGTAGTCGTGCTCCACTCTCACCACCATACGAACATTTTTCTAAAGGTATCAGCGCAAAGAAAAAAAAGAGACACACCGCTCATGGGAGGGTTCGAACCTCCAACCTGTTGGTTAACAGCCCTACGCGCTAGCCAATTGCGCCACAGAGAAAGTCGTGCTCCGCTCTCACCACGGTCAGAACACTTCTACAAAGATATCAGTGCAAAGAAAAAAAGCGACACACTGCTTATGGGACGGCTCGAACCTCCAACCTTCTGGTTAACAGCCGAAAGCGCTAGCCAAGTGCGTAACGGAGGTAGTCGAGCTCTACTCTCACCACCATCAGAACATTTTTCCAAAGGTATCCGCGCAAAGAAAAAAAGAGACACACTGCTCCAGGGAGAGCTCAAACCTCCAACCTTTTGCTTAACAGCCGAAGCACTAGCACATTGCGCCACGGAGACAGTCATGCTCTACTCTCACCACCGTCCGAACATTTCTTCAAAGCTATCAGCGCAAAGAAAAAAAAGAGACACACTGCTCCCGGGAGGGTTCGAACTCCTCCAACTTTTGCTTAACAGCCAACGCACTAACAGATTGCGCCACGAAGACAGTCGTGCTCCACTCTCACCACCATCAGAACATTTCTCCAAAGCTATCAGCGCAAAGAAAAAGAAAGAGACACACCGCTCTCGGGAGAGCTCGAACCTCCAACCTTCTAGTTAACAGCCGAACGGGCTAGCCAAGTGCGTCACGGAGGTAGTCGTGCTCCTTTCTCACCACCATACGAACATTTTTCTAAAGGTATCAGCGCAAAGAAAAAAAGGGACACGCCGCTCATGGGAGGGTTCGAACCTCCAACCTTTTGGTTAACAGCCCAACGCGCTAGCCAATTGCGCCACGGAGACAGTCGTGCTCAGCTCTCACCACGGTCAGAACACTTTTCCAAAGATATCAGTGCGAAGAAAAAAAGCGACACACTGCTTATGGGAGGGCTCGAACCTCCAACCTTCTGGTTAACAGCCGAACGCGCTAGCCAAGTGCGTAACGGAGGTAGTCGTGCTCTACTCTCACCACCATCAGAACATCTTTCCAAAGGTATCAGCGCAAAGAAAAAAAGAGACACACTGCTCCCGGGAGGGCTCAAACCTCCAACCTTTTGCTTAACAGCCGACGCACTAGCACATTGCGCCACGGAGACAGTCGTGCTCCACTCTCTCCACCGTCAGAACATTTCTCCAAAGTTATCACCGCAAAGAAAAAAAAGAGACACACCGCTCTTGGGAGGGCTCGAACCTCCAACCTTTTGCTTAACAGCCGACGCACTAGCAGATTACGCCACGGAGACGGTCGTGCTCCACTCTCACCACTGTCACAACATTTTTCCAAAGCTATCAGCGCAAAGAAAAATAAGAGACACACCACTCTCGGGAGGGCTCGAACCTCCAACCTTTTGGTTAACAGCTGAACACGCTAGCCAATTGCGTCACGGAGGTAGTCGTGCTCCACTCTCACCACGGTCAGAACACTTCTCCAAAGATATCAGTGCAAAGAAAAAAAGCGACACACCGCTCATGGGGGGCTCGAACCTCCAAACTTTTGGTTGACAGCTGAACGCGCTAGCCAATTGCGCCAAGGAGATAGTCGTGCTCCACTCTCACCACCGTCAGAACATTTCTCCAAAGCTATCAGCGCAAAGAAAAAAAAGAGGCACACCGCTCTCGGGAGGGCTCGAACCTCCAACCTTTTGGTTAACAGCCGAACGCGCTAGCCAATTGCATCACGGAGGTAGTCGTGCTCCAATCTCACCACCATACGAACATTTTTCTAAAGGTATCAGCGCAAAGAAAAAAAGAGACACACCGCTCATGGGAGGATTCGAACCTCCAACCTGTTGGTTAACAGCCCTACGCGCTAGCCAATTGCGCCACGGAGACAGTCGTGCTCCGCTCTCACCACGGTCAGAACACTTCTCCAAAGATATCAATGCAAAGAAAAAAAAGCGACACACTGCTTATGGGACGGCTCGAACCTCCAACCTTCTGGTTAACAGCCGAACGCGCTAGCCAAGTGCGTAACGGAGGTAGTCGTGCTCTACTCTCACCACCATCAGAACATTTTTCCAAAGGTATCAGCGCAAAGAAAAAAAGAGACACACTGCTCCCGGGAGGGCTCAAACCTCCAACCTTTTGCTTAACAGCCGAAGCACTAGCACATTGCGCCACGGAGACAGTCATGCTCCACTCTCACCACCGTCAGAACGTTTCTCTAAAGCTATCAGCGCTAAGAAAAAAAGCGACACACTGCTCCCGGGAGGGCTCAAACCTCCAACCTTTTGCTTAACAGCCGACGCACTAGCACATTGCGCCACGGAAACAGTCGTGCTCCACTCTCACCACCGTCCGAACATTTCTTCAAAGCTATCAGCACAAATAAAAAGAGACACACCGCTCTCGGGAGAGCTCGAACCTCCAACCTTCTAGTTAACAGCCGAACGGGCTAGCCAAGTGCGTCACGGAGGTAGTCGTGCTCCAGTCTCACCACCATACGAACATTTTTCTAAAAGTATCAGCGCAAAGAAAAAAAGAGACGCGCCGCTCATGGGAGGGTTCGAACCTCCAACCTTTTGGTTAACAGCCCAACGCGCTAGCCAATTGCGCCACGGAGACAGTCATACTCCGCTCTCACCACGGTCAGAACACTTCTCCAAAGATATCAGTGCGAAGAAAAAAAGAGACACACTGCTCCCGGGAGGGCTCAAACCTCCAACATTTTGCTTAACAGCCGAAGCACTAGCACATTGCGCCACGGAGACAGTCATGCTCCACTATCACCACCGTCCGAACATTTCTTCAAAGCTATCAGCGCAAAGAAAAAAAGAGACACACTGCTCCCTGGAGGGCTCGAATTCCTCCAACTTTTGCTTAACAGCCAACGCACTAACAGATTGCGCCACGAAGACAGTCGTGCTCCACTCTCACCACCATCACAACATTTCTCCAAAGCTATCAGCGCAAAGAAAAAGAGACACACCGCTCTCGGGAGAGCTCGAACCTCCAACCTTCTAGTTAATAGCCGAACGGGCTAGCCAAGTGCGTCACGGAGGTAGTCGTGCTCCAGTCTCACCACCATACGAACATTTTTCTAAAAGTATCAGCGCAAAGAAAAAAAGAGACACGCCGCTCATGGGAGGGTTCGAACCTCCAACCTTTTGGTTAACAGCCCAACGCGCTAGCCAATTGCGCCACGGAGACAGTCATGCTCCGGTCTCACCACGGTCAGAACACTTCTCCAAAGATATCAGTGCGAAGAAAAAAAGCGACACACTGCCTATGGGAGGGCTCGAACCTCCAACCTTCTGGTTAACAGCCGAACGCGCTAGCCATTGCACCACGGACCCAACCGCGCTCCACTCTCACCACCGTCAGAACGTTTCTCCAAAGCTATCAGCGCAAAGAAAAAAAGCGAAACACTGCTCCCGGGAGGACTCAAACCTCCGACCTTTTGCTTAACAGCCGACGCACTAGCACATTGCGCCACGGAGACAGTCGTGTTCCACTCTCACCACCGTCCGAACATTTCTTCAAAGCTATCAGCGCAAAGAAAAAAAAAGAGACACACTGCTCCCGGGAGGGCTCGAACCACCAATCTTTTGGTTAGCAGTTGATCGCGCTAGCCGATTCTGCCACGGAAACAGTCGCTCTCCACTCTCTCCACCATCAGAACATTTGTCCAAAGTTATCAGCGCAAAGAAAAAAAAGAGACACACCGCTCGTGGGAGGGCTCGAACCTCCAACCTTTTGCTTAACAACCGACGCACTAGCAGATTGCGCCACGGAGACGGTCGTGCTCCACTCTCACCACTGTCACAACATTTTTCCAAAGCTATCAGCGCGAAGAAAAAAAGACACACCGCTCTGGGGAGGGCTCGAACCTCCAACTTTTTGGTTAACCACTGAACACGCTAGCCAATTGCGTCACGGAGGTAGTCGTGCTCCACTCTCACCACGGTCAGAACACTTCTCCAAAGATATCAGTGCAAAGAAAAAAAGCGACACACCGCTCATGGGGGGCTCGAACCTCCAACCTTTTGGTTGACAGCTGAACGCGCTAGCCAATTGCGCCAAGGAGATAGTCGTGCTCCACTCTCACCACCGTCAGAACATTTCTCCAAAGCTATCAGCGCAAAGAAAAAAAAGAGGCACACCGCTCTCGGGAGGGCTCGAACCTCCAACCTTTTGGTTAACAGCCGAACGCGCTAGCCAATTGCATCACGGAGGTAGTCGTGCTCCACTCTCACCACCATACGAACATTTTTCTAAAGGTATCAGCGCAAAGAAAAAAAGAGACACACCGCTCATGAGAGGATTCGAACCTCCAACCTGTTGGTTAACAGCCCTACGCGCTAGCCAATTGCGCCACGGAGACAGTCGTGCTCCGCTCTCACCACGGTCAGAACACTTCTCCAAAGATATCAGTGCAAAGAAAAAAAAGCGACACACTGCTTATGGGACGGCTCGAACCTCCAACCTTCTGGTTAACAGCCGAACGCGCTAGCCAAGTGCGTAACGGAGGTAGTCGTGCTCTACTCTCACCACCATCAGAACATTTTTCCAAAGGTATCAGCGCAAAGAAAAAAAGAGACACACTGCTCCCGGGAGGGCTCAAGCCTCCAACCTTTTGCTTAACAGCCGAAGCACTAGCACATTGCGCCACGGAGACAGTCATGCTCCACTCTCACCACCGTCAGAACGTTTCTCCAAAGTTGTCAGCGCAAAGAAAAAAAAAGAGACACACCGCTCTTGGGAGGGCTTGAACCTCCAACCTTTTGCTTAACAGCCGACGCATTAGCAGATTGCGCCACGGAGACGGTCGTGCTCCGCTCTCACCACCGTCACAACATTTTTCCAAAGCTATCAGCGCAAAGAAAAAAAAGAGACACACTGTTCTCGGGAGGGCTCGAACCTCCAAACTTTTGGTTATCAGTCGAACGCGCAAGCCGATTCTGCCACGGAAACAGTCTTGCTCCACCCTCCCTACCGTCAGAACATTTTTCTAAAGGTATCAGCGCAAAAAAAGAGACACACCTCTCATGCGACGGTTCGAACCTCCAACCTTTTGGTAAACAGCCCAACGCACTAGCCAATTGCGCCACGGAGACAGTCGTGCTCCGCTCTCACCACGGTCATAACACTTGTCCAAAGATATCAGTGCAAAGAAAAAAAGCGATACACCGCTCATGGGGCGGCTCGAACCTCCAACCTTTTGGTTGACAGCTGAACGCGCTAGCCAATTGCGCCAAGGAGATAGTCGTGCTCCACTCTCACCACCGTCAGAACATTTCTCAAAAGCTATCAGTGCAAAGAAAAAAAAGAGACACACCGCTCTCGGGAGGGCTCGAACCTCCAACCTTTTGGTTAACAGCCGAACGCGTTAGCCAATTGCATCACGGAGGTACTCGTGCTCCACTCTCACCACCATACGAACATTTTTCTAAAGGTATCAGCGCAAAGAAAAAGAGAGACACACCGCTCATGGGAGGGTTCGAACCTCCAACCTGTTGGTTAACAGCCCTACGCGCTAGCCAATTGCGCCACGGAGACATTCGTGCTCCGCTCTCACCACGGTCAGAACACTTCTCCAAAGATATCAGTGCAAAGAAAAAAAAGCGACACACTGCTTATGGGACGGCTCGAACCTCCAACTTTCTGGTTAACAGCCGAAAGCGCTAGCCAAGTGCGTAACGGAGGTAGTCGAGCTCTACTCTCACCACCATCAGAACATTTTTCCAAAGGTATTCGCGCAAAGAAAAAAAGAGACACACTGCTCCCGGGAGAGCTCAAACCTCCAACCTTTTGCTTAACAGCCGAAGCACTAGCACATTGCGCCACGGAGACAGTCATGCTCTACTCTCACCACCGTCCGAACATTTCTTCAAAGCTATCAGCGCAAAGAAAAAAAAGAGACACACTGCTCCCGGGAGGGTTCGAACTCCTCCAACTTTTGCTTAACAGCCAACACACTAACAGATTGCGCCACGAAGACAGTCGTGCTCCACTCTCACCACCATCAGAACATTTCTCCAAAGCTATCAGCGCAAAGAAAAAGAAAGAGACACACCGCTCTCGGGAGAGCTCGAACCTCCAACCTTCTAGTTAACAGCCGAACGGGCTAGCCAAGTGCGTCACGGAGGTAGTCGTGCTCCACTCTCACCACCATACGAACATTTTTCTAAAGGTATCAGCGCAAAGAAAAAAAGGGACACGCCGCTCATGGGAGGGTTCGAACCTCCAACCTTTTGGTTAACAGCCCAACGCGCTAGCCAATTGCGCCACGGAGACAGTCGTGCTCAGCTCTCACCACGGTCAGAACACTTTTCCAAAGATATCAGTGCGAAGAAAAAAAGCGACACACTGCTTATGGGAGGGCTCGAACCTCCAACCTTCTGGTTAACAGCCGAACGCGCTAGCCAAGTGCGTAACGGAGGTAGTCGTGCTCTACTCTCACCACCATCAGAACTTTTTTCCAAAGGTATCAGCGCAAAGAAAAAAGAGACACACTGCTCCCGGGAGGGCTCAAACCTCCAACCTTTTGCTTAACAGCCGACGCACTAGCACATTGCGCCACGGAGACAGTCGTGCTCCACTCTCACAACCGTCCGAAAATTTCTTCAAAGCTATCAGCGCAAAGAAAAAAAAGAGACACACTGCTCCCGGGAGGGCTCGAATTCCTCCAACTTTTGCTTAACAGCCGACGCACTAACAGATTGCGCCACGAAGACAGTCGTGCTTCACTCTCACCACCGTCAGAACATTTCTCCAAGCTATCAGCGCAAAGAAAAATAAAGAGACACACCGCTCTCGGGAGAGCTCGAACCTCCAACCTTCTGGTTAACAGCCGAACGCGCTAGCCAAGTGCGTAACGGAGGTAGTCGTGCTCTACTCTCACCACGGTCAGAACACTTCTCCAAAGATATCAGTGCAAAGAAAAAAAGCGACACACTGCTCCCGGGAGGGCTCAAACCTCCAACCTTTTGCTTAACAGCCGACGCACTAGCACATTGCGCCACGGAGACAGTCGTGCTCCACTCTCACCACCGTCCGAACATTTTTCAAAGCTATCAGCGAAAAGAAAAAAAAGAGACACACTGCTCCCGGGAGGGCTCGAACCACCAACCTTTTGGTTAACAGTTGATCGCGCTAGCTAATTTTGCCACGGAAACAGTCGCGCTCCACTCTCTCCACCGTCAGAACATTTCTCCAAAGTTATCACCGCAAAGAAAAAAAAAGAGACACACCGCTCTTGGGAGGGCTCGAACCTCCAACCTTTTGCTTAACAGCCGACGCACTAGCAGATTGCGCCACGGAGACGGTCGTGCTCCACTCTCACCACTGTCAAAACATTTTTCCAAAGCTATCAGCGCAAAGAAAAAAAAGAGGCACACCGCTCTCGGGAGTGCTCGAACCTCCAACCTTTTGGTTAACAGCCGAACGCGCTAGCCAATTGCATCACGGAGGTAGTCGTGCTCCACTCTCACCACCATACGAACATTTTTCTAAAGGTATCAGCGCAAAGAAAAAAAGAGACACACCGCTCATGGGAGGATTCGAACCTCCAACCTGTTGGTTAACAGCCCTACGCGCTAGCCAATTGCGCCACGGAGACAGTCGTGCTCCGCTCTACCACGGTCAGAACACTTCTCCAAAGATATCAGTGCAAAGAAAAAAAAGCGACACACTGCTTATGGGACGGCTCGAACCTCCAACCTTCTGGTTAACAGCCGAACGCGCTAGCCAAGTGCGTAACGGAGGTAGTCGTGCTCTACTCTCACCACCATCAGAACATTTTTCCAAAGGTATCAGCGCAAAGAAAAAAAGAGACACACTGCTCCCGGGAGGGCTCAAACCTCCAACCTTTTGCTTAACAGCCGAAGCACTAGCACATTGCGCCACGGAGACAGTCATGCTCCACTCTCACCACCGTCAGAACGTTTCTCTAAAGCTATCAGCGCTAAGAAAAAAAGCGACACACTGCTCCCGGGAGGGCTCAAACCTCCAACCTTTTGCTTAACAGCCGACGCACTAGCACATTGCGCCACGGAAACAGTCGTGCTCCACTCTCACCACCGTCCGAACATTTCTTCAAAGCTATCAGCGCACAGAAAAAAAAGAGACACACTGCTCCCGGGAGGGCTCGAACCACCAATCTTTTGGTTAGCAGTTGATCGCGCTAGCCGATTCTGAAACGGAAACAGTCGCGCTCCACTCTCTCCACCGTCAGAACATTTCTCCAAAGTTATCAGCGCAAAGAAAAAAAAAGAGACACACCGCTCTTGGGAGGGCTTGAACCTCCAACCTTTTGCTTAACAGCCGACGCATTAGCAGATTGCGCCACGGAGACGGTCGTGCTCCGCTCTCACCACCGTCACAACATTTTTCCAAAGCTATCAGCGCAAAGAAAAAAAAGAGACACACTGTTCTCGGGAGGGCTCGAACCTCCAAACTTTTGGTTATCAGTTGAACGCGCAAGCCGATTCTGCCACGGAAACAGTCTTGCTCCACTCTCCCTACCGTCAGAACATTTTTCTAAAGGTATCAGCGCAAAAAAAGAGACACACCTCTCATGCGACGGTTCGAACCTCCAACCTTTTAGTAAACAGCCCAACGCACTAGCCAATTGCGCCACGGAGACAGTCGTGCTCCGCTCTCACCACGGTCATAACACTTCTCCAAAGATATCAGTGCAAAGAAAAAAAGCGACACACCGCTCATGGGGCGGCTCGAACCTCCAACCTTTTGGTTGACAGCTGAACGCGCTAGCCAATTGCGCCAAGGAGATAGTCGTGCTCCACTCTCACCACCGTCAGAACATTTCTCAAAAGCTATCAGTGCAAAGAAAAAAAAGAGACACACCGCTCTCGGGAGGGCTCGAACCTCCAACGTTTTGGTTAACAGCCGAACGCGTTAGCCAATTGCATCACGGAGGTACTCGTGCTCCACTCTCACCACCATACGAACATTTTTCTAAAGGTATCAGCGCAAAGAAAAAGAGAGACACACCGCTCATGGGAGGGTTCGAACCTCCAACCTGTTGGTTAACAGCCCTACGCGCTAGCCAATTGCGCCACGGAGACAGTCGTGCTCCGCTCTCACCACGGTCAGAACACTTCTCCAAAGATATCAGTGCAAAGAAAAAAAAGCGACACACTGCTTATGGGAGGGCTCGAACCTCCAACCTTGTGGTTAACAGCCGAACGCGCTAGCCAAGTGCATAACAGAGGTAGTCGTGCTCTACTCTCACCACCATCAGAACATTTTTCCAAAGCTATCAGCGCAAAGAAAAAAAAGAGATACACTGCTCCCGGGAGGGCTCAAACCTCCAACCTTTTGCTTAACAGCCGAAGCACTAGCACATTGCGCCACGGAGACAGTCATGCTCCACTCTCACCACCTTCCGAACATTTCTTCAAAGCTATCAGCGCAAAGAAAAAAAAGAGACACACTGCTCCCGGGAGGGCTCGAATTCCTCCAACTTTTGCTTAACAGCCAACGCAATAACAGATTGCGCCACGAAGACAGTCGTGCTCCACTCTCACCACCATCAGAACATTTCTCCAAAGCTATCAGCGCAAAGAAAAAGAAAGAGACACACCGCTCTCGGGAGAGCTCGAACCTCCAACCTTCTAGTTAACAGCCGAACGGGCTAGCCAAGTGCGTCACGGAGGTAGTCGTGCTCCACTCTCACAACCATACGAACATTTTTCTAAAGGTATCAGCGCAAAGGAAAAAAGAGACACGCCGCTCATGGGAGGGTTCGAACCTTCAACCTTTTGGTTAACAGCCCAATGCGCTAGCCAATTGCGCCACGGAGACAGTCGTGCTCCGCTCTCACCACGGTCAGAACACTTCTCCAAAGATATCAGTGCGAAGAAAAAAAGCGACACACTGCTTATGGGAGGGCTCGAACCTCCAACCTTCTGGTTAACAGCCGAACGCGCTAGCCAAGTGCGTAACGGAGGTAGTCGTGCTCTACTCTCACCACCATCAGAACATTTTTCCAAAGGTATCAGCGCAAAGAAAAAAAGAGACACACTGCTCCCGGGAGGGCTCAAACCTCCAACCTTTTGCTTAACAGCCGACGCACTAGCACATTGCGCCACGGAGACAGTCGTGCTCCACTCTCACCACCGTCCGAACATTTCTTCAAAGCTATCAGCGCAAAGAAAAAAAAGAGACACACCGCTCTCGGGAGAGCTCGAACCTCCTACCTTCTGTTTAACAGCCGAACGCGCTAGCCAAGTGCGTAACGGAGGTAGTCGTGCTCTACTCTCACCACGGTCAGAACACTTCTCCAAAGATATCAGTGCAAAGAAAAAAAGCGACACACCGCTAATGGGAGGGCTCGAACCTCCAACTTTTTGGTTAACAGCCGATCGCGCTAGCCATTGCACTATGGACCCAACCGCGCTCCACTCTCACCACCGTCAGAACATTTCTCCAAAGCTATCAGCGCAAAGAAAAAAAGCGACACACTGCTCCCGGGAGGGCTCAAACCTCCAACCTTTTGCTTAACAGCCGACGCACTAGCACATTGCGCCACGGAGACAGTCGTGCTCCACTCTCACCACCGTCCGAACATTTCTTCAAAGCTATCAGCGCAAAGAAAAAAAAAGAGACACACTGCTCCCGGGAGGGCTCGAACCACCAACCTTTTGGTTAACAGTTGATCGCGCTAGCCGATTCTGCCACGGAAACAGTCGCGCTCCACTCTCTCCACCGTCAGAACATTTCTCCAAATTTATCAGCGCAAAGAAAAAAAAGAGACACACCGCTCTTGGGAGGGCTCGAACCTCCAACCCTTTGCTTAACAGCCGAGGCACTAGCAGATTGCGCCACGGAGGTAGTCGTGCTCCACTCTCACCACCGTCAGAACATTTCTCCAAAGCTATCAGCGCAAAGAAAAAAAGCGACACACTGCTCCCGGGAGGGCTCAAACCTCCAACCTTTTGCTTAACAGCCGACGCACTAGCACATTGCGCCACGGAGACAGTCGTGCTCCACTCTCACCACCGTCCGAACATTTCTTCAAAGCTATGAGCGCAAAGAAAGAAATAGAGACACACTGCTCCCGGGAGGGCTCGAACCACCAACCTTTTGGTTAACAGTTGATCGCGCTAGCCGATTCTGCCACGGAAACAGTCGCGCTCCACTCTCACCACTGTCACAACATTTTTCCAAAGCTATCAGCGCAAAGAAATAAACAGACACACCACTCTCGGGAGGGCTCGAACCTCCAACCTTTTGGTTAACAGCTGAACACGCTAGCCAATTGCGTCACGGAGGTAGTCGTGCTCCACTCTCACCATGGTCAGAACACTTCTCCAAAGATATCAGTGCAAAGAAAAAAAAGCGACACACCGCTCATGGGGGTCTCGAACCTCCAACCTTTTGGTTGACAGCTGAACGCGCTAGCCAATTCCGCCAAGGAGATAGTCGTGCTCCACTCTCACCACCGTCAGAACATTTCTACAAAGCTATCAGCGCAAAGAAAAAAAAGAGACACACCGCTCTCGGGAGGGCTCGAACCTCCAACCTTTTGGTTAACAGCCGAACGCGCTAGCCAATTGCATCACGGAGGTAGTCGTGCTCCACTCTCACCACGGTCAGAACACTTCTCCAAAGATATCAGTGCAAAGAAAAAAAGCGACACACCGCTCAAGGGAGGGCTCGAACCTCCAACCTTTTGGTTAACAGCCGATCGCGCTAGCCAATTGTGCCAAGGAGATAGTAGTGCTCTACTCTCACCACTGTCAGAACAATTCTCCAAAGCTATCAGCGCAAAGAAAAAAAAGACACACCGCTCTGGGCAGGGCTCGAACCTCCAACTTTTTGGTTAACCACTGAACACGCTAGCCAATTGCGCCACGGAGACAGTCGTGCTCCACTCTCACCACTGTCGGAACATTTCTCCATAGCTGTCAGCGCAAAGAAAAAAAGCAAAACGCCGCTCCCGTGAGGGCTCGAACTTCAAACCTTTCGGGTAACAGCTAAACGCGCTAGCCAATTGCGCCAAGGAGATAGTCGTGCTCTTCTCTCACCACCGTCAGAACATTTCTCCAAAGCTATCAGCGCAAAGAAAAAAGAAGAGACACACCGCTCTCGGGAGGGCTCGAACCTCCTAACTTTTGGTTATCAGTTGAACGCGCTAGCCGATTCTGCCACGGAAACAGTCTTGCTCCACTCTCCCTACCGTCAGAACATTTTTCTAAAGGTATCAGCGCAAAGAAAAAAGGAGACACACCGCTCATGGGAGGGTTCGAACCTCCAACCTTTTGGTTAACAGCCCAACGCGCTAGCCAATTGCGCCACGGAGACAGTCGTGCTCCGCTCTCACCACGGTCAGAACACTTTTCCAAAGATATCAGTGCGAAGAAAAAAGGAGACACATCGCTCATGGGAGGGTTCGAACCTCCAACCTTTTGGTTAACAGCCCAACGCGCTAGCCAATTGCGCCACGGAGACAGTCGTGCTCCGCTCTCACCACGGTCAGAACACTTCTCCAAAGATATCAGTGCAAAGAAAAAAAAGCGACACACTGCTTATGGGAGGGCTCGAACCTCCAACCTTTTGGTTAACAGCCGATCGCGCTAGCCATTACGCCAAGGAAACAGTCATGCTCCACTCTCACCACCGTCAGAACGTTTCTCCAAAGCTATCAGCGCAAAAAAAAGGAACACACTGCTCCAGGGAGGTCTCGAACGTCCAACCTTTTGCTTAAAAGCCGACGCACTAGTAGATTGCGCCTAGGAGACGGTCATGCTCCACTCTCACCACCGTCAGAACATTTCTCCAAAGCTATCAGCGCAAAGAAAAAAAAGAGACACACCGCTCTCGGGAGGGCTCGAACCTCCAACCTTTTGGTTAACAGTTGATCGCGCTAGCCGATTCTGCCACGGAAACAGTCATGCTCCACTCTCGCCACCATCAGAACATTTCTCCAAAGCTATCAGCGCAAAGAAGAAAAAGAGACACACCGCTCTCGGGAGGGCTCGAACCTCCAACCTTTTGGTTAACAGCCGAACGCGCTAGCCAATTGCTACACGGAGGTAGTCGTGCTCCACTCTCGCCACCATCAGAACATTTTTTCAAAGGTATCAGTGCAAAGAAAAAAAGAGACACACCGCTCTCGGGAGGGTTGGAAACTCCAACCTTTTGGTTAACAGCCCAACACCCAAGCCGATTGCGCCACGAAGACAGTCATGCTCCACTCTCACCACGGTCAGAACACTTCTCCAAAGCTATCAGCGCAAAGAAAAAAAGCGATACACTGCTCCCGGGAGGGCTCGAACCTCCAATCTTTTGCTTAACAGCCAACGCACTGGCAGATTGCGCCAAGGAGACAGTCGTGCTCCACTCTCACCACTGCCGGAACATTCCTCTATAGCTCTAAGCGCAAAGAACGAAGCGACACACCGCTCATGGGAGGGCTCGAACCTCCAACCTTTTGGTTAACAGCCGATCGCGCTAGCCATTGCACCACGGACCCAACCGCGCTCTACTCTCACCACCGTCAGAACATTTCTCCAAAGCTATCAGCGCAAAGAAAAAAAAGAGACACACCGCTCTTGGGAGGGCTCAATCCTCCAACCTTTTGCTTAACAGCCGACGCACTGACAGATTGCGCCACGGAGACAGTCGTGCTCCACTCTCACCACCGTCAGAACATTTCTCCAAAGCTATCAGCGCAAAGAAAAAAAAATGACACACCGCTCTTGGGAGAGCTCGAACCTCCAACCTTTGTTTACCAGCCGAATGCGCTAGC
Organism: Rhipicephalus microplus; assembly: GCF_043290135.1. Classification (NCBI taxonomy): domain Eukaryota; kingdom Metazoa; phylum Arthropoda; class Arachnida; order Ixodida; family Ixodidae; genus Rhipicephalus; species Rhipicephalus microplus. The sequence continues at coordinate 10,364,527 of NW_027464590.1, read as the reverse complement.
CAATTACGTCACGGAGGTAGTCGTGCTCCGCTCTCACCACCATCAGAACATTTTTCTAAAGGTATCAGCGCAAAGAAAAAAAGAGACACACTGCGCATGGGAGGGTTCGAAGCTCCAACCTTTTGGTTAACAGCCCAACGTGCTAGCCAATTGCGCCATGGAGACAGTCGTGCTCCACACTCACCACGGTCAGAACACTTCTCCAAAGATATCAGTGCAAAGAAAAAAAGCGACACACCGCTCATAGGAGGGCTCGAACCTCAACCCTTTTGGTTAACAGCCGACCCACTAGCAGATTGCGCCACAGAGACAGTCGTGCTCCACTCTCACCACTGTCGGAACATTTCTCCATAGCTGTCAGCGCAAAGAAAAAAGCGAAACGCCGCTCCTGGGAGGGCTCCAACCTCCAAACTTCCGGTAAACATCCGATCGCGCTAGCCAAATGCGCCACGAAGACAGTCGTGCTCCACTTTCACCACTGTCGGAATATTTCTCCATACCTGTCAGCGCAAAGAAAAAAGCAAGACGCCGCTCCTGGGAGAGCTCCAACCTCCAAACTTCCGGTAAACAGCCGATCGCGCTAGCCAAATGCGCCACGGAGACAGTCGTGCTCCACTCTCACCACTGTCGAAACATTTCCTCAAAGCTATCAGCGCAAAGAAAAAAAAGAGACACACTGCTCCCGGGAGGGCTCGAATTCCTCCAACTTTTGCTTAACAGCCGACGCACTAACAGATTGCGCCACGAAGACAGTCGTGCTCTACTCTCACCACCGTCAGAACATTTCTCCAAAGCTATCAGCGGAAAGAAAAAGAAAGAGACACACCGCTCTCGGGAGAGCTCGAACCTCCAACCTTCTGGTTAACAGCCGAACGCGCTAGCCAAGTGCGTAACGGAGGTAGTCGTGCTCTACTCTCACCACGGTCAGTACACTTCTCCAAAGATATCAGTGCAAAGAAAAAAAGCGACACACCGCTAATGGGAGGGCTCGAACCTCCAACGTTTTGGTTAACAGCCGATCGCGCTAGCCATTGCACCACGGACGCAACCGCGCTCCACTCTCACCACCGTCAGAACGTTTCTCCAAAGCTATCAGCGCAAAGAAAAAAAGTGACACACTGCTCTCGGGAGGGCTCAAACCTCCAACCTTTTGCTTAACAGCCGACGCACTAGCACATTGCGCCACGGAGACAGTCGTGCTCCACTCTCACCACCGTCCGAACATTTCTTCAAAGCTATCAGCGCAAAGAAAAAATGAGACACACTGCTCCCGGGAGGGCTCGAACCACCAACCTTTTGGTTAACAGTTGATCGCGCTAGCCGATTCTGCCACGGAAACAGTCGCGCTCCACTCTCTCCACCGTCAGAACATTTCTCCAAAGTTATCAGCGCAAAGAAAAAAAAGAGACACACCGCTCTTGGGAGGGCTCGAACCACCAACCTTTTGCTTAACAGCCGACGCACTAGCAGATTGCGCCACGGAGACGGTCGTGCTCCACTCTCACCACTGTCACAACATTTTTCCAAAGCTATCAGCGCAAAGAAAAAAAAGAGACACACCACTCTCGGGAGGGCTCGAACCTCCAACCTTTTGGTTAACAGCTGAACACGCTAGCCAATTGCGCCACGGAGGTAGTCGTGCTCCACTCTCACCGCGGTCAGAACACTTCTCCAAAGATATCAGTGCAAAGAAAAAAAAAGCGACACACCGCTCAAGGGAGGGCTCGAACCTCCAACCTTTTGGTTAACAGCCGATCGCGCTAGCCAATTGTGCCAAGGAGATAGTAGTGCTCTACTCTCACCACTGTCAGAACAATTCTCCAAAGCTATCAGCGCAAAGAAAAAAAAGACACACCGCTCTGGGGAGGGCTCGAACCTCCAACTTTTTGGTTAACCACTGAACACGCTAGCCAATTGCGCCACGGAGACAGTCGTGCTCCACTCTCACCACTGTCGGAACATTTCTCCATAGCTGTCAGCGCAACGAAAAAAGCAAAACGCCGCTCCCGTGAGGGCTGGAAACTCCAACCTTGCGGTAAACAGCTGATCGCGCTAGCCAAATGCGCCAAGTAGACAGTCGTGCTCTACTCTCACCACCGTCAGAACATTTCTCCACAGCTGTCAGCGCAAAGAAAAAGAGACACACCTCTCTCGGAAGGGCTCGAACTTCAAACCTTTCGGGTAACAGCTAAACGCGCTAGCCAATTGCGCCAAGGAGATAGTTGTGCTCTTCTCTCACCACCGTCAGAACATTTCTCCAAAGCTATCAGTGCAAAGAAAAAAAAAGAGACACACCGCTCTCGGGAGGGCTCGAACCTCCTAACTTTTGGTTATCAGTTGAACGCGCTAGCCGATTCTGCCACGGAAACAGTCTTGCTCCACTCTCCCTACCGTCAGAACATTTTTCTAAAGGTATCAGCGCAAAGAAAAAAGGAGACACAACGCTCATGGGAGGGTTCGAACCTCCGACCTTTTGGTTAACAGCCCAACGCGCTAGCCAATTGCGCCACGGAGACAGTCGTGCTCCGCTCTCACCACGGTCAGAACACTTCTCCAAAGATATCAGTGCAAAGAAAAAAGGAGACACACCGCTCATGGGAGGGTTCGAACCTCCAACCTTTTGGTTAACAGCCCAACGCGCTAGCCAATTGCGCCACGGAGACAGTCGTGCTCCGCTCTCACCACGGTCAGAACACTTCTCCAAAGATATCAGTGCAAAGAAAAAAAAGCGACACACTGCTTATGGGAGGGCTCGAACCTCCAACCTTTTGGTTAACATCCGATCGCGCTAGCCATTACGCCAAGGAAACAGTCATGCTCCACTCTCACCACCGTCAGAACGTCTCTCCAAAGCTATCAGCGCAAAAAAAAGGAACACACTGCTCCAGGGAGGTCTCGAACGTCCAACCTTTTGCTTAACAGCCGACGCACTATTAGATTGCGCCTAGGAGACGGTCATGCTCCATTCTCACCACCGTCAGAACATTTCTCCAAAGCTATCAGCGCAAAGAAAAAAAAGAGACACACCGCTCTCGGGAGGGCTCGAACCTCCAACCTTTTGGTTAACAGTTGATCGCGCTAGCCGATTCTGCCACGGAAACAGTCATGCTCCACTCTCGCCACCATCAGAACATTTCTCCAAAGCTATCAGCGCAAAGAAGAAAAAGAGACACACCGCTCTCGGGAGGGCTCGAACCTCCAACCTTTTGGTTAACAGCCGAACGCGCTAGCCAATCGCTACACGGAGGTAGTCGTGCTCCACTCTCGCCACCATCAGAACATTTTTTCAAAGGTATCAGCGCAAAGAAAAAAAGAGACACACCGCTCTCGGGAGGGTTGGAAACTCCAACCTTTTGGTTAACAGCCCAACACGCAAGCCGATTGCGCCACGAAGACAGTCATGCTCCACTCTCACCACGGTCAGAACACTTCTCCAAAGCTATCAGCGCAAAGAAAAAAAGCGATACACTGCTCCCGGGAGGGCTCGAACCTCCAAACTTTTGCTTAACAGCCAACGCGCTGGCAGATTGCGCCAAGGAGACAGTCGTGCTCCACTCTCACCACTGTCGGAACATTTCTCCATAGCTGTCAGCGCAAAGAAAAAAGCGAAACGCCGCTCCTGGGAGGGCTCCAACCTCCAAACTTCCGGTAAACATCCGATCGCGCTAGCCAAATGCGCCACGAAGACAGTCGTGCTCCACTTTCGCCACTGTCGGAACATTTCTCCATACCTGTCAGTGCAAAGAAAAAAGCAAGACGCCGCTCCTGGGAGAGCTCCAACCTCCAAACTTCCGGTAAACAGCCGATCGCGCTAGCCAAATGCGCCACGGAGACAGTCGTGCTCCACTCTCACCACTGTCGGAACATTTCTCCATAGCTGTCAGCGCAAAGAAAAAAAAAGAGACACACTGCTCCCGGGAGGGCTCGAACCTCCAACCTTTTGGTTAACAGCCGACGCACTCGCAGATTGCGCCACAGAGACAGTCGTGCTCCACTCTCACCACTGTCGGAACATTTCTCCATAGATGTCAGCGCAAAGAAAAAAGCGTTACGCCGCTTCTGTGAGGGCTCCAACCTCCAAACTTTCTGTAAACAGCCAATCGCGCTAGCCAAATGCGCCACGTAGACAGTCGTGCTTTACTCTCACCACCGTCAGAACATTTCTCCACAGCTGTCAGCGCAAAGAAAAAAGAGACACACCGCTCTCGGGAGGGCTCAATCATCCAACCTTTTGCTTAACAGCCGACGCACTAGCAGATTGCGCCACGGAGACATTATTGCTCCACTCTCACCACCGTCACAACATTTTTCCAAAGCTATCAGCGCAAAGAAAAAAAAGAGACACACCACTCTCGGGAGGGTTCGAACCTCCAACTTTTTGGTTAACAGCAGAACGCGCTAGCCACTTGCGTCACAGAGGAAGTCGTGCTCCACTCTCACCACGGTCACAACACTTCTCCAAAGATATCAGTGCGAAGAAAAAAAAGACACACCCCTCTCGGGCGGGCTCGAACCTCCAACCTTTCGGTTAACAGCTCAACCCGCTAGCCAATTGCGCCACGGAGACAGTCGTGCTCCACTCTCACCACTGTCGGAACATTTATCCATAGCTGTCAGCGCAAAGAAAAAAAAACAGACACACTGCTCCCGGGAGGGCTCGAATTCCTCCAACCTTTTGCTTAACAGCCGACGCACTAACAGATTGCGCCACGGAGACAGTCGTGCTCCACTCTCACCACCGTCACAACATTTCTCCCAAGCTATCAGCGCAAAGAAAAAAAGAGACACACCGCTCTCGGGAGAGCTCGAACCTCCAACCTTTTGGTGAACAGCTGAACGCGCTAGCCAAATGCGTCACGGAGGTAGTCGTGCTCCACTCTCACCACCATCAGAACATTTTCTAAAGGTATCAGCGCAAAGAAAAAAAGAGAGACACACCGCTCATGGGAGGGTTCGAACCTCCAACCTTTTAGTTAACAGCCCAACGTGCTAGCCAATTGCGCCATGGAGACTGTCGTGCTCCACACTCACCACGGTCAGAACACTTCTCCAAAGATATCAGTGCAAAGAAAAAAAGCGACACACCGCTCATAGGAGGGCTCGAACCTCCAACCATTTCGTTAACAGCCGACGCACTAGCAGATTGCGCCACGGAGACAGTCGTGCTCCACTCTCACCACTGTCAGAACATTTCTCCATAGCTGTCAGCGCAAAGAAAAAAAAGAGACACACTGCTCCCGGGAGGGCTCGAACCTCCAACCTATTGCTTAACAGCCGACGCACTAGCAGATTGCGCCACGAAGACAGTCGTGCTCCACTCTCACCACTGTCGGAACATTTCTCCATAGCTGTCAGCTCAAAGAAAAAAGCAAGACGCCGCTCCTGGGAGGGCTCCAACCTCCAAATTTCCGGTAAACAGCCAATCGCGCTAGCTAAATGCGCCACGGAGACAGTCGTGCTCCACTCTCACCACTGTCGGAACATTTCTCCATACCTGTCAGCGCAAAGAAAAAAGCAAGACGCCGCTCCTGGGAGGGCTCCAACCTCCAAACTTCCGGTAAACAGCCGATCGCGCTAGCCAAATGCGCCACGGAGACAGTCGTGCTCCACTCTCACCACTGTCGGCACATTTCTCCATAGCTGTCAGCGCAAAGAAAAAAAAGAGACACACTGCTCCCGGGAGGGCTCGAACCTCCAACCTTTTGGTTAACAGCCGACGCACTAGCAGATTGCGCCACAGAGACAGTCGTGCTCCCCTCTCACCACCGTCAGAACGTTTCTCCAAAGTTATCAGCGCAAAAAAGGGAACACACTGCTCAAGGGAGGTCTCGAACGTCCAACCTTTTGCTTAACAGCCGACGCACTGCGCCACGGAGACAGTCATGCTCCACTCTCACCACCGTCAGAACATTTCTCCAAAGCTATCAGCGCAAAGAAAAAAAAGAGACACACCGCTCTCGGGAGGGCTCGAACCTCCAACCTTTTGGTTAACAGCCGACGCACTAGCAGATTGCGCCACAGAGACAGTCGTGCTCCACTCTCACCACTGTCGGAACATTTCTCCATAGCTGTCAGCTCAAAGAAAAAAGCAAGACGCCGCTCCTGGGCGTCTTGCTTTAACAGCCAACGCACTAGCTGATCGCGCTAGCCAAATGCGCCAAGTATACAGTCGTGCTCTACTCTCACCACCGTCAGAACATTTCTCCACAGCTGTCAGCGCAAAGAAAAAGAGACACACCTCTCTCGGAAGGGCTCGAACTTCAAACCTTTCGGGTAACAGCTAAACGCGCTAGCCAATTGCGCCAAGGAGATAGTCGTGCTCTTCTCTCACCACCGTCAGAACATTTCTCCAAAGCTATCAGCACAAAGAAAAAAGAAGAGACAAACCGCTCTCGGGAGGGCTCGAACCTCCAAACTTTTGGTTATCAGTTGAACGCGCTATCCGATTCTGCCACGGAAACAGTCTTGCTCCACTCTCCCTACCGTCAGAACATTTTTCTAAAGGTATCAGCGCAAAAAACAGAGACACACCCCTCATGGGACGGTTCGAACCTCCAACCTTTTGGTAAACAGCCCAATGCGCTAGCCTATTGCGCTACGGAGACAGTCGTGCTCCGCTCTCACCACGGTCAGAACACTTCTCCAAAGATATCAGTGCAAAGAAAAAAAGCGACACACCACTCATGGGGGGGCTCGAACCTCCAACCTTTTGGTTAACAGCTGTACGCGCTAGCCAATGGCGCCAGGGAGATAGTCGTGCTCCACTTTCACCACCGTCAGAACATTTCTCCAAAGCTATCAGCGCAAAGAAAAAAAAGAGACACACCGCTCTCGGGAGGGCTCGAACCTTCAACCTTTTGGTTAACAGCCGAACGCGCTAGCCAATTGCGTCGCGGAGGTAGTCGTGCTCCACTCTCACCACCATACGAACATTTTTCTAAAGGTATCAGTGCAAAGAAAAAAGGAGACACACCGCTCATGGGAGGGTTCGAACCTCCAACCTTTTGGTTAACAGCCCAACGCGCTAGCCAATTGCGCCATGGAGACAGTCGTGCTCCACTCTCACCACGGTCAGAACACTTGTCCAAAGATATCAGTGCAAAGAAAAAAAGCGACACACTGCGTATGGGAGGGCTCGAACCTCCAACCTTTTGGTTAACAGCCGATCGCGCTAGCCATTACACCACGGAAACAGTCATGCTCCACTCTCACCACCGTGAGAACGTTTCTCCAAAGCTATCAGCGCAAAAAAAGGAACACACTGCTCCAGGGAGGTCTCGAACGTCCAACCTTTTGCTTAACAGCCGACGCACTAGTAGATTGCGCCACGGAGACAGTCATGCTCCACTCTCACCACCGTCAGAACATTTCTCCAAAGCTATCAGCGCAAAGAAAAAAAAACACACCCCGCTCTCGGGAGGGCTCGAACCTCCAACCTTTTGGTTAACAGTTGGTCGCGCTAGCCGATTCTGCCACGGAAACAGTCATGCTCCACTCTCGCCACCATCAGAACATTTCTCCAAATCTATCAGCGCAAAGAAGAAAAAGAGACACACCGCTGTCGGGAGGGATTGAACCTCCAACCTTTTGGTTAACAGCCGAACGCGCTAGCCAATTGCTACACGGAGGTAGTCGTGCTCCACTCTCACCACCATCAGAACATTTTTCCAAAGGTATCAACGCAAAGAAAAAAAGAGACACACCGCTCTCGGGAGGGTTGGAAACTCCAACCTTTTGGTTAACAGCCCAACACGCAAGCCGATTGCGCCACGAAGACAGTCATGCTCCACTCTCACCACGGTCAGAACACTTCTCCAAAGCTATCAGCGCAAAGAAAAAAAGCGATACACTGCTCCCGGGAGGGCTCGAACCTCCAACGTTTTGCTTAACAGCCAACGCACTAGCAGATTGCGCCAAGGAGACAGTCGTGCTCCACTCTCACCACTGCCGGAACATTCCTCTATAGCTGTAAGCGCAAAGAAAAAAGCGACACACCGCTCATGGGAGGGCTCGAACCTCCAACCTTTTGGTTAACAGCCGATCGCGCTAGCCATTGCACCATGGACCCAACCGCGCTCTACTCTCACCACTGTCTGAACGTTTCTCCAAAGCTATCAGCGCAAATAAAAAACGACACACTGCTCCCGGGAGGGCTCGAACTTCCAACCTTTTGCTTAACAGCCGACGCACTAGCAGATTGCGCCACGGAGACAGTCGTGCTCCACTCTCACCACCGTCAGAACATTTCTCCAAAGCTATCAGCGCAAAGAAAAAAAGAGACACACCGCTCTCGGGAGAGCTCGAACCTCCAACCTTTGTTTAACCGCCGAACGCGCTAGCCAATTGCGTCACGGACGTAGTCGTGCTCCACTCTCACCACCATCAGAACATTTTTCTAAAGGTATCAGCGCAAAGAAAAAAAGAGACACACCGCTCATGGGAGGGTTCGAACCTCCAACCTTTTGGTTAACAGCCCAACATGCTAGCCAATTGCGCCATGGAGACAGTCGTGCTCCAGACTCACCACGGTCAGAACACTTCTCCAAAGATATCAGTGCAAAGAAAAAAAGCGACACACCGCTCATAGGAGGGCTCGAACCTCCAACCTTTTGGTTAACAGCCGACGCACCAGCAGATTGCGCCACGGAGACAGTCGTGCTCCACTCTCACCACTGTCGGAACATTTCTCCATAGCTGTCAGCTCAAAGAAAAAAGCAAGACGCCGCTCCTGGGTGGGCTCCAACCTCCAAATTTCCGGTAAACAGCCGATCGCGCTAGCTAAATGCGCCACGGAGACAGTCGTGCTCCACTCTCACCACTGTCGGAACATTTCTCCATACCTGTCAGCGCAAAGAAAAAAGCAAGACGCCGCTCCTGGGAGGGCTCCAACCTCCAAACTTCCGGTAAACAGCCGATCGCGCTAGCCAAATGCGCCACGGAGACAGTCGTGCTTCACTCTCACCACTGTCGGAACATTTCTCCATAGCTGTTAGCGCAAAGAAAAAAAAGAGACACACTGCTCCCGGGAGGGCTCGAACCTCCAACCTTTTGGTTAACAGCCGATCGCGCTAGCCATTGCACCACGGACCCAACCGCGCTCTACTCTCACCACCGTCAGAACGTTTCTCCAAAGCTATCAGCGCAAATAAAAAAGCGACACACTGCTCCCAGAAGGGCTCGAACTTCCAACCTTTTGCTTAACAGCCGACGCACTAGCAGATTGCGCCACGGAGACAGTCGTGCTCCACTCTCACCACCGTCAGAACATTTCTTCAAAGCTATCAGCGCAAAGAAAAAAAAGAGACACACCGCTCTCGGGAGAGCTCGAACCTCCAACCTTTGTTTAACAGCCGAACGCGCTAGCCAATTGCGTCACGGACGTAGTCGTGCTCCACTCTCACCACCATCAGAACATTTTTCTAAAGGTATCAGCGCAAAGAAAAAAAGAGACACACCGCTCATGGGAGTGTTCGAACCTCCAACCTTTTGGTTAACAGCCCAACGTGCTAGCCAATTGCGCCATGGAGACAGTCGTGCTCCACACTCACCACGGTCAGAACACTTCTCCAAAGATATCAGTGCAAAGAAAAAAAGCGACACCCCGCTCATAGGAGGGCTCGAACCTCCAACCTTTTGGTTAACAGCCGACGCACCAGCAGATTGCGCGCCGGATTGCGCACCAGCAGATTGCGCACTGTCGGAACATTTCTCCATAGCTGTCAGCGCAAAGAAAAAAAAAGGGACAAACTGCTCCCGGGAGGGCTCGAACCTCCAACCTTTTGGTTAACAGCCGACGCACTAGCAGATTGCCCCACGAAGACAGTCGTGCTCCACTCTCACCACTGTCGGAACATTTCTTCATACCTGTCAGCGCAAAGAAAAAAGCAAGACGCCGCTCCTGGGAGGGCTCCAACCTCCAAACTTCCGGTAAACAGCCGATCGCGCTAGCCAAATGCGCCACGTAGACAGTCGTGCTCTACTCTCACCACTGTCAGAACATTTTTCCACAGCTGTCAGCGCAAAGAAAAAAGAGACACTCCGCTCTCGGGAGGGCTCGAACCTCCAACCTTTTGGTTAACAGCCGACGCACAAGCCGATTGCGCCACCAAGACAGTCATGCTCCACTCTCACCACGGTCAGAACACTTCTCCAAAGCTATCAGCGCAAAGAAAAAAAGCGATACACTGCTCCCGGGAGGGCTCGAACCTCCAACCTTTTGCTTAACAGCCAACGCACTAGCAGATTGCGCCAAGGAGACAGTCGTGCTCCACTCTCACCACAGCCGGAACATTCCTCTATAGCTGTAAGCTCAAAGAAAAAAGCGACACACCGCTCATGGGAGGGCTCGAACCTCCAACCTTTTGGTTAACAGCCGATCGCGCTAGCCATTGCACCACGGACCCAACCGCACTCTACTCTCACCACTGTCCGAACGTTTCTCCAAAGCTATCAGCGCAAAGAAAAAAAAGAGACACACCGCTCTTGGGAGGGCTCAATCCTCCAACCTTTTGCTTAACAGCCGACGCACTAACAGATTGCGCCACGGAGACAGTCGTGCTCCACTCTCACCACCGTCAGAACATTTCTCCAAAGCTATCAGCGCAAAGAAAAAAAAGAGACACACCGCTCTCGGGAGAGCTCGAACCTCCAACCTTTGTTTAACAGCCGAATGCGCTAGCCAATTACGTTACGGAGGTAGTCGTGCTCCGCTCTCACCACCATCAGAACATTTTTCTAAAGGTATCAGCGCAAAGAAAAAAAGAGACACACCGCGCATGGGAGGGTTCGAAGCTCCAACCTTTTGGTTAACAGCCCAACGTGCTAGCCAATTGCGCCATGGAGACAGTCGTGCTCCACACTCACCACGGTCAGAACACTTCTCCAAAGATATCAGTGCAAAGAAAAAAAGCGACACACCGCTCATAGGAGGGCTCGAACCTCCAACCTTTTGGTTAACAGCCGACCCACTAGCAGATTGCGCCACAGAGACAGTCGTGCTCCACTCTCACCACTGTCGGAACATTTCTCCATAGCTGTCAGCGCAAAGAAAAAAGCGAAACGCCGCTCCTGGGAGGGCTCCAACCTCCAAACTTCCGGTAAACATCCGATCGCGCTAGCCAAATGCGCCACGAAGACAGTCGTGCTCCACTTTCACCACTGTCGGAACATTTCTCCATACCTGTCAGTGCAAAGAAAAAAGCAAGACGCCGCTCCTGGGAGAGCTCCAACCTCCAAACTTCCGGTAAACAGCCGATCGCGCTAGCCAAATGCGCCACGGAGACAGTCGTGCTCCACTCTCACCACTGTCGGAACATTTCTCCATAGCTGTCAGCGCAAAGAAAAAAAAAAGAGACACACTGCTCCCGGGAGGGCTCGAACCTCCAACCTTTTGGTTAACAGCCGACGCACTCGCAGATTGCGCCACAGAGACAGTCGTGCTCCACTCTCACCACTGTCGGAACATTTCTCCATAGATGTCAGCGCAAAGAAAAAAGCGAAACGCCGCTTCTGTGAGGGCTCCAACCTCCAAACTTTCGGTAAACAGCCAATCGCGCTAGCCAAATGCGCCACGTAGACAGTCGTGCTTTACTCTCACCACCGTCAGAACATTTCTCCACAGCTGTCAGCGCAAAGAAAAAAGAGACACACCGCTCTCGGGAGGGCTCAATCATCCAACCTTTTGCTTAACAGCCGACGCACTAGCAGATTGCGCCACGGAGACATTATTGCTCCACTCTCACCACCGTCACAACATTTTTCCAAAGCTATCAGCGCAAAGAAAAAAAAAGAGACACACCACTCTCGGGAGGGTTCGAACCTCCAACTTTTTGGTTAACAGCAGAACGCGCTAGCCACTTGCGTCACAGAGGAAGTCGTGCTCCACTCTCACCACGGTCACAACACTTCTCCAAAGATATCAGTGCGAAGAAAAAAAAGACACACCCCTCTCGGGCGGGCTCGAACCTCCAACCTTTCGGTTAACAGCTGAACACGCTAGCCAATTGCGCCACGGAGACAGTCGTGCTCCACTCTCACCACTGTCGGAACATTTCTCCATAGCTGTCAGCGCAAAGAAAAAAAAACAGACACACTGCTCCCGGGAGGGCTCGAATTCCTCCAACCTTTTGCTTAACAGCCGACGCACTAACAGATTGCGCCACGGAGACAGTCGTGCTCCACTCTCACCACCGTCAGAACATTTCTCCCAAGCTATCAGCGCAAAGAAAAAAAGAGACACACCGCTCTCGGGAGAGCTCGAACCTCCAACCTTTTGGTGAACAGCTGAACGCGCTAGCCAAATGCGTCACGGAGGTAGTCGTGCTCCACTCTCACCACCATCAGAACATTTTTCTAAAGGTATCAGCGCAAAGAAAAAAAGAGAGACACACCGCTCATGGGAGGGTTCGAACCTCCAACCTTTTAGTTAACAGCCCAACGTGCTAGCCAATTGCGCCATGGAGACTGTCGTGCTCCACACTCACCACGGTCAGAACACTTCTCCAAAGATATCAGTGCAAAGAAAAAAAGCGACACACCGCTCATAGGAGGGCTCGAACCTCCAACCATTTCGTTAACAGCCGACGCACTAGCAGATTGCGCCACGGAGACAGTCGTGCTCCACTCTCACCACTGTCAGAACATTTCTCCATAGCTGTCAGCGCAAAGAAAAAAAAGAGACACACTGCTCCCGGGAGGGCTCGAACCTCCAACCTATTGCTTAACAGCCGACGCACTAGCAGATTGCGCCACGAAGACAGTCGTGCTCCACTCTCACCACTGTCGGAACATTTCTCCATAGCTGTCAGCTCAAAGAAAAAAGCAAGACGCCGCTCCTGGGAGGGCTCCAACCTCCAAATTTCCGGTAAACAGCCAATCGCGCTAGCTAAATGCGCCACGGAGACAGTCGTGCTCCACTCTCACCACTGTCGGAACATTTCTCCATACCTGTCAGCGCAAAGAAAAAAGCAAGACGCCGCTCCTGGGAGGGCTCCAACCTCCAAACTTCCGGTAAACAGCCGATCGCGCTAGCCAAATGCGCCACGGAGACAGTCGTGCTCCACTCTCACCACTGTCGGAACATTTCTCCATAGCTGTCAGCGCAAAGAAAAAAAAGAGACACACTGCTCCCGGGAGGGCTCGAACCTCCAACCTTTTGGTTAACAGCCGACGCAGTAGCAGATTGCGCCACAGAGACAGTCGTGCTCCCCTCTCACCACCGTCAGAACGTTTCTCCAAAGTTATCAGCGCAAAAAAGGGAACACACTGCTCAAGGGAGGTCTCGAACGTCCAACCTTTTGCTTAACAGCCGACGCACTGCGCCACGGAGACAGTCATGCTCCACTCTCACCACCGTCAGAACATTTCTCCAAAGCTATCAGCGCAAAGAAAAAAAAGAGACACACCGCTCTCGGGAGGGCTCGAACCTCCAACCTTTTGGTTAACAGCCGACGCACTAGCAGATTGCGCCACAGAGACAGTCGTGCTCCACTCTCACCACTGTCGGAACATTTCTCCATAGCTGTCAGCTCAAAGAAAAAAGCAAGACGCCGCTCCTGGGCGTCTTGCTTTAACAGCCAACGCACTAGCTGATCGCGCTAGCCAAATGCGCCAAGTATACAGTCGTGCTCTACTCTCACCACCGTCAGAACATTTCTCCACAGCTGTCAGCGCAAAGAAAAAGAGACACACCTCTCTCGGAAGGGCTCGAACTTCAAACCTTTCGGGTAACAGCTAAACGCGCTAGCCAATTGCGCCAAGGAGATAGTCGTGCTCTTCTCTCACCACCGTCAGAACATTTCTCCAAAGCTATCAGCACAAAGAAAAAAGAAGAGACAAACCGCTCTCGGGAGGGCTCGAACCTCCAAACTTTTGGTTATCAGTTGAACGCGCTATCCGATTCTGCCACGGAAACAGTCTTGCTCCACTCTCCCTACCGTCAGAACATTTTTCTAAAGGTATCAGCGCAAAAAACAGAGACACACCCCTCATGGGACGGTTCGAACCTCCAACCTTTTGGTAAACAGCCCAATGCGCTAGCCTATTGCGCTACGGAGACAGTCGTGCTCCGCTCTCACCACGGTCAGAACACTTCTCCAAAGATATCAGTGCAAAGAAAAAAAGCGACACACCACTCATGGGGGGGCTCGAACCTCCAACCTTTTGGTTAACAGCTGAACGCGCTAGCCAATGGCGCCAGGGAGATAGTCGTGCTCCACTTTCACCACCGTCAGAACATTTCTCCAAAGCTATCAGCGCAAAGAAAAAAAAGAGACACACCGCTCTCGGGAGGGCTCGAACCTTCAACCTTTTGGTTAACAGCCGAACGCGCTAGCCAATTGCGTCGCGGAGGTAGTCGTGCTCCACTCTCACCACCATACGAACATTTTTCTAAAGGTATCAGTGCAAAGAAAAAAGGAGACACACCGCTCATGGGAGGGTTCGAACCTCCAACCTTTTGGTTAACAGCCCAACGCGCTAGCCAATTGCGCCATGGAGACAGTCGTGCTCCGCTCTCACCACGGTCAGAACACTTGTCCAAAGATATCAGTGCAAAGAAAAAAAGCGACACACTGCGTATGGGAGGGCTCGAACCTCCACCCTTTTGGTTAACAGCCGATCGCGCTAGCCATTACACCACGGAAACAGTCATGCTCCACTCTCACCACCGTGAGAACGTTTCTCCAAAGCTATCAGCGCAAAAAAAGGAACACACTGCTCCAGGGAGGTCTCGAACGTCCAACCTTTTGCTTAACAGCCGACGCACTAGTAGATTGCGCCACGGAGACAGTCATGCTCCACTCTCACCACCGTCAGAACATTTCTCCAAAGCTATCAGCGCAAAGAAAAAAAAACACACCCCGCTCTCGGGAGGGCTCGAACCTCCAACCTTTTGGTTAACAGTTGGTCGCGCTAGCCGATTCTGCCACGGAAACAGTCATGCTCCACTCTCGCCACCATCAGAACATTTCTCCAAATCTATCAGCGCAAAGAAGAAAAAGAGACACACCGCTGTCGGGAGGGATTGAACCTCCAACCTTTTGGTTAACAGCCGAACGCGCTAGCCAATTGCTACACGGAGGTAGTCGTGCTCCACTCTCACCACCATCAGAACATTTTTCCAAAGGTATCAACGCAAAGAAAAAAAGAGACACACCGCTCTCGGGAGGGTTGGAAACTCCAACCTTTTGGTTAACAGCCCAACACGCAAGCCGATTGCGCCGCGAAGACAGTCATGCTCCACTCTCACCACGGTCAGAACACTTCTCCAAAGCTATCAGCGCAAAGAAAAAAAGCGATACACTGCTCCCGGGAGGGCTCGAACCTCCAACGTTTTGCTTAACAGCCAACGCACTAGCAGATTGCGCCAAGGAGACAGTCGTGCTCCACTCTCACCACTGCCGGAACATTCCTCTATAGCTGTAAGCGCAAAGAAAAAAGCGACACACCGCTCATGGGAGGGCTCGAACCTCCAACCTTTTGGTTAACAGCCGATCGCGCTAGCCATTGCACCATGGACCCAACCGCGCTCTACTCTCACCACTGTCTGAACGTTTCTCCAAAGCTATCAGCGCAAATAAAAAACGACACACTGCTCCCGGGAGGGCTCGAACTTCCAACCTTTTGCTTAACAGCCGACGCACTAGCAGATTGCGCCACGGAGACAGTCGTGCTCCACTCTCACCACCGTCAGAACATTTCTCCAAAGCTATCAGCGCAAAGAAAAAAAGAGACACACCGCTCTCGGGAGAGCTCGAACCTCCAACCTTTGTTTAACCGCCGAACGCGCTAGCCAATTGCGTCACGGACGTAGTCGTGCTCCACTCTCACCACCATCAGAACATTTTTCTAAAGGTATCAGCGCAAAGAAAAAAAGAGACACACCGCTCATGGGAGGGTTCGAACCTCCAACCTTTTGGTTAACAGCCCAACATGCTAGCCAATTGCGCCATGGAGACAGTCGTGCTCCAGACTCACCACGGTCAGAACACTTCTCCAAAGATATCAGTGCAAAGAAAAAAAGCGACACACCGCTCATAGGAGGGCTCGAACCTCCAACCTTTTGGTTAACAGCCGACGCACCAGCAGATTGCGCCACGGAGACAGTCGTGCTCCACTCTCACCACTGTCGGAACATTTCTCCATAGCTGTCAGCTCAAAGAAAAAAGCAAGACGCCGCTCCTGGGTGGGCTCCAACCTCCAAATTTCCGGTAAACAGCCGATCGCGCTAGCCAAATGCTCCACGTAGACAGTCGTGCTCTACTCTCACCACTGTCAGAACATTTTTCCACAGCTGTCAGCGCAAAGAAAAAAGAGACACTCCGCTCTCGGGAGGGCTCGAACCTCCAACCTTTTGGTTAACAGCCGACGCACAAGCCGATTGCGCCACCAAGACAGTCATGCTCCACTCTCACCACGGTCAGAACACTTCTCCAAAGCTATCAGCGCAAAGAAAAAAAGCGATACACTGCTCCCGGGAGGGCTCGAACCTCCAACCTTTTGCTTAACAGCCAACGCACTAGCAGATTGCGCCAAGGAGACAGTCGTGCTCCACTCTCACCACAGCCGGAACATTCCTCTATAGCTGTAAGCTCAAAGAAAAAAGCGACACACCGCTCATGGGAGGGCTCGAACCTCCAACCTTTTGGTTAACAGCCGATCGCGCTAGCCATTGCACCACGGACCCAACCGCACTCTACTCTCACCACTGTCAGAACGTTTCTCCAAAGCTATCAGCGCAAATAAAAAAGCGACACACTGCTCCCGGGAGGGCTCGAACTTCCAACCTTTTGCTTAACAGCCGACGCACTAGCCGATTGCGCCACGGAGACAGTCGGGCTCCACTCTCACCACCGTCAGAACATTTCTCCAAAGCTATCAGCGCAAAGAAAAAAAAGAGACACACCGCTCTTGGGAGGGCTCAATCCTCTAACCTTTTGCTTAACAGCCGACGCACTAACAGATTGCGCCACGGAGACAGTCGTGCCCCACTCTCACCACCGTCAGAACATTTCTCCAAAGCTATCAGCGCAAAGAAAAAAAAAGAGACACACCGCTCTCGGGAGAGCTCGAACCTCCAACCTTTGTTTAACAGCCGAATGCGCTAGCCAATTACGTCACGGAGGTAGTCGTGCTCCGCTCTCACCACCATCAGAACATTTTTCTAAAGGTATCAGCGCTAAGAAAAAAAGAGACACACCGCGCATGGGAGGGTTCGAAGCTCAAAACGTTTGGTTAACAGCCCAACGTGCTAGCCAATTGCGCCATGGAGACAGTCGTGCTCCACACTCACCACGGTCAGAACACTTCTCCAAGGATATCAGTGCAAAGAAAAAAAGCGACACACCGCTCATAGGAGGGCTCGAATCTTCAACCTTTTGGTTAACAGCCGACGCACCAGCAGATTGCGCCACGGAGACAGTCGTGCTCCACTCTCACCACTGTCGGAACATTTCTCCATAGCTGTCAGCGCAAAGAAAAAAAAGGGACAAACTGCTCCCGGGAGGGCTCGAACCTCCAACCTTTTGGTTAACAGCCGACGCACTAGCAGATTGCGCCACGAAGACAGTCGTGCTCCACTCTCACCACTGTCGGAACATTTCTCCATACCTGTCAGCGCAAAGAAAAAAGAGACACACCGCTCTCGGGAGGGCTCGAACCTCCAATCTTTTGGTTAACAGCCGACGCACTAGCAGATTGCGCCACAGAGACAGTCGTGCTCCACTCCCACCACTGTCGGAACATTTCTCCATACCTGTCAGCGCAAAGAAAAAAGCAAGACGCCGCTCCTGGGAGGGCTCCAACCTCCAAACTTCCGGTAAACAGCCAATCGCACTAGCCAAATGCGCCACGTAGACAGTCGTGCTCTACTCTCACCACCGTCAGAACATTTCTCCACAGCTGTCAGCGCAGAGAAAAAGAGACACACCTCCCTCGGAAGGGCTCGAACTTCAAACCTTTCGGGTAACTGCTAAACGCGCTAGCCAATTGCGCCAAGGAGATAGTCGTGCTCTTCTCTCACCACCGTCAGAACATTTCTCCAAAGCTATCAGCACAAAGAAAAAAGAAGAGACACACCGCTCTCGGGAGGGCTCGAACCTCCAAACTTTTGGTTATCAGTTGAACGCGCTAGCCGATTCTGCCACGGAAACAGTTTTTCTCCAGTCTCCCTACCGTCAGAACATTTTTGTAAAGGTATCAGCGCAAAAAAAAGAGACACACCCCTCATGGGACGGTTCGAACCTCCAACCTTTTGGTAAACAGCCCAATGCGCTAGCCAATTGCGCCACGGAGACAGTCGTGCTCCGCTCTCACCACGGTCAGAACACTTCTCTAAAGATATCAGTGCAAAGAAAAAAAGCGACACACCGCTCATGGGGGAGCTCGAACCTCCAACCTTTTGGTTAACAGCTGAACGCGCTAGCCAATTGCGCCAAGGATATAGTCGTGCTCCACTTTCACCACCGTCAGAACATTTCTCCAAAGCTATCAGCGCAAAGAAAAAAAAGAGACACACCGCTCTCGGGAGGGCTCGAACCTTCAACCTTTTGGTTAACAGCCGAAAGCGCTAGCCAATTGCGTCACGGAGGTAGTCGTGCTCCACTCTCACCACCATACGAACATTTTTCGAAAGGTATCAGTGCAAAGAAAAAAGGAGACACACCGCTCTTGGGAGGGTTCGAACCTCCAAACTTTTGGTAAACAGCCCAACGCGCCAGCCAATTGCGCCATGGAGACAGTCGTGCTCCGCTCTCACCACGGTCAGAACACTTCTCCAAAGATATCACTGCAAAGAAAAAAAGCGACACACTGCTTATGGGAGGGCTCTAACCTCCAACCTTTTGGTTAACAGCCGATCGCGCTAGCCATTACACCACGGAAACAGTCATGCTCCACTCCCACCACCGTGAGAACGTTTCTCCAAAGCTATCAGCGCAAAAAAAAGGAACACACTGCTCCAGGGAGGTCTCGAACGTCCAACCTTTTGCTTAACAGCCGACGCACTAGCAGATTGCGCCACAAAGACAGTCGTGCTCCACTGTCACCACTGTCGGAACATTTCTCCATAGCTGTCAGCTCAGAGAAAAAAGCAAGACGCCGCTCCTGGGAGGGCTCCAACCTCCAAACTTCCGGTAAACAGCCGATCGCGCTAGCCAAATGCGCCACGTAGACAATCGTGCTCTACTCTCACCACCGTCAGAACATTTCTCCACAGCAGTCAGCGCAAAGAAAAAAGAGACACACCGCTCTCGGGAGGGCTCGAACCTCCAACCTTTTGGTTAACAGCCGACGCACTAGCAGATTGCGCCACAGAGACAGTCGTGCTCCACTCTCACCACTGTCGGAACATTTCTCTATAGCTGTCAGCTCAAAGAAAAAAGCAAGACGCCGCTCCTGGGAGGGCTCCAACCTCCAAACTTCCGGTAAACAGCCGATCGCGCTAGCCAAATGCGCCACGGAGACAGTCGTGCTCCACTCTCACCACTGTCGGAAAATTTCTCAATACCTGTCAGCTCTACTCTCACCACCGTCAGAACATTTCTCCACAGCTGTCAGCGCAAAGAAAGAAGAGACACACCGCTCTCGGGAGGGCTAGAACCTCCAACCTTTTGGTTAACAGCCGACGCACTAGCAGATTGCGCCACAGAGACAGCCGTGCTCCACTCTCACCACTGTCGGAACATTTCTCCATAGCTGTCAGCTCAAAGAAAAAAGCAAGACGCTGCTCCTGGTAGGGCTCCAACCTCCAAACTTCCGGTAAACAGCCGATCGCGCTAGCCAATTGCGCCATGGAGACAGCCGTGCTCCACACTCACCACGGTCAGAACACTTCTCCAAAGATATCAGTGCAAAGAAAAAAAGCGACACACCGCCTATAGGAGGGCTCGAACCTCCAACCTTTTGGTTAATAGCCGACGCACCAGCAGATTGCGCCACGGAGACAGTCGTGCTCCACTCTCACCACTGTCGGAACATTTCTCCATAGCTGTCAGCGCAAAGAAAAAAAAAGGGACAAACTGCTCCCGGGAGGGCTCGAACCTCCAACTTTTTGGTTAACAGCCGACGCACTAGCAGACTGCGCCACGAAGACAGTCGTGCTCCACTCTCACCACTGTCGGAACATTTCTCCATACTTGTCAGCGCAAAGAAAAAAGCAAGACGCCGCTCCTGGGAGGGCTCCAACCTCCAAACTTCCGGTAAACAGCCGATCGCGCTAGCCAAATGCGCCACGTAGACAGTCGTGCTCTACTCTCACCACTGTCAGAACGTTTCTCCAAAGCTATCAGCGCAAATAAAAAAGCGACACACTGTTCCCGGGAGGGCTTGAACTTCCAACCTTTTGCTTAACAGCCGACGCACTAGTAGATTGCACCAGGGAGACAGTCGTGCTCCACTCTCACCACTGTCGGAACATTTCTCCATAGCTGTCAGCGCAAAGAAAAAAGCGAAACGCCGCTCCCGTGAAGTTTGAAACTCCAACCTTTCGGTAAACAGCCGATCGCGCTAGCCAAATGCGCCACGTAGACAGTCGTGCTCTACTCTCACAACCGTCAGAACATTTCTCCAAAGCTATCAGCGCAAAGAAAAAAAAGAGACACACCGCTCTCGGGAGGGCTCGAAACTTCAACTTTTTGGTTAACAGCCGAACGCGCTAGCCAATTGCGTCACGGAGGTAGTCGTGCTCCACTCTCACCACCATACGAACATTTTTCGAAAGGTATCAGTGCAAAGAAAAAAGGAGACACACCGCTCTTGGGAGGGTTCGAACCTCCAACCTTTCGGTTAACAGCCCAACGCGTTAGCCAATTGCGCCATGGAGACAGTCGTGCTCCGCTCTCACCACGGTCAGAACACTTCTCCAAAGATATCACTGCAAAGAAAAAAAGCGACACACTGCTTATGGGAGGGCTCTAACCTCCAACCTTTTGGTTAACAGCCGATCGCGCTAGCCATTACACCACGGAAACAGTCATGCTCCACTCCCACCACCGTGAGAACGTTTCTCCAAAGCTATCAGCGCAAAAAAAGGAACACACTGCTCCAGGGAGGTCTCGAACGTCCAACCTTTTGCTTAACAGCCGACGCACTAGCAGATTGCGCCACAAAGACAGTCGTGCTCCACTCTCACCACTGTCGGAACATTTCTCCATAGCTGTCAGCTCAAAGAAAAAAGCAAGACGCCGCTCCTGGGAGGGCTCCAACCTCCAAACTTCCGGTAAACAGCCGATCGCGCTAGCCAAATGCGCCACGGAGACAGTCGTGCTCCACTCTCACCACTGTCGGAACATTTCTCCATAGCTGTCAGCGCAAAGAAAAAAAAGAGACACACTGCTCCCGGGAGGGCTCGAACCTCCAACCTATTGCTTAACAGCCGACGCACTAGCAGATTGCGCCACGAAGACAGTCGTGCTCCACTCTCAGCACTGTCGGAACATTTCTCCATAGCTGTCAGCTCAAAGAAAAAAGCAAGACGCCGCTCCTGGGAGGGCTCCAACCTCCAAACTTCCGGTAAACAGCCGATCGCGCTAGCCAAATGCGCCAAGGAGACAGTCGTGCTCCACTCTCACCACTGTCGGAACATTTCTCCGTACCTGTCAGCGCAAAGAAAAAAGCAAGACGCCGCTCCTGGGAGGGCTCCAACCTCCAAACTTCCGGTAAACAGCCGATCGCGCTAGCCAAATGCGCCACGGAGACAGTCGTGCTCCACTCTCACCACTGTCGGAACGTTTCTCCAAAGCTATCAGCGCAAAAAAAGGAACACACTGCTCCAGGGAGGTCTCGAACGTCCAACCTTTTGCTTAACAGCCGACGCACTAGTAGATTGCGCCACGGAGACAGTCATGCTCCACTCTCACCACCGTCAGAACATTTCTCTAAAGCTATCAGCGCAAAGAAAAAAAATAGACACACCCCTCTCGGTAGGGCTCGAACCTCCAACCTTTTGGTTAACAGTTGGTCGCGCTAGTCGATTCTGCCACGGAAACAGTCATGCTCCACTCTCGCCACCACCAGAACATTTCTCCAAAGCTATCAGCGCAAAGAAGAAAAAGAGACACACCGCTCTCAGGAGGGCTCGAACCTCCAACCTTTTGGTTAACAGCCGAACGCGCTAGCCAATTGCTACACGGAGGTAGTCGTGCTCCACTCTCACCACCATAAGAACAATTTTCCAAAGGTATCAGCGCAAAGAAAAAAAGAGACACACCTTTCTCGGGAGGGTTGGAAACTCCAACCTTTTGGTTAACAGCCCTACACGCCAGCCGATTGCGCCACGAAGACAGTCATGCTCCACTCTCACCACGGTCAGAACACTTCTCCAAAGCTATCAGCGCAAAAAAAAGCGATACACTGCTCCCGGGAGGGCTCGAACCTACAACCTTTTGCTTAACAGCCAACGCACTAGCAGATTGCGCCAAGGAGACAGTCGTGCTCCACTCTCACCACTGCCGGAACATTCCCCTATAGCTGTAAGCGCAAAGAAAAAAGCGACACACCGCTCATGGGAGGGCTCGAACCTCCAACCTTTTGGTTACCAGCCGATCGCGCTAGCCATTGCACCACGGACCCAACCGCGCTCTACTCTCACCACTGTCAGAACGTTTCTCCAAAGCTATCAGCGCAAATAAAAAAGCGACACACTGCTCCCGGGAGGGCTCGAACTTCCGACCTTTTGCTTAACAGCCGACGCACTAGCAGATTGCACCACGGAGACAGTCGTGCTCCACTCTCACCACCGTCCGAACATTTCTCCAAAGCTATCAGCGCAAAGGAAAAAAAAGAGACACATCGCTCTCGGGAGAGCTCGAACCTCCAAACTTTGTTTAACAGCCGAACGCGCTAGCCAATTGCGTCACGGAGGTAGTCGTGCTCCACTCTCACCACCATCAGAACATTTTTCTAAAGGTATCAGCGCAAAGAAAAAAAGAGACACACCGCTCATGGGAGGGTTCGAACCTCCAACCTTTTGGTTAACAGCCCAACATGCTAGCCAATTGCGCCACGGAGACAGTCGTGCTCCACTCTCACCACTGTCGGAACATTTCTCCATAGCGGTCAGCTCAAAGAAAAAAGCAAGACGCCGCTCCTGGGTGGGCTCCAACCTCCAAATTTCCGGTAAACAGCCGATCGCGCTAGCTAAATGCGCCACGGAGACAGTCGTGCTCCACTCTCACCACTGTCGGAACATTTCTCCATAGCTGTCAGCTCAAAGAAAAAAGCAAGACGCCGCTCCTGGGTGGGCTCCAACCTCCAAACTTCCGGTAAACAGCCGATCGCGCTAGCCAAATGCGCCACGGAGACAGTCGTGCTTCACTCTCACCACTGTCGGAACATTTCTCCATAGCTGTCAGCGCAAAGAAAAAAAAGGGGCAAACTGCTCCCGGGAGGGCTCGAACCTCCAACCTTTTGGTTAACAGGCGACGCACTAGCAGATTGCGCCACGAAGACAGTCGTGCTCCACTCTCACCACTGTCGGAACATTTCTTCATACCTGTCAGCGCAAAGAAAAAAGCAAGACGCCGCTCCTGGGAGGGCTCCAACCTCCAAACTTCCGGTAAACAGCCGATCGCGCTAGCCAAATGCTCCACGTAGACAGTCGTGCTCTACTCTCACCACTGTCAGAACATTTTTCCACAGCTGTCAGCGCAAAGAAAAAAGAGACACTCCGCTCTCGGGAGGGCTCGAACCTCCAACCTTTTGGTTAACAGCCGACGCACAAGCCGATTGCGCCACCAAGACAGTCATGCTCCACTCTCACCACGGTCAGAACACTTCTCCAAAGCTATCAGCGCAAAGAAAAAAAGCGATACACTGCTCCCGGGAGGGCTCGAACCTCCAACCTTTTGCTTAACAGCCAACGCACTAGCAGATTGCGCCAAGGAGACAGTCGTGCTCCACTCTCACCACAGCCGGAACATTCCTCTATAGCTGTAAGCTCAAAGAAAAAAGCGACACACCGCTCATGGGAGGGCTCGAACCTCCAACCTTTTGGTTAACAGCCGATCGCGCTAGCCATTGCACCACGGACCCAACCGCACTCTACTCTCACCACTGTCAGAACGTTTCTCCAAAGCTATCAGCGCAAATAAAAAAGCGACACACTGCTCCCGGGAGGGCTTGAACTTCCAACCTTTTGCTTAACAGCCGACGCACTAGTAGATTGCACCAGGGAGACAGTCGTGCTCCACTCTCACCACTGTCGGAACATTTCTCCATAGCTGTCAGCGCAAAGAAAAAAGCGAAACGCCGCTCCCGTGAAGTTTGAAACTCCAACCTTTCGGTAAACAGCCGATCGCGCTAGCCAAATGCGCCACGTAGACAGTCGTGCTCTACTCTCACAACCGTCAGAACATTTCTCCAAAGCTATCAGCGCAAAGAAAAAAAAGAGACACACCGCTCTCGGGAGGGCTCGAAACTTCAACTTTTTGGTTAACAGCCGAACGCGCTAGCCAATTGCGTCACGGAGGTAGTCGTGCTCCACTCTCACCACCATACGAACATTTTTCGAAAGGTATCAGTGCAAAGAAAAAAGGAGACACACCGCTCTTGGGAGGGTTCGAACCTCCAACCTTTCGGTTAACAGCCCAACGCGTTAGCCAATTGCGCCATGGAGACAGTCGTGCTCCGCTCTCACCACGGTCAGAACACTTCTCCAAAGATATCACTGCAAAGAAAAAAAGCGACACACTGCTTATGGGAGGGCTCTAACCTCCAACCTTTTGGTTAACAGCCGATCGCGCTAGCCATTACACCACGGAAACAGTCATGCTCCACTCCCACCACCGTGAGAACGTTTCTCCAAAGCTATCAGCGCAAAAAAAGGAACACACTGCTCCAGGGAGGTCTCGAACGTCCAACCTTTTGCTTAACAGCCGACGCACTAGCAGATTGCGCCACAAAGACAGTCGTGCTCCACTCTCACCACTGTCGGAACATTTCTCCATAGCTGTCAGCTCAAAGAAAAAAGCAAGACGCCGCTCCTGGGAGGGCTCCAACCTCCAAACTTCCGGTAAACAGCCGATCGCGCTAGCCAAATGCGCCACGGAGACAGTCGTGCTCCACTCTCACCACTGTCGGAACATTTCTCCATAGCTGTCAGCGCAAAGAAAAAAAAGAGACACACTGCTCCCGGGAGGGCTCGAACCTCCAACCTATTGCTTAACAGCCGACGCACTAGCAGATTGCGCCACGAAGACAGTCGTGCTCCACTCTCAGCACTGTCGGAACATTTCTCCATAGCTGTCAGCTCAAAGAAAAAAGCAAGACGCCGCTCCTGGGAGGGCTCCAACCTCCAAACTTCCGGTAAACAGCCGATCGCGCTAGCCAAATGCGCCAAGGAGACAGTCGTGCTCCACTCTCACCACTGTCGGAACATTTCTCCGTACCTGTCAGCGCAAAGAAAAAAGCAAGACGCCGCTCCTGGGAGGGCTCCAACCTCCAAACTTCCGGTAAACAGCCGATCGCGCTAGCCAAATGCGCCACGGAGACAGTCGTGCTCCACTCTCACCACTGTCGGAACGTTTCTCCAAAGCTATCAGCGCAAAGAAAAAAAAACACACCCCGCTCTCGGGAGGGCTCGAACCTCCAACCTTTTGGTTAACAGTTGGTCGCGCTAGCCGATTCTGCCACGGAAACAGTCATGCTCCACTCTCGCCACCATCAGAACATTTCTCCAAATCTATCAGCGCAAAGAAGAAAAAGAGACACACCGCTGTCGGGAGGGATTGAACCTCCAACCTTTTGGTTAACAGCCGAACGCGCTAGCCAATTGCTACACGGAGGTAGTCGTGCTCCACTCTCACCACCATTAGAACATTTTTCCAAAGGTATCAACGCAAAGAAAAAAAGAGACACACCGCTCTCGGGAGGGTTGGAAACTCCAACCTTTTGGTTAACAGCCCAACACGCAAGCCGATTGCGCCGCGAAGACAGTCATGCTCCACTCTCACCACGGTCAGAACACTTCTCCAAAGCTATCAGCGCAAAGAAAAAAAGCGATACACTGCTCCCGGGAGGGCTGGAACCTCCAACGTTTTGCTTAACAGCCAACGCACTAGCAGATTGCGCCAAGGAGACAGTCGTGCTCCACTCTCACCACTGCCGGAACATTCCTCTATAGCTGTAAGCGCAAAGAAAAAAGCGACACACCGCTCATGGGAGGGCTCGAACCTCCAACCTTTTGGTTAACAGCCGATCGCGCTAGCCATTGCACCATGGACCCAACCGCGCTCTACTCTCACCACTGTCTGAACGTTTCTCCAAAGCTATCAGCGCAAATAAAAAACGACACACTGCTCCCGGGAGGGCTCGAACTTCCAACCTTTTGCTTAACAGCCGACGCACTAGCAGATTGCGCCACGGAGACAGTCGTGCTCCACTCTCACCACCGTCAGAACATTTCTCCAAAGCTATCAGCGCAAAGAAAAAAAGAGACACACCGCTCTCGGGAGAGCTCGAACCTCCAACCTTTGTTTAACCGCCGAACGCGCTAGCCAATTGCGTCACGGACGTAGTCGTGCTCCACTCTCACCACCATCAGAACATTTTTCTAAAGGTATCAGCGCAAAGAAAAAAAGAGACACACCGCTCATGGGAGGGTTCGAACCTCCAACCTTTTGGTTAACAGCCCAACATGCTAGCCAATTGCGCCATGGAGACAGTCGTGCTCCAGAATCACCACGGTCAGAACACTTCTCCAAAGATATCAGTGCAAAGAAAAAAAGCGACACACCGCTCATAGGAGGGCTCGAACCTCCAACCTTTTGGTTAACAGCCGACGCACCAGCAGATTGCGCCACGGAGACAGTCGTGCTCCACTCTCACCACTGTCGGAACATTTCTCCATAGCTGTCAGCTCAAAGAAAAAAGCAAGACGCCGCTCCTGGGTGGGCTCCAACCTCCAAATTTCCGGTAAACAGCCGATCGCGCTAGCTAAATGCGCCACGGAGACAGTCGTGCTCCACTCTCACCACTGTCGGAACATTTCTCCATAGCTGTCAGCTCAAAGAAAAAAGCAAGACGCCGCTCCTGGGTGGGCTCCAACCTCCAAACTTCCGGTAAACAGCCGATCGCGCTAGCCAAATGCGCCACGGAGACAGTCGTGCTTCACTCTCACCACTGTCGGAACATTTCTCCATAGCTGTCAGCGCAAAGAAAAAAAAAGGGGCAAACTGCTCCCGGGAGGGCTCGAACCTCCAACCTTTTGGTTAACAGGCGACGCACTAGCAGATTGCGCCACGAAGACAGTCGTGCTCCACTCTCACCACTGTCGGAACATTTCTTCATACCTGTCAGCGCAAAGAAAAAAGCAAGACGCCGCTCCTGGGAGGGCTCCAACCTCCAAACTTCCGGTAAACAGCCGATCGCGCTAGCCAAATGCTCCACGTAGACAGTCGTGCTCTACTCTCACCACTGTCAGAACATTTTTCCACAGCTGTCAGCGCAAAGAAAAAAGAGACACTCCGCTCTCGGGAGGGCTCGAACCTCCAACCTTTTGGTTAACAGCCGACGCACAAGCCGATTGCGCCACCAAGACAGTCATGCTCCACTCTCACCACGGTCAGAACACTTCTCCAAAGCTATCAGCGCAAAGAAAAAAAGCGATACACTGCTCCCGGGAGGGCTCGAACCTCCAACCTTTTGCTTAACAGCCAACGCACTAGCAGATTGCGCCAAGGAGACAGTCGTGCTCCACTCTCACCACAGCCGGAACATTCCTCTATAGCTGTAAGCTCAAAGAAAAAAGCGACACACCGCTCATGGGAGGGCTCGAACCTCCAACCTTTTGGTTAACAGCCGATCGCGCTAGCCATTGCACCACGGACCCAACCGCACTCTACTCTCACCACTGTCAGAACGTTTCTCCAAAGCTATCAGCGCAAATAAAAAAGCGACACACTGCTCCCGGGAGGGCTCGAACTTCCAACCTTTTGCTTAACAGCCGACGCACTAGCCGATTGCGCCACGGAGACAGTCGGGCTCCACTCTCACCACCGTCAGAACATTTCTCCAAAGCTATCAGCGCAAAGAAAAAAAAGAGACACACCGCTCTTGGGAGGGCTCAATCCTCTAACCTTTTGCTTAACAGCCGACGCACTAACAGATTGCGCCACGGAGACAGTCGTGCTCCACTCTCACCACCGTCAGAACATTTCTCCAAAGCTATCAGCGCAAAGAAAAAAAAAGAGACACACCGCTCTCGGGAGAGCTCGAACCTCCAACCTTTGTTTAACAGCCGAATGCGCTAGCCAATTACGTCACGGAGGTAGTCGTGCTCCGCTCTCACCACCATCAGAACATTTTTCTAAAGGTATCAGCGCTAAGAAAAAAAGAGACACACCGCGCATGGGAGGGTTCGAAGCTCAAAACGTTTGGTTAACAGCCCAACGTGCTAGCCAATTGCGCCATGGAGACAGTCGTGCTCCACACTCACCACGGTCAGAACACTTCTCCAAGGATATCAGTGCAAAGAAAAAAAGCGACACACCGCTCATAGGAGGGCTCGAATCTTCAACCTTTTGGTTAACAGCCGACGCACCAGCAGATTGCGCCACGGAGACAGTCGTGCTCCACTCTCACCACTGTCGGAACATTTCTCCATAGCTGTCAGCGCAAAGAAAAAAAAGGGACAAACTGCTCCCGGGAGGGCTCGAACCTCCAACCTTTTGGTTAACAGCCGACGCACTAGCAGATTGCGCCACGAAGACAGTCGTGCTCCACTCTCACCACTGTCGGAACATTTCTCCATACCTGTCAGCGCAAAGAAAAAAGAGACACACCGCTCTCGGGAGGGCTCGAACCTCCAATCTTTTGGTTAACAGCCGACGCACTAGCAGATTGCGCCACAGAGACAGTCGTGCTCCACTCCCACCACTGTCGGAACATTTCTCCATACCTGTCAGCGCAAAGAAAAAAGCAAGACGCCGCTCCTGGGAGGGCTCCAACCTCCAAACTTCCGGTAAACAGCCAATCGCACTAGCCAAATGCGCCACGTAGACAGTCGTGCTCTACTCTCACCACCGTCAGAACATTTCTCCACAGCTGTCAGCGCAGAGAAAAAGAGACACACCTCCCTCGGAAGGGCTCGAACTTCAAACCTTTCGGGTAACTGCTAAACGCGCTAGCCAATTGCGCCAAGGAGATAGTCGTGCTCTTCTCTCACCACCGTCAGAACATTTCTCCAAAGCTATCAGCACAAAGAAAAAAGAAGAGACACACCGCTCTCGGGAGGGCTCGAACCTCCAAACTTTTGGTTATCAGTTGAACGCGCTAGCCGATTCTGCCACGGAAACAGTTTTTCTCCAGTCTCCCTACCGTCAGAACATTTTTGTAAAGGTATCAGCGCAAAAAAAAGAGACACACCCCTCATGGGACGGTTCGAACCTCCAACCTTTTGGTAAACAGCCCAATGCGCTAGCCAATTGCGCCACGGAGACAGTCGTGCTCCGCTCTCACCACGGTCAGAACACTTCTCCAAAGATATCAGTGCAAAGAAAAAAAGCGACACACCGCTCATGGGGGAGCTCGAACCTCCAACCTTTTGGTTAACAGCTGAACGCGCTAGCCAATTGCGCCAAGGATATAGTCGTGCTCCACTTTCACCACCGTCAGAACATTTCTCCAAAGCTATCAGCGCAAAGAAAAAAAAGAGACACACCGCTCTCGGGAGGGCTCGAACCTTCAACCTTTTGGTTAACAGCCGAAAGCGCTAGCCAATTGCGTCACGGAGGTAGTCGTGCTCCACTCTCACCACCATACGAACATTTTTCGAAAGGTATCAGTGCAAAGAAAAAAGGAGACACACCGCTCTTGGGAGGGTTCGAACCTCCAAACTTTTGGTAAACAGCCCAACGCGCCAGCCAATTGCGCCATGGAGACAGTCGTGCTCCGCTCTCACCACGGTCAGAACACTTCTCCAAAGATATCACTGCAAAGAAAAAAAGCGACACACTGCTTATGGGAGGGCTCTAACCTCCAACCTTTTGGTTAACAGCCGATCGCGCTAGCCATTACACCACGGAAACAGTCATGCTCCACTCCCACCACCGTGAGAACGTTTCTCCAAAGCTATCAGCGCAAAAAAAAGGAACACACTGCTCCAGGGAGGTCTCGAACGTCCAACCTTTTGCTTAACAGCCGACGCACTAGCAGATTGCGCCACAAAGTCAGTCGTGCTCCACCGTCACCACTGTCGGAACATTTCTCCATAGCTGTCAGCTCAGAGAAAAAAGCAAGACGCCGCTCCTGGGAGGGCTCCAACCTCCAAACTTCCGGTAAACAGCCGATCGCGCTAGCCAAATGCGCCACGTAGACAATCGTGCTCTACTCTCACCACCGTCAGAACATTTCTCCACAGCAGTCAGCGCAAAGAAAAAAGAGACACACCGCTCTCGGGAGGGCTCGAACCTCCAACCTTTTGGTTAACAGCCGACGCACTAGCAGATTGCGCCACAGAGACAGTCGTGCTCCACTCTCACCACTGTCGGAACATTTCTCTATAGCTGTCAGCTCAAAGAAAAAAGCAAGACGCCGCTCCTGGGAGGGCTCCAACCTCCAAACTTCCGGTAAACAGCCGATCGCGCTAGCCAAATGCGCCACGGAGACAGTCGTGCTCCACTCTCACCACTGTCGGAACATTTCTCAATACCTGTCAGCTCTACTCTCACCACCGTCAGAACATTTCTCCACAGCTGTCAGCGCAAAGAAAGAAGAGACACACCGCTCTCGGGAGGGCTAGAACCTCCAACCTTTTGGTTAACAGCCGACGCACTAGCAGATTGCGCCACAGAGACAGCCGTGCTCCACTCTCACCACTGTCGGAACATTTCTCCATAGCTGTCAGCTCAAAGAAAAAAGCAAGACGCTGCTCCTGGTAGGGCTCCAACCTCCAAACTTCCGGTAAACAGCCGATCGCGCTAGCCAATTGCGCCATGGAGACAGCCGTGCTCCACACTCACCACGGTCAGAACACTTCTCCAAAGATATCAGTGCAAAGAAAAAAAGCGACACACCGCCTATAGGAGGGCTCGAACCTCCAACCTTTTGGTTAATAGCCGACGCACCAGCAGATTGCGCCACGGAGACAGTCGTGCTCCACTCTCACCACTGTCGGAACATTTCTCCATACCTGTCAGCGCAAAGAAAAAAGCAAGACGCCGCTCCTGGGAGGGCTCCAACCTCCAAACTTCCGGTAAACAGCCGATCGCGCTAGCCAAATGCGCCACGTAGACAGTCGTGCTCTACTCTCACCACTGTCAGAACGTTTCTCCAAAGCTATCAGCGCAAATAAAAAAGCGACACACTGTTCCCGGGAGGGCTTGAACTTCCAACCTTTTGCTTAACAGCCGACGCACTAGTAGATTGCACCAGGGAGACAGTCGTGCTCCACTCTCACCACTGTCGGAACATTTCTCCATAGCTGTCAGCGCAAAGAAAAAAGCGAAACGCCGCTCCCGTGAAGTTTGAAACTCCAACCTTTCGGTAAACAGCCGATCGCGCTAGCCAAATGCGCCACGTAGACAGTCGTGCTCTACTCTCACAACCGTCAGAACATTTCTCCAAAGCTATCAGCGCAAAGAAAAAAAAGAGACACACCGCTCTCGGGAGGGCTCGAACCTCCAACCTTTTGGTTAACAGCCGAACGCGCTAGCCAATTGCTACACGGAGGTAGTCGTGCTCCACTCTCACCACCATCAGAACATTTTTCCAAAGGTATCAGCGCAAAGAACAAAAGAGACACACCGCTCTCGGGAGGGTTGGAAACTCCAACCTTTTGGTTAACAGCCCAACGCGTTAGCCGATTGCGCCACGAAGACAGTCATGCTCCACTCTCACCACGGTCAGAACACTTCTCCAAAGCTATCAGCGCAAAGAAAAAAAGCGATACACTGCTCCCGGGAGGGCTCGAACCTCCAACTTTTTGCTTAACAGCCAACGCACTAGCAGATTGCGCCAAGGAGACAGTCGTGCTCCACTCTCACCACTGCCGGAACATTCCTCTATAGCTGTAAGCGCAAAGAAAAAAGCGACACACCGCTCATGGGAGGGCTCGAACCTCCAACCTTTTGGTTAACAGCCGATCGCGCTAGCCATTGCACCACGGACCCAACCGCGCTCTACTCTCACCACTGTCAGAACGTTTCTCCAAAGCTATCAGCGCAAATAAAAAAGCGACACACTGCTCCCGGGAGGGCTCGAACTTCCAACCTTTTGCTTAACAGCTGACGCACTTGCAGATTGCGCCACGGAGACAGTCGTGCTCCACTCTCACCACCGTCAGAACATTTCTCCAAAGCTATCAGCGCAAAGAAAAAAAGAGACACACCGCTCTTGGGAGGGCTCAATCCTCCAACCTTTTGCTTAACAGCCGACGCACTAACAGATTGCGCCACGGAGACAGTCGTGCTCCACTCTCACCACCGTCAGAACATTTCTCCAAAGCTATCAGCGCAAAGAAAAAAAAGAGACACACCGCTTTAGGGAGAGCTCGAACCTCCAACCTTTGTTTAACAGCCGAACGCGCTAGCCAATTGCGTCACGGAGGTAGTCGTGCTCCACTCTCACCACCATCAGAACATTTTTCTAAAGGTATCAGCGCAAAGAAAAAAAGAGACACACCGCTCATGGGAGGGTTCGAACCTCCAATCTTTTGGTTAACAACCCAACGTGCTAGCGAATTGCGCCATGGAGACAGTCGTGCTCCACACTCACCTCGGTCAGAACACTTCTCCAAAGATATCAGTGCAAAGAAAAAAAGCGACACACCGCTCATAGGAGGGCTCGAACCTCCAACCTTTTGGTTAACAGCCGACGCACCAGCAGGTTGCGCCACGGAGACAGTCGTGCTCCACTCTCACCACTGTCGGAACATTTCTCCATACCTGTAAGCGCAAAGAAAAAAGCAAGACGCCGCTCCTGGGAGGGCTCCAACCTCCAAACTTCCGGTAAACAGCCGATCGCGCTAGCCAAATTCGCCACGTAGACAGTCGTGCTCTACTCTCACCACCGTCAGAACATTTCTCCACAGCTGTCAGCGCAAAGAAAAAAGAGACACACCGCTCTCGGGAGGGCTCGAACCTCCAACCTTTTGGTTAACAGCCGACGCACTAGCAGATTGCGCAACAGAGAGAGTCGTGCTCCACTCTCACCACTGTCGGAACATTTCTCCATAGCTGTCAGCTCAAAGAAAAAAGCAAGACGCCGCTCCTGGGAGGGCTCCAACCTCCAAACTTCCGGTAAACAGCCGATCGCGCTAGCCAAATGCGCCACGGAGACAGTCGTGCTCCACTCTCACCACTGCCGGAACATTTCTTCATACCTGTCAGCGCAAAGAAAAAAGCAAGACGCCGCTCCTGGGAGGGCTCCAACCTCCAAACTTCCGGTAAACAGCCGATCGCGCTAGAAAAATGCGCCACGGAGACAGTCGTGCTCCACTCTCACCACTGTCGGAACATTTCTCCATAGCTGTCAGCACAAAGAAAAAAAAGAGACACACTGCTCCCGGGAGGGCTCGAACCTCCAACCTTTTGGTTAACAGCCGACGCACTAGCAGAATGCGCCACAGAGACAGTCGTGCTCCACTCTCACCACTGTCGGAACATTTCTCCATAGCTGTCAGCGCAAAGAAAAAAGCAAAACGCCGCTCCTGGGAGGGCTCCAACCTCCAAACTTCCGGTAAACAGCCGATCGCGCTAGCCAAATGCGCCACGAAGACAGTCGTGCTCCACTCTCACCACTGTCGGAACATTTCTCCATACCTGTCAGCGCAAAGAAAAAAGCAAGACGCCGCTCCTGGGAGGGCTCCAACCTCCAAACTTCCGGTAAACAGCCGATCGCGCTAGCCAAATGCGCCACGGAGACAGTCGTGCTCCACTCTCACCACTGTCGGAACATTTCTCCATAGCTGTCAGCGCAAAGAAAAAAAAGAGACACACTGCTCCCGGGAGCGCTCGAACCTCCAACCTTATGGTTAACAGCCGACGCACTAGCAGATTGCGCCACAGAGACAGTCGTGCTCCACTCTCACCACTGTCGGAACATTTCTCCATAGCTGTCAGCGCAAAGAAAAAAGCGAAACGCCGCTCCTGTTAGGGCTCCAACCTCCAAACTTTCGGTAAACAGCCGTAAGCGCTAGCCAAATGCGCCACGTAGACAGTCGTGCTTTACTCTGACCACCGTCAGAACATTTCTCCACAGCTGTCAGCGCAAAGAAAAAAGAGACACACCGCTCTCGGGAGGGCTCGAACCTCCAACCTTTTGGTTAACAGCTGAACGCGCTAGCCGATTCTGCCACGGAAACAGTCGTGCTCCTCTCTCACCACCGTCAGAACATTTCTCCACAGCTGTCAGAGCAAAGAAAAAAAGAGACACACCACTCTCGGGAGGGTTCGAACCTCCAACATTTTGGTTAACAGCAGAACACGCTAGCCAATTGCGCCACGGAGACAGTCGTGCTCCAATCTCACCACTGTGGGAACATTTCTCCATAGCTGTCAGCGCAAAGAAAAAAAAACAGACACACTGCTCCCGGGAGGGCTCGAATTCCTCCAACCTTTCGCTTAACAGCCGACGCACTAACAGATTGCGCCACGGAGACAGTCGTGCTCCACTCTCACCACCGTCAGAACATTTCTCCAAAGCTATCAGCGCAAAGAAAAAAAAGAGACACACCGCTCTCGGGAGAGCTCGAACCTCCAACCTTTTGGTTAGCAGCCGAACGCGCTAGCCAATTGCGGCACGGAGGTAGTCGTGCTCCACTCTCACCACCATCAGAACATTTTTCTAAAGGTATCAGCGCAAAGAAAAAAAGAGAGACACACCGCTCATGGGAGGGTTCGAACCTCCAACCTTTTAGTTAACAGCCCAACGTGCTAGCCAATTACGCCATGGAGACAGTCGTGCTTTACACTCACCACGGTCAGAACACTTCTCCAAAGATATCAGTGCAAAGAAAAAAAGCGACACACCGCTCATAGGAGGGCTCGAACCTCAAACCATTTGGTTAACAGCCGACGCACTAGCAGATTGCGCCACGGAGACAGTCGTGCTCCACTCTCACCACTGTCGGAACATTTCTCCATAGCTGTAAGCGCAAAGAAAAAAGCGACACACCGCTCATGGGAGGGCTCGAACCTCCAACCTTTTGGTTAACAGCCGATCGCGCTAGCCATTGCACCACGGACCCAACCGCGCTATACTCTCACCACTGTCAGAACGTTTCTCCAAAGCTATCAGCGCAAATAAAAAAGCGACACACTGCTCCCGGGAGGGCTCGAACCTTCAACCTTTTGGTTAACAGCCGATCGCGCTAGCCATTACACCACGGAAACAGTCATGCTCCACTCTCACCACCGTGAGCACGTTTCTCGAAAGCTATCAGCGCAAAAAAAGGAACACACTGCTCCAGGGAGGTCTCGAACGTCCAACCTTTTGCTTAACAGCCGACGCACTACTAGATTGCGCCACGGAGACAGTCATGCTCCACTCTCACCACCGTCAGAACATTTCTCCAAAGCTATCAGCGCAAAGAAAAAAAAGAGACACACCGCTCTCGGGAGGGCTCGAACCTCCAACCTTTTGGTTAACAGTTGGTCGCGATAGCCGATTCTGCCACGGAAACAGTCATGCTCCACTCTCGCCACCATCAGAACATTTCTCCAAAGCTATCAGCGCAAAGAAGAAAAAGAGACACACCGCTCTCGGGAGGGCTCGAACCTCCAACCTTTTGGTTAACAGCCGAACGCGCTAGCCAATTGCTACACGGAGGTAGTCGTGCTCCACTCTCACCACCATCAGAACATTTTTCCAAAGGTATCAGCGCAAAGAAAAAAAGAGACACACCGCTCTCAGGAGGGTTGGAAACTCCAACCTTTTGGTTAACAGCCCAACAGGCAAGCCGATTGCGCCACGAAGACAGTCATGCTCCACTCTCACCACGGTCAGAACACTTCTCCAAAGCTATCAGCGCAAAGAAAAAAAGCGATACACTGCTCCCGGGAGGGCTCGAACCTCCAACCTTTTGCTTAACGGCCAACGCACTAGCAGATTGCGCCAAGGAGACAGTCGTGCTCCACTCTCACCACTGCCGGAACATTCCTCTATAGCTGTAAGCGCAAAGAAAAAAGAGACACACCGCTCTCGGGAGGGCTCGAACCTCCAACCTTTTGGTTAATAGCTGAACGCGCTAGCCGATTCTGCCACGGAAACAGTCGTGCTCCTCTCTCACCACCGTCAGAACATTTCTCCACAGCTGTCAGAGCAAAGAAAAAAAAGAGACACACCACTCTCGGGAGGGTTCGAACCTCCAACTTTTTGGTTAACAGCAGAACACGCTAGCCAATTGCGCCACGGAGACAGTCGTGCTCCAATCTCACCACTGTGGGAACATTTCTCCATAGCTGTCAGCGCAAAGAAAAAAAAAACAGACACACTGCTCCCGGGAGGGCTCGAATTCCTCCAACCTTTCGCTTAACAGCCGACGCACTAACAGATTGCGCCACGGAGACAGTCGTGCTCCACTCTCACCACCGTCAGAACATTTCTCCA
This sequence comes from Rhipicephalus microplus, assembly GCF_043290135.1. Classification (NCBI taxonomy): domain Eukaryota; kingdom Metazoa; phylum Arthropoda; class Arachnida; order Ixodida; family Ixodidae; genus Rhipicephalus; species Rhipicephalus microplus. The sequence continues at coordinate 10,327,987 of NW_027464590.1, read as the reverse complement.
AAGCTATCAGCGCAAAGAAAAAAAAGAGACACACCGCTCTCGGGAGAGCTCGAACCTCCAACCTTTTGGTTAGCAGCCGAACGCGCTAGCCAATTGCGTCACGGAGGTAGTCGTGCTCCACTCTCACCACCATCAGAACATTTTTCTAAAGGTATCAGCGCAAAGAAAAAAAGAGAGACACACCGCTCATGGGAGGGTTCGAACCTCCAACCTTTTGGTTAACAGCCCAACAGGCAAGCCGATTGCGCCACGAAGACAGTCATGCTCCACTCTCACCACGGTCAGAACACTTCTGCAAAGCTATCAGCGCAAAGAAAAAAAGCGATACACTGCTCCCGGGAGGGCTCGAACCTCCAACCTTTTGCTTAACAGCCAACGCACTAGCAGATTGCGCCAAGGAGACAGTCGTGCTCCACTCTCACCACTGCCGGAACATTCTTCTATAGCTGTAAGCGCAAAGAAAAAAGAGACACACCGCTCTCGGGAGAGCTCGAACCTCCAACCTTTTGGTTAACAGCCGAACGCGCTAGCCAATTGCGTCACGGAGGTAGTCGTGCTCCACTCTCACCACCATCAGAACATTTTTCTAAAGGTATCAGCGCAAAGAAAAAAAGAGAGACACACCGCTCATGGGAGGGTTCGAACCTCCAACCTTTTAGTTAACAGCCCAACGTGCTAGCCAATTACGCCATGGAGACAGTCGTGCTTTACACTCACCACGGTCAGAACACTTCTCCAAAGATATCAGTGCAAAGAAAAAAAGCGACACACCGCTCATAGGAGGGCTCGAACCTCCAACCTCTTGCTTAACAGCTGACGCACTAACAGATTGCGCCACGGAGACAGTCGTGCTCCACTCTCACCACTGTCAGAACATTTCTTCAAAGCTATCAGCGCAAAGAAAAAAAGAGACACACCGCTCTCGGGAGGGCACGAACCTCCAGCCTTTTGGTTAACAGACGAACACGCTAGCCAATTCCGTCACGAAGGTAGTCGTGCTCCACTCTCACCACCATCAGAACATTTTTCTAAAGTTATAAGCGCAAAGAAAAAAAGAGACACACCGCTCATGGTAGGGTTCGAACCTCCAACCTTTTGGTTAACAGCCCATTGCACTAGCCAATTGCGCCACGGAGACAGTCGTGCTCCGCTCTCACCACAGTCAGAACACTTCTCCAAAGATATCAATGCAAAAAAAAGCGACACAGCGCTTATGGGAGGGCTCGAACCTCCAACTTTTGAGTTAACAGCCGATCGCGCTAGCCATTACACCACAGAAACAGTCATGCTCCACTCTCACTACCGTCAGAACATTTTTCCAAAGCTATCAGCGCAAAGAAAAAAAAGAGACACACTGCTCCTGGGAGGGCTCGAACCTCCAACCTTTTGCTTAACAGCGCTAGCCAATTGCGCCACGGAGACAGTCGTGCTCCACTCTCACCTTGGTCAGAACACTTCGCCAAAGATATCACTGCAAAGAAAAAAAAAGACACACCCGTCTCGGGAGGGCTCGAACCTCCAACCGTTTGGTTAACAGCTGAACACGCTAGCCAATTGCGCCACAGAGACAGTCGTGCTCCACTCTCACCACTGTCGGAACATTTCTCAATAGCTGTCAGTGCAAAGAAAAAAAGAAACACACTGTTCTCGGGAGGGCTCGAATTCCTCCAACTTTTGCTTAACAGCCGACGCACTAACAGATTGCGCCACGGAGACAGTCGTGCTCCACTCTCACCACCGTCAGAACATTTCTCCAAAGCTATCAGCGCAAAGAAAACAAAAGAGACACACCGCTCTCGGGAGAGCTCGAACCTCCAACCTTCTGGTTAACAGCCGAACGCGCTAGCCAAGTGCGTAACGGAGGTAGTCGTGCTCTACTCTCACCACCATCAGAACATTTTTCCAAAGGTATCAGAGCAAAGAAAAAAAGAGACACACCGCTCATGGGAGGGTTCGAAACTCCAACCTTTTCGATAACAGCCCAACGCACTGGACAATTACGCCACGGAAACAGTCGTGCTCCACTCTCACCACGGTCAGAACACTTCTCCAAAGATATCAGTGCAAAGAAAAAAAGCGACACACCTCTAGAGAGAGGGCTCGAACCACCAACTTTTTGGTTAACAGCCGATCGCGCTAGGCATTGCACCACGGACCCAACCATGCTCCACTCTCACCACCATCAGAACGTTTCTCCAAAGCTATCAGCGCAAAGAAAAAAGCGACACACTGCTCCCGAGAGAGCTCAAACCTCCAACCATTTGCTTAACAGCAGAAGCACTAGCACATTGCGCCACGGAGAGAGTCGTGCTCCACTCTCACCACCGTCCGAACATTTCTTCAAAGCTATCAGCGCAAAGAAAAAAAAGAAACACACTGCTCCCGGGAGGGCTCGAATTCCTCCAACTTTTGCTTTACAGCCGACGCACTAACAGATTGCGCCACGGAGACAGTCGTGCTGCACTCTCACCACCGTCAGAACATTTCTCCAAAGCTATCAGCGCAAAGAAAAAGAGACACACCGCTCTCGGGAGAGCTCGAACCTCCAACCTTCTGGTTAACAGCCGAACGCGCTAGCCAATTGCGCCAAGGAGATTGTCGTGCTCTACTCTCACCACCGACAGAACATTTCTTCAAAGCTATCAGCGCAAAGAAAAAAAGTGACAGACTGCTCCCGGGAGGGCTCGAACCTCCAACCTTTTGCTTATTAGCCGACGAACTAGCAGATTGTGCCACGGAGACATTCATGCTCCACTCACATCACTGTCAGAACATTTCTCCAAAGCTATCAGCGCAAAAAAAAAAATTCACACCGCTCTCGGGAGGGCTCGAAACTCCAACCTTTTGGTTTACAGTTGATTGCACTAGCCGATTCTGCCACGGAAACAGTCGTGCTTTACTCTCACCACCATCAGAACATTTCTCCAAAGCTATCAGCGCAATGAAAAAAAAGAGACACACTGGTCCCGGGAAGGCTCGAACTTCCAACCTCTTGCTTAACAGCTGACGCACTAACAGATTGCGCCACGGAGACAGTCGTGCTCCGCTCTCACCACAGTCAGAACACTTCTCCAAAGATATCAGTGCAAAAAAAAGCGACACAGCGCTTATGGGAGGGCTCGAACCTCCAACCTTTTGGTTAACAGGCGATCGCGCTAGCCATTACACCACGGAAACAGTCATGCTTTACTCTCACTACCGTCAGAACATTTCTCCAAAGCTATCAGCGCAAAGAAAAAAAAGAGACACACTGCTCCTGGGAGGGCTCGAACCTCCAACCTTTTGCTTAACAGCTGACGCACTAGATGATTGCGCCACGGAGACAGTCGCACCCACTCTCACCACCGTCAGAACATTTCTCCACAGCTGTCAGCGCAAAGTAAAAGAGACACACCGCTCTCGCGAGGGCTCGAACCTCCAACCTTTTGGTTAACAGCTGAACGCGCTAGCCATTGCTCCACGGAGACAGTCATGCTCCACTCTCACCACCGTCAGAACATTTCTCCAAAGCTATCAGCGCAAAAAAAAAGAGACACACCGCTCTCGGGAGGGCTCGAACCTCCAACCTTCTGGATAACAGTTGATCGCGCTAGCCAAGTGCGTCCCGGAGGTAGTCGTGCTTTACTCTCACCACAATCAGAACATTTTTTCAAAGCTATCAGCGCAAAGAAAAAAAGCGACACACTGCTCCCGGGAGGGCTCGAACCTCCAACCTTTTGGTTAACAGCCGAACGCGCTAGCCAATTGCGTCACGGAGGAAGTCGTGCTCCACTCTCACCACCATCAGAACATTTTTCCAAAGGTATCAGCGCAAAGAAAAAAGAGACACACCACTCATGGGAGGGTTCGAACCTCCAACCTTTTGGTTAGCAGCGCTAGCCAATTGCGCCACGGAGACAGTCGTGCTCCACTCTCACCACGGTCAGAACACTTCTCCAAAGATATCCCTGCAAAGAAAAAAAAAGACACACCCGTCTCGGGAGGGCTCGAACCTCCAACCGTTTGGTTAACAGCTGAACACGCTAGCCAATTGCGCCACAGAGACAAGCGTGCTCCACTCTCACCACTGTCGGAACATTTCTCCATAGCTGTCAGTGCAAAGAAAAAAAAGAAACACACTGCTCCCGGGAGGGCTCGAATTCCTCCAACTTTTGCTTAACAGCCGACGCACTAACAGATTGCGCCACGGAGACAGTCGTGCTCCACTCTCACCACCGTCAGAACATTTCTCCAAAGCTATCAGCGCAAAGAAAAAGAAAGAGACACACCGCTCTCTGGAGAGCTCGAACCTCCAACCTTGTGGTTAACAACCGAACGCGCTAGCCAAGTGCGTAATGGAGGTAGTCGTGCTCTACTCTCACCACCATCAGAACATTTTTCCAAAGGTATCAGAGCAAAGAAAAAAAGAGACACACCGCTCAAGGGAGGGTTCGAAACTCCAACCTTTTGGTTAACAGCCCAACGCACTGGACAATTACGCCACGGAAACAGTCGTACTCCACTCTCACCACGTTCAGAACACTTCTCCAAAGATATCAGTGCAAAGAAAAAAAGCGACACACCGCTAATGGGAGGGCTCGAACCACCAACTTTTTGGTTAACAGCCGATTGCGCTAGCCATTGCACCACGGACCCAACCGCGCTCAACTCTCACCACCGTCAGAACGTTTCTCCAAAGCTATGAGCACAAAGAAAAAAAGCGACACACTGCTCCCGAGAGGGCTCAAACCTCCAACCTTTTGCTTAACAGCCGACGCACTAGCACATTGCGCCACGGAGACAGTCGTGCACCACTCTCACCACCGTCCGAACATTTCTTCAAAGCTATCAGCGCAAAGAAAAAAAAGAGACACGGCTCCCGGGAGGGCTCGAACCACCAACCTGTTGGTTAACAGCGCTAGCCGATTCTGCCACGGAAACAGTCGCGCTCCACTCTCTCCACTGTCAGAACATTTCTCCAAAGTTATCAGCGCAATTAAAAAGAGAGACACACCGCTCTGGGGAGGGCTTGAACCTCCAACCTTTTGGTTAACAGCGCTAGCCAATTGCGCCACGGAGACAGTCGTGCTCCACTCTCACCACGGTCAGAACACTTCTCCAAAGATATCACTGCAAAGAAAAAAAAGACACACCCGTCTCGGGAGGGCTCGAACCTCCAACCGTTTGGTTAACAGCTGAACACGCTAGCCAATTGCGCCACAGAGACAGTCGTGCTCCACTCTCACCACTGTCGGAACATTTCTCCATAGCTGTCAGTGCAAAGAAAAAAAAGAAACACACTGCTCCCGGGGGGGCTCGAATTCCTCCAACTTTTGCTTAACAGCCGACGCACTAACAGATTGCGCCACGGAGACAGTCGTGCTCCACTCTCACCACCGTCAGAACATTTCTCCAAAGCTATCAGCGCAAAGAAAAAGAAAGAGACACACCGCTCTCGGGAGAGCTCGAACCTCCAACCTTCTGGTTAACAGCCGAACGCGCTAGCCAAGTGCGTAACGGAGGTAGTCGTGCTCTACTCTCACCACCATCAGAACATTTTTCCAAAGGTATCAGAGCAAAGAAAAAAAGAGACACACCGCTCATGGGAGGGTTCGAAACTCCAACCTTTTGGTTAACAGCCCAACGCACTGGACAATTACGCCACGGAAACAGTCGTGCTCCACTCTCACCACGGTCAGAACACTTCTCCAAAGATATCAGTGCAAAGAAAAAAAGCGACACAACGCTAATGGGAGGGCTCGAACCACCAACTTTTTGGTTAACAGCCGATTGCGCTAGCCATTTCACCACGGACCCAACCGCGCTCAGCTCTCACCACCGTCAGAACGTTTCTCCAAAGCTATCAGCGCAAAGAAAAAAAGCGACACACTGCTCCCGAGAGGGCTCAAACCTCCAACCTTTTGCTTAACAGCCGACGCACTAGCACATTGCGCCACGGAGACAGTCGTGCTCCACTCTCACCACCGTCCGAACATTTCTTCAAGGCTATCAGCGCAAAGAAAAAAAAGAGACACGGCTCCCGGGAGGGCTCGAACCACCAACCTGTTGGTTAACAGCGCTAGCCGATTCTGCCACGGAAACAGTCGCGCTCCACTCTCTGCACTGTCAGAACATTTCTCCAAAAATATCAGCGCAAAGAAAAAAAAGAGACACACCGCTCTTGGGAGGGCTTGAACCTCCAACCCTTTGCTTAACAGCCGACTTAATAGCAGATTACGCCACAGAGACGGTCGTGCTCCACTCTCACCACCGTCAGAACATTTCTCCAAAGCTATCAGCGCAAAGAAAAAAAGAGACACACCGCTCTCGGGAGGGCTCGAACCTCCAACCTTTTGGTTAACAGCCGAACGCGCTAGCCAATTGCATCACGGAGGTAGTCGTGCTCCACTCTCACCACCATACGAACATTTTTCTAAAGGTATCAGCGCAAAGAAAAAAAAGAGACACACCGCTCTCGGGAGGGCTCGAACCTCCAACCTTTTGGTTAACAGCCGAACGCGCTAGCCAATTGCGTCAAGGAGGTAGTCGTGCTCCACTCTCACCACCATCAGAACATTTTTCTAAAGGTATCAGCGCAAAGAAAAAAAGAGACACACCGCTCATGGGAGGGCTCGAACCTCCAACCTTTTGGTTAACAGCCGAACGCGCTAGCCAATTGCGTCACGGAGGTAGTCGTGCTCCACTCTCACCACCATCAGAACATTTTTCTAAAGGTATCAGCGCAAAGAAAAAAAAGACACACCGCTCATGGGAGGGTTCGAACCTCCAACCTGTTGGTTAACCACTCTACCCGCTAGCAAATTGCGCCAAGGAGACAGTCGTGATCCACTCTCACCACGGTCAGAACACTTCTCCAAAGATATCAGTGCAAAGAAAAAAAAGCGACACACTGCTTATGGGAGGGCTCGAACCTCCAACCTTCTGGTTAATAGCCGAACGCGCTAGCCAAGTGCGTAATGGAGGTAGTCGTGCTCTACTCTCACCACCATCAGAACATTTTTCCAAAGGTATCAGCGCAAAGAAAAAAAGAGACACAGTCCTCCCGGGAGGGCTCAAACCTCCAACCTTTTGCTTAACAGCCGAAGCACTAGCACATTGCGCCATGGAGACACTCATGCTCCACTCTCACCACCGTCCGAACATTTCTTCAAAGCTATCAGCGCAAAGAAAAAAAAAGAGACACACTGCTCCCGGGAGGGCTCGAATTCCTCCAACTTTTGCTTAACAGCCAACGCACTAACAGATTGCGCCACGAAGACAGTCGTGCTCCACTCTCACCACCATCAGAACATTTCTCCAAAGCTATCAGCGCAAAGAAAAAGAAAGAGACACACCGCTCTCGGGAGAGCTCGAACCTCCAACCTTCTGGTTAACAGCCGAACGCGCTAGCCAAGTGCGTCACGGAGGTAGTCGTGCTCCACTCTCACCACCATACGAACATTTCTCCAAAGTTATCTGCGCAAAAAAAAAGAGACACACCGCTCTTGGGAGGGCTCGAACCTCCAACCTTTTGCTTAACAGCCGACGCACTAGCAGATTGCGCCACGGAGACGGTCGTGCTCCACTCTCACCACTGTCACAACATTTTTCCAAAGCTATTAGCGCAAAGAAAAAAAAAGAGACACACCACTCTCGGCAGGGCTCGAACCTCCAACCTTTTGGTTAACAGCTGAACACGCTAGCCAATTGCGTCCCGGAGGTAGTCGTGCTTCACTCTCATCACCATCAGAACATTTTTCAAAGGTATCAGTGTAAAGAAAAAAAGAGACACACCGCTCAAGGAAGGGTTCGAACCTCCAACCTTTTGGTTAACAGCCGAACGCGCTAGCCAATTGCTACACGGAGGTAGTCGTGCTCCACTCTCACCACCATCAGAACATTTTTCCAAAGGTATCAGCGCAAAGAAAAAAAGAGACACACCGCTCTCGGGAGGGGTGGAACCTCCAACCTTTCGGTTAACAGCCCAACACGCAAGCCGATTGCGCCACGAAGACAGTCATGCTCCACTCTCACCACGGTCAGAACACTTCTCCAAAGCTATCAGCGCAAAGAAAAAAAGCGATACACTGCTCCCGGGAGGGCTCGAACCTCCAACCTTTCGGTTAACAGCTGAACACGCTAGCCAATTGCGCCACGGAGACAGTCGTGCTCCACTATCACCACTGTCGGAACATTTCTCCATAGCTGTCAGCGCAAAGAAAAAAAAACACACACACTGCTCCCGGGAGGGCGCGAATTCCTCCAACCTTTTGCTTAGCAGCCGACGCACTAACAGATTGCTCCACGGAGACAGTCGTGCTCCACTCTCACCACCGTCAGAACATTTCTCCAAAGCTATCAGCGCAAAGAAAAAAAAGAGACACACCGCTCTCGGGAGAGCTCGAACCTCCAACCTTTTGGTTAACAGCCGAACGCGCTAGCCAATTGCGTCACGGAGGTAGTCGTGCTCCACTCTCACCACCATCAGAACATTTTTCTAAAAGTATCAGCGCAAAGAAAAAAGAGACACACTGCTCATGGGAGGGTTCGAACCTCCAACCTTTTGGTTAACAGCCCAACGTGCTAGCCAATTGCGCCATGGAGACAGTCGTGCTCCACACTCACCACGGTCAGAACACTTCTCCAAAGATATCTGTGCAAAAAAAGCGACACACCGCTCATAGGAGGGCTAGAACCTCCATCCATTTGGTTAACAGCCGACGCACTAGCAGATTGCGCCAAGGAGACAGTCGTGCTCCACTCTCACCACTGTCGGAACATTTCTCTATAGCTCTCAGCGCAAAGCAAAAAAAAGAGACACACTGCTCCCGGGAGGGCTCGAACCTCCAACCTTTTGCTTAATAGCCGACGCACTAGCAGATTGCGCCACGAAGACAGTCGTGCTCCACTCTCACCACTGTCGGAACATTTCTCCATACCTGTCAGCGCAAAGAAAAAAGCAAAACGCCGCTCCTGGGAGGGCTCCAACCTCCAAACTTTCGGTAAACAGCCGATCTTACTAGCAGATTGCGCCACAGAGACAGTCGTGCTCCACTCTCACCACTGTCGGAACATTTCTCCATAGCTGTCAGCGCAAAGAAAAAAGCGAAACGCCGCTCCTGTGAGGGCTCCAACCTCCAAACTTTCGGTAAACAGCCGATCGCGCTAGCCAAATGCGCCACGTAGACAGTCGGGCTGTACTCTCACCACCGTCAGAACATTTCTCCACAGCTGTCAGAGGAAAGAAAAAAGAGACACACCACTCTCGGGAGGGCTCGAACCTCCAACCTTTTGGTTAACAGCTGAACGCGCTAGCCAATTGCGCCAAGGAGATTGTCGTGCTCTACTCTCACCACCGCCAGAACATTTCTCCAAAGCTATCAGCGCAAAGATAAAAAGCGACACACTGCTCCCGGGACGGCTTGAACCTCCAAACTTTCAGTTAACAGTTGATCGCGCTAGCCGATTCTGCCACGGAAACAGTCGTGCTCCTCTCTCACCACCGTCAGAACATTTCTCCAAAGCTATCAGCGCAAAGAAAAAACAGAGACACACCGCTCTCGGGAGGGCTCGAACCTCCAAGCTTTTGCTTAACAGCCGACGAACTGGCAGATTGTGCCACGGAGACAGTCATGCTCCACTCTCACCACCGTCAGAACAATTCTCCAAAGCTATCAGCCCAAAGAAAAAAATTACACAACGCTCTCAGGAGGGCTCGAAACTCCAACCTTTTGGTTAGAGTTGATCGCGCTAGCCGATTCTGCCACGGAAACAGTCGTGCTTTACTCTCACCACCGTCAGAACAGTTCTCCAAAGCTATCAGCGCAAAGAAAAAAAAGAGACACACCGCTCTCGGGAGGGCTCGAACCTCCAACCTTTTAGTTAACAGCCGAACGCGCAAGCCAATTGCTACACGGAGGTAGTCGTGCTCCACTCTCACCACCATCAGAACATTTTTCCAAAGGTATCAGCGCAAAGAAAAAAAGAGACACACCGCTCTCGGGAGGGGTGGAACCTCCAACCTTTTGGTTAACAGCCCAACACGCAAGCCGATTGCGCCACGAAGACAGTCATGCTCCACTCTCACCACGGTCAGAACACTTCTCCAAAGCTATCAGCGCAAAGAAAAAAAGCAATACACTGCTCCAGGGAGGGCTTGAACCTCCAACCTTTTGCTTAACAGCCGACGCACTAGCAGATTGCGCCACGGAGACGGTCGTGCTCCACTCTCACCACCGTCACAACATTTTTCCAAAGCTATCAGCGCAAAGAAAAAAAAAGAGACACACCACTCTCGGCAGGGCTCGAACCTCCAACCTTTTGGTTAACAGCTGAACACGCTAGCCAATTGCGTCCCGGACTTAGTCGTGCTTCACTCTCATCACCATCAGAACATTTTTCAAAGGTATCAGTGTAAAGAAAAAAAGAGACACACCGCTCAAGGAAGGGTTCGAACCTCCAACCTTTTGGTTAACAGCCGAACGCGCTAGCCAATTGCTACACGGAGGTAGTCGTGCTCCACTCTCACCACCATCAGAACATTTTTCCAAAGGTATCAGCGCAAAGAAAAAAAGAGACACACCGCTCTCGGGAGGGGTGGAACCTCCAACCTTTCGGTTAACAGCCCAACACGCTAGCCAATTGCGCCACGGAGACAGTCGTGCTCCACTATCACCACTGTCGGAACATTTCTCCATAGCTGTCAGCGCAAAGAAAAAAAAACACACACACTGCTCCCGGGAGGGCTCGAATTCCTCCAACCTTTTGCTTAGCAGCCGACGCACTAACAGATTGCTCCACGGAGACAGTCGTGCTCCACTCTCACCACCGTCAGAACATTTCTCCAAAGCTATCAGCGCAAAGAAAAAAAAAGAGACACACCGCTCTCGGGAGAGCTCGAACCTCCAACCTTTTGGTTAACAGCCGAACGCGCTAGCCAATTGCGTCACGGAGGTAGTCGTGCTCCACTCTCACCACCATCAGAACATTTTTCTAAAGGTATCAGCGCAAAGAAAAAAGAGACACACTGCTCATGGGAGGGTTCGAACCTCCAACCTTTTGGTTAACAGCCCAACGTGCTAGCCAATTGCGCCATGGAGACAGTCGTGCTCCACACTCACCACGGTCAGAACACTTCTCCAAAGATATCTGTGCAAAAAAAGCGACACACCGCTCATAGGAGGGCTAGAACCTCCATCCATTTGGTTAACAGCCGACGCACTAGCAGATTGCGCCAAGGAGACAGTCGTGCTCCACTCTCACCACTGTCGGAACATTTCTCTATAGCTCTCAGCGCAAAGCAAAAAAAAGAGACACACTGCTCCCGGGAGGGCTCGAACCTCCAACCTTTTGCTTAATAGCCGACGCACTAGCAGATTGCGCCACGAAGACAGTCGTGCTCCACTCTCACCACTGTCGGAACATTTCTCCATACCTGTCAGCGCAAAGAAAAAAGCAAAACGCCGCTCCTGGGAGGGCTCCAACCTCCAAACTTTCGGTAAACAGCCGATCTTACTAGCAGATTGCGCCACAGAGACAGTCGTGCTCCACTCTCACCACTGTCGGAACATTTCTCCATAGCTGTCAGCGCAAAGAAAAAAGCGAAACGCCGCTCCTGTGAGGGCTCCAACCTCCAAACTTTCGGTAAACAGCCGATCGCGCTAGCCAAATGCGCCACGTAGACAGTCGGGCTGTACTCTCACCACCGTCAGAACATTTCTCCACAGCTGTCAGAGGAAAGAAAAAAGAGACACACCACTCTCGGGAGGGCTCGAACCTCCAACCTTTTGGTTAACAGCTGAACGCGCTAGCCAATTGCGCCAAGGAGATTGTCGTGCTCTACTCTCACCACCGCCAGAACATTTCTCCAAAGCTATCAGCGCAAAGATAAAAAGCGACACACTGCTCCCGGGACGGCTTGAACCTCCAAACTTTCAGTTAACAGTTGATCGCGCTAGCCGATTCTGCCACGGAAACAGTCGTGCTCCTCTCTCACCACCGTCAGAACATTTCTCCAAAGCTATCAGCGCAAAGAAAAAAAAGAGACACACCGCTCTCGGGAGGGCTCGAACCTCCAAGCTTTTGCTTAACAGCCGACGAACTGGCAGATTGTGCCACGGAGACAGTCATGCTCCACTCTCACCACCGTCAGAACAATTCTCCAAAGCTATCAGCCCAAAGAAAAAAATTACACAACGCTCTCGGGAGGGCTCGAAACTCCAACCTTTTGGTTAGAGTTGATCGCGCTAGCCGATTCTGCCACGGAAACAGTCGTGCTTTACTCTCACCACCGTCAGAACAGTTCTCCAAAGCTATCAGCGCAAAGAAAAAAAAAGAGACACACCGCTCTCGGGAGGGCTCGAACCTCCAACCTTTTGGTTAACAGCCGAACGCGCAAGCCAATTGCTACACGGAGGTAGTCGTGCTCCACTCTCACCACCATCAGAACATTTTTCCAAAGGTATCAGCGCAAAGAAAAAAAGAGACACACCGCTCCTGGGAGGGGTGGAACCTCCAACCTTTTGGTTAACAGCCCAACACGCAAGCCGATTGCGCCACGAAGACAGTCATGCTCCACTCTCACCACGGTCAGAACACTTCTCCAAAGCTATCAGCGCAAAGAAAAAAAGCGATACACTGCTCCAGGGAGGGCTTGAACCTCCAACCTTTTGCTTAACAGCCGACGCACTAGCAGATTGCGCCACGGAGACGGTCGTGCTCCACTCTCACCACCGTCACAACATTTTTCCAAAGCTATCAGCGCAAAGAAAAAAAAAGAGACACACCGGTCTCGGGAGGGCTGGAACCTCCAAACTTTTGGTTATCAGTTGAATGCGCTAGCCGATTCTGCCACGGAAACAGTCTTGCTCCACTCTCACACCATACGTACATTTTTCTAAAGGTATCAGCGCAAAAAAAAGAGACACACCCCTCATGGGACAGTTCGAACCTCCAACCTTTTGGTAAACAGCCCAACACGCTAGCCAATTGCGCCACGGAGACAGTCGTGCTCCACTCTCACCACCGTCAGAACATTTCTCCAAAGCTATCAGCGCAAAGAAAAAAAGAGACACACCGCTCTCGGGAGGGCTCGAACCTCCAACCTTTTGGTTAACAGCCGAACGCGCTAGCCAATTGCATCACGGAGGTAGTCGTGCTCCACTCTGACCACCATACGAACATTTTTCTAAAGGTATCAGCGCAAAGAAAAAAAAGACACACCGCTCATGGGAGGGTTCGAACCTCCAACCTGTTGGTTAACCACTCTACGCGCTAGCCAATTGCGCCAAGGAGACAGTCGTGCTCCACTCTCACCACGGTCAGAACACTTCTCCAAAGATATCAGTGCAAAGAAAAAAAAGCGACACACTGCTTATGGGAGGGCTCGAACCTCCAACCTTCTGGTTAACAGCCGAACGCGCTAGCCAAGTGCGTAATGGAGGTAGTCGTGCTCTACTCTCACCACCATCAGAACATTTTTCCAAAGGTATCAGCTCAAAGAAAAAAAGAGACACAGTGCTCCCGGGATGGCTCAAACCTCCAACCTTTTCCTTAACAGCCGAAGCACTAGCACATTGCGCCATGGAGACAGTCATGCTCCACTCTCACCACCGTCAGAACATTTCTCCAAAGCTATCAGCACAAAGAAAAAAAGAGACACACCGCTCTCGGGAGGGCCCGAACCTCCAAGCTTTTGCTTAACAGCCGACGAACTAGCAGATTGTGCCACGGAGACAGTCATGCTCCACTCTCACCACCGTCAGAACAATTCTCCAAAGCTATCAGCCCAAAGAAAAAAATTACACAACGCTCTCGGGAGGGCTCGAAACTCCAACCTTTTGGTTAGAGTTGATCGCGGTAGCCGATTCTGCCACGGAAACAGTCGTGCTTTACTCTCACCACCGTCAGAACAGTTCTCCAAAGCTATCAGCGCAAAGAAAAAAAAGAGACACACCGCTCTCGGGAGGGCTCGAACCTCCAACCTTTTGGTTAACAGCCGAACGCGCAAGCCAATTGCTACACGGAGGTAGTCGTGCTCCACTCTCACCACCATCAGAACATTTTTCCAAAGCTATCAGCGCAAAGAAAAAAAGCGACACACTGCTCCCGAGAGGGCTCAAACCTCCAACCTTTTGCTTAACAGCCGACGCACTAGCACATTGCGCCACGGAGACAGTCGTGCTCCACTCTCACCACCGTCCGAACATTTCTTCAAAGCTATCAGCGCAAAGAAAAAAAAGAGACACGGCTCCCGGGAGGGCTCGAACCACCAACCTGTTGGTTAACAGCGCTAGCCGATTCTGCCACGGAAACAGTCGCGCTCCACTCTCTCCACTGTCAGAACATTTCTCCAAAGTTATCAGCGCAAAGAAAAAAAAGAGACACACCGCTCTGGGGAGGGCTTGAACCTCCAACCTTTTGGTTAACAGCGCTAGCCAATTGCGCCACGGAGACAGTCGTGCTCCACTCTCACCACGGTCAGAACACTTCTCCAAAGATATCACTGCAAAGAAAAAAAAAGACACACCCGTCTCGGGAGGGCTCGAACCTCCAACTGTTTGGTTAACAGCTGAACACGCTAGCCAATTGCGCCACAGAGACAGTCGTGCTCCACTCTCACCACTGTCGGAACATTTCTCCATAGCTGTCAGTGCAAAGAAAAAAAGAAACACACTGCTCCCGGGAGGGCTCGAATTCCTCCAACTTTTTCTTAACAGCCGACACACTAACTGATTGCGCCACGGAGACAGTCGTGCTCCACTCTCACCACCGTCAGAACATTTCTCCAAAGCTATCAGCGCAAAGAAAAAGAAAGAGACACACCGCTCTCGGGAGAGCTCGAACCTCCAACCTTCTGGTTAACAGCCGAACGCGCTAGCCAAGTGCGTAACGGAGGTAGTCGTGCTCTACTCTCACCACCATCAGAACATTTTTCCAAAGGTATCAGAGCAAAGAAAAAAAGAGACACACCGCTCATGGGAGGGTTCGAAACTCCAACCTTTTGGGTAACAGCCCAACGCACTGGACAATTACGCCACGGAAACAGTCGTGCTCCACTCTCGCCACGGTCAGAACACTTCTCCAAAGATATCAGTACAAAGAAAAAAAGCGACACACCGCTAATGGGAGGGCTCGAACCACCAACTTTTTGGTTAACAGCCGATTGCGCTAGCCATTGCACCACGGACCCAACCGCGCTCAACTCTCACCACCGTCAGAACGTTTCTCCAAAGCTCTCAGCGGAAAGAAAAAAAGCGACACACTGCTCCCGAGAGGGCTCAAACCTCCAACCTTTTGCTTAACAGCCGACGCACTAGCACATTGCGCCACGGAGACAGTCGTGCTCCACTCTCACCACCGTCCGAACATTTCTTCAAAGCTATCAGCGCAAAGAAAAAAAAGAGACACGGCTCCCGGGAGGGCTCGAACCACCAACCTGTTGGTTAACAGCGCTAGCCGATTCTGCCACGGAAACAGTCGCGCTCCACTCTCTCCACTGTCAGAACATTTCTCCAAAAATATCAGCGCAAAGAAAAAAAAGAGACACACCGCTCTTGGGAGGGCTTGAACCTCCAACCTTTTGCTTAACAGCCGACTTAATAGCAGATTACGCCACAGAGACGGTCGTGCTCCACTCTCACCACTGTCGGAACATTTCTCCATAGCTGTCAGTGCAAAGAAAAAAAAGAAACACACTGCTCCCGGGAGGGCTCGAATTCCTCCAACTTTTGCTTAACAGCCGACGCACTAACAGATTGCGCCACGGAGACAGTCGTGCTGCACTCTCCCCACCGTCAGAACATTTCTCCAAAGCTATCAGCGCAATGAAAAAAAAGAGACACACTGCTCCCGGGAAGGCTCGAACTTCCAACCTCTTTCTTAACAGCTGACGCACTAACAGATTGCGCCACGGAGACAGTCGTGCTCCGCTCTCACCACAGTCAGAACACTTCTCCAAAGATATCAGTGCAAAAAAAGCGACACAGCGCTTATGGGAGGGCTCGAAACTCCAACGTTTTGGTTAACAGCCGATCGTGCTAGCCATTACACCACGGAAACAGTCATGCTTTACTCTCACTACCGTCAGAACATTTCTCCAAAGCTATCAGCGCAAAGAAAAAAAAGAGACACACCGCTCTCGCGAGGGCTCGAACCTCCAACCTTTTGGTTAACAGCTGAACGCGCTAGCCATTGCTCCACGGAGACAGTCATGCTCCACTCTCACCACCGTCAGAACATTTCTCCAAAGCTATCAGCGCAAAGAAAAAAGAGACACACCACTCATGGGAGGGTTCGAACCTCCAACCTTTTGGTTAGCAGCGCTAGCCAATTGCGCCACAGAGACAGTCGTGCTCCACTCTCACCACGGTCAGAACACTTCTCCAAAGATATCCCTGCAAAGAAAAAAAAAGACACACCCGTCTCGGGAGGGCTCGAACCTCCAACCGTTTGGTTAACAGCTGAACACGCTAGCCAATTGCGCCACAGAGACAGTCGTGCTCCACTCTCACCACTGTCGGAACATTTCTCCATAGCTGTCAGTGCAAAGAAAAAAAAGAAACACACTGCTCCCGGGAGGGCTCGAATTCCTCCAACTTTTGCTTAACAGCCGACGCACTAACAGATTGCGCCACGGAGACAGTCGTGCTCCACTCTCACCACCATCAGAACATTTTTCCAAAGGTATCAGCGCAAAGAAAAAAAGAGACACACCGCTCCTGGGAGGGGTGGAACCTCCAACCTTTTGGTTAACAGCCCAACACGCAAGCCGATTGCGCCACGAAGACAGTCATGCTCCACTCTCACCACGGTCAGAACACTTCTCCAAAGCTATCAGCGCAAAGAAAAAAAGCGATACACTGCTCCAGGGAGGGCTTGAACCTCCAACCTTTTGCTTAACAGCCGACGCACTAGCAGATTGCGCCACGGAGACGGTCGTGCTCCACTCTCACCACCGTCACAACATTTTTCCAAAGCTATCAGCGCAAAGAAAAAAAAAGAGACACACCGGTCTCGGGAGGGCTGGAACCTCCAAACTTTTGGTTATCAGTTGAATGCGCTAGCCGATTCTGCCACGGAAACAGTCTTGCTCCACTCTCACCACCATACGTACATTTTTCTAAAGGTATCAGCGCAAAAAAAAGAGACACACCCCTCATGGGACGGTTCGAACCTCCAACCTTTTGGTAAACAGCCCAACACGCTAGCCAATTGCGCCACGGAGACAGTCGTGCTCCGCTCTCACCACGGTCAGAACACTTCTCCAAAGATATCAATGCAAAAAAAACGACACACCGCTCATGTGGGGGCTCGAACCTCCAACCTTTTGGTTAACAGCTGAACGCGCTAGCTAATTGCGCCAAGGAGATAGTCGTGCTCCACTCTCACCACCGTCAGAACATTTCTCCAAAGCTATCAGCGCAAAGAAAAAAAGAGACACACCGCTCTCGGGAGGGCTCGAACCTCCAACCTTTTGGTTAACAGCCGAACGCGCTAGCCAATTGCATCACGGAGGTAGTCGTGCTCCACTCTGACCACCATACGAACATTTTTCTAAAGGTATCAGCGCAAAGAAAAAAAAGACACACCGCTCATGGGAGGGTTCGAACCTCCAACCTGTTGGTTAACCACTCTACGCGCTAGCCAATTGCGCCAAGGAGACAGTCGTGCTCCACTCTCACCACGGTCAGAACACTTCTCCAAAGATATCAGTGCAAAGAAAAAAAAGCGACACACTGCTTATGGGAGGGCTCGAACCTCCAACCTTCTGGTTAACAGCCGAACGCGCTAGCCAAGTGCGTAATGGAGGTAGTCGTGCTCTACTCTCACCACCATCAGAACATTTTTCCAAAGGTATCAGCTCAAAGAAAAAAAGAGACACAGTGCTCCCGGGATGGCTCAAACCTCCAACCTTTTGCTTAACAGCCGAAGCACTAGCACATTGCGCCATGGAGACAGTCATGCTCCACTCTCACCACCGTCCGAACATTTCTTCAAAGCTATCAGCGCAAAGAAAAAAAAGAGACACACTGCTCCCGGGAGGGCTCGAATTCCTCCAACTTTTGTTTACCAGCCAACGCACTAACAGATTGCGCCACGAAGGCAGTCATGCTCCACTCTCACCACGGTCAGAACACTTCTCCAAAGCTATCAGCGCAAAGAAAAAAAGCGATACACTGCTCCCGGGAGGGCTCGAACCTCCAACCTTTCGGTTAACAGCTGAACACGCTAGCCAATTGCGCCACGGAGACAGTCGTGCTCCACTATCACCACTGTCGGAACATTTCTCAATAGCTGTCAGCGCAAAGAAAAAAAAACACACACACTGCTCCCGGGAGGGCTCGAATTCCTCCAACCTTTTGCTTAGCAGCCGACGCACTAACAGATTGCTCCACGGAGACAGTCGTGCTCCACTCTCACACCGTAAGAACATTTCTCCAAAGCTATCAGCGCAAAAGAAAAAAAAGAGACACACCGCTCTCGGGAGAGCTCGAACCTCCAACCTTTTGGTTAACAGCCGAACGCGCTAGCCAATTGCGTCACGGAGGTAGTCGTGCTCCACTCTCACCACCATCAGAACATTTTTCTAAAGGTATCAGCGCAAAGAAAAAAGAGACACACTGCTCATGGGAGGGTTCGAACCTCCAACCTTTTGGTTAACAGCCCAACGTGCTAGCCAATTGCGCCATGGAGACAGTCGTGCTCCACACTCACCACGGTCAGAACACTTCTCCAAAGATATCAGTGCAAAAAAAAGCGACACACCGCTCATAGGAGGGCTAGAACCTCCATCCATTTGGTTAACAGCCGACGCACTAGCAGATTGCGCCACGGAGACAGTCGTGCTCCACTCTCACCACTGTCGGAACATTTCTCCACAGCTCTCAGCGCAAAGAAAAAAAAGAGACACACTGCTCCCGGGAGGGCTCGAACCTCCAACCTTTTGCTTAATAGCCGACGCACTAGCAGATTGCGCCACGAAGACAGTCGTGCTCCACTCTCACCACTGTCGGAACATTTCTCCATACCTGTCAGCGCAAAGAAAAAAGCAAAACGCCGCTCCTGGGAGGGCTCCAACCTCCAAACTTTCGGTAAACAGCCGATCTTACTAGCAGATTGCGCCACAGAGACAGTCGTGCTCCACTCTCACCACTGTCGGAACATTTCTCCATAGCTGTCAGCGCAAAGAAAAAAGCGAAACGCCGCTCCTGGGAGGGCTCCAACCTCCAAACTTTCGGTAAACAGCCGATCGCGCTAGCCAAATGCGCCACGTAGACAGTCGGGCTGTACTCTCACCACCGTCAGAACATTTCTCCACAGCTGTCAGAGGAAAGAAAAAAGAGACACACCACTCTCGGGAGGGCTCGAACCTCCAACCTTTTGGTTAACAGCTGAACGCGCTAGCCAATTGCGCCAAGGAGATTGTCGTGCTCTACTCTCACCACCGCCAGAACATTTCTCCAAAGCTATCAGCGCAAAGATAAAAAGCGACACACTGCTCCCGGGACGGCTTGAACCTCCAAACTTTCAGTTAACAGTTGATTGCGCTAGCCGATTCTGCCACGGAAACAGTCGTGCTCCTCTCTCACCACCGTCAGAACATTTCTCCAAAGCTATCAGCACAAAGAAAAAAAAGAGACACACCGCTCTCGGGAGGGCCCGAACCTCCAAGCTTTTGCTTAACAGCCGACGAACTAGCAGATTGTGCCACGGAGACAGTCATGCTCCACTCTCACCACCGTCAGAACAATTCTCCAAAGCTATCAGCCCAAAGAAAAAAATTACACAACGCTCTCGGGAGGGCTCGAAACTCCAACCTTTTGGTTAGAGTTGATCGCGGTAGCCGATTCTGCCACGGAAACAGTCGTGCTTTACTGTCACCACCGTCAGAACAGTTCTCCAAAGCTATCAGCGCAAAGAAAAAAAAGAGACACACCGCTCTCGGGAGGGCTCGAACCTCCAACCTTTTGGTTAACAGCCGAACGCGCAAGCCAATTGCTACACGGAGGTAGTCGTGCTCCACTCTCACCACCATCAGAACATTTTTCCAAAGCTATCAGCGCAAAGAAAAAAAGCGACACACTGCTCCCGAGAGGGCTCAAACCTCCAACCTTTTGCTTAACAGCCGACGCACTAGCACATTGCGCCACGGAGACAGTCGTGCTCCACTCTCACCACCGTCCGAACATTTCTTCAAAGCTATCAGCGCAAAGAAAAAAAAGAGACACGGCTCCCGGGAGGGCTCGAACCACCAACCTGTTGGTTAACAGCGCTAGCCGATTCTGCCACGGAAACAGTCGCGCTCCACTCTCTCCACTGTCAGAACATTTCTCCAAAGTTATCAGCGCAAAGAAAAAAAAGAGACACACCGCTCTGGGGAGGGATTGAACCTCCAACCTTTTGGTTAACAGCGCTAGCCAATTGCGCCACGGAGACAGTCGTGCTCCACTCTCACCACGGTCAGAACACTTCTCCAAAGATATCACTGCA
The DNA here is from genome assembly GCF_043290135.1 of Rhipicephalus microplus. Lineage (NCBI taxonomy): Eukaryota > Metazoa > Arthropoda > Arachnida > Ixodida > Ixodidae > Rhipicephalus > Rhipicephalus microplus. The sequence continues at coordinate 10,307,518 of NW_027464590.1, read as the reverse complement.
AAGAAAAAAAAAGACACACCCGTCTCGGGAGGGCTCGAACCTCCAACCGTTTGGTTAACAGCTGAACACGCTAGCCAATTGCGCCACAGAGACAGTCGTGCTCCACTCTCACCACTGTCGGAACATTTCTCCATAGCTGTCAGTGCAAAGAAAAAAAGAAACACACTGCTCCCGGGAGGGCTCGAATTCCTCCAACTTTTTCTTAACAGCCGACACACTAACTGATTGCGCCACGGAGACAGTCGTGCTCCACTCTCACCACCGTCAGAACATTTCTCCAAAGCTATCAGCGCAAAGAAAAAGAAAGAGACACACCGCTCTCGGGAGAGCTCGAACCTCCAACCTTCTGGTTAACAGCCGAACGCGCTAGCCAAGTGCGTAACGGAGGTAGTCGTGCTCTACTCTCACCACCATCAGAACATTTTTCCAAAGGTATCAGAGCAAAGAAAAAAAGAGACACACCGCTCATGGGAGGGTTCGAAACTCCAACCTTTTGGGTAACAGCACAACGCACTGGACAATTACGCCACGGAAACAGTCGTGCTCCACTCTCGCCACGGTCAGAACACTTCTCCAAAGATATCAGTGCAAAGAAAAAAAGCGACACACCGCTAATGGGAGGGCTCGAACCACCAACTTTTTGGTTAACAGCCGATTGCGCTAGCCATTGCACCACGGACCCAACCGCGCTCAACTCTCACCACCGTCAGAACGTTTCTCCAAAGCTCTCAGCGGAAAGAAAAAAAGCGACACACTGCTCCCGAGAGGGCTCAAACCTCCAACCTTTTGCTTAACAGCCGACGCACTAGCACATTGCGCCACGGAGACAGTCGTGCTCCACTCTCACCACCGTCCGAACATTTCTTCAAAGCTATCAGCGCAAAGAAAAAAAAGAGACACGGCTCCCGGGAGGGCTCGAACCACCAACCTGTTGGTTAACAGCGCTAGCCGATTCTGCCACGGAAACAGTCGCGCTCCACTCTCTCCACTGTCAGAACATTTCTCCAAAAATATCAGCGCAAAGAAAAAAAAAGAGACACACCGCTCTTGGGAGGGCTTGAACCTCCAACCTTTTGCTTAACAGCCGACTTAATAGCAGATTACGCCACAGAGACGGTCGTGCTCCACTCTCACCACTGTCGGAACATTTCTCCATAGCTGTCAGTGCAAAGAAAAAAAAGAAACACACTGCTCCCGGGAGGGCTCGAATTCCTCCAACTTTTGCTTAACAGCCGACGCACTAACAGATTGCGCCACGGAGACAGTCGTGCTGCACTCTCCCCACCGTCAGAACATTTCTCCAACGCTATCAGCGCAAAGAAAAAGAAAGAGACACACCGCTCTCGGGAGAGCTCGAACCTCCAACCTTCTGGTTAACAGCCGAACGCGCTAGCCAAGTGCGTAACGCAGGTAGTCGTGCTCTACTCTCACCGCCATCAGAACATTTTTCCAAAGGTATCAGAGCAAAGAAAAAAAGAGACACACCACTCATGGGAGGGTTCGAAACTCCAACCTTTTGGTTAACAGCCCAACGCACTGGACAAATACGCCACGGAAACAGTCGTGCTCCACTCTCACCACGGTCAGAACACTTCTCCAAAAATATCAGTGCAAAGAAAAAAAGCGACACACCGCTAATGGGAGGGCTCGAACCTCCAACCTTCTGGTTAACAGCCGAAAGCGCTAGCCAAGTGCGTAACGGAGGTAGTCGAGCTCTACTCTCACCACCATCAGAACATTTTTCCAAAGGTATCAGCGCAAAGAAAAAAAGAGACACAGTGCTCCCGGGAGGGCTCAAACCTCCAACCTTTTGCTTAACAGCCGAAGCACTAGCATATTGCGCCATGGAGACAGTCATGCTCCACTCTCACCACCGTCCGAACATTTCTTCAAAGCTATCAGCGCAAAGAAAAAAAAAGAGACACTGCTCCCGGGAGGGCTCGAATTCCTCCAACTTTTGCTTAACAGCCAACGCACTAACAGATTGCGCCACGAAGACAGTCGTGCTCCACTCTCACCACCATCAGAACATTTTTCTAAAGGTATCAGCGCAAAGAAAAAAGAGACACACTGCTCATGGGAGGGTTCGAACCTCCAACCTTTTGGTTAACAGCCCAACGTGCTAGCCAATTGCGCCATGGAGACAGTCGTGCTCCACACTCACCACGGTCAGAACACTTCTCCAAAGATATCAGTGCAAAAAAAAAGCGACACACCGCTCATAGGAGGGCTAGAACCTCCATCCATTTGGTTAACAGCCGACGCACTAGCAGATTGCGCCACGGAGACAGTCGTGCTCCACTCTCACCACTGTCGGAACATTTCTCTATAGCTCTCAGCGCAAAGAAAAAAAAAGAGACACACTGCTCCCGGGAGGGCTCGAACCTCCAACCTTTTGCTTAATAGCCGACGCACTAGCAGATTGCGCCACGAAGACAGTCGTGCTCCACTCTCACCACTGTCGGAACATTTCTCCATAGCTGTCAGCGCAAAGAAAAAAGCGAAACGCCGCTCCTGTGAGGGCTCCAACCTCCAAACTTTCGGTAAACAGCCGATCGCGCTAGCCAAATGCGCCACGTAGACAGTCGGGCTGTACTCTCACCACCGTCAGAACATTTCTCCACAGCTGTCAGAGGAAAGAAAAAAGAGACACACCACTCTCGGGAGGGCTCGAACCTCCAACCTTTTGGTTAACACCTGAACGCGCTAGCCAATTGCGCCAAGGAGATTGTCGTGCTCTACTCTCACCACCGCCAGAACATTTCTCCAAAGCTATCAGCGCAAAGATAAAAAGCGACACACTGCTCCCGGGACGGCTTGAACCTCCAAACTTTCAGTTAACAGTTGATCGCGCTAGCCGATTCTGCCACGGAAACAGTCGTGCTCCTCTCTCACCACCGTCAGAACATTTCTCCAAAGCTATCAGCGCAAAGAAAAAAAAGAGACACACCACTCTCGGGAGGGCTCGAACCTCCAAGCTTTTGCTTAACAGCCGACGAACTAGCAGATTGTGCCACAGAGACAGTCATGCTCCACTCTCACCACCGTCAGAACAATTCTCCAAAGCTATCAGCCCAAAGAAAAAAATTACACAACGCTCTCGGGAGGGCTCGAAACTCCAACCTTTTGGTTAGAGTTGATCGGGCTAGCCGATTCTGCCACGGAAACAGTCGTGCTTTACTCTCACCACCGTCAGAACAGTTCTTCAAAGCTATCAGCGCAAAAAAAAAGAGACACACCGCTCTCGGGAGGGCTCGAACCTCCAACCTTTTGGTTAACAGCCGAACGCGCAAGCCAATTGCTACACGGAGGTAGTCGTGCTCCACTCTCACCACCATCAGAACATTTTTCCAAAGGTATCAGCGCAAAGAAAAAAAGAGACACACCGCTCTCGGGAGGGGTGGAACCTCCAACCTTTTGGTTAACAGCCCAACACGCAAGCCGATTGCGCCACGAAGACAGTCATGCTCCACTCTCACCACGGTCAGAACACTTCTCCAAAGCTATCAGCGCAAAGAAAAAAAGCGATACACTGCTCCAGGGAGGGCTTGAACCTCCAACCTTTTGCTTAACAGCCGACGCACTAGCAGATTGCGCCACGGAGACGGTCGTGCTCCACTCTCACCACCGTCACAACATTTTTCCAAAGCTATCAGCGCAAAGAAAAAAAAAGAGACACACCGGTCTCGGGAGGGCTCGAACCTCTAAACTTTTGGTTATCAGTTGAATGCGCTAGCCGATTCTGCCACGGAAACAGTCTTGCTCCACTCTCACCACCATACATACATTTTTCTAAAGGTATCAGCGCAAAAAAAAGAGACACACCCCTCATGGGACGGTTCGAACCTCCAACCTTTTGGTAAACAGCCCAACACGCTAGCCAATTGCGCCACGGAGACAGTCGTGCTCCGCTCTCACCACGGTCAGAACACTTCTCCAAAGATATCAATGCAAAAAAAACGACACACCGCTCATGTGGGGGCTCGAACCTCCAACCTTTTGGTTAACAGCTGAACGCGCTAGCTAATTGCGCCAAGGAGATAGTCGTGCTCCACTCTCACCACCGTCAGAACATTTCTCCAAAGCTATCAGCGCAAAGAAAAAAAGAGACACACCGCTCTCGGGAGGGCACGAACCTCCAACCTTTTGGTTAACAGCCGAACGCGCTAGCCAATTGCATCACGGAGGTAGTCGTGCTCCACTCTCACCACCATACGAACATTTTTCTAAAGGTATCAGCGCAAAGAAAAAAAAGAGACACACCGCTTTTGGGAGGGCTCGAACCTCCAACCTGTTGGTTAACCACTCTACGCGCTAGCCAATTGCGCCAAGGAGACAGTCGTGCTCCACTCTCACCACGGTCAGAACACTTCTCCAAAGATATCAGTGCAAAGAAAAAAAAGCGACACACTGCTTATGGGAGGGCTCGAACCTCCAACCTTCTGGTTAACAGCCGAACGCGCTAGCCATGTGCGTAATGGAGGTAGTCGTGCTCTACTCTCACCACCATCAGAACATTTTTCCAAAGGTATCAGCTCAAAGAAAAAAAGAGGCACAGTGCTCCCGGGAGGGCTCAAACCTCCAACCTTTTGCTTAACAGCCGAAGCACTAGCACATTGCGCCATGGAGACAGTCATGCTCCACTCTCACCACCGTCCGAACATTTCTTCAAAGCTATCAGCGCAAAGAAAAAAAAGAGACACACTGCTCCCGGCAGGGTTCGAATTCCTCCAACTTTTGCTTAACAGCCAACGCACTAACAGATTGCGCCACGAAGGCAGTCATGCTCCACTCTCACCACGGTCAGAACACTTCTCCAAAGCTATCAGCGCAAAGAAAAAAAGCGATACACTGCTCCCGGGAGGGCTCGAACCTCCAACCTTTCGGTTAACAGCTGAACACGCTAGCCAATTGCGCCACGGAGACAGTCGTGCTCCACTATCACCACTGTCGGAACATTTCTCCATAGCTGTCAGCGCAAAGAAAAAAAAAACACACACACTGCTCCCGGGAGGGCTCGAATTCCTCCAACCTTTTGCTTAGCAGCCGACGCACTAACAGATTGCTCCACGGAGACAGTCGTGCTCCACTCTCACCCCCGTCAGAACATTTCTCCAAAGCTATCAGCGCAAAGAAAAAAAAGAGACACACCGCTCTCGGGAGAGCTCGAACCTCCAACCTTTTGGTTAACAGCCGAACGCGCTAGCCAATTGCGTCACGGAGGTAGTCGTGCTCCACTCTCACCACCATCAGAACATTTTTCTAAAGGTATCAGCGCAAAGAAAAAAGAGACACACTGCTCATGGGAGGGTTTGAACCTCCAACCTTTTGGTTAACAGCCCAACGTGCTAGCCAATTGCGCCATGGAGACAGTCGTGCTCCACACTCACCACGGTCAGAACACTTCTCCAAAGATATCAGCGCAAAGAAAAAAGCGATACACTGCTCCAGGGAGGGCTCGAACCTCCAACCTTTTGCTTAACAGCCAACGCACTAGCAGATTGCGCCAAGGAGACAGTCGTGCTCCACTCTCACCACTGCCGGAACATTCCTCTATAGCTGTAAGCGCAAAGAAAAAAGCGACACACCGCTCATGGGAGGGCTCAAACCTCCAACCTTTTGGTTAACAGCCGATCGCGCTAGCCATTGCACCACGGACCCAACCGCGCTCTACTCTCACCACTGTCAGAACGTTTCTCCAAGGCTATCAGCGCAAATAAAAAAGCGACACACTGCTCCCGGGAGGGCTCGAACCTCCAACCTTTTGCTTAACAGCCGACGCACTAGCAGATTGCGCCACGGAGACAGTCGTGCTCCACTCTCACCACCGTCAGAACATTTCTCCAAAGCTATCAGCGCAAAGAAAAAAAGAGACACACCGCTCTTGGGAGGGCTCAATCCTCCAACCTTTTGCTTAACAGCCGACGCACTAACAGATTGCGCCACGGAGACAGTCGTGCTCCACTCTCACCACCGTAAGAACATTTCTCCAAAGCTATCAGCGCAAAAAAAAAGAGACACACCGCTCTCGGGAGAGCTCGAACCTCCAACCTTTTGGTTAACAGCCGAACGTGCTAGCCAATTGCGTCACGGAGGTAGTCGTGCTCCACTCTCAAAACCATCAGAACATTTTTCTAAAGGTATCAGCGCAAAGAAAAAAAGAGACACACCGCTCATGGGAGGGTTCGAAACTCCAACCTTTTGGTTAACAGCCCAACGTGCTAGCCAATTGCGCCATGGAGACAGTCGTGCTCCACACTCACCACGGTCAGAACACTTCTCCAAAGATATCAGTGCAAAAAAAGCGACACACTGCTCATAGGAGGGCTCGAACCTCCAACCTTTTGGTTAACAGCCAACGCACTAACAGATTGCGCCACGAAGACAGTCGTGCTCCACTCTCACCACTGTCGGAACATTTCTCCATACCTGTCAGCGCAAAGAAAAAAGCAAGACGCCGCTCCTGGGAGGGCTCCAACCGCCAAACTTCCGATAAACAGCCGATCGCACTAGCAGGTTGCGCCACAGAGACAGTCGTGCTCCACTCTCACCACTGTCGGAACATTTCTCCATAGCTGTCAGCGCAAAAAAAAAACCGAAACGCCGCTCCTGGGAGGGCTCCAACCTCCAAACTTTCGGTAAACAGCCGATCGCGCTAGCCAAATGCGCCACGTAGACAGTCGTGCTTTACTCTCACCACCGTCAGAACATTTCTCCACAGCTGTCAGCGCAAAGAAAAAAGAGACACACCACTCTCGGGAGGGCTCGAACCTCCAACCTTTTGGTTAACAGCTGAACGCGCTAGCCAATTGCGCCAAGGAGATTGTCGTGCTCTACTCTCACCACCGCCAGAACATTTCTCCAAAGCTATCAGCGCAAAGATAAAAAGCGACACACTGCTCCCGGGACAGCTTGAACCTCCAACCTTTCAGTTAACAGTTCATCGCGCTAGCCGATTCTGCCACGGAAACAGTCGTGCTCCTTTCTCACCACCGTCAGAACATTTCTCCTAAGCTATCAGCGCAAAGAAAAAAAAGAGACACACCGCTCTCGGGAGGGCTCAATCCTCCAACCTTTTGCTTAACAGCCGACGCACTAGCAGATTGCGCCACGGAGACATTAGGGCTCCACTCTCACCACCGTCACAACATTTTTCCAAAGCTATAAGCGCAAAGAAAAAAAGAGAGACACACCACTCACGGGAGGGTTCGAACCTCCAACCTTTTGGTTAACAGCAGAACGCGCTAGCCACTTGCGTCACGGAGGAAGTCGTGCTCCACTCTTACCACGGTCACAACACTTCTCCAAAGATATGAGTGCAAACAAAAAAAGACACACCCCTCTCGGGCGGGCTCGAACCTCCAACCTTTCGGTTAACAGCTGAACACGCTAGCAAATTGCGCCACGGAGACAGTCGTGCTCCACTCTCACCACTGTCGGAACATTTCTCCATAGCTGTCAGCGCAAAGAAAAAAAACACACACACTGCTCCCGGGAGGGCTCGAATTCCTCCAACCTTTTGCTTAACAGCCGACGCACTAACAGATTGCTCCACGGAGACAGTCGTGCTCCACTCTCACCACCGTCAGAACCTTTCTCCAAAGCTATCAGCGCAAAGAAAAAAAAGAGACACACCGCTCTCGGGAGAGCTCGAACCTCCAACCTTTTGGTTAACAGCCGAACGCGCTAGCCAATTGCGTCACGGAGGTAGTCGTGCTCCACACTCACCACGGTCAGAACACTTCTCCAAAGATATCAGTGCAAAAAAAGCGACACACCGCTCATAGGAGGGCTCGAACCTCCAACCATTAGGTTAACAGCCGACGCACTAGCAGATTGCGCCACGGAGACAGTCGTGCTCCACTCTCACCACTGTCGGAACATTTCTCCATAGCTGTCAGCCCAAAGAAAAAAAAGAGACACACTGCTCCCGGGAGGGCTCGAACCTCCAACCTTTTGCTTAACAGCCGACGCACTAGCGGATTGCGCCACGAAGGCCGTCGTGCTCCACTCTCACCACTGTCGGAACATTTCTCCATACCTGTCAGCGCAAAGAAAAAAGCAAAACGCCGCTCCTGGGAGGGCTCCAACCTCCAAACTTTCGGTAAACAGCCGACCGCACTAGCCAAATGCGCCACGTAGACAGTCGGGCTGTATTCTCACCACTGTCAGAACATTTCTCCACAGCTGTCAGAGGAAAGAAAAAAGAGACACACCACTCTCGGGAGGGCTCGAACCTCCAACCTTTTGGTTGACAGCTGAACGCGCTAGCCAATTGTGCCAAGGAGATTGTCGTGCTCTACTTTCACCACCGCCAGAACATTTCTCCAAAGCTATCAGCGCAAAGATAAAAAGCGACACACTGCTCCCGGGACGGCTTGAACCTCCAAACTTTCAGTTAACAGTTGATCGCGCTAGCCGATTCTGCCACGGAAACAGTCGTGCTCCTCTCTCACCACCGTCAGAACATTTCTCCAAAGCTATCAGCGCAAAGAAAAAAAAGAGACACACCGCTCTCGGGAGGGCTCGAACCTCCAACCTTTCGGTTAACAGTTGAACGTGCTAGCCGATTCTGCCACGGAAACAGTCATGCTCCACTCTCACCACCGTCAGAACATTTCTCCAAAGCTATCAGCGAAATGAAAAAAAAGAGACACACTGCTGCCGGGAGGGCTCGAACTTCCAACCTCTTGCTTAACAGCTGACGCAATAACAGATTGCGCCACGGAGACAGTCGTGCTCCACTCTCACCATCGTCAGAACATTTCTTCAAAGCTATCAGCGCAAAGAAAAAAAAGAGACACACCGCTCTCGGGAGGGCACGAACCTCCAGCCTTTTGGCTAACAGCCGAACACGCTAGCCAATTGCATCACGGAGGTAGTCGTGCTCCACTCTCACCACCATACGAACATTTCTTCAAAGCTATCAGCGCAAAGAAAAAAAAGAGACACACTGCTCCCGGGAGGGCTCGAACCTCCAACCTGTTTTTTAACAGCCCTACGCGCTAGCCAATTGCGCCAAGGAGACAGTCGTGCTCCGCTCTCACCAAGGTCAGAACACTTCTCCAAAGATATCAGTGCAAAGAAAATAAAGCGACACACTGCTTATGGGAGGGCTCGAACGTCCAACCTTCTGGTTAACAGCCGAACGCGCTAGCCAAGTGCGTAACGGAGGTAGTCGTGCTCTACTCTCACCACCATCAGAACATTTTCCAAAGGTATCAGCGCAAAGAAAAAAGAGACACACTGCTTCCGCGAGGGCTCAAACCTCCAACCTTTTGCTTAACAGCCGAAGCACTAGCACATTGCGCCATGGAGACAGTCATGCTCCACTCTCACCACCGTCCGAACACTTTTTCAAAGCTATCAGCGCAAAGAAAAAAAAGAGACACACTGCTCCCGGGAGGGCTCGAATTCCTCCAACTTTTGCTTAACAGCCAACGCACTAACAGATTGCGCCACGAAGACAGTCGTGCTCCACTCTTACCACCATCAGAACATTTCTCCAAAGCTATCAGCGCAAAGAAAAAGAAAGAGACACACCGCTCTCGGGAGAGCTCGAACCTCCAACCTTCTGGTTAACAGCCGAACGCGCTAGCCAAGTGCGTCACGGAGGTAGTCGTGCTCCACTCTCACCACCATACGAACATTTTTCTAAAGGTATCAGCGCAAAGAAAAAAAGAGACACACCACTCATGGGAGGGTTCGAAGCTCCAGCTTTTTGGTTAACAGCCGATCGCGCTAGCCATTGCACCACTGACCCAACCGCGCTCCACTCTCACCAACGTCAGAACGTTTCTCCAAAGCTATCAGCGCAAAGAAAAAAAGCGACACACTGCTCCCGGGAGGGCTCAAACCTCCAACCTTTTGCTTAACAGCCGACGCACTAGCACATTGCGCCACGGAGACAGTCGTGCTCCACTCTCACCACCGTCCGAATATTTCTTCAAAGCTATCAGCGCAAAGAAAAAAAAGAGACACACTGCTCCCGGGAGGGCTCTAACCACCAACCTTTTGGTTAACAGTTCATCGCGCTAGCCGATTCTGCCACGGAAACAGTCGCGCTCCACTCTCTCCACCGTCAGAACATTTCTTCAAAGTTATCAGCACAAAGAAAAAAAGAGACACACCGCTCTTGGGAGGGCTCGAACCTCCAACCTTTTGCTTAACAGCCGACGCACTAGCAGATTGCGCCACGGAGACGGTCATGCTCCACTCTCACCACTGTCACAACATTTATCCAAAGCTATTAGCGCAAAGAAAAAAAAAGAGACACACCACTCTCGGGAGGGCTCGAACCTTCAACCTTTTGGTTAACAGCTGAACACGCTAGCCAATTGCGTCCCGGAGGTAGTCGTGCTTCACTCTCATCGCCATCAGAACATTTTTCAAAGGTATCAGTGTAAAAAAAAAGAGACACACCGCTCAAGGGAGGGTTCGAACCTCCAACCTTTTGGTTAACAGCGCTAGCCAATTGCGCCACGGACACAGTCGTGCTCCACTCTCACCACGGTCAGAACACTTCTCCAAAGATATCAGTGCAAAGAAAAAAAAGCGACACACCGCTCATGGGAGGGATCGAACCTCCAACCTTTTGGTTAACAGCTGATCGCGCTAGCCAATTGCGCCAAGGAAATAGTAGTGCTCTACTCTCACCACTGTCAGAACAATTCTCCAAAGCTATCATCGCAAAGAAAAAAAAGACACACCGCTCTGGGGAGGGCTCGAACCTCCAACTTTTTGGTTAACCACTGAACACGCTAGCCAATTGCGCCACCGAGACAGTCGTGCTCCACTCTCACCACTGTCGGAACATTTCTCCATAGCTGTCAGCGCAAAGAAAAAAGCAAAACGCCGCTCCCGTGAGGGCTCGAAACTCCAACCTTGCGGTAAACAGCTGATCGCGCTAGCCAAATGCGCCAAGCAGACAGTCGTGCTCTACTCTCACCACCGTCAGAACATTTCTCCACAGCTGTCAGCGCAAAGAAAAAGAGACACACCTCTCTCGGAAGGACTCGAACCTCAAACCTTTTGGTTAACAGCTGAACGCGCTAGCCAATTGCGCCAAGGAGATAGTCGTGCTTCACTCTTACCACCGTCAGAACATTTCTCCAAAGCTATCAGCGCAAAAAAAAGAGACACACCGCTCTCGGGAGGGCTCGAACCTCCAACTTTTTGGTTAACCGCCAAACGCGCTAGCCAATTGAGTCACGGAGGTAGTCGTGCTCCACTCTCACCACCATACGAACATTTTTCTAAAGGTATCAGTGCAAAGAAAAAAGGAGACACACCGCTCATGGGAGGGTTCGAACCTCCAACCTTTTGGTTAACAGCCCAACGCGCTAGCCAATTGCGCCACGGAGACAGTCGTGCTCCGCTCTCACCACGGTCAGAACACTTCTCCAAAGATATCAGTACAAAGAAAAAAAAGCGACACACTGCTCCCGGGCAGGCTCGAACCACCAACCTTTTGGTTAACAGCGCTAGCCGATTCTGCCATGGAAACAGTCACGCTCCACTCTCTCCACTGTCAGAACATTTGTCCAAAGTTATCAGCGCAAAGAAAAAAAAGAGACACACCGCACTTGGGAGGGCTTGAACCTCCAACCTTTTGCTTAACAGCCGACGCACTAGCAGATTGCGCCACAGAGACGGTCGTCCTCCACTCTCACCACTGTCGGAACATTTCTCCATAGCTGTCAGTGCAAAGAAAAAAAAGAAACACACTGCTCCCGGGAGGGCTCGAATTCCTCCAACTTTTGCTTAACAACCGACGCACTAACAGATTGCGCCACGGAGACAGTCGTGCTGCACTCTCACCACCGTCAGAACATTTCTCCGAAGCTATCAGCGCAAAGAAAAAGAAAGAGACACACCGCAATCGGGAGAGCTCGAACCTGCAACCTTCTGGTTAACAGCCGAACGCGCTAGCCAATTGCATCACGGAGGTAGTCGTGCTCCACTCTCACCACCATACGAACATTTTTCTAAAGGTATCAGCGCAAAGAAAAAAAGACACACCGCTCATGGGAGGGTTCGAAACTCCAACCTTTTGGTTAACAGCCCAACGCACTGGACAATTACGCCACGGAAACAGTCGTGCTCCACTCTCACCACGGTCAGAACACTTCTCCAAAAATATCAGTGCAAAGAAAAAAAGCGACACACCGCTAATGGGAGGGCTCGAACCACCAACTTTTTGGTTAACAGCCGATCGCGCTAGCCATTGCACCACGGACCCAACCGCGCTCCACTCTCACCACCGTCAGAACGTTTCTCCAAAGCTATCAGCGCAAAGAAAAAAAGCGACACACTGCTCCCGAGAGGGCTCAAACCTCCAACCTTTTGCTTAACAGCCGACGCACTAGCACATTGCGCCACGGAGACAGTCGTGCTCCACTCTCACCACCGTCCGAACATTTCTTCAAAGCTATCAGCGCAAAAAAAAAGAGACGCACTGCTCCCGGGAGGGCTCGAACCACCAACCTTTTGGTTAACAGTTAACGCGCTAGCCGATTCTGCCACGGAAACAGTCGCGCTCCACTCTCTCCACCGTCAGAACATTCCTCCAAAGTTATCAGCGCAAAGAAAAAAAAAGAGACACACCGCTCTTGGGAGGGCTTCAACCTCCAACCTTTTGCTTAACAGCCGACGCACTAGCAGATTGCGCCACGGAGACGGTCGTGCTCCACTCTCACCACCGTCACAACATTTTTCCACAGCTATCAGCGCAAAGAAAAAAAGAGACACACCGCTCTCGGGAGGGCTCGAACCTCCAAACTTTTGGTTATCAGTTGAATGCGCTAGCCGATTCTGCCACGGAAACAGTCTTGCTTTACTCTCACCACCATACGAACATTTTTCTAAAGGTATCAGCGCAAAAAAAAGAGACACACCCCTCATGGGACGGTTCGAATATCCAACCTTTTGGTAAACAGCCCAACGCGCTAGCCAATTGCGCCACGGAGACAGTCGTGCTGCGCTCTCACCACGGTCAGAACACTTCTCCAAAGATATCAATGCAAAAAAACGACACACCGCTCATGGGGGGGGCTCGAACCTCCAACCTTTTGGTTAACAGCTGAACGCGCTAGCCAATTGCGCCAATGAGATAGTCATGCTCCACTCTCACCACCGTCAGAACATTTTTCCAAAGCTATCAGCGCAAAGAAAAAAAAGAGACACACCGCTCTCGGGAGGGCTCGAACCTCCAACCTTTTGGTTAACAGCCGAACGCGCTAGCCAATTGCATCACGGAGGTAGTCGTGCTCCACTCTCACCACCATACGAACATTTTTCTAAAGGTATCAGCGCAAAGAAAAAAAGACACACCGCTCATGGGAGGGTTCGAACCTCCAACCTGTTTTTTAACAGCCCTACGCGCTAGCCAATTGCGCCAAGGAGACAGTCGTGCTCCGCTCTCACCACGGTCAGAACACTTCTCCAAAGATATCAGTGCAAAGAAAAAAAAGCGACACACTGCTTATGGGAGGGCTCGAACCTCCAACCTTCTGGTTAACAGCCGAACGCGCTAGCCAAGTGCGTAACGGAGGTAGTCGTGCTCTACTCTCACCACCATCAGAACATTTTTCCAAAGGTATCAGCGCAAAGAAAAAAAGAGACACACTGCTCCCGGGAGGGCTCAAACCTCCAACCTTTTGCTTAACAGCCGAAGCACTAGCACAATGCGCCATGGAGACAGTCATGCTCCACTCTCACCACCGTCCGAACATTTCTTCAAAGCTATCAGCGCAAAGAAAAAAAAGAGACACACTGCTCCCGGGAGGGCTCGAATTCCTCCAACTTTTGCTTAACAGCCAACGCACTAACAGATAGCGCCACGAAGACTGTCGTGCTGCACTCTCACCACCATCAGAACATTTCTCCAAAGCTATCAGCGCAAAGAAAAAGAAAGAGACACATCGCTCTCGGGAGAGCTCGAACCTCCAACCTTCTGGTTAACAGCCGAACGCGCTAGCCAAGTGCGTCACGGAGGTAGTCGTGCTCCACTCTCACCACCATACGAACATTTTTCTAAAGGTATCAGCGCAAAGAGAAAAAGAGACACACCGCTCATGGGAGGGTTCGAACCTCCAAACTTTTGGTTAACAGCCCAACGCGCTAGCCAATTGCGCCACGGAGACAGTCGTGCTCCGCTCTCACCACGGTCAGAACAATTCTCCAAAGATATCAGTGCAAAGAAAAAAAGCGACACACCGCTAATGGGAGGGCTCGAAGCTCCAGTTTTTGGTTAACAGCCGATCGCGCTAGCCATTGCACCACTGACCCAACCGCGCTCCACTCTCACCAGCGTCAGAACGTTTCTCCAAAGCTATCAGCGCAAAGAAAAAAAGCGACACACAGCTCCCGGGAGGGCTCAAACCTCCAAACTTTTGCTTAACAGCCGACGCACTAGCACATTGCGCCACGGAGACAGTCGTGCTCCACTCTCACCACCGTCCGAACATTTCTTCAAAGCTATCAGCGCAAAGAAAAAAAAGACACACTGCTCCCGGGAGGGCTCGAACCACCAACCTTTTGGTTAACAGTTGATCGCGCTAGCCGATTCTGCCACGGAAACAGTCGCGCTCCACTCTCTCTACCGTCAGAACATTTCTTCAAAGTTATCAGCACAAAGAAAAAAGAGACACACCGCTCTTGGGAGGGCTCGAACCTCCAACCTTTTGCTTAACAGCCGACGCACTAGGAGATTGCGCCACAGAGACGGTCGTGCTCCACTCTCACCACTGTCACAACATTTTGCAAAGCTATTAGCGCAAAGAAAAAAAAAGACACACCACTCTCGGGAGAGCTCGAACCTCCAACCTTTTGGTTACCAGCTGAACACGCTAGCCAATTGCGTCCCGGAGGTAGTCGTGCTTCACTCTCATCACCATCAGAACATTTTTCAAAGGTATCAGTGTAAAGAAAAAAAGAGACACACCGCTCAAGGGAGGGTTCGAACCTCCAACCTTTTGTTTAACAGTGCTAGCCAATTGCGCCACAGAGACAGTCGTGCTCCACTCTCAACACGGTCAGAACACTTCTCCAAAGATATGAGTGCAAAGAAAAAAAAGCGACACACCGCTCATGGAAGGGCTCGAACCTCCAACCTTTTGGTTAACAGCCGATCGCGCTAGCCAATTGCGCCAAGGAAATAGTAGTGCTCTACTCTCACCACTGTCAGAACAATTCTCCAAAGCTATCAGCGCAAAGAAAAAAAGACACACCGCTCTGGGAAGGGCTCGGACCTCCAACTTTTTGGTTAACCACTGAACACGCTAGCCAATTGCGCCACGGAGACAGTCGTGCTCCACTCTCACCACTGTCGGAACATTTCTCCATAGCTGTCAGCGCAAAGAAAAAAGCAAAACGCCGCTCCCGTGAGGGCTCGAAACTCCAACCTTGCGGTAAACAGCTGATCGCGCTAGCCAAATGCGCCAAGTAGACAGTCGTGCTCTACTCTCACCACCGTCAGAACATTTCTCCACAGCTGTCAGCGCAAAGAAAAAGAGACACAACTCTCTCGGAAGGACTCGAACCTCAAACCTTTTGGTTAACAGCTGAACGCGCTAGCCAATTGCGCCAAGGAGATAGTCGTGCTTCACTCTCACCACCGTCAGAACATTTCTCCAAAGCTATCAGAGCAAAAAAAAGAGACACACAGCTCTCGGGAGGGCTCGAACCTCCAACTTTTTGGTTAACTGCCGAACGCGCTAGCCAATTGAGTCACGGAGGTAGTCGTGCTCCACTCTCACCACCATACGAACATTTTTCTAAAGGTATCAGTGCAAAGAAAAAAGGAGACACACCGCTCATGGGAGGGTTCGAACCTCCAACCTTTTAGTTAACAGCCCAACGCGCTAGCCAATTGCGCCACGGAGACAGTCGTGCTCCGCTCTCACCATCATCAGAACATTTTTCCAAAGGTATCAGCACAAACAAAAAAAGACACACCGCTTTCGGGAGGGGTGGAACCTCCAACCTTTTGGTTAGCAGCCCAACACGCAAGCCGATTGCGCCACAAAGACAGTCATGCTCCACTCTCACCACGGTCAGAACACTTCTCCAAAGCTATCAGCGCAAAGAAAAAAAGCGATACACTGCTCCCGGGAGGGCTCGAACCTCCAACCTTTTGCTTAATAGCCAACGCACTAGCAGATTGCGCCAAGGAGACAGTCGTGCTCCACTCTCACCACTGCCGGAACATTCCTCTATAGCTGTAAGCGCAAAGAAAAAAGCGACACACCGCTCATGGGAGGGCTCGAACCTCCAACCTTTTCGTTAACAGCCGATCGCGCTAGCCATTGCACCACGGACCCAACCGCGCTCTACTCTCACCACTGTCAGAACGTTTCTCCAAAGCTATCAGCGCAAATAAAAAGCGACACACTGCTCCCGGGAGGGCTCGAACCTCCAACCTTTTGCTTAACAGCCGACGCACTAGCAGATTGCGCCACGGAGACAGTCGTGCTCCACTCTCACCACCGTAAGAACATTTCTCCAAAGCTATCAGCGCAAAGAAAAAAAAGAGACACACCGCTCTCGGGAGAGCTCGAACCTCCAACCTTTTGGTTAACAGCCGAACGCGCTAGCCAATTGCTTCATGGAGGTAGTCGTGCTCCACTCTCACCACCATACGAACATTTTTCTAGAGGTATCAGCGCAAAGAAAAAGAGAGACACATCGCTCATGGGAGGGTTCGAACCTCCAACCTTTTAGTTAACAGCCCAACGCACTAGCCAATTGCGCCACGGAGAAAGTCGTGCTCCGCTCTCACCACGGTCAGTACACTTCTCCAAAGATATCAGTGCGAAGAAAAAAAGCGACTTACTGCTTATGGGAGGGCTCGAACCTCTAACCTTCCGGTTAACAGCCGAACGCGCTAGCCAAGTGCGTAACGGAGGTAGTCGTGCTCTACTCTCACCACGGTCAGAACACTTCTCCAAAGATATCAGTGCAAAGAAAAAAAGCGACACACCGCTAATGGGAGGGCTCGAACCTCCAGCTTTTTGGTTAACAGCCGATCGCGCTAGCCATCGCACCACGGACCCAACCGCGCTCCACTCTCACCACCGTCAGAACGTTTCTCCAAAGCTATCAGCGCAAAAAAAAAAAACGAAACACTGCTCCCGGGAGGGCTCAAACCTCCAATTTTTTGCTTAACAGACGACGCACTAGCACATTGCGCCACGGAGACAGTCGTGCTCCACTCTCACCACCGTCCGAACATTTCTTCAAAGCTATCAGCGCAAAGAAAAAAAGAGACACACTGCTCCCGGGAGGGCTCGAACCACCAACCTTTTGGTTAACAGTTGTTCGCGCTAGCCGATTCTGCCACGGAAACAGTCGCGCTCCGCTCTCTCCACCGTCAGAACATTTCTCCAAAGTTATCAGCGCAAAGAAAAAAAAGAGACACACCGCTCTTGGGAGGGCTCGAACCTCCAACCTTTTGCTTAACAGCCGACGCACTAGCAGATTGCGCCACGGAGACGGTCGTGCTCCACTCTCACCACTGTCACAACATATTTCCGAAGCTATCAGCGTAAAGAAAAAAAAAGAGACACACCACTCTCGGGAGGGCTCGAACCTCCAACCTTTTGGTTAACAGCTGAACACGCTAGCCAATTGCGTCACGGAGGTAGTCGTGCTTCTCTCTCATCACCATCAGAACATTTTTCAAAGGTATCAGTGTAAAGAAAAAAAGAGACACACCGCTCAAGGGAGGGCTCGAACCTCCAAACTTTTGGTTATCAGTTGAACGCGCTAGCCGATTCTGCCACGGAAACAGTCTTGCTCCACTCTCCCTACCGTCAGAACACTTCTCCAAAGATATCAGTGCAAAAAAAAGCGACACACCGCTCATAGGAGGGCTCGAACCTCCAACCTTTTGGTTAACAGCTGAACGCGCTAGCCAGTCCCGCCAAAGAGATTGTCGTGCTCTACTCTCACCACCGCCAGAACATTTCTCAAAAGCTATCAGCGCAAAGATAAAAAGCGACACACTGCTCCCGGGACGGCTTGAACCTCCAAACTTTCAGTTAACAGTTGGTCGCGCTAGCCGATTCTGCCACGGAAACAGTCGTGCTCCTCTCTCACCACCGTCAGAACATTTCTCGAAAGCTATCAGCGCAAAGAAAAAAAGAGACACACCGCTCTCGGGAGAGCTCGAACCTCCAACCTTTTGGTTAACAGTTGAACGCGCTAGCCGATTCTGCCACGGAAACAGTCGTGCTCCACTCTCACCACCGTCAGAACATTTCTACAAAGCCATCAGCGCAAAGAAAAAAAAGCGACACACTGCTCCCGGGAGTGTCGAACCTCCAAGCTTTTGCTTAACAGCCGACGAACTAGCAGATTGTGCCACGGAGACAGTCATGCTCCACTCTCACCACCATCAGAACAATTCTCCAAAGCTATCAGCCCAAAGAAAAAAATACACAATGCTCTCGCGAGGGCTCGAAACTCCAACCTTTTGGTTAGAGTTGATCGCGCTAGCCGATTCTGCCACGGAAACAGTCGTGCTTTACTCTCACCACCGTCAGAACATTTCTCCAAAGCTATCAGCGCAAAGAAAAAAAAGAGACACACTGCTCTCGGGAGGGCTCGAACCTCCAACCTTTTGGTTAACAGCCGAACGCGCTAGCCAATTGCTACACGGAGGTAGTCGTGCTCCACTCTCACCACCGTCAGAACATTTCTCCAAAGCTATCAGCGCAAAGAAAAAAAAAGAGACACACCGCTCTTGGGAGGGCTCAATCCTCCAACCTTTTGCTTAACAGCCGACGCTATAACAGATTGCGCCACGGAGACAGTCGTGCTCCACTCTAACCACCGTAAGAACATTTCTCCAAAGCTATCAGCGCAAAGAAAAAAAAGAGACACACTGCTCTCGGGAGAGCTCGAACCTCCAACCTTTTGGTTAACAGCCGAACGCGCTAGCCAATGGCGTCATGGCGGTAGTCGTGCTCCACTCTCACCACCATCAGAACATTTTTCTAAAGGTATCATCGCAAAGAAAAAAAGAGACACACCGCTCATGGGAGGGTTCGAACCTCCAACCTTTTGGTTAACTGCCCAACGTGCTAGCCAATTGCGCCATGGAGACAGTCGTGCTCCACACTCACCACGGTCAGAACACTTCTCCAAAGATATCAGTGCAAAAAAAAGCGACACACCGCTCATAGGAGGGCTCGAACCTCCAACCTTTTGGTTAACAGCCGACGCACCAGCTGATTGCGCCACGGAGACAGTCGTGCTCAACTCTCACCACTGTCGGAACATTTCTCCATAGCTGTCAGCGCAAAGAAAAAAAAAGAGACACACTGCTCCCGGGAGGGCTCGAACCTCCAACCTTTTGGTTAACAGCCGACGCACTAACAGATTGCGCCACGAAGACAGTCGTGCTCCACTCTCACCACTGTCGGAACATTTCTCCATACCTGTCAGCGCAAAGAAAAAAGCAAGACGCCGCTCCTCCGAGGGCTCCAACCTCCAAACTTCCGGTAAACAGCCGATCGCACTAGCAGATTGCGCCACAGAGACAGTCGTGCTCCACTCTTACCACTGTCGGAACATTTCTCCATAGCTGTCAGCGCAAAGAAAAAAGCGAAACGCTGCTGGTGGGAGGGCTCCAACCTCCAAACTTTCGGTAAACAGCCGATCGCGCTAGCCAAATGCGCCACGTAGACAGTCGTGCTTTACTCTCACCACCGTCAGAACATTTCTCCACAGCTGTCAGCGCAAAGAAAAAAGAGACACACCGCTCTCGGGAGGGCTCGAACCTCCAAACTTTTGGTTAACAGCTGAACGCGCTAGTCAATTGCGCCAAGGAGATTGTCGTGCTCTACTCTCACCACCGCCAGAATATTTCTCCAAAGCTATCAGCGCAAAGATAAAAAGACACACTGCTCCCGGGACGGCTTGAACCTCCAAACTTTCAGTTAACAGTTGATCGCGCTAGACGATTCTGCCACGGAAACAGTCGTGCTCCTCTCTCACCACCGTCAGAACATTTCTCCAAAGCTATCAGCGCAAAGAAAAAAAAAGAGACACACCGCTCTCGGGAGGGTTCGAACCTCCAACCTTTTGGTTAACAGCAGAACGCGCTAGCCACTTGCGTCACGGAGGAAGTCGTGCTCCACTCTCACCACGGTCACAACACTTCTCCAAAGATATCAGTGCAAAGAAAAAAAAGACACACCCCTCTCGGGAGGGCTCGAACCTCCAACCTTTTGGCTAACAGCTGAACACGCTAGCCAATTGCGCCACGGAGACAGTCGTGCTCCACTCTCACTACTGTCGGAACATTTCTCCATAGCTGTCAGCGCAAAGAAAAAAAAGAGACACACTGCTCCCGGGAGGGCTCGAATTCCTCCAACCTTTTGCTTAACAGCCGATGCACTAACAGATTGCGCCACGGAGACAGTCGTGCTCCACTCTCACCACCGTCAGAACATTTCTTCAAAGCTATCAGCGCAAAGAAAAAAAAGAGACACACCGCTCTTGGGAGGGCTCGAACCTCCAACCTTTTGCTTAACAGCCGACGCACTAGCAGATTGCGCCACGGATTCGGTCGTGCTCAACTCTCACCACCGTCACAACATTTTTCCAAAGCTATCAGCGCAAAGAAAAAATAAGAAACACACCACTCTCGGGGGGCTCGAACCTCCAACCTTTTTGTTAACAGCCGAACGCGCTAGCCAAGTGCATCACGGAGGTAGTCGTGCTCTACTCTCACCACCATCAGAACATTTTTCCTAAGGTATCAGCGCAAAGAAAAAAGAGACACACCGCTCTTGGGAGGGTTCGAACCTCCAACCTTTCGGTTAACAGCCCAACGCGCTAGCCAATTACGCCACGGAAACAGTAGTGCTCCACTCTCACCACGGTCAGAACGTTTCTCCAAAGCTATCAGCGCAAAGAAAAAAAGCGACACAATGCTCCCGGGAGGGCTCGAACCTCCAACCTTTTGCTTAACAGCCGACGCACTAGCACATTGCGCTACGGATACAGTCGTGCTCGACTCTCACCACCGTCAGAACATTTCTTCGAAGCTATCAGCGCAAAAAAAGAGACACACTGCTCCCGGGAGGGCTCGAACCTCCAAACTTTTGGTTAACAGTTCATCGCGATAGCCGATTCTGCCACGGAAACAGTCGCGCTCCACTCTCTTCACCGTCAGAACATTTCTCCAAAGTTATCAGCGCAAAGAAAAAAAAAGAGACACACCGCTCTTGGGAGGGCTCGAACCTCCAACCTTTTGCTTAACAGCCGACGCACTAGCAGATTGCGCCACGGATTCGGGCGTGCTCAACTCTCACCACCGTCACAACATTTTTCCAAAGCTATCAGCGCAAAGAAAAAATAATAAACACACCACTCTCGGGAGGCTCGAACCTCCGACCTTTTGGTTAACAGCCGAACACGTTAGCCAATTGCGTCCCGGAGGTAGTCGTGCTCCACTCTGACCACCGTCAGAACATTTTTCTAAAGGTATCAGCGCAAAGAAAAAAAGAGACACACCGCTCATGGGAGGGTTCGAACCTCCAACCTTTTGGTTAACAGCCCAACGTGCTAGCCGATTGCGTCATGGAGGCAGTCGTGCTCCACACTCACCACGGTCAGAACACTTCTCCAAAGATATCAGCGCAAAGAAAAAAGAGACACCGCTCTCGGGAGGGCTCGAACGTCCAACCTTTTGGTTAACAGTTGATCGTGCTAGCCGATTCTGCCACAGAAACAGTCTTGCTCCACTCTCACCACTGTCAGAACATTTCTCCAAAACTATCAGCGCGAAGAAAAAAAAGAGACACACCGCTCTCGGGAGGGCTCGAACCTCCAACCTTTTGGTTAACAGCCGATCGCGCTAGTTAATTGCGTTACGAAGGTAGTCGTGCTCCATTCTCACCACCATCAGAACATTTTCAAAGGTATCAGAGCAAAGAAAAAAAGGGGCACACCGCTCATGGGAGGTTTCGAACCTCCAACCTTTTTGTTAAACCGAACGCGCTAGCCAAGTGCGTCACGGAGGTAGTCGTGCTCTACTCTCACCACCATCAGAACATTTTTCCTAAGGTATCAGTGCAAAGAAAAAAAGCGACACACCGCTCATGAGAGGGCTCGAACCTCCAACTTTCTGGTTAACAGCCGATCGCGCTAGCCATTGCACCACGGACCCATCCGCGCTCCACTGTCACCACCATCAGAACGTTTCTCCAAAGCTATCAGCGCAAAGAAAAAAAGCGACACAATGCTCCCGGGAGGGCTCGAACCTCCAACCTTTTGCTTAACAGCCGACGCACTAGCACATTGCGCTACGGATACAGTCGTGCTCCACTCTCACCACCGTCAGAACATTTCTTCAAAGCTATCAGCGCAAAAAAAGAGACACACTGCTCCCGGGAGGGCTCGAACCTCCAAACTTTTGGTTAACAGTTCATCGCGCTAGCCGATTCTGCTACGGAAACAGTCGCGCTCCACTCTCTTCACCGTCAGAACATTTCTCCAAAGTTATCAGCGCAAAGAAAAAAAAAGAGACACACCGCTCTTGGGAGGGCTCGAACCTCCAACCTTTTGCTTAACAGCCGACGCACTAGCAGATTGCGCCACGGATTCGGGCGTGCTCAACTCTCACCACCGTCACAACATTTTTCCAAAGCTATCAGCGCAAAGAAAAAATAATAAACACACCACTCTCGGGAGGCTCTAACCTCCGACCTTTTGGTTAACAGCCGAACACGTTAGCCAATTGCGTCCCGGATGTAGTCGTGCTCCACTCTGACCACCATCAGAACACTTCTCCAAAAATATCAGTGCAAAGAAAAAAATGCGACACACCGCTCATGGGAGGGCTCGAACCTCCAACCTTTTGGTTAACAGCCGATCGCGCTAGCAGATTGCGCCACGGAGACAGTCGTGCTCCACTCTCAACACTGTCGGAACATTTCTTCATAGCTGTCAGCGCAAAGAAAAAAGCGAAACGCCGCTCCTGGGAGGGCTAGAACCTTCAACCTTCTGCTTAACAGCCGACGCACTTGCAGATTGCGCCACGGAAACAGTCGTCCTCCAAACTCACCACCGTCAGAACATTTCTCCAAAGCTATCAGCGCAAAGAAAAAAAGAGACACACCGCTCTCGGGAGGGCACGAACCTCCAGGCTTTTTGTTAACAGCCGAACACGCTAGCCAATTGCGTCACGGAGGTAGTCGTGCTCCACTCTCGCAACCATCAGACCATTTTTTTCAAAGGTATCAGCGCAAAGAAAAAAATCGACAAACCGTTCATATGAGGGCTCGAACCTCCAACCTGTGAGTTAACAGCCGATCGCGCTAGCCATTGCACCACGGACCCAACCACGCTCCACTCTCACCACCTTCAGAACGTTTCTCCAAAGCTATCAGCGCAAAGAAAAAAAGCGACACACTGCTCCCGGGAGGGCTCGAACCTCCAACCTTTTGCTTAACAGACGACGCACTAGCAGATTGCGCCACGGAGACAGTCATGCTCCACTCTCACCACCGTCAGAACATTTTTCTAAAGGTATCAGCGCAAAGAAAAAAAGAGACACACCGCTCATGGGAGGGTTCGAACCTCCAACCTTTTGGTTAACAGCCCAACGTGCTAGCCGATTGCGTCATGGAGGCAGTCGTGCTCCACACTCACCACGGTCAGAACACTTCTCCTAAGATATCAGCGCAAAGAAAAAAAGCGACACACTGCTCCCGGGAGGGCTCGAACCTCCAACCTTTTGCTTAACAGCCGACGCACTAGCAGATTGCGCCCTGGAGACAGTCATGCTCCACGCTCACCACCGTCAGAACATTTCTCCAAAGCTATCAGCGCAAAGATAAAAAAGAGACACACCGCTCTCGGGAGGGCTCGAACCTCCAACCATTTGGTTAACAGCCGAACGCGCTAGCCAATTGCGTCTTGAGGTAGTCGTGCTCCACTCTCATCACCATCAGAACATTTTTCTAAAGGTATCAGCGCAAAGAAAAAAAGAGACACACCGCTCATGGGAGGGTTCGAACCTCCAACCTTTTGGTTAACAGCCCAACGCGCTAGCCAATTGCGCCATGGAGACAGTCGTGCTCCGCTCTCACTTCGGTCAGAACACTTCTCCAAAGATATCAGTGCAAAGAAAAAAAAGCGACACACCACTTATGGGAGGGCTCGAGCCTCCAACCTTTTGGTTAACAGCCGATCGCGCTAGCCAGTACACCGCGGAAACAGTCATGCTCCACTCTCACTACCGTCAGAACATTCTTCGAAAGCTATCAGCGCAAAGAAAAAAAAGAGACACACTGCTCCTGGGAGGGCTCGAACCTCCAACCTTTTGCTTAACAGCTGACGCACTAAATGATTGCGCCACGGAGACAGTCGTGCTCCACTCTCACGACCGTCAGAACATTTCTCCACAGCTGTCAGCGCAAAGTAAAAGAGACGCACCGCTCTCGGGAGGGCTCGAACCTCCAACCTTTTGGTTAACAGCTGAACGCGCTAGCCATTGCTCCACGGACCCAACCGCGCCCCACTCTTACCACCTTCAAAGCTATCAGCGCAAAAAAAGGGACACACTGCTCCCGGGAGGGCTCGAAACTCCAACCTTTTGCTTAACAGCCGACGCACTTGACGATTGCGCCACGGAGACAGTCGTGCTCCACTCTCACCACCGTCAGAACATTTCTCCAAAGCTATCAGCGCAACGAAAAAAAAGAGACACACCGCTCTCGGGAGGGCTCGAACCTCCAACCTTCTGGTTAACAGTTGATCGCGCTAGCCGATTCTGCCACGGAAACAGTCGTGCTCCACTCTCGCCACCGTCAGAACATTTCTCCAAAGCTATCAGCGCAAAGAAAAAAAAAGAGACACACCGCTCTCGGGAGGGCTCGAACCTTCAACCTTTTGGTTACAGCCGAACGCGCTAGCCAATTGCGTCACGGAGGTAGTCGTGCACCACTCTCACCACCATCAGAACATTTTTCCAAAGGTATCAGTGCAAAAAAAAGAGACACACCGCTCTCGGGAGGGGTGGAACCTCCAACCTTTTGGTTAACAGCCCAACACGCAAGCCGATTGCGCCACGAAGACAGTCATGCTCCACTATCACCACGGTCAGAACACTTCTCCAAAGCTATCAGCGCAAAGAAAAAAAGCGATACACTGCTCCCGGGAGGGCTCGAACCTCCAACCTTTTGCTTAACAGCCGACGCACTAGCAGATTGCGCCACGGAGACAGTCGTGCTCCACTCTCACCACCGTCAGAACATTTCTCCAAATCTATCAGCGCAAAAAAAAAGAGACACACCGCTCTTGGGAGGGCTCAATCCTCCAACCTTTTGCTTAACAGCCGACGCACTAGCAGATTGCGCCACGGATTCGGTCGTGCTCAACTCTCACCACCGTCACAACATTTTTCCAAAGCTATCAGCGCAAAGAAAAAATAAGAAACACACCACTCTCGGGAGGCTCGAACCTCCAACCTTTTTGTTAACAGCCGAACGCGCTAGCCAAGTGCGTCACGGAGATAGTCGTGCTCTACTCTCACCACCATCAGAACATTTTTCCTAAGGTATCAGCGCAAAGAAAAAAGAGACACACTGCTCTTGGGAGGGTTCGAACCTCCAACCTTTCGGTTAACAGCCCAACGCGCTAGCCAATTACGCCACGGAAACAGTAGTGCTCCACTCTCACCACGGTCAGAACACTTCTCGAAAGATATCAGTGCAAAGAAAAAAAGCGACACACCGCTCATGGGAGGGCTCGAACCTCCAACTTTCTGGTTAACAGCCGATCGCGCTAGCCATTGCACCACGGACCCATCCGCGCTCCACTGTCACCACCATCAGAACATTTCTCCAAAGCTATCAGCGCAAAGAAAAAAAGCGACACAATGCTCCCGGGAGGGCTCGAACCTCCAACCTTTTGCTTAACAGCCGACGCACTAGCACATTGCGCTACGGATACAGTCGTGCTCCACTCTCACCACCGTCAGAACATTTCTTCAAAGCTATCAGCGCAAAAAAAAAAGACACACTGCTCCCGGGAGGGCTCGAACCTCCAAACTTTTGGTTAACAGTTCATCGCGCTAGCCGATTCTGCCACGGAAACAGTCGCGCTCCACTCTCTCCACCGTCAGAACATTTCTCCAAAGTTATCAGCGCAAAGAAAAAAAAAGAGACACACCGCTCTTGGGAGGGCTCGAACCTCCAACCTTTTGCTTAACAGCCGACGCACTAGCAGATTGCGCCACGGATTCGGGCGTGCTCAACTCTCACCACCGTCACAACATTTTTCCAAAGCTATCAGCGCAAAGAAAAAATAATAAACACACCACTCTCGGGAGGCTCGAACCTCCGACCTTTTGATTAACAGCCGAACACGTTAGCCAATTGCGTCCCGGAGGTAGTCGTGCTCCACTCTGACCACCATCAGAACACTTCTCCAAAAATATCAGTGCAAAGAAAAAAATGCGACACACCGCTCATGGGAGGGCTCGAACCTCCAACCTTTTGGTTAACAGCCGATCGCGCTAGCAGATTGCGCCACGGAGACAGTCGTGCTCCACTCTCAACACTGTCGGAACATTTCTTCATAGCTGTCAGCGCAAAGAAAAAAGCGAAACGCCGCTCCTGGGAGGGCTAGAACCTTCAACCTTCTGCTTAACAGCCGACGCACTTGCAGATTGCGCCACGGAAACAGTCGTGCTCCAATCTCACCACCGTCAGAACATTTCTCCAAAGCTATCAGCGCAAAAAAAAAAGAGACACACCGCTCTCGGGAGGGCACGAACCTCCAGGCTTTTTGTTAACAGCCGAACACGCTAGCCAATTGCGTCACGGAGGTAGTCGTGCTCCACTCTCACAACCATCAGACCATTTTTTTCAAAGGTATCAGCGCAAAGAAAAAAATCGACAAACCGTTCATATGAGGGCTCGAACCTCCAACCTGTGGGTTAACAGCCGATCGCGCTAGCCATTGCACCACGGACCCAACCACGCTCGACTCTCACCACTGTCAGAACGTTTCTCCAAAGCTATCAGCGCAAAGAAAAAAAGCGACGCACTGCTCCCGGGAGGGCTCGAACCTCCAACCTTTTGCTTAACAGACGACGCACTAGGAGATTGCGCCACGGAGACAGTCATGCTCCACTCTCACCACCGTCAGAACATTTTTCTAAAGGTATCAGCGCAAAGAAAAAAAGAGACACACCGCTCATGGGGGGGTTCGAACCTCCAACCTTTTGGTTAACAGCCCAACGTGCTAGCCGATTGCGTCATGGAGGCAGTCGTGCTCCACACTCACCACGGTCAGAACACTTCTCCAAAGATATCAGCGCAAAGAAAAAAGAGACACCGCTCTCGGGAGGGCTCGAACGTCCAACCTTTTGGTTAACAGTTGATCGCGCTAGCCGATTCTGCCACAGAAACAGTCTTGCTCCACTCTCACCACTGTCAGAACATTTCTCCAAAACTATCAGGGCGAAGAAAAAAAAAGAGACACACCGCTCTCGGGAGGGCTCGAACCTCCAACCTTTTGGTTAACAGCCGATCGCGCTAGTTAATTGCGTTACGAAGGTAGTCGTGCTCCATTCTCACCACCATCAGAACATTTTCAAAGGTATCAGAGCAAAGAAAAAAAGGGGCACACCGCTCATGGGAGGGTTCGAACCTCCAACCTTTTGGTTAACCGCCCAACGCGCAAGCCAATTGCGCCACGGAGGCAGTCGTGCTCCACTCTCACCACGGTCAGAACACTTCTCCTTAGATATCAGCGCAAAGAAAAAAAGCGACACACTGCTCCCGGGAGGGCTCGAACCTCCAACCTTTTGCTTAACAGCCGACGCACTAGCAGATTGCGCCCTGGAGACAGTCATGCTCCACGCTCACCACCGTCAGAACATTTCTCCAAAGCTATCAGCGCAAAGATAAAAAAGAGACACACCGCTCTCGGGAGGGCTCGAACCTCCAACCATTTGGTTAACAGCCGAACGCGCTAGCCAATTGCGTCTTGAGGTAGTCGTGCTCCACTCTCACCACCATCAGAACATTTTTCTAAAGGTATCAGCGCAAAGAAAAAAAGAGACACACCGCTCATGGGAGGGTTCGAACCTCCAACCTTTTGGTTAACAGCCCAACGCGCTAGCCAATTGCGCCATGGAGACAGTCGTGCTCCGCTCTCACTTCGGTCAGAACACTTCTCCAAAGATATCAGTGCAAAGAAAAAAAAGCGACACACCACTTATGGGAGGGCTCGAGCCTCCAACCTTTTGGTTAACAGCCGATCGCGCTAGCCAGTACACCACGGAAACAGTCATGCTCCACTCTCACTACCGTCAGAACATTTCTCGAAAGCTATCAGCGCAAAGAAAAAAAAGAGACACACTGCTCCTGGGAGGGCTCGAACCTCCAACCTTTTGCTTAACAGCTGACGCACTAAATGATTGCGCCACGGAGACAGTCGTGCTCCACTCTCACCACCGTCAGAACATTTCTCCACAGCTGTCAGCGCAAAGTAAAAGAGACGCACCGCTCTCGGGAGGGCTCGAACCTCCAACCTTTTGGTTAACAGCTGAACGCGCTAGCCATTGCTCCACGGACCCAACCGCGCCCCACTCTTACCACCTTCAAAGCTATCAGCGCAAAAAAAGGGACACACTGCTCCCGGGAGGGCTCGAACCTCCAACCTTTTGCTCAACAGCCGACGCACTTGACGATTGCGCCACGGAGACAGTCATGCTCCACTCTCACCACCGTCAGAACATTTCTCCAAAGCTATCAGCGCAACGAAAAAAAAGAGACACACCGCTCTCGGGAGGGCTCGAACCTCCAACCTTCTGGTTAACAGTTGATCGCGCTAGCCGATTCTACCACGGAAACAGTCGTGCTCCACTCTCGCCACCGTCAGAACATTTCTCCAATGCTATCAGCGCAAAGAAAAAAAAAGAGACACACCGCTCTCGGGAGGGCTCGAACCTTCAACCTTTTGGTTACAGCCGAACGCGCTAGCCAATTGCGTCACGGAGGTAGTCGTGCTCCACTCTCACCACCATCAGAACATTTTTCCAAAGGTATCAGTGCAAAAAAAAAGAGACACACCGCTCTCGGGAGGGGTGGAACCTCCAACCTTTTGGTTAACAGCCCAACACGCAAGCCGATTGCGCCACGAAGACAGTCATGCTCCACTATCACCACGGTCAGAACACTTCTCCAAAGCTATCAGCGCAAAGAAAAAAAGCGATACACTGCTCCCGGGAGGGCTCGAACCTCCAACCTTTTGCTTAACAGCCGACGCACTAGCAGATTGCGCCACGGAGACAGTCGTGCTCCACTCTCACCACCGTCAGAACATTTCTCCAAAGCTATCAGCGCAAAAAAAAAGAGACACACCGCTCTTGGGAGGGCTCAATCCTCCAACCTTTTGCTTAACAGCCGACGCACTAACAGATTGCGCCACGGAGACAGTCGTGCTCCACTCTCACCACCGTAAGAACATTTCTCCAAAGCTATCAGCGCAAAGAAAAAAAAAGACACACCGCTCTCGGGAGAGCTCGAACCTCCAACCTGTTGGTTAACAGCCGAACGCGCTAGCCAATTGCGTCACGGAGGTAGTCGTGCTCCACTCTCACCACAATCAGAACATTTTTCTAAAGGTATCTGCGCAAAGAAAAAAAGAGACACACCGCTCATGGGAGGGTTCGAACCTCCAACCTTTTGGTTAACAGCCCAACGTGCTAGCCAATTGCGCCATGGAGACAGTCGTGCTCCACACTCACCACGTTCAGAACACTTCTCCAAAAATATCAGTGGAAAAAAAAGCGACACACCGCTCATAGGAGGGCTCGAACCTCCAACCTTTTGGTTAACAGCCGACGCACCAGCAGATTGCGCCGCGGAGACCGTCGTGCTCCACTCTCACCACTGTCGGAACATTACTCCATAGCTGTCAGCGCAAAGAAAAAAAAAGAGACACACTGCTCCCGGAAGGGCTCGAACCTCCAACCTTTTGGTTAAAAGCCGACGCACTAGCAGATTGCGCCACGAAGACAGTCGTGCTCCACTCTCACCACTGTCCGAACATTTCTCCATACCTGTCAGCGCAAAGAAAAAAGGAAGACGCCGCTCCTGGGAGGGCTCCAACCTCCAAACTTCCGGTAAACAGCCGATCGCACTAGCAGATTGCGCCACAGAGACAGTCGTGCTCCACTCTCGCCACTGTCGGAACATTTCTCCATAGCTGTCAGCGCAAAGAAAAAAGCGAAACGCCGCTCCTGGGAGGGCTCCAACCTCCAAACTTTCGGTCAACAGCCGATCGCGCTAGCCAAATGCGCCACGTAGACAGTCGTGCTTTACTCTCACCACCGTCAGAACATTTCTCCACGCTGTCAGCGCAAAGAAAAAAGAGACACACCGCTCTCGGGAGGGCTCGAATCTCCAACCTTTTGGTTAACAGCTGAACGTGCTAGCCAATTGCGCCAAGGAGATTTTCGTGCTCTTTTCTCACCACCGCCAGAACATTTCTCCAAAGCTATCAGCGCAAAGAAAAAAAGCGATACACTGCTCCCGGGAGGGCTCGAACCTCCAACCTTTTGCTTAACAGCCGACGCACTAGCAGATTGCGCCAAGGAGACAGTCGCGCTCCACTCTCACCACCGTCAGAACATTTCTCCAAAGCTATCAGCGCAAAGAAAAAAAAGAGACACACCGCTCTTGGGAGGGCTCAATCCTCCAACCTTTTGCTTAACAGCCGACGCACTAACAGATTGCGCCACGGAGACAGTCGTGCTCCACTCTCACCACCGTAAGAACATTTCTCCAAAGCTATCAGCGCAAAGAAAAAAAAAGACACACCGCTCTCGGGAGAGCTCGAACCTCCAACCTGTTGGTTAACAGCCGAACGCGCTAGCCAATTGCGTCACGGAGGTAGTCGTGCTCCACTCTCACCACAATCAGAACATTTTTCTAAAGGTATCTGCGCAAAGAAAAAAAGAGACACACCGCTCATGAGAGGGTTCGAACCTCCAACCTTTTGGTTAACAGCCCAACGTGCTAGCCAATTGCGCCATGGAGACAGTCGTGCTCCACTCTCACCACGGTCAGAACACTTCTCCAAAGATATCAGTGCAAAGAAAAAAAGCGACACACCGCTCATGGGAGGGCTCGAACCTCCAACCTTTTGGTTAAGGGCCGATCGCGCGAGCCATTACATCACGGAAACAGTCGTGTTCCACTCTCACTGACATCAGATCATTTCTCCAATGCTATCAGCACAAAGAAAAAAAAAGAGACACACTGCTCCCGGGAGGGCTCGAACCTGCAACCTTTTGCTTAACAGCCAACGCACTACCAGATTGCGCCACGGAGACAGTCGTGCTCCACTCTCACCACTGTCGGAACATTTCTCTATACCTGTCAGCGCAAAGAAAAAAGCGAAACGCCGCTCATGGGAGGGCCCCAACCTTCAAACTTTCGGTAAACAGCCGATCGCGCTAGCCATTACACCACGGAAACAGTCATGCTCCACTCTCACTTCCGTCAGAACATTTCTCTAAAGCTATCAGCGCGAAGAAAAAAAAAGAGACACACTGCTCCCGGGAGGGCTCCAACCTCCAACCTTTTGCTCAGCAGCCGACGCACTAGCAGATTGCGCCACGGAGACAGTCGTGCTTCACTCTCACCACTGTCGGAACATTTCTCCATAGCTGTCAGCGCAAAGAAAAAAGCGAAACACCGCTCCTGGGAGGGCTCCAACCTCTAAACTTTCGGTAAACAGCCGATCGTGCTAGCCAAATGCGCCACGTAGACAGTATTGCTCTACTCTCACCACCGTCAGAACATTTCTCCACAGCTGTCAGCGCAAAGAAAAAAGAGACACACCGCTCTCGGGAGGGCTCGAACCTCCAACCTTTTGCTTAACAGCCAACGCACTTGCAGATTGCGCCACGGAGACAGTCGTGCTACACTCTCACCACCGTCAGAACATTTCTCCAAAGCTATCAGCGCAAAGAAAAAAAAGAGACACACCGCTCATGGGAGGGTTCGAACCTCAAACCTTTTGGTTAACAGCCCAACGCGCTAGCCAATTGCGCCACGGAGACAGTCGTGCTCCACTCTCACCACGGTCAGAACACTTCTCCAAAGATATCAGTGCAAAGAAAAAAAAAGACACACTACTCTCGGTAGGGCTCGAACCTCCAAACTTTTGGTTAACAGCTGAACACGCTAGCCAATTGCGCCACGGAGACAGTCGTGCTCCACTCTCACCACTGTCGGAACATTTCTCTATAGCTGTCAGCGCAAAGAAAAAAAAGAAACACACTGCTCCCGGGAGGGCTCGAACCTCCAACCTTTTGGTTAACAGCCGACGCACTAGCAGATTGCGCCACGAAGACAGTCGTGCTCCACTCTCACCACTGTCGGGACATTTCTCCATACCTGTCAGCGCAAAGAAAAAAGCAAGACGCCGCTCCTGGGAGGGCTCCAACCTCCAATTTTCTGGTAAACAGCCGATCGCACTAGCAGATTGCGCCACAGAGACAGTCGTGCTCCACTCTCACCACTGTCGGAACATTTCTCCATAGCTGTCAGCGCAAAGAAAAAAGCGAAACGCCGCTCCTGGGAGGGCTCCAACCTCCAAACTTTCGGTAAACAGCCGATCGCGCTAGCCAAATGCGCCACGTAGACAGTCGTGCTTTACTCTCACCACCGTCAGAACATTTCTCCACAGCTGTCAGCGCAAAGAAAAAGAGACACACCGCTCTCGGGAGGGCTCGAACCTCCAACCTTTTGGTTAACAGCCGAACGCGCTAGCCAATTGCGCCAAGGAGATTGTCGTGCTCTACTCTCACCACCGCCGGAACATTTCTCCAAAGCTATCAGCGCAAAGATAAAAAGCGACACACTGCTCCCGGGACGGCTTGAACCTCCAACCTTTCAGTTAACAGTTCATCGCGCTAGCCGAATCTGCCACGGAAACAGTCGTGCTCCTCTCTCACCACCGTCAGAACATTTCTCCAAAGCTATCAGCGCAAAGAAAAAAAAGAGACACACCGCTCTCGGGAGGGCTCAATCCTCCAACCTCTTGCTTAACAGCCGACGCACTAGCAGATTGCGCCAAGGAGAGATTAGTGCTCCACTCTCACCACCGTCACAACATTTTTCCAAAGCTATCAGCGCAAAGAAAAAAAAAGAGACACACCACTCTCGGGAGGGTTCGAACCTCCAACCTTTTGGTTAACAGCAGAACGCGCTAGCCACTTGCGTCACGGAGGAAGTCGTGCTCCACTCTCACCACCATCAGAACATTTTTATAAAGGTATCAGCGCAAAGAAAAAAAGAGACACACCGCTCATGGGAGGGTTCAAACCTCCAACCTTTTGGTTAACAGCCCAACGTGCTAGCCAATTGCGCCATGGAGACAGTCGTGCTCCACACTCACCACGGTCAGAACACTTCTCCAAAGATATCAGTGCAAAAAAACGCGACACACCGCTCATAGGAGGGCTCGAACCTCCAACCTTTTGGGCAACAGCCGACGCACCAGCAGATTGCGCCACGGAGACAGTCGTGCTCCACTCTCACCACTGTCGGAACATTTCTCCATAGCTGTAAGCGCAAAGAAAAAAGCGAAACGCCGCTCCTGGGAGGGCTCCAACCTCCAAACTTTCGGTAAACAGCCGATCGCGCTAGCCAAATGCGCCACGTAGACAGTCGTGCTTTACTCTCACCACCGTCAGAACATTTCTCCACAGCTGTCAGCGCAAAGAAAAAAGAGACACACCGCTCTCGGGAGGGCTCGAACCTCCAACCTTTTGGTTAACAGCTGAACGCGCTAGCCATTTGCGCCAAGGAGATTGTTGTGCTCTACTCTCACCACCGCCAGAACATTTCTCCAAAGCTATCAGCGCAAAGATAAAAAGCGACACACTGCTCCCGTGACGGCTTGAACGTCCAACCTTTCAGTTAACAGTTCATCGCGCTAGCCGATTCTGCCACGGAAACAGTCGTGCTCCTCTCTCACCACCGTCAGAACATTTCTCCAAAGCTATCAGAGCAAAGAAAAAAAAGAGACACACCGCTCTCGGGAGGGCTCAATCCTCCAACATTTTGCTTAACAGCCGACGCACTAGCGGATTGCGCCACTGAGACATTAGTGCTCCACTCTCACCACCGTCACAACATTTTTCCAAAGCTATCAGCGCAAAGAAAAAAAAGAGACATACCACTCTCGGGAGGGTTCGAACCTCCAACCTTTTGGTTAACAGCAGAACGCGCTAGCCACTTGCGTCACGGAGGAAGTCGTGCTCCACTCTCACCACGGTCACAACACTTCTCCAAAGATATCAGTGCAAAGAAAATAAAAGACACACCCCTCTCGGGCAGGCTCGAACCTCCAACCTTTCGGTTAACAGCTGAACACGCTAGCCAATTGCGCCAAGGAGACAGTCGTGCTCCACTCTCACCACTGTCGGAACATTTCTCTATAGCTGTCAGCGCAAAGAAAAAAAAACACACACACACTGCTCCCGGGAGGGCTCGAATTCCTCCAAACTTTTGCTTAACAGCCGACGCACTAACAGATTGCGTCACGGAGGTAGTCGTGCTCCACTCTCACCACCATCAGAACATTTTTCTAAAGGTATCAGCGCAAAGAAAAAAAGAGACACACCGCTCATGGGAGGGTTCGAACCTCCAACCCTTTGG
The DNA here is from genome assembly GCF_043290135.1 of Rhipicephalus microplus. Taxonomy (NCBI): domain Eukaryota; kingdom Metazoa; phylum Arthropoda; class Arachnida; order Ixodida; family Ixodidae; genus Rhipicephalus; species Rhipicephalus microplus. Next base: position 10,272,815 of record NW_027464590.1, on the reverse strand, counting down.
TTAACAGCCCAACGCGCTAGCCGACTGTGTCACGGAGACAGTCGTGCTACACTCTCACCACGGTCAGAACACTTCTCCAAAGATATCAGTGCAAAGAAAAAAAAGCGACACACCGCTCATGGGAGGGCTCGAACCTTCAAACTTTTGGTTAACAGCCGATCGCGCGAGCCATTACATCACGGAAACAGTCGTGTTCCACTCTCACTGACATCAGAACATTTCTCCAATGCTATCAGCACAAAGAAAAAAAAGAGACACACTGCTCCCGGGAGGGCTCGACCTCCAACCTTTTGCTTAACAGCCGACGCACTAGCATATTGCGCCACGGAGACAGTCGTGCTCCACTCTCACCACTGTCGGAACATTTCTCTATACCTGTCAGCGCAAAGAAAAAAGCAAAACTCCGCTCATGGGAGGGCTCCAACCTCCAAACTTTCGGTAAACAGCCGATCGCGCTAGCCATTACACCACGGAAACAGTCGTGTTCCACTCTCACTGACGTCAGAACATTTCTCCAAGGCTATCAGCACAAAGAAAAAAAAGAGACACACTGCTCCCGGGAGGGCTCGAACCTCCAACCTTTTGCTTAACAGCCGACGCACTAGCAGATTGCGCCACGGAGACAGTCGTGCTCCACTCTCACCACTGTCGGAACATTTCTCCATAGCTGTCAGCGCAAAGAAAAAAGCGAAACGCCGCTCCTGGGAGGGCTCCAACCTCCAAACTTTCGGTAAACAGCTGATCGCGCTAGCCAAATGCGCCACGTAGACAGTATTGCTCTACTCTCACCACCGTCAGAACATTTCTCCACAGCTGTCAGCGCAAAGAAAAAAGAGACACACCGCTCTCGGGAGGGCTCGAACCTCCAACCTTTTGCTTAACAGCCAACGCACTTGCAGATTGCGCCACGAAGACAGTCGTGCTCCACTCTCACCACCGTCAGAACATTTCTCCAAAGCTATCAGCGCAAAGAAAAAAAAGAGACACACCGCTCTCGGGAGGGCACGAACCTCCAGCCTTTTGGTTAACAGCCGAACACGCTAGCCAATTGCGTCACGGAGGTAGTCGTGCTTCACTCTCACCACCTTCAGAACATTTTTCTAAAGGTATCAGCGCAAAGAAAAAAAAAGAGACACACCGCTCATGGGAGGGTTCGAACCTCAAACCTTCTGGTTAACAGTTGATCGCGCTAGCCAAGTGCGTCACGGAGGTAGTCGTGCTCTACTCTCACCACCATCAGAACATTTTTTCAAAGGTATCAGCGCAAAGAAAAAAAGACACACAGCTCATGGGAAGGCTCGAACCTCCAACCTTTTGGTTAACAGCCGTTCGCGCTAGCCATTGCACCACGGAACCAACCGCGCTCCACTCTCCCCACCGTCAGAACGTTTCTCCAAAGCCATCAGCGCAAAGAAAAAAACGAGACACACCACTCTCGGGAGGGCTCGAACCTCCAACCTTTTGGTTAACAGCCGAACGCGCTAGCCAATTGCGTCACGGAGGAAGTCGTGCTCCACTCTCACCACCATCAGAACATTTTTCCAAAGGTATCAGCACAAAGAAAGAAAGAGACACACCACTCCTGGGGGGTTCGAACCTTCAACCTTTTGGTTAACAGCGCTAGCCAATTGCGCCACGGAGACAGTCGTGCTCCACTCTCAACACGGTCAGAACACTTCTCCAAAGATATCAGTGCAAAGAAAAAAAAGACACACCCCTCTCGGTAGGGCTCGAACCTCCAACCTTTTGGTTAACAGCTGAACACGCTAGCCAATTGCGCCACGGAGACAGTCGTGCTCCACTCTCACCACTGTCGGAACATTTCTCCAAAGCTATCAGCGCAAAGATAAAAAGCGACCGACACACTGTTCCCGGGACGGCTTGAACCTCCAAACTTTCAGTTAACAGTTGATCGCGCTAGCCGATTCTGCCACGGAAACAGTCGTGCTCCTCTCTCACCACCGTCAGAACATTTCTCCAAAGCTATCAGCGCAAAGAAAAAAAAAGAGACACACCGCTCTCGGGAGGGCTCGAACCTCCAACCTTTTGGTTAACAGTTGAACGCGCTAGCCGATTCTGCCACAAAAACAGCCGTGCTCCACTCTCACCACCGTCAGAACATTTCTACAAAGCTATCAGCGCAAAGAAAAAAAAGCGACACACTGCTCTCGGGAGGGCTCGAACCTCGAAGCTTTTGCTTAACAGCCGACGAACTAGCAGATTGTGCCACGGAGACAGTCATGCTCCACTCTCACCACCGTCAGAACATTTCTCCAAAGCTATCAGCGCACAGAAAAAAAATACACAACGCTCTCGGGAGGGCTCGAAACTCCAACCTTTTGGTTAGAGTTGATCGCGCTAGCCGATTCTGCCACGGAAACAGTCGTGCTTTACTCTCACCACCGTCAGAACATTTCTCTATAGCTATCAGCGCAAAGAAAAAAAGAGACACACCCCTCTCGGGAGGGCTCGAACCTCCTACTTTTCGGTTAACAGCCGAACGCTCTAGCCCATTGCGTCACGGAGGTAGTCGTGCTCCACTCTCACCACCATCAGAACATTTTTCTAAAGGTATCAGCGCAAAGAAAAAAAGAGACACACCGCTCATGGGAGGGTTCGAACCTCCAACCCTTTGGTTAACAGCCCAACGCGCTAGCCGACTGTGTCACGGAGACAGTCGTGCTACACTCTCACCACGGTCAGAACACTTCTCCAAAGATATCAGTGCAAAGAAAAAAAAGCGACACACCGCTCATGGGAGGGCTCGAACCTTCAACCTTTTGGTTAACAGCCGATCGCGCGAGCCATTACATCACGGAAACAGTCGTGTTCCACTCTCACTGGCGTCAGAACATTTCTCCAATGCTATCAGCACAAAGAAAAAAAAGAGACACACTGCTCCCGGGAGGGCTCGAACCTCCAACCTTTTGCTTAACAGCCCACGCACTAGCAGATTGCGCCACGGATGCAGTCGTGCTCCACTCTCACCACTGTCGGAACATTTCTCTATACCTGTCAGCGCAAAGAAAAAAGCAAGACGCCGCTCATGGGAGGGCTCCAACCACCAAAGTTTCGGTAAACAGCCGATCGCGCTAGCCAAATGCGCCACGTAGACAGTATTGCTCTACTCTCACCACCGTCAGAACATTTCTCCACAGCTGTCAGCGCAAAGAAAAAAGAGACACACCGCTCTCGGGAGAGCTCGAACCTCCAACCTTTTGCTTAACAGCCAACGCACTTGCAGATTGCGCCACGAAGACAGTCGTGCTCCACTCTCACCACCGTCAGAACATTTCTCCAAAGCTATCAGCGCAAAGAAAAAAAAGAGACACACCGCTCTCGGGAGGGCACGAACCTCCAGCCTTTTGGTTAACAGCCGAACACGCTAGCCAATTGCGTCACGGAAGTAGTCGTGCTTCACTCTCACCACCTTCAGAACATTTTTCTAAAGGTATCAGCGCAAAGAAATAAAAGAGACACACCGCTCATGGGAGGGTTCGAACCTCAAACCTTCTGGTTAACAGTTGATCGCGCTAGCCAAGTGCGTCACGGAGGTAGTCGTGCTCTACTCTCACCACCATCAGAACATTTTTTCAAAGGTATCAGCGCAAAGAAAAAAAGACACACCGCTCATGGGAAGGCTCGAACCTCCAACCTTTTGGTTAACAGCCGTTCGCGCTAGCCATTGCACCACGGAACCAACCACGCTCCACTCTCCCCACCGTCAGAACGTTTCTCCAAAGCTATCAGCGCAAAGAAAAAAACGAGACACACCACTCTCGGGAGGGCTCGAACCTCCAACCTTTTGGTTAACAGCCGAACGCGCTAGCCAATTGCGTCACGGAGGAAGTCGTGCTCCACTCTCACCACCATCAGAACATTTTTCCAAAGGTATCAGCGCAAAGAAAGAAAGAGACACACCACTCATGGGGGGTTCGAACCTTCAACCTTTTGGTTAACAGCGCTAGCCAATTGCGCCACGGAGACAGTCGTGCTCCACTCTCAACACGGTCAGAACACTTCTCCAAAGATATCAGTGCAAAGAAAAAAAAAGACACACCCCTCTCGGTAGGGCTCGAACCTCCAACCTTTTGGTTAACAGCTGAACACGCTAGCCAATTGCGCCACGGAGACAGTCGTGCTCCACTCTCATCACTGTCGGAACATTTCTCCAAAGCTATCAGCGCAAAGATAAAAAGCGACCGACACACTGTTCCCGGGACGGCTTGAACCTCCAAACTTTCAGTTAACAGTTGATCGCGCTAGCCGATTCTGCCACGGAAACAGTCGTGCTCCTCTCTCACCACCGTCAGAACATTTCTCCAAAGCTATCAGCGCAAAGAAAAAAAAGAGACACACCGCTCTCGGGAGGGCTCGAACCTCCAACCTTTTGGTTAACAGCTGAACGCGCTAGCCAATTGCGCCAAGGAGATTGTCGTGCTCTACTCTCACCACCGCCAGAACATTTCTCCAAAGCTATCAGCGCAAAGATAAAAAGCGACCGACACACTGCTCCCGGGACGGCTTGAACCTCCAAACTTTCAGTTAACAGTTGATCGCGCTAGCCGATTCTGCCACGGAAACAGTCGTGCTCCTCTCTCACCACCGTCAGAACATTTCTCCAAAGCTATCAGCGCAAAGAAAAAAAGCGACACACCGCTCATGGGAGGGCTCGAACCTCCAACTTTTTGGTTAACAGCCGATCGCGCTAGCCATTGCACCACGGACCCATCCGCGCTCCACTGTCACCACCGTCAGAAGGTTTCTCCAAAGCTATCAGCGCAAAGAAAAAAAGCGACACACTGCTCCCGGGAGGGCTCGAACCTCCAACCTTTTGCTTAACAGCCGACGCACTAGCAAATTGCGCTACGGAGACAGTCGTGCTCCACTCTCACCACCGTCAGAACATTTTTTCAAAGCTATCAGCGCAAAAAAAGACACACTGCTCCCGGGAGGGCTCGAACCTCCAAACTTTTGGTTAACAGTTGATCGCGCTAGCCGATTCTGCCACGGAAACAGTCGCGCTCAACTCTCTTCACCATCAGAACATTTCTCCAAATATTATCAGCGCAAAGAAAAAAAAGAGACACACCGCTCTTGGGAGGGCTCGAACCTCCAACCTTTTGCTTAATAGCCGATGCACTAGCAGATTGCGCCACGGATTCGGTCGTGCTCAACTCTCACCACCGTCACAACATTTTTCCAAAGGTATCAGCGCAAAGAAAAAAAAGACACACCGCTCATGGGAGGGTTCGAACCTCCAACCTTTTGGTTAACAGCCCAACGTGCTAGCCAATTGCGTCATGGAGACAGTCGTGCTCCACACTCACCACGGTCAGAACACTTCTCCAAAGATATCAGCGCAAAGAAAAAAGAGACACACCGCTCTCGGGAGGGCTCGAACGTCCAACCTTTTGGTTAACAGTTGATCGCGCTAGCCGATTCTGCCACAGAAACAGTCGTGCTCCACTCTCACCACCGTCAGAACACTTCTCCAAAGATATCAGTGCAAAGAAAAAAAGCGACACACCGCTAATGAGAGGGCTCGAACCTCCAACTTTTTGGTTAACAGCCGATCGCGCTAGCAGATTGCGCCACGGAGACAGTCGTGCTCCACTCTCACCACTGTCGGAAAATTTCTTCATAGCTGTCAGCGCAAAAAAAAGCGAAACGCCGCTCCTGGGAGGGCTTCAACCTCCAAACTTTTGGTAAACAGCCAATCGCGCTAGCCAAATGCGCCACGTAGACAGTCGTGCTTTACTCTCACCACCGTCAGAACATTTCTCCACAGCTGTCAGCGCAAAGAAAAAAAAGACACACCGCTCTCGGGAGGGCTAGAACCTTCAACCTTCTGCTTAACAGCCGACGCACATGCAGATTACGCCACGGAGACAGTCGTGCTCCAATCTCACCACCGTCAGAACATTTCTCCAAAGCTATCATCGCAAAGAAAAAAAAGAGACACACCGCTCTCGGGAGGGCACGAACCTCCAGCCTTTTTGTTAACAGCCGAACACGCTAGCCAATTGCGTCACGGAGGTAGTCGTGCTCCACTCTCACAACCATCAGAACATTTTTTTCAAAAGTATCAGCGCAAAGAAAAAAATCGACAAACCGTTCATGGGAGGGCTCGAACCTCCAACCTTTGGGTTAACAGGAATTCGCGCTAGCCATTGCACCACGGACCCAACCGCGCTCCACTCTCACCACCATCAGCACGTTTCTCCAAAGCTATCAGCGCAAAGAAAAAAAGCGACACACTGCTCCCGGGAGGGCTCGAACCTCCAGCCTTTTGGTTAACAGCCCAACGCGCTAGCCAATTGCGCCATGGAGACAGTCGTGCTCCGCTCTCACCACTGTCGAAAATTTCTCCATAGCTGTCAGCGCAAAGAAAAAAAAGTGACACACTGCTCCCGGGAGGGCTCGAATTTCTCCAACCTTTTGCTTAACAGCCGACGCACTAACAGATTGCGCCACGGAGACAGTCGTGCTCCACTCTCACCACCGTCAGAACATTTTTTCAAAGCTATCAGCGCAAAGAAAAAAAAAGAGACACACCGCTCTTGGAGAGATCGAACCTCCAACCTTTTGGTTAACAGCCGAACGCGCTAGCCAAGTGCGTCACGGAGGTAGTCGTGCCCTACTCTCACCACCATCAGATCATATTTCCTAAGGTATCAGCGCAAAGAAAAAAAGAGACACATCGCTCTTGGGAGGGTTCGAACCTCCAACCTTTTGGTTAACAGCCCAACGCGCTAGCCAATTACGCCACGGAAACAGTCGTGCTCCACTCTCACCACGGTCAGAACACTTCTCGAAAGATATCAGTGCAAAGAAAAAAAGCGACACACCGCTCATGGGAGGGCTCGAACCTCCAACTTTTTGGTTAACAGCCGATCGCGCTAGCCATTGCACCACGGACCCATCCGCGCTCCACTGTCACCACCGTCAGAAGGTTTCTCCAAAGCTATCAGCGCAAAGAAAAAAAGCGACACACTGCTCCCGGGAGGGCTCGAACCTCCAACCTTTTGCTTAACAGCCGACGCACTAGCAAATTGCGCTACGGAGACAGTCGTGCTCCACTCTCACCACCGTCAGAACATTTTTTCAAAGCTATCAGCGCAAAAAAAGACACACTCCTCCCGGGAGGGCTCGAACCTCCAAACTTTTGGTTAACAGTTGATCGCGCTAGCCGATTCTGCCACGGAAACAGTCGCGCTCAACTCTCTTCACCATCAGAACATTTCTCCAAATATTATCAGCGCAAAGAAAAAAAAGAGACACACCGCTCTTGGGAGGGCTCGAACCTCCAACCTTTTGCTTAATAGCCGATGCACTAGCAGATTGCGCCACGGATTCGGTCGTGCTCAACTCTCACCACCGTCACAACATTTTTCCAAAGGTATCAGCGCAAAGAAAAAAAAGACACACCGCTCATGGGAGGGTTCGAACCTCCAACCTTTTGGTTAACAGCCCAACGTGCTAGCCAATTGCGTCATGGAGACAGTCGTGCTCCACACTCACCACGGTCAGAACACTTCTCCAAAGATATCAGCGCAAAGAAAAAAGAGACACACCGCTCTCGGGAGGGCTCGAACGTCCAACCTTTTGGTTAACAGTTGATCGCGCTAGCCGATTCTGCCACAGAAACAGTCGTGCTCCACTCTCACCACCGTCAGAACATTTCTCCAAAACTATCAGCGCGAAGAAAAAAAAAGAGACACACCGCTCTCGGGAGGGCTCGAACCTCCAACCTTTTGGTTAACAGCTGAACGCGCTAGTTAATTGCGTTACGGAGGTAGTCGTGCTCCATTCTCACCACCATCAGAACATTTTCAAAGGTATCAGCGCAAAGAAAAAAAGGGGCACACCGCTCAAGGGAGGGTTCGAACCTCCAACCTTTTGGTTAACCGCCCAACGCGCAAGCCAATTGCGCCCTGGAGACAGTCGTGCTCCACTCTCACCACGGTCAGAACACTTCTCCTAAGATATCAGCGCAAAGAAAAAAAGCGACACACTGCTCCCGGGAGGGCTCAAACCTCCAACCTTTTGCTTAACAGCCGTCGCACTAGCAGATTGCGCCCTGGAGACAGTCATGCTCCACGTTCACCACCGTCAAAACATTTCTCCAAACCTATCAGCGCAAAGATAAAAAAGAGACACATTGCTCTCGGGAGGGCTCGAACCTCCAAACTTTTGGTTAACAGCCGATCGCGCTAGCCATTGCACCACGGAACCAACCGCGCTCCACTCTCACCACCGTCAGAACGTTTCTCTAAAGCTATCAGCGCAAAGAAAAAAAGCGGCACACTGCTCCCGGGAGGGCTCGAACCTCCAGCCTTTTGGTTAACAGCCCAACGCGCTAGCCAATTGCGCTATGGAGACAGTCGTGCTCCGCTCTCACTTCGGTCAGAACACTTCTCCAAAGATATCAGCGCAAAGAAATAAAAGAGACACACCGCTCATGGGAGGGTTCGAACCTCAAACCTTCTGGTTAACAGTTGATCGCGCTAGCCAAGTGCGTCACGGAGGTAGTCGTGCTCTACTCTCACCACCATCAGAACATTTTTTCAAAGGTATCAGCGCAAAGAAAAAAAGACACACCGCTCATGGGAAGGCTCGAACCTCCAACCTTTTGGTTAACAGCCGTTCGCGCTAGCCATTGCACCACGGAACCAACCACGCTCCACTCTCCCCACCGTCAGAACGTTTCTCCAAAGCTATCAGCGCAAAGTAAAAAACGAGACACACCACTCTCGGGAGGGCTCGAACCTCCAACCTTTTGGTTAACAGCCGAACGCGCTAGCCAATTGCGTCACGGAGGAAGTCGTGCTCCACTCTCACCACCATCAGAACATTTTTCCAAAGGTATCAGCGCAAAGAAAGAAAGAGACACACCACTCATGGGGGGTTCGAACCTTCAACCTTTTGGTTAACAGCGCTAGCCAATTGCGCCACGGAGACAGTCGTGCTCCACTCTCAACACGGTCAGAACACTTCTCCAAAGATATCAGTGCAAAGAAAAAAAAAGACACACCCCTCTCGGTAGGGCTCGAACCTCCAACCTTTTGGTTAACAGCTGAACACGCTAGCCAATTGCGCCACGGAGACAGTCGTGCTCCACTCTCACCACTGTCGGAACATTTCTCCAAAGCTATCAGCGCAAAGATAAAAAGCGACCGACACACTGTTCCCGGGACGGCTTGAACCTCCAAACTTTCAGTTAACAGTTGATCGCGCTAGCCGATTCTGCCACGGAAACAGTCGTGCTCCTCTCTCACCACCGTCAGAACATTTCTCCAAAGCTATCAGCGCAAAGAAAAAAAAAGAGACACACCGCTCTCGGGAGGGCTCGAACCTCCAACCTTTTGGTTAACAGTTGAACGCGCTAGCCGATTCTGCCACAAAAACAGCCGTGCTCCACTCTCACCACCGTCAGAACATTTCTACAAAGCTATCAGCGCAAAGAAAAAAAAGCGACACACTGCTCCCGGGAGGGCTCGAACCTCGAAGCTTTTGCTTAACAGCCGACGAACTAGCAGATTGTGCCACGGAGACAGTCATGCTCCACTCTCACCACCGTCAGAACATTTCTCCAAAGCTATCAGCGCACAGAAAAAAATACACAACGCTCTCGGGAGGGCTCGAAACTCCAACCTTTTGGTTAGAGTTGATCGCGCTAGCCGATTCTGCCACGGAAACAGTCGTGCTTTACTCTCACCACCGTCAGAACATTTCTCTATAGCTATCAGCGCAAAGAAAAAAAGAGACACACCCCTCTCGGGAGGGCTCGAACCTCCTACTTTTCGGTTAACAGCCGAACGCTCTAGCCCATTGCGTCACGGAGGTAGTCGTGCTCCACTCTCACCACCATCAGAACATTTTTCTAAAGGTATCAGCGCAAAGAAAAAAAGAGACACACCGCTCATGGGAGGGTTCGAACCTCCAACCCTTTGGTTAACAGCCCAACGCGCTAGCCGACTGTGTCACGGAGACAGTCGTGCTACACTCTCACCACGGTCAGAACACTTCTCCAAAGATATCAGTGCAAAGAAAAAAAAGCGACACACCGCTCATGGGAGGGCTCGAACCTTCAACCTTTTGGTTAACAGCCGATCGCGCGAGCCATTACATCACGGAAACAGTCGTGTTCCACTCTCACTGGCGTCAGAACATTTCTCCAATGCTATCAGCACAAAGAAAAAAAAGAGACACACTGCTCCCGGGAGGGCTCGAACCTCCAACCTTTTGCTTAACAGCCCACGCACTAGCAGATTGCGCCACGGATGCAGTCGTGCTCCACTCTCACCACTGTCGGAACATTTCTCTATACCTGTCAGCGCAAAGAAAAAAGCAAGACGCCGCTCATGGGAGGGCTCCAACCACCAAAGTTTCGGTAAACAGCCGATCGCGCTAGCCAAATGCGCCACGTAGACAGTATTGCTCTACTCTCACCACCGTCAGAACATTTCTCCACAGCTGTCAGCGCAAAGAAAAAAGAGACACACCGCTCTCGGGAGAGCTCGAACCTCCAACCTTTTGCTTAACAGCCAACGCACTTGCAGATTGCGCCACGAAGACAGTCGTGCTCCACTCTCACCACCGTCAGAACATTTCTCCAAAGCTATCAGCGCAAAGAAAAAAAAGAGACACACCGCTCTCGGGAGGGCACGAACCTCCAGCCTTTTGGTTAACAGCCGAACACGCTAGCCAATTGCGTCACGGAAGTAGTCGTGCTTCACTCTCACCACCTTCAGAACATTTTTCTAAAGGTATCAGCGCAAAGAAATAAAAGAGACACACCGCTCATGGGAGGGTTCGAACCTCAAACCTTCTGGTTAACAGTTGATCGCGCTAGCCAAGTGCGTCACGGAGGTAGTCGTGCTCTACTCTCACCACCATCAGAACATTTTTTCAAAGGTATCAGCGCAAAGAAAAAAAGACACACCGCTCATGGGAAGGCTCGAACCTCCAACCTTTTGGTTAACAGCCGTTCGCGCTAGCCATTGCACCACGGAACCAACCACGCTCCACTCTCCCCACCGTCAGAACGTTTCTCCAAAGCTATCAGCGCAAAGAAAAAAACGAGACACACCACTCTCGGGAGGGCTCGAACCTCCAACCTTTTGGTTAACAGCCGAACGCGCTAGCCAATTGCGTCACGGAGGAAGTCGTGCTCCACTCTCACCACCATCAGAACATTTTTCCAAAGGTATCAGCGCAAAGAAAGAAAGAGACACACCACTCATGGGGGGTTCGAACCTTCAACCTTTTGGTTAACAGCGCTAGCCAATTGCGCCACGGAGACAGTCGTGCTCCACTCTCAACACGGTCAGAACACTTCTCCAAAGATATCAGTGCAAAGAAAAAAAAAGACACACCCCTCTCGGTAGGGCTCGAACCTCCAACCTTTTGGTTAACAGCTGAACACGCTAGCCAATTGCGCCACGGAGACAGTCGTGCTCCACTCTCACCACTGTCGGAACATTTCTCCAAAGCTATCAGCGCAAAGATAAAAAGCGACCGACACACTGTTCCCGGGACGGCTTGAACCTCCAAACTTTCAGTTAACAGTTGATCGCGCTAGCCGATTCTGCCACGGAAACAGTCGTGCTCCTCTCTCACCACCGTCAGAACATTTCTCCAAAGCTATCAGCGCAAAGAAAAAAAAGAGACACACCGCTCTCGGGAGGGCTCGAACCTCCAACCTTTTGGTTAACAGCTGAACGCGCTAGCCAATTGCGCCAAGGAGATTGTCGTGCTCTACTCTCACCACCGCCAGAACATTTCTCCAAAGCTATCAGCGCAAAGATAAAAAGCGACCGACACACTGCTCCCGGGACGGCTTGAACCTCCAAACTTTCAGTTAACAGTTGATCGCGCTAGCCGATTCTGCCACGGAAACAGTCGTGCTCCTCTCTCACCACCGTCAGAACATTTCTCCAAAGCTATCAGCGCAAAGAAAAAAAAGCAACACACTGCTCCCGGGAGGGCTCGAACCTCCAAGCTTTTGCTTAACAGCCGACGAACTAGCAGATTGTGCCACGGAGACAGTCATGCTCCACTCTCACCACCGTCAGAACATTTCTCCAAAGCTATCAGCGCAAAGAAAAAAAATACACAACGCTCTCGGGAGGGCTCGAAACTCCAACCTTTTGGCTAGAGTTGATCGCGCTAGCCGATTCTGCTACGGAAACAGTCGTGCTTTACTCTCACCACCGTCAGAACATTTCTCTATAGCTATCAGCGCAAAGAAAAAAAGAGACACACCCCTTTCGGGAGGGCTCGAACCTCCAACCTTTCGGTTAACAGCCGAACGCGCTAGCCCATTGCGTCACGGAGGTAGTCGTGCTCCACTCTCACCACCATCAGAACATTTTTCTAAAGGTATCAGCGCAAAGAAGAAAAGAGACACACCGCTCATGGGAGGGCTCGAACCTTCAACCTTTTGGTTAACAGCCGATCGCGCTAGCCCATTGCGCCAAGGAGACTGTAGTGCTCTGCTTTCACCACTGTCAGAACAATTCTCCAAAGCTGTCAGCGCAAAGAATAAAGCGAAACGCCGCTCCCGTGAGGGCTCGAAACTCCAACCTTTCGGTAAACAGCCGATCGCGCTAGCCAAATGCGCCAAGTAGACGGCCGTGCTCCACTCTCAACACTGTCGGAACATTTCTCTATAGCTGTCAGCGCAAAGAAAAAAAAGAAACACACTGCTCCCGGGAGGGCTCGAATTTTTCCAACCTTTTGGTTAACAGCCCAACGCGCTAGCCGATTGTGTCACGGAGACAGTCGTGCTACACTCTCACCACCGTCAGAACACTTCTCCAAAGATATCAGTGCAAAGAAAAAAAGCGACACACCGCTAATGAGAGGGCTCGAACCTCCAACTTTTTGGTTAACAGCCGATCGCGCTAGCAGATTGCGCCACGGAGACAGTCGTGCTCCACTCTCACCACTGTCGGAAAATTTCTTCATAGCTGTCAGCGCAAAAAAAAAGCGAAACGCCGCTCCTGGGAGGGCTTCAACCTCCAAACTTTTGGTAAACAGCCAATCGCGCTAGCCAAATGCGCCACGTAGACAGTCGTGCTTTACTCTCACCACCGTCAGAACATTTCTCCACAGCTGTCAGCGCAAAGAAAAAAAAGACACACCGCTCTCGGGAGGGCTAGAACCTTCAACCTTCTGCTTAACAGCCGACGCACATGCAGATTACGCCACGGAGACAGTCGTGCTCCAATCTCACCACCGTCAGAACATTTCTCCAAAGCTATCATCGCAAAGAAAAAAAAGAGACACACCGCTCTCGGGAGGGCACGAACCTCCAGCCTTTTTGTTAACAGCCGAACACGCTAGCCAATTGCGTCACGGAGGTAGTCGTGCTCCACTCTCACAACCATCAGAACATTTTTTTCAAAAGTATCAGCGCAAAGAAAAAAATCGACAAACCGTTCATGGGAGGGCTCGAACCTCCAACCTTTGGGTTAACAGCAATTCGCGCTAGCCATTGCACCACGGACCCAACCGCGCTCCACTCTCACCACCATCAGCACGTTTCTCCAAAGCTATCAGCGCAAAGAAAAAAAGCGACACACTGCTCCCGGGAGGGCTCGAACCTCCAGCCTTTTGGTTAACAGCCCAACGCGCTAGCCAATTGCGCCATGGAGACAGTCGTGCTCCGCTCTCACCACTGTCGAAAATTTCTCCATAGCTGTCAGCGCAAAGAAAAAAAAGTGACACACTGCTCCCGGGAGGGCTCGAATTTCTCCAACCTTTTGCTTAACAGCCGACGCACTAACAGATTGCGCCACGGAGACAGTCGTGCTCCACTCTCACCACCGTCAGAACATTTTTTCAAAGCTATCAGCGCAAAGAAAAAAAAAGAGACACACCGCTCTTGGAGAGATCGAACCTCCAACCTTTTGGTTAACAGCCGAACGCGCTAGCCAAGTGCGTCACGGAGGTAGTCGTGCCCTACTCTCACCACCATCAGATCATATTTCCTAAGGTATCAGCGCAAAGAAAAAAAGAGACACATCGCTCTTGGGAGGGTTCGAACCTCCAACCTTTTGGTTAACAGCCCAACGCGCTAGCCAATTACGCCACGGAAACAGTCGTGCTCCACTCTCACCACGGTCAGAACACTTCTCGAAAGATATCAGTGCAAAGAAAAAAAGCGACACACCGCTCATGGGAGGGCTCGAACCTCCAACTTTTTGGTTAACAGCCGATCGCGCTAGCCATTGCACCACGGACCCATCCGCGCTCCACTGTCACCACCGTCAGAAGGTTTCTCCAAAGCTATCAGCGCAAAGAAAAAAAGCGACACACTGCTCCCGGGAGGGCTCGAACCTCCAACCTTTTGCTTAACAGCCGACGCACTAGCAAATTGCGCTACGGAGACAGTCGTGCTCCACTCTCACCACCGTCAGAACATTTTTTCAAAGCTATCAGCGCAAAAAAAGACACACTGCTCCCGGGAGGGCTCGAACCTCCAAACTTTTGGTTAACAGTTGATCGCGCTAGCCGATTCTGCGACGGAAACAGTCGCGCTCAACTCTCTTCACCATCAGAACATTTCTCCAAATATTATCAGCGCAAAGAAAAAAAAGAGACACACCGCTCTTGGGAGGGCTCGAACCTCCAACCTTTTGCTTAATAGCCGATGCACTAGCAGATTGCGCCACGGATTCGGTCGTGCTCAACTCTCACCACCGTCACAACATTTTTCCAAAGGTATCAGCGCAAAGAAAAAAAAGACACACCGCTCATGGGAGGGTTCGAACCTCCAACCTTTTGGTTAACAGCCCAACGTGCTAGCCAATTGCGTCATGGAGACAGTCGTGCTCCACACTCACCACGGTCAGAACACTTCTCCAAAGATATCAGCGCAAAGAAAAAAGAGACACACCGCTCTCGGGAGGGCTCGAACGTCCAACCTTTTGGTTAACAGTTGATCGCGCTAGCCGATTCTGCCACAGAAACAGTCGTGCTCCACTCTCACCACCGTCAGAACATTTCTCCAAAACTATCAGCGCGAAGAAAAAAAAAGAGACACACCGCTCTCGGGAGGGCTCGAACCTCCAACCTTTTGGTTAACAGCTGAACGCGCTAGTTAATTGCGTTACGGAGGTAGTCGTGCTCCATTCTCACCACCATCAGAACATTTTCAAAGGTATCAGCGCAAAGAAAAAAAGGGGCACACCGCTCAAGGGAGGGTTCGAACCTCCAACCTTTTGGTTAACCGCCCAACGCGCAAGCCAATTGCGCCCTGGAGACAGTCGTGCTCCACTCTCACCACGGTCAGAACACTTCTCCTAAGATATCAGCGCAAAGAAAAAAAGCGACACACTGCTCCCGGGAGGGCTCAAACCTCCAACCTTTTGCTTAACAGCCGTCGCACTAGCAGATTGCGCCCTGGAGACAGTCATGCTCCACGTTCACCACCGTCAAAACATTTCTCCAAACCTATCAGCGCAAAGATAAAAAAGAGACACATTGCTCTCGGGAGGGCTCGAACCTCCAAACTTTTGGTTAACAGCCGATCGCGCTAGCCATTGCACCACGGAACCAACCGCGCTCCACTCTCACCACCGTCAGAACGTTTCTCTAAAGCTATCAGCGCAAAGAAAAAAAGCGGCACACTGCTCCCGGGAGGGCTCGAACCTCCAGCCTTTTGGTTAACAGCCCAACGCGCTAGCCAATTGCGCTATGGAGACAGTCGTGCTCCGCTCTCACTTCGGTCAGAACACTTCTCCAAAGATATCAGTGCAAAGAAAAAAAAGCGACACACCGCTTATGGGAGGGCTCGAGCCTCCAACCTTTTGGTTAACAGCCGATCGCGCTAGCCAGTACACCACGGAAACAGTCATGCTCCACTCTCACTACCGTCAGAACATTTCTCCAAAGCTATCAGCGCAAAGAAAAAAAAGAGACACACTGCTGCTGGGAGGGCTCGAACCTCCAACTTTTTGCTTAACATCTGACGCACTAAATGATTGCGCCACGGAGACAGTCGTGCTCCACTCTCACCACCGTCAGAACATTTCTCCACAGCTGTCAGCGCAAAGTAAAAGAGACACACCGGTCTCGGGAGGGCTCGAACCTCCAACCTTTCGGTTAACAGCTGAACGCGCAAGCCATTGCTCCACGGACCCAACCGCGCCCCACTCTTACCACCGTCAAAGCTATCAGCGCAAAAACAGGAACACACTGCTCCCGGGAGGGCTCGATTCTCCAACCTTTTGCTTAACAGCCGACGCACTAGCAGATTGCGCCAAGGAGACAGTCATGCTCCACTCTCACCACCGTCAGAACATTTCTCCAAAGCTATCAGCGCAAAGAAAAAAAAAGAGACACACCGCTCTCGGGAGGGCTCGAACGTCCAACCTTCTGGTTAACAGTTGATCGCGCTAGCCGATTCTGCCACGGAAACAGCCGTGCTCCACTCTCGCCACTGTCAGAACATTTCTCCAAAGCTATCAGCGTAAAGAAAAAAAAAGAGACACACTACTCTCGGGAGTGCTCGAACCTCAAACCTTTTGGTTACAGCCGAACGCGCTAGCCAATTGCGTCACGGAGGTAGTCGTGCTCCAATCTCACCACCATCACAACATTTTTCCAAAGGTATCAGCGCAAAGAAAAAGAGACACACCACTCATGGGAAGGCTTGAACCTCCAACCTTTTGGTTAACAGCCGATCGCGCTAGCCATTGCACCACGGAACCAACCGCGCTCCACTCTCACCACCGTCAGAACGTTTCTCCAAAGCTATCAGCGCAAAGAAAAAAAGCGACAATTGCTCCCGGGAGGGCTTGAACCTCCAGCCTTTTGCGTAACAGCCAACGCACTAGCAGATTGCGCCACGGAGACAGTCGTGCTCCACTCTCACCACTGTCGGAACATTCCTTTATAGCTGTAAGTGCAAAGAAAAAAGCTACACACCACTCATGGGAGGGCTCGAACCTCCAACCTTTTGGTTAACAGCCGACCGCGCTAGCCGATTGCGTCACGGAGGAAGTCGTGCTCCACTCTCACCACCATCAGAACATTTTTCCAAAGGTATCAGCGCAAAGAAAAAAAGAGACACAGCGCTCATGGGAGGGTTCGAACCTCCAACCTTTTGGTTAACAGCGCTAGCCAATTGCGCCACGGAGACAGTCGTGCTTCACTCTCACCACGGTCACAACACTTCTCCAAAGATATCAGTGCAAAGAAAATAAAAGACACACCCCTCTCGGGCAGGCTCGAACCTCCAACGTTTCGGTTAACAGCTGAACACGCTAGCCAATTGCGCCACGGAGACAGTCGTGCTCCACTCTCACCACTGTCGGAACATTTCTCCATAGCTGTCAGCGCAAAGAAAAAAAACACACACACACTGCTCCCGGGAGGGCTCGAATTCCTTCAACCTTTTGCTTAACAGCCGACGCACTAACAGATTGCGCCACGGGGACAGTCATGCTCCGCTCTCACCACCGTCAGAACATTTCTCCAAAGCTATCAGCGCAAAGAAAAAAAAGAGACACACCGCTCTCGGGAGAGCTCGAACCTCCAACCTTTTGGTTAACAGCCGAACGCGCTAGCCAATTGCGTCACGGAGGTAGTCGTGCTCCACTCTCACCACCATCAGAACATTTTTCTAAAGGTATCAGCGCAAAGAAAAAAAGAGACACACCGCTCATGGAAGGGTTCGAACCTCCAACCTTTCGGTTAACAGCCCAAAGCGCTAGCCAATTGCGCCATGGAGACAGTCGTGCTCCGCTCTCACCACGGTCAGAACACTTCTCCAAAGATATCAGTGCAAAAAAAGCGACACACCGCTCATGGGAGGGCTCGAACCTCCAACCTTTTGGTTAACAGCTGAACGCGCTAGCCAATTGGGCCAAGGAGATAGTCGTGCTCCACTCTCACCACCATCAGAACATTTCTCCAAAGCTATCAGCGCAAAGAAAAAAAAGAGACACACTGCTCCTCGGAGGGCTCGAACCTCCAACCTTTTGCTTAACAGCTGACGCACTAAATGATTGCGCCACGGAGACAGTCGTGCTCCACTCTCACCACCGTCAGAACATTTCTCCACAGCTGTCAGCGCAAAGTAAAAGAGACACACCGCTCTCGGGAGGGCTCGAACCTCCAACCTTTTGGTTAACAGCTGAACGCGCTAGCCATTGCTCCATGGACCCAACCGCGCCCCACTCTTACCACCGTCAAAGCTATCAGCGCAAAAAAAGGGACACACTGCTCCCGGGAGGGCTAGAACCTCCAACCTTTTGCTTAACAGCCGACGCACTTGCAGATTGCGCCACGGAGACAGTCATGCTCCACTCTCACCACCGTCAGAACATTTCTCCAAAGCTATCAGCGCAAAGAAAAAAAAGAGACACACCGCTCTCCGGAGGGCTCGAACCTCCAACCTTCTGGTTAACAGTTGATCGCGCTAGCCGATTCTGCCACGGAAACAGTCGTGCTCCACTCTCACCACGGTCGGAACACTTCTCCAAAGATATTAGTGCAAAGAAAAAAAAAAGACACACCCCTCTCGGGAGGGCTCGAACCTCCAACCTTTTGGTTAACAGCCGATCGCGCTAGCCATTACACCACGGACCCAACCGCGCTCCACTCTCGCCACCATCAGAACGTTTCTCCAAAGCTATCAGCGCAAAGAAAAAAAGCGACACACTGCTCCCGGGAGGGCTCTAACCTCCAACCTTTTGCTTAACAGCCGACGCACTAGCAGATTGCGCCACGGAGACAGTCATGCTCCACTCTCACCACCGTAAGAACATTTTTCTAAAGGTATCAGCGCAAAGAAAAAAAGAGACACACTGCTCATGGGAGGGTTCGAACCTCCAACCTTTTGGTTAACAGCCCAACGTGCTAGCCAATTGCATCATGGAGACAGTCGTGCTCCACACTCACCACGGTCAGAATACTTCTCCAAAGATATCAGCGCAAAGAAAAAAGAGACACACCGCTCTCGGGAGGGCTCGAACGTCCAACCTTTCGGTTAACAGTTGATCGCGCTAGCCGATTCTGCCACAGAAACAGTCGTGCTCCACTCTCACCACCGTCAGAACATTTCTCCAAAACTATCAGCGCGAAGAAAAAAAAGAGACACACCGCTCTCGGGAGGGCTCGAACTTCCAACCTTTTGGTTAACAGCCGAACGCGCTAGTTAATTGCGTTACGGAGGTAGTCGTGCTCCATTCTCACCACCATCAGAACATTTTCAAAGGTATCAGCGCAAAGAAAAAAAGGGGCACACCGCTCAAGGGAGGGTTCGAACCTCCAACCTTTTGGTTAACCGCACAACGCGCAAGCCAATTGCGCCACGGAGCCAGTCGTGCTCCACTCTCACCACGGTCAGAATACTTCTCCTAAGATATCAGCGCAAAGAAAAAAAGCGACACACTGCTCCCGGGAGGGCTCGAACCTCCAACCTTTTGCTTAACAGCCGACGCACTAGCAGATTGCGCCCAGGAGACAGTCATGCTCCACGCTCACCACCGTCAGATCATTTCTCCAAAGCTATCAGCGCAAAGAAAAAAAAGAGACACACTGCTCCTGGGAGGGCTCGAAGCTCCAACCTTTTGCTTAACAGCTGACGCACTAAATGATTGCGCCACGGAGACAGTCGTGCTCCACTCTCATCACGGTCAGAACACTTCTCCTAAGATATCAGCGCAAAGAAAAAAAGCGACACACTGCTCCCGGGAGGGCTCGAACCTCCAAACTTTTGGTTAACAGCCGAACGCGCTAGCCTATTGCGTCTTGAGGTAGTCGTGCTCCATTCTCACCACCATAAAACATTTTTCTAAAGGTATCAGCGCAAAGAAAAAAAGAGACACACCGCTCATGGGAGGGTTCGAACCTCCAACCTTTTGGTTAACAGCCGATCGCGCTAGCCAGTACACCACGGAAACAGTCGTGCTCCACTCTCACCACCGTCAGAACATTTCTGCACAGCTGTCAGCGCAAAGTAAAAGAGACACACCGCTCTCGGGAGGGCTCGAACCTCCAACCTTTCGGTTAACAGCTGAACGCGCTAGCCATTGCTCCACGGACCCAACCGCGCCCCACTCTTACCACCATCAAAGCTATCAGCGCAAAAAAAGGGACACACTACTCCCGGGAGGGCTCGAACCTCCAACCTTTTGCTTAACAGCTGACGCACTAGCAGATTGCGCCACGGAGACATTCATGCTCCACTCTCACCACTGCCAGAACATTTCTCCAAAGCTATCAGCGCAAAGAAAAAAAAGAGACACACCGCTCTCGGGAGGGCTCGAACCTCCAACCTTCTGGTTAACAGTTGATCGCGCTAGCCGATTCTGCCACGGAAACAGTCGTGCTCCACTCTCGCCACTGTCAGAACATTTCTCCAAAGCTATCAGCGCAAAGAAAAAAAAGAGAGACACACCGCTCTCGGGAGGGCTCGAACCTCCAACCTTTTGGTTACAGCCGAACGCGCTAGCCAATTGCGTCACGGAGGTAGTCGTGCTCCAATCTCACCACCATCAGAACATTTTTCCAAAGGTATCAGCGCAAAGAAAAAAAAGACACACCGCTCTCGGGAGGGTTGGAACCTCCAACCTTTTGGTTAACAGCCCAACGCGCAAGCCAATCGCGCCACGGAGACAGTCGTGCTCCACTCTCACCACTGTCGGAACATTCCTCTATAGCTGTAAGTGAAAAGAAAAAAGCTACACACCACTCATGGGAGGGCTCGAACCTCCAACCTTTTGGTTTACAGCCGACCGCGCTAGCCAATTGCGTCACGGAGGAAGTCGTGCTCCACTCTCACCACCACCAGAACATTTTTCCAAAGGTATCAGCGCAAAGAAAAAAAGAGACACACCGCTCATGGGAGAGTGCGAACCTCCAACCTTTTGGTTAACAGCGCGAGCCAATTGTGCCACAGAGACAGTCGTGCTCCACTCTCACCACGGTCAGAACACTTCTCCGAAGATGTCAGTGGAAAGAAAAAAAAAGACACACCCCTCTCGGGAGGGCTTGAACCTCCAACGTTTTGGTTAACAGCTGAACACGCTAGCCGATTGCGCCACGGAGACAGTCGTGCTCCACTCTCTCCACTGTCGGAACATTTCTCCATAGCTGTCAGCGCAAAGAAAAAAAAGAGACACACTGCTCCCGGGAGGGCTCGAATTCCTCCAACCTTTTGCTTAACAGCCGACGCACTAACAGATTGCGCCACGGAGACAGTCGTGCTCCACTCTCACCACCGTCAGAACATTTCTCCACAGCTGTCAGCGCAAAGTAACAGAGACACACTGCTCTCGGGAGGGCTCGAACCTCCAACCTTTCGGTTAACAGATGAACGCGCTAGCCATTGCTCCACGGACCCAACCGCGCCCCACTCTTACCACCGTCAAAGCTATCAGCGCAAAAAAAGGGACACACTGCTCCCGGGAGGGCTCGAACCTCCAACCTTTTGCTTAACAGCCGACGCACTAGCAGATTGCGCCACGGAGACAGTCATGCTCCACTCTCACCACCGTCAGATCATTTCTCCAAAGCTATCAGCGCAAAGAAAAAAAAGAGACACACTGCTCCTGGGAGGGCTCGAACCTCCAACCTTTTGCTTAACAGCTGACGCACTAAATGATTGCGCCACGGAGACAGTCGTGCTCCACTCTCACCACGGTCAGAACAATTCTCCTAAGATATCAGCGCAAAGAAAAAAAGCGACACACTGCTCCCGGGAGGGCTCGAACCTCCAAACTTTTGGTTAACAGCCGAACGCGCTAGCCAATTGCGTCTTGAGGTAGTCGTGCTGCATTCTCACCACCATAAGAACATTTTTCTAAAGGTGTCAGCGCAAAGAAAAAAAGAGACACACCGCTCATGGGAGGGTTCGAACCTCCAACCTTTTGGTTAACAGCCCAACGTGCTAGCCAATTGCGCCATGGAGACAGTCGTGCTCCGCTCTCACTTCGGTCAGAACACTTCTCCAAAGATATCAGTGCAAATAAAAAAAGCGACACACCGCTTACGGGAGGGCTCGAGCCTCCAACCTTTTGGTTAACAGCCGATCGCGCTAGCCAGTCCACCACGGAAACAGTCATGCTCCACTCTCACTACCGTCAGAACATTTCTCCAAAGCTATCAGCGCAAAGAAAAAAAAGAGACACACTGCTCCTGGGAGGGCTCGAACCTCCAACCTTTTGCTTAACAGCTGACGCACTAAATGATTATGCCACGGCGACAGTCGTGCTCCACTCTCACCACCGTCAGAACATTTCTCCACAGCTGTCAGCGCAAAGTTAAAGAGACACACCGCTCTCGGGAGGGCTCGAACCTCCAACCTTTCGGTTAACAGCTGAACGCGCTAGCCATTGCTCCACGGACCCAACCGCGCCCCACTCTTACCACCGTCAAAGCTAACAGCGCAAAAAAAGGGACACACTGCTCCCGGGAGGGCTCGAACCTCCAACCTTTTGCTTAACAGCCGAGGCACTAGCAGATTGCGCCACGGAGACAGTCATGCTCCACTCTCACCCCTGTCAGAACATTTCTCCAAAGCTATCAGCGCAAAGAAAAAAAAAGACACACCGCTCTCGGGAGGGCTCGAACCTCCAACCTTCTGGTTAACAGCCCAACGCGCTAGCCAATTGCGTCACGGATGTAGTCGTGCTCCAATCTCACCACCATCAGAACATTTTTCCAAAGGTATCAGCGCAAAGAAAAAAAAAGAGACACACCGCTCTCGGGAGTGCTCGAACCTCCAACCTTTTGGTTACAGCCGAACGCGCTAGCCAATTCCTTCACGGAGACAGTCATTCTCCACTCTCACTACGGTCAGAACACTTCTCCAAAGATATCAGTGCAAAGAAAAAAGCTACACACCACTCATGGGAGGGCTCGAACCTCCAACCTTTTGGTTAACAGCCGACCGCGCTAGCCAATTGCGTCACGGAGGAAGTCGTGCTCCACTCTCACCACCACCAGAACATTTTTCCAAAGGTATCAGCGCAAAGAAAAAAAGAGACACACCGCTCATGAGAGGGTTCGAACCTCCAATCTTTTGGTTAACAGCGCGAGCCAATTGCGCCACAGAGACAGTCGTGCTCCACTCTCACCACGGTCAGAACACTTCTCCAAAGATGTCAGTGGAAAGAAAAAAAAAGACACACCCCTCTCGGGAGGGCTTGAACCTCCAACCTTTTGGTTAACAGCTGAACACGCTAGCCAATTGCGCCACGGAGACAGTCGTGCTCCACTCTCACCACTGTCGGAACATTTCTCCATAGCTGTCAGCGCAAAGATAAGAAAGAGACACACTGCTCCCGGGAGGGCTCGAATTCCTCCAACCTTTTGCTTAACAGCCGACGCACTAACAGATTGCGCCACGGAGACAGTCGTGCTCCACTCTCACCACCGTCAGAACATTTCTCCACAGCGGTCAGCGCAAAGTAAAAGAGACACACCGCTCTCGGGAGGGCTCGAACCTCCAACCTTTCGGTTAACAGCTGAACGCGCTAGCCATTGCTCCACGGACCCAACCGCGCCCCACTCTTACCACCGTCAAAGCTATCAGCGCAAAAAAAGGGACACACTGCTCCCGGGAGGGCTCGAACCTCCAACCTTTTGCTTAACAGCCGACGCACTAGCAGATTGCGCGACGGAGACAGTCATGCTCCACTCTCACCACTGTCAGAACATTTCTCCAAAGCTATCAGCGCAAAGAAAAAAAAGAGACACACTGCTCTCGGGAGGGCTCGAACCTCCAACCTTCTGGTTAACAGTTGATCGCGCTAGCCGATTCTGCCACGGAAACAGTCGTGCTCCATTCTCGCCACTGTCAGAACATTTCTCCAAAGCTATCAGCGCAAAGAAAAAAAAGAGACACACCGCTCTCGGGAGGGCTTGAACCTCCAACCTTTTGGTTACAGCCGAACGCGCTAGCCAATTGCGTCACGGAGATAGTCGTGCTCCAATCTCACCACCATCAGAACATTTTTCCAAAGGTATCAGTGCAAAGAAAAAAAAAGACACACCGCTCTCGGGAGGGTTGGAACCTCCAACCTTTTGGTTAACAGCCCAAAGCGCAAGCCAATTGCGCCATGGAGACAGTCAATCTCCACTCTCAATACGATCAGAACACTTCTCCAAAGATATCAGTGCAAAGAAAAAAAAGCGACACACCGCTCATGGGAGGGCTCGAACCTCCAACCTTTTGGTTAACAGCCGATCGCGCTAGCCATTGCACCACGGACCCAACCGCGCTCCACCCTCACCACCGTCAGAACGTTTCTCCAAAGCTACAGCGCAAAGAAAAAAAGCGACACACTGCTCCCGGGAGGGCTCGAACCTCCAACCTCTTGCTTAACAGCCGACGCACGAGCAGATTGCGCCACGGAGACAGTCATGCTCCACTCTCACCACCGTCAGAACACTTCTCCAAACATATCAGCGCAAAGAAAAAAAGCGACACACTGCTCCCGGGAGGGCTCGAACCTCCAACCTTTTGCCTAACAGCTGACGCACTAGCAGATGGCGCCACGGAGACAGTCATGCTCCACTCTCACCACCATCAGAACATTTCTCCAAAGCTATCAGCGCAAAAAAAACAGACACACCGCTCTCGGGAGGGCTCGAACCTCCAACCTTTTCGTTAACAGCCGAACGCGCCAGCCAATTGCGTCACGTAGGTAGTCGTGCTCCACTCTCACCCCCATCAGAACATTTTTCTAAAGGTATCAGCGCAAAGAAAAAAAGAGACACACCGCTCATGGGAGGGTTCGAACCTCCAACCCTTTGGTTAACAGCCCATCGCGCTGGCCTTTACACCACGGAAACAGTCGTGCTCCACTCTCACTACCGTCAGAACATTTCTCCAAAGCTATCAGCGCAAAGAAAAAAAGAGACACACTGCTCCCGGG
This sequence comes from Rhipicephalus microplus, assembly GCF_043290135.1. Taxonomy (NCBI): domain Eukaryota; kingdom Metazoa; phylum Arthropoda; class Arachnida; order Ixodida; family Ixodidae; genus Rhipicephalus; species Rhipicephalus microplus. The sequence goes on along the minus strand of NW_027464590.1, from coordinate 10,247,913 downwards.
AGGGCTCGAACCTCCAACCTTTTGCTTAACAGCCGACGCACTAGCAGATTGCGCCACGGAGACAGTCGTGCTCCACACTCACCACTGTCGGAACATTTCTCCATAGCTGTCAGCGCAAAGAAAAAAGCGAAACGCCGCTCCTGGGAGGGCTCCAACCTCCAAACATTCGGTAAACAGCCGATCGCGCTAGCCAAATGCGCCACGTAGACAGTCGTGCTCTACTCTCACCACCGTCAGAACATTTCTCCACAGCTGTCAGCGCAAAGAAAAAACAGACACACCGCTCTAGGGAGGGCTCGAACCTCTAACCTTTTGCTTAACAGCCGACGCACTTGCAGATTGCGCCACGGAGACAGTCATGCTCTCCTCTCACCACCGTCAGAACATTTCTCCAAAGCTATCAGCGCAAAGAAAAAAAAGAGACACACCGCTATCGGGAGGGCTCGAACCTCCAAACTTTTGGTTAACAGTTGATCGCGCTAGCCGATTCTGCCACGGAGACAGTCGCGCTTCACTCTCACCACTGTCGGAACATTTCTCCATAGCTGTCAGCGCAAAGAAAAAAGCGAAACGCCGCTTCTGGGAGGGCTCGAAACTCCAACCTTTCGGTAAACAGCCGATCGCGCTAGCCAAATGCGCCACGTAGACAGTCGTGCTCCACTCTCACCACCGTCAGAACATTTCTCCAAAGCTATCATTGCAAAGAAAAAAAAAGAGACACACCGCTCTAGGGAGGGTCAAACCTCCAACCTTTTGATTAACAGCCGAACGCGCTAGTTAATTGCGTCACGGAGGTAGTCGTGCTCCATTCTCACCTTCATCAGAACATTTTCAAGGCTATCAGCGCAAAGAAAAAAAAGAGACACACCGCTCTTGGGAAGGCTCACTCCTCCAACCTTTTGCTTAACAGCCGACGCACTAGCAGATTGCGCCACGGAGACAGTCGTGCTCGACTCTCACCACGGTGAGAACACTTCTTCAAAGATATCAGTGCAAGAAAAAAAAAGCGACACACCGCTCATGGGAGGGCTCGAATCTCCAACCTTTTGCTTAACAGCCGACGCACTAGCAGATTGCGCCACGGAGACAGTCATGCTCTACACTCACGGCCGTCAGAACATTTCCCCACAGCTGTCCGCGCAAAGAAAAAAGAGGCACACCACTCTCGGGAGGGCTCGAACCTCCAACCTTTTGCTTAACAGCTGACGCACTAGCAGATTGCGCCACGGAGACAGTCGTGCTCCACTCTCCCCACCGTCAGAACATTTCTCCAAAGCTATCAGCGCAAAAAAAAGAGACACACCGCTCTAGGAAGGGCTCGAACCTCCAACCTTTTGGTTAACAGTTGATCGCGCTAGCCGATTTTACCACGGAAACAGTCGTACTCCACTCTAACCACCGTCAGAACATTTCTCCAAAACTATCAGCGCAAAGAAAAAAAAGAGACACACCGCTCTCAGGAGGGTCAAACCTCCAACCTTTTGATTAACAGCCGAACGCGCTAGTTAATTGCGTCACGGAGGTAGTCGTGCTCCATTCTCACCACCATCAGAACATTTTCAAGGCTATCAGCGCAAAGAAAAAAAAGAGACACACCGCTCTTGGGAAGGCTCAATCCTCCAACCTTTTGCTTAACAGCCGACGCACTAGCAGATTGCGCCACGGAGACAGTAGTGCTCTACTCTCACCACCATCAGAACATTTTTCCAAAGGTATCAGCGCAAAGAAAAAAAGAGACACACCGCTCATGGGAGGGTTCGAACCTCCAACCTTTTGGTTAACAGTGCTAGCCAATTGCACCACGGAGACAGTCATGCTCCACTCTCACCACGGTCAGAACACTTCTCCAAAGATATCAGTGCAAAGAAAAAAAAAGACACACCGCACTCAGGAGGGCTCGAACCTCCAACCTTTTGGTTAACAGCTAAACACGCTAGCCAATTGCGCCACGGAGACAGTCATGCTCCACTCTGACCTATGTCGTTACATTTCTCCATAGCTGTCAGCGCAAAGAAAAAAAGGAGACACACTGCTCCCGGGAGGGCTCGAATTCCTCCAACCTTTTGCTTAACAGCTGACGCACTAACAGATTGCGCCACGGAGACCGTCGTGCTCCACTCTCACTACCGTCAGAACATTTCTCCAAAGCTATCAGCGCAAAGAAAAAGAAAGAGACACACCGCTCTCGGGAGAGCTCGAACCTCCAACCTTTTGGTTAACAGCCGAACGCGCTAGCCAACTGCGTCACGGAGGTAGTCGTGCTCCACTCTCACCACTGTCGGAACATTTCTCCATAGCTGTCAGCGCAAAAAAAAAAGCGAAACGCCACTCCTGGGAGGGCTCCAACCTCCAAACTTTCAGTAAACAGCCGATCGCGCTAGCCAAATGCGCCACGTGGACAGTCGTGCTCTACTCTCACCACCGTCAGAACATTTCTCCACAGCTGTCAGCGCAAAGAAAAAAGAGACACACCGCTCTCGGGAGGGCTTGAACCTGCAATCTTTTGGTTAACAGCTGAACGCGCTAGCCAATTGCGCCAAGGAGATTGTCGTGCTTTACTCTCACCACCGTCAGAACATTTCTCCAAAGCTATCAGCGCAAAGATAAAAAGCGACACACTGCTCCCGGGACGGCTTGAACCTCCAACCTTTCAGTTAACAGTTGATCGCGCTAGCCGATTCTGCCACGGAAACAGTCGTGCTCCAATCTCACCACCGTCAGAACATTTCTCCAAAGCTATCAGCGCAAAGAAAAAAAAGAGACACACCGCTCTCGGGAGGGCTCGAACCTTCAACCTTTTGGTTAACAGTTGAACGCGCTAGCCGATTCTGCCACGGAAGCAGTCGTGCTCCACTCTCACCACCGTCAGAACATTTCTACAAAGCTATCAGCGCAAAGAAAAAAAAGAGACACACTGCTCGCGGGAGGGCTCGAACCTCCAACCTTTTGCTTAACAGCCGACGCACTAGCAGACTACGCCACGGAGACAGTCGTGTTCCACTCTCATCACCGTCAGAACATTTCTTCAAAGCTATCAGCGCAAAGAAAAAAAGCGACACACTGCTCCCTCGAGGGCTCGAACCTCCAACCTTTTGCTTAACAGCTGACGAACTAGCAGATTGCGCCACGGAGACAGTCATGCTCCACTCTGACCACCGTCAGAACATTTCTCCAAAGCTATCAGCGCAAAGAAAAAAATACACACCACTCTCGGGAGGGCTCGAAACTCCAACCTTTTGCTTTACAGTTGATCGCGCTAGCCGATTCTGCCACGGAAACAGTCGTGCTCCACTCTCACCACCATCAGAACATTTCTCCAAAGCTATCAGCGCAAAGAAAAAAAAGAGACACACCGCTCTCGGGAGAGCTCGAACCTCCAACCTTTTGGTTAACAGCCGAACGCGCTAGCCAACTGCGTCGCGGAGGTAGTCGTGCTCCACTCTCACCACTGTCGGAACATTTCTCCATAGCTGTCAGCGCAAAAAAAAAAGCGAAACGCCACTCCTGGGAGGGCTCCAACCTGCAAACTTTCAGTAAACAGCCGATCGCGCTAGCCAAATGCGCCACGTAGACAGTCGTGCTCTACTCTCACCACCGTCAGAACATTTCTCCACAGCTGTCAGCGCAAAGAAAAAAAAGACACACCGCTCTCGGGAGGGCTAGAACCTTCAACCTTCTGCTTAACAGCCGACGCACATGCAGATTACGCCACGGAGACAGTCGTGCTCCAATCTCACCACCGTCAGAACATTTCTCCATAGCTGTCAGCGCAAAGAAAAAAAAGAGACACACTGCTCCCGGGAGGGCTCGAATTTCTCCAACCTTTTGCTTAACAGCCGACGCACTAACAGATTGCGCCACGGAGACAGTCGTGCTCCACTCTCACCACCGTCAGAACATTTTTTCAAAGCTATCAGCGCAAAGAAAAAAAAGAGACACACCGCTCTTGGAGAGATCGAACCTCCAACCTTTTGGTTAACAGCCGAACGCGCTAGCCAAGTGCGTCACGGAGGTAGTCGTGCCCTACTCTCACCACCATCAGAACATATTTCCTAAGGTATCAGCGCAAAGAAAAAAGAGACACATCGCTCTTGGGAGGGTTCGAACCTCCAACCTTTTGGTTAACAGCCCAATGCGCTAGCCAATTACGCCACGGAAACAGTCGTGCTCCACTCTCACCACGGTCAGAACACTTCTCCAAAGATATTAGTGCAAAGAAAAAAAAAAGACACACCCCTCTCGGGAGGGCTCGAACCTCCAACCTTTTGGTTAACAGCCGATCGCGCTAGCCATTACACCACGGACCCAACCGCGCTCCACTCTCGCCACCATCAGAACGTTTCTCCAAAGCTATCAGCGCAAAGAAAAAAAGCGACACACTGCTCCCGGGAGGGCTCTAACCTCCAACCTTTTGCTTAACAGCCGACGCACTAGCAGATTGCGCCACGGAGACAGTCATGCTCCACTCTCACCACCGTAAGAACATTTTTCTAAAGGTATCAGCGCAAAGAAAAAAAGAGACACACTGCTCATGGGAGGGTTCGAACCTCTAACCTTTTGGTTAACAGCCCAACGTGCTAGCCAATTGCATCATGGAGACAGTCGTGCTCCACACTCACCACGGTCAGAATACTTCTCCAAAGATATCAGCGCAAAGAAAAAAGAGACACACCGCTCTCGGGAGGGCTCGAACGTCCAACCTTTCGGTTAACAGTTGATCGCGCTAGCCGATTCTGCCACAGAAACAGTCGTGCTCCACTCTCACCACCGTCAGAACATTTCTCCAAAACTATCAGCGCGAAGAAAAAAAAGAGACACACCGCTCTCGGGAGGGCTCGAACTTCCAACCTTTTGGTTAACAGCCGAACGCGCTAGTTAATTGCGTTACGGAGGTAGTCGTGCTCCATTCTCACCACCATCAGAACATTTTCAAAGGTATCAGCGCAAAGAAAAAAAGGGGCACACCGCTCAAGGGAGGGTTCGAACCTCCAACCTTTTGGTTAACCGCACAACGCGCAAGCCAATTGCGCCATGGAGCCAGTCGTGCTCCACTCTCACCACGGTCAGAATACTTCTCCTAAGATATCAGCGCAAAGAAAAAAAGCGACACACTGCTCCCGGGAGGGCTCGAACCTCCAACCTTTTGCTTAACAGCCGACGCACTAGCAGATTGCGCCCTGGAGACAGTCATGCTCCACACTCACCACCGTCAGATCATTTCTCCAAAGCTATCAGCGCAAAGAAAAAAAAGAGACACACTGCTCCTGGGAGGGCTCGAAGCTCCAACCTTTTGCTTAACAGCTGACGCACTAAATGATTGCGCCACGAGACAGTCGTGCTCCACTCTCATCACGGTCAGAACACTTCTCCTAAGATATCAGCGCAAAGAAAAAAAGCGACACACTGCTCCCGGGAGGGCTCGAACCTCCAAACTTTTGGTTAACAGCCGAACGCGCTAGCCTATTGCGTCTTGAGGTAGTCGTGCTCCATTCTCACCACCATAAAACATTTTTCTAAAGGTATCAGCGCAAAGAAAAAAAGAGACACACCGCTCATGGGAGGGTTCGAACCTCCAACCTTTTGGTTAACTGCCGATCGCGCTAGCCAGTACACCACGGAAACAGTCGTGCTCCACTCTCACCACCGTCAGAACATTTCTGCACAGCTGTCAGCGCAAAGTAAAAGAGACACACCGCTCTCGGGAGGGCTCGAACCTCCAACCTTTCGGTTAACAGCTGAACGCGCTAGCCATTGCTCCACGGACCCAACCGCGCCCCACTCTTACCACCATCAAAGCTATCAGCGCAAAAAAAGGGACACACTACTCCCGGGAGGGCTCGAACCTCCAACCTTTTGCTTAACAGCCGACGCACTAGCAGATTGCGCCACGGAGACATTCATGCTCCACTCTCACCACTGTCAGAACATTTCTCCAAAGCTATCAGCGCAAAGAAAAAAAAGAGACACACCGCTCTCGGGAGGGCTCGAACCTCCAACCTTCTGGTTAACAGTTGATCGCGCTAGCTGATTCTGCCACGGAAACAGTCGTGCTCCACTCTCGCCACTGTCAGAACATTTCTCCAAAGCTATCAGCGCAAAGAAAAAAAAGAGAGACACACCGCTCTCGGGAGGGCTCGAACCTCCAACCTTTTGGTTACAGCCGAACGCGCTAGCCAATTGCGTCACGGAGGTAGTCGTGCTCCAATCTCACCACCATCAGAACATTTTTCCAAAGGTATCAGCGCAAAGAAAAAAAAGACACACCGCTCTCGGGAGGGTTGGAACCTCCAACCTTTTGGTTAACAGCCCAACGCGCAAGCCAATCGCGCCACGGAGACAGTCGTGCTCCACTCTCACCACTGTCGGAACATTCCTCTATAGCTGTAAATGCAAAGAAAAAAGCTACACACCACTCATGGGAGGGCTCGAACCTCCAACCTTTTGGTTAACAGCCGACCGCGCTAGCCAATTGCGTCACGGAGGAAGTCGTGCTCCACTCTCACCACCACCAGAACATTTTTCCAAAGGTATCAGCGCAAAGAAAAAAAGAGACACACCGCTCATGGGAGGGTGCGAACCTCCAACCTTTTGGTTAACAGCGCGAGCCAATTGCGCCACAGAGACAGTCGTGCTCCACTCTCACCACGGTCAGAACACTTCTCCGAAGATGTCAGTGGAAAGAAAAAAAAAGACACACCCCTCTCGGGAGGGCTTGAACCTCCAACGTTTTGGTTAACAGCTGAACACGCTAGCCGATTGCGCCACGGAGACAGTCGTGCTCCACTCTCACCACTGTCGGAACATTTCTCCATAGCTGTCAGCGCAAAGAAAAAAAAGAGACACACTGCTCCCGGGAGGGCTCGAATTCCTCCAACCTTTTGCTTAACAGCCGACGCACTAACAGATTGCGCCACGGAGACAGTCGTGCTCCACTCTCACCACCGTCAGAACATTTCTCCACAGCTGTCAGCGCAAAGTAACAGAGACACACTGCTCTCGGGAGGGCTCGAACCTCCAACCTTTCGGTTAACAGATGAACGCGCTAGCCATTGCTCCACGGACCCAACCGCGCCCCACTCTTACCACCGTCAAAGCTATCAGCGCAAAAAAAGGGACACACTGCTCCCGGGAGGGCTCGAACCTCCAACCTTTTGCTTAACAGCCGACGCACTAGCAGATTGCGCCACGGAGACAGTCATGCTCCACTCTCACCACCGTCAGAACATTTCTCCAAAGCTATCAGCGCAAAGAAAAAAAAGAGACACACTGCTCCTGGGAGGGCTCGAACCTCCAACCTTTTGCTTAACAGCTGACGCACTAAATGATTGCGCCACGGAGACAGTCGTGCTCCACTCTCACCACGGTCAGAACAATTCTCCTAAGATATCAGCGCAAAGAAAAAAAGCGACACACTGCTCCCGGGAGGGCTCGAACCTCCAAACTTTTGGTTAACAGCCGAACGCGCTAGCCAATTGCGTCTTGACGTAGTCGTGCTGCATTCTCACCACCATAAGAACATTTTTCTAAAGGTGTCAGCGCAAAGAAAAAAAGAGACACACCGCTCATGGGAGGGTTCGAACCTCCAACCTTTTGGTTAACAGCCCAACGTGCTAGCCAATTGCGCCATGGAGACAGTCGTGCTCCGCTCTCACTTCGGTCAGAACACTTCTCCAAAGATATCAGTGCAAATAAAAAAAGCGACACACCGCTTACGGGAGGGCTCGAGCCTCCAACCTTTTGGTTAACAGCCGATCGCGCTAGCCAGTCCACCACGGAAACAGTCATGCTCCACTCTCACTACCGTCAGAACATTTCTCCAAAGCTATCAGCGCAAAGAAAAAAAAGAGACACACTGCTCCTGGGAGGGCTCGAACCTCCAACCTTTTGCTTAACAGCTGACGCACTAAATGATTGTGCCACGGCGACAGTCGTGCTCCACTCTCACCACCGTCAGAACATTTCTCCACAGCTGTCAGCGCAAAGTTAAAGAGACACACCGCTCTCGGGAGGGCTCGAACCTCCAACCTTTCGGTTAACAGCTGAACGCGCTAGCCATTGCTCCACGGACCCAACCGCGCCCCACTCTTACCACCGTCAAAGCTATCAGCGCAAAAAAAGGGACACACTGCTCCCGGGAGGGCTCGAACCTCCAAACTTTTGCTTAACAGCCGAGGCACTAGCAGATTGCGCCACGGAGACAGTCATGCTCCACTCTCACCCCTGTCAGAACATTTCTCCAAAGCTATCAGCGCAAAGAAAAAAAAAAAGACACACCGCTCTCGGGAGGGCTCGAACCTCCAACCTTCTGGTTAACAGCCCAACGCGCTAGCCAATTGCGTCACGGATGTAGTCGTGCTCCAATCTCACCACCATCAGAACATTTTTCCAAAGGTATCAGCGCAAAGAAAAAAAAAGAGACACACCGCTCTCGGGAGTGCTCGAACCTCCAACCTTTTGGTTACAGCCGAACGCGCTAGCCAATTCCTTCACGGAGACAGTCATTCTCCACTCTCACTACGGTCAGAACACTTCTCCAAAGATATCAGTGCAAAGAAAAAAGCTACACACCACTCATGGGAGGGCTCGAACCTCCAACCTTTTGGTTAACAGCCGACCGCGCTAGCCAATTGCGTCACGGAGGAAGTCGTGCTCCACTCTCACCACCACCAGAACATTTTTCCAAAGGTATCAGCGCAAAGAAAAAAAGAGACACACCGCTCATGGGAGGGTTCGAACCTCCAACCTTTTGGTTAACAGCGCGAGCCAATTGCGCCACAGAGACAGTCGTGCTCCACTCTCACCACGGTCAGAACACTTCTCCAAAGATGTCAGTGGAAAGAAAAAAAAAGACACACCCCTCTCGGGAGGGCTTGAACCTCCAACCTTTTGGTTAACAGCTGAACACGCTAGCCAATTGCGCCACGGAGACAGTCGTGCTCCACTCTCACCACTGTCGGAACATTTCTCCATAGCTGTCAGCGCAAAGATAAGAAAGAGACACACTGCTCCCGGGAGGGCTCGAATTCCTCCAACCTTTTGCTTAACAGCCGACGCACTAACAGATTGCGCCACGGAGACAGTCGTGCTCCACTCTCACCACCGTCAGAACATTTCTCCACAGCGGTCAGCGCAAAGTAAAAGAGACACACCGCTCTCGGGAGGGCTCGAACCTCCAACCTTTCGGTTAACAGCTGAACGCGCTAGCCATTGCTCCACGGACCCAACCGCGCCCCACTCTTACCACCGTCAAAGCTATCAGCGCAAAAAAAGGGACACACTGCTCTCGGGAGGGCTCGAACCTCCAACCTTTTGCTTAACAGCCGACGCACTAGCAGATTGCGCGACGGAGACAGTCATGCTCCACTCTCACCACTGTCAGAACATTTCTCCAAAGCTATCAGCGCAAAGAAAAAAAAGAGACACACTGCTCTCGGGAGGGCTCGAACCTCCAACCTTCTGGTTAACAGTTGATCGCGCTAGCCGATTCTGCCACGGAAACAGTCGTGCTCCATTCTCGCCACTGTCAGAACATTTCTCCAAAGCTATCAGCGCAAAGAAAAAAAAGAGACACACCGCTCTCGGGAGGGCTTGAACCTCCAACCTTTTGGTTACAGCCGAACGCGCTAGCCAATTGCGTCACGGAGATAGTCGTGCTCCAATCTCACCACCATCAGAACATTTTTCCAAAGGTATCAGTGCAAAGAAAAAAAAAGACACACCGCTCTCGGGAGGGTTGGAACCTCCAACCTTTTGGTTAACAGCCCAAAGCGCAAGCCAATTGCGCCATGGAGACAGTCAATCTCCACTCTCAATACGATCAGAACACTTCTCCAAAGATATCAGTGCAAAGAAAAAAAGCGACACACCGCTCATGGGAGGGCTCGAACCTCCAACCTTTTGGTTAACAGCCGATCGCGCTAGCCATTGCACCACGGACCCAACCGCGCTCCACTCTCACCACCGTCAGAACGTTTCTCCAAAGCTACAGCGCAAAGAAAAAAAGCGACACACTGCTCCCGGGAGGGCTCGAACCTCCAACCTCTTGCTTAACAGCCGACGCACGAGCAGATTGCGCCACGGAGACAGTCATGCTCCACTCTCACCACCGTCAGAACACTTCTCCAAACATATCAGCGCAAAGAAAAAAAGCGACACACTGCTCCCGGGAGGGCTCGAACCTCCAACCTTTTGCCTAACAGCTGACGCACTAGCAGATGGCGCCACGGAGACAGTCATGCTCCACTCTCACCACCATCAGAACATTTCTCCAAAGCTATCAGCGCAAAAAAAAACAGACACACCGCTCTCGGGAGGGCTCGAACCTCCAACCTTTTCGTTAACAGCCGAACGCGCCAGCCAATTGCGTCACGTAGGTAGTCGTGCTCCACTCTCACCCCCATCAGAACATTTTTCTAAAGGTATCAGCGCAAAGAAAAAAAGAGACACACCGCTCATAGGAGGGTTCGAACCTCCAACCCTTTGGTTAACAGCCCATCGCGCTGGCCTTTACACCACGGAAACAGTCGTGCTCCACTCTCACTACCGTCAGAACATTTCTCCAAAGCTATCAGCGCAAAGAAAAAAAGAGACACACTGCTCCCGGGAGGGCTCGAACCTCCAACCTTTTGCTTAACAGCCGACGCACTAGCAGATTGCGCCACGGAGACAGTCGTGCTCCACACTCACCACTGTCGGAACATTTCTCCATAGCTGTCAGCGCAAAGAAAAAAGCGAGACGCCGCTCCTGGGAGGGCTCCAACCTCCAAACATTCGGTAAACAGCCGATCGCGCTAGCCAAATGCGCCACGTAGACAGTCGTGTTCTACTCTCACCACCGTCAGAACATTTCTCCACAGCTGTCAGCGCAAAGAAAAAACAGACACACCGCTCTAGGGAGGGCTCGAACCTCCAACCTTTTGCTTAACAGCCGACGCACTTGCAGATTGCACCACGGAGACAGTCATGCTCTCCTCTCACCACCGTCAGAACATTTCTCCAAAGCTATCAGCGCAAAGAAAAAAAAGAGACACACCGCTATCGGGAGGGCTCGAACCTCCAAACTTTTGGTTAACAGTTGATCGCGCTAGCCGATTCTGCCACGGAGACAGTCGCGCTTCACTCTCACCACTGTCGGAACATTTCTCCATAGCTGTCAGCGCAAAGAAAAAAGCGAAACGCCGCTTCTGGGAGGGCTCGAAACTCCAACCTTTCGGTAAACAGCCGATCGCGCTAGCCAAATGCGCCACGTAGACAGTCGTGCTCCACTCTCACCACCGTCAGAACATTTCTCCAAAGCTATCATTGCAAAGAAAAAAAAAGAGACACACCGCTCTAGGGAGGGTCAAACCTCCAACCTTTTGATTACCAGCCGAACGCGCTAGTTAATTGCGTCACGGAGGTAGTCGTGCTCCATTCTCACCTTCATCAGAACATTTTCAAGGCTATCAGCGCAAAGAAAAAAAAGAGACACACCGCTCTTGGGAAGGCTCACTCCTCCAACCTTTTGCTTAACAGCCGACGCACTAGCAGATTGCGCCACGGAGACAGTCGTGCTCGACTCTCACCACGGTGAGAACACTTCTTCAAAGATATCAGTGCAAGAAAAAAAAAAGCGACACACCGCTCATGGGAGGGCTCGAATCTCCAACCTTTTGCTTAACAGCCGACGCACTAGCAGATTGCGCCACGGAGACAGTCATGCTCTACACTCACGGCCGTCAGAACATTTCCCCACAGCTGTCCGCGCAAAGAAAAAAGAGGCACACCACTCTCGGGAGGGCTCGAACCTCCAACCTTTTGCTTAACAGCTGACGCACTAGCAGATTGCGCCACGGAGACAGTCGTGCTCCACTCTCCCCACCGTCAGAACATTTCTCCAAAGCTATCAGCGCAAAAAAAAGAGACACACCGCTCTAGGAAGGGCTCGAACCTCCAACCTTTTGGTTAACAGTTGATCGCGCTAGCCGATTTTACCACGGAAACAGTCGTACTCCACTCTAACCACCGTCAGAACATTTCTCCAAAACTATCAGCGCAAAGAAAAAAAAGAGACACACCGCTCTCAGGAGGGTCAAACCTCCAACCTTTTGATTAACAGCCGAACGCGCTAGTTAATTGCGTCACGGAGGTAGTCGTGCTCCATTCTCACCACCATCAGAACATTTTCAAGGCTATCAGCGCAAAGAAAAAAAAGAGACACACCGCTCTTGGGAAGGCTCAATCCTCCAACCTTTTGCTTAACAGCCGACGCACTAGCAGATTGCGCCACGGAGACAGTAGTGCTCTACTCTCACCACCATCAGAACATTTTTCCAAAGGTATCAGCGCAAAGAAAAAAAGAGACACACCGCTCATGGGAGGGTTCGAACCTCCAACCTTTTGGTTAACAGTGCTAGCCAATTGCACCACGGAGACAGTCGTGCTCCACTCTCACCACGGTCAGAACACTTCTCCAACGATATCAGTGCAAAGAAAAAAAAAGACACACCGCACTCAGGAGGGCTCGAACCTCCAACCTTTTGGTTAACAGCTAAACACGCTAGCCAATTGCGCCACGGAGACAGTCATGCTCCACTCTGACCTATGTCGTTACATTTCTCCATAGCTGTCAGCGCAAAGAAAAAAAAGGAGACACACTGCTCCCGGGAGGGCTCGAATTCCTCCAACCTTTTGCTTAACAGCTGACGCACTAACAGATTGCGCCACGGAGACCGTCGTGCTCCACTCTCACTACCGTCAGAACATTTCTCCAAAGCTATCAGCGCAAAGAAAAAGAAAGAGACACACCGCTCTCGGGAGAGCTCGAACCTCCAACCTTTTGGTTAACAGCCGAACGCGCTAGCCAACTGCGTCACGGAGGTAGTCGTGCTCCACTCTCACCACTGTCGGAACATTTCTCCATAGCTGTCAGCGCAAAAAAAAAAGCGAAACGCCACTCCTGGGAGGGCTCCAACCTCCAAACTTTCAGTAAACAGCCGATCGCGCTAGCCAAATGCGCCACGTGGACAGTCGTGCTCTACTCTCACCACCGTCAGAACATTTCTCCACAGCTGTCAGCGCAAAGAAAAAAGAGACACACCGCTCTCGGGAGGGCTTGAACCTGCAATCTTTTGGTTAACAGCTGAACGCGCTAGCCAATTGCGCCAAGGAGATTGTCGTGCTTTACTCTCACCACCGTCAGAACATTTCTCCAAAGCTATCAGCGCAAAAATAAAAAGTGACACACTGCTCCCGGGACGGCTTGAACCTCCAACCTTTCAGTTAACAGTTGAACGCGCTAGCCGATTCTGCCACGGAAGCAGTCGTGCTCCACTCTCACCACCGTCAGAACATTTCTACAAAGCTATCAGCGCAAAGAAAAAAAAGAGACACACTGCTCGCGGGAGGGCTCGAACCTCCAACCTTTTGCTTAACAGCCGACGCACTAGCAGACTACGCCACGGAGACAGTCGTGTTCCACTCTCATCACCGTCAGAACATTTCTTCAAAGCTATCAGCGCAAAGAAAAAAAGCGACACACAGCTCCCTCGAGGGCTCGAACCTCCAACCTTTTGCTTAACAGCTGACGAACTAGCAGATTGCGCCACGGAGACAGTCATGCTCCACTCTGACCACCGTCAGAACATTTCTCCAAAGCTATCAGCGCAAAGAAAAAAATACACACCACTCTCGGGAGGGCTCGAAACTCCAACCTTTTGCTTTACAGTTGATCGCGCTAGCCGATTCTGCCACGGAAACAGTCGTGCTCCACTCTCACCACCATCAGAACATTTCTCCAAAGCTATCAGCGCAAAGAAAAAAAAGAGACACACCGCTCTCGGGAGAGCTCGAACCTCCAACCTTTTGGTTAACAGCCGAACGCGCTAGCCAACTGCGTCGCGGAGGTAGTCGTGCTCCACTCTCACCACTGTCGGAACATTTCTCCATAGCTGTCAGCGCAAAAAAAAAGCGAAACGCCACTCCTGGGAGGGCTCCAACCTGCAAACTTTCAGTAAACAGCCGATCGCGCTAGCCAAATGCGCCACGTAGACAGTCGTGCTCTACTCTCACCACCGTCAGAACATTTCTCCACAGCTGTCAGCGCAAAGAAAAAAAAGACACACCTCTCTCGGGAGGGCTAGAACCTTCAACCTTCTGCTTAACAGCCGACGCACATGCAGATTACGCCACGGAGACAGTCGTGCTCCAATCTCACCACCGTCAGAACATTTCTCCATAGCTGTCAGCGCAAAGAAAAAAAAAGAGACACACTGCTCCCGGGAGGGCTCGAATTTCTCCAACCTTTTGCTTAACAGCCGACGCACTAACAGATTGCGCCACGGAGACAGTCGTGCTCCACTCTCACCACCGTCAGAACATTTTTTCAAAGCTATCAGCGCAAAGAAAAAAAAAGAGACACACCGCTCTTGGAGAGATCGAACCTCCAACCTTTTGGTTAACAGCCGAACGCGCTAGCCAAGTGCGTCACGGAGGTAGTCGTGCCCTACTCTCACCACCATCAGAACATATTTCCTAAGGTATCAGCGCAAAGAAAAAAAGAGACACATCGCTCTTGGGAGGGTTCGAACCTCCAACCTTTTGGTTAACAGCCCAACGCGCTAGCCAATTACGCCACGGAAACAGTCGTGCTCCACTCTCACCACGGTCAGAACACTTCTCGAAAGATATCAGTGCAAAGAAAAAAAGCGACACACCGCTCATGGGAGGGCTCGAACCTCCAACTTTTTGGTTAACAGCCGATCGCGCTAGCCATTGCACCACGGACCCATCCGCGCTCCACTGTCACCACCGTCAGAAGGTTTCTCCAAAGCTATCAGCGCAAAGAAAAAAAGCGACACACTGCTCCCGGGAGGGCTCGAACCTCCAACCTTTTGCTTAACAGCCGACGCACTAGCAAATTGCGCTACGGAGACAGTCGTGCTCCACTCTCACCACCGTCAGAACATTTTTTCAAAGCTATCAGCGCAAAGAAAGACACACTGCTCCCGGGAGGGCTCGAACCTCCAAACTTTTGGTTAACAGTTGATCGCGCTAGCCGATTCTGCCACGGAAACAGTCGCGCTCAACTCTCTTCACCATCAGAACATTTCTCAAAATATTATCAGCGCAAAGAAAAAAAAGAGACACACCGCTCTTGGGAGGGCTCGAACCTCCAACCTTTTGCTTAATAGCCGATGCACTAGCAGATTGCGCCACGGATTCGGTCGTGCTCAACTCTCACCACCGTCACAACATTTTTCCAAAGGTATCAGCGCAAAGAAAAAACAGACACACCGCTCATGGGAGGGTTCGAACCTCCATACTTTTGGTTAACAGCCCAACGTGCTAGCCAATTGCGTCATGGAGACAGTCGTGCTCCACACTCACCACGGTCAGAACACTTCTCCAAAGATATCAGCGCAAAGAAAAAAGAGACACACCGCTCTCGGGAGGGCTCGAACGTCCAACCTTTTGGTTAACAGTTGATCGCGCTAGCCGATTCTGCCACAGAAACAGTCGTGCTCCACTCTCACCACCGTCAGAACATTTCTCCAAAACTATCAGCGCGAAGAAAAAAAAAGAGACACACCGCTCTCGGGAGGGCTCGAACCTCCAACCTTTTGGTTAACAGCTGAACGCGCTAGTTAATTGCGTTACGGAGGTAGTCGTGCTCCATTCTCACCACCATCAGAACATTTTCAAAGGTATCAGCGCAAAGAAAAAAAGGGGCACACCGCTCAAGGGAGGGTTCGAACCTCCAACCTTTTGGTTAACCGCCCAACGCGCAAGCCAATTGCGCCCTGGAGACAGTCATGCTCCACGCTCACCACCGTCAGAACAATTCTCCAAAGCTGTCAGCGCAAAGAAAAAAGCAAAACGCCGCTCCCGTGAGGGCTCGAAACTCCAACCTTTCGGTAAACAGCCGATCGCGCTAGCCAAATGCGCCAAGTAGACGGTCGTGCTCCACTCTCAACACTGTCGGAACATTTCTCTATAGCTGTCAGCGCAAAGAAAAAAAAAACATGTTGCTCCCGGGAGGGCTCGAATTTTTCAAACCTTTTGGTTAACAGCCCAACGCGCTAGCCGACTGTGTCACGGAGACAGTCGTGCTACACTCTCACCACCGTCAGAACACTTCTCCAAAGATATCAGCGCAAAGAAAAAAAAGAGACACACCGCTCTCGGGAGAGCTCGAACCTCCAACCTTTTGGTTAACAGCCGAACGCGCTAGCCAATTGCGTCACGGAGGTAGTCGTGCTCCACTCTCACCACCATCAGAACATTTTTCTAAAGGTATCAGCGCAAAGAAAAAAAGAGACACACCGCTCATGGAAGGGTTCGAACCTCCAACCTTTCGGTTAACAGCCCAAAGCGCTAGCCAATTGCGCCATGGAGACAGTCGTGCTCCGCTCTCACTACGGTCAGAACACTTCTCCAAAGATATCAGTGCAAAAAAAGCGACACACCGCTCATGGGAGGGCTCGAACCTCCAACCTTTTGGTTAACAGCTGAACGCGCTAGCCAATTGGGCCAAGGAGATAGTCGTGCTCCACTCTCACCACCATCAGAACATTTCTCCAAAGCTATCAGCGCAAAGAAAAAAAAGAGACACACTGCTCCTGGGAGGGCTCGAACCTCCAACCTTTTGCTTAACAGCTGACAAACTAAATGATTGCGCCACGGAGACAGTCGTGCTCCACTCTCACCACCGTCAGAACATTTCTCCACAGCTGTCAGCGCAAAGTAAAAGAGACACACCGCTCTCGGGAGGGCTCGAACCTCCAACCTTTTGGTTAACAGCTGAACGCGCTAGCCATTGCTCCATGGACCCAACCGCGCCCCACTCTTACCACCGTCAAAGCTATCAGCGCAAAAAAAGGGACACACTGCTCCCGGGAGGGCTAGAACCTCCAACCTTTTGCTTAACAGCCGACGCACTTGCAGATTGCGCCACGGAGACAGTCATGCTCCACTCTCACCACCGTAAGAACATTTTTCTAAAGGTATCAGCGCAAAGAAAAAAAGAGACACACCGCTCATGGGAGGGTTCGAACCTCCAACCTTTTGGTTAACAGCCCAACGTGCTACCCAATTGCATCATGGAGACAGTCGTGCTCCACACTCACCACGGTCAGAACACTTCTCCAAAGATATCAGCGCAAAGAAAAAAGAGACACACCGCTCTCGGGAGGGCTCGAACGTCCAACCTTTTGGTTAACAGTTGATCGCGCTAGCCGATTCTGCCACAGAAACAGTCGTGCTCCACTCTCACCACCGTCAGAACATTTCTCCAAAACTATCAGCGCGAAGAAAAAAAAGAGACACACCGCTCTCGGGAGGGCTCGAACCTCCAACATTTTGGTTAACAACCGAACGCGCTAGTTAATTGCGTTACGGAGGTAGTCGAGCTCCATTCTCACCACCATCAGAACATTTTCAAAGGTATCAGCGCAAAGAAAAAAAGGGGCACACCGCTCAAGGGAGGGTTCGAACCTCCAACCTTTTGGTTAACCGCACAACGCGCAAGCCAATTGCGCCACGGAGCCAGTCGTGCTCCACTCTCACCACGGTCAGAATACTTCTCCTAAGATATCAGCGCAAAGAAAAAAAGCGACACACTGCTCCCGGGAGGGCTCGAACCTCCAACCTTTTGCTTAACAGCCGACGCACTAGCAGATTGCGCCCTGGAGACAGTCATGCTCCACGCTCACCACCGTCAGATCATTTCTCCAAAGCTATCAGCGCAAAGAAAAAAAAGAGACACACTGCTCCTGGGAGGGCTCGAAGCTCCAACCTTCTGGTTAACAGTTGATCGCGCTAGCCGATTCTGCCACGGAAACAGTCGTGCTCCACTCTCGCCACTGTCAGAACATTTCTCCAAAGCTATCAGCGCAAAGAAAAAAAAGAGAGACACACCGCTCTCGGGAGGGCTCGAACCTCCAACCTTTTGGTTACAGCCGAACGCGCTAGCCAATTGCGTCACGGAGGTAGTCGTGCTCCAATCTCACCACCATCAGAACATTTTTCCAAAGGTATCAGCGCAAAGAAAAAAAAAGACACACCGCTCTCGGGAGGGTTGGAACCTCCAACCTTTTGGTTAACAGCCCAACGCGCAAGCCAATCGCGCCACGGAGACAGTCGTGCTCCACTCTCACCACTGTCGGAACATTCCTCTATAGCTGTAAGTGCAAAGAAAAAAGCTACACACCACTCATGGGAGGGCTCGAACCTCCAACCTTTTGGTTAACAGCCGACCGCGCTAGCCAATTGCGTCACGGAGGAAGTCGTGCTCCACTCTCACCACCACCAGAACATTTTTCCAAAGGTATCAGCGCAAAGAAAAAAAGAGACACACCGCTCATGGGAGGGTGCGAACCTCCAACCTTTTGGTTAACAGCGCGAGCCAATTGCGCCACAGAGACAGTCGTGCTCCACTCTCACCACGGTCAGAACACTTCTCCGAAGATGTCAGTGGAAAGAAAAAAAAAGACACACCCCTCTCGGGAGGGCTTGAACCTCCAACGTTTTGGTTAACAGCTGAACACGCTAGCCGATTGCGCCACGGAGACAGTCGTGCTCCACTCTCACCACTGTCGGAACATTTCTTCATAGCTGTCAGCGCAAAGAAAAAAAAGAGACACACTGCTCCCGGGAGGGCTCGAATTCCTCCAACCTTTTGCTTAACAGCCGACGCACTAACAGATTGCGCCACGGAGACAGTCGTGCTCCACTCTCACCACCGTCAGAACATTTCTCCACAGCTGTCAGCGCAAAGTAACAGAGACACACTGCTTTCGGGAGGGCTCGAACCTCCAACCTTTCGGTTAACAGCTGAACGCGCTAGCCATTGCTCCACGGACCCAACCGCGCCCCACTCTTACCACCGTCAAAGCTATCAGCGCAAAAAAGGGACACACTGCTCCCGGGAGGGCTCGAACCTCCAACCTTTTGCTTAACAGCCGACGCACTAGCAGATTGCGCCACGGAGACAGTCATGCTCCACTCTCACCACCGTCAGAACATTTCTCCAAAGCTATCAGCGCAAAGAAAAAAAAGAGACACACTGCTCCTGGGAGGGCTCGAACCTCCAACCTTTTGCTTAACAGCTGACGCACTAAATGATTGCGCCACGGAGACAGTCGTGCTCCACTCTCACCACGGTCAAAACAATTCTCCTAAGATATCAGCGCAAAGAAAAAAAGCGACACACTGCTCCCGGGAGGGCTCGAACCTCCAAACGTTTGGTTAACAGCCGAACGCTCTAGCCAATTGCGTCTTGAGGTAGTCGTGCTCCATTCTCACCACCATAAGAACATTTTTCTAAAGGTATCAGCGCAAAGAAAAAAAGAGACACACCGCTCATGGGAGGGTTCGAACCTCCAACCTTTTGGTTAACAGCCCAACGTGCTAGCCAATTGCGCCATAGAGACAGTCGTGCTCCGCTCTCACTTCGGTCAGAACACTTCTCCAAAGATATCAGTGCAAATAAAAAAAGCGACACACCGCTTACGGGAGGGCTCGAGCCTCCAACCTTTTGGTTAACAGCCGATCGCGCTAGCCAGTCCACCACGGAAACAGTCATGCTCCACTCTCACTACCGTCAGAACATTTCTCCAAAGCTATCAGCGCAAAGAAAAAAAAGAGACACACTGCTCCTGGGAGGGCTCGAACCTCCAACCTTTTGCTTAACAGCTGACGCACTAAATGATTGCGCCACGGCGACAGTCGTGCTCCACTCTCACCACCGTCAGAACATTTCTCCACAGCTGTCAGCGCAAAGTTAAAGAGACACACCGCTCTCGGGAGGGCTCGAACCTCCAACCTTTCGGTTAACAGCTGAACGCGCTAGCCATTGCTCCACGGACCCAACCGCGCCCCACTCTTACCACCGTCAAAGCTATCAGCGCAAAAAAAGGGACACAATGCTCCCGGGAGGGCTCGAACCTCCAACCTTTTGCTTAACAGCCGACGCACTAGCAGATTGCGCCACGGAGACAGTCATGCTCCACTCTCACCCCTGTCAGAACATTTCTCCAAAGCTATCAGCGCAAAGAAAAAAAAGAGACACACCGCTCTCGGGAGGGCTCGAACCTCCAACCTTCTGGTTAACAGCCGAACGCGCTAGCCAATTGCGTCACGGATGTAGTCGTGCTCCAATCTCACCACCATCAGAACATTTTTCCAAAGGTATCAGCGCAAAGAAAAAAAAAGAGACACACCGCTCTCGGGAGTGCTCGAACCTCCAACCTTTTGGTTACAGCCGAACGCGCTAGCCAATTGCTTCACGGAGACAGTCATTCTCCACTCTCACTACGGTCAGAACACTTCTCCAAAGATATCAGTGCAAAAAAAAAAGCTACACACCACTCATGGGAGGGCTCGAACCTCCAACCTTTTGGTTAACAGCCGACCGCGCTAGCCAATTGCGTCACGGAGGAAGTCGTGCTCCACTCTAACCACCACCAGAACATTTTTCCAAAGGTATCAGCGCAAAGAAAAAAAGAGACACACCGCTCATGGGAGGGTTCGAACCTCCAACCTTTTGGTTAACAGCGCGAGCCAATTGCGCCACAGAGACAGTCGTGCTCCACTCTCACCACGGTCAGAACACTTCGCCAAAGATGTCAGTGGAAAGAAAAAAAAAGACACACCCCTCTCGGGAGGGCTTGAACCTCCAACCTTTTGGTTAACAGCTGAACACGCTAGCCAATTGCGCCACGGAGACAGTCGTGCTCCACTCTAACCACTGTCGGAACATTTCTCCATAGCTGTCAGCGCAAAGATAAGAAAGGGACACACTGCTCCCGGGAGGGCTCGAATTCCTCCAACCTTTTGCTTAACAGCCGACGCACTAACAGATTGCGCCACGGAGACAGTCGTGCTCCACTCTCACCACCGTCAGAACATTTCTCCACAGCTGTCAGCGCAAAGTAAAAGAGACACACCGCTCTCGGGAGGGCTCGAACCTCTAACCTTTCGGTTAACAGCTGAACGCGCTAGCCATTGCTCCACGGACCCAACCGCGCCCCACTCTTACCACCGTCAAAGCTATCAGCGCAAAAAAAGGGACACACTGCTCCCGGGAGGGCTCGAACCTCCAACCTTTTGCTTAACAGCCGACGCACTAGCAGATTGCGCGACGGAGACAATCATGCTCCACTCTCACCACTGTCAGAACATTTCTCCAAAGCTATCAGCGCAAAGAAAAAAAAGAGACACACTGCTCTCGGGAGGGCTCGAACCTCCAACCTTCTGGTTAACAGTTGATCGCGCTAGCCGATTCTGCCACGGAAACAGTCGTGCTCCATTCTCGCCACTGTCAGAACATTTCTCCAAAGCTATCAGCGCAAAGAAAAAAAAGAGACACACCGCTCTCGGGAGGGCTTGAACCTCCAACCTTTTGGTTACAGCCGAACGCGCTAGCCAATTGCGTCACGGAGATAGTCGTGCTCCAATCTCACCACCATCAGAACATTTTTCCAAAGGTATCAGTGCAAAGAAAAAAAACAGACACACCGCTCTCGGGAGGGCTCGAACCTCCAACCTTTTCGTTAACAGCCGAACGCGCCAGCCAATTGCGTCACGTAGGTAGTCGTGCTCCACTCTCACCCCCATCAGAACATTTTTCTAAAGGTATCAGCGCAAAGAAAAAAAGAGACACACCGCTCATGGGAGGGTTCGAACCTCCAACCCTTTGGTTAACAGCCCATCGCGCTGGCCTTTACACCACGGAAACAGTCGTGCTCCACTCTCACTACCGTCAGAACATTTCTCCAAAGCTATCAGCGCAAAGAAAAAAAGAGACACACTGCTCCCGGGAGGGCTCGAACCTCCAACCTTTTGCTTAACAGCCGACGCACTAGCAGATTGCGCCACGGAGACAGTCGTGCTCCACACTCACCACTGTCGGAACATTTCTCCATAGCTATCAGCGCAAAGAAAAAAAAGAGACACACTGCTCCTGGGAGGGCTCGAACCTCCAACCTTTTGCTTAACAGCTGACGCACTAAATGATTGCGCCACGGAGACAGTCGTGCTCCACTCTCACCACGGTCAAAACAATTCTCCTAAGATATCAGCGCAAAGAAAAAAAGCGACACACTGCTCCCGGGAGGGCTCGAACCTCCAAACGTTTGGTTAACAGCCGAACGCTCTAGCCAATTGCGTCTTGAGGTAGTCGTGCTCCATTCTCACCACCATAAGAACATTTTTCTAAAGGTATCAGCGCAAAGAAAAAAAGAGACACACCGCTCATGGGAGGGTTCGAACCTCCAACCTTTTGGTTAACAGCCCAACGTGCTAGCCAATTGCGCCATAGAGACAGTCGTGCTCCGCTCTCACTTCGGTCAGAACACTTCTCCAAAGATATCAGTGCAAATAAAAAAAGCGACACACCGCTTACGGGAGGGCTCGAGCCTCCAACCTTTTGGTTAACAGCCGATCGCGCTAGCCAGTCCACCACGGAAACAGTCATGCTCCACTCTCACTACCGTCAGAACATTTCTCCAAAGCTATCAGAGCAAAGAAAAAAAAGAGACACACTGCTCCTGGGAGGGCTCGAACCTCCAACCTTTTGCTTAACAGCTGACGCACTAAATGATTGCGCCACGGCGACAGTCGTGCTCCACTCTCACCACCGTCAGAACATTTCTCCACAGCTGTCAGCGCAAAGTTAAAGAGACACACCGCTCTCGGGAGGGCTCGAACCTCCAACCTTTCGGTTAACAGCTGAACGCGCTAGCCATTGCTCCACGGACCCAACCGCGCCCCACTCTTACCACCGTCAAAGCTATCAGCGCAAAAAAAGGGACACAATGCTCCCGGGAGGGCTCGAACCTCCAACCTTTTGCTTAACAGCCGACGCACTAGCAGATTGCGCCACGGAGACAGTCATGCTCCACTCTCACCCCTGTCAGAACATTTCTCCAAAGCTATCAGCGCAAAGAAAAAAAAGAGACACACCGCTCTCGGGAGGGCTCGAACCTCCAACCTTCTGGTTAACAGCCGAACGCGCTAGCCAATTGCGTCACGGATGTAGTCGTGCTCCAATCTCACCACCATCAGAACATTTTTCCAAAGGTATCAGCGCAAAGAAAAAAAAAGAGACACACCGCTCTCGGGAGTGCTCGAACCTCCAACCTTTTGGTTACAGCCGAACGCGCTAGCCAATTGCTTCACGGAGACAGTCATTCTCCACTCTCACTACGGTCAGAACACTTCTCCAAAGATATCAGTGCAAAAAAAAAGCTACACACCACTCATGGGAGGGCTCGAACCTCCAACCTTTTGGTTAACAGCCGACCGCGCTAGCCAATTGCGTCACGGAGGAAGTCGTGCTCCACTCTAACCACCACCAGAACATTTTTCCAAAGGTATCAGCGCAAAGAAAAAAAGAGACACACCGCTCATGGGAGGGTTCGAACCTCCAACCTTTTGGTTAAGAGCGCGAGCCAATTGCGCCACAGAGACAGTCGTGCTCCACTCTCACCACGGTCAGAACACTTCGCCAAAGATGTCAGTGGAAAGAAAAAAAAAGACACACCCCTCTCGGGAGGGCTTGAACCTCCAACCTTTTGGTTAACAGCTGAACACGCTAGCCAATTGCGCCACGGAGACAGTCGTGCTCCACTCTAACCACTGTCGGAACATTTCTCCATAGCTGTCAGCGCAAAGATAAGAAAGGGACACACTGCTCCCGGGAGGGCTCGAATTCCTCCAACCTTTTGCTTAACAGCCGACGCACTAACAGATTGCGCCACGGAGACAGTCGTGCTCCACTCTCACCACCGTCAGAACATTTCTCCACAGCTGTCAGCGCAAAGTAAAAGAGACACACCGCTCTCGGGAGGGCTCGAACCTCCAACCTTTCGGTTAACAGCTGAACGCGCTAGCCATTGCTCCACGGACCCAACCGCGCCCCACTCTTACCACCGTCAAAGCTATCAGCGCAAAAAAAGGGACACACTGCTCCCGGGAGGGCTCGAACCTCCAACCTTTTGCTTAACAGCCGACGCACTAGCAGATTGCGCGACGGAGACAATCATGCTCCACTCTCACCACTGTCAGAACATTTCTCCAAAGCTATCAGCGCAAAGAAAAAAAAGAGACACACTGCTCTCGGGAGGGCTCGAACCTCCAACCTTCTGGTTAACAGTTGATCGCGCTAGCCGATTCTGCCACGGAAACAGTCGTGCTCCATTCTCGCCACTGTCAGAACATTTCTCCAAAGCTATCAGCGCAAAGAAAAAAAAGAGACACACCGCTCTCGGGAGGGCTTGAACCTCCAACCTTTTGGTTACAGCCGAACGCGCTAGCCAATTGCGTCACGGAGATAGTCGTGCTCCAATCTCACCACCATCAGAACATTTTTCCAAAGGTATCAGTGCAAAGAAAAAAAACAGACACACCGCTCTCGGGAGGGCTCGAACCTCCAACCTTTTCGTTAACAGCCGAACGCGCCAGCCAATTGCGTCACGTAGGTAGTCGTGCTCCACTCTCACCCCCATCAGAACATTTTTCTAAAGGTATCAGCGCAAAGAAAAAAAGAGACACACCGCTCATGGGAGGGTTCGAACCTCCAACCCTTTGGTTAACAGCCCATCGCGCTGGCCTTTACACCACGGAAACAGTCGTGCTCCACTCTCACTACCGTCAGAACATTTCTCCAAAGCTATCAGCGCAAAGAAAAAAAGAGACACACTGCTCCCGGGAGGGCTCGAACCTCCAACCTTTTGCTTAACAGCCGACGCACTAGCAGATTGCGCCACGGAGACAGTCGTGCTCCACACTCACCACTGTCGGAACATTTCTCCATAGCTGTCAGCGCAAAGAAAAAAGCGAAACGCCACTCCTGGGAGGGCTCCAACCTCCAAACATTCGGTAAACAGCCGATCGCGCTAGCCAAATGCGCCACGTAGACAGTCGTGCTCTACTCTCACCACCGTCAGAACATTTCTCCACAGCTGTCAGCGCAAAGAAAAAACAGACACACCGCTCTAGGGAGGGCTCGAACCTCCAACCTTTTGCTTAACAGCCGACGCACTTGCAGATTGCCCCACGGAGACAGTCATGCTCTCCTCTCACCACCGTCAGAACATTTCTCCAAAGCTATCAGCGCAAAGAAAAAAAAGAGACACACCGCTATCGGGAGGGCTCGAACCTCCAAACTTTTGGTTAACAGTTGATCGCGCTAGCCGATTCTGCCACGGAGACAGTCGTGCTTCACTCTCACCACTGTCGGAACATTTCTCCATAGCTGTCAGCGCAAAGAAAAAAGCGAAACGCCGCTTCTGGGAGGGCTCGAAACTCCAACCTTTCGGTAAACAGCCGATCGCGCTAGCCAAATGCGCCACGTAGACAGTCGTGCTCCACTCTCACCACCGTCAGAACATTTCTCCAAAGCTATCATTGCAAAGAAAAAAAAAGAGACACACCGCTCTAGGGAGGGTCAAACCTCCAACCTTTTGATTAACAGCCGAACGCAATAGTTAATTGCGTCACGGAGGTAGTCGTGCTCCATTCTCAGCTTCATCAGAACATTTTCAAGGCTATCAGCGCAAAGAAAAAAAAGAGACACACCGCTCTTGGGAAGGCTCACTCCTCCAACCTTTTGCTTAACAGCCGACGCACTAGCAGATTGCGCCACGGAGACAGTCGTGCTCGACTCTCACCACGGTGAGAACACTTCTTCAAAGATATCAGTGCAAAGAAAAAAAAAGCGACACACCGCTCATGGGAGGGCTCGAATCTCCAACCTTTTGCTTAACAGCCGACGCACTAGCAGATTGCGCCACGGAGACAGTCATGCTCTACACTCACGGCCGTCAGAACATTTCCCCACAGCTATCCAAGCAAAGAAAAAAGACACACCACTCTCGGGAGGGCTCGAACCTCCAACCTTTTGCTTAACAGCTGACGCACTAGCAGATTGCGCCACGGAGACAGTCGTGCTCCACTCTCCCCACCGTCAGAACATTTCTCCAAAGCTATCAGCGCAAAAAAAAGAGACACACCGCTCTAGGAAGGGCTCGAACCTCCAACCTTTTGGTTAACAGTTGATCGCGCTAGCCGATTTTACCACGGAAACAGTCGTACTCCACTCTAACCACCGTCAGAACATTTCTCCAAAACTATCAGCGCAAAGAAAAAAAGAGACACACCGCTCTCAGGAGGGTCAAACCTCCAACCTTTTGATTAACAGCCGAACGCGCTAGTTAATTGCGTCACGGAGGTAGTCGTGCTCCATTCTCACCACCATCCGAACATTTTCAAGGCTATCAGTGCAAAGAAAAAAAAGAGACACACCGCTCTTGGGAAGGCTCAATCCTCCAACCTTTTGCTTAACAGCCGACGCACTAGCAGATTGCGCCACGGAGACAGTAGTGCTCTACTCTCACCACCATCAGAACATTTTTCCAAAGGTATCAGCGCAAAGAAAAAAAGAGACACACCGCTCATGGGAGGGTTCGAACCTCCAACCTTTTGGTTAACAGCGCTAGCCAATTGCACCACGGAGACAGTCGTGCTCCACTCTCACCACGGTCAGAACACTTCTCCAAAGATATCAGTGCAAAGAAAAAAAAAGACACACCGCACTCAGGAGGGCTCGAACCTCCAACCTTTTGGTTAACAGCTAAACACGCTAGCCAATTGCGCCACGGAGACAGTCATGCTCCACTCTGACCTATGTCGTTACATTTCTCCATAGCTGTCAGCGCAAAGAAAAAAAGGAGACACACTGCTCCCGGGAGGGCTCGAATTCCTCCAACCTTTTGCTTAACAGCTGACGCACTAACAGATTGCGCCACGGAGACCGTCTGCTCCACTCTCACTACCGTCAGAACATTTCTCCAAAGCTATCAGCGCAAAGAAAAAGAAAGAGACACACCGCTCTCGGGAGAGCTCGAACCTCCAACCTTTTGGTTAACAGCCGAACGCGCTAGCCAACTGCGTCACGGAGGTAGTCGTGCTCCACTCTCACCACTGTCGGAACATTTCTCCATAGCTGTCAGCGCAAAAAAAAAAGCGAAACGCCACTCCTGGGAGGGCTCCAACCTCCAAACTTTCAGTAAACAGCCGATCGCGCTAGCCAAATGCGCCACGTGGACAGTCGTGCTCTACTCTCACCACCGTCAGAACATTTCTCCACAGCTGTCAGCGCAAAGAAAAAAGAGACACACCGCTCTCGGGAGGGCTTGAACCTGCAATCTTTTGGTTAACAGCTGAACGCGCTAGCCAATTGCGCCAAGGAGATTGTCGTGCTTTACTCTCACCACCGTCAGAACATTTCTCCAAAGCTATCAGCGCAAAGATAAAAAGCGACACACTGCTCCCGGGACGGCTTGAACCTCCAACCTTTCAGTTAACAGTTGATCGCGCTAGCCGATTCTGCCACGGAAACAGTCGGGCTCCAATCTCACCACCGTCAGAACATTTCCCCAAAGCTATCAGCGCAAAGAAAAAAAAGAGACACACCGCTCTCGGGAGGGCTCGAACCTTCAACCTTTTGGTTAACAGTTGAACGCGCTAGCCGATTCTGCCACGGAAGCAGTCGTGCTCCACTCTCACCACCGTCAGAACATTTCTACAAAGCTATCAGCGCAAAGAAAAAAAAGAGACACACTGCTCGCGGGAGGGCTCGAACCTCCAACCTTTTGCTTAACAGCCGACGCACTAGCAGACTACGCCACGGAGACAGTCGTGTTCCACTCTCACCACCGTCAGAACATTTCTTCAAAGCTATCAGCGCAAAGAAAAAAAGCGACACACTGCTCC
The DNA here is from genome assembly GCF_043290135.1 of Rhipicephalus microplus. Taxonomy (NCBI): domain Eukaryota; kingdom Metazoa; phylum Arthropoda; class Arachnida; order Ixodida; family Ixodidae; genus Rhipicephalus; species Rhipicephalus microplus. The sequence continues at coordinate 10,220,160 of NW_027464590.1, read as the reverse complement.
CTGGAGGGCTCGAACCTCCAACCTTTTGCTTAACAGCTGACGAACTAGCAGATTGCGCCACGGAGACAGTCATGCTCCACTCTGACCACCGTCAGAACATTTCTCCAAAGCTATCAGCGCAAAAAAAAATACACACCACTCTCGGGAGGGCTCGAAACTCCAACCTTTTGCTTTACAGTTGATCGCGCTAGCCGATTCTGCCACGGAAACAGTCGTGCTCCACTCTCACCACCATCAGAACATTTCTCCAAAGCTATCAGCGCAAAGAAAAAAAAGAGACACACCGCTCTCGGGAGAGCTCGAACCTCCAACCTTTTGGTTAACAGCCGAACGCGCTAGCCAACTGCGTCACGGAGGTAGTCCTGCTCCACTCTCACCACTGTTGGAACATTTCTCCATAGCTGTCAGCGCAAAAAAAAAGCGAAACGCCACTCCTGGGAGGGCTCCAACCTGCAAACTTTCAGTAAACAGCCGATCGCGCTAGCCAAATGCGCCACGTAGACAGTCGTGCTCTACTCTCACCACCGTCAGAACATTTCTCCACAGCTGTCAGCGCAAAGAAAAAAGAGACACACCGCTCTCGGGAGGGCTTGAACCTCCAACCTTTTGGTTAACAGCTGAACGCTCTAGCCAATTGCGCCAAGGAGATTGTCGTGCTCTACTCTCACCACCGTCAGAACATTTCTCCAAAGCTATCAGCGCAAAGATAAAAAGCGACACACTGCTCCCGGGACGGCTTGAACCTCCAACCTTTCAGTTAACAGTTGATCGCGCTAGCCGATTCTGCCACGGAAACAGTCGTGCTCCAATCTCACCACCGTCAGAACATTTCTCCGAAGCTATCAGCGCAAAGAAAAAAAAGAGACACACCGCTATCGGGAGGGCTCGAACCTTCCACCTTTTGGTTAACAGTTGAACGCGCTAGCCGATTCTGCCACAGAAGCAGTCGTGCTCCACTCTCACCACCGTCAGAACATTTCTACAAAGGTATCAGCGCAAAGAAAAAAAAGAGACACACTGCTCGCGGGAGGGCTCGAACCTCCAACCTTTTGCTTAACAGCCGACGCACTAGCAGACTACGCCACGGAGACAGTCGTGTTCCACTCTCACCACCGTCAGAACATTTCTTCAAAGCTATCAGCGCAAAGAAAAAAAGCGACACACTGCTCCCTGGAGGGCTCGAACCTCCAACCTTTTGCTTAACAGCTGACGAACTAGCAGATTGCGCCACGGAGACAGTCATGCTTCACTCTGACCACCGTCAGAACATTTCTCCAAAGCTATCAGCGCAAAGAAAAAAATACACACCACTCTCGGGAGGGCTCGAAACTCCAACCTTTTGCTTTACAGTTGATCGCGCTAGCCGATTCTGCCACGGAAACAGTCGTGCTCCACTCTCACCACCATCAGAACATTTCTCCAAAGCTATCAGCGCAAAGAAAAAAAAGAGACACACCGCTCTCGGGAGAGCTCGAACCTCCAACCTTTTGGTTAACAGCCGAACGCGCTAGCCAACTGCGTCACGGAGGTAGTCGTGCTCCACTCTCACCACTGTCGGAACATTTCTCCATAGCTGTCAGCGCAAAAAAAAGCGAAACGCCACTCCTGGGAGGGCTCCAACCTCCAAACTTTCAGTAAACAGCCGATCGCGCTAGCCAAATGCGCCACGTAGACAGTCGTGCTCTACTCTCACCACCGTCAGAACATTTCTCCACAGCTGTCAGCGCAAAGAAAAAAGAGACACACCGCTCTCGGGAGGGCTTGAACCTCCAACCTTTTGGTTAACAGCTGAACGCTCTAGCCAATTGCGCCAAGGAGATTGTCGTGCTCTACTCTCACCACCGTCAGAACATTTCTCCAAAGCTATCAGCGCAAAGATAAAAAGCGACACACTGCTCCCGGGACGGCTTGAACCTCCAACCTTTCAGTTAACAGTTGATCGCGCTAGCCGATTCTGCCACGGAAGCAGTCGTGCTCCACTCTCACCACCGTCAGAACATTTCTTCAAAGCTATCAGCGCAAAGAAAAAAAGCGACACACTGCTCCCGGGAGGGCTCGAACCTCCAACCTTTTGCTTAACAGCTGACGAACTAGCAGATTGCGCCACGGAGACAGTCATGCTCCACTCTGACCACCGTCAGAACATTTCTCCAAAGCTATCAGCGCAAAGAAAAAAATACACACCACTCTCGGGAGGGCTCGAAACTCCAACCTTTTGCTTTACAGTTGATCGCGCTAGCCGATTCTGCTACGAAAACAGTCATGCTCCACTCCCACTACCGTCAGAACATTTCTCCAAAGCTATCAGCGCAAAGAAAAAAAAGAAACACACTGCTCCCGGGAGGGCTCGAACCTCCAACCTTTTGCTTAACAGCCGACGCACTAGCAGATTGCGCCACGGAGACAGTCGTGCTCCACACTCACCCCTGTCGGAACATTTCTCCATAGCTGTCAGCGCAAAGAAAAAAGCGAAACGCCGCTCCTGGGTAGGCTCCAACCTCCAAACATTCGGTAAACAGCCGATCGCGCTAGCCAAATGCGCCACGTAGACAGCCGTGCTCTACTCTCACCACCGTCAGAACATTTCTCCACAGCTGTCAGCGCAAAGAAAAAAGAGACACACCGCTCTAGGGAGGGCTCGAACCTCCAACCTTTTGCTTAACAGCCGACGCACTTGCAGATTGCGCCACGGAGACAGTCATGCTCCCCTCTCACCACCGTCAGAACATTTCTCCAAAGCTATCAGCGCAAAGAAAAAAATACACACCACTCTCGGGAGGGCTCGAAACTCCAACCTTTTGCTTTACAGTTGATCGCGCTAGCCGATTCTGCCACGGAAACAGTCGTGCTCCACTCTCACCACCGTCAGAACATTTCTCCAAAGCTATCAGCGCAAAGAAAAAAAAGAGGCACACTGCTCCCGGGAGGGCTCGAACTTCCAACCTTTTGCTTAACAGCTGACGCACTAAAAGATTGCGCCACGGAGACAGTCGTGCTCAACTCTCACCACCATCAGAACATTTCTCCAAAGCTATCAGCGCAAAGAAAAAAGAGACACACCGCTCATGGGAGGGTTCGAACCTCCAACCTTTTGGTTAACAGCGCTAGCCAATTGCGCCACGGAGACAGTCGTGCTCCACTCTCACCACGGTCAGAACACTTCTCCAAAGATATCAGTGCAAAGAAAAAAAAAGACACACCGCTCTCAGGAGGGCTCGAACCTCCAACCTTTTGGTTAACAGCTGAACACGCTAGCCAAATGCGCCACGGAGACAGTCATGCTCCACTCTGACCTATGTCGTTACATTTCTCCATAGCTGTCAGCGCAAAGAAAAAAAAAGAGACACACTGCTCCCGGGAGGGCTCGAATTCCTCCAACCTTTTGCTTAACAGCCGATGCACTAACAGATTGCGCCACGGAGACCGTCGTGCTCCACTCTCACTACCGTCAGAACATTTCTCCAAAGCTATCAGCGCAAAGAAAAAAAAGAGACACACCGCTCTCGGGAGAGCTCGAACCTCCAACCTTTTAGTTAACAGCCGAACGCGCTAGCCAACTGCGTCACGGAGGTAGTCATGCTCCACTCTCACCACTGTCGGAACATTTCTCCATAGCTGTCAGCGCAAAAAAAAAGCGAAACGCCCCTCCTGGGAGGGCTCCAACCTCCAAATTTTCAGTAAACAGCCGATCGCGCTAGCCAAAGGCGCCACGTGGACAGTCGTGCTCTACTCTCACCACCGTCAGAACATTTCTCCACAGCTGTCAGCGCAAAGAAAAAAGAGACACACCGCTCTCGGGAGGGCTTGAACCTGCAACCTTTTGGTTAACAGCTGAACGCGCTAGCCATTTGCGCCAAGGAGATTGTCGTGCTTTACTCTCACCACCGTCAGAACATTTCTCCAAAGCTATCAGCGCAAAGATAAAAAGCGACACACTGCTCCCGGGACGGCTTGAACCTCCAATCTTTCAGTTAACAGTTGATCGCGCTAGCCGATTCTGCCACGGAAACAGTCGTGCTCCAATCTCACCACCGTCAGAACATTTCTCCAAAGCTATCAGCGCAAAGAAAAAGAAAGAGACACACCGCTCTCGGGAGGGCTCGAACCTTCAACCTTTTAGTTAACAGTTGAACGCGCTAGCCGATTCTGCCACGGAAGCAGTCGTGCTCCACTCTCACCACCATCAGAACATTTCTACAAAGCTATCAGCGCAAAGAAAAAAAAGAGACACACTGCTCGCGGGAGGGCTCGAACCTCCAACCTTTTGCTTAACAGCCGACGCACTAGCAGACTACGCCACGGAGACAGTCGTGTTCCACTCTCACCACCGTCAGAACATTTCTTCAAAGCTATCAGCGCAAAGAAAAAAAGCGACACACTGCTCCCGGGAGGGCTCGAACCTCCAACCTTTTGCTTAACAGCTGACGAACTAGCAGATTGCGCCACAGAGACAGTCATGCTACACTCTGACCACCGTCAGAACATTTCTCCAAAGCTATCAGCGCAAAGAAAAAAATACACACCACTCTCGGGAGGGCTCGAAACTCCAACCTTTTGCTTTACAGTTGATCGCGCTAGCCGATTCTGCCACGGAAACAGTCGTGCTCCACTCTCACCACCGTCAGAACATTTCTCCAAAGCTATCAGCGCAAAGAAAAAAAAGAGACACACCGCTCTCGGGAGAGCTCGAACCTCCAACATTTTGGTTAACAGCCGAACGCGCTAGCCAACTGCGTCACGGAGGTAGTCGTGCTCCACTCTCACCACTGTCGGAACATTTCTCCATAGCTGTCAGCGCAAAAAAAAAAGCGAAACGCCATTCCTGGGAGGGCTCCAACCTCCAAACTTTCAGTAAACAGCCGATCGCGCTAGCCAAATGCGCCACGTAGACAGTCGTGCTCTACTCTCACCACCGTCAGAACATTTCTCCACAGCTGTCAGCGCAAAGAAAAAAGAGACACACCGCTCTCGGGAGGGCTTGAACCTCCAACCTTTTGGTTAACAGCTGAACGCGCTAGCCAATTGCGCCAAGGAGATTGTCGTGCTCCACTCTCACCACCGTCAGAACATTTCTACAAAGCTATCAGCGCAAAGAAAAAAAAGAGACACACTGCTCGCGGGAGGGCTCGAACCTCCAACCTTTTGCTTAACAGCCGACGCACTAGCAGACTACGCCACGGAGACAGTCGTGTTCCACTCTCACCACCGTCAGAACGTTTCTTCAAAGCTATCAGAGCAAAGAAAAAAAGCGACACACTGCTCCCGGGAGGGCTCGAACCTCCAACCTTTTGGTTAACAGCGCTAGCCAATTGCGCCACGGAGACAGTCGTGCTCCACTCTCACCACGGTCAGAACACTTCTCCAAAGATATCAGTGCAAAGAAAAAAAAAGACACACCGCTCTCAGGAGGGCTCGAACCTCCAACCTTTTGGTTAACAGCTGAACATGCTAGCCAATTGCGCCACGGAGACAGTCATGCTCCACTCTGACCTATGTCGTTACATTTCTCCATAGCTGTCAGCGCAAAGAAAAAAAAAGAGACACACTGCTCCCGGGAGGGCTCGAATTCCTCCAACCTTTTGCTTAACAGCCGATGCACTAACAGATTGCGCCACGGAGACCGTCGTGCTCCACTCTCACTACCGTCAGAACATTTCTCCAAAGCTATCAGCGCAAGGAAAAAAAAGAGACACACCGCTCTCGGGAGGGCTCGAACCTTCAACCTTTTAGTTAACAGTTGAACGCGCTAGCCGATTCTGCCACGGAAGCAGTCGTGCTCCACTCTCACCACCGTCAGAACATTTCTACAAAGCTATCAGCGCAAAGAAAAAAAAACACAGCTCGCGGGAGGGCTCGAACCTCCAACCTTTTGCTTAACAGCCGACGCACTAGCAGACTACGCCACGGAGACAGTCGTGTTCCACTCTCACCACCGTCAGAACATTTCTTCAAAGCTATCAGCGCAAAGAAAAAAAGCGACACACTGCTCCCGGGAGGGCTCGAACCTCCAACCTTTTGCTTAACAGCTGACGAACTAGCAGATTGCGCCACGGAGACAGTCATGCTACACTCTGACCACCGTCAGAACATTTCTCCAAAGCTATCAGCGCAAAGAAAAAAATACACACCACTCTCGGGAGGGCTCGAAACTCCAACCTTTTGCTTTACAGTTGATCGCGCTAGCCGATTCTGCCACGGAAACAGTCGTGCTCCACTCTCACCACCGTCAGAACATTTCTCCAAAGCTATCAGCGCAAAGAAAAAACAGAGACACACCGCTCTCGGGAGAGCTCGAACCTCCAACCTTTTGGTTAACAGCCGAACGCGCTAGCCAACTGCGTCACGGAGGTAGTCGTGCTCCACTCTCACCACTGTCGGAACATTTCTCCATAGCTGTCAGCGCAAAAAAAAGCGAAACGCCACTACTGGGAGGGCTCCAACCTCCAAACTTTCAGTAAACAGCCGATCGCGCTAGCCAAATGCGCCACGTAGACAGTCGTGCTCTACTCTCACCCTCGTCAGAACATTTCTCCACAGCTGTCAGCGCAAAGAAAAAAGAGACACACCGCTCTCGGGAGGGCTTGAACCTCCAACCTTTTGGTTAACAGCTGAACGCTCTAGCCAATTGCGCCAAGGAGATTGTCGTGCTCTACTCTCACCACCGTCAGAACATTTCTCCAAAGCTATCAGCGCAAAGATAAAAAGCGACACACTGCTCCCGGGACGGCTTGAACCTCCAACCTTTCAGTTAACAGTTGATCGCGCTAGCCGATTCTGCCACGGAAACAGTCGTGCTCCAATCTCACCACCGTCAGAACATTTCTCCAAAGCTATCAGCGCAAAGAAAAAAAGAGACACACCGCTCTCGGGAGGGCTCGAACCTTCAACCTTTTGGTTAACAGTTGAACGCGCTAGCCGATTCTGCCACGGAAGCAGTCGTGCTCCACTCTCACCACCGTCAGAACATTTCTACAAAGCTATCAGCGCAAAGAAAAAAAAGAGACACACTGCTCGCGGGAGGGCTCGAACCTCCAACCTTTTGCTTAACAGCCGACGCACTAGTAGACTACGCCACGGAGACAGTCGTGTTCCACTCTCACCACCGTCAGAACATTTCTTCAAAGCTATCAGCGCAAAGAAAAAAAGCGACACACTGCTCCCTGGAGGGCTCGAACCTCCAACCTTTTGCTTAACAGCTGACGAACTAGCAGATTGCGCCACGGAGACAGTCATGCTCCACTCTGACCACCGTCAGAACATTTCTCCAAAGCTATCAGCGCAAAGAAAAAAATACACACCACTCTCGGGAGGGCTCGAAACTCCAACCTTTTGCTTTACAGTTGATCGCGCTAGCCGATTCTGCCACGGAAACAGTCGTGCTCCACTCTCACCACCATCAGAACATTTCTCCAAAGCTATCAGCGCAAAGAAAAAAAAGAGACACACCGCTCTCGGGAGAGCTCGAACCTCCAACCTTTTGGTTAACAGCCGAACGCGCTAGCCAACTGCGTCACGGAGGTAGTCGTGCTCCACTCTCACCACTGTCGGAACATTTCTCCATAGCTGTCAGCGCAAAAAAAAAAGCGAAACGCCACTCCTGGGAGGGCTCCAACCTCCAAACTTTCAGTAAACAGCCGATCGCGCTAGCCAAATGCGCCACGTAGACAGTCGTGCTCTACTCTCACCACCGTCAGAACATTTCTCCACAGCTGTCAGCGCAAAGAAAAAAGAGACACACCGCTCTCGGGAGGGCTTGAACCTCCAACCTTTTGGTTAACAGCTGAACGCTCTAGCCAATTGCGCCAAGGAGATTGTCGTGCTATACTCTCACCACCGTCAGAACATTTCTCCAAAGCTATCAGCGCAAAGATAAAAAGCGACACACTGCTCCCGGGACGGCTTGAACCTCCAACCTTTCAGTTAACAGTTGATCGCGCTAGCCGATTCTGCCACGCAAACAGTCGTGCTCCAATCTCACCACCGTCAGAACATTTCTCCAAAGCTATCAGCGCAAAGAAAAAAAAGAGACACACCGCTCTCGGGAGGGCTCGAACCTTCAACCTTTTGGTTAACAGTTGAACGCGCTAGCCGATTCTGCCACGGAAGCAGTCGTGCTCCACTCTCACCACCGTCAGAACATTTCTTCAAAGCTATCAGCGCAAAGAAAAAAAGCGACACACTGCTCCCGGGAGGGCTCGAACCTCTAACCTTTTGCTTAACAGCTGACGAACTAGCAGATTGCGCCACGGAGACAGTCATGCTCCACTCTGACCACCGTCAGAACATTTCTCCAAAGCTATCAGCGCAAAGAAAAAAATACACACCACTCTCGGGAGGGCTCGAAACTCCAACCTTTTGCTTTACAGTTGATCGCGCTAGCCGATTCTGCTACGAAAACATTCGTGCTCCACTCTCACCACCGTCAGAAAATTTCTCTAAAGCTATCAGCGCAAAGAATAAAAAGAGGCACACTGCTCCCGGGAGGGCTCGAACTTCCAACCTTTTGCTTAACAGCTGACGCACTAACAGATTGCGCCACGGAGACAGTCGTGCTCAACTCTCACCACGATCAGAACATTTCTCCAAAGCTATCAGCGCAAAGAAAAAAAAGAGACACACTGCTTCCGGGAGGGCTCGAACCTCCAACCTTTTGCTTAATAGCCGACGCACTAGCAGATTGCGCCACGGAGACAGTCGTACTCCACCCTCACCACTGTCGGAACATTTCTCTATAGCTGTCAGCGAAAAGAAAAAAAAGAGACACACTGCTCTCGGGAGAGCTCGAACCTCCAACCTTTTCGTTAACAGCCGAACGCGCTAGCCAATTGCGTCATGGAGGTAGTCGTGCTCCACTCTCACCCCCATCAGAACATTTTTCTAAAGGTATCAGCGCAAAGAAAAAAAGAGACACACCGCTCAAGGGAGGGTTCGAACCTCCAACCCTTTGGTTAACAGCCCATCGCGCTGGCCATTACACCACGGAAACAGTCGTGCTCCACTCCCACTACCGTCAGAACATTTCTCCAAAGCTATCAGCGCAAAGAAAAAAAAGAAACACACTGCTCCCGGGAGGGCTCGAACCTCCAACCTTTTGCTTAACAGCCGACGCACTAGCAGATTGCGCCACGGAGACAATCGTGCTCCACCCTCACCACTGTCGGAACATTTCTCCATAGCTGTCAGCGCAAATAAAAAAGCGAAACGCCGCTCCTGGGTAGGCTCCAATCTCCAAACATTCGGTAAACAGCCGATCGCGCTAGCCAAATGCGCCACGTAGACAGCCGTGCTCTACTCTCACCACCGTCAGAACATTTCTCCACAGCTGTCAGCGCAAAGAAAAAAGAGACACACCGCTCTAGGGAGGGCTCGAACCTCCAACCTTTTGCTTAACAGCCGACGCACTTGCAGATTGCGCCACGGAGACAGTCATGCTCCCCTCTCACCACCGTCAGAACATTTCTCCAAAGCTATCAGCGCAAAGAAAAAAATACACACCACTCTCGGGAGGGCTCGAAACTCCAACCTTTTGCTTTACAGTTGATCGCGCTAGCCGATTCTGCCACGGAAACAGTCGTGCTCCACTCTCACCACCGTCAGAACATTTCTCCAAAGCTATCAGCGCAAAGAAAAAAAAGAGGCACACTGCTCCCGGGAGGGCTCGAACTTCCAACCTTTTGCTTAACAGCTGACGCACTAACAGATTGCGCCACGGAGACAGTCGTGCTCAACTCTCACCACCATCAGAACATTTCTCCAAAGCTATCAGCGCAAAGAAAAAAGAGACACACCGCTCATGGGAGGGTTCGAACCTCCAACCTTTTGGTTAACAGCGCTAGCCAATTGCGCCACGGAGACAGTCGTGCTCCACTCTCACCACGGTCAGAACACTTCTCCAAAGATATCAGTGCAAAGAAAAAAAAAGACACACCGCTCTCAGGAGGGCTCGAACCTCCAACCTTTTGGTTAACAGCTGAACACGCTAGCCAATTGCGCCACGGAGACAGTCATGCTCCACTCTGACCTATGTCGTTACATTTCTCCATAGCTGTCAGCGCAAAGAAAAAAAAAGAGACACACTGCTCCCGGGAGGGCTCGAATTCCTCCAACCTTTTGCTTAACAGCCGATGCACTAACAGATTGCGCCACGGAGACCGTCGTGCTCCACTCTCACTACCGTCAGAACATTTCTCCAAAGCTATCAGCGCAAAGAAAAAAAAGAGACACACCGCTCTCGGGAGAGCTCGAACCTCCAACCTTTTAGTTAACAGCCGAACGCGCTAGCCAACTGCGTCACGGAGGTAGTCATGCTCCACTCTCACCACTGTCGGAACATTTCTCCATAGCTGTCAGCGCAAAAAAAAAGCGAAACGCCCCTCCTGGGAGGGCTCCAACCTCCAAATTTTCAGTAAACAGCCGATCGCGCTAGCCAAAGGCGCCACGTGGACAGTCGTGCTCTACTCTCACCACCGTCAGAACATTTCTCCACAGCTGTCAGCGCAAAGAAAAAAGAGACACACCGCTCTCGGGAGGGCTTGAACCTGCAACCTTTTGGTTAACAGCTGAACGCGCTAGCCATTTGCGCCAAGGTGATTGTCGTGCTTTACTCTCACCACCGTCAGAACATTTCTCCAAAGCTATCAGCGCAAAGATAAAAAGCGACACACTGCTCCCGGGACGGCTTGAACCTCCAATCTTTCAGTTAACAGTTGATCGCGCTAGCCGATTCTGCCACGGAAACAGTCGTGCTCCAATCTCACCACCGTCAGAACATTTCTCTAAAGCTATCAGCGCAAAGAAAAAAAAGAGACACACCGCTCTCGGGAGGGCTCGAACCTTCAACCTTTTAGTTAACAGTTGAACGCGCTAGCCGATTCTGCCACGGAAGCAGTCGTGCTCCACTCTCACCACCATCAGAACATTTCTACAAAGCTATCAGCGCAAAGAAAAAAAAGAGACACACTGCTCGCGGGAGGGCTCGAACCTCCAACCTTTTGCTTAACAGCCGACGCACTAGCAGACTACGCCACGGAGACAGTCGTGTTCCACTCTCACCACCGTCAGAACATTTCTTCAAAGCTATCAGCGCAAAGAAAAAAAGCGACACACTGCTCCCGGGAGGGCTCGAACCTCCAACCTTTTGCTTAACAGCTGACGAACTAGCAGATTGCGCCACGGAGACAGTCATGCTACACTCTGACCACCGTCAGAACATTTCTCCAAAGCTATCAGCGCAAAGAAAAAATACACACCACTCTCGGGAGGGCTCGAAACTCCAACCTTTTGCTTTACAGTTGATCGCGCTAGCCGATTCTGCCACGGAAACAGTCGTGCTCCACTCTCACCACCGTCAGAACATTTCTCCAAAGCTATCAGCGCAAAGAAAAAAAAGAGACACACCGCTCTCGGGAGAGCTCGAACCTCCAACCTTTTGGTTAACAGCCGAACGCGCTAGCCAACTGCGTCACGGAGGTAGTCGTGCTCCACTCTCACCACTGTCGGAACATTTCTCCATAGCTGTCAGCGCAAAAAAAGCGAAACGCCACTCCTGGGAGGGCTCCAACCTCCAAACTTTCAGTAAACAGCCGATAGCGCCAGCCAAATGCGCCACGTAGACAGTCGTGCTCTACTCTCACCACCGTCAGAACATTTCTCCACAGCTGTCAGCGCAAAGAAAAAAGAGACACACCGCTCTCGGGAGGGCTTGAACCTCCAACCTTTTGGTTAACAGCTGAACGCGCTAGCCAATTGCGCCAAGGAGATTGTCGTGCTCTACTCTCACCACCGTAAGAACATTTCTCCAAAGCTATCAGCGCAAAGATAAAAAGCGACACACTGCTCCCGGGACGGCTTGAACCTCCAACCTTTCAGTTAACAGTTGATCGCGCTAGCCGATTCTGCCACGGAAACAGTCGTGCTCCAATCTCACCACCGTCAGAACATTTCTCCAAAGCTATCAGCGCAAAGAAAAAAAAGAGACACACCGCTCTCGAGAGGGCTCGAACCTTCAACCTTTTGGTTAACAGTTGAACGCGCTAGCCGATTCTGCCACGGAAGCAGTCGTGCTCCACTATCACCACCGTCAGAACATTTCTACAAAGCTATCAGCGCAAAGAAAAAAAAAACACAGCTCGCGGGAGGGCTCGAACCTCCAACCTTTTGCTTAACAGCCGACGCACTAGCAGACTACGCCACGGAGACAGTCGTGTTCCACTCTCACCACCGTCAGAACGTTTCTTCAAAGCTATCAGCGCAAAGAAAAAAGCGACACACTGCTCCCAGGAGGGCTCGAACCTCCAACCTTTTGCTTAACAGCTGACGAACTAGCAGATGGCGCCACGGAGACAGTCATGCTCCACTCTGACCACCGTCAGAACATTTCTCCAAAGCTATCAGCGCAAAGAAAAAAATACACACCACTCTCGGGAGGGCTCGAAACTCCAACCTTTTGCTTTACAGTTGATCGCGCTAGCCGAATCTGCCACGAAAACAGTCGTGCTCCACTCTCACCACCGTCCGAAGATTTCTCCAAAGCTATCAGCGCAAAGAAAAAAAAGAGGCACACTGCTCCCGGGAGGGCTCGAACTTCCAACCTTTTGCTTAACAGCTGACGCACTAACAGATTGCGCCACGGAGACAGTCGTGCTCAACTCTCACCACCATCAGAACATTTCTCCAAAGCTATCAGCGCAAAGAAAAAAGAGACACACCGCTCATGGGAGGGTTCGAACCTCCAACCTTTTGGTTAACAGCGCTAGCCAATTGCGCCACGGAGACAGTCGTGCTCCACTCTCACCACGGCCAGAACACTTCTCCAAAGATATCAGTGCAAAGAAAAAAAAAGACACACCGCTCTCAGGAGGGCTCGAACCTCCAACCTTTTGGTTAACAGCTGAACACGCTAGCCAATTGCGCCACGGAGACAGTCATGCTCCACTCTGACCTATGTCGTTACATTTCTCCATAGCTGTCAGCGCAAAGAAAAAAAAAGAGACACACTGCTCCCGGGAGGGCTCGAACCTCCAACCTTTTGCTTAACAGCTGACGAACTAGCAGATTGCGCCACGGAGACAGTCATGCTACACTCTGACCACCGTCAGAACATTTCTACAAAGCTATCAGCGCAAAGAAAAAAATACACACCACTCTCGGGAGGGCTCGAAACTCCAACCTTTTGCTTTACAGTTGATCGCGCTAGCCGATTCTGCCACGGAAACAGTCGTGCTCCACTCTCACCACCGTCAGAACATTTCTCCAAAGCTATCAGCGCAAAGAAAAAAAGAGACACACCGCTCTCGGGAGAGCTCGAACCTCCAACCTTTTGGTTAACAGCCGAACGCGCTAGCCAACTGCGTCACGGAGGTAGTCGTGCTCCACTCTCACCACTGTCGGAACATTTCTCCATAGCTGTCAGCGCAAAAAAAAGCGAAACGCCACTCCTGGGAGGGCTCCAACCTCCAAACTTTCAGTAAACAGCCGATCGCGCTAGCCAAATGCGCCACGTAGACAGTCGTGCTCTACTCTCACCACCGTCAGAACATTTCTCCACAGCTGTCAGCGCAAAGAAAAAAGAGACACACCGCTCTCGGGAGGGCTTGAACCTCCAACCTTTTGGTTAACAGCTGAACGCGCTAGCCAATTGCGCCAAGGAGATTGTCGTGCTCTACTCTCACCACCGTAAGAACAATTCTCCAAAGCTATCAGCGCAAAGATAAAAAGCGACACACTGCTCCCGGGACGGCTTGAACCTCCAACCTTTCAGTTAACAGTTGATCGCGCTAGCCGATTCTGCCACGGAAACAGTCGTGCTCCAATCTCACCACCGTCAGAACATTTCTCCAAAGCTATCAGCGCAAAGAAAAAAAAGAGACACACCGCTCTCGGGAGGGCTCGAACCTTCAACCTTTTGGTTAACAGTTGAACGCGCTAGCCGATTCTGCCACGGAAGCAGTCGTGCTCCACTCTCACCACCGTCAGAACATTTCTACAAAGCTATCAGCGCAAAGAAAATAAGAGACACACTGCTCGCGGGAGGGCTCGAACCTCCAACCTTTTGCTTAACAGCCGACGCACTAGCAGACTACGCCACGGAGACAGTCGTGTTCCACTCTCACCACCGTCAGAACGTTTCTTCAAAGCTATCATGCAAAGAAAAAAAGCGACACACTGCTCCCGGGAGGGCTCGAACCTCCAACCTTTTGCTTAACAGCTGACGAACTAGCAGATGGCGCCACGGAGACAGTCATGCTCCACTCTGACCACCGTCAGAACATTTCTCCAAAGCTATCAGCGCAAAGAAAAAAATACACACCACTCTCGGGAGGGCTCGAAACTCCAACCTTTTGCTTTACAGTTGATCGCGCTAGCCGATTCTGCCACGAAAACAGTCGTGCTCCACTCTCACCACCGTCAGAAGGTTTCTCCAAAGCTATCAGCGCAAAGAAAAAAAAGAGGCACACTGCTCCCGGGAGGGCTCGAACTTCCAACCTTTTGCTTAACAGCTGACGCACTAACAGATTGCGCCACGGAGACAGTCGTACTCCACCCTCACCACTGTCGGAACATTTCTCCATAGCTGTCAGCGCAAAGAAAAAAAGAGACACACCGCTCTCGGGAGAGCTCGAACCTCCAACCTTTTCGTTAACAGCCGAACGCGCTAGCCAATTGCGTCACGGAGGTAGTCGTGCTCCACTCTCACCCCCATCAGAACATTTTTCTAAAGGTATCAGCGCAAAGAAAAAAAGAGACACACCGCTCAAGGGAGGGTTCGAACCTCCAACCCTTTGGTTAACAGCCCATCGCGCTGGCCATTACACCACGGAAACAGTCGTGCTCCACTCCCACTACCGTCAGAACATTTCTCCAAAGCTATCAGCGCAAAGAAAAAAAAGAAACACACTGCTCCCGGGAGGGCTCGAACCTCCAACCTTTTGCTTAACAGCCGACGCACTAGCAGATTGCGCCACGGAGACAGTCGTGCTCCACACTCACCACTGTCGGAACATTTCTCCATAGCTGTCAGCGCAAAGAAAAAAGCGAAACGCCGCTCCTGGGAGGGCTCCAACCTCCAAACATTCGGTAAACAGCCGATCGCGCTAGCCAAATGCGCCACGTAGACAGTCGTGCTCTACTCTCACCACCGTCAGAGCATTTCTTCACAGCTGTCAGCGCAAAGAAAAAAGAGACACACCGCTCTAGGGAGGGCTCGAACCTCCAACCTTTTGCTTAACAGCCGACGAACTTGCAGATTGCGCCACGGAGACAGTCATGCTCCCCTCTCAACACCGTCAGAACATTTCTCCAAAGCTATCAGCGCAAAGAAAAAAAGCAACACACTGCTCCCGGGAGGGCTCGAACCTCCAACCTTTTGCTTAACAGCTGACGAACTAGCAGATTGCGCCACGGAGACAGTCATGCTCCACTCTGACCACCGTCAGAACATTTCTTCAAAGCTATCAGCGCAAAGAAAAAAAGCGACACACTGCTCCCGGGAGGGCTCGAACCTCCAACCTTTTGCTTAACAGCTGACGAACTAGCAGATTGCGCCACGGAGACAGTCATGCTCCACTGTGACCACCGTCAGAACATTTCTCCACAGCTGTCACCGCAAAGAAAAAAGAGACACACCGCTCTAGGGAGGGCTCGAACCTCCAACCTTTTGCTTAACAGCCGACGCACTTGCAGATTGCGCCACGGAGACAGTCATGCTCCCCTCTCACCACCGTAAGAACATTTCTCCAAAGCTATCAGCGCAAAGAAAAAAAGCGACACACTGCTCCCGGGAGGGCTCGAACCTCCAACCTTTTGCTTAACAGCTGACGAACTAGCAGATTGCGCCACGGAGACAGTCATGCTCCAATCTCACCACCGTCAGAACATTTCTCCAAAGCTATCAGCGCAAAGAAAAAAAAGAGACACACCGCTCTCGGGAGGGCTCGAACCTTCAACCTTTTGGTTAACAGTTGAACGCGCTAGCAGATTCTGCCACGGAAGCAGTCGTGCTCCACTCTCACCACCGTCAGAACATTTCTACAAAGCTATCAGCGCAAAGAAAAAAAAGAGACACACTGCTCGTGGGAGGGCTCGAACCTCCAACCTTTTGCTTAACAGCCGACGCACTAGCAGACTACGCCACGGAGACAGTCGTGTTCCACTCTCACCACCGTAAGAACATTTCTTCAAAGCTATCAGCGCAAAGAAAAAAAGCGACACACTGCTCCCGGGAGGGCTCGAACCTCCAACCTTTTGCTTAACAGCTGACGAACTAGCAAATTGCGCCACGGAGACAGTCATGCTCCACTCTGACCACCGTCAGAACATTTCTCCAAAGCTATCAGCGCAAAGAAAAAAATACACACCACTCTCGGGACGGCTCGAAACTCCAACCTTTTGCTTTACAGTTGATCGCGCTAGCCGATTCTGCCACGGAAACAGTCGTGCTCCACTCTCACCACCGTCAGAACATTTCTCCAAAGCTATCAGCGCAAAGAAAAAAAAAAGAGACACACCGCTATCGGGAGGGCTCGAACCTCCAAACATTAGGTTAACAGTTGATCGCGCTAGACGATTCTGCCACGGAGACAGTCGCGCTCCACTCTCACCACTGTCGGAACATTTCTCCATACCTGTCAGCGCAAAGAAATAAGCGAAACGCCGCTCCTGGGAGGGCTCCAACCTCCAAACTTTCGGTAGACAGCCGATAGCACTAGCCATTACACCACGGAAACAATCATGCTCCAGTCTCACAACCGTCAGAACATTTCTCCAAAGCTATCAGCGAAAAGAAAAAAAAGACACACTGCTCCTGGGAGGGCTCGAACCTCCAACCTTTTGCTTAATAGCCGACGCACTAGCAGATTGCGCCACGGAGACAGTCGTACTCCACCCTCACCACTGTCGGAACATTTCTCCATAGCTGTCAGCGCAAAGAAAAAAAAGCGACACACTGCTCCCGGGAGGGCTCGAACCTCTAACCTTTTGCTTAACAGCTGACGAACTAGCAGATTGCGCCACGGAGACAGTCATGCTCCACACTCACCACTGTCGGAACATTTCTCCATAGCTGTCAGCGCAAAGAAAAAAGCGAAACGCCGCTCCTGGGAGGGCTCCAACCTCCAACCTTCGGTAAACAGCCGATCGCGCTAGCCAAATGCGCCACGTAGACAGTCGTGCTCTACTCTCACCACCGTCAGAACATTTCTCCAAAGCTATCAGCGCAAAGAAAAAAAAAGAGACACACCGCTATCGGGAGGGCTCGAACCTCCAAACATTAGGTTAACAGTTGATCGCGCTAGACGATTCTGCCACGGAGACAGTCGCGCTCCACTCTCACCACTGTCGGAACATTTCTCCATACCTGTCAGCGCAAAGAAATAAGCGAAACGCCGCTCCTGGGAGGGCTCCAACCTCCAAACTTTCGGTAGACAGCCGATCGCACTAGCCATTACACCACGGAAACAATCATGCTCCAGTCTCACAACCGTCAGAACATTTCTCCAAAGCTATCAGCGAAAAGAAAAAAAAGACACACTGCTCCTGGGAGGGCTCGAACCTCCAACCTTTTGCTTAATAGCCGACGCACTAGCAGATTGCGCCACGGAGACAGTCGTACTCCACCCTCACCACTGTCGGAACATTTCTCCATAGCTGTCAGCGCAAAGAAAAAAAAGCGACACACTGCTCCCGGGAGGGCTCGAACCTCTAACCTTTTGCTTAACAGCTGACGAACTAGCAGATTGCGCCACGGAGACAGTCATGCTCCACTCTGACCACCGTCAGAACATTTCTCCAAAGCTATCAGCGCAAAGAAAAAAATACACACCACTCTCGGGAGGGCTCGAAACTCCAACCTTTTGCTTTACAGTTGATCGCGCTAGCCGATTCTGCTACGAAAACATTCGTGCTCCACTCTCACCACCGTCAGAAAATTTCTCTAAAGCTATCAGCGCAAAGAATAAAAAGAGGCACACTGCTCCCGGGAGGGCTCGAACTTCCAACCTTTTGCTTAACAGCTGACGCACTAACAGATTGCGCCACGGAGACAGTCGTGCTCAACTCTCACCACGATCAGAACATTTCTCCAAAGCTATCAGCGCAAAGAAAAAAAAGAGACACACTGCTTCCGGGAGGGCTCGAACCTCCAACCTTTTGCTTAATAGCCGACGCACTAGCAGATTGCGCCACGGAGACAGTCGTACTCCACCCTCACCACTGTCGGAACATTTCTCTATAGCTGTCAGCGCAAA
The DNA here is from genome assembly GCF_043290135.1 of Rhipicephalus microplus. NCBI lineage: Eukaryota > Metazoa > Arthropoda > Arachnida > Ixodida > Ixodidae > Rhipicephalus > Rhipicephalus microplus. The sequence continues at coordinate 10,201,918 of NW_027464590.1, read as the reverse complement.
GAAAAAAAAGAGACACACTGCTCTCGGGAGAGCTCGAACCTCCAACCTTTTCGTTAACAGCCGAACGCGCTAGCCAATTGCGTCATGGAGGTAGTCGTGCTCCACTCTCACCCCCATCAGAACATTTTTCTAAAGGTATCAGCGCAAAGAAAAAAAGAGACACACCGCTCAAGGGAGGGTTCGAACCTCCAACCCTTTGGTTAACAGCCCATCGCGCTGGCCATTACACCACGGAAACAGTCGTGCTCCACTCCCACTACCGTCAGAACATTTCTCCAAAGCTATCAGCGCAAAGAAAAAAAAGAAACACACTGCTCCCGGGAGGGCTCGAACCTCCAACCTTTTGCTTAACAGCCGACGCACTAGCAGATTGCGCCACGGAGACAGCCGTGCTCCACACTCACCACTGTCGGAACATTTCTCCATAGCTGTCAGCGCAAAGAAAAAAGCGAAACGCCGCTCCTGGGTAGGCTCCAATCTCCAAACATTCGGTAAACAGCCGATCGCGCTAGCCAAATGCGCCACGTAGACAGCCGTGCTCTACTCTCACCACCGTCAGAACATTTCTCCACAGCTGTCAGCGCAAAGAAAAAAGAGACACACCGCTCTAGGGAGGGCTCGAACCTCCAACCTTTTGCTTAACAGCCGACGCACTTGCAGATTGCGCCACGGAGACAGTCATGCTCCCCTCTCACCACCGTCAGAACATTTCTCCAAAGCTATCAGCGCAAAGAAAAAAATACACACCACTCTCGGGAGGGCTCGAAACTCCAACCTTTTGCTTTACAGTTGATCGCGCTAGCCGATTCTGCCACGGAAACAGTCGTGCTCCACTCTCACCACCGTCAGAACATTTCTCCAAAGCTATCAGCGCAAAGAAAAAAAAGAGGCACACTGCTCCCGGGAGGGCTCGAACTTCCAACCTTTTGCTTAACAGCTGACGCACTAACAGATTGCGCCACGGAGACAGTCGTGCTCAACTCTCACCACCATCAGAACATTTCTCCAAAGCTATCAGCGCAAAGAAAAAAGAGACACACCGCTCATGGGAGGGTTCGAACCTCCAACCTTTTGGTTAACAGCGCTAGCCAATTGCGCCACGGAGACAGTCGTGCTCCACTCTCACCACGGTCAGAACACTTCTCCAAAGATATCAGTGCAAAGAAAAAAAAGACACACCGCTCTCAGGAGGGCTCGAACCTCAAACCTTTTGGTTAACAGCTGAACACGCTAGCCAATTGCGCCACGGAGACAGTCATGCTCCACACTGACCTATGTCGTTACATTTCTCCATAGCTGTCAGCGCAAAGAAAAAAAAAGAGACACACTGCTCCCGGGAGGGCTCGAATTCCTCCAACCTTTTGCTTAACAGCCGATGCACTAACAGATTGCGCCACGGAGACCGTCGTGCTCCACTCTCACTACCGTCAGAACATTTCTCCAAAGCTATCAGCGCAAAGAAAAAAAAGAGACACACCGCTCTCGGGAGAGCTCGAACCTCCAACCTTTTAGTTAACAGCCGAACGCGCTAGCCAACTGCGTCACGGAGGTAGTCATGCTCCACTCTCACCACTGTCGGAACATTTCTCCATAGCTGTCAGCGCAAAAAAAAAGCGAAACGCCCCTCCTGGGAGGGCTCCAACCTCCAAATTTTCAGTAAACAGCCGATCGCGCTAGCCAAAGGCGCCACGTGGACAGTCGTGCTCTACTCTCACCACCGTCAGAACATTTCTCCACAGCTGTCAGCGCAAAGAAAAAAGAGACACACCGCTCTCGGGAGGGCTTGAACCTGCAACCTTTTGGTTAACAGCTGAACGCGCTAGCCATTTGCGCCAAGGAGATTGTCGTGCTTTACTCTCACCACCGTCAGAACATTTCTCCAAAGCTATCAGCGCAAAGATAAAAAGCGACACACTGCTCCCGGGACGGCTTGAACCTCCAATCTTTCAGTTAACAGTTGATCGCGCTAGCCGATTCTGCCACGGAAACAGTCGTGCTCCAATCTCACCACCGTCAGAACATTTCTCTAAAGCTATCAGCGCAAAGAAAAAAAAAGAGACACACCGCTCTCGGGAGGGCTCGAACCTTCAACCTTTTAGTTAACAGTTGAACGCGCTAGCCGATTCTGCCACGGAAGCAGTCGTGCTCCACTCTCACCACCATCAGAACATTTCTACAAAGCTATCAGCGCAAAGAAAAAAAAGAGACACACTGCTCGCGGGAGGGCTCGAACCTCCAACCTTTTGCTTAACAGCCGACGCACTAGCAGACTACGCCACGGAGACAGTCGTGTTCCACTCTCACCACCGTCAGAACATTTCTTCAAAGCTATCAGCGCAAAGAAAAAAAGCGACACACTGCTCCCGGGAGGGCTCGAACCTCCAACCTTTTGCTTAACAGCTGACGAACTAGCAGATTGCGCCACGGAGACAGTCATGCTACACTCTGACCACCGTCAGAACATTTCTCCAAAGCTATCAGCGCAAAGAAAAAATACACACCACTCTCGGGAGGGCTCGAAACTCCAACCTTTTGCTTTACAGTTGATCGCGCTAGCCGATTCTGCCACGGAAACAGTCGTGCTCCACTCTCACCACCGTCAGAACATTTCTCCAAAGCTATCAGCGCAAAGAAAAAAAAGAGACACACCGCTCTCGGGAGAGCTCGAACCTCCAACCTTTTGGTTAACAGCCGAACGCGCTAGCCAACTGCGTCACGGAGGTAGTCGTGCTCCACTCTCACCACTGTCGGAACATTTCTCCATAGCTGTCAGCGCAAAAAAAGCGAAACGCCACTCCTGGGAGGGCTCCAACCTCCAAACTTTCAGTAAACAGCCGATCGCGCCAGCCAAATGCGCCACGTAGACAGTCGTGCTCTACTCTCACCACCGTCAGAACATTTCTCCACAGCTGTCAGCGCAAAGAAAAAAGAGACACACCGCTCTCGGGAGGGCTTGAACCTCCAACCTTTTGGTTAACAGCTGAACGCGCTAGCCAATTGCGCCAAGGAGATTGTCGTGCTCTACTCTCACCACCGTAAGAACATTTCTCCAAAGCTATCAGCGCAAAGATAAAAAGCGACACACTGCTCCCGGGACGGCTTGAACCTCCAACCTTTCAGTTAACAGATGATCGCGCTAGCCGATTCTGCCACGGAAACAGTCGTGCTCCAATCTCACCACCGTCAGAACATTTCTCCAAAGCTATCAGCGCAAAGAAAAAAAAGAGACACACCGCTCTCGAGAGGGCTCGAACCTTCAACCTTTCGGTTAACAGTTGAACGCGCTAGCCGATTCTGCCACGGAAGCAGTCGTGCTCCACTCTCACCACCGTCAGAACATTTCTACAAAGCTATCAGCGCAAAGAAAAAAAAAACACAGCTCGCGGGAGGGCTCGAACCTCCAACCTTTTGCTTAACAGCCGACGCACTAGCAGACTACGCCACGGAGACAGTCGTGTTCCACTCTCACCACCGTCAGAACGTTTCTTCAAAGCTATCAGCGCAAAGAAAAAAGCGACACACTGCTCCCAGGAGGGCTCGAACCTCCAACCTTTTGCTTAACAGCTGACGAACTAGCAGATGGCGCCACGGAGACAGTCATGCTCCACTCTGACCACCGTCAGAACATTTCTCCAAAGCTATCAGCGCAAAGAAAGAAATACACACCACTCTCGGGAGGGCTCGAAACTCCAACCTTTTGCTTTACAGTTGATCGCGCTAGCCGAATCTGCCACGAAAACAGTCGTGCTCCACTCTCACCACCGTCAGAAGATTTCTCCAAAGCTATCAGCGCAAAGAAAAAAAAGAGGCACACTGCTCCCCGGAGGGCTCGAACTTCCAACCTTTTGCTTAACAGCTGACGCACTAACAGATTGCGCCACGGAGACAGTCGTGCTCAACTCTCACCACCATCAGAACATTTCTCCAAAGCTATCAGCGCAAAGAAAAAAGAGACACACCGCTCATGGGAGGGTTCGAACCTCCAACCTTTTGGTTAACAGCGCTAGCCAATTGCGCCACGGAGACAGTCGTGCTCCACTCTCACCACGGTCAGAACACTTCTCCAAAGATATCAGTGCAAAGAAAAAAAAAGACACACCGCTCTCAGGAGGGCTCGAACCTCCAACCTTTTGGTTAACAGCTGAACAAGCTAGCCAATTGCGCCACGGAGACAGTCATGCTCCACTCTGACCTATGTCGTTACATTTCTCCATAGCTGTCAGCGCAAAGAAAAAAAAAAGAGACACACTGCTCCCGGGAGGGCTCGAACCTCCAACCTTTTGCTTAACAGCTGACGAACTAGCAGATTGCGCCACGGAGACAGTCATGCTACACTCTGACCACCGTCAGAACATTTCTACAAAGCTATCAGCGCAAAGAAAAAAATACACACCACTCTCGGGAGGGCTCGAAACTCCAACCTTTTGCTTTACAGTTGATCGCGCTAGCCGATTCTGCCACGGAAACAGTCGTGCTCCACTCTCACCACCGTCAGAACATTTCTCCAAAGCTATCAGCGCAAAGAAAAAAAAGAGACACACCGCTCTCGGGAGAGCTCGAACCTCCAACCTTTTGGTTAACAGCCGAACGCGCTAGCCAACTGCGTCACGGAGGTAGTCGTGCTCCACTCTCACCACTGTCGGAACATTTCTCCATAGCTGTCAGCGCAAAAAAAGCGAAACGCCACTCCTGGGAGGGCTCCAACCTCCAAACTTTCAGTAAACAGCCGATCGCGCTAGCCAAATGCGCCACGTAGACAGTCGTGCTCTACTCTCACCACCGTCAGAACATTTCTCCACAGCTGTCAGCGCAAAGAAAAAAGAGACACACCGCTCTCGGGAGGGCTTGAACCTCCAACCTTTTGGTTAACAGCTGAACGCGCTAGCCAATTGCGCCAAGGAGATTGTCGTGCTCTACTCTCACCACCGTAAGAACATTTCTCCAAAGCTATCAGCGCAAAGATAAAAAGCGACACACTGCTCCCGGGACGGCTTGAACCTCCAACCTTTCAGTTAACAGTTGATCGCGCTAGCCGATTCTGCCACGGAAACAGTCGTGCTCCAATCTCACCACCGTCAGAACATTTCTCCAAAGCTATCAGCGCAAAGAAAAAAAAGAGACACACCGCTCTCGGGAGGGCTCGAACCTTCAACCTTTTGGTTAACAGTTGAACGCGCTAGCCGATTCTGCCACGGAAGCAGTCGTGCTCCACTCTCACCACCGTCAGAACATTTCTACAAAGCTATCAGCGCAAAGAAAATAAGAGACACACTGCTCGCGGGAGGGCTCGAACCTCCAACCTTTTGCTTAACAGCCGACGCACTAGCAGACTACGCCACGGAGACAGTCGTGTTCCACTCTCACCACCGTCAGAACGTTTCTTCAAAGCTATCATGCAAAGAAAAAAAGCGACACACTGCTCCCGGGAGGGCTCGAACCTCCAACCTTTTGCTTAACAGCTGACGAACTAGCAGATGGCGCCACGGAGACAGTCATGCTCCACTCTGACCACCGTCAGAACATTTCTCCAAAGCTATCAGCGCAAAGAAAAAAATACACACCACTCTCGGGAGGGCTCGAAACTCCAACCTTTTGCTTTACAGTTGATCGCGCTAGCCGATTCTGCCACGAAAACAGTCGTGCTCCACTCTCACCACCGTCAGAAGGTTTCTCCAAAGCTATCAGCGCAAAGAAAAAAAAGAGGCACACGGCTCCCGGGAGGGCTCGAACTTCCAACCTTTTGCTTAACAGCTGACGCACTAACAGATTGCGCCACGGAGACAGTCGTACTCCACCCTCACCACTGTCGGAACATTTCTCCATAGCTGTCAGCGCAAAGAAAAAAAAGAGACACACCGCTCTCGGGAGAGCTCGAACCTCCAACCTTTTCGTTAACAGCCGAACGCGCTAGCCAATTGCGTCACGGAGGTAGTCGTGCTCCACTCTCACCCCCATCAGAACATTTTTCTAAAGGTATCAGCGCAAAGAAAAAAAGAGACACACCGCTCAAGGGAGGGTTCGAACCTCCAACCCTTTGGTTAACAGCCCATCGCGCTGGCCATTACACCACGGAAACAGTCGTGCTCCACTCCCACTACCGTCAGAACATTTCTCCAAAGCTATCAGCGCAAAGAAAAAAAAGAAACACACTGCTCCCGGGAGGGCTCGAACCTCCAACCTTTTGCTTAACAGCCGACGTACTAGCAGATTGCGCCACGGAGACAGTCGTGCTCCACACTCACCACTGTCGGAACATTTCTCCATAGCTGTCAGCGCAAAGAAAAAAGCGAAACGCCGCTCCTGGGAGGGCTCCAACCTCCAAACATTCGGTAAACAGCCGATCGCGCTAGCCAAATGCGCCACGTAGACAGTCGTGCTCTACTCTCACCACCGTCAGAGCATTTCTTCACAGCTGTCAGCGCAAAGAAAAAAGAGACACACCGCTCTAGGGAGGGCTCGAACCTCCAACCTTTTGCTTAACAGCCGACGAACTTGCAGATTGCGCCACGGAGACAGTCATGCTCCCCTCTCAACACCGTCAGAACATTTCTCCAAAGCTATCAGCGCAAAGAAAAAAAGCAACACACTGCTCCCGGGAGGGCTCGAACCTCCAACCTTTTGCTTAACAGCTGACGAACTAGCAGATTGCGCCACGGAGACAGTCATGCTCCACTCTGACCACCGTCAGAACATTTCTTCAAAGCTATCAGCGCAAAGAAAAAAAGCGACACACTGCTCCCGGGAGGGCTCGAACCTCCAACCTTTTGCTTAACAGCTGACGAACTAGCAGATTGCGCCACGGAGACAGTCATGCTCCACTGTGACCACCGTCAGAACATTTCTCCACAGCTGTCAGCGCAAAGAAAAAAGAGACACACCGCTCTAGGGAGGGCTCGAACCTCCAACCTTTTGCTTAACAGCCGACGCACTTGCAGATTGCGCCACGCAGACAGTCATGCTCCCCTCTCACCACCGTAAGAACATTTCTCCAAAGCTATCAGCGCAAAGAAAAAAAGCGACACACTGCTCCCGGGAGGGCTCGAACCTCCAACCTTTTGCTTAACAGCTGACGAACTAGCAGATTGCGCCACGGAGACAGTCATGCTCCACTCTGACCACCGTCAGAACATTTCTTCAAAGCTATCAGCGCAAAGAAAAAAAGCGACACACTGCTCCCGGGAGGGCTCGAACCTCCAACCTTTTGCTTAACAGCTGACGAACTAGCAGATTGCGCCACGGAGACAGTCATGCTCCAATCTCACCACCGTCAGAACATTTCTCCAAAGCTATCAGCGCAAAGAAAAAAAAGAGACACACCGCTCTCGGGAGGGCTCGAACCTTCAACCTTTTGGTTAACAGTTGAACGCGCTAGCAGATTCTGCCACGGAAGCAGTCGTGCTCCACTCTCACCACCGTCAGAACATTTCTACAAAGCTATCAGCGCAAAGAAAAAAAAGAGACACACTGCTCGTGGGAGGGCTCGAACCTCCAACCTTTTGCTTAACAGCCGACGCACTAGCAGACTACGCCACGGAGACAGTCGTGTTCCACTCTCACCACCGTAAGAACATTTCTTCAAAGCTATCAGCGCAAAGAAAAAAAGCGACACACTGCTCCCGGGAGGGCTCGAACCTCCAACCTTTTGCTTAACAGCTGACGAACTAGCAAATTGCGCCACGGAGACAGTCATGCTCCACTCTGACCACCGTCAGAACATTTCTCCAAAGCTATCAGCGCAAAGAAAAAAATACACACCACTCTCGGGACGGCTCGAAACTCCAACCTTTTGCTTTACAGTTGATCGCGCTAGCCGATTCTGCCACGGAAACAGTCGTGCTCCACTCTCACCACCGTCAGAACATTTCTCCAAAGCTATCAGCGCAAAGAAAAAAAAAAGAGACACACCGCTATCGGGAGGGCTCGAACCTCCAAACATTAGGTTAACAGTTGATCGCGCTAGACGATTCTGCCACGGAGACAGTCGCGCTCCACTCTCACCACTGTCGGAACATTTCTCCATACCTGTCAGCGCAAAGAAATAAGCGAAACGCCGCTCCTGGGAGGGCTCCAACCTCCAAACTTTCGGTAGACAGCCGATCGCACTAGCCATTACACCACGGAAACAATCATGCTCCAGTCTCACAACCGTCAGAACATTTCTCCAAAGCTATCAGCGAAAAGAAAAAAAAGACACACTGCTCCTGGGAGGGCTCGAACCTCCAACCTTTTGCTTAATAGCCGACGCACTAGCAGATTGCGCCACGGAGACAGTCGTACTCCACCCTCACCACTGTCGGAACATTTCTCCATAGCTGTCAGCGCAAAGAAAAAAAAGAAACACACCGCTCCCGGGAGGGCTCGAACCTCCAACCTATTGCTTAACAGCCGACGCACTAGCAGATTGCGCCACGGAGACAGTCGTGCTCCACACTCACCACTGTCGGAACATTTCTCCATAGCTGTCAGCGCAAAGAAAAAAGCGAAACGCCGCTCCTGGGAGGGCTCCAACCTCCAACCTTCGGTAAACAGCCGATCGCGCTAGCCAAATGCGCCACGTAGACAGTCGTGCTCTACTCTCACCACCGTCAGAACATTTCTCCACAGCTGTCAGCGCAAAGAAAAAAGAGACACACCGCTCTAGGGAGGGCTCGAACCTCCAACCTTTTGCTTAACAGCCGACGCACTTGCAGATTGCGCCACGGAGACAGTCATGCTCCCCTCTCACCACCGTCAGAACATTTCTCCAAAGCTATCAGCGCAAAGAAAAAAAAGAGACACACCGCTATCGGGAGGGCTCGAACCTCCAAACATTAGGTTAACAGTTGATCGCGCTAGGCGATTCTGCCACGGAGACAGTCGCGCTCCACTCTCACCACTGTCGGAACATTTCTCTATAGCTGTCAGCGCAAAGAAAAAAGCGAAACGCTGGTTCTGGGAGGGCTCGAAACTCCAACCTTTAGGTAAACAGCCGATCGCGCTAGCCAAATGCGCCACGTAGACAGTCGTGCTCCACTCTCACCACCGTCAGAACATTTCTCCAAAGCTATCATTGCAAAGAAAAAAAAGAGACACACCGCTCTAGGGAGGGCTCGAACCTCCAACCATTCGGTTAACAGCGGAACGCGCTAGCCAATTGCGTCATGGAGGTAGTCGTGCCCCACTCTCACCACCATCAGAACATTTTTCTAAAGGTATCAGCGCAAAGAAAAAAAGAGACACACCGATCATGGGAGGGTTCCAACCTCCAACCTTTTGGTTAACAGCCCAACGCGCTAGCCGATTGTGTCACGGAGACAGTCGTGCTCGACTCTCACCACGGTGAGAACACTTCTCCAAAGATATCAGTGCAAAGAAAAAAAAGCGACACACCGCTCATGGGAGGGCTCGAACCTCCAATCTTTTGCTTAACAGCCGACGCACTAGCAGATTGCGCCACGGAGACAGTCGTGCTCTACACTCACCACCGTCAGAACATTTCTCCACAGCTGTCCGCGCAAAGGAAAAAGAGACACACCGCTCTCGGGAGGGCTCGAACCTCCAACCTTTTGCTTAACAGCTGACGCACTAGCAGATTGCGCCACGGAGACAGTCGTGCTCCACTCTCACCACCGTCAGAACATTTCTCCAAAGCTATCAGGGCAAAGAAAAAAAAAGAGACACACCACTCTAGGGAGGGCTCGAACCTCCAACCTTTTGGTTAACAGTTGATCGCGCTAGCCGATTCTACCACGGAAACAGTCGTGCTCCACTCTAACCACCGTCAGAACATTTCTCCAAAACTATCAGCGCAAAGAAAAAAAAAGAGACACACCGCTCTCAGGAGGGTCGAACCTCCAACCTTTTGATTGACAGCCGAACGCACTAGTTAATTGCGTCACGGAGGTAGTCGTGCTCCATTCTCACCGCAATCAGAACATTTTCAAGGCTATCAGCGCAAATAAAAAAAAGAGACACACTGCTCTTGGGGAGGCTCAATCCTCCAACCTTTTGCTTAACAGCCGACGCACTAGCAGATTGCGCCACGGAGACAGTAGTGCTCTACTCTCACCACCATCAGAACATTTTTCCAAAGGTATCAGCGCAAAGAAAAAAAGAGACACACCGCTCATGGGAGGGTTCGAACCTCCAACCTTTTGGTTAACAGCGCTAGCCAATTGCGCCACGGAGACAGTCGTGCTCCACTCTCACCACGGTCAGAACACTTCTCCAAAGATATCAGTGCAAAGAAAAAAAAAAGACACACCCCTCTCAGGAGGGCTCGAACCTTCAACCTTTTGGTTAACAGCTGAACACGCTAGCCAATTGCGCCACGGAGACAGTCGTGCTCCACTCTGACCTATGTCGGAACATTTCTCCATAGCTGTCAGCGCAAAGAAAAAAAAGAGACACACTGCTCCCGGGAGGGCTCGAATTCCTCCAACCTTTTGCTTAACAGCCGATGCACTAACAGATTGCGCCACGGAGACCGTCGTGCTCCACTCTCACTACCGTCAGAACATTTCTCCAAAGCTATCAGCGCAAAGAAAAAAAAAGAGACACACCGCTCTCGGGAGAGCTCGAACCTCCAAACTTTTGGTTAACAGCCGAACGCGCTAGCCAACTGCGTCACGGAGGTAGACGTGCTCCACACTCACCACTGTCGGAACAATTTTCTAAAGGTATCAGCGCAAAGAAAAAAGAGACACACCGCTCATGGGAGGGTTCAAACTTCCAACCTTTTGGTTAACAGCCCAACGTGCTAGCCAATTGCGCCATGGAGACAGTCGTGCTCTACACTCACCACGGTCAGAACACTTCTCCAAAGATATCAGTGCAAAGAAAAAAAGTGACACACCGCTCATGGGAGGGCTCGAACCTCCAACCTTTTCGTTAACAGCGACGCACTAGCAGATTGCGCCACGGAGACAGTCGTACTCCACTCTCACCACTGTCGGAACATTTCTCCATAGCTGCTAGCGCAAAGAAAAAAAAGAGACACACTGCTCCCGGGAGGGCTCGAACCTCCAACCTTTTGCTTAACAGCCGACGCTATTGCAGATTGCGCCACGGAGACAGTCGTGCTCCACTCTCACCACTGTCGGAACGTTTCTCCATACCTGTCAGCGCAAAGAAAAAAGCGAAACTCCGCTCCTGGGAGGGCTCCAACCTCCAAACTTTCGGTAAACAGCCGATCGCACTAGCCATTACACCACGGAAACAATCATGCTCCAGTCTCACTACGGTCAGAACATTTCTCCAAAGCTATCAGCGCAAAGAAAAAAAAGAGACACTTTGCTCCCGGGAGGGCTCGAACCTCCAACCTTTTGCTTAATAGCCGACGCACTAGCAGATTGCGCCACGGAGACAGTCGTACTCCACCCTCACCACTGTCGGAACATTTCTCCATAGCTGTCAGCGCAAAGAAAAAAAAGAGACAGACCGCTCTCGGGAGAGCTCGAACCTCCAACCTTTTCGTTAACAGCCGAACGCGCTAGCCAATTGCGTCACGGAGGTAGTCGTGCTCCACTCTCACCCCCATCAGAACATTTTTCTAAAGGTACCAGCGCAAAGAAAAAAAGAGACACACCGCTCATGGGAGGGTTCGAACCTCCAACCCTTTAGTTAACAGCCCATCGCGCTGGCCATTACACCACGGAAACAGTCGTGCTCCACTCCCACTACCGTCAGAACATTTCTCCAAAGCTATCAGCGCAAAGAAAAAAAAAGAAACACACTGCTCCCGGGAGGGCTCGAACTCCAACCTTTTGCTTAACAGCCGACGCACTAGCAGATTGCGCCACGGAGACAGTCGTGATCCACACTCACCACTGTCGGAACATTTCTCTATAGCTGTCAGCGCAAAGAAAAAAGCGAAACGCCGCTCCTGGGAGGGCTCCAACCTCCAAACATTGGGTAAACAGCCGATCGCGCTAGCCAAATGCGCCACGTAGACAGTCGTGCTCTACTCTCACCATCGTCAGAACATTTCTCCACAGCTGTCAGCGCAAAGAAAACAGAGACACACCGCTCTAGGGAGGGCTCGAACCTCCAACATTTTGCTTAACAGCTGACGCACTTGCAGATTGCGCCACGGAGACAGTCATGCTCCCCTCTCACCACCGTCAGAACATTTCTTCAAACTATCAGCGCAAAGAAAAAAATACACACCACTCTCGGGAGGGCTCGAAACTCCAACCTTTTGCTTTACAGTTGATCGGGCTAGCCGATTCTGCCACGGAAACAGTCGTGCTCCACTCTCACCACCGTCAGAACATTTCTCCAAAGCTATCAGCGCAAAGAAAAAAAAAGAGGCACACTGCTCCCGGGAGGGCTCGAACTTCCAACCTTTTGCTTAAAAGCTGACGCACTAACAGATTGCGCCAAGGAGACAATCGTGCTCAACTCTCACCACCATCAGAACATTTCTCCAAAGCTATCAGCGCAAAGAAAAAAAGAGACACACCCCTCTCGGGAGGGCTCGAACCTCCAACCTTTTGCTTAACAGCCGACGCACTAGCAGGTTGCGCCACGGAGAGAGTCGTGCTCCACTCTCACCACCGTCAGAACATTTCTTCAAAGCTATCAGCGCAAAGAAAAAAAAGAGACACACCGCTCTCGGGAGAGCTCAAACCTCCAACCTTTTGGTTAACAGCCGAACGCGCTAGCCAATTGCGGCACGGAGGTAGTCGTGCTCCACTCTCACCACCATCAGAACATTTTTCTAAAGGTATCAGCGCAAAGAAAAAAAGAGACACACCGCTCATGGGAGGGTTCGAACCTCCAACCTTTTGGTTAACAGCGCTAGCCAATTGCGCCACGGAGACAGTCGTGCTCCACTCTCACCACGGTCAGAACACTTCTCCAAAGATATCAGTGCAAAGAAAAAAAAAAGACACACCCCTCTCAGGAGGGCTCGAACCTTCAACCTTTTGGTTAACAGCTGAACACGCTAGCCACTTGCGCCACGGAGACAGTCGTGCTCCACTCTGACCTATGTCGGAACATTTCTCCATAGCTGTCAGCGCAAAGAAAAAAAAGAGACACACTGCTCCCGGGAGGGCTCGAATTCCTCCAACCTTTTGCTTAACAGCCGATGCACTAACAGATTGCGCCACGGAGACCGTCGTGCTCCACTCTCACTACCGTCAGAACATTTCTCCAAAGCTATCAGCGCAAAGAAAAAAAAAGAGACACACCGCTCTCGGGAGAGCTCGAACCTCCAAACTTTTGGTTAACAGCCGAACGCGCTAGCCAACTGCGTCACGGAGGTAGACGTGCTCCACACTCACCACTGTCGGAACAATTTTCTAAAGGTATCAGCGCAAAGAAAAAAGAGACACACCGCTCATGGGAGGGTTCGAACTTCCAACCTTTTGGTTAACAGCCCAACGTGCTAGCCAATTGCGCCATGGAGACAGTCGTGCTCTACACTCACCACGGTCAGAACACTTCTCCAAAGATATCAGTGCAAAGAAAAAAAGTGACACACCGCTCATGGGAGGGCTCGAACCTCCAACCTTTTCGTTAACAGCGACGCACTAGCAGATTGCGCCACGGAGACAGTCGTACTCCACTCTCACCACTGTCGGAACATTTCTCCATAGCTGCTAGCGCAAAGAAAAAAAAGAGACACACTGCTCCCGGGAGGGCTCGAACCTCCAACCTTTTGCTTAACAGCCGACGCAATTGCAGATTGCGCCACGGAGACAGTCGTGCTCCACTCTCACCACTGTCGGAACGTTTCTCCATACCTGTCAGCGCAAAGAAAAAAGCGAAACTCCGCTCCTGGGAGGGCTCCAACCTCCAAACTTTCGGTAAACAGCCGATCGCACTAGCCATTACACCACGGAAACAATCATGCTCCAGTCTCACTACGGTCAGAACATTTCTCCAAAGCTATCAGCGCAAAGAAAAAAAAGAGACACTTTGCTCCCGGGAGGGCTCGAACCTCCAACCTTTTGCTTAATAGCCGACGCACTAGCAGATTGCGCCACGGAGACAGTCGTACTCCACCCTCACCACTGTCGGAACATTTCTCCATAGCTGTCAGCGCAAAGAAAAAAAAGAGACAGACCGCTCTCGGGAGAGCTCGAACCTCCAACCTTTTCGTTAACAGCCGAACGCGCTAGCCAATTGCGTCACGGAGGTAGTCGTGCTCCACTCTCACCCCCATCAGAACATTTTTCTAAAGGTACCAGCGCAAAGAAAAAAAGAGACACACCGCTCATGGGAGGGTTCGAACCTCCAACCCTTTAGTTAACAGCCCATCGCGCTGGCCATTACACCACGGAAACAGTCGTGCTCCACTCCCACTACCGTCAGAACATTTCTCCAAAGCTATCAGCGCAAAGAAAAAAAAAGAAACACACTGCTCCCGGGAGGGCTCGAACTCCAACCTTTTGCTTAACAGCCGACGCACTAGCAGATTGCGCCACGGAGACAGTCGTGATCCACACTCACCACTGTCGGAACATTTCTCTATAGCTGTCAGCGCAAAGAAAAAAGCGAAACGCCGCTCCTGGGAGGGCTCCAACCTCCAAACATTGGGTAAACAGCCGATCGCGCTAGCCAAATGCGCCACGTAGACAGTCGTGCTCTACTCTCACCATCGTCAGAACATTTCTCCACAGCTGTCAGCGCAAAGAAAACAGAGACACACCGCTCTAGGGAGGGCTCGAACCTCCAACATTTTGCTTAACAGCTGACGCACTTGCAGATTGCGCCACGGAGACAGTCATGCTCCCCTCTCACCACCGTCAGAACATTTCTTCAAACTATCAGCGCAAAGAAAAAAATACACACCACTCTCGGGAGGGCTCGAAACTCCAACCTTTTGCTTTACAGTTGATCGGGCTAGCCGATTCTGCCACGGAAACAGTCGTGCTCCACTCTCACCACCGTCAGAACATTTCTCCAAAGCTATCAGCGCAAAGAAAAAAAAAGAGGCACACTGCTCCCGGGAGGGCTCGAACTTCCAACCTTTTGCTTAAAAGCTGACGCACTAACAGATTGCGCCACGGAGACAATCGTGCTCAACTCTCACCACCATCAGAACATTTCTCCAAAGCTATCAGCGCAAAGAAAAAAAGAGACACACCCCTCTCGGGAGGGCTCGAACCTCCAACCTTTTGCTTAACAGCCGACGCACTAGCAGGCTGCGCCACGGAGAGAGTCGTGCTCCACTCTCACCACCGTCAGAACATTTCTTCAAAGCTATCAGCGCAAAGAAAAAAAAGAGACACACCGCTCTCGGGAGAGCTCAAACCTCCAACCTTTTGGTTAACAACCGAACGCGCTAGCCAATTGCGGCACGGAGGTAGTCGTGCTCCACTCTCACCACCATCAGAACATTTTTCTAAAGGTATCAGCGCAAAGAAAAAAAGAGACACACCGCTCATGGGAGGGTTCGAACCTCCAACCTTTTGGTTAACAGCGCTAGCCAATTGCGCCACGGAGACAGTCGTGCTCCACTCTCACCACGGTCAGAACACTTCTCCAAAGATATCAGTGCAAAGAAAAAAAAAAGACACACCCCTCTCAGGAGGGCTCGAACCTTCAACCTTTTGGTTAACAGCTGAACACGCTAGCCAATTGCGCCACGGAGACAGTCGTGCTCCACTCTGACCTATGTCGGAACATTTCTCCATAGCTGTCAGCGCAAAGAAAAAAAAGAGACACACTGCTCCCGGGAGGGCTCGAATTCCTCCAACCTTTTGCTTAACAGCCGATGCACTAACAGATTGCGCCACGGAGACCGTCGTGCTCCACTCTCACTACCGTCAGAACATTTCTCCAAAGCTATCAGCGCAAAGAAAAAAAAAGAGACACACCGCTCTCGGGAGAGCTCGAACCTCCAAACTTTTGGTTAACAGCCGAACGCGCTAGCCAACTGCGTCACGGAGGTAGACGTGCTCCACACTCACCACTGTCGGAACAATTTTCTAAAGGTATCAGCGCAAAGAAAAAAGAGACACACCGCTCATGGGAGGGTTCGAACTTCCAACCTTTTGGTTAACAGCCCAACGTGCTAGCCAATTGCGCCATTGAGACAGTCGTGCTCTACACTCACCACGGTCAGAACACTTCTCCAAAGATATCAGTGCAAAGAAAAAAAGTGACACACCGCTCATGGGAGGGCTCGAACCTCCAACCTTTTCGTTAACAGCGACGCACTAGCAGATTGCGCCACGGAGACAGTCGTACTCCACTCTCACCACTGTCGGAACGTTTCTCCATACCTGTCAGCGCAAAGAAAAAAGCGAAACTCCGCTCCTGGGAGGGCTCCAACCTCCAAACTTTCGGTAAACAGCCGATCGCACTAGCCATTACACCACGGAAACAATCATGCTCCAGTCTCACTACGGTCAGAACATTTCTCCAAAGCTATCAGCGCAAAGAAAAAAAAGAGACACTTTGCTCCCGGGAGGGCTCGAACCTCCAACCTTTTGCTTAATAGCCGACGCACTAGCAGATTGCGCCACGGAGACAGTCGTACTCCACCCTCACCACTGTCGGAACATTTCTCCATAGCTGTCAGCGCAAAGAAAAAAAAGAGACAGACCGCTCTCGGGAGAGCTCGAACCTCCAACCTTTTCGTTAACAGCCGAACGCGCTAGCCAATTGCGTCACGGAGGTAGTCGTGCTCCACTCTCACCCCCATCAGAACATTTTTCTAAAGGTACCAGCGCAAAGAAAAAAAGAGACACACCGCTCATGGGAGGGTTCGAACCTCCAACCCTTTAGTTAACAGCCCATCGCGCTGGCCATTACACCACGGAAACAGTCGTGCTCCACTCCCACTACCGTCAGAACATTTCTCCAAAGCTATCAGCGCAAAGAAAAAAAAAGAAACACACTGCTCCCGGGAGGGCTCGAACCTCCAACCTTTTGCTTAACAGCCGACGCACTAGCAGATTGCGCCACGGAGACAGTCGTGATCCACACTCACCACTGTCGGAACATTTCTCCATAGCTGTCAGCGCAAAGAAAAAAGCGAAACGCCGCTCCTGGGAGGGCTCCAACCTCCAAACATTGGGTAAACAGCCGATCGCGCTAGCCAAATGCGCCACGTAGACAGTCGTGCTCTACTCTCACCATCGTCAGAACATTTCTCCACAGCTGTCAGCGCAAAGAAAACAGAGACACACCGCTCTAGGGAGGGCTCGAACCTCCAACCTTTTGCTTAACAGCTGACGCACTTGCAGATTGCACCACGGAGACAGTCATGCTCCCCTCTCACCACCGTCAGAACATTTCTCCAAAGTTATCAGCGCAAAGAAAAAAATACACACCACTCTCGGGAGGGCTCGAAACTCCAACCTTTTGCTTTACAGTTGATCGGGCTAGCCGATTCTGCCACGGAAACAGTCGTGCTCCACTCTCACCACCGTCAGAACATTTCTCCAAAGCTATCAGCGCAAAGAAAAAAAAAGAGGCACACTGCTCCCGGGAGGGCTCGAACTTCCAACCTTTTGCTTAAAAGCTGACGCACTAACAGATTGCGCCACGGAGACAGTCGTGCTCAACTCTCACCACCATCAGAACATTTCTCCAAAGCTATCAGCGCAAAGAAAAAAAGAGACACACCCCTCTCGGGAGGGCTCGAACCTCCAACCTTTTGCTTAACAGCCGACGCACTAGCAGGTTGCGCCACGGAGAGAGTCGTGCTCCACTCTCACCACCGTCAGAACATTTCTTCAAAGCTATCAGCGCAAAGAAAAAAAAGAGACACACCGCTCTCGGGAGAGCTCAAACCTCCAACCTTTTGGTTAACAGCCGAACGCGCTAGCCAATTGCGGCACGGAGGTAGTCGTGCTCCACTCTCACCACCATCAGAACATTTTTCTAAAGGTATCAGCGCAAAGAAAAAAGAGACACACCCCTCATGGGAGGGTTCGAACCTCCAACCTTTTGGTTAACAGCCCAACGTGCTAGCCAATTGCGCCATGGAGACAGTCGTGCTCCACACTCACCACGGTCAGAACACTTCTCCAAAGATATCAGTGCAAAGAAAAAAAGCGACACACCGCTCATGGGAGGGCTCGAACCTCCAACCTTTTCGTTAACAGCCGACGCACTAGCAGATTGCGCCACGGAGACAGTCGTACTCCACTCTCACCACTGTCGGAACATTTCTCCATAGCTGCCAGCGCAAAGAAAAAAAGAGACACACTGCTCTCGGGAGGGCTCGAACCTCCAACCTTTTGCTTAACAGCCGACGAAATAGCAGATTGCGCCACGGAGACAGTCGTGCTCCACTCTCACCACTGTCGGAACATTTCTCCATACCTGTCAGCGCAAAGAAAAAAGCGAAACGCCGCTCCTGGGAGGGCTCCAACCTCCAAACTTTCGGTAAACAGCCGATCGCACTAGCCATTACACCACGGAAACAATCATGCTCCAGTCTCACTACCGTCAGAACATTTTTCCAAAGCTATCAGCGCAAAGAAAAAAAAGAGACACACCGCTCCTGGGAGGGCTCGAACCTCCAACCTTTTGCTTAATAGCCGACGCACTAGCAGATGGCGCCACGGAGACAGACGTACTCGACCCTCACCACTGTCGGAACATTACTCCATAGCTGTCAGCGCAAAGAAAAAAAAGAGACACACCGCTCTCGGGAGAGCTCGAATCTCCAACCTTTTAGTTAACAGCCGAACGCGCTAGCCAATTGCGTCACGGAGGTAGTCGTGCTCCACTCTCACCCCCATCAGAACATTTTTCTAAAGGTATCAGCGCAAAGAAAAAAAGAGACACACCGCTCACGGGAGGGTTCGAACCTCCAACCCTTTGGTTAACAGGCCATCGCGCTGGCCATTACACCACCGAAACAGTCGTGCTCCACTCCCACTACCGTCAGAACATTTCTTCAAAGCTATCAGCGCAAAGAAAAAAAAGAAACACACTGCTCCCGGGAGGGCTCGAACCTCCAACCTTTAGCTTAACAGCCGATGCACTAGCAGATTGCGCCACGGAGACAGTCGTGATCCACACTCACCACTGTCGGAACATTTCTCCATAGCTGTCAGCGCAAAGAAAAAAGCGAAACGCCGCTCCTGGGAGGGCTCCAACCTCCAAACTTTCAGTAAACAGCCGACGCACTAGCAGACTACGCCACGGAGACAGTCGTGTTCCACTCTCACCACCGTCAGAACATTTCTTCAAAGCTATCAGCGCAAAGAAAAAAAGCGACACACTGCTCCCGGGAGGGCTCGAACCTCCAACCTTTTGCTTAACAGCTGACGAACTAGCAGATTGCGCCACGGAGACAGTCATGCTCCACTCTGACCACCGTCAGAACATTTCTCCAAAGCTATCAGCGCAAAGAAAAAAATACACACCACTCTCGGGAGGGCTCGAAACTCCAACCTTTTGCTTCACAGTTGATCGCGCTAGCCGATTCTGCCACGGAAACAGTCGTGCTCCACTCTCACCACCGTCAGAACATTTCTCCAAAGCTATCAGCGCAAAGAAAAAAAAGAGACACACCGCTCTCGGGAGAGCTCGAACCTCCAAGCTTTTGGTTAACAGCCGAACGCGCTAGCCAACTGCGTCACGGAGGTAGTCGTGCTCCACTCTCACCACTGTCGGAACATTTCTCCATAGCTGTCGGCGCAAAAAAAGCGAAACGCCACTCCTGGGAGGGCTCCAACCTCAAAAATTTCAGTAAACAGCCGATCGCGCTAGCCAAATGCGCCACGTAGACAGTCGTGCTCTACTCTCACCACCGTCAGAACATTTCTCCACAGCTGTCAGCGCAAAGAAAAAAGAGACACACCACTCTCGGGAGGGCTTGAACCTCCTACCTTTTGGTTAACAGCTGAACTCGCTAGCCAATTGCGCCAAGGAGATTGTCGTGCTCTACTCTCACCACCGTCAGAACATTTCTCCAAAGCTATCAGCGCAAAGAAAAAAATACACACCACTCTCGGGACGGCTCGAAACTCCAACCTTTTGCTTTACAGTTGATCGCGCTAGCCGATTCTGCCACGGAAACAGTCGTGCTCCACTCTCACCACCGTCAGAACATTTCTCCAAAGCTATCAGCGCAAAGAAAAAAAAGAGACACACCGCTATCGGGAGGGCTCGAACCTCCAAACATTAGGTTAACAGTTGATCGCGCTAGACGATTCTGCCACGGAGACAGTCGCGCTCCACTCTCACCACTGTCGGAACATTTCTCCATACCTGTCAGCGCAAAGAAATAAGCGAAACGCCGCTCCTGGGAGGGCTCCAACCTCCAAACTTTCGGTAGACAGCCGATCGCACTAGCTATTACACCACGGAAACAATCATGCTCCAGTCTCACAACCGTCAGAACATTTCTCCAAAGCTATCAGCGAAAAGAAAAAAAAGACACACTGCTCCTGGGAGGGCTCGAACCTCCAACCTTTTGCTTAATAGCCGATGCACTAGCAGATTGCGCCACGGAGACAGTCGTACCCCACCCTCACCACTGTCGGAACATTTCTCCATAGCTGTCAGCGCAAAGAAAAAAAAGAAACACACCGCTCCCGGGAGGGCTCGAACCTCCAACCTGTTGCTTAACAGCCGACGCACTAGCAGATTGCGCCACGGAGACAGTCGTGCTCCACACTCACCACTGTCGGAACATTTCTCCATAGCTGTCAGCGCAAAGAAAAAAGCGAAACGCCGCTCCTGGGAGGGCTCCAACCTCCAACCTTCGGTAAACAGCCGATCGCGCTAGCCAAATGCGCCACGTAGACAGTCGTGCTCTACTCTCACCACCGTCAGAACATTTCTCCACAGCTGTCAGCGCAAAGAAAAAAGAGACACACCGCTCTAGGGAGGGCTCGAACCTCCAACCTTTTGCTTAACAGCCGACGCACTTGCAGATTGCGCCACGGAGACAGTCATGCTCCCCTCTCACCACCGTCAGAACATTTCTCCAAAGCTATCAGCGCAAAGAAAAAAAAGAGACACACCGCTATCGGGAGGGCTCGAACCTCCAAACATTAGGTTAACAGTTGATCGCGCTAGGCGATTCTGCCACGGAGACAGTCGCGCTCCACTCTCACCACTGTCGGAACATTTCTCTATAGCTGTCAGCGCAAAGAAAAAAGCGAAACGCTGGTTCTGGGAGGGCTCGAAACTCCAACCTTTAGGTAAGCAGCCGATCGCGCTAGCCAAATGCGCCACGTAGACAGTCGTGCTCCACTCTCACCACCGTCAGAACATTTCTCCAAAGCTATCATTGCAAAGAAAAAAAAGAGACACACCGCTCTAGGGAGGGCTCGAACCTCCAACCATTTGGTTAACAGCGGAACGCGCTAGCCAATTGTGTCACGGAGACAGTCGTGCTCCACTCTCACCACGGTGAGAACACTTCTCCAAAGATATCAGTGCAAAGAAAAAAAAGCGACACACCGCTCATGGGAGGGCTCGAACCTCCAATCTTTTGCTTAACAGCCGACGCACTAGCAGATTGCGCCACGGAGACAGTCGTGCTCTACACTCACCACCGTCAGAACATTTCTCCACAGCTGTCCGCGCAAAGGAAAAAGAGACACACCGCTCTCGGGAGGGCTCGAACCTCCAACCTTTTGCTTAACAGCTGACGCACTAGCAGATTGCGCCACGGAGACAGTCGTGCTCCACTCTCACCACCGTCAGAACATTTCTCCAAAGCTATCAGCGCAAAGAAAAAAAAAGAGACACACCACTCTAGGGAGGGCTCGAACCTCCAACCTTTTGGTTAACAGTTGATCGCGCTAGCCGATTCTACCACGGAAACAGTCGTGCTCCACTCTAACCACCGTCAGAACATTTCTCCAAAACTATCAGCGCAAAGAAAAAAAAAGAGACACACCGCTCTCAGGAGGGTCGACCCTCCAACCTTTTGATTAACAGCCGAACGCGCTAGTTAATTGCGTCACGGAGGTAGTCGTGCTCCATTCTCACCGCAATCAGAACATTTTCAAGGCTATCAGCGCAAATAAAAAAAAGAGACACACTGCTCTTGGGGAGGCTCAATCCTCCAACCTTTTGCTTAACAGCCGACGCACTAGCAGATTGCGCCACGGAGACAGTAGTGCTCTACTCTCACCACCATCAGAACATTTTTCCAAAGGTATCAGCGCAAAGAAAAAAAGAGACACACCGCTCATGGGAGGGTTCGAACCTCCAACCTTTTGGTTAACAGCGCTAGCCAATTGCGCCACGGAGACAGTCGTGCTCCACTCTCACCACGGTCAGAACACTTCTCCAAAGATATCAGTGTAAAGAAAAAAAAAGACACACCCCTCTCAGGAGGGCTCGAACCTTCAACCTTTTGGTTAACAGCTGAACACGCTAGCCAATTGCGCCACGGAGACAGTCGTGCTCCACTCTGACCTATGTCGGAACATTTCTCCATAGCTGTCAGCGCAAAGAAAAAAAAGAGACACACTGCTCCCGGGAGGGCTCGAATTCCTCCAACCTTTTGCTTAACAGCCGATGCACTAACAGATTGCGCCACGGAGACCGTCGTGCTCCACTCTCACTACCGTCAGAACATTTCTCCAAAGCTATCAGCGCAAAGAAAAAAAAAGAGACACACCGCTCTCGGGAGAGCTCGAACCTCCAAACTTTTGGTTAACAGCCGAACGCGCTAGCCAACTGCGTCACGGAGGTAGACGTGCTCCACACTCACTACTGTCGGAACAATTTTCTAAAGGTATCAGCGCAAAGAAAAAAGAGACACACCGCTCATGGGAGGGTTCGAACTTCCAACCTTTTGGTTAACAGCCCAACGTGCTAGCCAATTGCGCCATGGAGACAGTCGTGCTCTACACTCACCACGGTCAGAACACTTCTCCAAAGATATCAGTGCAAAGAAAAAAAGTGACACACCGCTCATGGGAGGGCTCGAACCTCCAACCTTTTCGTTAACAGCGACGCACTAGCAGATTGCGCCACGGAGACAGTCGTACTCCACTCTCACCACTGTCGGAACATTTCTCCATAGCTGCTAGCGCAAAGAAAAAAAAGAGACACACTGCTCCCGGGAGGGCTCGAACCTCCAACCTTTTGCTTAACAGCCGACGCAATTGCAGATTGCGCCACGGAGACAGTCGTGCTCCACTCTCACCACTGTCGGAACGTTTCTCCATACCTGTCAGCGCAAAGAAAAAAGCGAAACTCCGCTCCTGGGAGGGCTCCAACCTCCAAACTTTCGGTAAACACCCGATCGCACTAGCCATTACACCACGGAAACAATCATGCTCCAGTCTCACTACGGTCAGAACATTTCTCCAAAGCTATCAGCGCAAAGAAAAAAAAGAGACACTTTGCTCCCGGGAGGGCTCGAACCTCCAACCTTTTGCTTAATAGCCGACGCACTAGCAGATTGCGCCACGGAGACAGTCGTACTCCACCCTCACCACTGTCGGAACATTTCTCCATAGCTGTCAGCGCAAAGAAAAAAAAGAGACAGACCGCTCTCGGGAGAGCTCGAACCTCCAACCTTTTCGTTAACAGCCGAACGCGCTAGCCAATTGCGTCACGGAGGTAGTCGTGCTCCACTCTCACCCCCATCAGAACAATTTTCTAAAGGTACCAGCGCAAAGAAAAAAAGAGACACACCGCTCATGGGAGGGTTCGAACCTCCAACCCTTTAGTTAACAGCCCATCGCGCTGGCCATTACACTACGGAAACAGTCGTGCTCCACTCCCACTACCGTCAGAACATTTCTCCAAAGCTATCAGCGCAAAGAAAAAAAAAAGAAACACACTGCTCCCGGGAGGGCTCGAACCTCCAACCTTTTGCTTAACAGCCGACGCACTAGCAGATTGCGCCACGGAGACAGTCGTGATCCACACTCACCACTGTCGGAACATTTCTCCATAGCTGTCAGCGCAAAGAAAAAAGCGAAACGCCGCTCCTGGGAGGGCTCCAACCTCCAAACATTGGGTAAACAGCCGATCGCGCTAGCCAAATGCGCCACGTAGACAGTCGTGCTCTACTCTCACCATAGTCAGAACATTTCTCCACAGCTGTCAGCGCAAAGAAAACAGAGACACACCGCTCTAGGGAGGGCTCGAACCTCCAACCTTTTGCTTAACAGCCGACGCACTTGCAGATTGCGCCACGGAGACAGTCATGCTCCCCTCTCACCACCGTCAGAACATTTCTCCAAAGCTATCAGCACAAAGAAAAAAATACACACCACTCTCGGGAGGGCTCGAAACTCCAACCTTTTGCTTTACAGTTGATCGGGCTAGCCGATTCTGCCACGGAAACAGTCGTGCTCCACTCTCACCACCGTCAGAACATTTCTCCAAAGCTATCAGCGCAAAGAAAAAAAAGAGGCACACTGCTCCCGGGAGGGCTCGAACTTCCAACCTTTTGCTTAAAAGCTGACGCACTAACAGATTGCGCCACGGAGACAGTCGTGCTCAACTCTCACCACCATCAGAACATTTCTCCAAAGCTATCAGCGCAAAGAAAAAAAGAGACACACCCCTCTCGGGAGGGCTCGAACCTCCAACCCTTTGCTTAACAGCCGACGCACTAGCAGGTTGCGCCACGGAGAGAGTCGTGCTCCACTCTCACCACCGTGAGAACATTTCTTCAAAGCTATCATCGCAAAGAAAAAAAAAGACACACCGCTCTCGGGAGAGCTCAAACCTCCAACCTTTTGGTTAACAGCCGAACCCGAACGCGCTAGCCAATTGCGGCACGGAGGTAGTCGTGCTCCACTCTCACCACCATCAGAACATTTTTCTAAAGGTATCAGCGCAAAGAAAAAAAGAGACACACCGCTCATGGGAGGGTTCGAACCTCCAACCTTTTCGTTAACAGCCAACGCACTAGCAGATTGCGCCACGGAGACAGTCGTACTCCACTCCCACCACTGTCGGAACATTTCTCCATAGCTGCCAGCGCAAAGAAAAAAAAGAGACACACTGCTCCCGGGAGGGCTCGAACCTCCAACCTTTTGCTTAACAGCCGACGCAATAGCAGATTGCGCCACGGAGACAGTCGTGCTCCACTCTCACCACTGTCGGAACATTTCTCCATACCTGTCAGCGCAAAGAAAAAAGCGAAACGCCGCTCCTGGGAGGAGTCTAACCTCCAAACTTTCGGTAAACAGCCGATCGCACTAGCCATTACACCACGGAAACAATCATGCTCCAGTCTCACTACCGTCAGAACATTTCTCCAAAGCTATCAGCGCAAAGAAAAAAAAAGAGACAAACTGCTCCCGGGAGGGCTCGAACCTAAAACCTTTTGCTTAATAGCCGACGCACTAGCAGATTGCGCCACGGAGACAGTCGTACTCCACCCTCACCACTGTTGGAACATTTCTTCATAGCTGTCAGCGCAAAGAAAAAAAAGAGACACACCGCTCTCGGGAGAGCTCGAACCTCCAACCTTTTGGTTAACAGCCGAACGCGCTAGCCAATTGCGTCACGGAGGTAGTCGTGCTCAACTCTCACTACCGTCAGAACATTTCTCCAAAGCTATCAGCGCAGAGAAAAAAAAGACGCACCCCTCTCAGGAAGGCTCGAACCTCCAACCTTTTGGTTAACAGCTGAACACGCTAGCCAATTGCGCCACGGAGACAGTCGTCCTCCACTCTCACCACGGTCAGAACACTTCTCCAAAGATATCAGTGCAAAGAAAAAAAAGAGACACACCGCTCTAGGGAGGGCTCGAACCTCCAAACTTTTGGTTAACAGTTGGTCGCGCTAGCCGATTCTACCACGGAAACAGTCGTGCTCCACTCTAACCACCGTCAGAACAATTCTCCAAAACTATCAGCGCACAGAAAAAAAAAGACACACCGCTCTCAGGAGGGTCGAACCTCCAACCTTTTGGTTAACAGCCGAACGCGCTAGTTAATTGCGTCACGGAGGTAGTCGTGCTCCATTCTCACCACCATCAGAACATTTTCAAGGCTATCAGCGCAAAGAAAAAAAAACAGACACACCGCTCTTGAGAAGGTTCAATCCTCCAACCTTTTGCTTAACAGCCGATGCACTAGCAGATTGCGCCACGGAGACAGTAGTGCTCCACTCTCACCACCATCAGAACATTTTTCCAAACGTATCAGCGCAAAGAAAAAAAGAGACACACCGCTCATGGGAGGGTTCGAACCTCCAACCTTTTGGTTAACAGCGCTAGCCAATTGCGCCACGGAGACAGTCGTGCTCCACTCTCACCACGGTCAGAACACTTCTCCAAAGATATCAGTGCAAAGAAAAAAAAAGACACACCTCTCTCAGGAGGGATCGAACCTCCAACCTTTTGGTTAACAGCTGAACACGCTAGCCAATTGCGCCACGGAGACAGTCGTGCTCCACTCTGACCTATGTCAGAACATTTCTCCATAGCTGTCAGCGCAAAAAAAAAAGAGACACACTGCTCCCGGCAGGGCTCGAATTCCTCCAACCTTTTGCTTAACAGCCGATGCACTAACAGATTGCGCCACGGAGACCGTCGTGCTCCACTCTCACCACCGTCAGAACATTTCTCCAAAGCTATCAGCGCAAAAAAAGAGACACCGCTCTCGGGAGAGCTCGAACCTCCAACCTTTTGGTTAACAGCCGAACGCGCTAGCCAATTGCGTCACGGAGGTAGTCGTGCTCTACTCTCACTACCGTCAGAACATTTCTCCAAAGCTATCAGTGCAAAGAAAAAAAAGAGACACACTGCTCCCGGGAGGGCTCGAACCTCCAACCTTTTGCTTAACAGCCGACGCACTAGCAGATTGCGCCACGGAGACAGTCGTGCTCCACCCTCATCACTGTCGGAACATTTCTCCATAGCTGTCAGCGCAAAAAAAGCGAAACACCACTCCTGGGAGGGCTCCAACCTCCAAACTTTCAGTAAACAGCCGATCGCGCTAGCCAAATGCGCCACGTAGACAATCGTGCTCTACTCTCACCACCGTCAGAACATTTCTCCACAGCTGTCAGCGCAAAGAAAAAAGAGACACACCGCTCTCGGGAGGGATCGAACCTCCAACCTTTTGGTTAACAGCTGAACGCGCTAGCCAACTGCGTCACGGAGGTAGTCGTGCTCCACTCTCCCACTGTCGGAACATTTCTCCATAGCTGTCAGCGCAAAAAAAAGCGAAACGCCACTCCTGGGAGGGCTCCAACCTCAAAAATTTCAGTAAACAGCCGATCGCGCTAGCCAAATGCGCCACGTAGACAGTCGTGCTCTACTCTCACCACCGTCAGAACAATTCTCCACAGCTGTCAGCGCAAAGAAAAAAGAGACACACCACTCTCGGGAGGGCTTGAACCTCCAACCTTTTAGTTAACAGCCGAACGCGCTAGCCAATTGCGTCACGGAGGTAGTCGTGCTCCACTCTCACCCCCATCAGAACATTTTTCTAAAGGTATCAGCGCAAAGAAAAAAAGAGACACACCGCTCACGGGAGGGTTCGAACCTCCAACCCTTTGGTTAACAGGCCATCGCGCTGGCCATTACACCACCGAAACAGTCGTGCTCCACTCCCACTACCGTCAGAACATTTCTTCAAAGCTATCAGCGCAAAGAAAAAAAAGAAACACACTGCTCCCGGGAGGGCTCGAACCTCCAACCTTTAGCTTAACAGCCGACGCACTAGCAGATTGCGCCACGGAGACAGTCGTGATCCACACTCACCACTGTCGGAACATTTCTCCATAGCTGTCAGCGCAAAGAAAAAAGCGAAACGCCGCTCCTGGGAGGGCTCCAACCTCCAAACTTTCAGTAAACAGCCGACGCACTAGCAGACTACGCCACGGAGACAGTCGTGTTCCACTCTCACCACCGTCAGAACATTTCTTCAAAGCTATCAGCGCAAAGAAAAAAAGCGACACACTGCTCCCGGGAGGGCTCGAACCTCCAACCTTTTGCTTAACAGCTGACGAACTAGCAGATTGCGCCACGGAGACAGTCATGCTCCACTCTGACCACCGTCAGAACATTTCTCCAAAGCTATCAGCGCAAAGAAAAAAATACACACCACTCTCGGGAGGGCTCGAAACTCCAACATTTTGCTTCACAGTTGATCGCGCTAGCCGATTCTGCCACGGAAACAGTCGTGCTCCACTCTCACCACCGTCAGAACATTTCTCCAAAGCTATCAGCGCAAAGAAAAAAAAGAGACACACCGCTCTCGGGAGAGCTCGAACCTCCAAGCTTTTGGTTAACAGCCGAACGCGCTAGCCAACTGCGTCACGGAGGTAGTCGTGCTCCACTCTCACCACTGTCGGAACATTTCTCCATAGCTGTCGGCGCAAAAAAAGCGAAACGCCACTCCTGGGAGGGCTCCAACCTCAAAAATTTCAGTAAACAGCCGATCGCGCTAGCCAAATGCGCCACGTAGACAGTCGTGCTCTACTCTCACCACCGTCAGAACATTTCTCCACAGCTGTCAGCGCAAAGAAAAAAGAGACACACCACTCTCGGGAGGGCTTGAACCTCCTACCTTTTGGTTAACAGCTGAACTCGCTAGCCAATTGCGCCAAGGAGATTGTCGTGCTCTACTCTCACCACCGTCAGAACATTTCTCCAAAGCTATCAGCGCAAAGAAAAAAATACACACCACTCTCGGGACGGCTCGAAACTCCAACCTTTTGCTTTACAGTTGATCGCGCTAGCCGATTCTGCCACGGAAACAGTCGTGCTCCACTCTCACCACCGTCAGAACATTTCTCCAAAGCTATCAGCGCAAAGAAAAAAAAGAGACACACCGCTATCGGGAGGGCTCGAACCTCCAAACATTAGGTTAACAGTTGATCGCGCTAGACGATTCTGCCACGGAGACAGTCGCGATCCACTCTCACCACTGTCGGAACATTTCTCCATACCTGTCAGCGCAAAGAAATAAGCGAAACGCCGCTCCTGGGAGGGCTCCAACCTCCAAACTTTCGGTAGACAGCCGATCGCACTAGCCATTACACCACGGAAACAATCATGCTCCAGTCTCACAACCGTCAGAACATTTCTCCAAAGCTATCAGCGAAAAGAAAAAAAAGACACACTGCTCCTGGGAGGGCTCGAACCTCCAACCTTTTGCTTAATAGCCGACGCACTAGCAGATTGCGCCACGGAGACAGTCGTACTCCACCCTCACCACTGTCGGAACATTTCTCCATAGCTGTCAGCGCAAAGAAAAAAAAGAAACACACCGCTCCCGGGAGGGCTCGAACCTCCAACCTGTTGCTTAACAGCCGACGCACTAGCAGATTGCGCCACGGAGACAGTCGTGCTCCACACTCACCACTGTCGGAACATTTCTCCATAGCTGTCAGCGCAAAGAAAAAAGCGAAACGCCGCTCCTGGGAGGGCTCCAACCTCCAACCTTCGGTAAACAGCCGATCGCGCTAGCCAAATGCGCCACGTAGACAGTCGTGCTCTACTCTCACCACCGTCAAAACATTTCTCCACAGCTGTCAGCGCAAAGAAAAAAGAGACACACCGCTCTAGGGAGGGCTCGAACCTCCAACCTTTTGCTTAACAGCCGACGCACTTGCAGATTGCGCCACGGAGACAGTCATGCTCCCCTCTCACCACCGTCAGAACATTTCTCCAAAGCTATCAGCGCAAAGAAAAAAAAGAGACACACCGCTATCGGGAGGGCTCGAACCTCCAAACATTAGGTTAACAGTTGATCGCGCTAGGCGATTCTGCCACGGAGACAGTCGCGCTCCACTCTCACCACTGTCGGAACATTTCTCCACAGCTGTCAGCGCAAAGAAAAAAGCGAAACGCTGGTTCTGGGAGGGCTCGAAACTCCAACCTTTAGGTAAACAGCCGATCGCGCTAGCCAAATGCGCCACGTAGGCAGTCGTGCTCCACTCTCACCACCGTCAGAACATTTCTCCAAAGCTATCATTGCAAAGAAAAAAAAGAGACACACCGCTCTAGGGAGGGCTCGAACCTCCAACCATTTGGTTAACAGCGGAACGCGCTAGCCAATTGCGTCATGGAGGTAGTCGTGCCCCACTCTCACCACTATCAGAACATTTTTCTAAAGGTATCAGCGCAAAGAAAAAAAGAGACACACCAATCATGGGAGGGTTCCAACCTCCAACCTTTTGGTTAACAGCCCAACGCGCTAGCCGATTGTGTCACGGAGACAGTCGTGCTCGACTCTCACCACGGTGAGAACACTTCTCCAAAGATATCAGTGCAAAGAAAAAAAAGCGACACACCGCTCATGGGAGGGCTCGAACCTCCAATCTTTTGCTTAACAGCCGACGCACTAGCAGATTGCGCCACGGAGACAGTCGTGCTCTACACTCACCACCGTCAGAACATTTCTCCACAGCTGTCCGCGCAAAGGAAAAAGAGACACACCGCTCTCGGGAGGGCTCGAACCTCCAACCTTTTGCTTAACAGCTGACGCACTAGCAGATTGCGCCACGGAGACAGTCGTGCTCCACTCTCACCACCGTCAGAACATTTCTCCAAAGCTATCAGCGCAAAGAAAAAAAAAGAGACACACCACTCTAGGGAGGGCTCGAACCTCCAACCTTTTGGTTAACAGTTGATCGCGCTAGCCGATTCTACCACGGAAACAGTCGTGCTCCACTCTAACCACCGTCAGAACATTTCTCCAAAACTATCAGCGCAAAGAAAAAAAAAGAGACACACCGCTCTCAGGAGGGTCGAACCTCCAACCTTTTGATTAACAGCCGAACGCGCTAGTTAATTGCGTCACGGAGGTAGTCGTGCTCCATTCTCACCGCAATCAGAACATTTTCAAGGCTATCAGCGCAAATAAAAAAAAGAGACACACTGCTCTTGGGGAGGCTCAATCCTCCAACCTTTTGCTTAACAGCCGACGCACTAGCAGATTGCGCCACGGAGACAGTAGTGCTCTACTCTCACCACCATCAGAACATTTTTCCAAAGATATCAGCGCAAAGAAAAAAAGATACACACCGCTCATGGGAGGGTTCGAACCTCCAACCTTTTGGTTAACAGCGCTAGCCAATTGCGCCACGGAGACAGTCGTGCTCCACTCTCACCACGGTCAGAACACTTCTCCAAAGATATCTGTGCAAAGAAAAAAAAAGACACACCCCTCTCAGGAGGGCTCGAACCTTCAACCTGTTGGTTAACAGCTGAACACGCTAGCCAATTGCGCCACGGAGACAGTCGTGCTCCACTCTGACCTATGTCGGAACATTTCTCCATAGCTGTCAGCGCAAAGAAAAAAAAGAGACACACTGCTCCCGGGAGGGCTCGAATTCCTCCAACCTTTTGCTTAACAGCCGATGCACTAACAGATTGCGCCACGGAGACCGTCGTGCTCCACTCTCACTACCGTCAGAACATTTCTCCAAAGCTATCAGCGCAAAGAAAAAAAAAGAGACACACCGCTCTCGGGAGAGCTCGAACCTCCAAACTTTTGGTTAACAGCCGAACGCGCTAGCCAACTGCGTCACGGAGGTAGACGTGCTCCACACTCACTACTGTCGGAACAATTTTCTAAAGGTATCAGCGCAAAGAAAAAAGAGACACACCGCTCATGGGAGGGTTCGAACTTCCAACCTTTTGGTTAACAGCCCAACGTGCTAGCCAATTGCGCCATGGGGACAGTCGTGCTCTACACTCACCACGGTCAGAACACTTCTCCAAAGATATCAGTGCAAAGAAAAAAAGTGACACACCGCTCATGGGAGGGCTCGAACCTCCAACCTTTTCGTTAACAGCGACGCACTAGCAGATTGCGCCACGGAGACAGTCGTACTCCACTCTCACCACTGTCGGAACATTTCTCCATAGCTGCTAGCGCAAAGAAAAAAAAGAGACACACTGCTCCCGGGAGGGCTCGAACCTCCAACCTTTTGCTTAACAGCCGACGCAATTGCAGATTGCGCCACGGAGACAGTCGTGCTCCACTCTCACCACTGTCGGAACGTTTCTCCATACCTGTCAGCGCAAAGAAAAAAGCGAAACTCCGCTCCTGGGAGGGCTCCAACCTCCAAACTTTCGGTAAACAGCCGATCGCACTAGCCATTACACCACGGAAACAATCATGCTCCAGTCTCACTACGGTCAGAACATTTCTCCAAAGCTATCAGCGCAAAGAAAAAAAAGAGACACTTTGCTCCCGGGAGGGCTCGAACCTCCAACCTTTTGCTTAATAGCCGACGCACTAGCAGATTGCGCCACGGAGACAGTCGTACTCCACCCTCACCACTGTCGGAACATTTCTCCATAGCTGTCAGCGCAAAGAAAAAAAAGAGACAGACCGCTCTCGGGAGAGCTCGAACCTCCAACCTTTTCGTTAACAGCCGAACGCGCTAGCCAATTGCGTCACGGAGGTAGTCGTGCTCCACTCTCACCCCCATCAGAACATTTTTCTAAAGGTACCAGCGCAAAGAAAAAAAGAGACACACCGCTCATGGGAGGGTTCGAACCTCCAACCCTTTAGTTAACAGCCCATCGCGCTGGCCATTACACTACGGAAACAGTCGTGCTCCACTCCCACTACCGTCAGAACATTTCTCCAAAGCTATCAGCGCAAAGAAAAAAAAAGAAACACACTGCTCCCGGGAGGGCTCGAACCTCCAACCTTTTGCTTAACAGCCGACGCACTAGCAGATTGCGCCACGGAGACAGTCGTGATCCACACTCACCACTGTCGGAACATTTCTCCATAGCTGTCAGCGCAAAGAAAAAAGCGAAACGCCGCTCCTGGGAGGGCTCCAACCTCCAAACATTGGGTAAACAGCCGATCGCGCTAGCCAAATGCGCCACGTAGACAGTCGTGCTCTACTCTCACCATCGTCAGAACATTTCTCCACAGCTGTCAGCGCAAAGAAAACAGAGACACACCGCTCTAGGGAGGGCTGGAACCTCCAACCTTTTGCATAACAGCCGACGCACTTGCAGATTGCGCCACGGAGACAGTCATGCTCCCCTCTCACCACCGTCAGAACATTTCTCCAAAGCTATCAGCGCAAAGAAAAAAATACACACCACTCTCGGGAGGGCTCGAAACTCCAACCTTTTGCTCTACAGTTGATCGGGCTAGCCGATTCTGCCACGGAAACAGTCGTGCTCCACTCTCACCACCGTCAGAACATTTCTCCAAAGCTATCAGCGCAAAGAAAAAAAAGAGGCACACTGCTCCCGGGAGGGCTCGAACTTCCAACCTTTTGCTTAAAAGCTGACGCACTAACAGATTGCGCCACGGAGACAGTCGTGCTCAACTCTCACCACCATCAGAACATTTCTCCAAAGCTGTCAGCGCAAAGAAAAAAAGAGACACACCCCTCTCGGGAGGGCTCGAACCTCCAACCTTTTGCTTAACAGCCGACGCACTAGCAGGTTGCGCCACGGAGAGAGTCGTGCTCCACTCTCACCACCGTCAGAACATTTCCTCAAAGCTATCAGCGCAAAGAAAAAAAAGAGACACACCGCTCTCGGGAGAGCTCAAACCTCCAACCTTTTGGTTAACAGCCGAACGCGCTAGCCAATTGCGGCACGGAGGTAGTCGTGCTCCACTCTCACCACCATCAGAACATTTTTCTAAAGGTATCAGCGCAAAGAAAAAAGAGACACACCCCTCATGGGAGGGCTCGAACCTCCAACCTTTTGGTTAACAGTTGATCGCGCTAGCCGATTCTACCACGGAAACAGTCGTGCTCCACTCTAACCACCGTCAGAACATTTCTCCAAAACTATCAGCGCAAAGAAAAAAAAAGAGACACACCGCTCTCAGGAGGGTCGAACCTCCAACCTTTTGATTAACAGCCGAACGCGCTAGTTAATTGCGTCACGGAGGTAGTCGTGCTCCATTCTCACCGCAATCAGAACATTTTCAAGGCTATCAGCGCAAATAAAAAAAAGAGACACACTGCTCTTGGGGAGGCTCAATCCTCCAACCTTTTGCTTAACAGCCGACGCACTAGCAGATTGCGCCACGGAGACAGTAGTGCTCTACTCTCACCACCATCAGAACATTTTTCCAAAGATATCAGCGCAAAAAAAAAAGATACACACCGCTCATGGGAGGGTTCGAACCTCCAACCTTTTGGTTAACAGCGCTAGCCAATTGCGCCACGGAGACAGTCGTGCTCCACTCTCACCACGGTCAGAACACTTCTCCAAAGATATCTGTGCAAAGAAAAAAAAAGACACACCCCTCTCAGGAGGGCTCGAACCTTCAACCTTTTGGTTAACAGCTGAACACGCTAGCCAATTGCGCCACGGAGACAGTCGTGCTCCACTCTGACCTATGTCGGAACATTTCTCCATAGCTGTCAGCGCAAAGAAAAAAAAGAGACACACTGCTCCCGGGAGGGCTCGAATTCCTCCAACCTTTTGCTTAACAGCCGATGCACTAACAGATTGCGCCACGGAGACCGTCGTGCTCCACTCTCACTACCGTCAGAACATTTCTCCAAAGCTATCAGCGCAAAGAAAAAAAAAGAGACACACCGCTCTCGGGAGAGCTCGAACCTCCAAACTTTTGGTTAACAGCCGAACGCGCTAGCCAACTGCGTCACGGAGGTAGACGTGCTCCACACTCACTACTGTCGGAACAATTTTCTAAAGGTATCAGCGCAAAGAAAAAAGAGACACACCGCTCATGGGAGGGTTCGAACTTCCAACCTTTTGGTTAACAGCCCAACGTGCTAGCCAATTGCGCCATGGAGACAGTCGTGCTCTACACTCACCACGGTCAGAACACTTCTCCAAAGATATCAGTGCAAAGAAAAAAAGTGACACACCGCTCATGGGAGGGCTCGAACCTCCAACCTTTTCGTTAACAGCGACGCACTAGCAGATTGCGCCACGGAGACAGTCGTACTCCACTCTCACCACTGTCGGAACATTTCTCCATAGCTGCTAGCGCAAAGAAAAAAAAGAGACACACTGCTCCCGGGAGGGCTCGAACCTCCAACCTTTTGCTTAACAGCCGACGCAATTGCAGATTGCGCCACGGAGACAGTCGTGCTCCACTCTCACCACTGTCGGAACGTTTCTCCATACCTGTCAGCGCAAAGAAAAAAGCGAAACTCCGCTCCTGGGAGGGCTCCAACCTCCAAACTTTCGGTAAACAGCCGATCGCACTAGCCATTACACCACGGAAACAATCATGCTCCAGTCTCACTACGGTCAGAACATTTCTCCAAAGCTATCAGCGCAAAGAAAAAAAAGAGACACTTTGCTCCCGGGAGGGCTCGAACCTCCAACCTTTTGCTTAATAGCCGACGCACTAGCAGATTGCGCCACGGAGACAGTCGTACTCCACCCTCACCACTGTCGGAACATTTCTCCATAGCTGTCAGCGCAAAGAAAAAAAAAGAGACAGACCGCTCTCGGGAGAGCTCGAACCTCCAACCTTTTCGTTAACAGCCGAACGCGCTAGCCAATTGCGTCACGGAGGTAGTCGTGCTCCACTCTCACCCCCATCAGAACATTTTTCTAAAGGTACCAGCGCAAAGAAAAAAAGAGACACACCGCTCATGGGAGGGTTCGAACCTCCAACCCTTTAGTTAACAGCCCATCGCGCTGGCCATTACACTACGGAAACAGTCGTGCTCCACTCCCACTACCGTCAGAACATTTCTCCAAAGCTATCAGCGCAAAGAAAAAAAAAGAAACACACTGCTCCCGGGAGGGCTCGAACCTCCAACCTTTTGCTTAACAGCCGACGCACTAGCAGATTGCGCCACGGAGACAGTCGTGATCCACACTCACCACTGTCGGAACATTTCTCCATAGCTGTCAGCGCAAAGAAAAAAGCGAAACGCCGCTCCTGGGAGGGCTCCAACCTCCAAACATTGGGTAAACAGCCGATCGCGCTAGCCAAATGCGCCACGTAGACAGTCGTGCTCTACTCTCACCATCGTCAGAACATTTCTCCACAGCTGTCAGCGCAAAGAAAACAGAGACACACCGCTCTAGGGAGGGCTGGAACCTCCAACCTTTTGCATAACAGCCGACGCACTTGCAGATTGCGCCACGGAGACAGTCATGCTCCCCTCTCACCACCGTCAGAACATTTCTCCAAAGCTATCAGCGCAAAGAAAAAAATACACACCACTCTCGGGAGGGCTCGAAACTCCAACCTTTTGCTCTAAAGTTGATCGGGCTAGCCGATTCTGCCACGGAAACAGTCGTGCTCCACTCTCACCACCGTCAGAACATTTCTCCAAAGCTATCAGCGCAAAGAAAAAAAAGAGGCACACTGCTCCCGGGAGGGCTCGAACTTCCAACCTTTTGCTTAAAAGCTGACGCACTAACAGATTGCGCCACGGAGACAGTCGTGCTCAACTCTCACCACCATCAGAACATTTCTCCAAAGCTATCAGCGCAAAGAAAAAAAGAGACACACCCCTCTCGGGAGGGCTCGAACCTCCAACCTTTTGCTTAACAGCCGACGCACTAGCAGGTTGCGCCACGGAGAGAGTCGTGCTCCACTCTCACCACCGTCAGAACATTTCTTCAAAGCTATCAGCGCAAAGAAAAAAAAGAGACACACCGCTCTCGGGAGAGCTCAAACCTCCAACCTTTTGGTTAACAGCCGAACGCGCTAGCCAATTGCGGCACGGAGGTAGTCGTGCTCCACTCTCACCACCATCAGAACATTTTTCTAAAGGTATCAGCGCAAAGAAAAAAGAGACACACCCCTCATGGGAGGGTTCGAACCTCCAACCTTTTGGTTAACAGCCCAACGTGCTAGCCAATTGCGCCATGGAGACAGTCGTGCTCCACACTCACCACGGTCAGAACACTTCTCCAAAGATATCAGTGCAAAGAAAAAAAGCGACACACCGCTCATGGGAGGGCTCGAACCTCCAACCTTTTCGTTAACAGCCGACGCACTAGCAGATTGCGCCACGGAGACAGTCGTACTCCACTCTCACCACTGTCGGAACATTTCTCCATAGCTGCCAGCGCAAAGAAAAAAAGAGACACACTGCTCTCGGGAGGGCTCGAACCTCCAACCTTTTGCTTAACAGCCGACGAAATAGCAGATTGCGCCACGGAGACAGTCGTGCTCCACTCTCACCACTGTCGGAACATTTCTCCATACCTGTCAGCGCAAAGAAAAAAGCGAAACGCCGCTCCTGGGAGGGCTCCAACCTCCAAACTTTCGGTAAACAGCCGATCGCACTAGCCATTACACCACGGAAACAATCATGCTCCAGTCTCACTACCGTCAGAACATTTTTCCAAAGCTATCAGCGCAAAGAAAAAAAAGAGACACACCGCTCCTGGGAGGGCTCGAACCTCCAACCTTTTGCTTAATAGCCGACGCACTAGCAGATGGCGCCACGGAGACAGACGTACTCGACCCTCACCACTGTCGGAACATTTCTCCATAGCTGTCAGCGCAAAGAAAAAAAAGAGACACACCGCTCTCGGGAGAGCTCGAACCTCACACCTTTTAGTTAACAGCCGAACGCGCTAGCCAATTGCGTCACGGAGGTAGTCGTGCTCCACTCTCACCCCCATCAGAACATTTTTTAAAGGTATCAGCGCAAAGAAAAAAAGAGACACACCGCTCACGGGAGGGTTCGAACCTCCAACCCTTTGGTTAACAGCCCATCGCGCTGGCCATTACACCACCGAAACAGTCGTGCTCCACTCCCACTACCGTCAGAACATTTCTTCAAAGCTATCAGCGCAAAGAAAAAAAAGAAACACACTGCTCCCGGGAGGGCTCGAACCTCCAACCTTTAGCTTAACAGCCGACGCACTAGCAGATTGCGCCACGGAGACAGTCGTGATCCACACTCACCACTGTCGGAACATTTCTCCATAGCTGTCAGCGCAAAGAAAAAAGCGAAACGCCGCTCCTGGGAGGGCTCCAACCTCCAAACTTTCAGTAAACAGCCGACGCACTAGCAGACTACGCCACGGAGACAGTCGTGTTCCACTCTCACCACCGTCAGAACATTTCTTCAAAGCTATCAGCGCAAAGAAAAAAAGCGACACACTGCTCCCGGGAGGGCTCGAACCTCCAACCTTTTGCTTAACAGCTGACGAACTAGCAGATTGCGCCGCGGAGACAGTCATGCTCCACTCTGACCACCGTCAGAACATTTCTCCAAAGCTATCAGCGCAAAGAAAAAAATACACACCACTCTCGGGAGGGCTCGAAACTCCAACCTTTTGCTTCACAGTTGATCGCGCTAGCCGATTCTGCCACGGAAACAGTCGTGCTCCACTCTCACCACCGTCAGAACATTTCTCCAAAGCTATCAGCGCAAAGAAAAAAAAGAGACACACCGCTCTCGGGAGAGCTCGAACCTCCAAGCTTTTGGTTAACAGCCGAACGCGCTAGCCAACTGCGTCACGGAGGTAGTCGTGCTCCACTCTCACCACTGTCGGAACATTTCTCCATAGCTGTCGGCGCAAAAAAAGCGAAACGCCACTCCTGGGAGGGCTCCAACCTCAAAAATTTCAGTAAACAGCCGATCGCGCTAGCCAAATGCGCCACGTAGACAGTCGTGCTCTACTCTCACCACCGTCAGAACATTTCTCCACAGCTGTCAGCGCAAAGAAAAAAGAGACACACCACTCTCGGGAGGGCTTGAACCTCCTACCTTTTGGTTAACAGCTGAACTCGCCTGCCAATTGCGCCAAGGAGATTGTCGTGCTCTACTCTCACCACCGTCAGAACATTTCTCCAAAGCTATCAGCGCAAAGATAAAAAGCGACACACTGCTCCCGGGACGGCTTGAACCTCCAACCTTTCAGTTAACAGTTGATCGCGCTAGCCGATTCTGCCACGAAACAGTCGTGCTCCAATCTCACCACCGTCAAAACATTTCTCCAAAGCTATCAGCGCAAAGAAAAAAAAGAGACACACCGCTCTCGGGAGGGCTCGAACCTTCAACCTTTTGGTTAACAGTTGAACGCGCTAGCCGATTCTGCCACGGAAGCAGTCGTGCTCCACTCTCACCACCGTCAGAACATTTCTACAAAGCTATCAGCGCAAAGAAAAAAAAGAGACACACTGCTCGCAGGAGGGCTCGAACCTCCAACCTTTTGCTTAACAGCCGACGCACTAGCAGACTACGCCACGGAGACAGTCGTGTTCCACTCTCACCACCGTCAGAACATTTCTTCAAAGCTATCAGCGCAAAGAAAAAAAGCGACACACTGCTCCCGGGAGGGCTCGAACCTCCAACCTTTTGCTTAACAGCTGACGAACTAGCAGATTGCGCCACGGAGACAGTCATGCTCCACTCTGACCACCGTCAGAACATTTCTCCAAAGCTATCAGTACAAAGAAAAAAATACACACCACTCTCGGGAGGGCTCAAAACTCCAACCTTTTGCTTTACAGTTGATCGCGCCAGCCGATTCTGCCACGGAAACAGTCGTGCTCCACTCTCACCACCGTCAGAACATTTCTCCAAAGCTATCAGCGCAAAGAAAAAAAAAGAGGCACACTGCTCCCGGGAGGGCTCGAACTTCCAACTTTTTGCTTAACAGCTGATGCACTAGCAGATTGCGCCACGGAGACAGTCATGCTCAACTCTCAATACCATCAGAACATTTCTCCAAAGCTATCAGCGCAAAGAAAAAAAGAGACACACCCCTCTCGGGAGGGCTCGAACCTCCAACCTTTTGCTTAACAGCTGACGCACTAGCAGGTTGCGCCACGGAGACAGTCGTGCTCCACTCTCACCACCGTGAGAACATTTCTTCAAAGCTATCATCGCAAAGAAAAAAAAAGACACACCGCTCTCGGGAGAGCTCAAACCTCCAACCTTTTGGGTAACAGCCGAACCCGAACGCGCTAGCCAATTGCGGCACGGAGGTAGTCGTGCTCCACTCTCACCACCATCAGAACATTTTTCTAAAGGTATCAGCGCAAAGAAAAAAAGAGACACACCGCTCATGGGAGGGTTCGAACCTCCAACCTTTTCGTTAACAGCCAACGCACTAGCAGATTGCGCCACGGAGACAGTCGTACTCCACTCCCACCACTGTCGGAACATTTCTCCATAGCTGCCAGCGCAAAGAAAAAAAAGAGACACACTGCTCCCGGGAGGGCTCGAACCTCCAACCTTTTGCTTAACAGCCGACGCAATAGCAGATTGCGCCACGGAGACAGTCGTGCTCCACTCTCACCACTGTCGGAACATTTCTCCATACCTGTCAGCGCAAAGAAAAAAGCGAAACGCCGCTCCTGGGAGGAGTCTAACCTCCAAACTTTCGGTAAACAGCCGATCGCACTAGCCATTACACCACGGAAACAATCATGCTCCAGTCTCACTACCGTCAGAACATTTCTCCAAAGCTATCAGCGCAAAAAAAAAAGAGACAAACTGCTCCCGGGAGGGCTCGAACCTAAAACCTTTTGCTTAATAGCCGACGCACTAGCAGATTGCGCCACGGAGACAGTCGTACTCCACCCTCACCACTGTTGGAACATTTCTTCATAGCTGTCAGCGCAAAGAAAAAAAAGAGACACACCGCTCTCGGGAGAGCTCGAACCTCCAACCTTTTGGTTAACAGCCGAACGCGCTAGCCAATTGCGTCACGGAGGTAGTCGTGCTCCACTCTCACTACCGTCAGAACATTTCTTCAAAGCTACCAGCGCAGAGAAAAAAAAGACGCACCCCTCTCAGGAAGGCTCGAACCTCCAACCTTTTGGTTAACAGCTGAACACGCTAGCCAATTGCGCCACGGAGACAGTCGTCCTCCACTCTCACCACGGTCAGAACACTTCTCCAAAGATATCAGTGC
Source organism: Rhipicephalus microplus (assembly GCF_043290135.1). Taxonomy (NCBI): domain Eukaryota; kingdom Metazoa; phylum Arthropoda; class Arachnida; order Ixodida; family Ixodidae; genus Rhipicephalus; species Rhipicephalus microplus. The sequence goes on along the minus strand of NW_027464590.1, from coordinate 10,161,264 downwards.
AAAGAAAAAAAAGAGACACACCGCTCTAGGGAGGGCTCGAACCTCCAAACTTTTGGTTAACAGTTGGTCGCGCTAGCCGATTCTACCACGGAAACAGTCGTGCTCCACTCTAACCACCGTCAGAACAATTCTCCAAAACTATCAGCGCACAGAAAAAAAAAGACACACCGCTCTCAGGAGGGTCGAACCTCCAAACTTTTGGTTAACAGCCGAACGCGCTAGTTAATTGCGTCACGGAGGTAGTCATGCTCCATTCTCACCACCATCAGAACATTTTCAAGGCTATCAGCGCAAAGAAAAAAAACAGACACACCGCTCTTGAGAAGGTTCAATCCTCCAACCTTTTGCTTAACAGCCGATGCACTAGCAGATTGCGCCACGGAGACAGTAGTGCTCCACTCTCACCACCATCAGAACATTTTTCCAAACGTATCAGCGCAAAGAAAAAAAGAGACACACCGCTCATGGGAGGGTTCGAACCTCCAACCTTTTGGTTAACAGCGCTAGCCAATTGCGCCACGGAGACAGTCGTGCTCCACTCTCACCACGGTCAGAACACTTCTCCAAAGATATCAGTGCAAAGAAAAAAAAAGATACACCCCTCTCAGGAGGGATCGAACCTCCAACCTTTTGGTTAACAGCTGAACACGCTAGCCAATTGCGCCACGGAGACAGTCGTGCTCCACTCTGACCTATGTCGGAACATTTCTCCAAAGCTATCAGCGCAAAAAAAGAGACACCGCTCTCGGGAGAGCTCGAACCTCCAACCTTTTGGTTAACAGCCGAACGCGCTAGCCAATTGCGTCACGGAGGTAGTCGTGCTCTACTCTCACTACCGTCAGAACATTTCTCCAAAGCTATCAGTGCAAAGAAAAAAAAGAGACACACTGCTCCCGGGAGGGCTCGAACCTCCAACCTTTTGCTTAACAGCCGACGCACTAGCAGATTGCGCCACGGAGACAGTCGTGCTCCACCCTCATCACTGTCGGAACATTTCTCCATAGCTGTCAGCGCAAAAAAAGCGAAACGCCACTCCTGGGAGGGCTCCAACCTCCAAACTTTCAGTAAACAGCCGATCGCGCTAGCCAAATGCGCCACGTAGACAATCGTGCTCTACTCTCACCACCGTCAGAACATTTCTCCACAGCTGTCAGCGCAAAGAAAAAAGAGACACACCGCTCTCGGGAGGGATCGAACCTCCAACCTTTTGGTTAACAGCTGAACGCGCTAGCCAACTGCGTCACGGAGGTAGTCGTGCTCCACTCTCACCACTGTCGGAACATTTCTCCATAGCTGTCAGCGCAAAAAAAAGCGAAACGCCACTCCTGGGAGGGCTCCAACCTCAAAACTTTCAGTAAACAGCCGATCGCGCTAGCCAAATGCGCCACGTAGACAGTCGTGCTCTACTCTCACCACCGTCAGAACATTTCTCCACAGCTGTCAGCGCAAAGAAAAAAGAGACACACCACTCTCGGGAGGGCTTGAACCTCCAACCTTTTGGTTAACAGCTGAACTCGCTAGCCAATTGCGCCAAGGAGATTGTCGTGTTCTACTCTCACCACCGTCAGAACATTTCTCCAAAGCTATCAGCGCAAAGATAAAAAGCGACACACTGCTCCCGGGACGGCTTGAACCTCCAACCTTTCAGTTAACAGTTGATTGCGCTAGCCGATTCTACCACGAAACAGTCGTGCTCCAATCTCACCACCGTCAGAACATTTCACCAAAGCTATCAGCGCAAAGAAAAAAAAGAGACACACCGCTCTCGGGAGGGCTCGAACCTTCAACCTTTTGGTTAACAGCTGAACGCGCTAGCCGATTCTGCCATGGAAGCAGTCGTGCTCCACTCTCACCACCGTCAGAACATTTCTACAGAGCTATCAGCGATGAGAAAAAAAAGAGACACACTGCTCGCAGGAGGGCTCGAACCTCCAACCTTTTGCTTAACAGCCGACGCACTAGCAGACTACGCCACGGAGACAGTCGTGTTCCACTCTCACCACCGTCAGAACATTTCTCCAAAGCTATCAGCGCAAAGAAAAAAAAAGAGGCACACTGCTCCCGGGAGGGCTCGAACTTCCAACTTTTTGCTTAACAGCTGACGCACTAACAGATTGCGCCACGGAGACAGTCATGCTCAACTCTCACCACCATCAGAACATTTCTCCAAAGCTATCAGCGCAAAGAAAAAAAGAGACACACCCCTCTCGGGAGGGCTCGAACCTCCAACCTTTTGCTTAACAGCCGACGCACTAGCAGGTTGCGCCACGGAGACAGTCGTGCTCCACTCTCACCACCGTGAGAACATTTCTTCAAAGCTATCAGCGCAAAGAAAAAAAAGAGACACACCGCTCTCGGGAGAGCTCAAACCTCCAACCTTTTGTTTAACAGCCGAACGCGCTAGCCAATTGGGGAACGGAAGTAGTCGTGCTCCACTCTCACCACCATCAGAACATTTTTCTAAAGGTATCAGCGCAAAGAAAAAAAGAGACACACCGCTCATGGGAGGGTTCGAACCTCCAACCTTTTGGTTAACAGCCCAACGTGCTAGCCAATTGCGCCATGGAGACAGTCGTGCTCCACACTCACTACGGTCAGAACACTTCTCCAAAGATATCAGTGCAAAGAAAAAAAGCGACACACCGCTCATGGGAGTGCTCGAACCTCCAACCTTTTGCTTAACAGCCGACGCAATAGCAGATTGCGCCACGGAGACAGTCGTGCTCAACTCTCACCACTGTCAGAACATTTCTCCATACCTGTCAGCGCAAAGAAAAAAGCGAAACGCCGCTCCTGGGAGGGCTCCAACCTCCAAACGTTCGGTAATCAGCCGATCGCACTAGCCATTACACCACGGAAACAATCATGCTCCAGTCTCACTACCGTCAGAACATTTCTCCAAAGCTATCAGCGCAAAGAAAAAAGAGAGACAAACTGCTCCCGGGTGGGCTCGAACCTCCAACCTTTTGCTTAATAGCCGACGCACTAGCAGATTGCGCCACGGAGACAGTCGTACTCCACCCTCACCACTGTTGGAACATTTCTCCATAGCTGTCAGCGCAAAGAAAAAAAAGAGACACACCGCTCTCGGGAGAGCTCGAACCTCCAACCTTTTGGTTAACAGCCGAACGCGCTAGCCAATTGCTTCACGGAGGTAGTCGTGCTCCACTCTCACTACCGTCAGAACATTTCTCCAAAGCTATCAGCGCAAAGAAAAAAAAGACGCACCCCTCTCAGGAAGGCTCGAACCTCCAACCTTTTGGTTAACAGCTGAACACGCTAGCCAATTGCGCCACGGAGACAGTCGTCCTCCACTCTCACCACGGTCAGAACACTTCTCCAAAGATATCAGTGCAAAGAAAAAAAAGAGACACACCGCTCTAGGGAGGGCTCGAACCTCCAAACTTTTGGTTAACAGTTGGTCGCGCTAGCCGATTCTACCACGGAAACAGTCGTGCTCCACTCTAACCACCGTCAGAACAATTCTCCAAAACTATCAGCGCACAGAAAAAAAAGACACACCGCACTCAGGAGGGTCGAACCTCCAACCTTTTGGTTAACAGCCGAACGCGCTAGTTAATTGCGTCACGGAGGTAGTCGTGCTCCATTCTCACCACCATCAGAACATTTTCAAGGCTATCAGCGCAAAGAAAAAAAAAGAGACACACCACTCTTGAGAAGGCTCAATCCTCCAACCTTTTGCTTAACAGCCAATGCACTAGCAGATTGCGCAACGGAGACAGTAGTGCTCCACTCTCACCACCATCAGAACATTTTTCCAAACGTATCAGCGCAAAGAAAAAAAGAGACACACCACTCATGGGAGGGTTCGAACCTCCAACCTTTTGGTTAACAGCGCTAGCCAATTGCGCCACGGAGACAGTCGTGCTCCACTCTCACCAGGGTCAGAACACTTCTCCAAAGATATCAGTGCAAAGAAAAAAAAGACACACCCCTATCAGGAGGGATCGAACCTCCAACCTTTTGGTTAACAGCTGAACACGCTAGCCAATTGCGCCACGGAGACAGTCGTGCTCCACTCTGACCTATGTCGGAACATTTCTCCATAGCTGTCAGCGCAAAAAAAAGAGACACACTGCTCCCGGGAGGGCTCGAATTCCTCCAACCTTTTGCTTAACAGCCGATGCACTAAGAGATTGCGCCACGGAGACCGTCGTGCTCCACTCTCACCACCGTCAGAACAATTCTCCAAAGCTATCAGCGCAAAAAAAAGAGACACCGCTCTCGGGAGAGCCCGAACCTCCAACCTTTTGGTTAACAGCCGAACGCGCTAGCCAATTGCGTCACGGAGGTAGTCGTGCTCCACTCTCATTACCGTCAGAACATTTCTCCAAAGCTATCAGTGCAAAGAAAAAAAAGAGACACACTGCTCCCGGGAGGGCTCGAACCTCCAACCTTTTGCTTAACAGCCGACGCACTAGCAGATTGCGCCACGGAGACAGTCGTGCTCCACCCTCATCACTGTCGGAACATTTCTCCATAGCTGTCAGCGCAAAAAAAGCGAAACGCCACTCCTGGGAGGGCTCCAACCTCCAAACTTTCAGTAAACAGCCGATTGCGCTAGCCAAATGCGCCACGTAGACAATCGTGCTCTACTCTCACCACCGTCAGAACATTTCTCCACAGCTGTCAGCGCAAAGAAAAAAGAGACACACCGCTCTCGGGAGGGATCGAACCTCCAACCTTTTGGTTAACAGCTGAACGCGCTAGCCAACTGCGTCACGGAGGTAGTCGTGCTCCACTCTCACCACTGTCGGAACATTTCTCCATAGCTGTCAGCGCAAAAAAAAGCGAAACGCCACTCCTGGGAGGGCTCCAACCTCAAAAATTTCAGTAAACAGCCGATCGCGCTAGCCAAATGCGCCACGTAGACAGTCGTGCTCTACTCTCACCACCGTCAGAACATTTCTCCACAGCTGTCAGCGCAAAGAAAAAAGAGACACACCACTCTCGGGAGGGCTTGAACCTCCAACCTTTTGGTTAACAGCTGAACTCGCTAGCCAATTGCGCCAAGGAGATTGTCGTGCTCTACTCTCACCACCGTCAGAACATTTCTCCAAAGCTATCAGCGCAAAGATAAAAAGCGACACACTGCTCCTGGGACGTCTTGAACCTCCAACCTTTCAGTTAACAGTTGATTGCGCTAGCCGATTCTACCACGAAACAGTCATGCTCCAATCTCACCACCGTCAGAACATTTCGCCAAAGCTATCAGCGCAAAGAAAAAAAAGAGACACACCGCTCTCGGGAGGGCTCGAACCTTCAACGTTTTGGTTAACAGTTGAACGCGCTAGCCGTTTCTGCCACGGAAGCAGTCGTGCTCCACTCTCACCACCGTCAGAACATTTCTACAAAGCTATCAGCGCAAAGAAAAAAAAGAGACACACTGCTCGCAGGAGGGCTCGAACCTCCAACCTTTTGCTTAACAGCCGACGCACTAGCAGACTACGCCACGGAAACAGTTGTGTTCCACTCTCACCACCGTCAGAACATTTCATCAAAGCTATCAGCGCAAAGAAAAAAAGCGACACACTGCTCCCGGGAGGGCTCGAACCTCCAACCTTTTGATTAACAGCTGACGAACTAGCAGATTGCGCCACGGAGACAGTCATGCTCCACTCTGACCACCGTCAGAACATTTCTCCAAAGCTATCAGCGCAAAGAAAAAAAATACACACCACTCTCGGGAGGGCTCAAAACTCCAACCTTTTGCTTTACAGTTGATCGCGCTAGCCGATTCTGCCACGGAAACAGTCGTGCTCCACTCTCACCACCGTCAGAACATTTCTCCAAAGCTATCAGCGCAAAGAAAAAAAAGAGGCACACTGCTCCCGGGAGGGCTCGAACTTCCAACTTTTTGCTTAACAGCTGACGCACTAACAGATTGCGCCACGGAGACAGTCATGCTCAACTCTCACCACCATCAGAACATTTCTCCAAAGCTATCAGCGCAAAGAAAAAAAGAGACACACCCCTCTTGGGAGGGCTCGAACCTCCAACCTTTTGGTTAACAGTTGATTGCGCTAGACGATTCTACCACGGAAACAATCGTGCTCCACTCTCACCACCGTGAGAACATTTCTTCAAAGCTATCAGCGCAAAGAAAAAAAAGAGACACACCGCTCTCGGGAGAGCTCAAACCTCCAACCTTTTGGTTAACAGCCGAACGCGCTGGCCAATTGCGGCACGGAGGTAGCCGTGCTCCACTCTCACCACCATCAGAACATTTTTCTAAAGGTATCAGCGCAAAGAAAAAAAGAGACACACCGCTCATGGGAGGGTTCGAACCTCCAACCTTTTGGTTAACAGCCCAACGTGCTAGCCAATTGCGCCATGGAGACAGTCGTGCTCCACACTCACCACGGTCAGAACACTTCTCCAAAGATATCAGTGCAAAGAAAAAAAGCGACACACCACTCATGGGAGTGCTCGAACCTTCTACCTTTTCGTTAACAGCCAACGCACTAGCAGATTGCGCCACGGAGACAGTCGTACTCCACTACCACCACTGTCGGAACATTTCTTCATAGCTGCCAGCGCAAAGAAAAAAAAGAGACACACTGCTCCCGGGAGGGCTCGAACCTCCAACCTTTTGCTTAACAGCCGACGCAATAGCAGATTGCGCCACGGAGACAGTCGTGCTCCACTCTCACCACTGTCGGAACATTTCTCCATACCGGTCAGCGCAAAGAAAAAGCGAAACGCCGCTCCTGGGAGGAGTCTAACCTCCAAACTTTCGGTAAACAGCCGATCGCACTAGCCATTACACCACGGAAACAATCATGCTCCAGTCTCACTACCGTCAGAACATTTCTCCAAAGCTATCAGCGCAAAGAAAAAAAAAGAGACAAACTGCTCCCGGGAGGGCTCGAACCTCCAACCTTTTGCTTAATAGCCGACGCACTAGCAGATTGCGCCACGGAGACAGTCGTACTCCACCCTCACCACTGTTGGAACATTTCTCCATAGCTGTCAACGCAAAGAAAAAAAAGAGACACACCGCTCTCGGGAGAGCTCGAACCTCCAACCTTTTGGTTAACAGCCGAACGCGCTAGCCAATTGCGTCACGGAGGTAGTCGTGCTCCACTCTCACTACCGTCAGAACATTTCTCCAAAGCTATCAGCGCAAAGAAAAAAAAGACGCACCCCTCTCAGGAAGGCTCGAACATCCAACCTTTTGGTTAACAGCTGAACACGCTAGCCAATTGCTCCACGGAGACAGTCGTCCTCCACTCTCACCACGGTCAGAACACTTCTCCAAAGATATCAGTGCAAAGAAAAAAAAGAGACACACCGCTCTAGGGAGGGCTCGAACCTCCAAACTTTTGGTTAACAGTTGGTCGCGCTAGCCGATTCTACCACGGAAACAGTCGTGCTCCACTCTAACCACCGTCAGAACAATTCTCCAAAATTATCAGCGCACAGAAAAAAAAAGACACACCGCTCTCAGGAGGGTCGAACCTCCAACCTTTTGGTTAACAGCCGAACGCGCTAGTTAATTGCGTCACGGAGGTAGTCGTGCTCCATTCTCACCACCATCAGAACATTTTCAAGGCTATCAGCGCAAAAAAAAAAGAGACACAGCGCTCTTGAGAAGGCTCAATCCTCCAACCTTTTGCTTAACAGCCGATGCACTAGCAGATTGCGCCACGGAGACAGTAGTGCTCCACTCTCACCACCATCAGAACATTTTTCCAAACGTATCAGCGCAAAGAAAAAAAGAGACACACCGCTCATGGGAGGGTTCGAACCTCCAACCTTTTGGTTAACAGCGCTAGCCAATTGCGCCACGGAGACAGTCGTGCTCCACTCTCACCACGGTCAGAACACTTCTCCAAAGATATCAGTGCAAAGAAAAAAAAAGACACACCCCTCTCAGGAGGGATCGAACCTCCAACCTTTTGGTTAACAGCTGAACACGCTAGCCAATTGCGCCACGGAGACAGTCGTGCTCCACTCTGACCTATGTCGGAACATTTCTCCATAGCTGTCAGCGCAAAAAAAAGAGACACACTGCTCCCGGGAGGGCTCGAATTCCTCCAACCTTTTGCTTAACAGCCGATGCACTAACAGATTGCGCCACGGAGACCGTCGTGCTCCACTCTCACCACCGTCAGAACATTTCTCCAAAGCTATCAGCGCAAAAAAAGAGACACCGCTCTCGGGAGAGCTCGAACCTCCAACCTTTTGGTTAACAGCCGAACGCGCTAGCCAATTGCGTCACGGAGGTAGTCGTGCTCTACTCTCACTACCGTCAGAACATTTCTCCAAAGCTATCAGTGCAAAGAAAAAAAAAGAGACACACTGCTCCCGGGAGGGCTCGAACCTCCAACCTTTTGCTTAACAGCCGACGCACTAGCAGATTGCGCCACGGAGACAGTCGTGCTCCACCCTCATCACTGTCGGAACATTTCTCCATAGCTGTCAGCGCAAAAAAAGCGAAACGCCACTCCTGGGAGAGCTCCAACCTCCAAACTTTCAGTAAACAGCCGATCGCGCTAGAGAAATGCGCCACGTAGACAGTCGTGCTCTACTCTCACCACCGTCAGAACATTTCTCCACAGCTGTCAGCGCAAAGAAAAAAGAGACACACCGCTCTCGGGAGGGCTCGAACCTCCAACCTTTTGGTTAACAGCTGAACGCGCTAGCCAACTGCGTCACGGAGGTAGTCGTGCTCCACTCTCACACTGTCGGAACATTTCTCCATAGCTGTCAGCGCAAAAAAAGCGAAACGCCACTCCTGGGAGGGCTCCAACCTCAAAAATTTCAGTAAACAGCCGATCGCGCTAGCCAAATGCGCCACGTAGACAGTCGTGCTCTACTCTCACCACCGTCAGAACATTTCTCCACAGCTGTCAGCGCAAAGAAAAAAGAGACACACCACTCTCGGGAGGGCTTGAACCTCCAACCTTTTGGTTAACAGCTGAACTCGCTAGCCAATTGCGCAAAGGAGATTGTCGTGCTCTACTCTCACCACCGTCAGAACATTTCTCCAAAGCTATCAGCGCAAAGATAAAAAGCGACACACTGCTCCCGGGACGGCTTGAACCTCCAACCTTTCAGTTAACAGTTGATCGCGCTAGCCGATTCTGCCACGAAACAGTCGTGCTCCAATCTCACCACCGTCAGAACATTTCTCCAAAGCTATCAGCGCAAAGAAAAAAAAGAGACACACCGCTCTCGGGAGGGCTCGAACCTTCAACCTTTTGGTTAACAGTTGAACGCGCTAGCCGATTCTGCCACGGAAGCAGTCGTGCTCTACTCTCACCACCGTCAGAACATTTCTACAAAGCTATCAGCGATGAGAAAAAAAAGAGACCCACTCCTCGCAGGAGGGCTCGAACCTCCAACCTTTTGCTTAACAGCCGACGCACTAGCAGACTACGCCACGGAGACAGTCGTGTTCCACTCTCACCACCGTCAGAACATTTCTTCAAAGCTATCAGCGCAAAGAAAAAAAGCGACACACTGCTCCCGGGAGGGCTCGAACCTCCAACCTTTTGCTTAACAGCTGACGAACTAGCAGATTGCGCCACGGAGACAGTCATGCTCCACTCTGATCACCGTCAGAACATTTCTGCAAAGCTATCAGCGCAAAGAAAAAAATACACACCACTCTCGGGAGGGCTCAAAACTCCAACCTTTTGCTTTACAGTTGATCGCGCTAGCCGATTCTGCCACGGAAACAGTCGTGCTCCACTCTCACCACCGTCAGAACATTAATCCAAAGCTATCAGCGCAAAGAAAAAAAAAGAGGCACACTGCTCCCGGGAGGGCTCGAACTTCCAACTTTTTGCTTAACAGCTGACGCACTCACAGATTGCGCCACGGAGACAGTCATGCTCAACTCTCACCACCATCAGAACATTTCTCCAAAGCTATCAGCGCAAAGAAAAAAAGAGACACACCCCTCTCGGGAGGGCTCGAACCTCCAACCTTTTGCTTAACAGCCGACGCACTAGCAGGTTGCGCCACGGAGACAGTCGTGCTCCACTCTCACCACCGTGAGAACATTTCTTCAAAGCTATCAGCGCAAAGAAAAAAAAGAGACACACCGCTCTCGGGAGAGCTCAAACCTCCAACCTTTTGGTTAACAGCCGAACGCGCTAGGCAATTGGGGCACGGAAGTAGTCGTGCTCCACTCTCACCACCATCAGAACATTTTTCTAAAGGTATCAGCGCAAAGTAAAAAAGAGACACACCGCTCATGGGAGGGTTCGAACCTCCAACCTTTTGGTTAACAGCCCAACGTGCTAGCCAATTGCGCCATGGAGACAGTCGTGCTCCACACTCACTACGGTCAGAACACTTCTCCAAAGATATCAGTGCAAAGAAAAAAAGCGACACACCGCTCATGGGAGTGCTCGAACCTCCAACCTTTTGCTTAACAGCCGACGCAATAGCAGATTGCGCCACGGAGACAGTCGTGCTCCACTCTCACCACTGTCGGAACATTTCTCCATACCTGTCAGCGCAAAGAAAAAAAAGAGACACACCGCTCTCGGGAGAGCTCGAACCTCCAACCTTTTGGTTAACAGCCGAACGCGCTAGCCAATTGCTTCACGGAGGTAGTCGTGCTCCACTCTCACTACCGTCAGAACATTTCTCCAAAGCTATCAGCGCAAAGAAAAAAAAGACGCACCCCTCTCAGGAAGGCTCGAACCTCCAACCTTTTGGTTAACAGCTGAACACGCTAGCCAATTGTGCCACGGAGACAGTCGTCCTCCACTCTCACCACGGTCAGAACACTTCTCCAAAGATATCAGTGCAAAGAAAAAAAAGAGACACACCGCTCTAGGGAGGGCTCGAACCTCCAAACTTTTGGTTAACAGTTGGTCGCGCTAGCCGATTCTACCACGGAAACAGTCGTGCTCCACTCTAACCACCGTCAGAACAATTCTCCAAAACTATCAGCGCACAGAAAAAAAAGACACACCGCTCTCAGGAGGGTCGAACCTCCAACCTTTTGGTTAACAGCCGAACGCGCTAGTTAATTGCGTCACGGAGGTAGTCGTGCTCCATTCTCACCACCATCAGAACATTTTCAAGGCTATCAGCGCAAAGAAAAAAAAAGAGACACACCGCTCTTGAGAAGGCTCAATCCTCCAACCTTTTGCTTAACAGCCGATGCACTAGCAGATTGCGCCACGGAGACCGTCGTGCTCCACTCTCACCACCGTCAGAACATTTCTCCAAAGCTATCAGCGCAAAAAAAAGAGACACCGCTCTCGGGAGAGCCCGAACCTCCAACCTTTTGGTTAACAGCCGAACGCGCTAGCCAATTGCGTCACGGAGGTAGTCGTGCTCCACTCTCATTACCGTTAGAACATTTCTCCAAAGCTATCAGTGCAAAGAAAAAAAAGAGACACACTGCTCCCGGGAGGGCTCGAACCTCCAATCTTTTGGTTAACAGCTGAACGCGCTAGCCAACTGCGTCACGGAGGTAGTCGTGCTCCACTCTCACCACTGTCGGAACATTTCTCCATAGCTGTCAGCGCAAAAAAAAGCGAAACGCCACTCCTGGGAGGGCTCCAACCTCAAAAATTTCAGTAAACAGCCGATCGCGCTAGCCAAATGCGCCACGTAGACAGTCGTGCTCTACTCTCACCACCGTCAGAACATTTCTCCACAGCTATCAGCGCAAAGAAAAAAGAGACACACCACTCTCGGGAGGGCTTGAACCTCCAACCTTTTGGTTAACAGCTGAACTCGCTAGCCAATTGCGCCAAGGAGATTGTCGTGCTCTACTCTCACCCCCGTCAGAACATTTCTCCAAAGCTATCAGCGCAAAGATAAAAAGCGACACACTGCTCCTGGGACGGCTTGAACCTCCAACCTTTCAGTTAACAGTTGATTGCGCTAGCCGATTCTACCACGAAACAGTCGTGCTCCAATCTCACCACCATCAGAACATTTGGCCAAAGCTATCAGCGCAAAGAAAAAAAAGAGACACACCACTCTCGGGAGGGCTCGAACCTTCAACCTTTTGGTTAACAGTTGAACGCGCTAGCCGATTCTGCCACGGAAGCAGTCGTGCTCCACTCTCACCACCGTCAGAACATTTCTACAAAGCTATCAGCGCAAAGAAAAAAAAGAGACACACTGCTCGCAGGAGGGCTCGAACCTCCAACCTTTTGCTTAACAGCCGACGCACTAGCAGACTACGCCACGGAAACAGTCGTGTTCCACTCTCACCACCGTCAGAACATTTCATCAAAGCTATCAGCGCAAAGAAAAAAAGCGACACACTGCTCCCGGGAGGGCTCGAACCTCCAACCTTTTGCTTAACAGCTGACGAACTAGCAGATTGCGCCACGGAGACAGTCATGCTCCACTCTGACCACCGTCAGAACATTTCTCCAAAGCTATCAGCGCAAAGAAAAAAAATACACACCACTCTCGGGAGGGCTCAAAACTCCAACCTTTTGCTTTACAGTTGATCGCGCTAGCCGATTCTGCCACGGAAACAGTCGTGCTCCACTCTCACCACCGTCAGAACATTTCTCCAAAGCAATCAGCGCAAAGAAAAAAAAGAGGCACACTGCTCCCGGGAGGGCTCGAACTTCCAACTTTTTGCTTAACAGCTGACGCACTAACAGATTGCGCCACGGAGACAGTCATGCTCAACTCTCACCACCATCAGAACATTTCTCCAAAGCTATCAGCGCAAAGAAAAAAAGAGACACACCCCTCTCGGGAGGGCTCGAACCTCCAACCTTTTGGTTAACAGCCGAACGCGCTAGGTAATTGCGTCACGGAGGTAGTCGTGCTCCATTCTCACCACCATCAGAACATTTTCAAGGCTATGAGCGCAAAGAAAAAAAGAGACACACCGCTCTTGAGAAGGCTCAATCCTCCAACCTTTTGCTTAACAGCCGATGCACTAGCAGATTGCGCCACGGAGACAGTTGTGCTCCACTCTCACCACCATCAGAACATTTTTCCAAACGTATCAGCGCAAAGAAAAAAAGAGACACACTGCTCATGGGAGGGTTCGAACCTCCAACCTTTTGGTTAACAGCGCTAGCCAATTGCGCCACGGAGACAGTCGTGCTCCACTCTCACCACGGTCACAACACTTCTCCAAAGATATCAGTGCAAAGAAAAAAAAAGACACACCCCTCTCAGGAGGAATCGAACCTCCAACCTTTTGGTTAACAGCTGAACACGCTAGCCAATTGCGCCACGGAGACAGTCGTGCTCCACTCTGACATATGTCGGAACATTTCTCCATAGCTGTCAGCGCAAAAAAAAGAGACACACTGCTCCCGGGAGGGCTCGAATTCCTCCAACCTTTTGCCTAAAAGCCGATGCACTAACAGATTGCGCCACGGAGACCATCGTGCTCCACTCTCACCACCGTCAGAACATTTCTCCAAAGCTATCAGCGCAAAAAAAAGAGACACCGCTCTCGGGAGAGCTCGAACCTCCAACCTTTTGGTTAACAGCCGAACGCGCTAGCCAATTGCGTCACGGAGGTAGTAGTGCTCCACTCTCACTACCGTCAGAACATTTCTCCAAAGCTATCAGTGCAAAGAAAAAAAAAGAGACACACTGCTCCCGGGAGGGCTCGAACCTCCAACCTTTTGCTTAACAGCCGACGCACTAGCAGATTGCGCCACGGAGACAGTCGTGCTCCACCCTCATCACTGTCGGAACATTTCTCCATAGCTGTCAGCGCAAAAAAAGCGAAACGCCACTCCTGGGAGGGCTCCAACCTCCAAACTTTCAGTAAACAGCCGATCGCGCTAGCCAAATGCGCCACGTAGACAGTCGTGCTCTACTCTCACCACCGTCAGAACATTTCTCCACAGCTGTCAGCGCAAAGAAAAAAGAGACACACCGCTCTCGGGAGGGCTCGAACCTCCAACCTTTTGGTTAACAGCCGATGCACTAGCAGATTGCGCCACGGAGACCGTCGTGCTCCACTCTCACCAGCGTCAGAACATTTCTCCAAAGCTATCAGCGCAAAAAAGAAGAGACACCGCTCTCGGGAGCGCCCGAACCTCCAACCTTTTGGTTAACAGCCGAACGCGCTAGCCAATTGCGTCACGGAGGTAGTCGTGCTCCACTCTCATTACCGTCAGAACATTTCTCCAAAGCTATCAGTGCAAAGAAAAAAAAAGAGACACACTGCTCCCGGGAGGGCTCGAACCTCCAATCTTTTGGTTAACAGCTGAACGCGCTAGCCAACTGCGTCACGGAGGTAGTCGTGCTCCACTCTCACCACTGTCGGAACATTTCTCCATAGCTGTCAGCGCAAAAAAAGCGAAACGCCACTCCTGGGAGGGCTCCAACCTCAAAAATTTCAGTAAACAGCCGATCGCGCTAGCCAAATGCGCCACGTAGACAGTCGTGCTCTACTCTCACGACCGTCAGAACATTTCTCCACAGCTGTCAGCGCAAAGAAAAAAGAGACACACCACTCTCGGGAGGGCTTGAACCTCCAACCTTTTGGTTAACAGCTGAACTCGCTAGCCAATTGCGCCAAGGAGATTGTCGTGCTCTACTCTCACCACCGTCAGAACATTTCTCCAAAGCTATCAGCGCAAAGATAAAAAGCGACACACTGCTCCTGGGACGGCTTGAACCTCCAACCTTTCAGTTAACAGTTGATTGCGCTAGCCGATTCTACCACGAAACAGTCGTGCTCCAATCTCACCACCATCAGAACATTTCGCCAAAGCTATCAGCACAAAGAAAAAAAAGAGACACACCGCTCTCGGGAGGGCTCGAACCTTCACCCTTTTGGTTAACAGTTGAACGCGCTAGCCGATTCTGCCACGGAAGCAGTCGTGCTCCACTCTCACCACCGTCAGAACATTTCTACAAAGCTATCAGCAAAAAGAAAAAAAAGAGACACCCTGCTCGCAGGAGGGCTCGAACCTCCAACCTTTTGCTTAACAGCCGACGCACTAGCAGACTACGCCACGGAAACAGTCGTGTTCCACTCTCACCACCGTCAGAACATTTCATCAAAGCTATCAGCGCAAAGAAAAAAAGCGACACACTGCTCCCGGGAGGGCTCGAACCTCCAACCTTTTGCTTAACAGCTGACGAACTAGCAGATTGCGCCACGGAGACAGTCATGCTCCACTCTGACCACCGTCAGAACATTTCTCCAAAGCTATCAGCGCAAAGAAAAAAAATACACACCACTCTCGGGAGGGCTCAAAACTCCAACCTTTTGCTTTACAGTTGATCGCGCTAGCCGATTCTGCCACGGAAACAGTCGTGCTCCACTCTCACCACCGTCAGAACATTTCTCCAAAGCTATCAGCGCAAAGAAAAAAAAGAGGCACACTGCTCCCGGGAGGGCTCGAACTTCCAACTTTTTGCTTAACAGCTGACGCACTAACAGATTGCGCCACGGAGACAGTCATGCTCAACTCTCACCACCATCAGAACATTTCTCCAAAGCTATCAGCGCAAAGAAAAAAAGAGACACACCCCTCTCGGGAGGGCTCGAACCTCCAACCTTTTGGTTAACAGCCGAACGCGCTAGTTAATTGCGTCACGGAGGTAGTCGTGCTCCATTCTCACCACCATCAGAACATTTTCAAGGCTATGAGCGCAAAGAAAAAAAGAGACACACCGCTCTTGAGAAGGCTCAATCCTCCAACCTTTTGCTTAACAGCCGATGCACTAGCAGATTGCGCCACGGAGACAGTTGTGCTCCACTCTCACCACCATCAGAACATTTTTCCAAACGTATCAGCGCAAAGAAAAAAAGAGACACACTGCTCATGGGAGGGTTCGAACCTCCAACCTTTTGGTTAACAGCGCTAGCCAATTGCGCCACGGAGACAGTCGTGCTCCACTCTCACCACGGTCAGAACACTTCTCCAAAGATATCAGTGCAAAGAAAAAAAAGACACACCCCTCTCAGGAGGAATCGAACCTCCAACCTTTTGGTTAACAGCTGAACACGCTAGCCAATTGCGCCACGGAGACAGTCGTGCTCCACTCTGACATATGTCGGAACATTTCTCCATAGCTGTCAGCGCAAAAAAAAAAGAGACACACTGCTCCCGGGAGGGCTCGAATTCCTCCAACCTTTTGCCTAACAGCCGATGCACTAACAGATTGCGCCACGGAGACCATCGTGCTCCACTCTCACCACCGTCAGAACATTTCTCCAAAGCTATCAGCGCAAAAAAAAAGAGACACCGCTCTCGGGAGAGCTCGAACCTCCAACCTTTTGGTTAACAGCCGAACGCGCTAGCCAATTGCGTCACGGAGGTAGTCGTGCTCCACTCTCACTACCGTCAGAACATTTCTCCAAAGCTATCAGTGCAAAGAAAAAAAAAGAGACACACTGCTCCCGGGAGGGCTCGAACCTCCAACCTTTTGCTTAACAGCCGACGCACTAGCAGATTGCGCCACGGAGACAGTCGTGCTCCACCCTCATCACTGTCGGAACATTTCTCCATAGCTGTCAGCGCAAAAAAAGCGAAACGCCACTCCTGGGAGGGCTCCAACCTCCAAACTTTCAGTAAACAGCCGATCGCGCTAGCCAAATGCGCCACGTAGACAGTCGTGCTCTACTCTCACCACCGTCAGAACATTTCTCCACAGCTGTCAGCGCAAAGAAAAAAGAGACACACCAATCTCGGGAGGGCTCGAACCTCCAACCTTTTGGTTAACAGCTGAACGCGCTAGCCAATTGCGCCAAGGAGATTGTCGTGCTCTACTCTCACCACCGTCAGAACATTTCTCCAAAGCAATCAGCGCAAAGATAAAAAGCGACACACTGCTCCCGCGACGGCTTGAACCTCCAACCTTTCAGTTAACAGTTGATCGCGCTAGCCGATTCTGCCACGGAAACAGTCGTGCTCCAATCTCACCACCGTCAGAACATTTCTCCAAAGCTATCAGCGCAAAGAAAAAAAAAGAGGCACACCGCTCTCGGGAGGGCTCGAACCTTCAAACTTTTGGTTAACAGTTGAACGCGCTAGCCGATTCTGCCACGGAAGCAGTCGTGCTCCACTCTCACCACCGTCAGAACATTTCTACAAAGCTATCAGCGCAAAGAAAAAAAAGAGACACACTGCTCCCGGGAGGGCTCGAACCTCCAACCTTTTGCTTAACAGCCGGCGCACTAGCAGACTACGCCACGGAGACAGTCGTGTTCCACTCTCACCACCGACAGAACATTTCTTCAAAGCTATCAGCGCAAAGAAAAAAAGTGACACACTGCTCCAGGGAGGGCTCGAACCTCCAACCTTTTGCTTAACAGCTGACGAACTAGCAGATTGTTCCACGGAGACAGTCATGCTCCACTCTCACCACCATCAAAATATTTCTCCAAAGCTATCAGCGCAAAGAAAAAAAGAGACACACCGCTCTCGGGAGGGCTCGAACCTCCAACCTTTTGGTTAACAGTTGATTGCGCTAGACGATTCTACCACGGAAATAATCGTGCTCCACTCTCACCACCGTCAGAACACTTCTCCAAAACTATCAGCGCAAAGAAAAAAAAGAGACACACCGTTCTCAGGAGGGCTCGAACCTCCAACGTTTCGGTTAACAGCTGAACGCGCTGGTTAATTGCGTCACGGAGGTAGTCGTGCTCCGTTCTCACCACCATCAGAACATTTTCAAAGCTATCAGCGCAAAGAAAAAAAAAGAGACACACCGCTCTTGGGAGGGCTCAATCCTCCAACCTTTTGCTTAACAGCCGACGCACTAGCAGATTGCGCCACGGAGACAGTAGTGCTCCACTCTCACCACCATCAGAACATTTTTCCAAAGTTATCAGTGCAAAGAAAAAAAAACACACACCCCTCTCGGGAGGGCTCGAACCTCCAACCTTTTGGTTACCAGCTGAACACGCTAGCCGATTGCGCCACGGAGACAGTCGTGCTCCACTATGACCTATGTCGGAACATTTCTCCATAGCTGTCAGCGCAAAGAAAAAGAGACACACTGCTCCCGGGAGGGCTCGAATTCCTCCAACCTTTTGCTTAACAGCCGACGCACTAACAGATTGCGCCACGGAGACAGTCGTGCTCCACTCTCACCGCCGTCAGAACATTTCTCCAAAGCTATCAGCGCAAAGAAAAAAAGAGACACACCGCTCTCGGGAGAGTTCGAACCTACAACCTTTTGGTTAACAGCCGAACGCGCTAGCCAATTGCGGCACGGAGGTGGTCGTGCTCCACTCTCACCACCGTCAGAACATTTTTCTAAAGGTATCAGCGCAAAGAAAAAAAGAGACACACCACTCATGGGAGGGTTCGAACCTCCAACCTTTTGGTTAACAGCCCAACGTGCTAGCCAATTGCGCCATGAAGACAGTCGTGCTCCACACTCACCACGGACAGAACACTTCTCCAAAGATATCAGTGCAAAGAAAAAAATCGACACACCGCTCATGGGAGGGCTCGAACCTCCAACCTTTTCGTTAACAGCCGACGCACTAGCAGATTGCGCCACGGAGACAGTCGTACTCCACTCTCACCACAGTCGGAACATTTCTCCATAGCTGTCAGCGCAAAGAAAAAAAAAGAGACACACGGCTCGCGGGAGGGCTCGAGCCTCCAACCTTTTGCTTAACAGCCGACGCGCTAGCAGATTGCGCCACGGAGACATTCGTGCTCCACTCTCACCACTGTCGGAAGATTTCTCCATACCTCTCAGCGCAAAGAAAAAAGCGAAACGCCGCTCCTGGGAGGGCTCCAACCTCCAAACTTTCGGTAAACAGCCGATCGCGCTAGCCATTACACCACGGAAACAATCATGCTCCAGTCTCACTACCGTCAGAACATTTCTCCAAAGCTATCAGCGCAAAGAAAAAAAAGAGACACACTGCTCCCGGGAGGGCTCGAACCTCCAACCTTTTGCTTAATAGCCGACGCACTAGCAGATTGCGCCACGTAGACAATCGTACTCCACCCTCACCACTGTCGGAACATTTCTCCATAGCTGTCAGCACAAAGAAAAAAAAGAGACACACCGCTCTCGGGAGAGCTCGAACCTCTAACCTTTTGGTTAACAGCCGAACGCGCTAGCCAATATCGTCACGAAGGTAGTCGTGCTCCACTCTCACTACCGTCAGAACATTTCTCCAAAGCTATCAGTGCAAAGAAAAAAAAGACGCACCCCTCTCAGGAGGGCTCGATCTCCAACTTTTCGGTTAACAGCTGAACACGCTAGCCAATTGCGCCACGGAGACAGTCGTGCTCCACTCTGACCTATGTCGGAACATTTCTCCATAGCTGTCAGCGCAAAGAAAAAAAAAGAGACACACTGCTCCCGGGAGGGCTCGAATTCCTCCAACCTTTTGCTTAACAGCCGATGCACCAACAGATTGCGCCACGGAGACAGTCGTGCTCCACTCTCACCACCGTCAGAACATTTCTCCAAAGCTATCAGCGCAAAGAAAAAAATGAGACACACCGCTCTCGGGAGAGCTCAAACCTCCAACCTTTTGGTTAACAGCCGAACGCGCTAGCCAATTGCGTCACGGAGGTAGTCGTGCTCCACTCTCACTACCGTCAGAACATTTCTCCAAAGCTATCAGCGCAAAGAAAAACAAAGAGACACACTGCTCCCGGGAGGGCTCGAACCTCCGACCTTTTGCTTAACAGCCGACGCACTAGCAGATTGCGCCACGGAGACAGTCGTGCTCCACCCTCACCACTGTCGGAACATTTCTCCATAGCTGTCAGCGCAAAAAAAAGCGGAACGCCACTCCTGGGAGGGCTCCAACCTCCAAACTTTCAGTAAACAGCCGATCGCGCTAGCCAAATGCGCCACGTAGACAGTCGTGCTCTACACTCACCACCGTCAGAACATTTCTCCACAGCTGTCAGCGCAAAGAAAAAAGAGACACACCGCTCTCGGTAGGGCTCGAACCTCCAACCTTTTGGTTAACAGCTGAACGCGCTAGCCAATTGCGCCAAGGAGATTGTCGTGCTCTACTCTCGCCACCGTCAGAACATTTCTCCAAAGCTATCAGCGCAAAGATAAAAAGCGACACACTGCTCCCGGGACGGCTTGAACCTCCAACCTTTCAGTTAACAGTTGATCGCGCTAGACGATTGCGCCACGAAGACAGTCGTGCTCCACTCTGACCTATGTCGGAACATTTCTCCATAGCTGTCAGCGCAAAGAAAAAAAAAGAGACACACTGCTCCCGGGAGGGCTCGAATTCCTCCAACCTTTTGCTTAACAGCCGATGCACTAACAGATTGCGCCACGGAAACAGACGTGCTCCAATCTCACCACCGTCGGAACGTTTCTCCAAAGCTATCAGCGCAAAGAAAAAAAAGAGACACACCGCTCTCGGGAGGGCTCGAACCTTCAACCTTTTGGTTAACAGTTGAACGCGCTAGCCGATTCTGCCACGGAAGCAGTCGTGCTCCACTCTCACCACCGTCAGAACATTTCTACAAAGCTATCAGCGCAAAGAAAAAAAAGAGACACACTGCTCCTGGGAGGGCTCAAACCTCCAACCTTTTGCTTAACAGCCGACGCACTAGCAGATTGCGCCACGGAGACAGTCGTGATCCACACTCACCACTGTCGGAACATTTCTCTATAGCTGTCAGCGCAAAGAAAAAAGCGAAACGCCGCTCCTGGGAGGGCTCCAACCTCCAAACTTTCGGTATACAGCCGATCGCGCTAGCCATTACACCACGGAAACAGTCATGCTCCAGTATCACTACCGTCAGAACATTTCTCCAAAGCTATCAGCGTAAAGAAAAAAAAAGAGACACACCGCTCTCGGGAGAGCTCGAACCTCCAACCTTTTGGTTACCAGCCGAACGCGCTAGCCAATTGCGTCACAGAGGTAGTCGTGCTCCACTCTCACTACCGTCAGAACAATTCTCCAAAGCTATCAGCGCAAAGAAAAAAAAAGAGACACACTGCTCCCGGGAGGGCTCAAACCTCCAACCTTTTGCTTAACAGCCGACGCACTCGCAGATTGCGCCACGGAGACAGTCGTGCTCCACCCTCACCACTGTCGGAACATTTCTCGATAGCTGTCAGCGCAAAAAAAGCGAAACGCCACTCCTGGGAGGGCTCCAACCTCCAAAATTTCAGTAAACAGCCGATCGCGCTAGCCAAATGCGCCACGTAGACAGTCGTGCTGTACTCTCACCACCGTCAGAACATTTCTCCACAGCTGTCAGCGCAAAGAAAAAAAGAGACACACCGCTCTCGGGAAAGCTCGAACCTCCAACCTTTTGGTTAACAGCTGAACGCGCTCGCCAATTGCGCCAAAGAGATTGTCGTGCTCTACTCTCATGACCGTCAGAACATTTCTCCAAAGCTATCAGCGCAAAGATAAAAAGCGACACACTGCTCCCGGGACGGCTTGAACCTCCAACCTTTCAGTTAACAGTTGATCGCGCTAGCCGATTCTGCCACGGAAACAGTCGTGCTCCACTCTCACCACGGTCAGAACATTTCTCCAAAGCTATCAGCGCAAAGAAAAAAAGAGACACACCGCTCTCGGGAGAGCTCGAACCTACAACCTTTTGGTTAACAGCCGAACGCGCTAGCCAATTGCGGCACGGAGGTAGTCGTGCTCCACTCTCACCACCATCAGAACATTTTTCTAAAGGTATCAGCGCAAAGAAAAAAAGAGACACACCACTCATGGGAGGGTTCGAACCTCCAACCTTTTGGTTAACAGCCCAACGTGATAGCCAATTGCGCCATGGAGACAGTCGTGCTCCACACTCACCACGGACAGAACACTTCTCCAAAGATATCAGTGCAAAGAAAAAAAGCGACACACCGCTCATGGGAGGGCTCGAACGTCCAACCTTTTCGTTAACAGCCGACGCACTAGCAGATTGCGCCACGGAGACAGTCGTACTCCACTCTCACCACAGTCGGAACATTTCTCCATAGCTGTCAGCGCAAAGAAAAAAAAGAGACACACGGCTCCCGGGAGGGCTCGAGCCTCCAACCTTTTGCTTAACAGCCGACGCACTAGCAGATTGCGCCACGGAGATAGTCGTGCTCCACTCTCACCACTGTCGGAAGATTTCTCCATACCTCTCAGCGCAAAGAAAAAAGCGAAACGCCGCTCCTGGGAGGGCTCCAACCTCCAAACTTTCGGTAAACAGCCGATCGCGCTAGCCATTACACCACGGAAACAATCATGCTCCAGTCTCACTACCGTCAGAACATTTCTCGAAAGCTATCAGCGCAAAGAAAAAAAAGAGACACACTGCTCCCGGGAGGGCTCGAACCTCCAACCTTTTGCTTAATAGCCGACGCACTAGCAGATTGCGCCACGTAGACAGTCGTACTCCACCCTCACCACTGTCGGAACATTTCTCCATAGCTGTCAGCACAAAGAAAAAAAAGAGACACACCGCTCTCGGAAGAGCTCGAACCTCTAACCTTTTGGTTAACAGCCGAACGCGCTAGCCAATTGCGTCACGGAGGTAGTCGTGCTCCACTCTCACTACCGTCAGAACATTTCTCCAAAGCTATCAGTGCAAAAAAAAAAGACGCGCCCCTCTCAGGAGGGCTCGAACCTCCAACTTTTCGGTTAACAGCTGAACACGCTAGCCAATTGCGCCACGGAGACAGTCGTGCTCCTCTCTGACCTATGTCGGAACATTTCTCCATAGCTGTCAGCGCAAAGAAAAAAAAAAGAGACACACTGCTCCCGGGAGGGCTCGAATTCCTCCAACCTTTTGCTTAACAGCCGATGCACCAACAGATTGCGCCATGGAGACAGTCGTGCTCCACTCTCACCACCGTCAGAACATTTCTCCAAAGCTATCAGCGCAAAGAAAAAAATGAGACACACCGCTCTCGGGAGAGCTCGAACCTCCAACCTTTTGGTTAACAGCCGAACGCGCTAGCCAATTGCGTCACGGAGGTAGTCGTGCTCCACTCTCACTACCGTCAGAACATTTCTCCAAAGCTATCAGCGCAAAGAAAAACAAAGAGACACACTGCTCCCGGGAGGGCTCGAACCTCCGACCTTTTGCTTAACAGCCGACGCACTAGCAGATTGCGCCACGGAGACAGTCGTGCTCCACCCTCACCACTGTCGGAACATTTCTCCATAGCTGTCAGCGCAAAAAAAAGCGAAACGCCACTCCTGGGAGGGCTCCAACCTCCAAACTTTCAGTAAACAGCCGATCGCGCTATCCAAATGCGCCACGCAGACAGTCGTGCTCTACACTCACCACCGTCAGAACATTTCTCCACAGCTGTCAGCGCAAAGAAAAAAGAGACACACCGCTCTCGGTAGGGCTCGAACCTCCAACCTTTTGGTTAACAGCTGAACGCGCTAGCCAATTGCGCCAAGGAGATTGTCGTGCTCTACTCTCACCACCGTCAGAACATTTCTCCAAAGCTATCAGCGCAAAGATAAAAAGCGACACACTGCTCCCGGGACGGCTTGAACCTCCAACCTTTCAGTTAACAGTTGATCGCGCTAGACGATTGCGCCACGGAGACAGTCGTGCTCCACTCTGACCTATGTCGGAACATTTCTCCATAGCTGTCAGCGCAAAGAAAAAAAAGAGACACACTGCTCCCGGGAGGGCTCGAATTCCTCCAACCTTTTGCTTAACAGGCGATGCACTAACAGATTGCGCCACGGAAACAGACGTGCTCCAATCTCACCACCGTCGGAACGTTTCTTCAAAGCTATCAGCGCAAAGAAAAAAAAGAGACACACCGCTCTCGGGAGGGCTCGAACCTTCAACCTTTTGGTTAACAGTTGAACGCGCTAGCCGATTCTGCCACGGAAGCAGTCGTGCTTCACTCTCACCACCGTCAGAACATTTCTACAAAGCTATCAGCGCAAAGAAAAAAAAGAGACACACTGCTCCTGGGAGGGCTCAAACCTCCAACCTTTTGGTTAACAGCGCTAGCCAATTGCGCCACGGAGACAGTCGTGCTCCACTCTGACCTATGTCGGAACATTTCTCCATAGCTGTCAGCGCAAAGAAAAAAAAGAGACACACTGCTCCCGGGAGAGCTCGAATTCCTCCAACCTTTTGCTTACCAGCCGATGCACTAACAGATTGCGCCACGGAGACCGTCGTGCTCCACTCTCACCACCGTCAGAACATTTCTCCAAAGCTATCAGCGCAAAGAAAAAAAAGAGACACACCGCTCTCGGGAGAGCTCGAACCTCCAACCTTTTGGTTAACAGACGACGCACTAGCAGATTGCGCCACGGAGACAGTCGTACTCCACTCTCACCACTGTCGGAACATTTCTGCATAGCTGTCAGCGCAAAGAAAAAAAAGAGACACACTGCTCCCGGGAGGGCTCGAAATTCCAACCTTTGCTTAACAGCCGACGCACTAGCAGATTGCGCCACGAAGACAGTCGTGCTCCACTCTCACCACTGTCGGAACATTTCTCCATACCTGTCAGCGCAAAGAAAAAAGCGAAACGCCGCTCCTGGGAGGGCTCCAACCTCCAAACTTTCGGTAAACAGCCGATCGCGCTAGCCATTACACCACGGAAACAGTCATGCTCCAGTCTCACTACCGTCAGAACATTTCTCCAAAGCTATCAGCGTGAAGAAAAAAAAAAGAGACACACCGCTCTCGGGAGAGCTCGAACCTCCAACCTTTTGGTTACCAGCCGAACGCGCTAGCCAATTGCGTCATGGAGGTAGTCGTGCTCCACTCTCACTACCGTCAGAACATTTCTCCAAAGCTATCAGCGCAAAGAAAAAAAAGAGACACACTGCTCCCGGGAGGGCTCAAACCTCCAACCTTTTGCTTAACAGCCGACGCACTCGCAGATTGCGCCACGGAGACAGTCGTGCTCCACCCTCACCACTGTCGGAACATTTCTCGATAGCTGTCAGCGCAAAAAAAAAGCGAAACGCCACTCCTGGGAGGGCTCCAACCTCCAAAATTTCAGTAAACAGCCGATCGCGCTAGCCAAATGCGCCACGTAGACAGTCGTGCTGTACTCTCACCACCGTCAGAACATTTCTCCACAGCTGTCAGCGCAAAGAAAAAAAAAGAGGCACACTGCTCCCGGGAGGGCTCGAACTGCCAACCTTTTGCTTAACAGCTGACGCACTAACAGATTGCGCCACGGAGACAGTCGTGCTCCACTCTCGCCACCATCAGAACATTTCTCCAAAGCTATCAGCGCAAAGAAAAAAAAGAGACACACTGCTCTCGGGAGGGCTCGAACCTCCAACCTTTTGATTAACAGTTGATCGCGCTAGCCGATTCTACCACGGAAACAGTCGTGTTCCACTCTCACCACCGTCAGAACATTTCTTCAAAGCTATCTGCGCAAAGAAAAAAAGCGACACACTGCTCCTGGTAGGGCCCGAACCTCCAACCTTTTGCTTAACAGCTGACGAACTAGCAGATTGCGCCACGGAGACAGTCATGCTCAACTCTGACCACCGTCAGAACATTTCTCCAAAGCTATCAGCGCAAAGAAAAAAATACACACCACTCTCGGGAGGGCTCGAAACTCCAACCTTTTGCTTTACAGTTGATCGCGCTAGCCGATTCTGCCACGGAAACAGTGGTGCTCCACTCTCACCACCGTCAGAACATTTCTCCAAAGCTATCAGCGCAAAGAAAAAAAAAAAGAGGCACACTGCTCCCTGGAGGGCTCGAACTTCCAACCTTTTGCTTAACAGCTGACGCACTAAGAGATTGCGCCACGGAGACAGTCGTGCTCCACTCTCACCACCATCAGAACATTTCTCCAAAGCTATCAGCACAAAGAAAAAAAAGAGACCCACCCCTCTCGGGAGGGCTCGAACCTCCAACCTTTTGCTTAACAGCCGACGCACTAGCAGATTGCGCCACGGAGACAGTCATGCTCCACTCTCTCCACCGTCAGAACATTACTCAAAAGCTATCAGCGCAAAGAAAAAAAAGAGACACACCGCTCTCGGGAGGGCTCGAACCTCCAACCTTTTGGTTAACAGTTGATCGCGCTAGCCGATTCTACCACGGAAACAGTCGTGCTCCACTCTCACCACCGTCAGAACATTTCTCCAAAATTATCAGCGCAAACAAAAAAAAGAGACACACCGCTCTCAGGAGGGCTCGAACCTCCAACCTTTTGGTTAACAGCCCAACGTGCTAGCCAATTGCGCCATGGGGACAGTCGTGCTCCACACTCACCACGGTCAGAACACTTCTCCAAACATATCAGTGCAAAGAAAAAAAGCGACACTCCGCTCATGGGAGGGCTCGAACCTCCGACCTTTTCGTTAACAGCCGACGCACCAGCAGATTGCGCCACGGAGACAGTCGTGCTCCACTCTCACCACTGTCGAAACATTTCTCCATAGCTGTCAGCGCAAAGAAAAAAAAGAGACACACTGCTCCTGGGAGGGCTCCAACCTCCAAACTTTCGGTAAACAGCCGATCGCGCTAGCCATTACACCACGGAAACAGTCATGCTCCACTCTCACCACGGTCAGAACACTTCTCCAAAGATATCAGTGCAAAGAAAAAAAGCGACACACCGCTCATGGGAGCGCTCGAACCTTCAACCTTTTGGTTAACAGCCGATCGCGCTAGCCATTACACCACGGCAACTGTCGTGCTCCACTCTCACTACGGTCAGAACATTTCTCCTAAGCTATCAGCGCAAAGAAAAAAAAGAGACACACTGCTCCCGGAGGGCTCGAACCTCCAACCTTTTGCTTGACTGCCGACGCACTAGCAGATTGCGCCACGGAGACAGTCGTGCTCCACTCTCACCACTGTCGGAACATTTCTCCATAGCTGTCAGCGCAAAGAAAAAAGCCAAACGCCACTCCTGGGAGGGCTCCAACCTCCAAACTTTCGGTAAACAGCCGATCGCGCTAGCCAAATGCGCCACGTAGACAGTCGTGCTCTACTCTCACCACCGTCAGAACATTTTCAAAGGTATCCGCGCAAAGAAAAAAAGAGACACACTGCTCGTGGAGGGCTCGGACCTCCAACCTTTTGGTAAACAGCCCAACGCGCAAGCCAATTGCACCACGGAGACAGTCGTGCTCCACTCTCACCGCGGTCAGAACACTTCTCCAAAGATATCAACGCAAAGAAAAAAAAGAGACACACCGCTCTCGGGAGGGCACGAACCTCCAACCTTTTGGTTAACAGCCGAACACGCTAGCCAATTGCGTCACGGAGGTAGTCGTGCTCCACTCTCACAACCATCAGAACATTTTTCAAAGGTATCAGCGCAAAGAAAAAAAATGACAAACCGTTCATTGGAGGGCTCGAACCTCAACCTTTTGGTTAACAGCCGATCGAGCTAGCCATTGCACCACGGACCCAACCGCGCTCCACTCTCACCACCGTCAGAACGTTTCTCCAAAGCTATCAGCGCAAAGAAAAAAAGCGACACTTTGCTCCCGGGAGGGCTCGAACCTCCAACCTTTTGCTTAACAGCCAACGCACTAGCAGATTGTGCCACGGAGACAGTCATGCTCCACTCTCACCACCTTCAGAACACTTCTCCAAAGATATCAGCGCAAAGAAAAAAAGAGACACACCGATCATGGGAAGGTTCGAACCTCCAACCTTTTGGTTAACAGCCCAACGCGCTAGCCGATCGTGCCATGGAGACAGTCGTGCTCCACTCTCACCACGGTCAGAACACTTCTCCAAAGATATCAGTGCAAAGAAAAAAAGCGACACACCGCTCATGGGAGGGCTTGAACCTCCGACCTTTTACTTAACAGCCGACGCACTAGCAGATTGCGCCAAGGAGACAGTCGTGCTCCACTTTCACCACTGTCGGAACATTTCTCCATAGCTGTCAGTGCAAAGAAAAAAGCGAAACGCCGCTCCTGGGAGGGCTCCAACCTCCAAACTTTCGGTAAACAGCCGATCGCGCTAGCCAAATGCGCCACGTAGACAGTCCTGCTCTACTCTCACTACCGTCAGAACATTTCTCCACAGCTGTCAGCGCAAAGAAAAAAGTGACACACCAATCTCGGGAGGGATCGAACCTCCAACCTTTTGCTTAACAGCTGATGCACTAGCAGATTGCGCCACGGAGACAGTCGTGCTCCACTCTCACCACCATCAGAAAATTTCTCCAAAGCTATCAGCGCAAAGAATAAAAAGAGACACACCGCTCTCAGGAGGGCACGAACCTCCTGCCTTTTGGTTAACAGCCGAACGCGCTAGCCAATTGCGTCACGGAGGTAGTCGTGCTCCGCTCTCACAACCATCAGAACATTTTTTCAAAGGTATAAGCGCAAAGAAAAAAATCGACAATCCGTTCATGGGAGGGCTCGAACCTCCAACCTTTTGGTTAACAGCCGATCGCGCTAACCATTGCACCACGGACCCAACCGCGCTCCACTCTCACCACCGTCAGAACGTTTCTCCAAAGCTATCAGCGCAAAGAAAAAAAGCTACACACTGCTCCCGGGAGAGCTCGAACCTCCAACCTTTTGCTTAACAGCCGACGCACTAGTAGATTGCGCCACGGAGATAGTCATGCTCCACTTTCTCCCCCGTCAGAACATTTCTCAAAAGCTATCAGCGCAAAGAAAAAAAAGAGACACACCGCTC
This sequence comes from Rhipicephalus microplus, assembly GCF_043290135.1. Taxonomy (NCBI): domain Eukaryota; kingdom Metazoa; phylum Arthropoda; class Arachnida; order Ixodida; family Ixodidae; genus Rhipicephalus; species Rhipicephalus microplus. The sequence goes on along the minus strand of NW_027464590.1, from coordinate 10,132,741 downwards.
TCGGGAGGGCTCGAAACTCCAACCTTTTGGTTAACAGTGTATCGCGCTAGCCGATTCTGCCACGGAAACAGTCGTGCTCCACTCTCACCACCGTCAGAACATTTCTCCAAAACTGTAAGCGCAAAGAAAAAAAAGAGACACACCGCTCTCGGGAGGGCTCGAAACTCCGACCTTTTGGTTAACAGCCGAACGCGCTAGTTAATTGTGTCACGGAGGTAGTCGTGCACCATTCTCACCACCATCAGAACATTTTCAAAGGTATCAGCGCAAAGAAAAAGAGAGACACACTGCTCATGGGAGGGCTCGAACCTCCAACCTTTTGGTTAACAGCCCAACGCACAAGCCAATTGCACCACGGAGACTTTCGTGCTCTACTCTCACCGCGGTCAGACCACTTCTCCAAAGATATCAGCGCAAAGAAAAAAAGCGACACACTGCTCCCGGGAGGGCTCGAACCTCCCACCTTTTGCTTAACAGCCGACGCACTAGCAGATTGCGCCATGGAGACAGTCATGCTCCACTCTCACCACCGTCAGAACATTTCTCCAAAGCTTTCAGCGCAAAGAAAAAAAAGAGACACACTGCTCCCGAGAGGGCTCGAACCTTCAACCTTTTGCTTAACAGCCGACGCACTAACAGATTGCGCCACGGAGACAGTCGTGCTCCACTCTCACCACCGTCAGAACATTTCTCCAAAGCTATCACGCAAAGAAAAATAGAGACACACCGCTTTCGGGAGAGCTCGAACTTCCAACCTTTTGGTTAACAGCCGAACGCCCTAGCCAATTGCGTCACGGAGGTAGTCGTGCTCGACTCTCACCACCATCAGAACATTTTTCTAAAGGTATCAGCGCAAAGAAAAAAAGAGACACACCTCTCATGGGAGGGTTCGAAGCTCCAACCCGTTGGTTAACAGCCCGACGCACTAGCGAATTGCGCCACGGAGACAGTCCTGCTCCACTCTCACCACGGTCAGAACACTTCTCCAAAGATATCAGTGCAAAGAAAAAAAGCGACACACCGCTCATGGGAGGGCTCGAACCTCCAACCTTTTGGTTAACAGCCGATCGCGCTAGCCATTACACCACGGAAACAGTCGTGCTCCACTCTCACTATCGTCAGAACATTTCTCCAAAGCTATCAGCGCAAAGAAAAAAAGAGACTCACTGCTCCAGGGAGGGCTTGAACCTCCAACCTTTTGCTTTAAAGCCGATGCACTAGCAGATTGCGCCACGGAGACAGTCGTGCTCCACTCTCACCACTGTCGGAACATTGCTCCATAGCTGTCAGCGCAAAGAAAAAAGCGAAATGCCACACCTGGGAGGGCTCCAACCTCCAAACTTTCGGTAAACAGCTGATCGCGCTAGCCAAACGCGCCACGTAGACAGTCGTGCTCAACTCTCACCACGGTCAGAACATTTCTCCACAGCTGTCAGCGCAAAGAAAAAAGAGACACACCGCTTTCAGGAGGGATCGAACCTCCAACCTTTTGGTTAACAGCTGAACGCGCTAGCCAATTGCGCCAAGGAGATTGTCGTGCTCTACTCTCACCACCGTCAGAACATTTCTCCAAAGCTATACGCGCAAAGAAAAAAGCGACACACTGCTCCCGGGATGGCTTTAACCTCCAACCTTTCTGTTAACAGTTGATCACGCTAGCAGATTCTGCCACGGAAACAGTCGTGCTCCACTCTCACCATCGTCGGAACATTTCTCCAAAGCTATCAGCGCAAAGAAAAAAAAGACTCACCGCTCTTGAGGGGGTTCGAACCTACAACCTTTTCGTTAACAGTTGAACGCGCTAGCCGATTCTACCACAGAAACAGTCGTGCTCCACTCTCACTACCATCAGAACATTTCTCCAAAGCTATCAGCGCAAAGACAAAAAAACACACAGCTCCTGGGAGGTTCGAACCTCCAACCTTTTGTTTAACAGCTGACGCACTAGCAGATTGCGCCACGGAGACAGTCGTGCTTCACTCTCACCACTGACAGAACATTTCTCCAAAGCTATCAGCGCAAAGAAAAAAAAAGAGACACACCGCTCTCGTGAGGGCACGAACCTCCAACCTTTTGGTTAACAGCCGAACGCGCAAGCCAATTGCGTAACGGAGGTAGTCGTGCTCCACTCTCACAACCATCAGAACATTTTTTCAAAGGTATCAGCGCAAAGAAAAAAATCGACAAACCGTTCATGGGAGAGCTCCAACCTCCAACCTTTTGGTTAACAGCCGATCGCGCTAGCCATTGCACCACGGACCCAACCGCGCTCCACTCTCACCACCGTCAGAACGTTTCTCCATAGCTGTCAGCGCAAAGAAAAAAGCAAAACGCCGCTCCTGGAAGGGCTCGAAACTCCAACCTTTCGGTAAACAGCCGATCGCGCTAGCCAAATGCGCCACGTAGACAGTCGTGCTCCACACTCACCACCGTCAGAACACTTCTCCAAAGCTATCAGCGCAAAGAAAAAAAAGAGACACACCGCTCTCGGGAGTGCTCGAACCTCCAACCTTTTGGTTAACAGCCGAACACGCTAGCCAATTGCGTCACGGAGCTAGTCGTGCTCCACTCTCACCACCATCAGAACAATTTTCTAAAGGTACCAGCGCAAAGAAAAATAGAGACACACCGATCATGGGAGGGTTCGAACCTCCAACCTTTTGGTTAACAGCCCAACGCGCTAGCCGATTGTGCAACGGAGACAGTCGTGCTCATCTCTCACCACGGTCAGAACACTTCTCCAAAGATATCAGTGCAAAGAAAAAAAAGCGACACACCGCTCATGGGAGGGCTCGAACCTCCAACCTTTTGCTTAACAGCCGACGCACTAGCAGATTGCGCCACGGAGACAGTCGTGCTCCACTCTCACCACTGTCGGAACATTTCTCCATAGCTATCAGTGCAAAGAAAAAAGCGAAACGCCGCTCCTGGGAGGGCTCCAACCTCCAAACGTTCGGTAAACAGCCGATCGCGCTAGCCAAGGGCGCCACGTAGACAGTCCTGCTCTACTCTCACCACCGTCAGAACATTCCTCCACAGCTGTCAGCGCAAAGAAAAAAGAGACACACCGCTCTCGGGAGGGCTCAAACCTCCAACCTTTTGGTGAACAGCTGAACGCGCTAGCCAATTGCGCCAAGGAGATTGTCGTGCTCTACTCTCACCACCGTCAGAGCATTTCTCCAAAGCTATCAGCGCAAAGAAAAAAAGCGACACACTGCTCCCGGGATGGCTTTAACCTCCAACCTTTCAGTTAACAGTTGATCGCGCTAGCGGATTGTGCCACGGAAACAGTCGTGCTCCACTCTCACCACCGTCAGAACATTTCTCCATAGCTATCAGCGCAAAGAAAAAAAAAGACACACCGCTCTCGGGGGGGCTCGAACCTACAACCTTTTCGTTAACAGTTGAACGCGCTAGCCGATTCTGCCACAGGAACAGTCGTGCTCCACTCTCACTACCGTCAGAACATTTCTCCAAAGCTATCAGCGCAAAGAAAAAAAAAGAGACACACCGCTCTCGTGAGGGCACGAACCTCCAACCTTTTGGTTAATAGCCGAACGCGCAAGCCAATTGCGTCTCGGAGATAGTCGTGCTCCACTCTCACAACCATCAGAACATTTTTTCAAAGGTATCAGCGCAAAGAAAAAAATTGACACACCGTTCATGGGAGGGCTCGAACCTCCAACCTTTTGGTTAACAGCCGATTGCGCTGGCCTTTGCACCACAGAACCAACCGCGCTCCACTTTCACACCGTCAGAACGTTTCTCCAAAGCAATCAGCGCAAAGAAAAAAAGTGACACACTGCTTCCGGGAGGGCTCGAACCTCCAACCTTTTGCTTAACAGCACACGCACTAGCAGATTGCGCCACGGAGAAAGTCATGCTCCACTCTCGCCACCGTCAGAACATTTCCAAAGCTATCAGCGTAAAGAAAATAAAGAGGCACACCACTCTCAGGAGGGCTCGAACCTCCAACCTTTTGGTTAACAGTTGATCGCGCTAGCTGATTCTGCCACGGACACAGTCGTGCTCCACTCTCACCACCGTCAGAACATTTCTCGAAAGCTATCAGCGCAAAGAAAAAAAAAGACACACCGCTCTCGGGAGGGCTCGAACCTCCAACTTTTTGCTTAACTACCGAACGCGCTAGCCAATTGCGTCACGGAGGTAGTCGTGCTCCACTCTCACCACCATCAGAACATTTTCCCAAAGGTATCAGCGCAAAGAAAAAAATTGACACACCGTTCATGGGAGGGCTCGAACCTCCAACCTTTTGGTTAACAGCCGATTGCACTAGCCATTGCACCACAGACCCAACCGCGCTCCACTCTCACACCGTCAGAACGTTTCTCCAAAGCTATCAGCGCAAAGAAAAAAAGTGACACACTGCTCCCGGGAGGACTCGAACCTCCAACCTTTTGCTTAACAGCCGACGCACTAGCAGATTGCGCCACGGAGAAAGTCATGCTCCACTCTCACCACCGTCAGAGCATTTCTCCAAAGCTATCAGCGCAAAGAAAAAAAGAGGCACACCACTCTCAGGAGGGCTCGAACCTCCAACCTTTTGGTTAACAGTTGATCGCGCTAGCCGATTCTGCAACGGAAACAGTTGTGCTCCACTCTCACCACCGTCAGAACATTTTTCCAAAGCTATCAGCGCAAAGAAAAAAAAGACACACCGCTCTCGGGAGAGCTCGAACCTCCAACCTTTTGCCTAACAGCCGAACGCGCTAGCCAATTGCGTCACGGAGGTAGTCGTGCTCCACTCTCACCACCATCAGAACATTTTCCCAAAGGTATCAGCGCAAAGAAAAAAAGAGACACCGCTCATGGGAGGGTTCGAACCTCCAACCTTTCGGTTAACAGCCCAACGCGCAAGCCAATTGCGCCACGGAGACAGTCGTGCTCCACTCTCACCACGGTCAGAACACTTCTCCAAAGATATCAGTGCAAAGAAAAAAAGCGACACACCGCTCATGGGAGCGCTCGAACCTTCAACCTTTTGGTTAACAGCCGATCGCGCTAGCCATTACACCACGGCAACTGTCGTGCTCCACTCTCACTACCGTCAGAACATTTCTCCTAAGCTATCAGCGCAAAGAAAAAAAAGAGACACACTGCTCCCGGAGGGCTCGAACCTCCAACCTTTTTCCTAACAGCCGACGCACTAGCAGATTGCGCCACGAAGACAGTCGTGCTCCACTCTCACCACTGTCGGAACATTTCTCCATAGTTGTCAGCGCAAAGAAAAAAGCGAAACGCCACTCCTGGGAGGGCTCCAACCTCCAAACTTTCGGTAAACAGCCGATATCACTAGCCAAATGCGCCACGGAGACAGTCGTGCTCCACTCTCACCACCGTCAGAACATTTCTCCAAAGCTATCAGCGCAAAGAAAAAAAAAGTCACACCGCTCTCGGGAGGACACGAACCTCCAACCTTTTGGTTAACAGCCGAACACGCTAGCCAATTGCGTCACGGAGGTACTCGTGCTCCACTCTCACAACCATCAGAACATTTTTTCAAAGGTATCAGCGCAAAGAAAAAAATCGACAAACCGTTCATGGGAGGGCTCGAGCCTCCAACCTTTTGGTTAACAGCCGATCGCGCTAGCCATTGCACCACGGACCCAATAGCGCTCCACTCTCACCACCATCAGAACGTTTCTCCAAAGCTATCAGCGCAAAGAAAAAAAGCGACACACTGCTCCCGGGAGGGCTCGAACCTCCAACCTTTTGCTTAACAGCCGACGCACTAGCAGATTGCGCCACGGAGACAGTCTTGCTTCACTCTCACCACTGTCGGAACATTTCTCCATAGCTGTCAGCGCAAAGAAAAAAGCGAAACGCCGCTCCTGGGAGGGCTCGAAACTCCAACCTTTCGGTAAACAGCTGATCGCGCTAGCCAAATGTGCCACGTAGACAGCCGTGCTGCACACTCACCACCGTCAGAACATTTCTCCAAAGCTATCAGCGCAAAGAAGAAAAAGAGACACACCGCTCTCGGGAGGGCTCGAACCTCCAACCTTTTGGTTAACAGCCGAACGCGCTAGCTAATTGCTTAACGGAGGTAGTCGTGCTCCACTCTCACCACCATCTGAACATTTTTCTAAAGGTACCAGCGCAAAGAAAAATAGAGACACACCGATCGTGGGAGGGTTTGAACTTCCACCTTTAGGTTAACAGCCCAACCCGCTAGCCGATTGTGCCACGGAGACAGTCGCGCTCCACTCTCACCACGGTCAGAACATTTCTCCACAGCTGTCAAGGCAAAGAAAAAAGAGACAAACCGCTCGCGGGAGGATCCAACCTCCAACCTTTTGCTTAACAGCCGACGCACTAACAGATTGCGCCACGGAGATAGTCGTGCTCCTCTCTCACCACCGTCAGAACATTTCTCCAAAGCTACCAGCGCAAAGAAAAAAAAGAGACACACCGCTTTCGGGAGGGCTCGAACCTCCGACCTTTTGGTTAACAGCCGAACGCGCTAGCCAATTGCGTCACGGAGGTAGTCGTGCTCGACTCTCACCACCATCAGAACATTTTTCTAAAGGTATCAGCGCAAAGAAAAAAAACAACGCTCATGGGAGGGTTCGAACCTCCAACCTTTTGGTTAACAGCCCGACGCACTAGCCAATTCGCCACGGAGACAGTCGTGCTCCACTTTCACTATCGTCAGAACATTTCTTCAAAGATATCAGTGCAAAGAAAAAAAGCGACACACCGCTCATGGGAGGGCTCGAACCTCAGACCTTTTGTTAAAAGCCGATGCACTAGCAGGTTGTGCCACGGAGACAGTCGTGCTTCACTCTCAACACTGACCGAGCATTGCTCCATAGCTGTCAGCGCAAAGAAAAAAGCGAAACGCCGCTCCTGGGAGGGCTCCAACCTCCAAACTTTCGGTAAACAACTGATCTCGCTAGCCAAATGCGCCACGTAGACAGTCGTGCTCTACTCTCACCACCGTCAGAACATTTCTCCACAGCTGTCAGCGCAAAGAAAAAAGAGACACACCGCTCTCGGGAGGGCTCGAACCTCCAACCTTTTGGTTAACAGCTGAACGCGCTAGCCAATTGCGCCAAGGAGATTGTCGTGCTCTACTGTCACCACCGTCAGAACATTTCTCCAAAGCTATAAGCGCAAAGAAAAAAAGCGACACACTGCTCCCGGGATGGCTTTAACCTCCAACCTTTCAGTTAACAGTTGATCGCGTTAGCAGATTCTGCCACGGAAACAGTCGTGCTCCACTCTCACCACCGTCAGAACATTTCTCTAAAGCTATCAGCGCAAAGAAAAAAAAGACACACCGCTCTCGGGGGGGCTCGAACCTACAAGCTTTTCGTTAACAAAGTAACGCGCTAGCCGATTCTGCCACAGAAACAGTCGTGCTTCACTCTCACTACCGTCAGAACATTTCTCCAAAGCTATCAGCGCAAAGAAAACAAAAGAGAGACACTTCTCCTGGGAGGGGTCGAACCTCCAACCTTTTGCTTAACAGCCGAACGCGCAAGCCAATTGCGTCACGGAGGTAGTCGTGCTCCACTCTCACCACCATCAGAACATTTCTCCAAAGCTATCAGCGCAAAGAAAAAAAGAGACACCGCTCATGGGAGGGTTCGAACCTCCAACCTTTCGGTTAACAGCCCAACGCGCAAGCCAATTGAGACAGTCGCCACGGAGACAGTCGTGCTCCACTCTCACCACGGTCAGAACACTTCTCCAAAGATATCAGTGCGAAGAAAAAAAGCGACACACCGCTCATGGGAGGGCTCGAACCTCCAACCTTTTGGTTAACAGCCGATCGTGCTAGCCATTACACCACGGAAACTGTCGTGCTCCACTCTCACTACCGTCAGAACATTTCTCCTAAGCTATCAGCGCAAAGAAAAAAAAGAGACACACTGCTCCCGGAGGGCTCGAACCTCCAACCTTTTTCTTAACAGCCGACGCACTAGCAGATTGCGCCACGGAGACAGTCGTGCTCCACTCTCACCACTGTAGGAACATTTCTCCATAGTTGTCAGCGCAAAGAAAAAAGCGAAACGCCACTCCTGGGAGGGCTCCAACCTCCAAACTTTCGGTAAACAGCCGATCGCGCTAGCCAAATGCGCCACGGAGACAGTCGTGCTCCACTCTCACCACCGTCAGAACATTTCTCGAAAGCTATCAGCGCAAAGAAAAAAAAAGAGTCACACCGCTCTCGGGAGGGCACGAACCTCCAACCTTTTGGTTAACAGTTGATCGCGCTAGCCGATTCTGCCACGGACACAGTCGTGCTCCACTCTCACCACCGTCAGAACATTTCTCCAAAGCTATCAGCGCAAAGAAAAAAAAAGACACACCGCTCTCGGGAGGGCTCGAACCTCCAACCTTTTGCTTAACTGCCGAACGCGCTAGCCAATTGCGTCACGGAGGTAGTCGTGCTCCACTCTCACCACCATCAGAACATTTTCCCAAAGGTATCAGCGCAAAGAAAAAAATTGACACACCGTTCATGGGAGGGCTCGAACCTCCCACCTTTTGGTTAACAGCCGATTGCGCTAGTTATTGCACCACAGACCCAACCGCGCTCCACTGTCACACCGTCAGAACGTTTCTCCAAAGCTATCAGCGCAAAGAAAAAAAGTGACACAATGCTCCCGGGAGGACTCGAACCTCCAACCTTTTGCTTAACAGCCGACGCACTAGCAGATTGCGCCACGGAGAAAGTCATGCTCCACTCTCACCACCGTCAGAACATTTCTCCAAAGCTATCAGCGCAAAGAAAAAAAGAGGCACACCACTCTCAGGAGGGCTCGAACCTCCAACCTTTTGGTTAACAGTTGATCGCGCTAGCCGATTCTGAGACGGAAACAGTTGTGCTCCACTCTCACCACCGTCAGAACATTTCTCCAAAGCTATCAGCGCAAAGAAAAAAAAGACACACCACTCTCGGAAGAGCTCGAACCTCCAACCTTTTGCCTAACAGCCGAACGCGCTAGCCAATTGCGTCACGGAGGTAGTCGTGCTCCACTCTCACCACCATCAGAACATTTTCCCAAAGGTATCAGCACAAAGAAAAAAAGAGACACCGCTCATGGGAGGGTTCGAACCTCCAACCTTTCTGTTAACAGCCCAACGCGCAAGCCAATTGCGCCACGGAGACAGTCGTGCTCCACTCTCACCACGGTCAGAACACTTCTCCAAAGATATCAGTGCAAAGAAAAAAAGCGACACACCGCTCATGGGAGCGCTCGAACCTTCAACCTTTTGGTTAACAGCCGATCGCGCTAGCCATTACACCACGGCAACTGTCGTGCTCCACTCTCACTACCGTCAGAACATTTCTCCTAAGCTATCAGCGCAAAGAAAAAAAAGAGACACACTGCTCCCGGAGGGCTCGAACCTCCAACCTTTTTCTTAACAGCCGACGCACTAGCAGATTGCGCCACGAAGACAGTCGTGCTCCACTCTCACCACTGTCGGAACATTTCTCCATAGTTGTCAGTGCAAAGAAAAAAGCGAAACGCCACTCCTGGGAGGGCTCCAACCTCCAAACTTTCGGTAAACAGCCGATAGCACTAGCAAAATGCGCCACGGAGACAGTCGTGCTCCACTCTCACCACCGTCAGAACATTTCTCCAAAGCTATCAGCGCAAAGAAAAAAAAAGTCACACCGCTCTCGGGAGGGCACGAACCTCCAACCTTTTGGTTAACAGCCGAACACGCTAGCCAATTGCTTCACGGAGGTACTCGTGCTCCACTCTCACAACCATCAGAACATTTTTTCAAAGGTATCAGCGCAAAGAAAAAAATCGACAAACCGTTCATGGGAGGGCTCGAGCCTCCAACCTTTTGGTTAACAGCCGATCGCGCTAGCCTTTGCACCACGGACCCATCCGCGCTCCACTCTCACCACCATCAGAACGTTTCTCCAAAGCTATCAGCGCAAAGAAAAAAAGCGACACACTGCTCCCGGGAGGGCTCGAACCTCCAACCTTTTGCTTAACAGCCGACGCACTAGCAGATTGCGCCACGGAGACAGTCTTGCTCCACTCTCACCACTGTCGGAACATTTCTCCATAGCTGTCAGCGCAAAGAAAAAAGCGAAATGCCGCTCCTGGGAGGGTTCGAAACTCCAACCTTTCGGTAAACAGCCGATCGCGCTAGCCAAATGTGCCACGTAGACAGTCGTGCTCCACACTCACCACCGTCAGAACATTTCTCCAAAGCTATCAGCGCAAAGAAGAAAAAGAGACACACCGCGCTCGGGAGGGCTCGAACCTCCAACCTTTTGGTTAACAGCCGAACGCGCTAGCTAATTGCGTCACGGAGGTAGTCGTGCTCCACTCTCACCACCATCTGAACATTTTTCTAAAGGTACCAGCGCAAAGAAAAATAGAGACACACCGATCATGGGAGGGTTTGAACTTCCACCTTTAGGTTAACAGCCCAACCCGCTAGCCGATTGTGCCACGGAGACAGTCGCGCTCCACTCTCACCACGGTCAGAACATTTCTCCACAGCTGTCAGCGCAAAGAAAAAAGAGACAAACCGCTCTCGGGAGGATCGAACCTCCAACCTTTTGCTTAACAGCCGACGCACTAACAGATTGCGCCACGGACATAGTCGTGCTCCTCTCTCACCACCGTCAGAACATTTCTCCAAAGCTACCAGCGCAAAGAAAAAAAAAGAGACACACCGCTTTCGGGAGGGCTCGAGCCTCCAACCTTTTGGTTAACAGCCGAACGCGCTAGCCAATTGCGTCACGGAGGTAGTCGTGCTCGACTCTCACCACCATCAGAACATTTTTCTAAAGGTATCAGCGCAAAGAAAAAAAAACCGCTCATGGGAGGGTTTGAACCTCCAACCTTTTGGTTAACAGCCCGACGCACTAGCCAATTGCGCCACGTAGACAGTCGTGCTCCACTCTCACTATCGTCAGAACATTTCTTCAAAGATATCAGTGCAAAGAAAAAAAGCGACACACCGCTCATGGGAGGGCTCGAACCTCAGACCTTTTGTTAAAAGCCGATGCACTAGCAGATTGTGCCACGGAGACAATCGTGCTTCACTCTCAACACTGTCCGAACATTGCTCCATAGCTGTCAGCGCAAAGAAAAAAGCAAAACGCCGCTCCTGGGAGGGCTCCAACCTCCAAACTTTCGGTAAACAACTGATCGCGCTAGCCAAATGCGCCACGTAGACAGTCGTGCTCTACTCTCACCACCGTCAGAACATTTCTCCACAGCTGTCAGCGCAAAGAAAAAAGAGACACACCGCTCTCGGGAGGGCTCGAACCTCCAACCTTTTGGTTAACAGCTGAACGCGCTAGCCAATTGCGCCAAGGAGATTGTCGTGCTCTACTGTCACCACCGTCAGAACATTTCTCCAAAGCTATAAGCGCAAAGAAAAAAAGCGACACACTGCTCCCAGGATGGCTTTAACCTCCAACCTTTCAGTTAACAGTTGATCGCGCTAGCAGATTCTGCCACGGAAACAGTCGTGCTCCACTCTCACTATCGTCAGAACATTATTCCAAAGAAAAAAAAAAGACACACTGCTTTCGGGGGGGCTCGAACCTACAAGCTTTTCGTTAACAGTGTAACGCGCTAGCCGATTCTGCCAAAGAAGCATTCGTGCTTCACTCTCACTACCATCAGAACATTTCTCCAAAGCTATCAGCGCAAAGAAAAAAAAGAGACACACTGCTCCTGGGAGGGGTCGAGCCTCCAGCCTTTTGCTTAACAGCCGATCGCGCTAGCCAATTGCGCCAAGGAGATAGTCGTGCTCTACTCTCACCCTCGTCAGAACAATTCTCCAAAGTTATCAGCGCAAAGAAAAAAAAAGACACACCGCTCTCGGGAGGGGTCAAACCTCCAACCTTTTGGTTAACAGCTGAACACGCTAGCCGATTGCGCCACGGAGACAGTCGTGCTTCACTCTCAACACTGTCCGAACATTGCTCCATAGCTGTCAGCGCAAAGAAAAAAGCGAAACGCCGCTCCTGGGAGGGCTCCAACCTCCAAACTTTCGGTAAACAACTGATCGCGCTAGCCAAATGCGCCACGTAGACAGTCGTGCTCTACTCTCACCACTGTCAGAACATTTCTCCACAGCTGTCAGCGCAAAGAAAAAAGAGACACACCGCTCTCGGGAGGGCTCGAACCTCCAACCTTTTGGTTAACAGCTGAACGCGCTAGCCAATTGCGCCAAGGAGATTGTCGTGCTCTACTGTCACCACCGTCAGAACATTTCTCCAAAGCTATAACTGCAAAGAAAAAAAGCGACACACTGCTCCCGGGATGGCTTTAACCTCCAACCTTTCAGTTAACAGTTGATCGCGCTAGCAGATTCTGCCACGGAAACAGTCGTGCTCTACTCTCACCACCGTAAGAACATTTCTCCAAAGCTATCAGCGCAAAGAAAAAAAAGACACACCGCTCTCGGGGGGGCTCGAACCTACAAGCTTTTCGTTAACAGTGTAACGCGCTAGCCGATTCTGCCACAGAAACAGTCGTGCTTCACTCTCACTACCGTCAGAACATTTCTCCAAAGCTATCAGCGCAAAGAAAAAAAAGAGACACACTGCTCCTGGGAGGGGTCGAACCTCCAACCTTTTGCTTATCACCCGAACGCGCAAGCCAATTGCGTCACGGAGGTAGTCGTGCTCCACTCTCACCACCATCAGAACATTTCTCCAAAGCTATCAGCGCAAAGAAAAAAAGAGACATCGCTCATGGGAGAGTTCGAACCTCCAACCTTTCGGTTAACAGCCCAACGCGCAAGCCAATTGCGCCACGCAGACAGTCGTGCTCCACTCTCACCACGGTCAGAACACTTCTCCAAAGATATCAGTGCAAAGAAAAAAAGCGACACACCGCTCATGGGAGGGCTCGAACCTCCAACCTTTTGGTTAACAGCCGATCGTGCTAGCCATTACACCACGGAAACTGTCGTGCTCCACTCTCACTACCGTCAGAACATTTCTCCTAAGCTATCAGCGCAAAGAAAAAAAAAGAGACACACTGCTCCCGGAGGGCTCGAACCTCCAACCTTTTTCTTAACAGCCGACGCACTACCAGATTGCGCCACGGAGACAGTCGTGCTCCACTCTCACCACTGTCGGAACTTTTCTCCATAGCTGTCAGCGCAAAGAAAAAGCGAAACGCCACTCCTGGGAGGGCTCCAACCTCCAAACTTTCGGTAAACAGCCGATCGCGCTAGCGAAATGCGCCACGGAGACAGTCGTGCTCCACTCTCACCACTGTCAGAACATTTCTCCAAAGCTATCAGCGCAAAGAAAAAAAAGAGTCACACCGCTCTCGGGAGGGCACGAACCTCCAACCTTTTGGTTAAAAGCCGAACACGCTAGCCAATTGCGTCACGGAGGTAGTCGTGCTCCACTCTCACAACCATCAGAACATTTTTTCAAAGGTATCAGCGCAAAGAAAAAAATCGACAAACCGTTCATGGGAGGGCTCGAGCCTCCAACCTTTTGGTTAACAGCCGATCGCGCTAGCCATTGCACCACGGACCCAACCGCGCTCCACTCTCACCCCCATCAGAACGTTTCTCCAAAGCTATCAGCGCAAAGAAAAAAAGCGACACACTGCTCCCGGGAGGGCTCGAACCTCCAACCTTTTGCTTAACAGCCGACGCACTAGCAGATTGCGCCACGGAGACAGTCTTGCTCCACTCTCAACACTGTCAGAACATTTCTCCATAGCTGTCAGCGCAAACAAAAAAGCGAAACGCCTCTCCTGGGAGGGCTCGAAACTCCAACCTTTCGGTAAACAGCCGATCGCGCTAGCCAAATGTGCCACGTAGACAGTCGTGCTCCACACTCACCACCGTCAGAACATTTCTCCAAAGCTATCAGCGCAAAGAAGAAAAAGAGACACACCGATCTCGGGAGGGCTCGAACCTCCAACCTTTTGGTTAACAGCCGAACGCGCTAGCCAATTGCGTCACGGAGGTAGTCGTGCTCCACTCTCACCACCATCTGAACATTTTTCTAAAGGTACCAGCCCAAAGAAAAATAGAGACACACCGATCATGGGAGGGTTCGAACCTCCACCTTTAGGTTAAGAGCCCAACCCGCTAGCCGATTGTGCCACGGAGACAGTCGTGCTCCACTCTCACCACGGTCAAAACATTTCTCCACAGCTGTCAGCGCAAAGAAAAAAGAGACAAACCGCTCTCGGGAGGATCGAACCTCCAACCTTTTGCTTAACAGCCGACGCACTAACAGATTGCGCCACGGAGACAGTCGTACTCCACTCTCACCACCGTCAGAACATTTCTCCAAAGCTACCAGCGCAAAGAAAAAAAAGAGACACACCGCTTTCGGGAGGGCTCGAGCCTCTAACCTTTTGGTTAACAGCCGAACGCGCTAGCCAATTGCGTCACGGAGGTAGTCGTGCTCGACTCTCACCACCATCGGAACATTTTTCTAAAGGTATCAGCGCAAAGAAAAAAAAAACACCGCTAATGGGAGGGTTCGAACCTCCAACTTTTGGTTAACAGCCCGACGCACCAGCCAATTGCGCCACGGAGACAGTCGTGCTCCACTCTCACTATCGTCAGAACATTTCTTCAAAGATATCAGTGCAAAGAAAAAAAGCGACACACCGCTCATGGGAGGGCTCGAACCTCAACCCTTTTGTTAAAAGCCGATGCACTAGCAGATTGTGCCACGGAGACAATCGTGCTTCACTCTCAACACTGTCCGAACATTGCTCCATAGCTGTCAGCGCAAAGAAAAAAGCGAAACGCCGCTCCTGGGAGGGCTCCAACCTCCAAACTTTCGGTAAACAACTGATCGCGCTAGCCAAATGCGCCACGTAGACAGTCGTGCTCTACTCTCACCACCGTCAGAACATTTCTCCACAGCTGTCAGCGCAAAGAAAAAAGAGACACACTGCTCTCGGGAAGGCTCGAACCTCCAACCTTTTGGTTAACAGCTGAACGCGCTAGCCAATTGCGCCAAGGAGATTGTCGTGCTCTACTGTCACCACCGTCAGAACATTTCTCCAAAGCTATAAGTGCAAAGAAAAAAAGCGACACACTGCTCCCGGGATGGCTTTAACCTCCAACCTTTCAGTTAACAGTTGATCGCGCTAGCAGATTCTGCCACGGAAACAGTCGTGCTCCACTCTCACCACCGTAAGAACATTTCTCCAAAGCTATCAGCGGAAAGAAAAAAAAGACACACCGCTCTCGGGGGGGGGGCTCGAACCTACAAGCTTTTCGTTAACAGTGTAACGCGCTAGCCGATTCTGCCACAGAAACAGTCGTGCTTCACTCTCACTACCGTCACAACATTTCTCCAAAGCTATCAGCGCAAAGAAAAAAAAGAGACACACTGCTCCTGGGAGGGGTCGAACCTCCAACCTTTTGCTTATCAGCCGAACGCGCAAGCCAATTGCGTCACGGAGGTAGTCGTGCTCCACTCTCACCACCATCAGAACATTTCTCCAAAGCTATCAGCGCAAAGAAAAAAAGAGACACCGCTCATGGGAGAGTTCGAACCTCCAACCTTTCGGTTAACAGCCCAACGCGCAAGCCAATTGCGCCACGCAGACAGTCGTGCTCCACTCTCACCACGGTCAGAACACTTCTCCAAAGATATCAGTGCAAAGAAAAAAAGCGACACACCGCTCATGGGAGGGCTCGAACCTCCAACCTTTTGGTTAACAGCCGATCGTGCTAGCCATTACACCACGGAAACTGTCGTGCTCCACTCTCACTACCGTCAGAACATTTCTCCTAAGCTATCAGCGCAAAGAAAAAAAAAGAGACACACTGCTCCCGGAGGGCTCGAACCTCCAACCTTTTTCTTAACAGCCGACGCACTACCAGATTGCGCCACGGAGACAGTCGTGCTCCACTCTCACCACTGTCGGAACTTTTCTTCATAGTTGTCAGCGCAAAGAAAAAGCGAAACGCCACTCCTGGGAGGGCTCCAACCTCCAAACTTTCGGTAAACAGCCGATCGCGCTAGCCAAATGCGCCACGGAGACAGTCGTGCTCCACTCTCACCACCGTCAAAACATTTCTCCAAAGCTACCAGCGCAAAGAAAAAAAAGAGACACACCGCTTTCGGGAGGGCTCGAGCCTCCAACCTTTTGGTTAACAGCCGAACGCGCTAGCCAATTGCGTCACGGAGGTAGTCGTGCTCGACTCTCACCACCATCAGAACATTTTTCTAAAGGTATCAGCGCAAAGAAAAAAAAACACCGCTAATGGGAGGGTTCGAACCTCCAACCTTTTGGTTAACAGCCCGACGCACCAGCCAATTGCGCCACGGAGACAGTCGTGCTCCACTCTCACTATCGTCAGAACATTTCTTCAAAGATATCAGTGCAAAGAAAAAAAGCGACACACCGCTCATGGGAGGGCTCGAACCTCAACCCTTTTGTTAAAAGCCGATGCACTAGCAGATTGTGCCACGGAGACAATCGTGCTTCACTATCAACACTGTCCGAACATTGCTCCATAGCTGTCAGCGCAAAGAAAAAAGCGAAACGCCGCTCCTGGGAGGCCTCCAACCTCCAAACTTTCGGTAAACAACTGATCGCGCTAGCCAAATGCGCCACGTAGACAGTCGTGCTCTACTCTCACCACCGTCAGAACATTTCTCCACAGCTGTCAGCGCAAAGAAAAAAGAGACACACTGCTCTCGGGAGGGCTCGAACCTCCAACCTTTTGGTTAACAGCTGAACGCGCTAGCCAATTGCGCTAAGGAGATTGTCGTGCTCTACTGTCACCACCGTCAGAACATTTCCCAAAGCTATAAGCGCAAAGAAAAAAAGCGACACACTGCTCCCGGGATGGCTTTAACCTCCAACCTTTCAGTTAACAGTTGATCGCGCTAGCGGATTCTGCCACGGAAACAGTCGTGCTCCACTCTCACTACCGTCAGAACATTTCTCCAAAGCTATCAGCGCAAAGAAAAAAAAGACACACCGCTTTCGGGGGGGGGGGCTCGAACCTACAAGCTTTTCGTTAACAGTGTAACGAGCTAGCCGATTCTGCCACAGAAACAGTCGTGCTTCACTCTCACTACCGTCAGAACATTTCTCCAAAGCTATCAGCGCAAAGAAAAAAAAGAGACACACTGCTCCTGGGAGGGGTCGAACCTCCAACCTTTTGCTTAACAGCCGAACGCGCAAGCCAATTGCGTCACGGTAGTAGTCGTGCTCCACTCTCACCACCATCAGAACATTTCTCCAAAGCTATCAGCGCAAAGAAAAAAAAAGAGCCACACCGCTCTCCTGAGGGCACGAACCTCCAACCTTTTGGTTAACAGCCGAATGCGCAAGCCAATTCTGCCACGGAAACAGTCGTGCTCCACTTTCACCACCGTCAGAACATTTCTCCAAAGCTATCAGTGCAAAGAAAAAAAAGACACACCGCTCTCGGGAGGGCTCGAACCTCCAACGTTTTGCTTAACAGCCGAACGCGCTAGCCAATTGCGTCACGGAGGTTGTCGAGCTTTACTAACACCACCGTCAGAACATTTCTCCACAGCTGCCAGGGCAAAGAAAAAAGAGACACACCACTCTCGGGAGGGCTCGAAACTCCAACCTTTTGGTTAACAGCCCCACGCGCAAGCCAAATATGCCATGGAGACAGTCGGGCTCCACTCTCACCATGGTCAGAACACTTCTCCAAAATTATCAGTGCAAGGAAAAAAAGCGACACACTGCTCATGGGAGGGCTCGAACCTCCAACCTTTTGGTTAAATGCCGATCGCGCTAGCCATTACACCACGGAAACAGTCGTGCTCCACTCTCACTACTGTCAGAACATTTCTCCAAAGCTATCAGCACCAAGAAAAAAAAGAGACACACTGCTCCCGGGAGGGCTCGAACCTCCAACCTTTTGCTTAACAGCCGATGCACCAGCAGATTGCGCCACGGAGACAGTCATGCTCCACTCTCGCCACTGTCGGAACATTTCTCCATAGCTGTCAGCGCAATGAAAAAAGCGAAACGCCGCTCCTGGGAGGGCTCCAACCTTTAACCTTTTGGTTAACAGCTGAACGCGATAGCCAATTGCGTCACGGAGGTAGGTGTGCTCCACTCTCACAACCATCAGAACATTTTTTCAAAGGTATCAGCGCAAAGAAAAAAAGAGACACACCGCTCATGGGAGGGCTCGAACCTCCAACCTTTTGGTTAACAGCCGAACGCGCTAGCCAATTGCGTCACGGAGGTAGTCGTGCTCCACTCTCACAACCATCAGAACATTTTTTCAAAGGTATCAGCGCAAAAAAAAGAGACACACCGCTCATGGGAGGGTTCTAACCTCCAACCTTTTGGTTAACAGCCGAACGCGCTAGCCAAGTGCGTCACGGAGGTAGTTGTGCTCCATTCTCACCACCATCAGAACAATTTTCCAAAGATATCAGTGCAAAGAAAAAAAGCGACACACCGCTCATGGGAGGGCTCGAACCTCCAACCTTTTGGTTAACAGCCGATCGTGCTAGCCATTACACCATGGAAACAGTCGTGCTCCGCACTCACTATCGTCAGAACATTTCTCCAAAGCTATCAGCGCAAAGAAAAAAAATTGCCCGCAGCTTCCCTCGGGGGAACACTGAGGAGGATGCGGAGCATATAATTGATTAACGGGGTGTTAAAGTGCGACTTACTTGGGTCGATGGCTAAATTGGTTAACGTGGTTGTAGGAGGGGGTGTTAAATGAGTGAACACGTACACACGTATGCGAAAGGGCGGCGCTGGTCGAAGGGACGTCGATCATTGTGTTTGTGGATTCGTTGGAATTCATTTCACCGCGACCTTGGACGTCGACGCGCCGTAAAAACCAACCGACGAGCGGCAACTGAGCGAGCGAGCGCCGACCTTGAGTATATATACAGCGCGACGGCACATGCACTGTCAGCTGTCGAATGTTCGAGAAGGGGAAGAAGCGCAACGGCGCATGCGCGCGCGTCAGGTGCCGATGTTCTCGAAGCGCGACGGCGCATGCGCGCGCGTCAGCTGCCGATGTTCTCGAAGCGTGGCGGCGCGTGCGCGCTACATTATACAGCTAGCGAATGTTCGTGAAGAGGAGAAGCGCACGCGGTGTGTAGAGGAGGAAGGGTGCACATATGGTGGAGGAGTGAAGCGCGCGCGGTGTGTAGTGGAGGAAGGGATGCACAGATGATGGAAGAAGGAGGAGGAAGCTTGCGGACGGCGCCGCACTACAAGGCCCGAGTATTAGATGCTCCGCATTTAAAAAAAGAGACACACTGCTCCAGGGAGGGCTTGAACCTCCAACCTTTTGCTTAAAAGCCGATGCACTAGCAGATTGCGCCACGGAGACAGTCGTGCTCCACTCTCATCACTGTCGGAACATTGCTCCCTAGCTGTCGGCGCAAAGAAAAAAGCGAAACGCCGCTCCTGGGAGGGCTCCAACCTCCAAACTTTCGGTAAACAGCTGATCGCGCTAGCCAAATGCGCCACGGAGACAGTCATGCTCAACTCTCACCACTGTCGGAACATTTCTCCATAGCTGTCAGCGCAAAGAAAAAAGCGAAACGCCGCTCCTGGGAGGGCTCCAACCTCCAACCTTTTAGTTAACAGCTGAACGCGATAGCCGATTGCGCCAAGAAGATAGTCGTGCTCTACTCTCACCACCGTCACAACATTTCTCCAAAGCTATCAGCGCAAAGAAAAAAAGCGACACAATGCTCCTGGGACGGCTTGAACCTCCAACCTTTAGTTAACAGTTGATCGCGCTAGCCAATTCTGCCACGGAAACGGTCGTGCTCCACTCTGACCACCGTCAGAATATTTCTCCAAAGCTATCAGCGCAAAGAAAAAAAAAGACACACCGCTCTCGGGAGGGCTCGAACCTCCAACCTTTTTGTTAACAGCCGAACGCGCTAGTCAATTGCGTCACGGAGGTAGTCGTGCTCCACTCTCACCACCATCAGAACATTTTTCCAAAGGTATCGGTGCAAAGAAAAAAAGAGACACACCGCTCATGGGAGAGTTCGAACCTCCAACGTTTTGGTTAATAGCCCAACGCGCAAGCCAATTGCGTCACAGAGACAGTCGTGCTCCACTCTCACCACGGCCAGAACACTTCTCCAAAAATATCAGTGCAAAGAAAAAAAAGCGACACACCGCTCATGGGACGGCTTGAACCTCCAACCTTTCAGTTAACAGTTGATCGCGCTAGCCGATTCTGCTACGGAAACAGTCGTGCTCGAATCTCACCACCGTCAGAACATTTCTCCAAAGCTATCAGTGCAAAGAAAAAAGAGACATACCGCCCTCTGGAGGGCTCGAACCTCCAACCTTTTTGTTAACAGCTGAACGCGATAGCCAATTGCGCCAAGAAGATAGTCGTGCTCTACTCTCACCACCGTAAGAACATTTCTCCAAAGCTATCAGTGCAAAGATAAAAAAGCGACACATAGCTCTTGGGAGGGCACGAACCTCCAAACTTTTGGTTAAGAGCCGAACGCGCTAGCGAATTGCGCCACGGAGACAGTCGTGCTCCACTCTCACCACGGTCAGAACACTTCTCCAAAGATATCAGTGCAAAGAAAAAAAAGCGACACACCGCTCAAGGGAGGGCTCGAACCTCCAACCTTTTGGTTAACAGCCGATCGCGCTAGCCATTACACCACGGAAACAGTCGTGCTCCACTCTCACCACCGTCAGAACATTTCTCCAAAGCTATCAGCGCAAAGAAAAATAAAGAGACACACCGCTTTCGGGAGGGCTCAAACCTCCAACCTTTTGGTTAACAGCCAAAGGCGCTAGCCAAGTGCGTCACGGAGGTAGTCGTGCTCCACTCTCACCACCATTAGAACATTTTTCCAAAGGTATCAGCGCAAAGAAAAAAAAGACACACCGCTCATGGCAGGGTTCGAACCTCCAACCTTTTGGTTAACAGCCGAACGCGCTAGCCAAGTGCGTCACAAAGGTAGTCGTGATCCACTCTCACCACCATCAGAACATTTCTCCAAAGCTATCAGCGCAAAGGAAAAAAAAGAGACACCGCTCTCGGGAGGGCTCGAACCTCCAACCTTTTGGTTAACAGCCCAACGCGCAAGCAAATTGCGCCACGGAGACAGTCATGCTCCACTCTCACCATGGTCAGAACATTTCTCCACAGCTGTCAGCGCAAAGAAGAAAGAGACACACCGCTCTCGGGAGGACTCGAACCTCCAACCTTTTGGTTAACACCTGAACGCGATAGCCAATTGCGCCAAGAAGATAGTCGTGCTCTACTCTCACCACCGTCAGAGCATTTCTCCAAAGATATCAGCGCAAAGAAAAAAAGCGACACAATGCTCCCGGTATGGCTTGAACCTCCAAACTTTCAGTTAACAGTTGATCGCGCTAGCCGATTCTGCCACGGAAACGGTCGTGCTCCACTCTCACCACCGTCAGAACATTTCTCCAAAGCTATCAGCGCAAAGAAAAAAAAGACACACCGCTCTCGGGAGGGCTCGAACCTCCAACCTATTTGTTAACAGCCGAACGCGCTAGTCAATTGCGTCACGGAGGTAGTCGTGCTCAACTCTCACCACCATAAGAAAATTTTTCCAAAGGTATCAGCGCAAAGAAAAAAAGATACACACCGCTCGTGGGAGGGTTCGAACCTCCAACCTTTTGGTTACCAGCCCAACGCGCAAGCCAATTGCGCCACAGAGACAGTCGTGCTCCCCTCTCACCACGGTCAGAACACTTCTCCAAAGATATCAGTGCAAAGAAAAAAAAGCGACACACCGCTCAAGGGAGGGCTCGAACCTCCAACCTTTTGGTTAACCGCCGATCGCGCTAGCCATCACACCACGAAAACAGTAGTGCTCCACTCTCACTACTGTCAGAACGTTTCTCCAAAGCTATCAGCCCCAAGAAAAAAAAGAGACACACTGCTCCCGGGAGGGCTCGAACCTCCAACCTTTTGCTTAACAGCCGACGCACTAGCCAAATGCGCCACGTACACAGTCGTGCTCTACTCTCGCCACCGTCAGAACATTTCTCCACAGCTGTCAGCGCAAAGAAAAAAGAGACATACCGCTCTCTGGAGGGCTCGAACCTCCAACCTTTTGGTTAACAGCTGAACGCGATAGCCATTTGCGCCAAGAAGATAGTCGTGCGCTACTCTCACCACCGTGAGAACATTTCTCCAAAGCTATCAGTGCAAAGATAAAAAAGCGACACATAGCTCTTGGGAGGGCACGAACCTCCAAACTTTTGGTTAAGAGCCGAACGCGCTAGCGAATTGCGCCACGGAGACAGTCGTGCTCCACTCTCACCACGGTCAGAACACTTCTCCAAAAATATCAGTGCAAAGAAAACAAAAGCGACACACCGCTCATGGGAGGGCTCGAACCTCCAACCTTTTGGTTAGCAGCCGATCGCGCTAGCCATTACACCACGGAAACAGTCGTGCTCCACTCTCACCACCGTCAGAACATTTCTCCAAAGCTATCAGCGCAAAGAAAAATAAAGAGACACACCGCTTTCGGGAGGGCTCGAACCTCCAACCTTTTGATTAACAGCCGAAGGCGCTAGCCAAGTGCGTCACGGAGGTAGTCGTGCTCCACTCTCACCACCATTAGAACATTTTTCCAAAGGTATCAGCGCAAAGAAAAAAAAAGACACACTGCTCTCGGGAGGGCTCGAACCTCCAACCTTTTTGTTAACAGCCGAACGCGCTAGTCAATTGCGTCACGGAGGTAGTCGTGCTCCACTCTCACCACCATCAAAACATTTTTCCAAAGGTATCGGCGCAAAGAAAAAAAAAGACACACCACTCATGGGAGAGTTCGAACCTCCAACGTTTTGGTTAACAGCCCAACGCGCAAGCCAATTGCGCCACAGAGACAGTCGTGCTCCACTCTCACCACGGTCAGAACACTTCTCCAAAGATATCAGTGCAAAGAAAAAAAAGCGACACACCGCTCATGGGAGGGCTCGAACCTCCAAGCTTTTGGTTAACAGCCGATCGCGCTAGCCATTGCACCACGGAAACAGTCTGCTCCACTTTCACTACTGTCAGAACATTTCTCCAAAGCTATCAGCGCAAAGAAAAAAAAGAGACACACTGCTCCCGAGAGGGCTCGAACCTCCAACCTTTTGCTTAACAGCCCAACGCGCAAGCCAATTGCGCCACGGAGACAGTCGTGCTCCACTCTCACCACGATCAGAACAGTTCTCCAAAATTATCAGTGCAAAGAAAAAAAGCGACAAACAGCTCATGGGAGGGCGCGAACCTCCAACCTTTTGGTTAACAGCCGATCGCGCTAGCCATTACTCCACGGAAACAGTCGTGCTCCACTCTCACTACTGTCAGAACATTTCTCCAAAGCTATCAGCGCCAAGAAACAAAAAGAGACACACTGCTCCCGGGAGGGCTCGAATCTCCAACCTTTTGCTTAACAGCCGATGCACTATCAGATTGCGCCACGGAGACAGTCATGCTCCACTGTCGCCACTGTCGGAACATTTCTCCATAGCTGTCAGCGCAAAAAAATGCGAAACGCCGCTCCTGGGAGGGTCCAACCTCCAACCTTTTGGTTAACAGCTGAACGCGATAGCCAATTGCGCCAAGAAGATAGTCGTGCTCTACTCTCACCACAGTCAGAACATTTCTCCAAAGCTATCAGCGCAAAGAAAAAAAGCGACACAATGCTGCCGGGATGGCTTGAACCTCCAACCTTTCAGTTAACAGTTGATCGCGCTAGCCGATTCTGCCACGGAAACGGTCGTGCTCCACTCTCACCACCGTCAGAACATTTCTCCAAAGCTATCAGCGCAAAGAAAAAAAGACACACCACTCTCGGGAGGGCTCGAACCTCCAACCTTTTTGTTAACAGCCGAACACACTAGTCAATTGCGTCACGGAGTTAGTCGTGCTCCACTCTCACCACCATCTGAACATTTTTCCAAAGGTATCAGGGCAAAGAAAAAAGCGACACACCGCTCATGGGAGGGTTTGAACCTCCAACCTTTTGGTTAACAGCCCAACGCGCAAGCCAATTGCGCCACAGAGACAGTCGTGCTCCACTCTCACCACGGTCAGAACACTTCTGCAAAAATATCAGTGCAAAGAAAAAAAAGCGACACACCGCTAATGGGAGGGCTCGAACCTCCAACCTTTTGGTTAAATGCCGATCGCGCTAGCCATTTCACCACGGAAACAGTCGTGCTCCACTTTCACTACAGTCAGAACATTTCTCCAAAGCT
The DNA here is from genome assembly GCF_043290135.1 of Rhipicephalus microplus. Taxonomy (NCBI): domain Eukaryota; kingdom Metazoa; phylum Arthropoda; class Arachnida; order Ixodida; family Ixodidae; genus Rhipicephalus; species Rhipicephalus microplus. The sequence goes on along the minus strand of NW_027464590.1, from coordinate 10,108,541 downwards.
ATCAGCGCAAAGAAAAAAAAAGAGACACACCGCTTTCGGGAGGGCTCGAACCTCCAACCTTTTGGTTAACAGCCGAACGCGCTAGCCAAGTGCGTCATGGAGGTAGTCGTGCTCCACTCTCACCTTCATCAGAACAATTTTCCAAAGGTATCAGCGCAAAGAAAAAAAAAGAGACACAAAGCTCACGTTAGGGTTCGAAACTCCGAAATTTTGGTTAAAAGCCCAACGCGCTAGCCAATTACGCCACGGAAACAGTCGTGCTCCACTCTCACCACGGTCAGAACACTTCTCCAAAGATATCAGTGCAAAGAAAAAAAGCGACACACTGCTCCCGGTATGGCTTGAACCTCCAACCTATTTGCTAACAGCCGAACGCGCTAGTCATTTGCGTCACGGAGGTAGTCGTGCTCAACTCTCACCACCATCACAACATTTCTCCAAAGCTATCAGCGCAAAGAAAAAAGAGAGACACACCGCTCATGGGAGAGTTCGAACCTCCAACGATTTGGTTAACAGCCCAACGCGCAAGCCAATTGCGCCACAGAGACTGTCGTGCTCCACTCTCACCACGGTCAGAACACTTCTCCAAAGATATCAGCGCAAAGAAAGAAAAGAGACACACCGCTCTCGGGAGGGCTTGAACCTCCACTTTTTTGGTTAACAGTTGAACGCGCCAGCCTATTGCGCCAACGAGATAGTCGTGCTCTACTCTCACCACCGTCAGAACATTTCTCCAAAGCTATCAGCGCAAAGAAAAAAAAGAGACACACCACTCTCATGAGGGCTTGAACCTCCAACTTTTTGGTTAACAGTTGAACGCTCTAATCGATTCTGCTACGGAAACAGTCGTGCTCCACTCTCACAACAATCAGAACATTTTTTCAAAGGTATCAGCGAAAAGAAAAAAAGAGACACACCGCTCATGGGAGGGTTCGAACCTCCAACCTTTTGGTTAACAGCCGAACGCGCTAGCCAAGTGCGCCACGGAGGTAGTCGTGCTCCACTCTCACCTTCATCAGAACAATATCCAAAGGTATCAGCGCATAGAAAAAAAAGAGACACACCGCTCATGGGATGGTTTGAAACTCCAAAATTTTGGTTAAAAGCCCAACGCGCTAGCCAATTACGCCACGGAAACAGTCGCGTTCCACTCTCACCACGGTCAGAACACTTCTCCAAAGATATCAGTGCAAAGAAAAAAAGCGACACACCGCTCATGGGAGGGCTCGAACCTCCAACCTTTTGGTTAACAGCCGATCGCGCTAGCCATTGCACCACGGACCCAACCGCGCTCCACTCTCACCACCGTCAGAACGTTTCTCCAAAGCTATCAGCGCAAAGAAAAAAAGCGACACACTGCTCCCGGGAGGGCTCAAACCTCCAACCTTTTGCTTAACAGCCGACGCACTAGCAGATTGCGCCACTGAGACAGTCGAGCTCCCCTCTCACCACTGTCAGAACATTTCTCCATAGCTGTCAGCGCAAAGAAAAGAGACACACCACTCTCGGGATGGCTCGAACCTCCAACCTTTTTAATAACAGCTGAACGTGCTAACCAATTGCGCCAAGGAGATAGTCGTGCTCTACTCTCACCACAGTCAGAACATTTCTCCAAAGCTATCAGTGCAAAGAAAAAAAGCGACACACTGCTCCCGGTATGGCTTGAACCTCCAACCTTTCAGTTAACAGTTGATCGCGCTAGCCGGTTCTGCCACGGAAACGGTCGTGCTCCACTCTCACCACCGTCAGAACAATTCTCAAAAGCTATCAGCGCAAAGAAAAAAAAGAGACACCGCTCTCTGGAGGGGTCGAACCTCCAACCTATTTGTTAACAGCCGAACGCGCTAGTCAATTGCGTCCCGGAGGTAGTCGTGCTCAACTCTCACCACCATCACAACAATTCTCCAAAGCTATCAGCGCAAAGAAAAAAAGAGACACACCGCTCTCGGGAGGGCTCGAACCTCCAACCTTTTGGTTAACAGTTGAACGCGCTTGCCGATTCTCCTACGCAAACAGTCGTGCTCCACCCTCACCACCGTCAGAACATTTCTCCAAAGCTATCAGCGCAAAGAAAAAAAAAGAGACACACTGCTCCCGTGAGGGCTCGAACCTCCAACCTTTTGCTTAACAGCTGACGCACTAGTAGATTGCGCCACGGAAACAGTCGTGCTCCACTCTCTTCACCGTCAGAACATTTCTCCAAAGCTATCAGCGCAAAGAAAAAAAAGAGACACATAGCTCTCGGGAGGGCACGAACCTCCAAACTTTTGATTAACAGCCGAACGCGCTAGCCAATTGCGCCACGGAGACAGTCGTGCTCCACTCTCACCACGGTCAGAACACTTCTCCAAAGATATCAGTGCAAAGAAAAAAAAGCGACACACCGCTCATGGGAGGGCTCGAACCTCCATCCTTTTGGTTAACAGCCGATCGCGCTAGCCATTACACCACGGAAACCGTTGTGCTCCACTCTCACCACCGTCAGAACATTTCTCCAAAGCTATCAGCGCAAAGAAAAAAAAAGAGACACACCGCTTGCGGGAGGGCTCGAACCTCTAACCTTTTGGTTAACAGCCGAAGGCGCTAGCCAAGTGCGTCACGGAGGTAGTCGTGCTCCACTCTCACCACCATTAGAACATTTTTCCAAAGGTATCAGCGCAAAGAAAAAAAGAGACACACCGCTCATGGGAGGGTTCGAACCTCCAAACTTTTGGTTAACAGCCGAACGCGCTGGCCAAGTTCGTCACGGAGGTAGTCGTGCTCCACTCTCACCACCGTCAGAACATTTCTCCAAAGCTATCAGCGCAAAGAAAAAAAAGAGACACCGCTCTCGGGAGGGCTCGAACCTCAAACCTTTTGGTTAACAGCCCAACGCGCAAGCAAATTGCGCCACGGAGACAGTCGTGCTCCACTCTCACCACGGTCAGAACATTTCTCCACAGCTGTCAGCGCAAAGAAAAAAGAGACACACCGCTCTCGGAAGGGCTCGAACCTCCAACCTTTTGGTTAACAGCTGAACGCGCTAGCCAATTGCACCAAGGAGATTGTCGTGCTCTACTCTCACCACCGTCAGAACATTTCTCCAAAGCTATCAGCGCAAAGAAAAAAAAAGACACACCACTCTCGGGAGGGCTCGAACCTCCAACCTTTTGGTTAACAGCCGAACGCGCTAGCCAATTACGTCACGGAGGCAGTCGTGCTCCACTCTCACCACCATCAGAACATTTTCCCAAAGGTATCAGCGCAAAGAAAACAAGCGACACACCGCTCATGGGAGGGCTCAAACCTCCAACCTTTTGGTTAACAGCCGATCGCGCTAGCCATTACACCACGGAAACAGTCGTGCTCCGCTCTCACTACTGTCAGAACATTTCTCCAAAGCTTTCAGCGCCAAGAAAAAAAAAGACACACTGCTCCCGGGAGGGCTCGAACCTCCAACCTTTTTTTAACAGCCGACGCACTAGCAGATTGCGCCATGGAGACAGTCATGCTCAACTTTCACCACTGTCGGAACAGTTCTCCATAGCTGTCAGCGCAAAGAAAAAAGCGAAACGCCGCTCCTGGGAGGGCTCCAACCTCCAACCTTTTAGTTAACAGCTGAACGCGATAGCAGATTGCGCCAAGAAGATAGTCGTGCTCTACTCTCACCACCGTGAGAACATTTCTCAAACCTATCAGCGCAAAGAAAAAAAGCGACACAATGCTCCCGGGACGGCTTGAACCTCCAATCTTTCAGTTAACAGTTGATCGCGCTAGCCGATTCTGCCACGGAAACGGTCGTGCTCCACTCTGACCACAGTCAGAATATTTCTCCAAAGCTATCAGCGCAAAGAAAAAAAAGACACACCGCTCTCGGGAGGGCTCGAACCTCCAACCTTTTTGTTAACAGCCGAACGCGCTAGTCAATTGCGTCACGGAGGTAGTCGTGCTCCCCTCTCACCACCATCAGAACATTTTTCCAAAGGTATCGGCGCAAAGAAAAAAAGAGACACACCGCTCATGGGAGAGTTCGAACCTCCAACCTTTTGGTTAACAGCCGATCGCGCTAGCCATTGCACCACGGACCCAACCGCGCTCCACTCTCACCACCGTCAGAACGTTTCTCCAAAGCTATCAGCGCAAAGAAAAAAAGCGACACACTGCTCCCGGGAGGGCTCAAACCTCCAACCTTTTGCTTAACAGCCGACGCACTAGCAGATTGCGCCACTGAGACAGTCGAGCTCCCCTCTCACCACTGTCAGAACATTTCTCCATAGCTGTCAGCGCAAAGAAAAGAGACACACCACTCTCGGGATGGCTCGAACCTCCAACCTTTTGAATAACAGCTGAACGCGCTAACCAATTGCGCCAAGGAGATAGTCGTGCTCTACTCTCACCACAGTCAGAACATTTCTCCAAAGCTATCAGTGCAAAGAAAAAAAGCGACACACTGCTCCCGGTATGGCTTGAACCTCCAACCTTTCAGTTAACAGTTGATCGCGCTAGCCGGTTCTGCCACGGAAACGGTCGTGCTCCACTCTCACCACCGTCAGAACAATTCTCAAAAGCTATCAGCGCAAAGAAAAAAAAGACACACCGCTCTCTGGAGGGGTCGAACCTCCAACCTATTTGTTAACAGCCGAACGCGCTAGTCAATTGCGTCCCGGAGGTAGTCGTGCTCAACTCTCACCACCATCACAACAATTCTCCAAAGCTATCAGCGCAAAGAAAAAAAGAGACACACCGCTCTCGGGAGGGCTCGAACCTCCAACCTTTTGGTTAACAGTTGAACGCGCTTGCCGATTCTCCCACGCAAACAGTCGTGCTCCACCCTCACCACCGTCAGAACATTTCTCCAAAGATATCAGTGCAAAGAAAAAAAAGCGACACACCGCTCATGGGAGGGCTCGAACCTCCATCCTTTTGGTTAACAGCCGATCGCGCTAGCCATTACACCACGGAAACCGTTGTGCTCCACTCTCACCACCGTCAGAACATTTCTCCAAAGCTATCAGCGCAAAGAAAAAAAAAGAGACACACCGCTTGCGGGAGGGCTCGAACCTCCAACCTTTTGGTTAACAGCCGAAGGCGCTAGCCAAGTGCGTCACGGAGGTAGTCGTGCTCCACTCTCACCACCATTAGAACATTTTTCCAAAGGTATCAGCGCAAAGAAAAAAAGAGACACACCGCTCATGGGAGGGTTCGAACCTCCAAACTTTTGGTTAACAGCCGAACGCGCTGGCCAAGTTCGTCACGGAGGTAGTCGTGCTCCACTCTCACCACCGTCAGAACATTTCTCCAAAGCTATCAGCGCAAAGAAAAAAAAGAGACACCGCTCTCGGGAGGGCTCGAACCTCAAACCTTTTGGTTAACAGCCCAACGCGCAAGCAAATTGCGCCACGGAGACAGTCGTGCTCCACTCTCACCACGGTCAGAACATTTCTCCACAGCTGTCAGCGCAAAGAAAAAAGAGACACACCGCTCTCGGGAGGGCTCGAACCTCCAACCTTTTGGTTAACAGCTGAACGCGCTAGCCAATTGCGCCAAGGAGATTGTCGTGCTCTACTCTCACCACCGTCAGAACATTTCTCCAAAGCTATCAGCGCAAAGAAAAAAAAAGACACACCACTCTCGGGAGGGCTCGAACCTCCAACCTTTTGGTTAACAGCCGAACGCGCTAGCCATTTACGTCACGGAGGCAGTCGTGCTCCACTCTCACCACCGTCAGAACATTTCTCCAAAGCTATCAGCGCAAAGAAAAAAAAGACACACCGCTCTCGGGAGGGCTCGAACCTCCAACCATTTGGTTAACAGCCGAACGCGCTAGCCAATTGCGTCACGGAGGTAGTCGTGCTCCACTCTCACCACCATCAGAACATTTTCCCAAAGGTATCAGCGCAAAGAAAAAAGAGACACACCGCTCATGGGAGGGCTCGAACCTCCAACCTTTCGGTTAACAGCCCAACACGCAAGCAAATTGCGCCACGGAGACAGTCGTGCTCCACTCTCTGCACGGTCACAACACTTCTCCAAAGATATCAGTGCAAAGAAAAAAAGCGACACACCGCTCATGGGAGGGCTCAAACCTCCAACCTTTTGGTTAACAGCCGATCACGCTAGCCATTACACCAGGGAAACAGTCGTGCTCCGCTCTCACTACTGTCAGAACATTTCTCCAAAGCTTTCAGCGCCAAGAAAAAAAAAGAGACACACTGCTCCCGGGAGGGCTCGAACCTCCAACCTTTTGCTTAACAGCCGACGCACTTGCAGATTGCGCCATGGAGACAGTCATGCTCAACTCTCACCACTGTCGGAACATTTCTCCATTGCTGTCAGTGCAAAGAAAAAAAGTGACACACTGCTCCTGGGAGGGCTCCAACCACCAACCTTTTAGTTAACAGCTGAACGCGATAGCCGATTGCGCCAAGAAGATAGTCGTGCTCTACTCTCACCACCGTGAGAACATTTCTCCAAAGCTATCAGCGCAAAGAAAAAAAAGCGACACAATGCTCCCGGGACGGCTTGAACCTCCAACCTTTCAGTTAACAGTTGATCGCGCTAGCCGATTCTGCCACGGAAACGGTCGTGCTCCACTCTGACCACCGTCAGAATATTTCTCCAAAGCTATCAGCGCAAAGAAAAAAAAGACACACCGCTCTCGGGAGGGCTCGAACCTCCAACCTTTTTGTTAACAGCCGAACGCGCTAGTCAATTGCGTCACGGAGGTAGTCGTGCTCCCCTCTCACCACCATCAGAACATTTTTCCAAAGGTATCGGCGCAAAGAAAAAAAGAGACACACCGCTCATGGGAGAGTTCGAACCTCCAACGTTTTGGTTAACAGCCCAACGCGCAAGCCAATTGCGCCACAGAGACAGTCGTGCTCCACTCTCACCACGGTCAGAACACTTCTCCAAAGATATCAGTGCAAAGAAAAAAAAAGCGACACACCGCTCATGGGAGGGCTCGAACCTCCAACCTTTTGGTTAACAGCCGATCGCGCTAGCCATTACACCACGGAAACAGTCGTGCTCCTCTTTCACCACGGTCAGAACACTTCTCCAAAGATATCAGTGCAAAGAAAAAAAAAGCGACACACCGCTCATGGGAGGGCTCGAACCTTCAACCTTTTGGTTAACAGCCGATCGCGCTAGCCATTACACCACGGAAACAGTCGTTTCCCACTCTCACCACCGTCAGAACATTTCTCCAAAGCTATCAGCGCAAAGAAAAAAAAAGAGACACACTGCTCCCGGGAGGGCTCGAACCTCCAACCTTTTGCTAAACAGCTGACGCACTAGTAGATTGCGCCACGGAGACAGTCGTGCTCCACTCTCTCCACCGTCAGAACATTTCTCCAAAGCTATCAGCGCAAAGAAAAAAAAGAGACACATAGCTCTCGAGAGGGCACGAACCTCCAAACTTTTGGTTAACAGCCGAACGCGCTAGCCAAGTGCGTCACGGAGGTAGTCGTGCTCCACTCTCACCACCGTCAGAACATTTCTTCAAAGCTATCAGCGCAAAAGAAAAGAGACACCGCTCTCGGGAGGGCTCGAACCTTCAACCTTTTGGTTAACAGCCCAACGCGCAAGCAAATTGCGCCACGGAGACAGTCGTGCTCCACTCTCACCACGGTCAGAACATTTCTCCACAGCTGTCAGCGCAAAGAAAAAAAAAGGGACACACCGCTCTCGGGAGGACTCGAACCACCAACCTTTTGGTTAACAGCTGAACGCGCTAGCCAATTGCGCCAAGGAGATTGTCGTGCTCTACTCTCACCACCGTCAGAACATTTCTCCAAAGCTATCAGCGCAAAGAAAAAAAAGACACACCGCTCTCGGGAGGGCTCGAACCTCCAACCATTTGGTTAACAGCCGAACGCGCTAGCCAATTGCGTCACGGAGGTAGTCGTGCTCCACTCTCACCACCATCAGAACATTTTCCCAAAGGTATCAGCGCAAAGAAAAAAGAGACACACCGCTCATGGGAGGGCTCGAACCTCCAACCTTTCGGTTAACAGCCCAACACGCAAGCAAATTGCGCCACGGAGACAGTCGTGCTCCACTCTCTGCACGGTCACAACACTTCTCCAAAGATATCAGTGCAAAGAAAAAAAGCGACACACCGCTCATGGGAGGGCTCAAACCTCCAACCTTTTGGTTAACAGCCGATCACGCTAGCCATTACACCAGGGAAACAGTCGTGCTCCGCTCTCACTACTGTCAGAACATTTCTCCAAAGCTTTCAGCGCCAAGAAAAAAAAAGAGACACACTGCTCCCGGGAGGGCTCGAACCTCCAACCTTTTGCTTAACAGCCGACGCACTTGCAGATTGCGCCATGGAGACAGTCATGCTCAACTCTCACCACTGTCGGAACATTTCTCCATTGCTGTCAGTGCAAAGAAAAAAAGTGACACACTGCTCCTGGGAGGGCTCCAACCACCAACCTTTTAGTTAACAGCTGAACGCGATAGCCGATTGCGCCAAGAAGATAGTCGTGCTCTACTCTCACCACCGTGAGAACATTTCTCCAAAGCTATCAGCGCAAAGAAAAAAAAGCGACACAATGCTCCCGGGACGGCTTGAACCTCCAACCTTTCAGTTAACAGTTGATCGCGCTAGCCGATTCTGCCACGGAAACGGTCGTGCTCCACTCTGACCACCGTCAGAATATTTCTCCAAAGCTATCAGCGCAAAGAAAAAAAAGACACACCGCTCTCGGGAGGGCTCGAACCTCCAACCTTTTTGTTAACAGCCGAACGCGCTAGTCAATTGCGTCACGGAGGTAGTCGTGCTCCCCTCTCACCACCATCAGAACATTTTTCCAAAGGTATCGGCGCAAAGAAAAAAAGAGACACACCGCTCATGGGAGAGTTCGAACCTCCAACGTTTTGGTTAACAGCCCAACGCGCAAGCCAATTGCGCCACAGAGACAGTCGTGCTCCACTCTCACCACGGTCAGAACACTTCTCCAAAGATATCAGTGCAAAGAAAAAAAAAGCGACACACCGCTCATGGGAGGGCTCGAACCTCCAACCTTTTGGTTAACAGCCGATCGCGCTAGCCATTACACCACGGAAACAGTCGTGCTCCTCTTTCACCACGGTCAGAACACTTCTCCAAAGATATCAGTGCAAAGAAAAAAAAAGCGACACACCGCTCATGGGAGGGCTCGAACCTTCAACCTTTTGGTTAACAGCCGATCGCGCTAGCCATTACACCACGGAAACAGTCGTTTCCCACTCTCACCACCGTCAGAACATTTCTCCAAAGCTATCAGCGCAAAGAAAAAAAAAGAGACACACTGCTCCCGGGAGGGCTCGAACCTCCAACCTTTTGCTAAACAGCTGACGCACTAGTAGATTGCGCCACGGAGACAGTCGTGCTCCACTCTCTCCACCGTCAGAACATTTCTCCAAAGCTATCAGCGCAAAGAAAAAAAAGAGACACATAGCTCTCGAGAGGGCACGAACCTCCAAACTTTTGGTTAACAGCCGAACGCGCTAGCCAAGTGCGTCACGGAGGTAGTCGTGCTCCACTCTCACCACCGTCAGAACATTTCTTCAAAGCTATCAGCGCAAAAGAAAAGAGACACCGCTCTCGGGAGGGCTCGAACCTTCAACCTTTTGGTTAACAGCCCAACGCGCAAGCAAATTGCGCCACGGAGACAGTCGTGCTCCACTCTCACCACGGTCAGAACATTTCTCCACAGCTGTCAGCGCAAAGAAAAAAAAAGGGACACACCGCTCTCGGGAGGACTCGAACCACCAACCTTTTGGTTAACAGCTGAACGCGCTAGCCAATTGCGCCAAGGAGATTGTCGTGCTCTACTCTCACCACCGTCAGAACATTTCTCCAAAGCTGTCAGCGCAAAGAAAAAAAGCGACACACTGCTCCCGGGATGGCTTTAACCTCCAACCTTTCAGTTAACAGTTGATCGCGCTAGCAGATTCTGCCACGGAAACAGTCGCGCTCCACTCTCACCACCGTCAGAACATTTCTCCAAAGCTATCAGCGCGAAGAAAAAAAGACACACCGCTCTCGGGGCGGCTCGAACCTACAACCTTTTCGTTAACAGTTGAACGCGCTAGCCGAATCTGCCAAAGAAACAGTCGTGCTCCACTCTCACTACCGTAAGAACATTTCTCCAAAGCTATCAGCGCAAAGAAAAAAAAGAGACAGACTGCTCCCGGGAGGGGTCGAACCTCCAACCTTTTGCTTAACAGCCGACGCACTAGCAGATTGCGCCACGGAGAGAGTGGTGCTTCGCTCTCACCACCGTCAGAACATTTCTCCAAAGCTATCAGCGCAAAGAAAAAAAAAGAGACACACCGCTCTCGTGAGGGCACGAACCTCCAACCTTTTGGTTAACAGCCGAAAGCGCAAGCCAATTGCGTCACGGAGGTAGTCGTGCTCTACTCTCACAACCATGAGAACAATTTTTCAAAGGTATCATCGCAAAGGAAAAAAGAGACACACCTTTCATGGGAGGACTCGAACCTCCAACCTTTTTGGTTAACAGCCCAACGCGCATGCCAATTGCGCCATGGAGACAGTCGCGCTCCACTCTCACCACGGTCAGAACACTTCTCCAAAGATATCAGTGCAAAGAAAAAAAGCGACACACCGCTCATGGGAGGGCTCGAACCTCCAACCTTTTGGTTAACAGCCGATCGCGCTAGCCATTACACCACGGAAACAGTCGTGCTCCACTTTCACTACTGTCAGAACATTTCTCCAAAGCTATCAGCGCAAAGAAAAAAAAGAGACACACTGCTCCCGAGAGGGCTCGAACCTCCTTTGCTTAACAGCCCAACGAGCATGCCAATTGCGCCATGGAGACAGTCGTGCTCCACTCTCACCACGGTCAGAACACTTCTCCAAAATTATCAGTGCAAAGAAAAAAAGCGACAAACAGCTCATGGGAGGGCTCGAACCTCCAACCTTTTGGTTAACAGCCGATCGCGCTAGCCATTACACCACGGAAACAGTCGTGCTCCACTCTCACAACTGTCAGAACATTTCTCCAAAGCTATCAGCGCCAAGAAACAAAAAGAGACACACTGCTCCCAGGAGGGCTCGAACCTCCAACCTTTTGCTTAACAGCCGATGCACTATCAGATTGCGCCACGGATACAGTCATGCTCCACTTTCGCCACTGTCGGAACATTTCTCCATAGCTGTCAGCGCAAAGAAAAAAGCGAAACGCTGCTCCTGGGAGGGCTCCAACCTCCAACCTTTTGGTTAACACCTGAACGCGATAGCCAATTGCGCCAAGAACATAGTCGTGCTCTACTCTCACGACAGTCAGAACATTTCTCCAAAGCTATCAGCGCAAAGAAAAAAAGCGGCACAATGCTGCCGGGATGGCTTGAACCTCCAACCTTTCAGTTAACAGTTGATCGCGCTAGCGGATTCTTCCACGGAAACGGTCGTGCTCCACTCTCACCACCGTCAGAACGTTTCTCCAAAGCTATCAGCGCAAAGAAAAAAAGACACACCACTCTCGGGAGGGCTCGAACCTCCAACCTTTTTGTTAACAGCCCAACGCGCAAGCCAATTGCGCCACAGAGACAGTCGTGCTCCACTCTCACCACGGTCAGAACACTTCTCCAAAGATATAAGTGCAAAGAAAAAAAAGCGACACACCGCTCATGGGAGGGCTCGAACCTCCAACCTTTTGGTTAACAGCCCAACGCGCAAGCCAATTGCGCCACAGAGACAGTCGTGCTCCACTCTCACCACGGTCAGAACACTTCTCCAAAGATATAAGTGCAAAGAAAAAAAAGCGACACACCGCTCATGGGAGGGCTCGAACCTCCAACCTTTTGGTTAACAGCCGATCGCGCTAACCATTACACCACGGAAACAGTCGTGCTCCACTTTCTCTACTGTCAGAACATTTCTCCAAAGCTATCAGCGCCAAGAAAAAAAAGAGACACACGGCTCCCGGGAGGACTCTAACCTCCAACCTTTTGCTTAACAGCCGACGCACTAGCCAAATGCGCCACGTACACAGTCGTGCTCTACTCTCACCACCGTCAGAACATTTCTCCACAGCTGTCAGCGCAAAGAAAAAAGAGACACACCGCTCTCGGGAGGGCTCGAACCTCCAACCTTTATGGTTAACAGCTGAACGCGATAGCCAATTGGGCCGAGAAGATAGTCGTGCTCTACTCTCACCACTGTTTAAACATTTCTCCAAAGCTATCAGTGCAAAGAAAAAAAAGCGACACACTGCTCCCGGGACGGCTTGAACCTCCAACCTTTCAGTTAACAGTTGATCGCGCTAGCCGATTCTGCCACGGAAACAGTCGTGCTCGACTATCACCACCGTCAGAACATTTCTCCAAAGCTATCAGCGAAAAGAAAAAAAAAGACATACCGCTCTCGGGTGGGCTCGAACCTCCAACCTTTTGGTTAACAGTTGAACGCGCTAGCCGATTGTGCCACGGAAACAGTCGCGCTCCACTCTCACCACCGTCAGAACATTTCTCCAAAGCTATCAGCGCAAAGAAAAAAATCGACACACCGTTCATGGGAGGGCTCGAACCTCCAAACTTTTGGTTACAGCCGATCGCGCTAGCCAATTGCGCCAAGGAGATAGTCGTGCTCCACTCTCACCACGGTCAGAACACTTCTCCAAAGATATAAGTGCAAAGAAAAAAAAGCGACACACCGCTCATGGGAGGGCTCGAACCTCCAACCTTTTGGTTAACAGCCCAACGCGCAAGCCAATTGCGCCACAGAGACAGTCGTGCTCCACTCTCACCACGGTCAGAACACTTCTCCAAAGATATAAGTGCAAAGAAAAAAAAGCGACACACCGCTCATGGGAGGGCTCGAACCTCCAACCTTTTGGTTAACAGCCGATCGCGCTAACCATTACACCACGGAAACAGTCGTGCTCCACTTTCTCTACTGTCAGAACATTTCTCCAAAGCTATCAGCGCCAAGAAAAAAAAGAGACACACGGCTCCCGGGAGGACTCTAACCTCCAACCTTTTGCTTAACAGCCGACGCACTAGCCAAATGCGCCACGTACACAGTCGTGCTCTACTCTCACCACCGTCAGAACATTTCTCCACAGCTGTCAGCGCAAAGAAAAAAGAGACACACCGCTCTCGGGAGGGCTCGAACCTCCAACCTTTTGGTTAACAGCTGAACGCGATAGCCAATTGGGCCGAGAAGATAGTCGTGCTCTACTCTCACCACTGTTTAAACATTTCTCCAAAGCTATCAGTGCAAAGAAAAAAAAGCGACACACTGCTCCCGGGACGGCTTGAACCTCCAACCTTTCAGTTAACAGTTGATCGCGCTAGCCGATTCTGCCACGGAAACAGTCGTGCTCGACTATCACCACCGTCAGAACATTTCTCCAAAGCTATCAGCGAAAAGAAAAAAAAAAGACATACCGCTCTCGGGTGGGCTCGAACCTCCAACCTTTTGGTTAACAGTTGAACGCGCTAGCCGATTGTGCCACGGAAACAGTCGCGCTCCACTCTCACCACCGTCAGAACATTTCTCCAAAGCTATCAGCGCAAAGAAAAAAATCGACACACCGTTCATGGGAGGGCTCGAACCTCCAAACTTTTGGTTACAGCCGATCGCGCTAGCCAATTGCGCCAAGGAGATAGTCGTGCTCTACTCTCACCACCGTCGGAACGTTTCTCCAAAGCTATCAGCGCAAAGAAAAAAAGCGATGCATGTTCCCGGGAGGCCTCGAACCTCCAACCTTTTGCTTAACAGCCGACGCACTAGCAGATTGTGCCACGGAGACAGTCATACTCCACTCTCACCACCGTCAGAAAATTTCTCCAAAGCTACCAGCGCAAAGAACAAAAAAGAGACACTCCGCTCTCGGGAGGGCTCGAACCTCAACCTTTTGGTTAACAGCCGAACGCGCTAGCCAGTTGCGTCACGGAGGTAGTCGTGCTCCACTCTCACCACCATCAGAACATGTTTCCAATGGTATCAGCGCAAAGAAAAAAAGAGACACACTGCTCATGGGAGGGTTCGAACCTCCAACCTTTTGGTTAACAGCGCTAGCCAATTGCGCCAAGGAGACAGTCGTGCTCCACTCTCACCACGGTCAGAACACTTCTCCAAAGATATCATTGCAAAGAAAAAAAAGCAACACACCGCTCATGGGAGGGCTCGAACCTCCAACCTTTTGGTTAATAGCCGATCGCGCTAGCCAATTGCGCCAAGGAGAAGGTCGTGCTCTACTCTCACCCCCGTCAGAACAATTCTCTAAAGTTATCAGCGCAAAGAAAAAAAAGACACACCGCTCTCGGGAGGGGTCAAACCTCCAACCTTTTGGTTAACAGCTGAACACGCTAGCCAATTGCGCCACGGAGACAGTCGTGATCCACTCTCACCACTGTCGGAACATTTCCCGATAGCTGTAAGCGCAAAGAAAAAAGCGAAACGCCGCTCCCGTGAGGGCTCGAAACTACAACCTTTCGGTAAACAGCCGATCGCGCAAGCCAAATGCGCCACGTAGACTGTCGTGCTCTACTTTCACCACCGTCAGAACATTTCTCCACAGCTGTCAGCGCAAAGAAAAAAAGCGATGCACTGTTCCCGGGAGGCCTCGAACCTCCAACCTTTTGCTTAACAGCCGACGCACTAGCAGATTGCGCCACGGAGACAGTCATACTCCACTCTCGCCACCGTCAGAACATTTCTCCAAAGCTACCAGCGCAAAGAACAAAAAAGAGACACTCCGCTCTCGGGAGGGCTCGAACCTCCAACCTTTTGGTTAACAGCTGTCCGCGCTAGCCAATTGCGCCAAGGAGATAGTCGTGCTCCACTCTCACCACCGTCAGAACATTTCTCCAAAGCTCTCAGCGCAAAGAAAAAAAAGAGACACACCGCTCTCGGGAGGGCTCGAACCTCCAACCTTTTGGTTAACAATTGATCGCGCTAGCCGATTCTGCCACGGAAACAGTCGTGCTCCACTCTCACTACCGTCAGAACATTTCTCCAAAGCTATCAGCGCAAAGAAAAAAAGGAGACACACTCCTCCCGGGAGGGCTCGAACCTCCAACCTTTTGCTTAGCAGCCGACGCACTAACAGATTGCGCCACGGAGACAGTCGTGCTCTACTCTCACCACCGTCACAACATTTCTCCGAAGCTGTCCGCGCAAAGAAAAAAAAGAGATACACCGCTCTCGGGAGAGCTCGAACCTTCAACCTTTTGGTTAACAGCCGAACGCGCTAGCCAATTGCGTCACGTAGTAGTCGTGCTCCACTCTCACCACCATCAGAACATTTTTCTAAAGGTATCAGCCAAAGAAAAAAAGAGACACACCGCTCATGGGAGGGTTCGAACCTCCAACCTTTTGGTTAACAGCCCAACGCGCTAGCCAATTGCGCCACGAAAGAAGTCGTGCTCCACTCTCACCACGGTCAGAACACTTCTCAAACGATATCATTGCAAAGAAAAAAAAGCGACATACCGCTCATGGGAGGGCTCGAACCTCCATTCTTTTGGTTAACAGGCGATCGCGCTAGCCATTACACCACGGAAACAGTCGTGCTCCACTCTCACTACCGTCAGAACATTTCTCCAAAGCTATCAGCGCAAAGAAAAAAAAGAGACACACTGCTCCTGGGAGGGCTCGAACCTCGAACCTTTAGCTTAACAGCCAACGCACTAGCAGATTGCGCCACGGAGACAGTCGTTCTCCACTCTCACCACTGTCAGAACATTTCTCCATAGCTGTCAGCGCAAAGAAAAAAGCGAAACGCCGCTCCTAGGAGGGCTCCAACCTCCAAACTCTCGGTGAACAGCCGATCGCGCTAGCCAAATCCGCCACGTAGACAGTCGTGCTCTACTCTCACCACCGTCAGAACATTTCTCCACAGCTGTCAGCGCAAAGAAAAAAGAGACACACCGCTCTCGGTAGGGCTCGAACCTCCAACCTTTTCGTTAACAGCTGAACGCGCTAGCCAATTGCGCCAAGGGGATAGTCGTGCTCTACTCTCATCACCGTCAGAACATTTCTCCAAAGCTATCAGGGCAGAGAAAAAAAGCGACACACTGCTCCCGGGACGGCTTGAACCTCCAACCTTTCAGTTAACAGTTGAACGCGCTAGCCGATTCTGCCACGGAAACAGTCGTGCTCCACTCTCACCACCGTCAGAACATTTCTCCACAGCTGTCAGCGCAAAGAAAAAAAAGACACACCGCTCTCGGGGTGGCTCGAACCTACAACCTTTTCGTTAACAGTTGAACGCGCTAGCCGATTCTGCCACAGAAACAGTCGTGCTCCACTCTCACTACCGTAAGAACATTTCTCCAAAGCTATCAGCGCAAAGAAAAAAAAGAGACACACTGCTCCCGGGAGGGGTCGAACCTCCACCCTTATGCTTAACAGCCGACGCACTAGCAGATTGCGCCACGGAGAGAGTCGTGCTTCACTCTCACCACCGTCAGAACATTTCTCCAAAGCTATCAGCGCAAAGAAAAAAAAGAGACACACCGCTCTCGTGAGGGCACGAACCTCCAACATTTTGGTTAACAGCCGAACGCGCAAGCCAATTGCGTCACGGAGGTAGTCGTGCTCTACTCTCACAACCATGAGAACATTTTTTCAAAGGTATCAGCGCAAAGAAAAAAATCGACACACCGTTCATGGGAGGACTCGAACCTCCAACCTTTTTGGTTAACAGCCGATTGCGCTAGCCATCGCACCACAGACGTAACCGCGCTCCACTATCACACCGTCAGAACGTTCCTCCAAAGCTATCAGCGCAAAGAAAAAAAGTGACACACTGCTCCCGGGAGGGCTCGAACCTCCAAACTTTTGCTTAACAGCCGACGCACTAGCAGATTGCGCCACGGAGAAAGTCATGCTCCACTCTCACCACCGTCCGAACATTTCTCCAAAGCTATCAGCGCAAAGAAAAAAAAGAGACACACCACTCTCAGGAGGGCTCGAACCTCCAACCTTTTGGTTAACAGTTGATCGCAATAGCCGATTCTGCCACGGAAACAGTCGTGCTCCACTCTCACTACCGTCAGAACATTTCTCCAAAGCTATCAGCGCAAAGAAAAAAAAAGACACACCGCTCTCGGGAGGGCTCGAACCTCCAACCTTTTGGTTAACAGCCGAACGCGCTAGCCAATTGCGTCACGGAAGTAGTCGTGCTCCACTCTCACCACCATCAGAACATTTTCCCAAAGGTATCAGCGCAAAGAAAAAAGAGACACACCGCTCATGGGAGGGTTCGAACCTCCAACCTTTCGGTTAACAGCCCAACGCGCAAGCAAATTGCGCCACGGAGACAGTCGTTCTCCACACTCAGCACGGTCACAACACTTCTCCAAAGATATCAGTGCAAAGAAAAAAAGCGACAAACCGCTCATGGGAAGGCTCAAACCTCCAACCTTTTGGTTAACAGCCGATCGCGCTAGCCATTACACCACGGAAACAGTCGTGCTCCGCTCTCACTACTGTCCGAACATTTCTCCAAAGCTTTCAGCGCCAAGAAAAAAAAGAGACACACTGCTCCCGGTAGGGCTCGAACCTCCAACCTTTTGCTTAACAGCCGACGCACTAGCAGATTGCGCCATGGAGACAGTCATGCTCAACTCTCACCACTGTCGGAACATTTCTTTATTGCTGTCAGCGCAAAGAAAAAGCAAAACGCCGCTCCTGGGAGGGCTCCAACCTCCAACCTTTTAGTTAACAGCTGAACGCGATAGCCGATTGCGCCAAGAAGATAGTCGTGCTCTACTCACACCACCGTGAGAACATTTCTCCAAAGCTATCAGCGCAAAGTAAAAAAGCGACACAATGCTCCCGGGACGGCTTGAACCTCCAACCTTTCAGTTAACAGTTAATCGCGCTAGCCGATTCTGCCACGGAAATGGTCGTGCTCCACTCTGACCACCGTCAGAATATTTCTCCAAAGCTATCAGCGCAAAGAAAAAAAAGACACACCGCTCTCGTGAGGGCACGAACCTCCAACCTTTGGATTAACAGCCGAACGCGCTAGCAAATTGCATCACGGAGGTAGTCGTGCTCCACTCTCACCACCATCAGAACATTTTTCCAAAGGTATCAGCGCAAAGAAAAACGGGACACACCGCTCATGGGAGGGTTCAAACCTCCAACCTTTTGGTTAACAGACCAACGCGCTAGCCAATCATCCCACGGAGACAGTCGTGCTCCACTCTCACCACGGTCAGAACCCTTCTCCAAAGATATCAGAGCAAAGAAAAAAAAGCGACACACCGCTCTTGGGAGGGCTCGAACCTCCAAACTTTTGGTTAACAACTGAACGCGCTAGCCAATTGCGCTACGGAGACAGTCGTGCTCCACTCTCACTACGGTCAGAATACTTCTACAAAGCTATTAGCGCAAATAAAAAAGACACACCGCTCCTGGGAGGGCTCGAACCTCCAACCTTTTGCTTAACAGCCGACGCACTAGCAGTTGCGCCACGGAGACAGTCGTGCTCCACTCTCACCACTGTCGGAACATTTCTCCAAAGATATCAGTGCAAAGAAAAAAAAGCGACACACCGCTCATTGGAGGGCTCGAACCTCCAACCTTTTAGTTAACAGCCAATCGCGCTAGCCATTGCACCACGGACCCAACCGCGCTCCACTCTCATCACCATCAGAACTTTTTTCAAAGGTAAAGCGCAAAGAAAAAAAGAGACACACCGCTCTCGGGAGGGCTCGAACCTCCAACCTTTTGGTTAACAGCCGAACGCGCTAGCCAATTGCGTCACGGAGGTAGTCGTGCTCCACTCTCACCACCGTCAGAACGTTTCTCCAAAGCTATCAGCGCAAAGAAAAAAACGACACACTGCTCCTGGGAGGGCTCGAACCTCCAACGTTTTGCTTATCAGCCGACGCACTAGCAGATAGCGCCACGGAGACATCCTTGCTCCACTTTTACCACCGTCAGAACATTTCTCCAAAGCTATCAGCGCAAAGAAAAAAAAGAGACACACCGCTCTCGGGAGGGCTCGAACCTCCAAACGTTTGGTCAACAGCCGAACGCGCTTGCCAATTGTGTCACGGAGGTAGTCGTGCTCCACTCTCACCACCATCAGAACATTTTTCTAAAGGTATCAGTGCAAAGAAAAAAAGAGACACACCGCTCAGTGGAGGGTTTGAACCTCCAACCTTCTGGTTAACAGCCCAACGTGCTAGCCAATAGCGCCACGGAGACAGTTCGCGCTCCGCTCTCAACATGGTCAGAACACTTCTCCAAAGATATCAGTGCAAAGAAAAAAAAGCGACACACCGCTCATTGGAGGGCTCGAACCTCCAACCTTTTGGTTAACAGCCAATCGCGCTAGCCATTGCACCACGGACCCAACCGCGCTCCACTCTCACCACCATCAGAACGTTTCTCCAAAGCTATCAGCGCAAAGAAAAAAAGTGACACACTGCTCCCGGGAGGGCTCGAACCTCCAATCTTTTGCTTAACAGCCGACGCACTAGCAGACTGCGCCACGGAGACAGTCGTGCTCCACTCTCAACACTGTCAAAACATTTCTCCATAGCTGTCAGCGCAAAGAAAAAAAAGAGACACACCGTTTTCAGGAGGGCTCGAACCTCAAACCTTTTGCTTAACAGCCGCCGCACTACCAGATTGCGCCACGGAGACAGTCGCGCTCCACTCTCACCACCGTCACAACATTTCTCCAAAGCTATCAGCGCAAAGAAAAAAAGAGACACACCGCTCTCGGGAGGGCTCGAACCTCCAAAAATTTGGTCAACACCCGAACCCGCGAACCAATTGCGTCACGGAGGTAGTTGTGCTCCACTCTCACCACGGTCAGAACATTTCTCCAAAGCTATCAGCGCAAAGAAAAAAAAAGAGACACACCGCTCTCGGGAGGGCTCGAACTTCCAACCTTTTGATTAACAGCCGAACGCGCTAGCCAATTGCATCACGGAAGTAGTCGTGCTCCACTCTCACCACCATCAGAACATTTCTCCAAAGCTATCAGCGCAAAGAAAAAAAGAGACACACCGCTCTCGGGAGGGCTCGAACCTCCAACCTTTTGGTTAACAGCCGAACGCGCTAGCCAATTGCGTCACGGAGGTAGTCGTGCTCCACTCTCACCACCGTCAGAACGTTTCTCCAAGGCTATCAGCGCAAAGAAAAAAAGCGACACACTGCTCCTGGGAGGGCTCGAACCTCCAACCTTTTGATTAACAGCCGACGCACTAGCAGTTGCGCCACGGAGACAGTCGTGCTCCACTCTCATCACTGTAGGAACATTTCTCCATAGCTGTCAGCGCAAAGAAAAAAGAGACACCCCGCTTTCGGGAGGGCTCGAACCTCCAACCTTTTGGTTAACAGCCGAACGCGCTAGCCAATTGCGTCACGGAGAAAGTCGGGCTCCACTCTCACCACCATCAGAACATTTTTCTAAAGGTATCAGTGCAAAAAAAAAAAGAGACACGCCGCTCATGGGAGGGTTGGAACCTGCAACCTTTTGGTTAACAGCCAACGCACTAGCAGATTGCGCCACGGAGACAGTAGTGCTCCACTCTCACCACTGTCAGAACATTTCTCCAAAGCTATCAGCGCAAAGGAAAAAAAAAACACACGCTCTCGGGAGGGCTCGAAACCCCAAACTTTTGGTCTACACTCGAACGCGCTAGCCAATTGCGTCACGGAGGTAGTCCTGCTCCACTCTCACCACCATCAGAACATTTTTTCAAAGGTATCAGCGCAAAGAAAAAAAGAGACACACTGCTCATGGGAGGGTTCGAACCTCCAACCTTATGGTTAACAGCCCAACGCGCTTGCCACTTGCGCCACGGAGACATTCGTGCTCCACTCTCACTACGGTCAGAACACTTCTCCAAAGATATCAGTGCAAAGAAAAAAAGCGACACACCGCTCATGGGAGGGCTCGAACCTCCAACCTTTTGGTTAACAGCCGAACGCGCTAGCCAATTGCGTCACGGAGGTAGTCGTGCTCTACTCTCACCACCATCAGAACATTTTTCCAAAGGTATCAGCGCAAAGAAAAAAAGAGACACACCGCTCATGGTAGGGTTCGAACCTCCAACCATTTCGTTAACAGCCTAACGCGCTAGCGAATTGCACCATGGAGACAGTCGTGCTTCCCTCTCACCACGGTCAGAACACTTCTCCAAAGATATCAGTGCAAAGAAAAAAAAAGCAACACACCGCTCATGGCAGAATTCGAACCTCCAACCTTTTGGTTACCAGCCCAACGCGAAGCCAATTGCGCCACGGAGACAGTCGTGCTCCACTCTCACCACGGTCAGAACACTTCTACAAAGATATCAGTGGAAAGAAAAAAAGCGACACACCGCTCATGGGAGGGCTCGAACCTCCAACCTTTTGGTTAACAGCCGACGCACTAGCAGACTTCACCACGGAGACAGTCGTGCTCCACTCTCACCACCGTCAGAACATTTCTCCAAAGCTATCAGCGCAAAGAAAAAAAAAGAAACACACCGCTCTCGGGAGGGCTCGAACCTCCAACCTTTTGCTTAACAGCCGATGCACTAGCAGATTGCGCCACGGAGACAGCCTTGCTCCAATTTTACCACCGTCAGAACATTTATCCAAAGCTATCAGCGCAAAGAAAAAAAAGAGACACACCGCTCTGGGGAGAGCTCGAACCTCCAAATTTTTAGTCAACAGCCGAACGCGCTAGCCAATTGCGTCACGGATGTAGTCGTGCTCCACTCTCACCACCGTCAGAACATTTCTCCAAAGCTATCAGCGCAAAGAAAAAAAAGAGACACACCGTTCTCGGGAGGGCTCGAACCTCCAAACGTTTGGTCAACAGCCGAACGCGCTTGCCAATTGTGTCACGGAGGTAGTCGTGCTCCACTCTCACCACCATCAGAACATTTTTCTAAAGGTATCAGTGCAAAGAAAAAAAGAGACACACCGCTCAGTGGAGGGTTTGAACCTCCAACCTTCTGGTTAACAGCCCAACGTGCTAGCCAATAGCGCCACGGAGACAGTTCGCGCTCCGCTCTCAACATGGTCAGAACACTTCTCCAAAGATATCAGTGCAAAGAAAAAAAAAGCGACACACCGCTCATTGGAGGGCTCGAACCTCCAACCTTTTGGTTAACAGCCAATCGCGCTAGCCATTGCACCACGGACCCAACCGCGCTCCACTCTCACCACCATCAGAACGTTTCTCCAAAGCTATCAGCGCAAAGAAAAAAAGTGACACACTGCTCCCGGGAGGGCTCGAACCTCCAATCTTTTGCTTAACAGCCGACGCACTAGCAGACTGCGCCACGGAGACAGTCGTGCTCCACTCTCAACACTGTCGGAACATTTCTCCATAGCTGTCAGCGCAAAGAAAAAAGAGACACACCGCTTTTGGGAGGGCTCGAACCTCCAACCTTTTGGTTAACAGCCGAACGCGCTAGCCAATTGCGTCATGGAGGTAGTCGTGCTCTACTCTCACCACCATCAGAACATTTTTCCAAAGGTATCAGCGCAAAGAAAAAAAGAGACACACCGCTCATGGGAGGGTTCGAACCTGCAACCTTTTGGTTAAGAGCCGAACACGCTAGCCAATTGCGCCACGGAGACAGTCGTGCTCCACTCTCACCACGGTCAGAACACTTCTATAAAGATATCAGTGCAAAGAAAAAAGCGACACACCGCTCATGGGAGGGCTCGAATCTCCAACCTTTTGGTTAACAGCCGACGCACTAGCAGATTGCGCCACGGAGACAGTCGTGCTCCACTCTCTTCACCGTTAGAACATTTCTCCAAAGCTATCAGCGGAAAGAAAAAAAGAGACACACCGCTCTCGGGAGGGCTCGAACCTCCAACCTTTAGGATAACAGTTGATCGCGCTAACCGATTCTGCAACGAAAACAGTCGTGCGCCACTCTCACCATCATCAGAACATTTCTCCAAAGCTATCAGCGCAAAGAAAAAAAAGAGACACACCGTTTTCAGGAGGGCTCGAACCTCAAACCTTTTGCTTAACAGCCGACGCACTACCAGATTGCGCCACGGAGACAGTCGCGCTCCACTCTCACCACCGTCACAACATTTCTCCAAAGCTATCAGCGCAAAGAAAAAAAGAGACACACCGCTCTCGGGAGGGCTCGAACCTCCAAAAATTTGGTCAACACCCGAACCCGCGAACCAATTGCGTCACGGAGGTAGTTGTGCTCCACTCTCACCACGGTCAGAACATTTCTCCAAAGCTATCAGCGCAAAGAAAAAAAAAGAGACACACCGCTCTCGGGAGGGCTCGAACTTCCAACCTTTTGATTAACAGCCGAACGCGCTAGCCAATTGCATCACGGAAGTAGTCGTGCTCCACTCTCACCACCATCAGAACATTTCTCCAAAGCTATCAGCGCAAAGAAAAAAAGAGACACACCGCTCTCGGGAGGGCTCGAACCTCCAACCTTTTGGTTAACAGCCGAACGCGCTAGCCAATTGCGTCACGGAGGTAGTCGTGCTCCACTCTCACCACCGTCAGAACGTTTCTCCAAGGCTATCAGCGCAAAGAAAAAAAGCGACACACTGCTCCTGGGAGGGCTCGAACCTCCAACCTTTTGATTAACAGCCGACGCACTAGCAGTTGCGCCACGGAGACAGTCGTGCTCCACTCTCATCACTGTAGGAACATTTCTCCATAGCTGTCAGCGCAAAGAAAAAAGAGACACCCCGCTTTCGGGAGGGCTCGAACCTCCAACCTTTTGGTTAACAGCCGAACGCGCTAGCCAATTGCGTCACGGAGAAAGTCGGGCTCCACTCTCACCACCATCAGAACATTTTTCTAAAGGTATCAGTGCAAAGAAAAAAAGAGACACGCCGCTCATGGGAGGGTTCGAACCTGCAACCTTTTGGTTAACAGCCAACGCACTAGCAGATTGCGCCACGGAGACAGTAGTGCTCCACTCTCACCACTGTCAGAACAATTCTCCAAAGCTATCAGCGCAAAGGAAAAAAAAACACACAGCTCTCGGGAGGGCTCGAAACCCCAAACTTTTGGTCTACACTCGAACGCGCTAGCCAATTGCGTCACGGAGGTAGTCGTGCTCCACTCTCACCACCATCAGAACATTTTTTTAAAGGTATCAGCGCAAAGAAAAAAACAGACACACTGCTCATGGGAGGGTTCGAACCTCCAACCTTATGGTTAACAGCCCAACGCGCTTGCCACTTGCGCCACGGAGACATTCGTGCTCCACTCTCACTACGGTCAGAACACTTCTCCAAAGATATCAGTGCAAAGAAAAAAAGCGACACACCGCTCATGGGAGGGCTCGAACCTCCAACCTTTTGGTTAACAGCCGAACGCGCTAGCCAATTGCGTCACGGAGGTAGTCGTGCTCTACTCTCACCACCATCAGAACATTTTTCCAAAGGTATCAGCGCAAAGAAAAAAAGAGACACACCGCTCATGGTAGGGTTCGAACCTCCAACCATTTGGTTAACAGCCTAACGCGCTAGCGAATTGCACCATGGAGACAGTCGTGCTTCCCTCTCACCACGGTCAGAACACTTCTCCAAAGATATCAGTGCAAAGAAAAAAAAAGCAACACACCGCTCATGGCAGAATTCGAACCTCCAACCTTTTGGTTACCAGCCCAACGCGAAGCCAATTGCGCCACGGAGACAGTCGTGCTCCACTCTCACCACGGTCAGAACACTTCTACAAAGATATCAGTGGAAAGAAAAAAAAGCGACACACCGCTCATGGGAGGGCTCGAACCTCCAACCTTTTGGTTAACAGCCGACGCACTAGCAGACTTCGCCACGGAGACAGTCGTGCTCCACTCTCACCACCGTCAGAACATTTCTCCAAAGCTATCAGCGCAAAGAAAAAAAAGAAACACACCGCTCTCGGGAGGGCTCGAACCTCCAACCTTTTGCTTAACAGCCGGTGCACTAGCAGATTGCGCCACGGAGACAGCCTTGCTCCAATTTTACCACCGTCAGAACATTTATCCAAAGCTATCAGCGCAAAGAAAAAAAAGAGACACACCGCTCTGGGGAGAGCTCGAACCTCCAAACTTTTAGTCAACAGCCGAACGCGCTAGCCAATTGCGTCACGGATGTAGTCGTGCTCCACTCTCACCACCATCAGAACATTTTTCCAAAGATATCAGCGCAAAGAAAAAATTGCGCCAAGAAGATAGTCGTTCTCTACTCTCACCACCGTCAGAACATTTCTCCAAAGCTATCAGCGCAAAGAAAAAAAAGAGACACACCACTCTCGGGAGGGCTCGAACCTTCAACCTTTTGGTTAACAGCCGAACGCGCTAGCCAATTGCGTCACGGAGACAGTCGTGCTCCACTCTCACCACGGTCAGAACACTTCTCCAAAGATATCAGTGCAAAGAAAAAAAAGCGACACACCGCTCATGGAAGGCTCGAACCTCCAACATTTTGGTTAACAGCCGATCGCGCTAGCCATTGCAACACGGACCCAACCGCACTCCACTCTCACCACCAACAGAACGTTTCTAAAAAAAAGTGACACACTGCTCCCGGGAGGGCTTGAACCTCCAACCTTTTGCTTAACAGCCGAGGCACTAGCAGATTGCGCCACGGAGACAGTCGTGCTCCACTCTCACCACCGTCAGAACATTTCTCCAAAGCTATCAGCGCAAAGAAAAAAAAGAGACACACCGCTCTCGGGAGGGCTCGAACCTCCAACCTTTTGGTTAACAGTTGATCGCGCAGGCCGATTCGGCCACGGAAACAGTCGCGCTCCACTCGAACCACCGTTAGAACATTTCTCCAAAGTTATCAGCGCAAAGAAAAAAAAGAGACACACTGCTCCTGGGAGGGCTCGAACCTCCAACCTTCAGCTGAACAGCCAACGCACTAGCAGATTGCGCCAAGGAGACAATGGTTCTCCACTCTCACCACTGTCAGAACATTTCTCCATAGCTGTCAGCGCAAAGAAAAAAGCGATACGCCGCTCCTGGGAGGGCTTCAACCTCCAAACTTTCAGTTAACAGTGGATCGCGCTATACATCTGCAATGGACACAGTCGTGCTCCACTCTCACCACCGTCAGAACATTTCTCCAAAGCTATCAACGCAAAGAAAAAAAAGAGACACACCGCTCTCAGGAGGGCTCCAACCTCAAACCTCTTGGTTAACAGCCAAACGCGCTAGCCAATTGCGTCACGGAGGTAGTCGTGCTCCACTCTCACAACCATCAGAACATTATTTTAAAGGTATCAGCGCAAAGAAAAAAATCGACACACTCTTCATGGGAGGGCTCGAACCTCCAACCTTTTGGTTAACAGCCGATCGCGCTAGCCATTGCACCACGGACCCAACCGCACTCCACTCTCACCACCGTCAGAACGTTTCTCCAAAGCTATCAGCGCAAAGAAAAAAAGCGACACACTGCTCCCGGGAGGGCTCGAACCTCCAACCTTTTGCTTTACAGCCGACGCACTAGAAGATTGCGCCACGGAGACAGTCATGCTCCACTCTCACCACCGTCAGAACATTTCTCCAAAGCTATCAGCGCAAAGAAAAAAAAGAGACACACCGCTCTCGGGAGGGATCGAACCTCCAACCTTTTGGTTAACAGTTGATCGCGCTAGCCGATTCTGCCACGGAAAAACCGTGCTCTACTCTCACCACCATCAGAACATTTTTCCAAAGGTATCAGCGCAAAGGAAAAAAGAGACACACCGCTCATGGGAGGGTTCGAACCTCCAACCTTTTGGTTAACAGCCCAACGCGCAAGCCAATTGCGTCACGGAGGTAGTCGTGCTCCACTCTCACCACCATCAGAACATTTTTCTGAAGGTATCATCGCAAAGAAAAAAAGAGACGCACCGCTCATGGGAGGGTTGGAACCTTCAACCTTTTGATTAACAGCCCCACGCGCAAGCCAATTGCGCCACGGAGACAGTCGTGCTCCACTCTCACCACCATCAGAACATTTCTCCAAAGCTATCAGCGCAAAGAAAAAAAAGAGACACACCGCTCTCGGGAGGGCTCGAACATCCAACCTTTTGCTTAACAGCCGACGCCCTAGCAGATTGCGCCATGGAGACAGTCGTGCTCCACTCTCACCACCGTCACAACATTTTTCCAAAGCTATCAGCGCAAAGAACAAAAAAGAGACACACCGCTCTCGGGAGGGCTCGAACCTCCAACCTTTTGGTTAACAGCCGAACGCGCTAGCCAATTGCGTCACGGAGGTAGTCGTGCTCCCCTCTCACCACCATCAGAACATGTTTCCATTGGTATCAGCACAAAGTAAAAAAGAGACACACTGCACAATAGAGGGTTCGAACCTCCAACCTTTTGGTTAACAGCGCTAGCCAATTGCGCCACGTAGACAGTTGTGCTCCACTCTCACCACGGTCAGAACACTTCTTCAAAGATATCAGTGCAAAAAAAGCGACACACCGCTCATGGGAGGGCTCGAACCTCCAACATTTTGGTTAACAGCTGGTCGCGCTAGCCAATTGCGCCAAGGAGATAGTCGTGCTCTACTCTCACCCCCGTCAGAACAATTCTCCGAAGCTATCAGCGCAAAGAAAAAAAAGAGACACACCGCTCTCGGGAGGGGTCAAACCTCCAACCTTTTGGTTAACAGCTGAACACGCTAGCCAATTGCGCCACGGAGACAGTCGTGCTCCACTCTCACCACTGTCAGAACATTTCTCCAAAGCTATCAGCGCAAAAACAAACAGAGACACACTGCTCCCGGGAGGGCTCGAACCTCCAACCTTTTGCTTCACAGCCGACGCACTAACAGATTGCGCCACGGAGACAGTCGTGCTCCACTCTCACCACCGTCACAACATTTCTCCAAAGCTATCAGCGCAAAGAAAAAAAAGAGACTCACCACTCTCGGGAGAGCTCGAACCTCCAACCTTTTCGTTAACAGCCGAACGCGCTAGCCAATTGCGTCACGGCGGTAGCAGTGCTCCACTCTCACCACCATCAGAACATTCTTCCAAAGGTATCAGCGCAAAAAAAAAAGAGACACACCGCTCATGGGAGGGTTGGAACCTCCAACCTTTTAGTTAACAGCCCAACGCGCAAGCCAATTGCACCACGGAGACAGCCGTGCTCCACTCTCACCACGGTCAGAACACTTCTTTAAAGATATCAGTGGAACGAAAAAAAAGCGACACACCGCTCATGGGAGGGCTCGAACCTCCAACCTTTTGGTTAACAGCCGATAGCGCTAGCCAATTGCGCCAAGAAGATAGTCGTTCTCTACTCTCACCACCGTCAGAACATTTCTCCAAAGCTATCAGCGCAAAGAAAAAAAAGAGACACACCACTCTCGGGAGGGCTCGAACCTTCAACCTTTTGGTTAACAGCCGAACGCGCTAGCCAATTGCGTCACGGAGGCAGTCGTGCTCCACTCTCATCACCATCAGAACATTCCTCCAAAGCTATCAGCGCAAAGAAAAAAAAGAGACACACCGCTCTCGGCAGGGCTCGAACCTCCAACCTCTTGGTTTACAGTCGATCGCGCTAGCCGCTTCTGCCACGGAGACAGTCGCGCTCCACTCTCTCCAACATCAGAACATTTCTCCAAAGCTATCAGCGAAAAGAAAAAAAAGAGACACACCGCTCTCGGGAGGGCTCGAACCTCTAACCTTTTGCTTAACAGCCGACGCACTAGCAGATTGCGTCACGGAGACAGTCGTGCTCCACTCTCACCACCATCACAACATGTTTCCATTGGTATCAGCACAAAGTAAAAAAGAGACACACTGCACATTAGAGGGTTCGAACCTCCAACCTTTTTGTTAACAGCGCTAGCCAAATGCGCCACGGAGACAGTCGTGCTCCACTCTCACCACGGTCAGAACACTTCTCCAAAGATATCAGTGCAAAGAAAAAAAAGCGACACACCGCTCATGGAAGGCTCGAACCTCCAACCTTTTGGTTAACAGCCGATCGCGCTAGCCAATTGCGCCAAGGAGGTAGTCGTGCTCTACTCTCACCACCGTCAGAACATTTCTCCAAAGCTATCAACGCAAAGAAAAAAAGAGACACACCACTCTCGGGAGGGCTCGAACTATCAACCTTTGGGTTAACAGCCGAACGCGCTAGCCAATTGCGTCACAGAGGCAGTCGTGCTCCACTCTCATCACCGTCAGAACATTCCTCCAAAGCTATCAGCGCAAAGAAAAAAAAGAGACACACCGCTCTCGGGAGGGCTCGAACGTCCAACCTTTTGCTTAACAGCCGACGCCCTAGCAGATTGCGCCATGGACACAGTCGTGCTCCACTCTCACCACCGTCACAACATTTTTCCGAAGCTATCAGCGCAAAGAACAAAAAAGTAAAAAAGAGGCACACCGTTCTCGGGAGGGCTCGAACCTCCAACCTTTTGGTTAACAGCCGAACGCGCTAGCCAATTGCGTCACGGAGGTAGTCGTGCTCCACTCTCACCACGGTCAAAACACTTCTCCAAAGATATCAGAGCAAAAAAAAGCGACACACCGCTCATGGGAGGGCTCGAACCTCCAACATTTTGGTTAACAGCCGATCGCACTAGCCAATTGCGCCAAGGAGATAGTCGTGCTCTACTCTCACCCCCGTCAGAACAATTCTCCAAAGCTATCAGCGCAAAGAAAAAAAAGAGACACACCGCTCTCGGGAGGGGTCAAACCTCCAACCTTTTGGTTAACAGCTGAACACGCTAGCCAATTGCGCCACGGAGACAGTCGTGCTCCACTCTCACCACTGTCAGAACATTTCTCCAAAGCTATCAGCGCAAAAAAAAAACAGAGACACACTGCTCCCGGGAGGGCTCGAACCTCCAACCTTTTGCTTCACCGCCGACGCACTAACAGATTGCGCCACGGAGACAGTCGTGCTCCACTCTCACCACCGTCACAACATTTCTCCAAAGCTATCAGCGCAAAGAAAAAAAAGAGACTCACCACTCTCGGGAGAGCTCGAACCTCCAACCTTTTCGTTAACAGCCGAACGCGCTAGCCAATTGCGTCACGGCGGTAGCAGTGCTCCACTCTCACCACCATCAGAACATTCTTCCAAAGGTATCAGCGCAAAAAAAAAAGAGACACACCGCTCATGGGAGGGTTGGAACCTCCAACCTTTTAGTTAACAGCCCAACGCGCAAGCCAATTGCACCACGGAGACAGCCGTGCTCCACTCTCACCACGGTCAGAACACTTCTTTAAAGATATCAGTGGAACGAAAAAAAAGCGACACACCGCTCATGGGAGGGCTCGAACCTCCAACCTTTTGGTTAACAGCCGATAGCGCTAGCCAATTGCGCCAAGAAGATAGTCGTTCTCTACTCTCACCACCGTCAGAACATTTCTCCAAAGCTATCAGCGCAAAGAAAAAAAAGAGACACACCACTCTCGGGAGGGCTCGAACCTTCAACCTTTTGGTTAACAGCCGAACGCGCTAGCCAATTGCGTCACGGAGGCAGTCGTGCTCCACTCTCATCACCGTCAGAACATTCCTCCAAAGCTATCAGCGCAAAGAAAAAAAAGAGACACACCGCTCTCGGCAGGGCTCGAACCTCCAACCTCTTGGTTTACAGTCGATCGCGCTAGCCGCTTCTGCCACGGAGACAGTCGCGCTCCACTCTCTCCAACATCAGAACATTTCTCCAAAGCTATCAGCGAAAAGAAAAAAAAGAGACACACCGCTCTCGGGAGGGCTCGAACCTCTAACCTTTTGCTTAACAGCCGACGCACTAGCAGATTGCGTCACGGAGACAGTCGTGCTCCACTCTCACCACCATCACAACATGTTTCCATTGGTATCAGCACAAAGTAAAAAAGAGACACACTGCACATTAGAGGGTTCGAACCTCCAACCTTTTTGTTAACAGCGCTAGCCAAATGCGCCACGGAGACAGTCGTGCTCCACTCTCACCACGGTCAGAACACTTCTCCAAAGATATCAGTGCAAAGAAAAAAAAGCGACACACCGCTCATGGAAGGCTCGAACCTCCAACCTTTTGGTTAACAGCCGATCGCGCTAGCCAATTGCGCCAAGGAGGTAGTCGCGCTCTACTCTCACCACCGTCAGAACATTTCTCCAAAGCTATCAACGCAAAGAAAAAAAGAGACACACCGCTCTCGGGAGGGCTCGAACCTCAAACCTTTTGGTTAACAGCAAAACGCGCTAGCCAATTGCGTCACGGAGGTAGTCGTGCTCCACTCTCACAACCATCAGAACATTATTTCAAAGGTATCAGCGCAAAGAAAAAAATCGACGCACTCTTCAATGGAGGGCTCGAACCTCCAACCTTTTGGTTAACAGCCGATCGCGCTAGCCATTTCACCACGGACCCAACCGCGCTCCACTCTCACCACCGTCAGAACGTTTCTCCAAAGCTATCAGCGCAAAGAAAAAAAGCGACACACTGCTCCCGGGAGGGCTCGAACCTCCAACCTTTTGCTTAACAGCCGACGCACTAGAAGATTGCGCCACGGAGACAGTCATGCTCCACTCTCACCACCGTCAGAACATTTCTCCAAAGCTATCAGCGCAAAGAAAAAAAAGAGACACACCGCTCTCGGGAGAGCTCGAACCTTCAACCTTTTGGTTAACAGCCGAACGCGCTAGCCAATTGCGTCACGGAGGTAGTCGTGCTCAACTCACACCACCATCAGAACATTTTTCTAAAGGTATCATCGCAAAGAAAAAAAGAGACACACCGCTCATGCGAGGGTTAGAACCTTCAACCTTTTGGTTAACAGTCGAACGCGCTAGCCAATTGCGTCACGGAGGTAGTCGTGCTCCACTCTCTCCACCGTCAGAACATTTCTCCAAAGCTATCAGCGCAAAGAAACAAAGAGACACACCGCTCTCGGGAGGGCTCGAACCTCTAATCTTTTGCTTAACAGCCGAACGCGCTAGCCAGTTGCGTCACGGAGGTAGTCGTGCTCCACTCTCACCACCATCAGAACATTTTTCCAAAGGTATCAGCGCAAAGAAAAAAAGAGACACACCGCTCTCGGGAGGGCTTGAACCTCCAAACTTTTGGTTAAAAGTTGATCGCGCAAGCCGATTCGGCCACGGAAACAGTCGCGCTCCACTCTCACCACCGTCAGAACATTTCTCCAAAGTTATCACCGCAAAGAAAAAAAAGAGACACACCGCTCTCGGGAGGGCTCGAACATCCAACCTTTTGCTTAACAGCCGACGCACTAGCAGATTGCGCCATGGAGACAGTCGTGCTCCACTCTCACCACCGTCACATTTTTCCAAAGCTATCAGCGCAAAGAAAAAAAGAGACACACAGCTCTCGGGAGGGCTCGAACCTCTAATCTTTTGGTTAACAGCCCAACGCGTTAGCCAATTGCGTCACGGAGACAGTCGTGCTCCACTCTCACCACGGTCAGAACACTTCTCCAAAGATATCAGTGCAAAGAAAAAAAAGCGACACACCGCTCATGGAAGGCTCGAACCTCCAACCTTTTGGTTAACAGCCGATAGCGCTAGCCAATTGCGCCAAGGAGATAGTCGTTCTCTACTCTCACCACCGTCAGAACATTTCTCCAAAGCTATCAGCGCAAAGAAAAAAAAGAGACACACCAATCTCGGGAGGGCTCGAACCTTCAACCTTTTGGTTAACAGCCGAACGCGCTAGCCAATTGCGTCAAGGAGGTAGTCGTGCTCCACTCTCACCACCGTCAGAACATTCCTCCAAAGCTATCAGCGCAAAGAAAACAAAGAGACACACCACTCTCGGGAGGGCTCGAACCTCCAACCTTTTGGTTAACAGTTGATCGCGCTAGCCGCTTCTGCCACGGAAACAGTCGCGCTCCACTTTCTCCACCGTCAGAACATTTCTCTAAAGCTATCAGCGCAAAGAAAAAAAAGAGACACACCGCTCTCGGGAGGGCTCGAACCTCTAATCTTTTGCTTAACAGCCGAACGCGCTAGCCAGTTGCGTCACGGAGGTAGTCGTGCTCCACTCTCACCACCATCAGAACATTTTTCCAAAGGTATCAGCGCAAAGAAAAAAGAGGCTCACCGCTCATCGGAGGGTTCGAACCTCCAATCTTTTGGTTAACAGCCCAACGCGCTAGCCAATTGCGTCACGGAGACAGTCGTGCTCCACTCTCACCACGGTCAGAACACTTCTCCAAAGATATCAGTGCAAAAAAAGCGACACACCGCTCATGGAAGGCTCGAACCTCCAACCTTTTGGTTAACAGCCGATCGCGCTAGCCAATTGCGCCAAGGAGGTAGTCGTGCTCTACTCTCACCACCGTCAGAACATTTCTCCAAAGCTATCAGTGCAAAGAAAAAAAGAGACATACCGCTCTCGGGAGGGCTCGAACCTCCAACCTTTTGGCTAACAGCCGAACGCGCTAGCCAATTGCGTCACAGAGGTATTCGTGCTCCACTCTCACCACCGTCAGAACATTTCTCCAAAGCTATCAGCGCAAAGAAAAAAAAAGAGACACACCGCTCTCGGGAGGGCTTGAACCTCCAACCTTTTGGTTAAAAGTTGATCGCGCAAGCCGATTCGGCCACGGAAACAGTCGCGCTCCACTCTCACCACCGTCAGAACATTTCTCCAAAGTTATCACCGCAAAGAAAAAAAAGAGACACACCGCTCTCGGGAGGGCTCGAACATCCAACCTTTTGCTTAACAGCCGACGCACTAGCAGATTGCGCCATGGAGACAGTCGTGCTCCACTCTCACCACCGTCACATTTTTCCAAAGCTATCAGCGCAAAGAAAAAAAGAGACACACAGCTCTCGGGAGGGCTCGAACCTCTAATCTTTTGCTTAACAGCCGAACGCGCAAGCCAGTTGCGTCACGGAGGTAGTCGTGCTCCTTTCTCACCACCATCAGAACATTTTTCCAAAGGTATCAGCGCAAAGAAAAAAGAGACACACCGCTCATCGGAGGGTTCGAACCTTCAAACTTTTGGTTAACAGCCCAACGCGCTAGCCAATTGCGTCACGGAGACAGTCGTGCTCCACTCTCACCACGGTCAGAACACTTCTCCAAAGATATCAGTGCAAAGAAAAAAAAGCGACACACCGCTCATGGAAGGCTCGAACCTCCAACCTTTTGGTTAACAGCCGATCGCGCTAGCCAATTGCGCCAAGGAGGTAGTCGTGCTCTACTCTCACCACCGTCAGAACATTTCTCCAAAGCTATCAGTGCAAAGAAAAAAAAGAGACATACCGCTCTCGGGAGGGCTCGAACCTCCAACCTTTTGGCTAACAGCCGAACGCGCTAGCCAATTGCGTCACGGAGGTAGTCGTGCTGCACTCTCACCACCATCAGAACAGTTTTCCAAAGGTATCTGCGCAAAGAAAAAAAGAGACACACCGCTCATGGGAGGGCTCGAGCCTCCAACCTTTTGGTTAACAGCCAATCGCGCTAGACATTGCACCACGGGCCCAACCGCACTCCACTCTCACCACCAACAGAACGTTTATCCAAAGCTATCAGTGCAAAGAAAAAAATGACACACTGCTCCCGGGAGAGCTTGAACCTCCAACCTTTTGCTTAACAGCCGACGCACTAGCAGATTGCGCCACGGAGACAGTCGTGCTCCACTCTCACCACCATCAGAACATTTCTCCTAAGCTATCAGCGCAAAGAAAAAAAAGAGACCGGGAGGGCTCGAACCTCCAATCTTTTGGGTTAAAGTTGATCGCGCAAGCCGATTCGGCCACGTAAACAGTCGCGCTCCACTCTCACCACCGTCAGATCATTTCTCCAAAGTTATCAGCGCAAAGAAAAAAAAGAGACACACCGCTCTCAGGAGGGCTCGAACCTCAAACCTTTTGGTTAACAGCCAAACGCGCTAGCCAATTGCGTCACGGAGGTAGTCGTGCTCCACTCTCACAACCATCAGAACATTATTTCAAAGGTATCAGCGCAAAGAAAAAAATCGACACACTCTTCATTGGAGGGCTCGAACCTCCAACCTTTTGGTTAACAGCCGAACGCGCTAGCCAATTGCGTCACGGAGGTAGTCGTGCTCCACTCTCACCACCATCAGAACATGTTTCCATTGGTATCAGCAAAAAGTAAAAAAGAGACACACTGCACATTAGAGGGTTTCGAACCTCCAACCTTTTGGTTAACAGCGCTAGCCAATTGCGCCACGGAGACAGTCGTGCTCCACTCTCACCACGGTCAGAACACTTCTCCAAAGATATCAGTGCAAAAAAAAGCGACACACCGCTCATGGGAGGGCTCGAACCTCCAACATTTTGGTTAACAGCCGATCGCGCTAGCCAATTGCGCCAAGGAGATAGTCGTGCTCTACTCTCACCCCCGTCAGGACAATTCTCCAAAGCTATCAGCGCAAAGAAAAAAAAGAGACACACCGCTCTCGGGAGGGGTCAAACCTCCAACCTTTTGGTTAACAGCTGAACACGCTAGCCAATTGCGCCACGGAGACAGTCGTGCTCCACTCTCACCACTGTCAGAACATTTCTCCAAAGCTATCAGCGCAAAGAAAAAAAGAGACACACTGCTTCCGGGAGGGCTCGAACCTCCAACCTTTTGCTTAACAGCCGACGCACTAACAGATTGCGCCACGGAGACAGTCGTGCTCCACTCTCACCACCGTCACAACATTTCTCCAATGCTATCAGCGCAAAGAAAAAAAAAGAGACACACCACTCTCGGGAGAGCTCGAACCTCCAACCTTTTGGTTAACAGCCGAACGCCCTAGCCAATTGCGTCACGACGGTAGCAGTGCTCCACTCTCACCACCATCAGAACATTCTTCCAAAGGTATCAGCGCAAAGAAAAAAAAGAGACACACCGCTCATGGGAGGGTTGGAACCTCCAACCTTTTGGTTAACAGCCCAACGCGCAATCCAATTGCGCCACGGAGACAGCCGTGCTCCACTCTCACTACGGTCAGAACACTTCTCCAAAGATATCAGTGGAACGAAAAAAAGCGACACACCGCTCATGGGAGGGCTCGAACCTCCAACCTTTTGGTTAACAGCCGATAGCGCTAGCCAATTGCGCCAAGAAGATAGTCGTTCTCTACTCTCACCACCGTCAGAACATTTCTCCAAAGCTATCAGCGCAAAGAAAAAAAAGAGACACACCACTCTCGGGAGGGCTCGAACCTTCAACCTTTGGGTTAACAGCCGAACGCGCTAGCCAATTGCGTCACAGAGGCAGTCGTGCTCCACTCTCATCACCGTCAGAACATTCCTCCAAAGCTATCAGCGCAAAGAAAAAAAAAGAGACACACCGCTCTCGGCAGGGCTCGAACCTCCAACCTCTTGGTTTACAGTAGATCGCGCTAGCCGCTTCTGCCACGGAGACAGTCGCGCTCCACTCTCTCCAACATCAGAACATTTCTCCAAAGCTATCAGCGAAAAGAAAAAAAGAGACACACCGCTCCCGGGAGGGCTTGAACCTCCAACCTTTTGCTTAACAGCCGACGCACTAGCAGATTGCGCCACGGAGACAGTCGTGCTCCACTCTCACCACCGTCAGAACATTTCTCCAAAGCTATCAGCGCAAAGAAAAAAAAAAGAGACACACCGCTCTCGGGAGGGCTCGAACCTCCAACCTTTTGGTTAACAGTTGATCGCGCAGGCCGATTCGGCCACGGAAACAGTCGCGCTCCACTCGAACCACCGTTAGAACATTTCTCCAAAGTTACCAGCGCAAAGAAAAAAAAGAGACACACTGCTCCTGGGAGGGCTCGAACCTCCAACCTTTAGCTGAACAGCCAACGCACTAGCAGATTGCGCCACGGAGACAATGGTTCTCCACTCTCACCACTGTCAGAACATTTCTCCATAGCTGTCAGCGCAAAGAAAAAAGCGATACGCCGCTCCTGGGAGGGCTTCAACCTCCAACCTTTCAGTTAACAGTGGATCGCGCTATACATCTGCAATGGAAACAGTTGTGCTCCACTCTCACCACCGTCAGAACATTTCTCCAAAGCTATCAACGCAAAGAAAAAAAAAGAGACACACCACTCTCGGGAGGGCTCCAACCTCAAACCTCTTGGTTAACAGCCAAACGCGCAAGCCAATTGCGTCACGGAGGCAGTCGTGCTCCACTCTCATCACCGTCAGAACATTCCTCCAAAGCTATCAGCGCAAAGAAAAAAAAGAGACACACCGCTCTCGGCAGGGCTCGAACCTCCAACCTCTTGGTTTACAGTAGATCGCGCTAGCCGCTTCTGCCACGGAAACAGTCGCGCTCCACTCTCTCCAACATCAGAACATTTCTTCAAAGCTATCAGCGAAAAGAAAAAAAAGAGACACCCCGCTCTCGGGAGGGCTCGAACCTCTAACCTTTTGCTTAACAGCCGACGCACTAGCAGATTGCGTCACGGAGACAGTCGTGCTCCACTCTCACCACGGTCAGAACACTTCTCCAAAGATATCAGTGCAAAGATAAAAAGCGACACACCGCTCATGGAAGGCTCGAACCTCCAACCTTTTGGTTAACAGCCGATCGCGCTAGCCAATTGCGCCAAGGAGGTAGTCGTGCTCTACTCTCACCACCGTCAGAACATTTCTCCAAAGCTATCAGTGCAAAGAAAAAAAAGAGACATACCGCTCTCGGGAGGGCTCGAACCTCCAACCTTTTGGCTAACAGCCGACCGCACTAGCCAATTGCGTCACGGAGGTAGTCGTGCTGCACTCTCACCACCGTCAGAACAGTTTTCCAAAGGTATCTGCGCAAAGAAAAAAAGAGACACACCGCTCATGGGAGGGCTCGAGCCTCCAACCTTTTGGTTAACAGCCGATCGCGCTAGCCATTGCACCAGGGACCCAACCGCACTCCACTCTCACCACCAACAGAACGTTTCTCCAAAGCTATCAGTGCAGAGAAAAAAAGTGACACACTGCTCCCGGGAGGGCTTGAACCTCCAACCTTTTGCTTAACAGCCGACGCACTAGCAGATTGCGCCACGGAGACAGTCGTGCTCCACTCTCACCACCGTCAGAACATTTCTCCAAAGCTATCAGCGCAAAGAAAAAAAAGAGACACACCGCTCTCGGGAGGGCTCGAACCTCCATCCTTTTGGTTAACAGTTGATCGCGCAGGCCGATTCGGCCACGGAAACAGTCGCGCTCCACTCGAACCACCGCTAGAACATTTCTCCAAAGTTATCAGCGCAAAGAAAAAAAAAAGAGACACACTGCTCCTGGGAGGGCTCGAACCTCCAACCTTTAGCTGAACAGCCAACGCACTAGCAGATTGCGCCACGGAGACAATGGTTCTCCACTCTCACCACTGTCAGAACATTTCTCCATAGCTGTCAGCGCAAAGAAAAAAGCGATACGCCGCTCCTGGGAGGGCTTCAACCTCCAACCTTTCAGTTAACAGTGGATCGCGCTATACATCTGCAATGGAAACAGTCGTGCTCCACTCTCACCACCATCAGAACATTTCTCCAAAGCTATCAACGCAAAGAAAAAAAAGAGACACACCGCTCTCGGGAGGGCTCCAACCTCAAACCTCTTGGTTAACAGCCAAACGCGCTAGCCAATTGCGTCACGGAGGTAGTCGTGCTCCACTCTCACAACCATCAGAACATTATTTTAAAGGTATCAGCGCAAAGAAAAAAATCGACACACTCTTCATGGGAGGGCTCGAACCTCCAACCTTTTGGTTAACAGCCGATCGCGCTAGCCATTGCACCACGGACCCAACCGCACTCCACTCTCACCACCGTCAGAACGTTTCTCCAAAGCTATCAGCGCAAAGAAAAAAAGCGACACACTGCTCCCGGGAGGGCTCGAACCTGCAACCTTTTGCTTAACAGCCGACGCACTAGAAGATTGCGCCACGGAGACAGTCATGCTCCACTCTCACCACCGTCAGAACATTTCTCCAAAGCTATCAGCGCAAAGAAAAAAAAGAAACACACCGCTCTCGCGAGGGATCGAACCTCCAACCTTTTGGTTAACAGTTGATCGCGCTAGCCGATTCTGCCACGGAAAAACCGTGCTCTACTCTCACCACCATCAGAACATTTTTCCAAAGGTATCAGCGCAAAGGAAAAAAGAGACACACCGCTCATGGGAGGGTTCGAACCTCCAACCTTTTGGTTAACAGCCCAACGCGCAAGCCAATTGCGTCACGGAGGTAGTCGTGCTCCACTCTCACCACCATCAGAACATTTTTCTGAAGGTATCATCGCAAAGAAAAAAAGAGACGCACCGCTCATGGGAGGGTTGGAACCTTCAACCTTTTGATTAACAGCCCAACGCGCAAGCCAATTGCGCCACGGAGACAGTCGTGCTCCACTCTCACCACCGTCAGAACATTTCTCCAAAGCTATCAGCGCAAAGAAAAAAAAGAGACACACCGCTCTCGGGAGGGCTCGAACCTCCAACCTTTTGGTTAAAAGTTGATCGCGCAAGCCGATTCGGCCACAGAAACAGTCGCGCTCCACTCTCACCACCGTCAGAACATTTCTCCAAAGTTGTCAGCGCAAAGAAAAAAAAAGAGACACACCGCTCTCGGGAGGGCTCGAACATCTAACCTTTTGCTTAACAGCCGACGCCCTAGCAGATTGCGCCATGGAGACAGTCGTGCTCCACTCTCACCACCGTCACAACATTTTTCCAAAGCTATCAGCGCAAAGAACAAAAAAGAGACACACCGCTCTCGGGAGGGCTCGAACCTCCAACCTTTTGGTTAACAGCCGAACGCGCTAGCCAATTGCGTCACGGAGGTAGTCGTGCTCCACTCTCACCACCATCAGAACATGTTTCCATTGGTATCAGCACAAAGTAAAAAAGAAACACTGCACAATAGAGGGTTCGAACCTCCAACCTTTTGGTTAACAGCGCTAGCCAATTGCGCCACGGAGACAGTCGTGCTCCACTCTCACCACGGTCAGAACACTTCTTCAAGGATATCAGTGCAAAAAAAGCGACACACCGCTCATGGGAGGGCTCGAACCTCCAACATTTTGGTTAACAGCCCATCGCGCTAGCCAATTGCGCCAAGGAGATAGTCGTGCTCTACTCTCACCCCCGTCAGAACAATTCTCCGAAGCTATCAGCGCAAAGAAAAAAAAGAGACACACCGCTCTCGGGAGGGGTCAAACCTCCAACCTTTTGGTTAACAGCCGACGCACTAACAGATTGCGCCACAGAGACAGTCGTGCTCCACTCTCACCACCGTCACAACATTTCTCCAAAGCTATCAGCGCAAAGAAAAAAAAAGAGACACACCACTCTCGGGAGAGCTCGAACCTCCAACCTTTTGGTTAACAGCCGAACGCGCTAGCCAATTGCGTCACGGCGGTAGCAGTGCTCCACTCTCACCACCATCAGAACATTCTTCCAAAGGTATCAGCGCAAAGAAAAAAAGAGACACACCGCTCATGGGAGGGTTGGAACCTCCAACCTTTTGGTTAACAGCCCAACGCGCAAGCCAATTGCGCCACGGAGACAGCCGTGCTCCACTCTCACCACGGTCAGAACACTTCTTTAAAGATATCAGTGGAACGAAAAAAAAGCGACACACCGCTCATGGGAGGGCTCGAACCTCCAACCTTTTGGTTAACAGCCGATAGCGCTAGCCAATTGCGCCAAGAAGATAGTCGTTCTCCACTCTCATCACCGTCAGAACATTCCTCCAAAGCTATCAGCGCAAAGAAACAAAAACAGACACACCGCTCTCGGCAGGGCTCGAACCTCCAACCTCTTGGTTTACAGTAGATCGCGCTAGCCGCTTCTGCCACGGAAACAGTCGCGCTCCACTCTATCCAACATCAGAACATTTCTTCAAAGCTATCAGCGAAAAGAAAAAAAAGAGACACCCCGCTCTCGGGAGGGCTCGAACCTCTAACCTTTTGCTTAACAGCCGACGCACTAGCAGATTGCGTCACGGAGACAGTCGTGCTCCACTCTCACCACGGTCAGAACACTTCTCCAAAGATATCAGTGCAAAGAAAAAAAAGCGACACACCGCTCATGGAAGGCTCGAACCTCCAACCTTTTGGTTAACAGCCGATCGCGCTAGCCAATTGCGCCAAGGAGGTAGTCGTGCTCTACTCTCACCACCGTCAGAACATTTCTCCAAAGCTATCAGTGCAAAGAAAAAAAAGAGACATACCGCTCTCGAAAGGGCTCGAACCTCAAACCTTTTGGCTAACAGCCGACCGCACTAGCCAATTGCGTCACGGAGGTAGTCGTGCTGCACTCTCACCACCATCAGAACAGTTTTCCAAAGGTATCTGCGCAAAGAAAAAAAGAGACACACCGCTCATGGGAGGGCTCGAGCCTCCAACCTTTTGGTTAACAGCCGATCGCGCTAGCCATTGCACCACGGACCCAACCGCACTCCACTCTCACCACCAACAGAACGTTTCTCCAAAGCTATCAGTGCAGAGAAAAAAAGTGACACACTGCTCCCGGGAGGGCTTGAACCTCCAACCTTTTGCTTAACAGCCGACGCACTAGCAGATTGCGCCACGGGGACAGTCGTGCTCCACTCTCCCCACCGTCAGAACATTTCTCCAAAGCTATCAGCGCAAAGAAAAAAAAGAGACACACCGCTCTCGGGAGGGCTCGAACCTCCAACCTTTTGGTTAACAGTTGATCGCGCAGGCCGATTCGGCCACGGAAACAGTCGCGCTCCACTCGAACCACCGTTAGAACATTTCTCCAAAGTTATCAGCGCAAAGAAAAAAAAGAGACACACTGCTCCTGGGAGGGCTCGAACCTCCAACCTTTAGCTGAACAGCCAACGCACTAGCAGATTGCGCCACGGAGACAATGGTTCTCCACTCTCACCACTGTCAGAACATTTCTCCATAGCTGTCAGCGCAAAGAAAAAAGCGATACGCCGCTCCTTGGAGGGCTTCAACCTCCAACCTTTCAGTTAACAGTGGATCGCGCTATACATCTGCAATGGAAACAGTCGTGCTCCACTCTCACCACCGTCAGAACATTTCTCCAAAGCTATCAACGCAAAGAAAAAAAAGAGACACACCGCTCTCGGGAGGGCTCCAACCTCAAACCTCTTGGTTAACAGCCAAACGCGCTAGCCAATTGCGTCACGGAGGTAGTCGTGCTCCACTCTCACAACCATCAGAACATTATTTTAAAGGTATCAGCGCAAAGAAAAAAATCGACACACTCTTCATGGGAGGGCTGGAACCTCCAACCTTTTGGTTAACAGCCGATCGCGCTAGCCATTGCACCACGGACCCAACCGCACTCCACTCTCACCACCGTCAGAACGTTTCTCCAAAGCTATCAGCGCAAAGAAAAAAAGCGACACACTGCTCCCGGGAGGGCTCGAACCTCCAACCTTTTGCTTAACAGCCGACGCACTAGAAGATTGCGCCACGGAGACAGTCATGCTCCACTCTCACCACCGTCAGAACATTTCTCCAAAGCTATCAGCGCAAAGAAAAAAAAGAGACACACCGCTCTCGGTAGGGATCGAACCTCCAACCTTTTGGTTAACAGTTGATCGCGCTAGCCGATTCTGCCACGGAAAAACCGTGCTCTACTCTCACCACCATCAGAACATTTTTCCAAAGGTATCAGCGCAAAGGAAAAAAGAGACACGCCGCTCATGGGAGGGTTCGAACCTCCAACCTTTTGGTTAACAGCCCAACGCGCAAGCCAATTGCGTCACGGAGGTAGTCGTGCTCCACTCTCACCACCATCAGAACATTTTTCTGAAGGTATCATCGCAAAGAAAAAAAGAGACGCACCGCTCATGGGAGGGTTGGAACCTTCAACCTTTTGATTAACAGCCCCACGCGCAAGCCAATTGCGCCACGGAGACAGTCGTGCTCCACTCTCACCACCGTCAGAACATTTCTCCAAAGCTATCAGCGCAAAGAAAAAAAAGAGACACACCGCTCTCGGGAGGGCTCGAACATCCAACCTTTTGCTTAACAGCCGACGCCCTAGCAGATTGCGCCATGGAGACAGTCGTGCTCCACTCTCACCACCGTCACAACATTTTTCCAAAGCTATCAGCGCAAAGAACAAAAAAGAGACACACCGCTCTCGGGAGGGCTCGAACCTCCAACCTTTTGGTTAACAGCCGAACGCGCTAGCCAATTGCGTCACGGAGGTAGTCGTGCTCCACTCTCACCACCATCAGAACATGTTTCCATTGGTATCAGCACAAAGTAAAAAAGAGACACACTGCACAATAGAGGGTTCGAACCTCCAACCTTTTGGTTAACAGCGCTAGCCAATTGCGCCACGTAGACAGTCGTGCTCCACTCTCACCACCGTCAGAACACTTCTTCAAAGATATCAGTGCAAAAAAAAAAGCGACACACCGCTCATGGGAGGGCTCGAACCTCTAACATTTTGGTTAACAGCTGGTCGCGCTAGCCAATTGCGCCAAGGAGATAGTCGTGCTCTACTCTCACCCCCGTCAGAACAATTCTCCG
Organism: Rhipicephalus microplus; assembly: GCF_043290135.1. Lineage (NCBI taxonomy): Eukaryota > Metazoa > Arthropoda > Arachnida > Ixodida > Ixodidae > Rhipicephalus > Rhipicephalus microplus. Next base: position 10,065,213 of record NW_027464590.1, on the reverse strand, counting down.
AAGCTATCAGCGCAAAGAAAAAAAAGAGACACACCGCTCTCGGGAGGGGTCAAACCTCCAACCTTTTGGTTAACAGCTGAACACGCTAGCCAATTGCGCCACGGAGACAGTCGTGCTCCACTCTCACCACTGTCAGAACATTTCTCCAAAGCTATCAGCGCAAAGAAAAACAGAGACACACTGCTCCCGGGAGGGCTCGAACCTCCAACCTTTTGCTTAACAGCCGACGCACTAACAGATTGCGCCACGGAGACAGTCGTGCTCCACTCTCACCACCGTCACAACATTTCTCCAAAGCTATCAGCGCAAAGAAAAAAAAGAGACACACCACTCTCGGGAGAGCTCGAACCTCCAAACTTTTGGTTAACAGCCGAACGCGCTAGCCAATTGCGTCACGGCGGTAGCAGTGCTCCACTCTCACCACCATCAGAACATTCTTCCAAAGGTATCAGCGCAAAGAAAAAAAGAGACACACCGCTCATGGGAGGGTTGGAACCTCCAACCTTTTGGTTAACAGCCCAACGCGCAAGCCAATTGCGCCACGGAGACAGCCGTGCTCCACTCTCACCACGGTCAGAACACTTCTTTAAAGATATCAGTGGAACGAAAAAAAAGCGACACACCGCTCATGGGAGGGCTCGAACCTCCAACCGTTTGGTTAACAGCCGATAGCGCTAGCCAATTGCGCCAAGAAGATAGTCGTTCTCCACTCTCATCACCGTCAGAACATTCCTCCAAAGCTATCAGCGCAAAGAAAAAAAAGAGACACACCGCTCTCGGCAGGGCTCGAACCTCCAACCTCTTGGTTTACAGTAGATCGCGCTAGCCGCTTCTGCCACGGAAACAGTCGCGCTCCACTCTCTCCAACATCAGAACATTTCTTCAAAGCTATCAGCGAAAAGAAAAAAAAGAGACACCCCGCTCTCGGGAGGGCTCGAACCTCTAACCTTTTGCTTAACAGCCGACGCACTAGCAGATTGCGTCACGGAGACAGTCGTGCTCCACTCTCACCACGGTCAGAACACTTCTCCAAAGATATCAGTGCAAAGAAAAAAAAAGCGACACACCGCTCATGGAAGGCTCGAACCTCCAACCTTTTGGTTAACAGCCGATCGCGCTAGCCAATTGCGCCAAGGAGGTAGTCGTGCTCTACTCTCACCACCGTCAGAACATTTCTCCAAAGCTATCAGTGCAAAGAAAAAAAAGAGACATACCGCTCTCGAAAGGGCTCGAACCTCCAACCTTTTGGCTAACAGCCGACCGCACTAGCCAATTGCGTCACGGAGGTAGTCGTGCTGCACTCTCACCACCATCAGAACAGTTTTCCAAAGGTATCTGCGCAAAGAAAAAAAGAGACACACCGCTCATGGGAGGGCTCGAGCCTCCAACCTTTTGGTTAACAGCCGATCACGCTAGCCATTGCACCACGGACCCAACCGCACTCCACTCTCACCACCAACAGAACGTTTCTCCAAAGCTATCAGTGCAGAGAAAAAAAGTGACACACTGCTCCCGGGAGGGCTTGAACCTTCAACCTTTAGCTTAACAGCCGACGCACTAGCAGATTGCGCCACGGAGACAGTCGTGCTCCACTCTCCCCACCGTCAGAACATTTCTCCAAAGCTATCAGCGCAAAGAAAAAAAAGAGACACACCGCTCTCGGGAGGGCTCGAACCTCCAACCTTTTGGTTAACAGTTGATCGCGCAGGCCGATTCGGCCACGGAAACAGTCGCGCTCCACTCGAACCACCGTTAGAACATTTCTCCAAAGTTATCAGCGCAAAGAAAAAAAAAGAGACACACTGCTCCTGGGAGGGCTCGAACCTCCAACCTTTAGCTGAACAGCCAACGCACTAGCAGATTGCGCCACGGAGACAATGGTTCTCCACTCTCACCACTGTCAGAACATTTCTCCATAGCTGTCAGCGCAAAGAAAAAAGCGATACGCCGCTCCTGGGAGGGCTTCAACCTCCAACCTTTCAGTTAACAGTGGATCGCGCTATACATCTGCAATGGAAACAGTCGTGCTCCACTCTCACCACCGTCAGAAAATTTCTCCAAAGCTATCAACGCAAAAAAAAGAGACACACCGCTCTCGGGAGGGCTCCAACCTCAAACCTCTTGGTTAACAGCCAAACGCGCTAGCCAATTGCGTCACGGAGGTAGTCGTGCTCCACTCTCACAACCATCAGAACATTATTTTAAAGGTATCAGGGCAAAGAAAAAAATCGACACACTCTTCATGGGAGGGCTGGAACCTCCAACCTTTTGGTTAACAGCCGATCGCGCTAGCCATTGCACCACGGACCCAACCGCACTCCACTCTCACCACCGTCAGAACGTTTCTCCAAAGCTATCAGCGCAAAGAAAAAAAGCGACACACTGCTCCCGGGAGGGCTCGAACCTCCAACCTTTTGCTTAACAGCCGACGCACTAGAAGATTGCGCCACGGAGACAGTCATGCTCCACTCTCACCACCGTCAGAACATTTCTCCAAAGCTATCAGCGCAAAGAAAACAAAGAGACACACCACTCTCGGGAGGGCTCGAACCATCAACCTTTGGGTTAACAGCCGAACGCGCTAGCCAATTGCGTCACAGAGGCAGTCGTGCTCCACTCTCATCACCGTCAGAACATTCCTCCAAAGCTATCAGCGCAAAGAAAAAAAAGAGACACACCGCTCTCGGGAGGGCTCGAACGTCCAACCTTATGCTTAACAGCCGACGCCCTAGCAGATTGCGCCATGGAGACAGTCGTGCTCCACTCTCACCACCGTCACAACATTTTTCCAAAGCTATCAGCGCAAAGAACAAAAAAGAGACACACCGCTCTCGGGAGGGCTCGAACCTCCAACCTTTTGGTTAACAGCCGAACGCGCTAGCCAATTGCGTCACGGAGGTAGTCGTGCTCCACTCTCACCACCATCAGAACATGTTTCCATTGGTATCAGCACAAAGTAAAAAAGAGACACACTGCACATTAGAGGGTTCGAACCTCCAACCATTTGGTTAACAGCGCTAGCCAATTGCGCCACGGAGACAGTCGTGCTCCACTCTCACCACGGTCAGAACACTTCTCCAAAGATATCAGTGCAAAAAAAAGCGACACACCGCTCATGGGAGGGCTCGAACCTCCAACATTTTGGTTAACAGCCGATCGCGCTAGCCAATTGCGCCAAGGAGATAGTCGTGCTCTACTCTCACCCCCGTGAGAACAATTCTCCAAAGCTATCAGCGCAAAGAAAAAAAAGAGACACACCGCTCTCGGGAGGGGTCAAACCTCCAACCTTTTGGTTAACAGCTGAACACGCTAGCCAATTGCGCCACGGAGACAGTCGTGCTCCACTCTCACCACTGTCAGAACATTTCTCCAAAGCTATCAGCGCAAAGAAAAACAGAGACACACTGCTCCCGGGAGGGCTCGAACCTCCAACCTTTTGCTTAACAGCCGACGCACTAACAGATTGCGCCACGGAGACAGTCGTGCTCCACTCTCACCACCGTCACAACATTTCTCCAAAGCTATCAGCGCAAAGAAAAAAAAGAGACTCACCACTCTCGGGAGAGCTCGAACCTCCAACCTTTTGGTTTACAGTAGATCGCGCTAGCTGCTTCTGCCACGGAAACAGTCGCGCTCCACTCTCTCCAACATCAGAACATTTCTCCAAAGCTATCAGCGAAAAGAAAAAAAAGAGACACCCCGCTCTCGGGAGGGCTCGAACCTCTAACCTTTTGCTTAACAGCCGACGCACTAGCAGATTGCGTCACGGAGACAGTCGTGCTCCACTCTCACCACCATCAGAACATTTTTCCAAAGGTATCAGCGCAAAGAAAAAAGAGCCACACCGCTCATCGGAGGGTTCGAACCTCCAATCTTTTGGTTAACAGCCCAACGCGCTAGCCAATTGCGTCACGGAGACAGTCGTGCTCCACTCTCACCACGGTCAGAACACTTCTCCAAAGATATCAGTGCAAAAAAAAGCGACACACCGCTCATGGAAGGCTCGAACCTCCAACCTTTTGGTCAACAGCCGATCGCGCTAGCCAATTGCGCCAAGGAGGTAGTCGTGCTCTACTCTCACCACCGTCAGAACATTTCTCCAAAGCTATCAGTGCAAAGAAAAAAAGAGACATACCGCTCTCGGGAGGGCTCGAACCTCCAACCTTTTGGCTAACAGCCGAACGCGCTAGCCAATTGCGTCACAGAGGTATTCGTGCTGCACTCTCACCACCATCAGAACAGTTTTCCAAAGGTTCGAACCTCCAACCTTTTGGTCAACAGCCGATCGCGCTAGCCAATTGCGCCAAGGAGGTAGTCGTGCTCTACTCTCACCACCGTCAGAACATTTCTCCAAAGCTATCAGTGCAAAGAAAAAAAGAGACATACCGCTCTCGGGAGGGCTCGAACCTCCAACCTTTTGGCTAACAGCCGAACGCGCTAGCCAATTGCGTCACAGAGGTATTCGTGCTGCACTCTCACCACCATCAGAACAGTTTTCCAAAGGTATCCGCGCAAAGAAAAAAAGAGACACACCGCTCAAGGGAGGGCTCGAGCCTCCAACCTTTTGGTTAACAGGCGATCGCACTAGCCATTGCACCACGGGCCCAACCGCACTCCACTCTCACCACCAACAGAACGTTTCTCCAAAGCTATCAGTGCAAAGAAAAAAAATGACACACTGCTCCCGGGAGGGCTTGAACCTCCAACCTTTTGCTTAACAGCCGACGTACTAGCAGATTGCCCCACAGAGACAGTCGTGCTCCACTCTCACCACCGTCAGAACATTTCTCCAAAGCTATCAGCGCAAAGAAAAAAAAGAGACACACCGCTCTCGGGAGGGCTTGAACCTCCAACCTTTTGGTTAAAAGTTGATCGCGCAAGCCGATTCGGCCACGGAAACAGTCGCGCTCCACTCTCACCACCGTCAGAACATTTCTCCAAAGTTATCACCGCAAAGAAAAAAAAGAGACACGCCGCTCTCGGGAGGGCTCGAACATCCAACCTTTTGCTTAACAGCCGACGCACTAGCAGATTGCGCCATGGAGACAGTCGTGCTCCACTCTCACCACCGTCACATTTTTCCAAAGCTATCAGCGCAAAGAAAAAAAGAGACACACAGCTCTCGGGAGGGCTCGAACCTCTAATCTTTTGCTTAACAGCCGAACGCGCAAGCCAGTTGCGTCACGGAGGTAGTCGTGCTCCTTTCTCACCACCATCAGAACATTTTTCCAAAGGTATCAGCGCAAAGAAAAAAGAGACACACCGCTCATCGGAGGGTTCGAACCTTCAAACTTTTGGTTAACAGCCCAACGCGCTAGCCAATTGCGTCACGGAGACAGTCGTGCTCCACTCTCACCACGGTCAGAACACTTCTCCAAAGATATCAGTGCAAAGAAAAAAAAGCGACACACCGCTCATGGAAGGCTCGAACCTCCAACCTTTTGGTTAACAGCCGATCGCGCTAGCCAATTGCGCCAAGGAGGTAGTCGTGCTCTACTCTCACCACCGTCAGAACATTTCTCCAAAGCTATCAGTGCAAAGAAAAAAAAGAGACATACCGCTCTCGGGAGGGCTCGAACCTCCAACCTTTTGGCTAACAGCCGAACGCGCTAGCCAATTGCGTCACGGAGGTAGTCGTGCTGCACTCTCACCACCATCAGAACAGTTTTCCAAAGGTATCTGCGCAAAGAAAAAAAGAGACACACCGCTCATGGGAGGGCTCGAGCCTCCAACCTTTTGGTTAACAGCCAATCGCGCTAGCCATTGCACCACGGGCCCAACCGCACTCCACTCTCACCACCAACAGAACGTTTCTCCAAAGCTATCAGTGCAGAGAAAAAAAGTGACACACTGCTCCCGGGAGGGCTTGAACCTCCAACCTTTAGCTTAACAGCCGACGCACTAGCAGATTGCGCCACGGAGACAGTCGTGCTCCACTCTCCCCACCGTCAGAACATTTCTCCAAAGCTATCAGCGCAAAGAAAAAAAAGAGACACACCGCTCTCGGGAGGGCTCGAACCTCCAACCTTTTGGTTAACAGTTGATCGCGCAGGCCGATTCGGCCACGGAAACAGTCGCGCTCCACTCGAACCACCGTCAGAACATTTCTCCAAAGTTATCAGCGCAAAGAAAAAAAAAGAGACACACTGCTCCTGGGAGGGCTCGAACCTCCAACCTTTAGCTGAACAGCCAACGCACTAGCAGATTGCGCCACGGAGACAATGGTTCTCCACTCTCACCACTGTCAGAACATTTCTCCATAGCTGTCAGCGCAAAGAAAAAAGCGATACGCCGCTCCTGGGAGGGCTTCAACCTCCAACCTTTCAGTTAACAGTGGATCGCGCTATACATCTGCAATGGAAACAGTCGTGCTCCACTCTCACCACCGTCAGAAAATTTCTCCAAAGCTATCAACGCAAAAAAAAGAGACACACCGCTCTCGGGAGGGCTCCAACCTCAAATCTCTTGGTTAACAGCCAAACGCGCTAGCCAATTGCGTCACGGAGGTAGTCGTGCTCCACTCTCACAACCATCAGAACATTATTTTAAAGGTATCAGCGCAAGGAAAAAAATCGACACACTCTTCATGGGAGGGCTGGAACCTCCAACCTTTTGGTTAACAGCCGATCGCGCTAGCCATTGCACCACGGACCCAACCGCACTCCACTCTCACCACCGTCAGAACGTTTCTCCAAAGCTATCAGCGCAAAGAAAAAAAGCGACACACTGCTCCCGGGAGGGCTCGAACCTCCAACCTTTTGCTTAACAGCCGACGCGCTAGAAGATTGCGCCACGGAGACAGTCATGCTCCACTCTCACCACCGTCAGAACATTTCTCCAAAGCTATCAGCGCAAAGAAAAAAAAGAGACACACCACTCTCGGGAGGGCTCGAACCTTCAACCTTTGGGTTAACAGCCGAACGCGCTAGCCAATTGCGTCACAGAGGCAGTCGCGCTCCACTCTCATCACCGTCAGAACATTCCTCCAAAGCTATCAGCGCAAAGAAAAAAAAGAGACACACCGCTCTCGGGAGGGCTCGAACGTCCAACCTTTTGCTTAACAGCCGACGCCCTAGCAGATTGCGCCATGGAGACAGTCGTGCTCCACTCTCACCACCGTCACAACATTTTTCCAAAGCTATCAGCGCAAAGAACAAAAAAGAGACACACCGCTCTCGGGAGGGCTCGAACCTCCAACCTTTTGGTTAACAGCCGAACGCGCTAGCCAATTGCGTCACGGAGGTATCGTGCTCCACTCTCACCACCATCAGAACATGTTTCCATTGGTATCAGCACAAAGTAAAAAAGAGACACACTGCACATTAGAGGGTTCGAACCTCCAACCATTTGGTTAACAGCGCTAGCCAATTGCGCCACGGAGACAGTCGTGCTCCACTCTCACCACGGTCAGAACACTTCTCCAAAGATATCAGTGCAAAAAAAAGCGACACACCGCTCATGGGAGGGCTCGAACCTCCAACATTTTGGTTAACAGCCGATCGCGCTAGCCAATTGCGCCAAGGAGATAGTCGTGCTCTACTCTCACCCCCGTCAGAACAATTCTCCAAAGCTATCAGCGCAAAGAAAAAAAAGAGACACACCGCTCTCGGGAGGGGTCAAACCTCCAACCTTTTGGTTAACAGCTGAACACGCTAGCCAATTGCGCCACGGAGACAGTCGTGCTCCACTCTCACCACTGTCAGAACATTTCTCCAAAGCTATCAGCGCAAAGAAAAACAGAGACACACTGCTCCCGGGAGGGCTCGAACCTCCAACCTTTTGCTTAACAGCCGACGCACTAACAGATTGCGCCACGGAGACAGTCGTGCTCCACTCTCACCACCGTCACAACATTTCTCCAAAGCTATCAGCGCAAAGAAAAAAAAAGAGACTCACCACTCTCGGGAGAGCTCGAACCTCCAACCTTTTGGTTAACAGCCGAACGCGCTAGCCAATTGCGTCACGGCGGTAGCAGTGCTCCACTCTCACCACCATCAGAACATTCTTCCAAAGGTATCAGCGCAAAAAAAAAGAGACACACCGCTCATGGGAGGGTTGGAACCTCCAACCTTTTAGTTAACAGCCCAACGCGCAAGCCAACTGCGCCACGGAGACAGCCGTGCTCCACTCTCACCACGGTCAGAACACTTCTTTAAAGATATCAGTGGAACGAAAAAAAAGAGACACACCGCTCATGGGAGGGCTCGAACCTCCAACCTTTTGGTTAACAGCCGATAGCGCTAGCCAATTGCGCCAAGAAGATAGTCGTTCTCTACTCTCACCACCGTCAGAACATTTCTCCAAAGCTATCAGCGCAAAGAAAAAAAAGAGACACACCACTCTCGGGAGGGCTCGAACCTTCAACCTTTTGGTTAACAGCCGAACGCGCTAGCAAATTGCGTCACGGAGGCAGTCGTGCTCCACTCTCATCACCGTCAGAACATTCCTCCAAAGCTATCAGCGCAAAGAAAAAAAAGAGACACACCGCTCTCGGCAGGGCTCGAACCTCCAACCTCTTGGTTTACAGTAGATCGCGCTAGCTGCTTCTGCCACGGAAACAGTCGCGCTCCACTCTCTCCAACATCAGAACATTTCTCCAAAGCTATCAGCGAAAAGAAAAAAAAGAGACACCCCGCTCTCGGGAGGGCTCGAACCTCTAACCTTTTGCTTAACAGCCGACGCACTAGCAGATTGCGTCACGGAGACAGTCGTGCTCCACTCTCACCACGGTCAGAACACTTCTCCAAAGATATCAGTGCAAAGAAAAAAAAGCGACACACCGCTCATGGAAGGCTCGAACCTCCAACCTTTTGGTTAACAGCCGATCGCGCTAGCCAATTGCGCCAAGGAGGTAGTCGTGCTCTACTCTCACCACCGTCAGAACATTTCTCCAAAGCTATCAGTGCAAAGAAAAAAAAGAGACATACCGCTCTCGAAAGGGCTCGAACCTCCAACCTTTTGCCTAACAGCCGACCGCACTAGCCAATTGCGTCACGGAGGTAGTCGTGCTGCACTCTCACCACCATCAGAACAGTTTTCCAAAGGTATCTGCGCAAAGAAAAAAAGAGACACACCGCTCATGGGAGGACTCGAGCCTCCAACCTTTTGGTTAACAGCCGATCGCGCTAGCCATTGCACCACGGACCCAACCGCACTCTGCTCTCACCACCAACAGAACGTTTCTCCAAAGCTCTCAGTGCAGAGAAAAAAAGTGACACACTGCTCCCGGGAGGGCTTGAACCTCCAACCTTTTGCTTAACAGTTGATCGCGCAGGCCGATTCGGCCACGGAAACAGTCGCGCTCCACTCGAACCACCGTTAGAACATTTCTCCAAAGTTATCAGCGCAAAGAAAAAAAAAGAGACACACGGCTCCTGGGAGGGCTCGAACCTCCAACCTTTAGCTGAACAGCCAACGCACTAGCAGATTGCGCCACGGAGACAATGGTTCTCCACTCTCACCACTGTCAGAACATTTCTCCATAGCTGTCAGCGCAAAGAAAAAAGCGATACGCCGCTCCTGGGAGGGCTTCAACCTCCAACCTTTCAGTTAACAGTGGATCGCGCTATACATCTGCAATGGAAACAGTCGTGCTCCACTCTCACCACCGTCAGAACATTTCTCCAAAGCTATCAACGCAAAGAAAAAAAAGAGACACACCGCTCTCGGGAGGGCTCCAACCTCAAACCTCTCGGTTAACAGCCAAACGCGCTAGCCAATTGCGTCACGGAGGTAGTCGTGCTCCACTCTAACAACCATCAGAACATTATTTTAAAGGTATCAGCGCAAAGAAAAAAATCGACACACTCTTCATGGGAGGGCTCGAACCTCCAACCTTTTGGTTAACAGCCGATCGCGCTAGCCATTGCACCACGGACCCAACCGCACTCCACTCTCACCACCGTCAGAACGTTTCTCCAAAGCTATCAGCGCAAAGAAAAAAAGCGACACACTGCTCCCGGGAGGGCTCGAACCTCCAACCTTTTGCTTAACAGCCGACGCACTAGAAGATTGCGCCACGGAGACAGTCATGCTCCACTCTCACCACCGTCAGAACATTTCTCCAAAGCTATCAGCGCAAAGAAAAAAAAGAGACACACCGCTCTCGGGAGGGCTCGAACCTCCAACCTTTTGGTTAACAGTTGATCGCGCTAGCCGATTCTGCCACGGAAAAACCGTGCTCTACTCTCACCACCATCAGAACATTTTTCCAAAGGTATCAGCGCAAAGAAAAAAAGAGACACACCGCTCATGGGAGGGTTCGAACCTCCAACCTTTTGGTTAACAGCCCAACGCGCAAGCCAATTGCGTTACGGAGGTAGTCGTGCTCCACTCTCACCACCATCAGAACATTTTTCTGAAGGTATCAACGCAAAGAAAAAAAGAGACACACCGCTCTCGGGAGGGCTCGAACATCCAACCTTTTGCTTAACAGCCGACGCCCTAGCAGATTGCGCCATGGAGACAGTCGTGCTCCACTCTCACCACCGTCACAACATTTTTCCAAAGCTATCAGCGCAAAGAACAAAAAAGAGACACACCGCTCTCGGGAGGGCTCGAACCTCCAACCTTTTGGTTAACAGCCGAACGCGCTAGCCAATTGCGTCACGAAGGTAGTCGTGCTCCACTCTTACCACCATCAGAACATGTTTCCATTGGTATCAGCACAAAGTAAAAAAGAGACACACTGCACATTAGAGGGTTCGAACCTCCAACCTTTTGGTTAACAGCGCTAGCCAATTGCGCCACGGAGACAGTCGTGCTCCACTCTCACCACGGTCAGAACACTTCTCCAAAGATATCAGTGGAACGAAAAAAAAGCGACACACCGCTCATGGGAGGGCTCGAACCTCCAACATTTTGGTTAACAGCCGATCGCGCTAGCCAATTGCGCCAAGGAGATTGTCGTGCTCTACTCTCACCCCCGTCAGAACAATTCTCCAAAGCTATCAGCGCAAAGAAAAAAAAGAGACACACCGCTCTCGGGAAGGGTCAAACCTCCAACCTTTTGGTTAACAGCTGAACACGCTAGCGAATTGCGCCACGGAGACAGTCGTGCTCCACTCTCACCACTGACAGAACATTTCTCCAAAGCTATCAGCGCAAAGAAAAAAAGAGACACACTGCTCCCGGGAGGGCTCGAACCGCCAACCTTTTGCTTAACAGCCGACGCACTAACAGAAATCGCCACGGAGACAGTCGTGCTCCACTCTCACCACCGTCACAACATTTCTCCAAAGCTATCAGCGCAAAGAAAAAAAAAAGAGACACACCACTCTCGGGAGAGCTCGAACCTCCAACCTTTTGGTTAACAGCCGAACGCGCTAGCCAATTGCGTCACGGCGGTAGCAGTGCTCCACTCTCACCACCATCAGAACATTCTTCCAAAGGTATCAGCGCAAAGAAAAAAAGAGACACACCGCTCATGGGAGGGTTGGAACCTCCAACCTTTTGGTTAACAGCCCAACGCGCAAGCCAATTGCGCCACGGAGACAGCCGTGCTCCACTCTCACCACGGTCAGAACACTTCTCTAAAGATATCAGTGGAACGAAAAAAAAGCGACACACCGCTCATGGGAGGGCTCTAACCTCCAACCTTTTGGTTAACAGCCGATAGCGCTAGCCAATTGCGCCAAGAAGATAGTCGTTCTCTACTCTCACCACCGTCAGAACATTTCTCCAAAGCTATTAGCGCAAAGAAAAAAAAGAGACACACCACTCTCGGGAGGGCTCGAACCTTCAACCTTTGGGTTAACAGCCGAACGCGCTAGCCAATTGCGTCACAGAGGCAGTCGTGCTCCACTCTCATCACCGTCAGAACATTCCTCCAAAGTTATCAGCGCAAAGAAAAAAAAGAGACACACCGCTCTCGGCAGGGCTCGAACCTCCAACCTCTTGGTTTACAGTCGATCGCGCTAGCCGCTTCTGCCACGGAGACAGTCGCGCTCCACTCTCTCCAACATCAGAACATTTCTCCAAAGCTATCAGCGAAAAGAAAAAAAAGAGACACACCGCTCTCGGGAGGGCTCGAACCTCTAACCTTTTGCTTAACAGCCGACGCACTAGCAGATTGCGTCACGGAGACAGTCGTGCTCCACTCTCACCACCATCACAACATGTTTCCATTGGTATCAGCACAAAGTAAAAAAGAGACACACTGCACATTAGAGGGTTCGAACCTCCAACCTTTTGGTTAACAGCGCTAGCCAATTGCGCCACGGAGACAGTCGTGCTCCACTCTCACCACGGTCAGAACACTTCTCCAAAGATATCAGTGCAAAGAAAAAAAAGCGACACACCGCTCATGGAAGGCTCGAACCTCCAACCTTTTGGTTAGCAGCCGATCGCGCTAGCCAATTGCGCCAAGGAGGTAGTCGTGCTCTACTCTCACCACCGTCAGAACATTTCTCCAAAGCTATCAACGCAAAGAAAAAAAGAGACACACCGCTCTCGGGAGGGCTCGAACCTCAAACCTTTTGGTTAACAGCCAAACGCGCTAGCCAATTGCGTCACGGAGGTAGTCGTGCTCCACTCTCACAACCATCAGAACATTATTTCAAAGGTATCAGCGCAAAGAAAAAAATCGACACACTCTTCAATGGAGGGCTCGAACCTCCAACCTTTTGGTTAACAGCCGATCGCGCTAGCCATTGCACCACGGACCCAACCGCGCTCCACTCTCACCACCGTCAGAACGTTTCTCCAAAGCTATCAGCGCAAAGAAAAAAAGCGACACACTTCTCCCGGGAGGGCTCGAACCTCCAACCTTTTGCTTAACAGCCGACGCACTAGAAGATTGCGCCACGGAGACAGTCATGCTCCACTCTCACCACCGTCAGAACATTTCTCCAAAGCTATCAGCGCAAAAAAAAAAAAAGAGACACACCGCTCTCGGGAGAGCTCGAACCTTCAACCTTTTGGTTAACAGCCGAACGCGCTAGCCAATTGCGTCACGGAGGTAGTCGTGCTCAACTCACACCACCATCAGAACATTTTTCTAAAGGTATCATCGCAAAGAAAAAAAGAGACACACCGCTCATGCGAGGGTTAGAACCTTCAACCTTTTTGTTAACAGTCGAACGCGCTAGCCAATTGCGTCACGGAGGTAGTCGTGCTCCACTCTCTCCACCGTCAGAACATTTCTCCAAAGCTATCAGCGCAAAGAAACAAAGAGACACACCGCTCTCGGGAGGGCTCGAACCTCTAATCTTTTGCTTAACAGCCGAACGCGCTAGCCAGTTGCGTCACGGAGGTAGTCGTGCTCCACTCTCACCACCATCAGAACATTTTTCCAAAGGTATCAGCGCAAAGAAAAAAAGAGACACACCGCTCACGGGAGGGCTTGAACCTCCAACCTTTTGGTTAAAAGTTGATCGCGCAAGCCGATTCGGCCACGGAAACAGTCGCGCTCCACTCTCACCACCGTCAGAACATTTCTCCAAAGTTATCACCGCAAAGAAAAAAAAGAGACACACCGCTCTCGGGAGGGCTCGAACATCCAACCTTTTGCTTAACAGCCGACGCACTAGCAGATTGCGCCATGGAGACAGTCGTGCTCCACTCTCACCACCGTCACATTTTTCCAAAGCTATCAGCGCAAAGAAAAAAAGAGACACACAGCTCTCGGGAGGGCTCGAACCTCTAATCTTTTGGTTAACAGCCCAACGCGTTAGCCAATTGCGTCACGGAGACAGTCGTGCTCCACTCTCACCACGGTCAGAACACTTCTCCAAAGATATCAGTGCAAAGAAAAAAAAGCGACACACCGCTCATGGAAGGCTCGAACCTCCAACCTTTTGGTTAACAGCCGATAGCGCTAGCCAATTGCGCCAAGGAGATAGTCGTTCTCTACTCTCACCACCGTCAGAACATTTCTCCAAAGCTATCAGCGCAAAGAAAAAAAAAGAGACACACCAATCTCGGGAGGGCTCGAACCTTCAACCTTTTGGTTAACAGCCGAACGCGCTAGCCAATTGCGTCAAGGAGGTAGTCGTGCTCCACTCTCACCACCGTCAGAACATTCCTCCAAAGCTATCAGCGCAAAGAAAACAAAGAGACACACCACTCTCGGGAGGGCTCGAACCTGCAACCTTTTGGTTAACAGTTGATCGCGCTAGCCGCTTCTGCCACGGAAACAGTCGCGCTCCACTTTCTCCACCGTCAGAACATTTCTCTAAAGCTATCAGCGCAAAGAAAAAAAAGAGACACACCGCTCTCGGGAGGGCTCGAACCTCTAATCTTTTGCTTAACAGCCGAACGCGCTAGCCAGTTGCGTCACGGAGGTAGTCGTGCTCCACTCTCACCACCATCAGAACATTTTTCCAAAGGTATCAGCGCAAAGAAAAAAGAGCCACACCGCTCATCGGAGGGTTCGAACCTCCAATCTTTTGGTTAACAGCCCAACGCGCTAGCCAATTGCGTCACGGAGACAGTCGTGCTCCACTCTCACCACGGTCAGAACACTTCTCCAAAGATATCAGTGCAAAAAAAAGCGACACACCGCTCATGGAAGGCTCGAACCTCCAACCTTTTGGTTAACAGCCGATCGCGCTAGCCAATTGCGCCAAGGAGGTAGTCGTGCTCTACTCTCACCACCGTCAGAACATTTCTCCAAAGCTATCAGTGCAAAGAAAAAAAGAGACATACCGCTCTCGGGAGGGCTCGAACCTCCAACCTTTTGGCTAACAGCCGAACGCGCTAGCCAATTGCGTCACAGAGGTATTCGTGCTGCACTCTCACCACCATCAGAACAGTTTTCCAAAGGTATCCGCGCAAAGAAAAAAAGAGACACACCGCTCAAGGGAGGGCTCGAGCCTCCAACCTTTTGGTTAACAGGCTATCGCACTAGCCATTGCTCCACGGGCCCAACCGCACTCCACTCTCACCACCAACAGAACGTTTCTCCAAAGCTATCAGTGCAAAGAAAAAAAATGACACACTGCTCCCGGGAGGGCTTGAACCTCCAACCTTTTGCTTAACAGCCGACGTACTAGCAGATTGCCCCACAGAGACAGTCGTGCTCCACTCTCACCACCGTCAGAACATTTCTCCAAAGCTATCAGCGCAAAGAAAAAAAAGAGACACACCGCTCTCGGGAGGGCTTGAACCTCCAACCTTTTGGTTAAACGTTGATCGCGCAAGCCGATTCGGCCACGGAAACAGTCGCGCTCCACTCTCACCACCGTCAGAACATTTCTCCAAAGTTATCACCGCAAAGAAAAAAAAGAGACACACCGCTCTCGGGAGGGCTCGAACATCCAACCTTTTGCTTAACAGCCGACGCACTAGCAGATTGCGCCATGGAGACAGTCGTGCTCCACTCTCACCACCGTCACATTTTTCCAAAGCTATCAGCGCAAAGAAAAAAAGAGACACACAGCTCTCGGGAGGGCTCGAACCTCTAATCTTTTGCTTAACAGCCGAACGCGCAAGCCAGTTGCGTCACGGAGGTAGTCGTGCTCCTTTCTCACCACCATCAGAACATTTTTCCAAAGGTATCAGCGCAAAGAAAAAAGAGACACACCGCTCATCGGAGGGTTCGAACCTTCAAACTTTTGGTTAACAGCCCAACGCGCTAGCCAATTGTGTCACGGAGACAGTCGTGCTCCACTCTCACCACGGTCAGAACACTTCTCCAAAGATATCAGTGCAAAGAAAAAAAAGCGACACACCGCTCATGGAAGGCTCGAACCTCCAACCTTTTGGTTAACAGCCGATCGCGCTAGCCAATTGCGCCAAGGAGGTAGTCGTGCTCTACTCTCACCACCGTCAGAACATTTCTCCAAAGCTATCAGTGCAAATTAAAAAAAGAGACATACCGCTCTCGGGAGGGCTCGAACCTCCAACCTTTTGGCTAACAGCCGAACGCGCTAGCCAATTGCGTCACGGAGGTAGTCGTGCTGCACTCTCACCACCATCAGAACAGTTTTCCAAAGGTATCTGCGCAAAGAAAAAAAGAGACACACCGCTCATGGGAGGGCTCGAGCCTCCAACCTTTTGGTTAACAGCCAATCGCGCTAGCCATTGCACCACGGGCCCAACCGCACTCCACTCTCACCACCAACAGAACGTTTATCCAAAGCTATCAGTGCAAAGAAAAAAATGACACACTGCTCCCGGGAGAGCTTGAACCTCCAACCTTTTGCTTAACAGCCGACGCACTAGCAGATTGCGCCACGGAGACAGTCGTGCTCCACTCTCACCACCATCAGAACATTTCTCCTAAGCTATCAGCGCAAAGAAAAAAAAGAGACCGGGAGGGCTCGAACCTCCAATCTTTTGGGTTAAAGTTGATCGCGCAAGCCGATTCGGCCACGTAAACAGTCGCGCTCCACTCTCACCACCGTCAGATCATTTCTCCAAAGTTATCAGCGCAAAGAAAAAAAAGAGACACACCGCTCTCAGGAGGGCTTGAACATCCAACCTTTTGCTTAACAGCCGACGCACTAGCAGATTGCGCCATGGAGACAGTCGTGCTCCACTCTCACCACCGTCACAACATTTTTCCACTGGTATCAGCGCAAAGTAGAAAAGAGACACACTGCACATGGGAGGGTTCGAACCTCCAACCTTTTGGTTAACAGCGCTAGCCAATTGCGCCACGGAGACAGTCGTGCTCCACTCTCACCACGGTCAGAACACTTCTCCAAAGATATCAGTGCAAAAAAAAGCGACACACCGCTCATGGGAGGGCTCGAACCTCCAACCTTTTGGTTAACAGCCGATCGCGCTAGCCAATTGTGCCAAGGAGATAGTCGTGCTCTACTCTCACCCCCGTCAGAACAATTCTCCAAAGCTATAAGCGCAAAGAAAAAAAAGAGACACACCGCTCTCCTGAGGGGTCAAACCTTGTCACGGACGGCTATTTTCGGCGACACCGCGTCACGGCAATTAACGGGCGCCGTACTCCCCGACTGACCGTGAGAAACGGCGGCACATGAAAGGGAACCGATAAGTGCAAAATGGGGGTGCTCTCCTTAGAACGTCGCCGCCGACAGTTAATCCTTTTGTAACCGTGGCGACGTCTGCAAGGTCGTAGAAGGCCGCGGTATACCCCGTACAAGGATTAGACTACAAGACGCCCGGCTGAGAGCTAAGTGGTTGACCGTTCCCACGGAGAAAAGCGTGGGAAACGCTCTGGTGGCCAAGCCATATGACAACAACCCGACAGGTTGTCACTCTCGCTAGTTGCGGGCCCTCTCCCTATTAAAAAGGGGTGGGGTCAAAATATTTTTGGGGCTGAGTTTCCCCTTAATTAAACGCGCATGATTGGACCCAGGTAGAGGTCTCTTGTCCCCAAGGAAGAGAGCGAGGAGACACGAGGGGGATTTAAGCGCAGGATTTTGCCCTGCTAGGCAGACTAGTCGCTGACCAAGATGGTGTAGAAACAGATCAACAAGCATCTCTTCTAGAAGTTTTTAGTGTGGCTCTGTATCGGCTGGCCACCTAAACTTAGCCGTTCGTCTAGTTGTGACGCGATATTAACGTCTGCAACGTAGACATCGGGACTTCGCCTCGAGTTAGCTCAACCTGCTCGAAGTCACCTGCAAGCACTAGCCTCCCGGAGCCACCAGCGTTGCAACACCGCCGACATCGCAGTCGTGCCAGAACTCTCTTCGACTTCTCGCATCCGATAGTCGGGGACACAACGCTGCCGGTCATCACACGTATGCCTTCACCTGTTTATATCTTCGAACTTTCTACTCCGTAGTTCTATTGTTGTTAGTTTGTGTAGTTTGTGATAGTTCTCTCGCGTAAGCGGATTTATTGTTTGTGTTATGTATTTCTTTAGTTGTATCAAGTGTCGATGTATCTTGTTAGTTGTATTGAAGTGTTGTATTAGATCCCGTGTGCTGCAATATCACTAGAGTAAAGTTTGTTTTGTTTTCCCACGTCTCTGATCTCTTCACTGTCTCTGCTTGCGTACGGAACGAACCAACCTGCTGTCATGCCCGTCGCCGACTTCGCGCTGGCGACGCTAGAGTGGCAGCTTGTAACAAAACTGGCGTCCGCGAGACAGGACGTTCCGTACAAAGAGTAAGACAGTGAGGGGTGAACGAGAACCGTGCGGACAGCGTGGTGATAGAGCCGCGCAGTTGAAGCGGTTGTATCCTGCAATGATTGCGCTGTTTTTATAGTGGCATTATAGTGACAGTTGCAGTATGGAGTGTATGAATTTTTATAAGTGGATCACGTACGGTAAACAGTTAGGCCTCGAGGGCACCGAACTGAGACAATGGGCTAAGGAGCAGCAGGAACAGGCGCAGGCGTTAGCCAGAGAAGAGCGGGCACTGGCCCGGGAGGAAAAAGAAAGGGAGAGAGAACGGGAGGAAAAGGAAAAAGAAAGGGAGAGAGAGCGCCAAGAAAAGGAAAAAGAAAGGGAGAGAGAGCGCCAAGAAAAGGAGAGAGAGCGCAAAGAAAGGGCGAAAGAACGAGAAGCAGCAAGGAAAGCGGCAAGGGAAGCCGGAGAACGGGAAGTGCAGTTACTCCAATTAAAGATTCGCCTCAGTGAGGGTAGCAGGGTGAGCCGATCCAGCAGTGAGCACGGCGATGCCGGCGAGAAACTGTCATTTGAGCGAGACACATGGTGTCAAGGGCTACTCACGGTTCAGCCTTGCGAGGCAAATGAAGCTGTTGCGTGACTCAGTCAGCACAACGCGAACAACTACGAGGTAGTTAAGGCAGATATGCTCCGGATGTTCGGAACTTCTGTCTGGACAAAAGAAGAGCAGCTCAGACAAGAGTCTGAAAGAGAGCGCGAAGCAGAAAGACAAGAGTCTGAAAGCAAGGCGCGTCGGAAACTGTTGGGCATTGAAGCGCGTCATGAAACGCCAGAACCAGAAATCGCGCTAGAAAAGGGCCCGCATATTTTCGAATGCATCCATATAAATGATGTAGAGAACGAGACCTTGGCCGGTCTCGAGGTAGAGACAGTATCAAAAAACGGTCCTAGCGAGGATGAGGTGTGTGCCAGCAGCCCTAATGGACCCAGTAAGAAGCTGGAAACCATCCTCATGCCTCGAGAGGACGTCTCGAGATCGTCACATGCAGATAGGGTTAGTACAGTGGCTAAACACAGCGAGAGCGCGACGCTTCAGGAGTGCAGCGATGCCATCGGAGAGGGCCCAGTTATTGGTTTCATCAGCATTAACAAAGATAATTTGGCCCGGCAGTCCGTCGTGGCACCGAGTTCAAAATGTTTGAGCGTGGGGCAAAATGTAGCACAAGCTCCAACGAGCTCCCCGACTTCTGAGGTCACGACGCGACATGATGATGGCATCGAGAGAAAAGAGGCAAGCAAACATCGCCGAAAAAGAAAGAAGCGAAAGCGTTCGGCACTGCCTAAGCCTAGGACTAGTCCCACCCCGTCGCCAGAAAGACGAAGGGGTAGGCATTCGATCAGTTTTAGGAAACGTCAATGGTGGCGTTCAGGGAAGCACAAGCGGCGAGCCAGGTGTAAAGGGAGGAAACGAGGTACGCCACCCCAACGCAGCGTGCGGTTCAGTTCGACAAATTCGGGAAAGCGGCCTTTGCCGAAGGGTCAGAGTCGAAAGGGCAGAGTGGCTAAATACCGCATAGGGGAGAACACAAAAGAAAAATGGCACAGGCTTCCCCCCTGCTTCTTGTACCCCTTTCACATTACCGAAGAAAGCCGGCTGAAGTGCAGAATGAGGCGTGACGGCAAAACACAGCCTAACGTTCGTGTGTTTAGTAGCCTCAGGCCTGATGGAAAACCACCGGGACCGCGACCTCATCGTGTGCGATTCAAAAGAATCTAGTTGAGAAAGGGGGAACGGTCAGTTCTAGTAACTTTTGCACAGGCGTGTTAAATATTGTTACTCAGTTGTACGCCAAGATGTGTATTCAAGTCTTTTAAATTTTGGAAGTTACGTGATGCGGTGTAATTTTTTTTAAAAGGGAAATCGCCGAACCAAAGGCTGAAAAATAGCATCGAAGTAATTTAATCATTGTGCGAAAATTTGCATAAAGGTAAAAACCAAGAAAATGTGTTATTTTTCTAGTGTTCATAAATTTAGTGTTATGTCGCATGCCTTCACTGTCATGTGGATATGGCGTGAATTGGCATTTAAGGAGGAAGATGTTAGCATAAACCGAATGATTTCGTAAATTGATTAAGATTGGCGTGACCCAGTACAGTTGTCGTTGCGCGCATTGAGAATTGAGGGCTATGAGCATGTTGTTTTTTTTTTCTCATTCCGTCGGTTGTTTTCTGTTTGTATGCACGTATTTCATTGTATAAGAAGTGTATTTTGAGTTATTTTCTTTTTGCTTGGTGCATTGGCTGTTTTTACTTGCTGTATGCACATTGAAAGGATTGCACTACAGTAGAGGAGCGCCCGGTTCCGTTTTTTTTTTCGTGGTTTACATTCGTGCATTGTATTCTGTATTGATGGCTGCCGTACACGGCTATTTCCTCTTCTTGTTTGTATGGCGCATTGATATTGTTGCGTGTAAATGAAGCTGGTACTCTAACCATTGTTTGTTTTTCCTTTTGTTGTTAATTTGATGCACTCTGCCTATTTATGTTGTGTATGAGAGGGACAGTCCTCATGCCTGCCTTGTTGGTGGTGTTTTGTTCCTTGTTGTCGAAAAAATTCCCCTCCGTGCGAACAAATGTTATGAATAACATTCTGAAAGTGGGGGGCAATGTCACGGACGGCTATTTTCGGCGACACCGCGTCACGGCAATTAACGGGCGCCGTACTCCCCGACTGACCGTGAGAAACAGCGGCACATGAAAGGGAACCGATAAGTGCAAAATGGGGGTGCTCTCCTTAGAACGTCGCCGCCGACAGTTAATCCTTTTGTAACCGTGGCGACGTCTGCAAGGTCGTAGAAGGCCGCGGTATACCCCGTACAAGGATTAGACTACAAGACGCCCGGCTGAGAGCTAAGTGGTTGACCGTTCCCACGGAGAAAAGCGTGGGAAACGCTCTGGTGGCCAAGCCATATGACAACAACCCGACAGGTTGTCACTCTCGCTAGTTGCGGGCCCTCTCCCTATTAAAAAGGGGTGGGGTCAAAATATTTTTGGGGCGGAGTTTCCCCTCAATTAAACGCGCATGATTGGACCCAGGTAGAGGTCTCTTGTCCCCAAGGAAGAGAGCGAGGAGACACGAGGGGGATTTAAGCGCAGGATTTTGCCCTGCTAGGCAGACTAGTCGCTGACCAAGATGGTGTAGAAACAGATCAACAAGCATCTCTTCTAGAAGTTTTTAGTGTGGCTCTGTATCGGCTGGCCACCTAAACTTAGCCGTTCGTCTAGTTGTGACGCGATATTAACGTCTGCAACGTAGACATCGGGACTTCGCCTCGAGTTAGCTCAACCTGCTCGGAGTCACCTGCAAGCACTAGCCTCCCGGAGCCACCAGCGTTGCAACACCGCCGACATCGCAGTCGTGCCAGAACTCTCTTCGACTTCTCGCATCCGATCGTCGGGGACACAACGCTGCCGGTCATCACACGTATGCCTTCACCTGTTTATATCTTCGAACTTTCTACTCCGTAGTTCTATTGTTGTTAGTTTGTGTAGTTTGTGATAGTTCTCTCGCGTAAGCGGATTTATTGTTTGTGTTATGTATTTCTTTAGTTGTATCAAGTGTCGATGTATCTTGTTAGTTGTATTGAAGTGTTGTATTAGATCCCGTGTGCTGCAATATCACTAGAGTAAAGTTTGTTTTGTTTTCCCACGTCTCTGATCTCTTCACTGTCTCTGCTTGCGTACGGAACGAACCAACCTGCTGTCATTCCCGTCGCCGACTTCGCGCTGGCGACGCTAGAGTGGCAGCTTGTAACAAACCTCCAACTTTTTGGTTAACAGCTGAACACGCTAGCCAATTGCGCCACGGAGACAGTCGTGCTCCACTCTCACCACTGTCAGAACATTTTTCCAAAGTTATCAGCGCAAAGAAAAAAACACACTGCTCCCAGAAGGGCTCGAACCTCCAACCTTTTGCATAGCAGCCGACGCACTAACAGATTGCGCCACGGAGAGAGTCGTGCTCCACTCTCACCACCGTCAGAACATTTCTCCGAAGCTATCAGCGCAAAAAAAGAGAAACACCGCTCTCGGGAGAGCTCGAACCTTCAACCTTTTGGTTAACAGCCGAACGCGCTAGCCAATTGCGTCACGGAGGTAGTCGTGCTCCACTCTCAACACCATCAGAACATTTTTCTAAAGGTATCATCGCAAAGAAAAAAAGAGACACACCGCTCATGGGAGGGTTGGAACCTCCAACATTTTGATTAACAGCCCAACGCGCAAGCCAATTGCGCCACGGAGACAGCCGTGCTCCACTCTCACCACGGTCAGAACACTTCTCCAAAGATATCAGTGGAAAGAAAAAAAAGCGACACACCGCTCATGGGTGGGCTCGAACCTAAAATCTTTTGGTTAACAGCCGATCGCGCTAGCCAATTGCGCCAAGGAGGTAGTCGTGCTCTACTCTCACCACCATCAGAACATTTCTCCAAAGCTATCAGTGCAAAGAAAAAAAAGAGACATACCGCTCTCGGGAGGGCTAGAACCTCCAACCTTTTGGCTAACAGCCGAACGCGCTAGCCAATTGCGTCACGGAGGTAGTCGTGCTGCACTCTCACCACCATCAGAACAGTTTTCCAAAAATATCTGCGCAAAGAAAAAAAGAGACACACCGCTCATGGGAGGGCTCGAGCCTCCAACCTTTTGGTTAACAGCCGATCGCGCTAGCCATTGCACCACGGGCCCAACCGCACTCCACTCTCACCACCAACAGAACGTTTCTCCAAAGCTATCAGTGCAAAGAAAAAAAATGACACACTGCTCCCGGGAGGGCTTAAACCTCCAACCTTTTGCTTAACAGCTGACGCACTAGCAGATTGCGCCACAGAGATAGTCGTGCTCCACTCTCACCACCGCCAGAACATTTCTCCAAAGCTATCAGCGCAAAGAAAAAAAAGAGACACAATGCTCTCGGGAGGGCTCGAACCCCCAACCTTTTGGTTAACAGTTGATCGCGCAAGCCAATTCGGCCACGGAAACAGTCGCGCTCCACTCTCACCACCGTCAGAACATTTCTCCAAAGTTATCAGCGCAAAGAAAAAAAAGAGACACACTGCTCTCGGGAGGGCTCGAACATCCAACCTTTTGCTTAACAGCCGACGCACTAGCAGATTGTGCCATGGAGACAGTCGTGCTCCACTCTCACCACCGTCACAACATTTTTCCAAAGCTATCAGCGCACAGAACAAAAAAGAGACACACCGCTCTCGGGAGGGCTCGAACCTCCAACCTTTTGGTTAACAGCCGAACGCGCTAGCCAATTGCGTAACGGAGGTAGTCGTGCTCCACTCTCACCACCATCAGAACATGTTTCCACTGGTATCAGCGCAAAGTAGAAAAGAGACACACCGCACATGGGAGGGTTCGATCCTCCAACCTTTTGGTTAACAGCGCTAGCCAATTGCACCACGGAGACAGTCGTGCTCCAATCTCACCACTGTCAGAACATTTCTCCATAGCTGTCAGCGCAAAGAAAAAAGCGAAACGCCGCTCCCGTGAAGGCTCGAAACTCCTATCTTTCGGTAAACAGCCGATCGCGCTAGCCAAATGCGCCACGTAGACTGTCGTGCTCTACTCTCACCACCGTCAAAACATTTCTCCACAGCTGTCAGCGCAAAGAAAAAAGACACACCTCTCTCTGGACGGCTCGAACCTCCAACCTTTTGGTTAACAGTTGAACGCGCTAGCCGATTCTGCCACGGAAACAGTCGTGCTCCACTCTCAACACCGTCAGAACATTTCTCCAAAGCTATCAGCGCAAAGAAAAAAATCGACACACCGTTCATGGGAGGGCTCGAACCTACATTCTTTTGGTTAACAGCCGATCGCGCTAGCCAATTGCTCCAAGGAGATAGTCGTGCTCTACTCTCACCACCGTCAGAACGTTTCTCCAAAGCTATCAGCGCAAAAAAAAGAGACATACCGCTCTCGGGAGGGCTCGAACCTCCAACCTTTTGGCTAACAACCGACCGCGCTAGCCAATTGCGTCACGGAGGTAGTCGTGCTGCACTCTCACCACCATTACAACAGTTTTCCAAAGATATCTGCGCAAAGAAAAAAAGAGACACACCGCTCATGGGAGGGCTCGAGCCGCCAACCTTTTGGTTAACAGCTGATCGCGCTAGCCATTGCACCACGAACCCAACCGCACTCCACTTTCACCACCAATAGAACGTTTCTCCAAAGCTATCAGTGCAAAGAAAAAAAGTGACACACTGCTCCCGGGAGGGCTTGAACCTCCAATATTTTGCTTAACAGCCGACGCACTAGCAGATAGCGCCACGGAGACAGTCGTGCTCCACTCTCACCACCGTCAGAACTTTTCTCAAAAGCTATCAGCGCAAAGAAAAAAAGAGACACACCGCTCTCGGGAGCGCTCGAACCTCCAACCTTTTGGTTAACAGTTGATCGCGCAAGCCGATTCGGCCACGGAAACAGTCGCTCTCCACTCTCACCACCGTCAGAACATTTCTCCAACGTTATCAGCGCAAAGAAAAAAAAAGAGACACACTGCTCCTGGGAGGGCTCGAACATCCAACCTTTAGCTGAACAGCCAACGCACTAGCAGATTGCGCCACGGAGACAATCGTTCTCCTCTCTCACCACTGTCAGAACATTTCTCTATAGCTGTCAGCGCAAAGAAAAAAGCGAAACACCGCTCCTGGGAGGGCTCCAACCTCCAACCTTTCAGTTAACAGTTGATCGCGCTATACATCTGCAATGGAAACAGTCGTGCTCCACTCTCACCACCGTCAGAACATTTCTCCAAAGCTATCAACGCAAAGAAAAAAAAGAGACACACCGCTCTCGGGAGGGCTCGAACCTCAAACCTTTTGGTTAACAGCCGAACGCGCTAGCCAATTGCATCACGGAGGTAGTCGTGCTCCACTCTCACAACCATCAGAACATTTTTTCGAAGGTATCAGCGCAAAGAAAAAAATCGACACACCGTTCATGGGAGGGCTCGAACCTCCAACCTTTTGGTTAACAGCCGATCGCGCTAGCCATTGCACCACGGACCCAACCGCGCTCCACTCTCACCACCGTCAGAACGTTTCTATAAAGCTATCAGCTCAAAGAAAAAAAGCGACACACTGCTCCTGGGAGGGCTCAAACCTCCAACCTTTTGCTTAACAGCCGACGCACTAAAAGATTGCGCCACGGAGATAGTCGTGCTCCACTCTCACCACCGTCAGAACATTTCTCCAAAGCTATCAGCGCAAAGAAAAAAAAGAGACACACCACTCTCGGGAGGGCTCGAACCTCCAACCTTTTGGTTAACAGTTGATCGCGCAAGCCAATTCGGCCACGGAAACAGTCGCGCTCCACTCTCACCACCGTCAGAACATTTCTCCAAAGTTATCAGCGCAAAGAAAAAAAAGAGACACACTGCTCTCGGGAGGGCTCGAACATCCAACCTTTTGCTTAACAGCCGACGCACTAGCAGATTGTGCCATGGAGACAGTCGTGCTCCACTCTCACCACCGTCACAACATTTTTCCAAAGCTATCAGCGCACAGAACAAAAAAGAGACACACCGCTCTCGGGAGGGCTCGAACCTCCAACCTTTTGGTTAACAGCCGAACGCGCTAGCTAATTGCGTCACGGAGGTAGTCGTGCTCCACTCTCACCACCGTCAGAACATTCCTCCAAAGCTATCAGCGCAAAGAAAAAAAAAGAGACACACCGCTCTCGGGAGGGCTCGAACCTCCAACCTTTTGGTTAACAGTTGATTGCGCTAGCCGCTTCTGCAACGGAAACAGTCGCACTCCACTCTCTCCACCGTCATAACATTTCTCCAAAGCTAACAGCGCAAAGAAAAAAAAGAGACACACCGCTCTCGGGAGGGCTCGAACCTCTAACCTTTTGCTTAACAGCCGACGCACTAGCAGATTGCGTCACGGAGACAGTCGTGCTCCACTCTCACCACAGTCACAACACTTCTCCAAATATATCAGTGCAAAGAAAAAAAAGCGACACACCACTCATGGAAGGCTCGAACCTCCAACCTTTTGGTTAACAGCCGATCGCGCTAGCCATTGCACCACGGACCCAACCGCGCTCCACTCTCACCACCGTCAGAACGTTTCTATAAAGCTATCAGCGCAAAGAAAAAAAGCGACACACTGCTCCAGGGAGGGCTCGAACCTCCAACCTTTTGCTTAACAGCCGACGCACTAGAAGATTGCGCCACGGAGACAGTCATGCTCCACTCTCACCACCGTCAGAACATTTCTCTAAAGCTATCAGCGCAAAGAAAAAAAGAGACACACCACTATCGGGAGGGCTCGAACCTCCAACCTTTTGGTGAACAGTTGATCGCGCTAGCCGATTCTGCCACGGAAACAACCGTGCTCTACTCTCACCACCATCAGAACATTTTTCCAAAGGTATCGGCGCAAAAAAAGAGACACACTGCTCATGAGAGGGTTCGAACCTCCAACCTTCTGGTTAACAGCCCAACGCGCAAGCCAACTGCGCCACGGAGACAGCCGTGCTCCACTCTCACCACGGTCAGAACACTTCTCCAAAGATAACAGTGGAAAGAAAAAAAAGCGACACACCGCTCATGGGAGGGCTCTAACCTCCAACCTTTTGGTTAACAGCCGATAGCGCTAGCCAATTGCGCCAAGGAGATAGTCGTTCTCTACTCTCACCACCGTCAGAACATTTCTCCAAAGCTATCAGCGCAAAGAAAAAAAAGAGACACTCCACTCTCGGGAGGGCTCGAACCTTCAACCTTTTGGTTAACAGCCAAACGCGCTAGCCAATTGCGTCACGGAGGTAGTCGTGCTCCACTCTCACCACCGTCAGAACATTACTCCAAAGCTATCAGCACAAAGAAAAAAAAAGAGACACACCGCTCTAGGGAGGGCTCGAACCTCCAACTTTTTGGTTAACAGTTGATCGCGCTAGCCGCTTCTGCCACGGAAACAGTCGCGCTCCACTCTCTCCACCGTCAGAACATTTCTCCAAAGCTATCAGCGCAAAGAAAAAAAGAGGCACACCGTTCTTGGGAGGGCTCGAACCTCCAACCTTTTGGTTAGCAGCCGAACGCGCTAGCCAGTTGCGTCACGGAGGTAGTCGTGCTCCACTCTCACAACCATCAGAACATTTTTCCAAAGGTATCAGCGCAAAGAAAAAAAGAGACACACCGCTCGTCGGAGGGTTCGAACCTCCAAATTTTTGGTTACCAGCCCAACGCGCTAGCCGATTGCGTCACGGAGACAGTCGTGCTCCACTCTCACCACGGTCAGAACACTTCTCCAAAGATATCAGTGCAAAGAAAAAAAAGCGACACACCGCTCCTGGAAGGCTCGAACCTCCAACCTTTTGGTTAGCAGCCGATCGCGCTAGCCAATTGCGCCAAGGAGGTAGTCGTGCTCTACTCTCACCACCATCAGAACATTTCTCCAAAGCTATCAGTGCAAAGAAAAAAAAAGAGACATACCGCTCTCGGGAGGGCTAGAACCTCCAACCTTTTGGCTAACAGCCGAACGCGTTAGCCAATTGCGTCACGGAGGTAGTCGTGCTGCACTCTCACCACCATCAGAACAGTTTTCCAAAGGTATCTGCGCAAAGAAAAAAAGAGACACACCGCTCATGGGAGGGCTCGAGCCTCCAACCTTTTGGTTAACAGCCGATCGGGCTAGCCATTGCACCACGGGCCCAACCGCACTTCACTCTCACAACCAACAGAACGTTTCTCCAAAGCTATCAGTGCAAAGAAAAAAAATGACACACTGCTCCCGGGAGGGCTTGAACCTCCAACCTTTTGCTTAACAGCCGACGCACTAGCAGATTGCGCCACGGAGATAGTCGTGCTCCACTCTCACCACCGTCAGAACATTTCTCCGAAGCTATCAGCGCAAAGAAAAAAAAGAGACACACCGCTCTCGGGAGGGCTCGAACCTCCAACCTTTTGGTTAACAGTTGATCGCGCAAGCCAATTCGGCCACGGAAACAGTCGCGCTCCACTCTCACCACCGTCAGAACATTTCTCCAAAGTTATCAGCGCAAAGAAAAAAAAGAGACACACTGCTCTCGGGAGGGCTCGAACCTCCAACCTTTTGGCTAACAGCCGAACGCGCTAGCCAATTGCGTCACGGAGGTAGTCGTGCTGCACTCTCACCACCATCAGAACAGTTTTCCAAAGGTATCTGCGCAAAGAAAAAAAGAGACACACCGCTCATGGGAGGGCTCGAGCCTCCAACCTTTTGGTAACAGCCGATCGGGCTAGCCATTGCACCACGGGCCCAACCGCACTTCACTCTCACAACCAACAGAACGTTTCTCCAAAGCTATCAGTGCAAAGAAAAAAAATGACACACTGCTCCCGGGAGGGCTTGAACCTCCAAACTTTTGCTTAACAGCCGACGCACTAGCAGATTGTGCCATGGAGACAGTCGTGCTCCACTCTCACCACCGTCACAACATTTTTCCAAAGCTATCAGCGCACAGAACAAAAAAGAGACACACCGCTCTCGGGAGGGCTCGAACCTCCAACCTTTTGGTTAACAGCCGAACGCGCTAGCCAATTGCGTAACGGAGGTAGTCGTGCTCCACTCTCACCACCATCAGAACATGTTTCCACTGGTATCAGCGCAAAGTAGAAAAGAGACACACCGCGCATGGGAGGGTTCGAACCTCCAACCTTTTGGTTAACAGAGCTAGCCAATTGCACCACGGAGACAGGAGTGCTCCATTCTCACCACTGTCAGAACATTTCTCCATAGCTGTCAGCGCAAAGAAAAAAGCGAAACGCCGCTTCCGTGAGGGCTCGAAACTCCAATCTTTCGGTAAACAGCCGATCGCGCTAGCCAAATGCGCCACGTAGACTGTCGTGCTCTACTATCACCACCGTCAAAACATTTCTCCACAGCTGTCAGCGCAAAGAAAAAAGACACACCTCTCTCTGGAGGGCTCGAACCTCCAACCTTTTGGTTAACAGTTGAACGCGCTAGCCGATTCTGCCACGGAAACAGTCGTGCTTCACTCTCAACACCGTCAGAACATTTCTCCAAAGCTATCAGCGCAAAGAAAAAAATCGACACACCGTTCATGGGAGGGCTCGAACCTACATTCTTTTGGTTAACAGCCGATCGCGCTAGCCAATTGCTCCAAGGAGATAGTCGTGCTCTACTCTCACCACCGTCAGAACGTTTCTCCAAAGCTATCAGCGCAAAGCAAAAAAGAGACATACCGCTCTCGGGAGGTCTCGAACCTCCAACCTTTTGGCTAACAACCGACCGCGCTAGCCAATTGCTCCAAGGAGATAGTCGTGCTCTACTCTCACCACCGTCAGAACGTTTCTCTAAAGCTATCAGCGCAAAGAAAAAAAGAGACATACCGCTCTCGGGAGGGCTCGAACGTGCAACCTTTTGGCTAACAACCGACCGCGCTAGCCAATTGCGTCACGGAGGTAGTCGTGCTGCACTCTCACCACCATCACAACAGTTTTCCAAAGGTATCTGCGCAAAGAAAAAAAAGAGACACACCGCTCATGGGAGGGCTCGAGCCTCCAACCTTTTGGTTAACAGCCGATCGCGCTAGCCATTGCACCACGAACCCAACCGCACTCCGCTTTCACCACCAACAGAACGTTTCTCCAAAGCTATCAGTGCAAAGAAAAAAAGTGACACACTGCTCCCGGGAGGGCTTGAACCTCCAAACTTTTGCTTAACAGCCGACGCACTAGCAGATAGCGCCACGGAGACAGTCGTACTCCACTCTCACCACCGTCAGAACATTTCTCAAAAGCTATCAGCGCAAAGAAAAAAAGAGACACACCGCTCTCGGGAGTGCTCGAACCTCCAACCTTTTGGTTAACAGTTGATCGCGCAAGCCGATTCGGCCACGGAAACAGTCGCGCTCCACTCTCACCACCGTCAGAACATTTCTCCAACGTTATCAGCGCAAAGAAAAAAAAAAGAGACACACTGCTCCTGGGAGGGCACGAACATCCAACCTTTAGCTGAACAGCCAACGCACTAGCAGATTGCGTCACGGAGACAATCGTTCTCCTCTCTCACCACTGTCAGAACATTTCTCCATAGCTGTCAGCGCAAAGAAAAAAGCGAAACGCCGCTCCTGGGAGGGCTCCAACCTCCAACCTTTCAGTTAACAGTTGATCGCGCTATACATCTGCAATGGAAACAGTCGTGCTCCACTCTCACCACCGTCAGAACATTTCTCCAAAGCTATCAACGCAAAGAAAAAAAAAGACACACCGCTCTCGGGAGGGCTCGAACCTCAAACCTTTTGGTTAACAGCCGAACGCGCTAGCCAATTTCATCATGGAGGTAGTCGTGCTCTACTCTCACAACCATCAGAACATTTTTTCGAAGGTATCAGCGCAAAGAAAAAAATCGACACACCGTTCATGAGAGGGCTTGAACCTCCAACCTTTTGGTTAACAGCCGATCGCGCTAGCCATTGCACCACGGACCCAACCGCGCTCCACTCTCACCACCGTCAGAACGTTTCTATAAAGCTATCAGCTCAAAGAAAAAAAGCGACACACTGCTCCCGGGAGGGCTCGAACCTCCAACCTTTTGCTTGACAGCCGACGCACTAGAAGATTGCGCCCCGGAGACAGTCATGCTCCACTCTCACCACCGTCAGAACATTTCTCCAAAGCTATCAGCGCAAAGAAGAAAAAGCGACACACCGCTCCTGGAAGGCTCGAACCTCCAACCTTTTGGTTGGCAGCCGATCGCGCTAGCCAATTGCGCCATGGAGGTGGTCGTGCTCTACTCTCACCATCAGAACATTTCTCCAAAGCTATCAGTGCAAAGAAAAAAGAGACATACCGCTCTCGGGAGGGCTCGAACCTCCAACCTTTTGGCTAACAGCCGAACGCGCTAGCCAATTGCGTCACGGAGGTAGTCGTGCTGCACTCTCACCACCATCAAAACAGTTTTCCAAAGGTATCTGCGCAAAGAAAAAAAAGAGACACACCGCTCATGGGAGGGCTCGAGCCTCCAACCTTTTGGTTAACAGCCGATCGCGCTAGCCATTGCACCCCGGGCCCAACCGCACTCCACTCTCACCACCAACAGAACGTTTCTCCAAAGCTATCAGTGCAAAGAAAAAAATGACAGACTGCTCCCGGGAGGGCTTGAACCTCCAACCTTTTGCTTAACAGCCGACGCACTAGCAGGTTGCGCCACGGAGATAGTCGTGCTCCACTCTCACCACCGTCAGAACATTTCTCCAAAGCTATCAGCGCAAAGAAAAAAAAAGAGACACACCGCTCTCGGGAGGGCTCGAACCTCCAACCTTTTGGTTAACAGTTGATCGCGCAAGCCAATTCGGCCACGGAAACAGTCGCGCTCCACTCTCACCACCGTCAGAACATTTCTCCAAAGTTATCAGCGCAAAGAAAAAAAGAGACACACTGCTTTCGGGAGTGCTCGAACCTCCAACCTTTTGGTTAACAGTTGATCGCGCAAGCCGATTCGGCCACGGAAACAGTCGCGCTCCACTCTCACCACCGTCAGAACATTTCTCCAACGTTATCAGCGCAAAGAAAAAAAGAGACACACTGCTCCTGGGAGGGCTTGAACAGCCAACGCATTAGCAGATTGCGTCACGGAGACAATCGTTCTCCTCTCTCACCACTGTCAGAACATTTCTCCATAGCTGTCAGCGCAAAGAAAAAAGCGAAACGCCGCTCCTGGGAGGGCTCCAACCTCCAACCTTTCAGTTAACAGTTGATCGCGCTATACATCTGCAATGGAAACAGTCGTTCTCCACTCTCACCACCGTCAGAACATTTCTCCAAAGCTATCAACGGAAAGAAAAAAAAGAGACACACCGCTCTCGGGAGGGCTCGAACCTCAAACCTTTTGGTTAACAGCCGAACGCGCTAGCCAATTTCATCACGGAGGTAGTCGTGCTCCACTCTCACAACCATCAGAGCATTTTTTCGAAGGTATCAGCGCAAAGAAAAAAATCGACACACCGTTCATGGGAGGGCTCGAACCTCCAACCTTTTGGTTAACAGCCGATCGCGCTAGCCATTGCACCACGGACCCAACCGCGCTCCACTCTCACCACCGTCAGTACATTTCTCCAAAGCTATCAGCGCAAAGAAGAAAAAGCGACACACCGCTCCTGGAAGGCTCGAACCTGCAACCTTTTGGTTAGCAGCCGATCGCGCTAGCCAATTGCGCCATGGAGGTGGTCGTGCTCTACTCTCACCATCAGAACATTTCTCCAAAGCTATCAGTGCAAAGAAAAAAGAGACATACCGCTCTCGGGAGGGCTCGAACCTCCAACCTTTTGGCTAACAGCCGAACGCGCTAGCCAATTGCGTCACGGAGGTAGTCGTGCTGCACTCTCACCACCATCAGAACAGTTTTCCAAAGGTATCTTCGCAAAGAAAAAAAGAGACACACCGCTCATGGGAGGGCTCGAGCCTCCAACCTTTTGGTTAACAGCCGATCGCGCTAGCCATTGCACCCCGGGCCCAACCGCACTCCACTCTCACCACCAACAGAACGTTTCTCCAAAGCTATCAGTGCAAAGAAAAAAATGACACACTGCTCCCGGGAGGGCTTGAACCTCCAACCTTTTGCTTAACAGCCGACGCACTAGCAGATTGCGCCACGGAGATAGTCGTGCTCCACTCTCACCACCGTCAGAACATTTCTCCAAAGCTATCAGCGCAAAGAAAAAAAAAGAGACACACCGCTCTCGGGAGGGCTCGAACCTCCAACCTTTAGGTTAACAGTTGATCGCGCAAGCCAATTCGGCCACGGAAACAGTCGCGCTCCACTCTCACCACCGTCAGAACATTTCTCCAAAGTTATCAGCGCAAAGAAAAAAAAGAGACACACTGCTCTCGGGAGGGCTCGAACATCCAACCTTTTGCTTAACAGCCGACGCACTAGCAGATTGTGCCATGGAGACAGTCGTGCTCCACTCTCATCACCGTCACAACATTTTTCCAAAGCTATCAGCGCACAGAACAAAAAAGAGACACACCGCTCTCGGGAGGGCTCGAACCTCCAACCTTTTGGTTAACAGCCGAACGCGCTGGCCAATTGCGTAACGGAGGTAGTCGTGCTCCACTCTCACCACCATCAGAACATGTTTCCACTGGTATCAGCGCAAAGTAGAAAAGAGACACGCCGCACATGGGAGGGTTCGAACCTCCAACCTTTTCGTTAACAGCGCTAGCCAATTGCACCACGGAGACAGTCGTGCTCCATTCTCACCACTGTCAGAACATTTCTCCATAGCTGTCAGCGCAAAGAAAAAAGCGAAACGCCGCTCCCGTGAGGGCTCGAAACTCCAATCTTTCGGTAAACAGCCGATCGCGCTAGCCAAATGCGCCACGTAGACTGTCGTGCTCTACTCTCACCACCGTCAAAACATTTCTCCACAGCTGTCAGCGCAAAGAAAAAAGGCACACCTCTCTCTGGAGGGCTCGAACCTCCAACCTTTTGGTTAACAGTTGAACGCGCTAGCCGATTCTGCCACGGAAACAGTCGTGCTCCACTCTCAACACCGTCAGAACATTTCTCCGAAGCTATCAGCGCAAAGAAAAATATCGACACACCGTTCATGGGAGGGCTCGAACCTACATTCTTTTGGTTAACAGCCGATCGCGCTAGCCAATTGCTCCAAGGAGATAGTCGTGCTCTACTCTCACCACCGTCTGAACGTTTCTCCAAAGCTATCACCGCAAAGAAAAAAAGAGACATACCGCTCTCGGGAGGGCTCGAACCTCCAACCTTTTGGCTAACAACCGACCGCGCTAGCCATTGCACCACGAACCCAACCGCACTCCACTTTCACCACCAACAGAACGTTTCTCCAAAGCTATCAGTGCAAAGAAAAAAAGTGACACACTGCTCCCGGGAGGGCTTGAACCTCCAAACTTTTGCTTAACAGCCGACGCACTAGCAGATTGCGCCACGGAGACAGTCGTGCTCCACTCTCACCACCGTCAGAACATTTCTCAAAAGCTATCAGCGCAAAGAAAAAAAGAGACACACCGCTCTCAGGAGCGCTCGAACCTCCAACCTTTTGGTTAACAGTTGATCGCGCAAGCCGATTCGGCCACGGAAACAGTCGCACTCCTTTCTCACCACAGTCAGAACATTTCTCCAACGTTATCAGCGCAAAGAAAAAAAAAGAGACACACTGCTCCTGGGAGGGCTCGAACATCCAACCTTTAGCTGAACAGCCAACGCACTAGCAGATTGCGCCACGGAGACAATCGTTCTCCTCTCTCACCACTGTCAGAACATTTCTCCATAGCTGTCAGCGCAAAGAAAAAAGTGAAACGCCGCTCCTGGGAGGGCTCCAACATCCAACGTTTCAGTTAACAGTTGATCGCGCTATACATCTGCAATGGAAACAGTCGTGCTCTTCTCTCACCACCGTCAGAACATTTCTCCAAAGCTATCAACGCAAAGAAAAAAAAGAGACACACCGCTCTCGGGAGGGCTCGAACCTCAAACCTTTTGGTTAACAGCCGAACGCGCTAGCCAATTGCATCACGGAGGTAGTCGTGCTCCACTCTCACCACGGTCTGAATACTTCTCCAAAGATATCAGTGGAAAGAAAAAAAAGCGACACACCGCTCATGGGAGGGCTCGAACCTCCAACCTTTTGGTTAACAGCCGATAGCGCTAGCCAATTGCGCCAAGGAGATAGTCGTTCTCTACTCTCACCACCGTCAGAACATTTCTCCAAAGCTATCAGCGCAAAGAAAAAAAAGAGACACTCCACTCTCGGGAGGGCTCGAACCTTCAACCTTTTGGTTAACAGCCGAACGCGCTAGCCAATTGCGTCACGGAGGTAGTCGTGCTCCACTCTCACCATCGTCAGAACATTTTTCCAAAGGTATCAGCGCAAACACAAAAAGAGACACACCGCTCGTCGGAGGGTTCGAACCTCCAAACTTCCGGTTACCAGCCCAACGCGCTAGCCGATTGCGTCACGGAGACAGTCGTGCTCCACTCTCACCACGGTCAGAACACTTCTCCAAAGATATCAGTGCAAAGAAAAAAAAGCGACACACCGCTCATGGAAGGCTCGAACATCCAACCTTTTGCTTAACAGCCGACGCACTAGCAGATTGTGCCATGGAGACAGTCGTGCTCCACTCTCACCACCGTCACAACATTTTTCCAAAGCTATCAGCGCACAGAACAAAAAAGAGACACACCGCTCTCAGGAGGGCTCGAACCTCCAACCTTTTGGTTAACAGCCGAACGCGCTAGCCAATTGCGTAACGGAGGTAGTCGTGCTCCACTCTCACCACCATCAGAACATGTTTCCACTGGTATCAGCGCAAAGTAGAAAAGAGACACACCGCGCATGGGAGGGTTCGAACCTCCAACCTTTTGGTTAAAAGAGCTAGCCAATTGCACCACAGAGACAGTCGTGCTCCATTCTCACCACTGTCAGAACATTTCTCCATAGCTGTCAGCGCAAAGAAAAAAGCGAAACGCCGCTCCCGTGAGGGCTCGAAACTCCAATCTTTCGGTAAACAGCCGATCGCGCTAGCCAAATGCGCCACGTAGACTGTCGTGCTCTACTCTCACCACCGTCAAAACATTTCTCCACAGCTGTCAGCGCAAAGAAAAAAGACACACCTCTCTCTGGAGGGCTCGAACCTCCAACCTTTTGGTTAACAGTTGAACGCGCTAGCCGATTCTGCCACGGAAACAGTCGTGCTCCACTCTCAACACCGTCAGAACATTTGTCCAAAGCTATCAGCGCAAAGAAAAAAATCGACACACCGTTCATGGGAGGACTCGAACCTACATTCTTTTGGTTAACAGCCGATCGCGCTAGCCAATTGCTCCAAGGAGATAGTCGTGCTCTACTCTCACCACCGTCAGAACGTTTCTCCAAAGCTATCAGCGCAAAGAAAAAAAGAGACATACCGCTCTCGGGAGGGCTCGAACCTCCAACCTTTTGGCTAACAACCGACCGCGCTAGCCAATTGCTCCAAGGAGATAGTCGTGCTCTACTCTCACCACCGTCAGAACGTTTCTCCAAAGCTATCAGCGCAAAGAAAAAAAGAGACATACCGCTCTCGGGAGGGCTCCAACCTCCAACCTTTTGGCTAACAACCGACCGCGCTAGCCAATTGCGTCACGGAGGTAGTCGTGCTGCACTCTCACCACCATCACAACAGTTTTCCAAAGGTATCTGCGCAAAGAAAAAAAGAGACACACTGCTCATGGGAGGGCTCGAGCCTCCAACCTTTTGGTTAAAAGCCGATCGCGCTAGCCATTGCACCACAAACCCAACCGCACTCCGCTTTCTCCACCAACAGAACGTTTCTCCAAAGCTATTAGTGCAAAGAAAAAAAGTGACACACTGCTCCCTGGAGGGCTTGAACCTCCAAACTTTTGCCTAACAGCCGACGCACTAGCAGATAGCGCCACGGAGACAGTCGTACTCCACTCTCACCACCGTCAGAACATTTCTCAAAAGCTATCAGCGCAAAGAAAAAAAGAGACACACCGCTCTCAGGAGTGCTCGAACCTCCAACCTTTTGGTTACAGTTGATCGCGCAAGCCGATTCGGCCACGGAAACAGTCGCGCTCCACTCTCACCACCGTCAGAACATTTCTCCAACGTTATCGGCGCAAAGAAAAAAAAAAGAGACACACTGCTCCTGGGAGGGCTCGAACATCCAACCTTTAGCTGAACAGCCAACGCACTAGCAGATTGCGTCACGGAGACAATCGTTCTCCTCTCTCACCACTGTCAGAACATTTCTCCATAGCTGTCAGCGCAAAGAAAAAAGCGAAACGCCGCTCCTGGGAGGGCTCCAACCTCCAACCTTTCAGTTAACAGTTGATCGCGCTATACATCTGCAATGGAAACAGTCGTGCTCCACTCTCACCACCGTCAGAACATTTCTCCAAAGCTATCAACGCAAAGAAAAACAAGAGACACACCGCTCTCGGGAGGGCTCGAACCTCAAACCTTTTGGTTAACAGCCGAACGCGCTAGCCAATTTCATCACGGAGGTAGTCGTGCTCCACTCTCACAACCATCAGAACATTTTTTCGAAGGTATCAGCGCAAAGAAAAAAATCGACACACCGTTCATGGGAGGGCTCCAACCTCCAGCCTTTTGGTTAACAGCCGATGTCGCTAGCCATTGCACCACGGACCCAACCGCGCTCCACTCTCACCACCGTCAGAACGTTTCTATAAAGCTATCAGCTCAAAGAAAAAAAGCGACACACTGCTCCCGGGAGGGCTCGAACCTCCAACCTTTTGCTTGACAGCCGACGCACTAGAAGATTGCGCCCCGGAGACAGTCATGCTCCACTCTCACACCCGTCAAAAGATTTCTCCAAAGCTATCAGCGCAAAGAAGAAAAAGCGACACACCGCTCCTGGAAGGCTCGAACCTCCAACCTTTTGGTTAGCAGCCGATCGCGCTAGCCAATTGCGCCATGGAGGTGGTCGTGCTCTACTCTCACCATCAGAACATTTCTCCAAAGCTATCAGTGCAAAGAAAAAAGAGACATACCGCTCTCGGGAGGGCTCGAACCTCCAACCTTTTGGCTAACAGCCGAACGCGCTGGCCAATTGCGTCACGGAGGTAGTCGTGCTGCACTCTCACCACCATCAGAACAGTTTTCCAAAGGTATCTGCGCAAAGAAAAAAAAGAGACACACCGCTCATGGGAGGGCTCGAGCCTCCAACCTTTTGGTTAACAGCCGATCGCGCTAGCCATTGCACCCCGGGCCCAACCGCACTCCACTCTCACCACCAACAGAACGTTTCTCCAAAGCTATCAGTGCAAAGAAAAAAATGACACACTGCTCCCGGGAGGGCTTGAACCTCCAACCTTTTGCTTAACAGCCGACGCACTAGCAGATTGCGCCACGGAGATAGTCGTGCTCCACTCTCACCACCGTCAGAACATTTCTCCAAAGCTATCAGCGCAAAGAAAAAAAAAGAGACACACCGCTCTCGGGAGGGTTTGAACCTCCAACCTTTTGGGTAACAGTTGTTCGCGCAAGCCAATTCGGCCACGGAAACAGTCGCGCTCCACTCTCACCACCGTCAGAACATTTCTCCAAAGTTATCAGCGCAAAGAAAAAAAAGAGACACACTGCTCTCGGGAGTGCTCGAACCTCCAACCTTTTGGTTAACAGTTGATCGCGCAAGCCGATTCGGCCACGGAAACAGTCGCGCTCCGCTCTCACCACCGTCAGAACATTTCTCCAA
Source organism: Rhipicephalus microplus (assembly GCF_043290135.1). Lineage (NCBI taxonomy): Eukaryota > Metazoa > Arthropoda > Arachnida > Ixodida > Ixodidae > Rhipicephalus > Rhipicephalus microplus. The sequence goes on along the minus strand of NW_027464590.1, from coordinate 10,026,931 downwards.
AGCTATCAGCGCAAAGAAGAAAAAGCGACACACCGCTCCTGGAAGGCTCGAACCTCCAACCTTTTGGTTAGCAGCCGATCGCGCTAGCCAATTGCGCCATGGAGGTGGTCGTGCTCTACTCTCACCAACAGAACATTTCTCCAAAGCTATCAGTGCAAAGAAAAAAGAGACATACCGCTCTCGGGAGGGCTTGAACCTCCAACCTTTTGCTTAACAGCCGACGCACTAGCAGATTGCGCCACGGAGATAGTCGTGCTCCACTCTCACCACCGTCAGAACATTTTTCCAAAGCTATCAGCGCAAAGAAAAAAAAAGAGACACACCGCACTCGGGAGGGCTCGAACCTCCAACCTTTTGGTTAACAGTTCATCGCGCAAGCCAATTCGGCCACGGAAACAGTCGCGCTCCACTCTCACCACCGTCAGAACATTTCTCCAAAGTTATCAGCGCAAAGAAAAAAAAGAGACACACTGCACTCGGGAGGGCTCGAACATCCAACCTTTTGCTTAACAGCCGACGCACTAGTAGATTGTGCCATAGAGACAGTCGTGCTCCACTCTCACCACCGTCACAACAATTTTCCAAAGCTATCAGCGCACAGAACAAAAAAGAGACACACCGCTCTCGGGAGGGCTCGAACCTCCAACCTTTTGGTTAACAGCCGAACGCGCTAGCCAATTGCGTAACGGAGGTAGTCGTGCTCCACTCTCACCACCATCAGAACATGTTTCCACTGGTATCAGCGCAAAGTAGAAAAGAGACACGCCGCACATGGGAGGGTTCGAACCTCCAATCTTTTCGTTAACAGCGCTAGCCAATTGCACCACGGAGACAGTCGTGCTCCATTCTCACCACTGTCAGAACATTTCTCCATAGCTGTCAGCGCAAAGAAAAAAGCGAAACGCCGCTCCCGTGAGGGCTCGAAACTCCAATCTTTCGGTAAACAGCCGATCGCGCTAGCCAAATGCGCCACGTAGACTGTCGTGCTCTACTCTCACCACCGTAAAAACATTTCTCCACAGCTGTCAGCGCAAAGAAAAAAAAACACACCTCTCTCTGGAGGGCTCGAACCTCCAACGTTTTGGTTAACAGTTGAACGCGCTAGCCGATTCTGCCACGGAAACAGTCGTGCTCCACTCTCAACACCATCAGAACATTTCTCCGAAGCTATCAGCGCAAAGAAAAATATCGACACACCGTTCATGGGAGGGCTCGAACCTACATTCTTTTGGTTAACAGCCGATCGCGCTAGCCAATTCGGCCACGGAAACAGTCGCGCTCCACTCTCACCACCGTCAGAACATTTCTCCGAAGTTATCAGCGCAAAGAAAAAAAAGAGACACACTGCTCTCGGGAGGGCTCGAACATCCAACCTTTTGCTTAACAGCCGACGCACTAGCAGATTGTGCCATGGAGACAGTCGTGCTCCACTCTCACCACCGTCACAACATTTTTCCAAAGCTATCAGCGCACAGAACAAAAAAGAGACACACCGCTCTCGGGAGGGCTCGAACCTCCAACCTTTTGGTTAACAGCCGAACGCGCTAGCCAATTGCGTAACGGAGGTAGTCGTGCTCCACTCTCACCACCATCAGAACATGTTTCCACTGGCATCAGCGCAAAGTAGAAAAGAGACACACCGCACCTGGGAGGGTTCGAACCTCCAACCTTTTGGTTAACAGCGCTAGCCAATTGCACCACGGAGACAGTCGTGCTCCACTCTCACCACTGTCAGAACATTCCTCCATAGCTGTCAGCGCAAAGAAAAAAGCGAAACGCCGCTCTCGTGAGGGCTCGAAACTCCAATCTTTCGGTAAACAGCCGATCGCGCTAGCCAAATGCGCCAGGTAGACTGTCGTGCTCTACTCTCACCACCGTCAAAACATTTCTCCACAGCTGTCAGCGCAAAGAAAAAAGACACACCTCTCTCTGGAGGGCTCGAACCTCCAACCTTTTGGTTAACAGTTGAACGCGCTAGCCGATTCTGCCACGGAAACAGTCGTGCTCCACTCTCAACATCGTCAGAACATTTCTCCAAAGCTATCAGCGCAAAGAAAAAAATCGACACACCGTTCATGGGAGGGCTCGAACCTACATTCTTTTGGTTAACAGTCGATCGCGCTAGCCAATTGAATCAAGGAGATAGTCGTGCTCTACTCTCACCACCGTCAGAACGTTTCTCCAAAGCTATCAGCGCAAAGAAAAAAAGAGACATACCACTCTCGGGAGGGCTCCAACCTCCAACCTTTTGGCTAACAACCGACCGCGCTAGCCAATTGCGTCACGGAGGTAGTCGTGCTGCACTCTCACCACCATCACAACAGTTTTCCAAACGTATCTGCGCAAAGAAAAAAAAGACACACCGGTCATGGGAGGGCTGGAGCCTCCAACCTTTTGGTTAACAGCCGATCGCGCTAGCCATTGCACCACGAACCCAACCGCACTCCACTCTCACCACCAACAGAACGTTTCTCCAAAGCTATCACTGCAAAGAAAAAAAGTGACACACTGCTCCCGGGAGGGCTTGAACCTCCAAACTTTTGCTTAACAGCCGACGCACTAGCAGTATGCGCCACGGAGACAGTCGTACTCCACTCTCATCACCGTCAGAACATTTCTCCAAAGCTATCAGCGCAAAGAAAAAAACAGACACACCGCTCTCGGGAGCGCTCAAACCTCCAACCTTTTGGTTAACAGTTGATCGCGCAAGCCGATTCGGCCACGGAAACAGTCGCGCTCCACTCTCACCACCGTCAGAACATTTCTCCAACGTTATCAGCGCAAAGAAAAAAAAAGAGACACACTGCTCCTGGGAGGGCTCGAACATCCAACCTTTAGCTGAACAGCCAACGCACTAGCAGATTGCGCCACGGAGACAATCGTTCTCCTCTCTCACCACTGTCAGAACATTTCTCCATAGCTGTCAACGCAAAGAAAAAAAAGAGACACACCGCTCTCGGGAGGGCTCGAACCTCAATCCTTTTGGTTAACAGCCGAACGCGCTAGCCAATTGCGTCACGGAGGTAGTCGTGCTCCACTCTCACAACCATCAGAACATTTTTTCAAAAGTATCAGAGCAAAGAAAAAAATCGACACACCGTTCATGGGAGTGCTCGAACCTCCAACGTTTTGGTTAACAGCCGATCGCGCTAGCCATTGCACCACGGACCCAACCGCGCTCCACTCTCACCACCGTCAGAACGTTTCTATAAAGCTATCAGCTCAAAGAAAAAAAGCGACACACTGCTCCCGGGAGGGCTCAAACCTCCAATCTTTTGCTTAACAGCCGACGCACTAGAAGATTGCGCAACGGAGACAGTCATGCTCCACTCTCACCACCGTGAGAACATTTCTCCAAAGCTGTCAGCGCAAAGAAAAAAGAGACACACCACTCTCGGGAGGGCTCGAACCTCCAACCTTTTGGTGAACAGTTGATCGCGCTAGCCGATTCTGCCACGGAAACAACCGTGCTCTACTCTCACCACCATCAGAACATTTTTTCAAAGGTATCAGCGCAAAGAAAAAAATCGACACACCGTTCATGGGAGGGCTCGAACCTACATTCTTTTGGTTAACAGCCGATCGCGCTAGCCATTACACCACGGAAACAGTCGTGCTCCACCCTGACTACCGTCAGAACATTTCTCCAAAGCTATCAGCGCAAAGAAAAAAAAGAGACACAATGCTCCCGGGAGGGCTCGAACCTCCAACATTTTGCATAACAGCCGACGCACTAGCAGATTGCGCCACGAAGACAGTCGTGCTTCACTCTCACCACTGTCAGAACATTTCTCCATAGCTGTCAGCGCAAAGAAAAAAGCGAAACGCCGCTCCTGGGAGGGCTCCAACCTCCAAACTCTAGGTAAACAGCCGATCGCGCTAGCCAAATGCGCCACGTAGACAGTCGTGCTCTACTCTCACCACCGTCAGAACATTTCTCCACAGCTGTCAGCGCAAAGAAAAAAGAGACACACCGATCTCGGGAGGGCTCGAACCTCCAACCTTTTGGTTAACAGCTGAACGCGCTAGCCAATTTCGCCAAGAGATAGTCGTGCTCTACTCTCACCACTGTCAGAATATTTCTCCAAAGCTATCAGCGCAAAGAAAAAAAGCGACACACTGCTCCCGGGACGGCTTGAACCTCCAACCTTTCAGTTAACAGTTGATCGCGCTATACATCTGCAACGGAAACAGTCGTGCTCCACTCTCACCACCGTCAGAACATTTCTCCGAAGCTATCAGCGCAAAGAAAAAAAAGAGACACACCGCTCTCGGGAGGGCTCGAACCTCCAAATGTTTGGTTAACAGTTGAACGCGCTAGCCGATTCTGCCACGGAAACAGTCGTGCACCACTCTCACTACCGTCAGAACATTTCTCCAAAGCTATCCGCGCAAAGAAAAAAAAGAGACACACCGCTCTTTGGAGGGCTCGAACCTCAACCCTTTTGGTTAACAGCCGAACGCGCTAGCCAATTGCGTCACGGAGGTAGTCGTGCTCTACTCTCACCACCGTCAGAACATTTCTCCAAAGCTATCAGCGCAAAGAGAAAAATCGACACACCGTTCATGGGAGGGCTCGAACCTACAACCTTTTGGTTAACAGCCGATCGCGCTAGCCAATTGCGCCAAGGAGATAGTCGTGCTCTACTCTCACCACCGTCAGAACGTTTCTCCAAAGCTATCAGCGCAAAGAAAAAAAGCGACACACTGCTCCCGGGAGGGCTCGAACCTCCAACCTTTTGCTTAACAGCCGACGCACTAGCAGATTGCGCCACGGAGACAGTCATACTCCACTCTCGCCACCGTCAGAACATTTCTCCAAAGCTATCAGCGCAAAGAACAAAAAAGAGACACACCGCTCTCGGGAGGGCTCGAAACTCCAACATTTTGATTACCAGCCGAACGCGCTAGCCAATTGCGTCACGGAGGTAGTCGTGCTCCACTTTCACCACCATCAGAACATGTTTCCAATGGTATCAGCACAAAGAAAAAAAGAGACACACCGCTCATGGGAGGGCTCGAACCTCCAACCTTTTGGTTAACAGCGCTAGCCAATTGTGCCACGGAGACAGTCGTGCTCTACTCTCACCACGGTCAGAACACTTCTCCAAAGATATCAGTGCAAAGAAATAAAAGCGATACACCGCTCATGGGAGGGCTCGAACCTCCAACCTTTTGGTTAACAGCCGATCGCGCTAGCCAATTGCGCCAAGGAGATAGTCGTGCTCTACTCTCACCCCCGTCAGATCAATTCTCCAAAGCTATCAGCGCAAAGAAAAAAAAGAGATACACCGCTCTCGGGAGGGGTCAAACCTCCAACTTTTTGGTAAACAGCTGAACGCGCTAGCCAATTGCGCCACAGAGACAGTCGTGCTCCACTCTCACCACTGTCGGAACATTTCTCCATAGCTGTAAGCGCAAAGAAAAAAGCGAAACGCCGCTCCTGGGAGGGCTCCATCCTCCAAACTCTAGGTAAACAGCCGATCGCGCTAGCCAAATGCGCCACATAGACAGTCGTGCTCTACTCTCACCACCGTCAGAACATTTCTCCACAGCTGTCAGCGCAAAGAAAAAAGAGACACACCGCTCTCGGGAGGGCTCGAACCTCCAACCTTTTGGTTAACAGCTGAACGCGCTAGCCAATTGCGCAAAGGAGATAGTCGTGCTCTACTCTCACCACTGTCAGAACATTTCTCCAAAGCTATCAGCGCAAAGAAAAAAAGCGACACACTGCTCCCGCGACGGCTTGAACCTCCAACCTTTCAGTTAACAGTTGATCGCGCTATACATCTGCAACGAAAACAGTCGTGCTCCACTTTCACCACCGTCAGAACATTTCTCCGAAGCTATCAGCGCAAAGAAAAAAAAGAGACACACCGCTCTCGGGAGGGCTTGAACCTCCAAATGTTTGGTTAACAGTTGAACGCGCTAGCCGATTCTGCCACGGAAACAGTCGTGCACCACTCTCACTACCGTCAGAACATTTCTCCAAAGCTATCCGCGCAAAGAAAAAAAAAAGAGACACACCGCTCTCGGGAGGGCTCGAACCTCAACCCTTTTGGTTAACAGCCGAACGCGCTAGCCAATTGCGTCACGGAGGTAGTCGTGCTCCACTCTCACAACCATCAGAACATTTTTTCAAAGGTATCAGCGCAAAGAAAAAAATCGACAAACCGTTCATGAGAGGGCTCGAACCTCCAACCTTTTGGTTAACAGCCGATCGCGCTAGCCATTGCACCACGGACCCAACCGCGCTCCACGCTCACCACCGTCAGAACGTTTCTCCAAAGCTATCAGCGCAAAGAAGAAAAGCGACGCACTGCTCCCGGAAGGGCTCGAACCTCCAACCTTTTGCTTAACAGCCGACGCACTAGCAGATTGCGCTACGGAGACGGTCATACTCCACTCTCGCCACCGTCAGAACATTTCTCCAAAGCTATCAGCGCAAAGAACAAAAAAGAGACACACCGCTCTCGGGAGGGCTCGAACCTCCAACCTTTTGATTACCAGCCGAACGCGCTAGCCAATTGCGTCACGGAGGTAGTCGTGCTCCACTCTCACCACCATCAGAACATGTTTCCAATGGCATTAGCCCAAAGAAAAAAAGAGACACACCGCTCATGGGAAGGTTCGAACCTCCAACCTATTGGTTAACAGCGCTAGCCAATTGTGCCACGGAGACAGTCGTGCTCTACTCTCACCACGGTCAGAACACTTCTCCAAAGATATCAGTGCAAAGAAAAAAAAGCGACACACCGCTCATCGGAGGGCTCGAACGTCCAACCTTTTGGTTAACAGCTGATCGCGCTAGCCAATTGCGCTAAGGAGATAGTCGTGCTCTACTCTCACCCCCGTCAGAACAATTCTCCAAAGCTATCAGCGCAAAGAAAAAAAAGGGACACACTGTTCTCGGGAGGGCTCGAACCTCCAAACGCTTGGTGAACAATTGATCGCGCTAGCCGATTCTGCCACGGAAACAGTCGTGCTCCACTCTCACTACCGTGAGAACATTTCTCCAAAGCTATCAGCGCAAAGAAAAAAAAGAGACACACTGCTCCCGGGAGGGCTCGAACCTCCAACCTTTTGCTTAACAACCGACGCACTAACAGATTACGCCACGGAGACAGTCGTGCTCCACTCTCACCACCGTCAGAACATTTCTCCAAAGCTATCAGCGCAAAGAAAAAAAGAGACACACCGCTCTAGGGAGAGCTCGAACCTTCAACCTTTTGGCTAACAGCCGAACGCGCTAGCCAATTGCGTCACGGAGGTAGTCGTGCTCCACTCTCACCACCATCAGAACATTTTTCTAAAGGTATCAGCGCAAAGAAAAAGAGAGACACCACTCATGGGAGGGTTCGAACCTCCAACTTTTTGGTTAACAGCGCTAGCCAATTGCGCCACGAAGACAGTCGTGCTCCACTCTCACCATGGTCAGAACATTTCTCCAAAGATATCAGTGCAAAGAAAAAAAACCGACACACCTCTCATGGGAGGGCTCGAACCTCCAACCTTTTGGTTAACAGCCGATCGCGCTAGCCAATTGCGCCAAGGAGATAGTCGAGCTCTACTCTCACCACCGTCAGAACAATTCTCCAAAGCTATCAGCGCAAAGAAAAAAAAGAGATACACCGCTCTCGGGAGGGGTCAAACCTCCAACATTTTGGTTAACAGCTGAACACGCTAGCCAATTGCGCCACAGAAACAGTCGTGCTCCACTCTCACCACTGTCGGAACATTTCTCCATAGCTGTAAGCGCAAAGAAAAAAGCGAAACGCCGCTCCCGTGAGGGCTCGAAACTACAACCTTTCGGTAAAAAGCCGATCGCGCTAGCCAAATGCGCCACGTAGACGGTCGTGCTCTACTCTCACCACCGTCAGAACATTTCTCCACAGCTGTCAGCGCAAAGAAAAAAGAGACACACCTCTCTCTGGAGGGCTCGAACCTCCAAACTTTTGGTTAACAGCTGAACGCACTAGCCAATTGCGCCAAGGAGATAGTCGTGCTCTACTCTCACCACCGTCAGAACGTTTCTCCAAAGCTATCAGCGCAAAGAAAAAAAGCGACACACTGCTCCCGGGAGGGCTCGAACCTCCAACCTTTTGCTTAACAGCCGACGCACTAGCAGATTGCGCCACGGAGACAGTCATACTCCACTCTCGCCACCGTCAGAACATTTCTCCAAAGCTATCAGCGCAAAGAACAAAAAAGAGACACACCGCTCTCGGGAGGGCTCGAAACTCCAACATTTTGATTACCAGCCGAACGCGCTAGCCAATTGCGTCACGGAGGTAGTCGTGCTCCACTTTCACCACCATCAGAACATGTTTCCAATGGTATCAGCACAAAGAAAAAAAGAGACACACCGCTCATGGGAGGGCTCGAACCTCCAACCTTTTGGTTAACAGCGCTAGCCAATTGTGCCACGGAGACAGTCGTGCTCTACTCTCACCACGGTCAGAACACTTCTCCAAAGATATCAGTGCAAAGAAATAAAAGCGATACACCGCTCATGGGAGGGCTCGAACCTCCAACCTTTTGGTTAACAGCCGATCGCGCTAGCCAATTGCGCCAAGGAGATAGTCGTGCTCTACTCTCACCCCCGTCAGATCCATTCTCCAAAGCTATCAGCGCAAAGAAAAAAAAGAGATACACCGCTCTCGGGAGGGGTCAAACCTCCAACTTTTTGGTAAACAGCTGAACACGCTAGCCAATTGCGCCACAGAGACAGTCGTGCTCCACTCTCACCACTGTCGGAACATTTCTCCATAGCTGTAAGCGCAAAGAAAAAAGCGAAACGCCGCTCCTGGGAGGGCTCCATCCTCCAAACTCTAGGTAAACAGCCGATCGCGCTAGCCAAATGCGCCACATAGACAGTCGTGCTCTACTCTCACCACCGTCAGAACATTTCTCCACAGCTGTCAGCGCAAAGAAAAAAGAGACACACCGCTCTCGGGAGGGCTCGAACCTCCAACCTTTTGGTTAACAGCTGAACGCGCTAGCCAATTGCGCAAAGGAGATAGTCGTGCTCTACTCTCACCACTGTCAGAACATTTCTCCAAAGCTATCAGCGCAAAGAAAAAAAGCGACACACTGCTCCCGCGACGGCTTGAACCTCCAACCTTTCAGTTAACAGTTGATCGCGCTATACATCTGCAACGAAAACAGTCGTGCTCCACTTTCACCACCGTCAGAACATTTCTCCGAAGCTATCAGCGCAAAGAAAAAAAAGAGACACACCGCTCTCGGGAGGGCTTGAACCTCCAAATGTTTGGTTAACAGTTGAACGCGCTAGCCGATTCTGCCACGGAAACAGTCGTGCACCACTCTCACTACCGTCAGAACATTTCTCCAAAGCTATCCGCGCAAAGAAAAAAAAAGAGACACACCGCTCTCGGGAGGGCTCGAACCTCAACCCTTTTGGTTAACAGCCGAACGCGCTAGCCAATTGCGTCACGGAGGTAGTCGTGCTCCACTCTCACAACCATCAGAACATTTTTTCAAAGGTATCAGCGCAAAGAAAAAAATCGACAAACCGTTCATGAGAGGGCTCGAACCTCCAACCTTTTGGTTAACAGCCGATCGCGCTAGCCATTGCACAACGGACCCAACCGCGCTCCACGCTCACCACCGTCAGAACGTTTCTCCAAAGCTATCAGCGCAAAGAAGAAAAGCGACGCACTGCTCCCGGAAGGGCTCGAACCTCCAACCTTTTGCTTAACAGCCGACGCACTAGCAGATTGCGCTACGGAGACGGTCATACTCCACTCTCGCCACCGTCAGAACATTTCTCCAAAGCTATCAGCGCAAAGAACAAAAAAGAGACACACCGCTCTCGGGAGGGCTCGAACCTCCAACCTTTTGATTACCAGCCGAACGCGCTAGCCAATTGCGTCACGGAGGTAGTCGTGCTCCACTCTCACCACCATCAGAACATGTTTCCAATGGCATTAGCCCAAAGAAAAAAAGAGACACACCGCTCATGGGAAGGTTCGAACCTCCAACCTATTGGTTAACAGCGCTAGCCAATTGTGCCACGGAGACAGTCGTGCTCTACTCTCACCACGGTCAGAACACTTCTCCAAAGATATCAGTGCAAAGAAAAAAAAGCGACACACCGCTCATCGGAGGGCTCGAACGTCCAACCTTTTGGTTAACAGCTGATCGCGCTAGCCAATTGCGCTAAGGAGATATTCGTGCTCCACTCTCACCCCCGTCAGAACAATTCTCCAAAGCTATCAGCGCAAAGAAAAAAAAGGGACACACTGCTCTCGGGAGGGCTCGAACCTCCAAACGCTTGGTGAACAATTGATCGCGCTAGCCGATTCTGCCACGGAAACAGTCGTGCTCCACTCTCACTACCGTGAGAACATTTCTCCAAAGCTATCAGCGCAAAGAAAAAAAAAGAGACACACTGCTCCCGGGAGGGCTCGAACCTCCAACCTTTTGCTTAACAACCGACGCACTAACAGATTACGCCACGGAGACAGTCGTGCTCCACTCTCACCACCGTCAGAACATTTCTCCAAAGCTATCAGCGCAAAGAAAAAAAGAGACACACCGCTCTAGGGAGAGCTCGAACCTTCAACCTTTTGGCTAACAGCCGAACGCGCTAGCCAATTGCGTCACGGAGGTAGTCGTGCTCCACTCTCACCACCATCAGAACATTTTTCTAAAGGTATCAGCGCAAAGAAAAAGAGAGACACCACTCATGGGAGGGTTCGAACCTCCAACTTTTTGGTTAACAGCGCTAGCCAATTGCGCCACGAAGACAGTCGTGCTCCACTCTCACCACGGTCAGAACATTTCTCCAAAGATATCAGTGCAAAGAAAAAAAACCGACACACCTCTCATGCGAGGGCTCGAACCTCCAACCTTTTGGTTAACAGCCGATCGCGCTAGCCAATTGCGCCAAGGAGATAGTCGAGCTCTACTCTCACCACCGTCAGAACAATTCTCCAAAGCTATCAGCGCAAAGAAAAAAAAGAGATACACCACTCTCGGGAGGGGTCAAACCTCCAACATTTTGGTTAACAGCTGAACACGCTAGCCAATTGCGCCACAGAAACAGTCGTGCTCCACTCTCACCACTGTCGGAACATTTCTCCATAGCTGTAAGCGCAAAGAAAAAAGCGAAACGCCGCTCCCGTGAGGGCTCGAAACTACAACCTTTCGGTAAAAAGCCGATCGCGCTAGCCAAATGCGCCACGTAGACGGTCGTGCTCTACTCTCACCACCGTCAGAACATTTCTCCACAGCTGTCAGCGCAAAGAAAAAAGAGACACACCTCTCTCTGGAGGGCTCGAACCTCCAAACTTTTGGTTAACAGCTGAACGCACTAGCCAATTGCGCCAAGGAGATAGTCGTGCTCTACTCTCACCACCGTCAGAACGTTTCTCCAAAGCTCTCAGCTCAAAGAAAAAAAGGGACACACCGCTCTCGGGAGGGCTCGAACCTTCAACCTTTTGGCTAACAGCCGAACGCGCTAGCCAATTGCGTCACGGAGGTAGTCGTGCTCCACTCTCACCACCATCAGAACATTTTTCTAAAGGTATCAGCGCAAAGAAAAAAAGAGACACACCACTCATGGGAGGGTTCGAACCTCCAACTTTTTGGTTAACAGCGCTAGCCAATTGCGCCACGAAGACAGTCGTGCTCCACTCTCACCACGGTCAGAACATTTCTCCAAAGATATCAGTGCAAAGAAAAAAAAGCGACACACCATTCATGGGAGGGCTCGAACCTCCAATCTTTTGGTTAACAGCCGATCGCGCTAGCCATTACACCACGGAAACAGTCGTGCTCCACCCTGACTACCGTCAGAACATTTCTCCAAAGCTATCAGCGCAAAGAAAAAAAAGAGACACAATGCTCCCGGGAGGGCTCGAACCTCCAACATTTTGCATAACAGCCGACGCACTAGCAGATTGCGCCACGAAGACAGTCGTGCTCCACTCTCACCACTGTCAGAACATTTCTCCATAGCTGTCAGCGCAAAGAAAAAAGCGAAACGCCGCTCCTGGGAGGGCTCCAACCTCCAAACTCTAGGTAAACAGCCGATCGCGCTAGCCAAATGCGCCACGTAGACAGTCGTGCTCTACTCTCACCACCGTCAGAACATTTCTCCACAGCTGTCAGCGCAAAGAAAAAAGAGACACACCGATCTCGGGAGGGCTCGAACCTCCAACCTTTTGGTTAACAGCTGAACGCGCTAGCCAATTTCGCCAAGAGATAGTCGTGCTCTACTCTCACCACTGTCAGAATATTTCTCCAAAGCTATCAGCGCAAAGAAAAAAAGCGACACACTGCTCCCGGGACGGCTTGAACCTCCAACCTTTCAGTTAACAGTTGATCGCGCTATACATCTGCAACGGAAACAGTCGTGCTCCACTCTCACCACCGTCAGAACATTTCTCCGAAGCTATCAGCGCAAAGAAAAAAAAGAGACACACCGCTCTCGGGAGGGCTCGAACCTCCAAATGTTTGGTTAACAGTTGAACGCGCTAGCCGATTCTGCCACGGAAACAGTCGTGCACCACTCTCACTACCGTCAGAACATTTCTCCAAAGCTATCCGCGCAAAGAAAAAAAAGAGACACACCGCTCTTGGGAGGGCTCGAACCTCAACCCTTTTGGTTAACAGCCGAACGCGCTAGCCAATTGCGTCACGGAGGTAGTCGTGCTCTACTCTCACCACCGTCAGAACATTTCTCCAAAGCTATCAGCGCAAAGAGAAAAATCGACACACCGTTCATGGGAGGGCTCGAACCTACAACCTTTTGGTTAACAGCCGATCGCGCTAGCCAATTGCGCCAAGGAGATAGTCGTGCTCTACTCTCACCACCGTCAGAACGTTTCTCCAAAGCTATCAGCGCAAAGAAAAAAAGCGACACACTGCTCCCGGGAGGGCTCGAACCTCCAACCTTTTGCTTAACAGCCGACGCACTAGCAGATTGCGCCACGGAGACAGTCATACTCCACTCTCGCCACCGTCAGAACATTTCTCCAAAGCTATCAGCGCAAAGAACAAAAAAGAGACACACCGCTCTCGGGAGGGCTCGAAACTCCAACATTTTGATTACCAGCCGAACGCGCTAGCCAATTGCGTCACGGAGGTAGTCGTGCTCCACTTTCACCACCATCAGAACATGTTTCCAATGGTATCAGCACAAAGAAAAAAAGAGACACACCGCTCATGGGAGGGCTCGAACCTCCAACCTTTTGGTTAACAGCGCTAGCCAATTGTGCCACGGAGACAGTCGTGCTCTACTCTCACCACGGTCAGAACACTTCTCCAAAGATATCAGTGCAAAGAAATAAAAGCGACACACCGCTCATGGGAGGGCTCGAACCTCCAACCTTTTGGTTAACAGCCGATCGCGCTAGCCAATTGCGCCAAGGAGATAGTCGTGCTCTACTCTCACCCCCGTCAGATCAATTCTCCAAAGCTATCAGCGCAAAGAAAAAAAAGAGATACACCGCTCTCGGGAGGGGTCAAACCTCCAACTTTTTGGTAAACAGCTGAACGCGCTAGCCAATTGCGCCACAGAGACAGTCGTGCTCCACTCTCACCACTGTCGGAACATTTCTCCATAGCTGTAAGCGCAAAGAAAAAAGCGAAACGCCGCTCCTGGGAGGGCTCCATCCTCCAAACTCTAGGTAAACAGCCGATCGCGCTAGCCAAATGCGCCACATAGACAGTCGTGCTCTACTCTCACCACCGTCAGAACATTTCTCCACAGCTGTCAGCGCAAAGAAAAAAGAGACACACCGCTCTCGGGAGGGCTCGAACCTCCAACCTTTTGGTTAACAGCTGAACGCGCTAGCCAATTGCGCAAAGGAGATAGTCGTGCTCTACTCTCACCACTGTCAGAACATTTCTCCAAAGATATCAGCGCAAAGAAAAAAAGCGACACACTGCTCCCGCGACGGCTTGAACCTCCAGCCTTTCAGTTAACAGTTGATCGCGCTATACATCTGCAACGAAAACAGTCGTGCTCCACTTTCACCACCGTCAGAACATTTCTCCGAAGCTATCAGCGCAAAGAAAAAAAAGAGACACACCGCTCTCGGGAGGGCTTGAACCTCCAAATGTTTGGTTAACAGTTGAACGCGCTAGCCGATTCTGCCACGGAAACAGTCGTGCACCACTCTCACTACCGTCAGAACATTTCTCCAAAGCTATCCGCGCAAAGAAAAAAAAAGAGACACACCGCTCTCGGGAGGGCTCGAACCTCAACCCTTTTGGTTAACAGCCGAACGCGCTAGCCAATTGCGTCACGGAGGTAGTCGTGCTCCACTCTCACAACCATCAGAACATTTTTTCAAAGGTATCAGCGCAAAGAAAAAAATCGACAAACCGTTCATGAGAGGGCTCGAACCTCCAACCTTTTGGTTAACAGCCGATCGCGCTAGCCATTGCACCACGGACCCAACCGCGCTCCACGCTCACCACCGTCAGAACGTTTCTCCAAAGCTATCAGCGCAAAGAAGAAAAGCGACGCACTGCTCCCGGAAGGGCTCGAACCTCCAACCTTTTTCTTATTAGCCGACGCACTAGCAGATTGCGCCACGGAGACAGTCATACTCCACTCTCGCCACCGTCAGAACATTTCTTTAAAGCTATCAGCGCAAAGAACAAAAAAGAGACACACCGCTTTCGGGAGGGCTCGAACCTCCAACCTTTTGATTACCAGCCGAATGCGCTAGCCAATTGCGTCACGGAGGTAGTCGTGCTCCACTCTCACCACCATCAGAACATGTTTCCATTGGTATCAGCACAAAGAAAAAAAGAGACACACCGCTCATGGGAGGGTTCGAACCTCCAACCTTTTGGTTAACAGCGCTAGCCAATTGTGCCACGGAGACAGTCGTGCTCTACTCTCACCACGGTCAGAACACTTCTTCAAAGATATCAGTGCAAAGAAATAAAAGCGACACACCGCTCATGGGAGGGCTCGAACCTCCAACCTTTTGGTTAACAGCCGATCGCGCTAGCCAATTGGGCCAAGGAGATAGTCGTGCTCTACTCTCACCCCCGTCAGATCAATTCTCCAAAGCTATCAGCGCAAAGAAAAAAAAAGAGATACACCGCTCTCGGGAGGGGTCAAACCTCCAACTTTTTGGTTAACAGCTCAACGCGCTAGCCAATTGCGCCACAGAGACAGTCGTGCTCCACTCTCACCACTGTCGGAACATTTCTCCATAGCTGTAAGCGCAAAGAAAAAAGCGAAACGCCGCTCCTGGGAGGGCTCCAACCTCCAAACTCTAGGTAAACAGCCGATCGCGCTAGCCAAATGCGCCACGTAGACAGTCGTGCTCTACTCTCACCACCGTCAGAACATTTCTCCACAGCTGTCAGCGCAAAGAAAAAAGAGACACACCGCTCTCGGGAGGGCTCGAACCTCCAACCTTTTGGTTAACAGCTGAACGCGCTAGCCAATTGCGCCAAGGAGATAGTCGTGCTCTACTCTCACCACTGTCAGAACATTTCTCCAAAGCTATCAGCGCAAAGAAAAAAAGCGACACACTGCTCCCGCGACGGCTTGAACCTCCAACCTTTCAGTTAACAGTTGATCGCGCTATACATCTGCAACGAAAACAGTCGTGCTCCACTTTCACCACCGTCAGAACATTTCTCCGAAGCTATCAGCGCAAAGAAAAAAAAGAGACACACCGCTCTCGGGAGGGCTTGAACCTCCAAATGTTTGGTTAACAGTTGAACGCGCTAGCCGATTCTGCCACGGAAACAGTCGTGCTCCACTCTCACTACCGTCAGAACATTTCTCCAAAGCTATCCGCGCAAAGAAAAAAAAAGAGACACACCGCTCTCGGGAGGGCTCGAACCTCAACCCTTTTGGTTAACAGCCGAACGCGCTAGCCAATTGCGTCACGGAGGTAGTCGTGCTCCACTCTCACAACCATCAGAACATTTTTTCAAAGGTATCAGCGCAAAGAAAAAAATCGACAAACCGTTCATGAGAGGGCTCGAACCTCCAACCTTTTGGTTAACAGCCGATCGCGCTAGCCATTGCACCACGGACCCAACCGCGCTGCACTCTCACCACCGTCAGAACGTTTCTCCAAAGCTATCAGCGCAAAGAAGAAAAGCGACGCACTGCTCC
This sequence comes from Rhipicephalus microplus, assembly GCF_043290135.1. Classification (NCBI taxonomy): domain Eukaryota; kingdom Metazoa; phylum Arthropoda; class Arachnida; order Ixodida; family Ixodidae; genus Rhipicephalus; species Rhipicephalus microplus. The sequence continues at coordinate 10,010,808 of NW_027464590.1, read as the reverse complement.
CGGAAGGGCTCGAACCTCCAACCTTTTTCTTATTAGCCGACGCACTAGCAGATTGCGCCACGGAGACAGTCATACTCCACTCTCGCCACCGTCAGAATATTTCTCCAAAGCTATCAGCGCAAAGAACAAAAAAGAGACACACCGCTCTCGGGAGGGCTCGAACCTCCAACCTTTTGATTACCAGCCGAATGCGCTAGCCAATTGCGTCACGGAGGTAGTCGTGCTCCACTCTCACCACCATCAGAACATGTTTCCATTGGTATCAGCACAAAGAAAAAAAGAGACACACCGCACATGGGAGGGTTCGAACCTCCAACCTTTTGGTTAACAGCGCTAGCCAATTGTGCCACGGAGACAGTCGTGCTCTACTCTCACCACGGTCAGAACACTTCTTCAAAGATATCAGTGCAAAGAAATAAAAGCGACACACCGCTCATGGGAGGGCTCGAACCTCCAACCTTTTGGTTAACAGCCGATCGCGCTAGCCAATTGCGCCAAGGAGATAGTCGTGCTCTACTCTCACCCCCGTCAGATCAATTCTTTAAAGCTATCAGCGCAAAGAAAAAAAAAGAGATACACCGCTCTCGGGAGGGGTCAAACCTCCAACTTTTTGGTTAACAGCTGAACACGCTAGCCAATTGCGCCACAGAGACAGTCGTGCTCAACTCTCCCCACTGTCGGAACAATTCTCCATAGCTGTAAGCGCAAAGAAAAAAGCGAAACGCCGCTCCCGTGAGGGCTCGAAACTCCAACCTTTCGGTAAAAAGCCGATCGCGCTAGCCAAATGCGCCACGTAAACTGTCGTGCTCTACTCTCACCACCGTCAGAACATTTCTCCACAGCTGTCAGCGCAAAGAAAAAAGAGACACACCTCTCTCTGGAGGGCTCGAACCTCCAACCTTTTGGTTAACAGCTGAACGCACTAGCCAATTGCACCAAGGAGATAGTCGTGATCTACTCTCACCACCGTCATAACATTTCTCCAAAGCTCTCAGCGCAAAGAAAAAAAAGGGACACACCGCTCTCGGGAGGGCTCGAACCTTCAAACTTTTGGTGAACAATTGATCGCGCGAGCCGATTCTGCCACGGAAACAGCCGTGCTCCACTCTCACTACCGTCAGAACATTTCTCCAAAGCTATCAGCGCAAAGAAAAAAAGACACACTGCTCCCGGGAGGGCTCGAACCTCCAACCTTTTGCTTAACAGCCGACGCACTAACAGATTGCGCCACGGAGACAGTCGTGCTCCACTCTCACCACCGTCAGAACATTTCTCCAAAGCTATCAGCGCAAAGAAAAAAAGAGACACAATGCTCCCGGCAGGGCTCGAACCTCCAACATTTTGCATAACAGCCGAACGCGCTAGCCAATTGCGTCACGGAGGTAGTCGTGCTCCACTCACACCACCATCAGAACATTTTTCTAAAGGTATCAGCGCAAAGAAAAAAAGAGACACACCGTTCATGGGAGGGTTCGAACCTCCAACCTTTTGGTTAACAGCCCAACGCGCTATCCAATTGCGCCACGAAGACAGTCGTGCTCCACTCTTACCACGGTCAGAACATTTCTCCAAAGATAGCAGTGCAAAGAAAAAAAAGCGACATACCGCTCATGGGAGGGCTCGAACCTCCAATCTTTTGGTTAACAGCCGATCGCGCTAGCCATTACACCACGGAAACAGTCGTGCTCCAATCTGACTACCGTCAGAACATTTCTCCAAAGCTATCAGCGCAAAGAAAAAAAAAGTGACACAATGCTCCCGGCAGGGCTCGAACCTCCAACATTTTGCATAACAGCCGAACGCGCTAGCCAATTGCGTCACGGAGGTAGTCGTGCTCCACTCTCACCACCATCAGAACATTTTTCTAAAGGTATCAGCGCAAAGAAAAAAAGAGACACACCGCTCATGGGAGGGTTCGAACCTCCAACTTTTTGGTTAACAGCCCAACGCGCTAGCCAATTGCGCCACGAAGACAGTCGTGCTCCACTCTCACCACGGTCAGAACATTTCTCCAAAGATATCAGTGCAAAGAAAAAAAAGCGACACACCGCTCATGGGAGGGCTCGAACCTCCAATCTTTTGGTTAACAGCCGATCGCGCTAGCCATTTCACTACGGATACAGTCGTGCTCCACCATCACTACCGTCAGAACATTTCTCCAAAGCTATCAGCGCAAAGAAAAAAATGAGACACACTGCTCCCGGGAGGGCTCGAACCTCCAACATTTTGCTTAACAGCCGATGCACTAGCAGATTGCGCCACGAAGACAGTCGTGCTCCACTCTCACCACTGTCAGAACATTTCTCCATAGCTGTCAGCGCAAAGAAAAAAGCGAAACGCCACTCCCGTGAGGGCTCGAAACTCCAACCTTTCGGTAAACAGCCGATCGCGCTAGCCAAATGCGCCACGTAGACTGTCGTGCTCTACTCTCACCACCATCAGAACATTTCTCCACAGCTGTCAGCGCAAAGAAAAAAGACACACCTCTCTCTGGGGGGCTCGAACCTCCAACCTTTTGGTTAACAGCTGAACGCGCTAGCCCAGTGCGCCAAGGAGATAGTCGTGCTCTACTCTCACCACGGTCAGAAGACTTCTCCAAAGATATCAGTGCAAAGAAAAAAAGCGACACACCGCTCATGGGAGTGCTTGAACCTCCAACCTTTTGGTTAACAGCCGATCGCGCTAGCCAATTGCGCCAAGGAGATAGTCGTGCTCCACTCTCACCACTGTCAGAACATTTCTCCATAGCTGTCAGCGCAAAGAAAAAAGCGAAACGCCGCTCCCGTGAGGGCTCGAAACTACAACCTTTCGGTAAACAGCCGATCGCGCTAGCCAAATGCGCCACGAAGACAGTCGTGCTCCACTCTCACCACTGTCAGAACATTTCTCCATAGCTGTAAGCGCAAAGAAAAAAAGAGACACACCGTTCATGGGAGGGTTCGAACCTCCAACCTTTTGGTTCTCAGCCCAACGCGCTAGCCAATTGCGCCACGAAGACAGTCGTGCTCCACTCTCACCACTGTCAGAACATTTCTCCATAGCTGTCAGCGCAAAGAAAAAAGCGAAACGCCACTCCCGTGAGGGCTCGAAACTCCAACCTTTCGGTAAACAGCCGATCGCGCTAGCCAAATGCGCCACGTAGACTGTCGTGCTCTACTCTCACCACCATCAGAACATTTCTCCACAGCTGTCAGCGCAAAGAAAAAAGACACACCTCTCTCTGGGGGGCTCGAACCTCCAACCTTTTGGTTAACAGCTGAACGCGCTAGCCCAGTGCGCCAAGGAGATAGTCGTGCTCTACTCTCACCACGGTCAGAAGACTTCTCCAAAGATATCAGTGCAAAGAAAAAAAAGCGACACACCGCTCATGGGAGGGCTCGAACCTCCAATCTTTTGCTTAACAGCCGACGCACTAACAGATTGTGCCACAGAGACATTTGTGCTCCACTCTCACCACCGTCAGAACATTTCTCCAAAGCTATCAGCGCAAAGAAAAAAAAAGAGACACACCGCTCTCGGGAGAGCTCGAACCTTCAACCTTTTGGTTAACAGCCGAACGCGAAGCCAATTGCGCCACGAAGACAGTCGTGCTCCACTCTCACCACTGTCAGAACAATTCTCCAAAGCTCTCAGCGAAAAGAAAAAAAGAAATCGACACACCGTTCATGGGAGGGCTCGAACCTCCAACCTTTTGGTTAACAGCCGATCGCGCTAGCCATTGCACCACGGACACAACCGCGCTCCACTCTCACCACAGTCTGAACGTTTCTCCAAAGCTATCAGCGCAAAGAAAAAAAGCGACACACTGCTCCCGGGAGGGCTCGAACCTCGAACCTTTTGCTTAACAGCCAACGCTCTAGCAGATTGCGCCACGTAGACAGTCATGCTCCCCTCTCACCACCGTCAGAACATTTCTCCAAAGCTATCAGCGCAAAGAAAAAAAGAGACACACCGCTCTCGGGAGGGCTCGAACCTCCAACCTTTTGGTCAACATTTGATCGCGCTAGCCGATTCTGCCACGGAAACAGTCGTGCTCTACTCCCACCACCGTCAGAACATTTCTCCACAGCTGTCAGCGCAAAGAAAAAAGAGACACACCGCTCATGGGAGGGCTCGAACCTCCAATCTTTTGCTTAACAGCCGACGCACTAACAGATTGTGCCACAGAGACATTCGTGCTCCACTCCCACCACCGTCAGAACATTTCTCCAAAGCTATCAGCGCAAAGAGAAAAATCGACACACCGTTCATGGGAGGGCTCGAACCTACAACCTTTTGGTTAACAGCCGATCGCACTAGCCAAATGCGCCAAGGAGATAGTCTTGCTCTACTCTCACCACCGTCAGAACATTTTTCTAAAGGTATCAGCGCAAAGAAAAAAAGAGACACACCGTTCATGGGAGGGTTCGAACCTCCAACCTTTTGGTTAACAGCCCAACGCGCTATCCAATTGCGCCACGAAGACAGTCGTGCTCCACTCTTACCACGGTCAGAACATTTCTCCAAAGATATCAGTGCAAAGAAAAAAAAGCGACACACCGCTCATGGGAGGGCTCGAACCTCCAATCTTTTGGTTAACAGCCGATCGCGCTAGCCATTACACCACGGAAACAGTCGTGCTCCAATCTGACTACCGTCAGAACATTTCTCCAAAGCTATCAGCGCAAAGAAAAAAAAGAGACACAATGCTCCCGGCAGGGCTCGAACCTCCAACATTTTGCATAACAGCCGAACGCGCTAGCCAATTGCGTCACGGAGGTAGTCGTGCTCCACTCTCACCACCATCAGAACATTTTTCTAAAGGTATCAGCGCAAAGAAAAAAAGAGACACACCGCTCATGGGAGGGCTCGAACCTCCAACCTTTTGATTACCAGCCGAACGCGCTAGCCAATTGCGTCACGGAGGTAGTCGTGCTCCACTCTAACCACCATCAGAACATGTTTCCAATGGTATCAGCACAAAGAAAAAAAGAGACACACCGCTCATGGGAGGGCTCGAACCTCCAAACTTTTGGTGAACAATTGATCGCGCTAGCCGATTCTGCCACGGAAACAGTCGTGCTCCACTCTCACTACCGTCCGAACATTTCTCCAAAGCTATCAGCGCAAAGAAAAAAAAGAGACACACTGCTCCCGGGAGGGCTCGAACCTCCAACCTTTTGCTTAACAGTCGACGCACTAACAGATTGCGCCACGGAGACAGTCGTGCTCCATTCTCACCACCTTCAGAACATTTCTCCAAAGCTATCAGCGCAAAGAAAAAAAGAGACACACCGCTCTCGGGAGAGCTCGAACCTTCAACCTTTTGGTTAACAGCCGAACGCGCTAGCCAATTGCGTCACGGAGGTAGTGGTGCTCCACTCTCACCACCATCAGAACATTTTTCTAAAGCTATCAGCGCAAAGAAAAAAAGAGACACACCGCTCATGGGAGGCTTCGAACCTCAAAATGTTTGGTTAACAGCCCAACGCGCTAGCCAATTGCGCCACGAAGACAGTCGTGCTCCACTCTCACCACAGTCAGAACATTTCTCCAAAGATATCAGTGCGAAGAAAAAAAAAGCGACACACCGCTCATGGGAGGGCTCGAACCTCCAGTCTTTTGGTTAACAGCCGATCGCGCTAGCCATTACACTACGGATACAGTCGTGCTCCACCATCACTACCGTCAGAACATTTCTCCAAAGCTATCAGCGCAAAGAAAAAAATGAGACACACTGCTCCCGGGAGGGCTCGAACCTCCAACATTTTGCTTAACAGCCGATGCAGTAGCATATTGCGCCATGAAGACAGTCGTGCTCCACTCTCACCACTGTCAGAACAATTCTCCAAAGCTGTCAGCGCAAAGAAAAAAGCGAAACGCCGCTCCTGGGAGGGCTTCAACCTCCAAACTCTAGGTAAACAGCCGATCGCGCTAGCCAAATGCGCCACGTAGATGGTCGTGCTCTACTCTCACCACCGTCAGAACATTTCTCCACAGCTGTCAGCGCAAAGAAAAAAGAGACACACCGCTCTAGGGAGGGCTCGAACCTCCAACCTTTTGCTTAACAGCCGACGCACTTGCAGATTGCGCCACGGAGACAGTCATGTTCACCTCTCACCACCGTCAGAACATTTCTCCAAAGCTATCAGCGCAAAGAAAAAAAATACACACCACTCTCGGGAGGGCTCGAAACTCCAACCTTTTGCTTTACAGTTGATCGGGCTAGCCGATTCTGCCACGGAAACAGTCGTGCTCCACTCTCACCACCGTCAGAACATTTCTCCGAAGCTATCAGCGCAAAGAAAAAAAAGAGACACACCGCTCTCGGGAGGGCTCGAACCTCCAAATGTTTGGTTAACAGTTGAACGCGCTAGCCGATTCTGCCACGGAAACAGTCGTGCACCACTCTCACTACCGTCAGAACATTTCTCCAAAGCTACCCGCGCAAAGAAAAAAAAAAGAGACACACCGCTCTCGGGAGGGCTCGAACCTCAACCCTTTTAGTTAACAGCCGAACGCGCTAGCCAATTGCGTCACGGAGGTAGTCGTGCTCCACTCTCACAACCATCAGAACATTTTTTCAAAGGTATCAGCGCAAAGAAAAAAATCAACAAACCGTTCATGGGAGGGCTCGAACTTCCAACCTTTTGGTTAACAGCCGATCGTGCTAGCCATTGCACCACGGACCCAACCGCGCTCCACTCTCACCACCGTCAGAACGTTTCTCCAAAGCTATCAGCGCAAAGAAGAAAAGCAACGCACTGCTCTCGGGAGGGCTCGAACCTCCAACCTTTTTCTTAACAGCCGACGCCCTAGCAGATTGCGCCACGGAGACGGTCATGCTCCACCCTCGCCACCGTCAGAACATTCCTCCATAGCTGTCAGCGCAAAGAAAAAAGCGAGACGCCGCTCCTGGGAGGGCTCGAACCTCCTACGTTTTGGTTAACAGCTGAACGCGCTAGCCAATTGCGCCAAGAAGATTGTCGTGCTCTACTCTCACCACCGTCAGAACATTTCTCCAAAGCTATCAGCGCAAAGAAAAAAAGAGACACACTGCTCCCGGGAGGGCTCGAACCTCCAACCTTTTGCTTAACAGCCGACGCACTAGGAGATTGCGCCACGGAGACAGTCGTGCTCCACCCTCACCACTGTCGGAACATTTCTCCATAGCTGTCAGCGCAAAGACAAAAAAGAGACACACCGCTCTCGGGATGGCTCGAACCTCCAACCTTTTGGTTAACAGCTGAACGCGCTAGCCAATTGCGCCAAAGAGATTGTCGTGCTCTACTCTCACCACCGTCAGAACATTTCTACAAAGCTATCAGTGCAAAGATAAAAAGCGACACACTGCTCCCGGGACGGCTTGAACCTCCAAACTTTCAGTTAATAGTTGATCGCGCTAGCCGATTCTGCCACAGAAACAGTCGTGCTCCACTCTCACCACCGTCAGAACATCTCTCCAAAGCTATCAGCGCAAAAAAAGAGACACACCGCTCTCGGGAGGGCTCGAACTTCCAACTTTTTCGTTAACAGTTGAACGCGCTAGCCAATTCTGCCACGGAAACAGTCGTGTTCCACTCTCACCACCGACAGAACATTTCTCCAAAGCTATCAGCGCAAAGAAAAAAAAGAGACACACCGCTCATGGGAGGGTTCGAACCTCCAACTTTTTGGTTAACAGCCCAACGCGCTAGCCAACTGCGCCACGAAGACAGTCGTGCTCCACTCTCACCACAGTCAGAACATTTCTCCACAGCTGTCAGCGCAAAGAAAAAAGAGACGCACCGCTCTCGGGAGGGCTCGAACCTCCTACCTTTTGGTTAACAGCTGAACGCGCTAGCCAATTGCGCCAAGGAGATAGTCGTGCTCTACTCTCACCACCGTCAGAATATTTCTCTAAAGCTATCAGTGCAAAGAAAAAAAAGCGACACACCGCTCATGGGAGTGCTCGAACCTCCAATCTTTTGGTTAACAGCCGATCGCGCTAGCCATTACACTACGTATACAGTCGTGCTCCACCATCACTACAGTCAGAACATTTCTCCAAAGCTATCAGCGCAAAGAAAAAAATGAGACACACTGCTCCCGGGAGGGCTCGAACCTCCAACATTTTGCTTAACAGCCGATGCACTAGCAGGTAGCGCCACGGAGACGGTCATGCTCCACCCTCGCCACCGTCAGAACATTCCTCCATAGCTGTCAGCGCAAAGAAAAAAGCGAAACACCGCTCCTGGGAGGGCTCCAAACTCCAAACTTTCGGTAAACAGCCGATCGCGCTAGCCAAATGCGCCACGTAGACAGTCGTGCTCTACTCTCACCACCGTCAGAACATTTCTCCACAGCTGTCAGCGCAAAGGAAAAAGAGACACACCGCTCTCGGGAGGGCTCGAACCTCCTACCTTTTGGTTAACAGCTGAACGCGCTAGCCAATTGCGCCAAGGAGATTGTCGTGCTTTACTCTCACCACCGTCAGAACATTTCTCCAAAGCTATCAGCGCAAAGAAAAAAAGAGACACACTGCTCCCGGGCGGGCTCGAACCTCCAACCTTTTGCTTAACAGCCGACGCACTAGCAGATTGCGCCACGGAGACAGTCGTGCTCCACCCTCACCACTGTCGGAACATTTCTCCATAGCTGTCAGCGCAAAGACAAAAAAGAGACACACCGCTTTCGGGAGGACTCGAACCTCCAACCTTTAGATTACCAGCCGAACGCGCTAGCCATTTGCATCACGGAGGTAGTCGTGCTCCACTCTCACCACCATCAGAACATGTTTCCAATGGTATCAGCACAAAGAAAAAAAGAGACACACCGCTCATGGGAGGGTTCGAACCTCCAACCTTTTGGTTAACAGCGCTAGCCAATTGTGCCACGGAGACAGTCGTGCTCTACTCTCACCACGGTCAGAACTCTTCTCCAAAGATATCAGTGCAAAGAAAAAAAAGAGACACACCGCTGATGCGAGGGCTCGAACCTCCAACCTTTTGGTTAACAGCCGATCGCGCTAGCCAATTGCGCCAAGGAGATAGTCGTGCTCTACTCTCACCCCCGTCAGAACAATTCTCCAAAGCTATCAGCGCAAAGAAAAAAAAAGAGATACACCGCTCTCGGGAGGGGTCAAACCTCCAACCTTTTGGTTAACAGCTGAACACGCTAGCCAATTGCGCCACAGAGACAGTCGTGCTCCACTCTCACCACTGTCGGAACATTTCTCCATAGCTGTAAGCGCAAAGAAAAAAGCGAAACCCCGCTCCCATGAGGGCTCGAAACTACAACCTTTCGGTAAAAAGCCGATCGCGCTAGCCAAATGCGCCACGTAGACTGTCGTGCTCTACTCTCACCACCGTCAGAACATTTCTCCACAGCTGTCAGCGCAAAGAAAAAAGAGACACACCTCTCTCTGGAGGGCTCGAACCTCCAACCTTTTGGTTAACAGCTGAACGCACTAGCCAATTGCGCCAAGGAGATAGTCGTGCTCTACTCTCACCACCGTCAGAACATTTCTCCAAAGCTCTCAGCGCAAAGAAAAAAAAAGGGACACACAACTCTCGGGAGGGCTCGAACCTTCAAACTTTTGGTGAACAATTGATTGCGCTAGCCGATTCTGCCACGGAAACAGTCGTGCTCCACTCTCACTACCGTCAGAACATTTCTCCAAAGCTATCAGCGCAAAGAAAAGAAAGAGACACACTGCTCCCGGGAGGACTCGAACCTCCAACCTTTTGCTTAACAGCCGACGCACTAACAGATTGCGCCTCGGAGACAGTCGTGCTCCACTCTCACCAGCGTCAGAACATTTCTCCAAAGCTATCAGCGCAAAGAAAAAAAAGAGACACACCGCTCTCGGGAGAGCTCGAACCTCCAACCTTTTGGTTAACAGCCGAACGCGCTAGCCAATTGCGTCACGGAGGTAGTCGTGCTCCACTTTCAACACCATCAGAACATTTTTCTAAAGGTATCAGCGCAACGACAAAAAGAGACACACCGCTCATGGGAGGGTTCGAACCTCCAACCTTTTGGTTAACAGCTGAACGCGCTAGCCAATTGCGCCAAGGAGATTGTCGTGCTCTACTCTCAATACCGTCAGAACATTTCTACAATGCTATCAGTGCAAAGAAAAAAAAGCGACACACCGCTCATGGGAGGGCTCGAACCTCCAACCTTTTGGTTAACAGCTGATAGCGCTAGTCATTACAACACGGAAACAGTCGAGCTCCACTCTCACTACCGTCAGAGCATTTCTCCAAAGCTATCAGCGCAAAGAAAAAAAAGAGACACACTGCTCCAAGGAGGGCTTGAACATCCAACCTTTTGCTTAACAGCCGACGCACTAGCAGATTGCGCCACGGAGACAGTCGTGCTCCACTCTCTCCACCGTCAGGACATTTCTCAAAAGCTATCAGCGCAAAGAAAAAAAGAGACACACCGCTCTCGGGAGAGCTCGAACCTCCAACCTTTTGGGTAACAGCTGAACGCGCTAGCCAATTGCGCCAAGGAGATTGTCGTGCTCTACTCTCAGTACCGCCAGAACATTTCTACAAAGCTATCAGTGCAAAGAAAAAAAAGCGACACACCGCTCATGGGAGGGCTCGAACCTCCAACCTTTCAGTTAACAGCTGATAGCGCTAGTCATTACAACACGGAAACAGTCGTGCTCCACTCTCTCCACCGTCAGGACATTTCTCAAAAGCTATCAGCGCAAAGAAAAAAAGAGACACACCGCTCTCGGGAGAGCTCGAACCTCCAACCTTTTGGTTAACAGTTGATCGCGCTAGCCGATTCTTCCACGGAAACAGTCGGGCTCCACTCTCCCCACCGTCAGAACATTTCTCCAAAGCTATCAGCGCAAAGAAAAAAAGAGACACACCGCTCTCGGGAGGGCTCGAACCTCCAACCTTTTGGGTAACAGCCCAACGCGCTAGCCAATTGCGCCACGGAGACAGTCGTGCTCCACTCTCACCACGGTCAGAACACTTCTCCAAAGATATCAGTGCAAAGAAAAAAAGCGACACACCGCTCATGGGAGGGCTCGAACCTCCAACCTTTTGGTTAACAGCCGGTCGTGCTAGCCATTACACCACGGAAACAGTCGTGCTCCACCCTCACTACGGGCAGAACATTTCTCCAAAGCTATCAGCGCAAAGAAAAAAAAGAGACACACTGCTCCAGGGAGGGCATGAACCTCCAGCCTTTTGCTTAACAGTCGATGCACAAGCAGATTGCGCCACGGAGACAGTCGTGCTCCACTCTCACCACTGTCGGAACATTGCTCCATAGCTGTCAGCGCAAAGAAAAAAGCGAAGCGCCGCTCCCGGGAGGGCTCCAACCTCCATACTTTCGGTAAACAGCTGATCGCGCTAGCCAAATGCGCCACGTAGACAGTCGTGCTCTACTCTCACCATCGTCAGAACCTTTCTCCACAGCTGTCAGCGCAAAGAAAAAAAAAGACACACCGCTCTCAGGAGGGCTCGAACCTCCAATCTTTTGCTTAACAGCCGACGCTCTAGCAGATTGCGCCATGGAGACAGTCATGCTCCACTCCCACCACCGTCAGAACATTTCTCCACAGCTGTCAGCGCAAAAAAAAGAGACACACCGCTCTTGGGAGGGCTCGAACCTCCTACATTTTGGTTAACAGCTGAACGCGCTAGCCAATTGCG